>NW_024468477.1:2400000-3600000 GCF_002846915.1 Aspergillus ochraceoroseus IBT 24754 | reverse complement strand
AAGGAGAGCCCGAGTTGGGGAGGCCCCTCCTCTTGCGGTTCATGCTACCATTCCACCAGTTTTTCACCGCATTGTCGCTGCGGTTGCCCAGGCGGCGTGCGATCTCGGCCCAACGCTTGCCCATTTCGCCCACCATGCGCTCGATCATCACGCCCTCTTCCGGAGAGATGGGCTCCCGGTTCAGCGATGGTTTCAAGTTCTGGTGGAATCGTTCCCGACATTGTTTGGGGGAACGGTAGTGCATGTGCTGAGAGATGCGCACCCAGTTGTTAGGGCCTTGCTCGCGAACCAACTGAAGTAGCAACTGATCCTCTTCAGGGACCCAAGGTCCACGACGGTGAGTCGGAGCCATTACGCTGAGGGGTTGGAAGGAAGGAACCCGTTAAAATAAAGACAGGAAATTGGTATGAATGAAGTAGTGAAGGAGTGAAGCAAGAGAAGATACTTCAGGCGGGCAGTTGAATGCTTACTCTGTGGGGGAGGGGGAGAAGCAATAATATGTCTTAAGAAGTAGGATGGATGGTCAGGTCGTGTGCAGGAGAGGTAGATATATAGGACAAGACAAGATAGATGCTCCACACTTTGCGCACGCTATGAGAGAAGATCTGATCCAAGATCTCGGAGCTGACAGTTGTCGGAGGAATAAATAAAAGGGAGGAGATGATAAATAAAATAAATAAATCATGATATAAAGTAAATAAAATATTTTATTTGAATTGATTAATTTATTCTTTTGAATTTTGAATTTTGAATTTTCGGGTTCTTTAGCCTGGTAACTATTGAGTATTGAGATACAGCGGCGTATTGAACTGGTATGTAACGTATTGACGGATCCACTGGGTAAAAGCAACGCAAACGCCTTTTATCCAGGAGCTTCCAAGGGGAGAATTAAGAGAGAAAAGAAAAGCACGAGAGGAATCATTATAATTTTTTTTTTTTTTCACATTTCCAGAGCTTCCCTAGGTAATTCTTTCCCTCAAAAAGCTTCCTAAAATAATCTACTCTGTACCTCCATGGTTATAACCGATATCAGAACCCCAAAAGTGGAGAATTTCCCATGATTCAGAAGCGTGTTTTCTTCTTTTTGTAATTTAGACCCATCATGAACAAAAAGAAACTGTTAAAAAAAAAAAAAAAAAACCATTTAATCCATTTCATTTTGGAACAGGAAACACTCAGGTACATAAGTCCTACATCGTGGGAAGAAGATTGGCCACCATATGTCACAAAACGGTCTGTATAGGCAGCCGCAGGATCGGGATAGTATAGGATTACTACTTACGATCGTGGTGAAACAGAGATGCATTTCTGCTCCTCCCATCCCATCAGTCTGGGACCCATTCAAGGGGAGAATCCGAAAGGAAGAGAGAGAGAGAGAGAGAGAGAGAAAGCAATTGTCCCGTCCAGCGCTGTCGAAGGTTAATTAAGAGCTACTCCGTATACACCGATCAGAAGGGGAGGGCCCAAAAAGTAGGAAAAAAAGAAACCGCTCTAGACATCCTTGATTCGTCGATCCCATAATCTAACCAGCACACTACGAGAGGGGGTTGGCCAATGCTCTGCAAAGTTCAGACACGCCCTGACAGGAAACCGGGAGCGGCAGAAACGGTCTAGGGAACTAACTACAGGGTCAGCAAATACTTTGTCATTGTCGTTGTCGTACTGGACTAATCTAGGGCCATCCTGGGTCAAGTGGAGTGGAGGTGCATGCTATGGAATATATATAAAGGAGGGATGAAGCAAAACGCCAGATCTACCTCGGTAGCTTCCTGTCTGTCCCGAGAGGGAGGATAGAGGGAGTCAATATAGGTAACTAGGGTTATTTTAGACAAGAAGTGAGAGAAACGAAAAGATCGACAAAGGAATGAATGGGTAAAGGAGAATGACAGATCCTTTCATGCATTAAACTATTCATAACTAAGACATTTTCTGATCAACCAGGAAGTCTTTCCAGAAGAAATATAAATATAAAATATAATCATATGTAGCCGACCCTCAGCCAGCCCAACATCTCTCCACCACCAGGCCTTAGCTTTCTCTCTCTTCTCTGTACTCTATCCTAATTGTCTCCACTCCATAGACCGTTACCCGGACATGAACGGTTTTGGAGGAGATCATGATTGGCGTAGGGAGAATTAGCGTGCGTTCAGGATTTGAAATCTTTTGACTTTGGTCTTTATACCTGACACGGTTACGATCGACGTGGAGATCGTACGCAATCCTTCCAGGTATGCATTCGACAGCTTCATTTCGGACTACTGTATGGTGGGAATTCCTGAATCTCTTCAGGTACGAGGTCTTGAGCGATCACAATGCAACCCTCCCCTTCCCCACCTGTTGCCTTGATCAACGGCAACTACAAAGGCATTTACATCATACTAGTAGTTAGTAGTTCAGTGTCTCGATTTCTTACACACAGCTCGCCGCCGCCGCCGCCGCCGCCGTCAGGACCCAGGTAGCCCTGCATCAAATACGCGAGACTCCAGGCCCACCATTGGCTCATATTATTTGAGCCTGCCCCTAGTCAGTTTGTGCTACGAATTAGTACTTACTTACATGCCTAGTTCCTGCTGCCAGGCATGATTGAGATGTAGTAGGTAGGATACGGAGTACTACACCCCCCTCAATTCAACCTTGTGTTACCTTCAATAGTCCCAAGGATCCCAGTCTCCAACCCAGGTAGGAAGGAGATAATCCAACACACGGCGCATTCAAGACTTCAGAATTCGCAACCTGACTCATGGTGGTTGCTGCAGGGACTCCCGACTCCCCAGAGCCAGCCAGCTTTCCCTACGCTATATCGAAATCGCAGCGATGCAGGAGGGCTTGACAGATCTCATGCGCACTGGATCTCTGCCCTCCTTTCTTTGGGCGGTTTCTTTTCTTTTCCCACGATCCTCGCCTCGCAGGATGTGGCAGACACGCGGTCGCGCAGGATCGTTCGACTCCGGATACATACTTGTACGATTTAGTATGACCGTGCCTTGGAATTGTTCAACCCTCCATAGGGGGTAGAGGTAGTACTTCTTGTACAGCGGCAACGACTCGGGGACGTCGGGAACCTCCCCAAGTGCGGTTACTTTCCTCATCCCACACTCTCTCCTTCTTTTCTTTTTTTTTGTGTGTGTGTGTGTCCAAGAAATGAGATTACTTGA
Organism: Aspergillus ochraceoroseus IBT 24754; assembly: GCF_002846915.1. Lineage (NCBI taxonomy): Eukaryota > Fungi > Ascomycota > Eurotiomycetes > Eurotiales > Aspergillaceae > Aspergillus > Aspergillus ochraceoroseus. Next base: position 3,596,845 of record NW_024468477.1, on the reverse strand, counting down.
TTATGACAATGATCTGTGCATCCTTCTGTCATGGAGGGACAAACATAGAGGGGATGAACAAATGATAGGCAGACGCCGCAGCACTACTGAGGAGGTTAAGGGCTTGAGCCATTCCATCCGAGGTCGTCGTTCAACCCGATCGAAGCCTGTTATTGGCTCATCTGGATTTCTGATCCAATCGTAACTTATAGAACATGGAACCAAGGAATAAGCTTCATCATTGGATCCGATCAGATAGAGATCGTCCCTGGATTTCATCGTTTATGCCAGAGGTAGAATAGAAATCCATACGGAGTACTCCACTATTGAATCTCCTCTCAAGAAACTATTTTCTGTAGAGCAGTGCCATTCCCCCCCCCCCCCCCCCCTAATGTGTGTGAGTTTTTTTTTTTTTTCCATTTTTTTAAGAAGCAAGAAGAGGAGGAAAAAGTAAAAAAAAAAAAAAAAAAAATCGAATCGTGGGGCTGTGGCCACGATTGATACGGCTTCTTTTTGCCGTATCCATACAGCATACATACCACCTCCAAGTACGGAGCACTAACTAGTAGTAACTACTGGTAAAGAGCAGTAGTGTTACTACTAGTAGTCGTAGTCGTACTCCGTATAACATAAAAAAACTCCGATATACGGAGATAGATGGTCCTCGTAAATTCCTGCTTCAGTCACAAGGCTCTCTCCCGCACAGAGCAGGGACTGGCCTCAGCTAAGAGATGATAAAGAAGAAGCGGTGTACACTGTACTTAGACTCTAGAGTCAGAACTAGTATTCCCAAACTGTAACCGACTGTCACTTGAGTCAGTTCCTAGCCTCCTACGGAGTAGGACCTAGGTACCTATCATCTCCAGTACCTTGGTAGAGTACCGAGGTACCGACATTCCTAGCAATAGAACCAATAACATGCACACGTTCATAATCCCTTTTTACCACGAGCTAGAAACCAGGGGTAACAATAACATCAATGCCATTCATTCAAGAAGTTACTTACTCGTACTTCCCTTACTCGGACTTTTACTAAAAATGAACCCCTGTCCACTAATGCATGACGTGACGAACGACACCTGCACTCGGGATTCTGATTGGTTGCCAAATTAAGGTATTTGTCATTGGTGAATGCTGGCGCTAGTGCCGGTTTAGGCAAAGATAAACGGGATCGTAGATTCCTGGAGGATTCCTGATTTGCAAGGCAGTCACAGACGGAATTCGTTCTCTCCAGGACGGACTGGTACGATCTGATCATCATCATCATCATCATCATCATCATCATCATCATCATCATCATTGTTCTTGCTAAGAGTCCCAGATCACTGATTCCTATTCCTTTGGGCATTCCGGCGTTAATCGGGATAAGAAATAGCCGACTGGAGCCTTGGAAGGAGTACCTGCAGGGAGCTTGTACTCTCTCTCTCGCAACGTCGGAGCTTGCACGGAACCTAAATTGGTCAGGTTGATAGCTCATGCTTACACTTCCTGAATGGGAGGATGATGTCAAATGGCATCTCATCTCAGTCGTCTTGTCGTACAATAATGCCATGTGGACGGGTACATACAATCCACCCTCGTGGTACAAAGCACTGTAGACTGACAAACGGACGTACAGATTACGTGCCTACTACAGAGGAACTTGGTACATTGATTTACTTCTTTTTCTGGCAAAAACGAGATACATCCGGAGAACACCGTTAAGAAAAGAAAAAAAAAAAAAAAAAAAAAAAAAACCTGTCTACAAAGTCGCTTAGAGAGTACCAAGTTTCCGCCAGAAAAATAAAAATAAATCAATAAATCCAGAGTCGACGAGTCCAAATTCAAACCATCAAAAAACGGTCGCCAATGACTCTTCCAGGCCCACCCGACAGGCTACTCCGCGGAGTAACTCGAGGAAACGATCACTACAGGATACATGCAGAGGTCCCAACGACTATTGACTGATCACTCCTCCGTAAAATCGGAGCAGGGATATATACCCGCACTAGACCAAGATCGATGGTCGCCGACACGGGAAGTATTTGAGATAACCCTTGTACTCCTCGAACTGGTTTTACATGATTAGTATACCTAAATGTGGAGAATCCCCACACTCCTCTGTACAACCTCAAAGGAGACGAAGCAGATGGACAGATCCTGGTTCCCACCGCGGCAGAACACTGGTAGTGGAGCGAACGGCGCTCTCGCATCCCGCCGCTGTTTCCTGACTGTCGGGCTGTACCTCATTCGTATATGTGTCATCATCCGAGGTCAATTATTGTTGCTATTCTAGGATTTCCTCATCGGATCGACAATTGGATGCCTTCGATCGGGATTCATTGTCCTCCCTTTCGGGGACCATCTGGTTCCCGATCTCGCCTGAGGCTCTCGATGTGACTATTTAGGGCTAGCGTAGTACTGTATGTACTGTATGTACTGTATTGAACGGTATTGAACGGTATTGAACGGTACATCTGGTTCTTCGAGATCTACTAGTAGGTACTAGGTACTAGGTACTAGGTACTTGGTACTTGGTACTTGGTACTTGGGAAAGGTTACCACTGGCGAGAAAACTGATCAGCTCAAGAGGATCCCGAGTTACAGCTTGTACCACCACTTCTCCTACTACTGCCGGTTGGGTTGCTTGCAGCACCTCCTCCCTCCCTTCCTGGCGTAGAACCAATGCAACAAGTGTGATGTGATGGAACTCTTGACTTTCTGTGTCATGGAAGCCCTAGATTGATATAGTTCACTGTTTCTTTAACACAGCCCTTGTCTCTCGAAGTTCAAATCCTGTGATTGAGGTACAGCGAACAACTCTGTCAGGATGTGCTCTCAACCTCACAGAACACAGAAAAAGAAAGAAAAGCCAATCGACCAGTTGAAACTCAATCTCTGATGACGACCCGACGCTCAGGTAAGAACATACATCCCATCCTGAACTTACCCCAACCACTCTTACCGCATCGACCTAGGTATGGATCACCACACTGCTCCTGCTCTCCGCTTCTCCCTCCAATAAACCGGCAACCTCATCCACATCAGCACGGCAAAAGAGGGGCACCAAGCCACAGCAAGATCTTCGGATGTGACGACCTTGCCCGATACAGATGGGGCCCATTGAAATCGAGCCTATTCTGCCGTGCCTTGGCTGCGTAGGTAGATAGACTAGGTTATGGTGGTTCGGAGAACTTCCTGTTTGGGCTTGCTGCGGTAGAAGACATGGGTCGACGGATGTAAAATCCTGTACATATATGGAGTGGTAGAAAGAGGATCAAGACCAAGACTAGGACTGAGTCGACCGAGAAGCATGGAAATTGTTGAAGACTCATCTAGATCGAATCGGTTTACTTTACACGGACAAAAGACAGGCATGGACCCCCCCCCCTTTTCCCCCGGGCATAGGGCATATGTATAGGTCTTATCACCCTGCGCTCCCCAAAGTTTCTCACGAGGCGCCCAATGGCAAATAGACCGCGCGATCTTCCGCTGGCCGGCACGAAGCATTCGGCACCACACGAGGGTATCGAGATCCGTAAAAGATACTCCGTTTCCACTTCCCAAGCCCCGGGGATCGTCCGGAATCACCGGGCTTTCCCTCATGAGTTCGCACATGTAACCGCTGAGCTAGCTCAGATATGTACATCTATCGCTTGCAGATCGCATACACCTCCTCGCCGTACTTTCTGGCTTTCCGGGCCCAGACGAACTTTGCATCGACGTGCGTGGTGTCGCTGCCGTCGCACTTGCATGGCGATGGATGCGGAGGCCGCGGTCGTTCTTTTACCATGGCATCTTTATCCAAGAGATTAATTAGCTTGGATTATCTTTATTTGGGGGAAGAAATCAATCACAATCAAGTCCAACGGCACCTCCCCGCCGCTTATGTATACTTACTCTCTCTCCCCTTGCGACGCCCAGCAGGCTTGCTCTTGGTTCCAGTACCGCACAGCTTACACTGCCAAAATGCCCAAGCCCATAACTCCGGCATCATAGGAAACATACATACCCGTAGCTGACACCACGATTGGGCGATGGATATCGCCTAAATCTACGCTATATAAGGACGGAGTAACATGCAATGATTGCATATGTAAACCCTGGACCGAAACGGGGGTGGAGGAGTTCAGCTCCCACGTTGGCTACAGGTTCAGCGTCTTGAATGAAATCAGATTGGAAGCTCTTGTCGTGCATCTCTTGCCAGAATATACTATATTATCAGATCCCTTCAAATGGCTCCTATATGTATGTGTTACTAGGTCGGGGTGTCTTTTCGCCCACTCACACTCACTCAGCCTTGCGCGCCCCGAACCTGGAGCTTGAGCATCGCCATCAGGTCTCTAGAAAATCGGATTGAGCTTGCGAGCTTTTTATCCAAATGACTTTGAAGTAATATATATTCCCAATTTGTTTATCCAAGTTGCTAGACCTGCCTTTTGGTGTACCGATTTTGGTGTACCGATAACTAACGAGTTAGCCAAATGCAGGTGTTAAGAACAGCAACCAAGAAAAGGAATATGCTGGCAAGGCTGAGATACCTGCTATAAAGTACTTTTGCATGTCTAACCCCGCTTTGGGCCTGCTCTTTGTCTTGATACCCCTCGGACCTCGAACAGTCATTTCTATCCTTTATATGCACCTGCTTGGAAAGGAATACCTCCGACTAAAGGCGCTCAACGACCTGGAGACGGACACGAAGCAACCGATCAGAGAATAGAATCAGCCGGGCCATTGGCTATCAGTCATTCCCGTGTTTGCCATGGCCGCAACTTCACCTCGAGTGATTGAGCAAGCGTTCAATCACATCGTTCTTCCCGCGCGCACCCCTAATCAGTACGATCGCAACGTGGGAGAGGTAAACAGGGAGCTTATCTTGCGTGCTCTTCGGGCAGTAGACGCGATGATTTCACTGCACGACACCGGGCCTCAGGGTATACTGGTGCGCGTGAAAAGATCCCTAGAGCTGGGTGATTTGATACATGACGACGACCAGATTGTCCGGGGTCAATTGATTGCGGCGTTTGCGGAGGTGGAGCAGGAGACTGGGCTGATGTTGCATGTTACCGCACAGAATGCTGGCTTGCTCGTTCAGCCTGCAAGAGAGTTCGAGTCCCTTAATCCCCCCCCCCCAAGTTTGCATGGCCAAAAAACTGACCAAAACTAGGAATGAAAATGGCGAGAAACAAGTTATTGTGGAGTGCTTCGAAGCTTCGCCCACTGCAAGTAGCGTACTGTCTTGCACCGGCGCCTTAAATTGTGATTACCCCGGTACTGCGGTTGCGATTCCAATGGACGTGTTCACCAGCGAGTCCTTTCAGCAAAGTCTTGCAGCATTTCTAGATCAAGCAAGTGGGGAGACTGTCGAGAAATTTGCAGCCAAAACAAAGAAAGCAGGGGTCCACAATATTGAACACCGCGATACCGCTGCACCGCACTTGATAACGCAGATGCTCATGGTGCTCTTAGAGTCGGTGGGATCCCAGGTTGTACTGCCGCTCACCCGCAAGCGGATAAGGGATGAAGTCTCCTGGCATGATGCTTATCTCCCCTGGCGGCGGAGTCCATTTTACCTGGTGGTGCGGGTCTGTGTTGAAAGACTGCTCTATGTAGCCTGCGGGCCACATGTAGGCCGGTTCTATTATAAAATGTTCATTTGCATGATACACTTCCATTTGTTGCTGGACTCGAAAGGGGTATTGCCGCTAGAGTCCCGTCATTTTCTCCTAGCAAAATTATGTCGACGGCTTGCTAAGCTCGAGACTCAGCAAGAGAAGCACCCGAAGGAAACTGGCCTTGTATATTTCAGGGAGGCTTGCAGCCTGCACTTCTCTGATGGTATCCAATATGCTGCTCAAGGCATAGAGGCTGAATGGTCCGATTTCAAACGGTCTGCTCAGAAGAGAATACCAATCCTGCCGGCGCGTGCAAGCGATCGCGATACACGTCTTCAATTACCAAACAGTGCTGCACTCCTGAAAGGAATGTTGTCGGAAGGACTAAACAACCGGCGAAAGGCTATCCCCCCACGTGAGTTGACAGGGACACAACTGGATGCATGTATCAATCAGCCGTATCGGAATTTTGCAAAGTCTTACTCTTCTCTTCACAGACTGGAAAGTCAGATACAGGGTTCGGGTCCGGCAGGGTCCGTGATGGCAGACGCCGTAGAGCGTTATCTTGACCAGATGTCTAATTCATTCAATACATCAGTCCAGGAAAAGAGTATCATGATGCTTTATCTCTTTGAACAGTGGATTCTGTTGGATCAACATGCCATACGCCAGTTTCCCCTGCTCGCAGAATACAGCTCGGTGTTTTTGCCGAAGCTGCTTGACGTATTGCAACTCACATCCTACAAGGACATGAAACGACTATGTCAAATCCAAGAGTATCTGGACCGTCGCCAAAATCGCTGTCGCTTCAAACACCTCACCTTGTTCTCTCACCCGGTTGCAGATGGATTCTCTGATAGATACGTTCGGTGTTCCCCGGACGCGCAACGTCTAAAAACCCTCCAGAAGACCATCTTGACTGCATCGCAAGAAGCCCGACTAAAAAAGAAAGATGAGCTGACGCGTATCAACAGTCGGTACCGGGAATTAGACCACAAGGTCAACTCAATGCGTTGCGAGCGCAAGAAAGAAAGACCGTGGAGCACTTGCTCCCACTGTCATGCCAAGCGGAAGCGGAAAAGACTCGTAATCGAAGTGCATGAGGACTATCTTCCTGGAGAAGCGGGAGATGTGCGTCAGAGGGCGGTTATTTTCGAAATTGCTATGCCTGATGCCCTGGCGAAGTATCGTGACGCAACATGGAGGATGTTGAGTATGTTGGGGATTCCCGAGAACACGCAAGCCACAACAGGAGCATCGCCGCCTGTCAGAGTACTTCTCGATCGTTATCCATGTATACAGCCCTATATAGAGCGTCGAGGGTTGAGGTTTCACTTAGCGTCCCGAAACAAGTCCTTCCTCGTTTCTCATTACAAGGGATCCAATCTTCCGGTCTCTGATAAACTAGTATTACTACCCTGTGGACTCGATCTCGCTTACTACGACACGAAGGAAGGGAGATGGGCGTCAGATTTACCGTCTCAAGTAACGTTCGCCCATCACTTTAGCCTTGACAGGCCGGTCCTCGCGGGTTTAAAAGGTGAAAATGCGCCGGAGTTCGCAGCAGACGGAAATGGTCGGTCGTCATACGAGATCATCACGACACAGGGCGAATGTCCAGCCGAGCTTACCGTTCATGAATACATTACCTACCAAAGTCTCCTCGCGGGCAAGTCATCAAGGTGGCTCTCTCTGCTCCGTGAACTAGGGTCGTCCAATCTTAATTTCAGCCTGGAATCAACCATGCACATAGTTTCTTACTTGGCGCTGCAGGCTGGACCCAGCGCTAATGGAGAAACTCTTCGTACAGTACACCGGGTGTTCAACGACCCGGAGTTTTGTTCTCAGTTGGCGACACAGATCGAGCAGATTCTCTCCAGGATATCCAGGAATTGGCGGGAAGCATATTGCATGGAGATGTTGCTGACGCTGATTCTCCGCATATGGAACCTTGGATCGGCGCCATCAAAGCAAAAGGGTGCTCAACTGGTCCATCGAGTGCGGCTGATAACTTCAGACTGGTTTCGGAATTTACGCCTGGAGATTCGACGTGGTGTGTGTTTTGAAACTGCGCAGCGTCTCGGCCACTACGCATTACTAGCAGGAATTTTATGTAAGAGAACATTTGCTGCATCCCAAGAGGACATCTTGAATGCCGGGGACCTACAGATGTTCCTGGAGGCTTGCATCACCATCCAAGAAAACTTGCAAAATCCATCCAATCTTTCAGAAACAGTCCGGGGGATGTTGGTACGGGATCTGCGGATGACTTTCTCTATGGAGGCCACACTTCGCGATTCTCTGGCAAGCCAAAACATTTGCATGCAGCTTGCAATCGAATCAGCTTTGCCGGAGGACCCAAATGGGCGCAGAGTATTCGGCCCCTGGCGCCAGGTTCCGAAATCACAATGGTGGATGGAGGCACAGGTGACCGCGACTGAATCCTCCCGAGTACAGTTCGTGCACTATCACCCCCTGGAGGGCCATTTGCTGTTAGACCAGAAGCCAATTGGAAAGCTTCCCTCGGAAATCCGAGACTCATCGACAGTACAGGATCTATTCGGACAGGAGCACCTCTTGATCTTCCCATCTGCCATGGTGGGCATGAGTTACACCTTGGCATCCCTGCGAAATGGACATCAGATTCATTTCGGTCAGGTTGGCAATGAAGTGATTATTAAAGCCCTTGCGAAGGGCTCTCGCCTACGGCTGGTTAATCGACACTGTTTTGGGACTGGCGCCCAGGCTGATCTCCCATTTCCGCTAATTTCGAATTGTTTTCACTGGCTCGATTTGAGAACCCAGCAAGTGGAAATCAGACGAAGGAAGCACAGTTGGATTCTGAATCGTCCTGGTAACTGGGTGCTTGACGTGCGGACTCGTCAAGCCGCTCGCGGACAGGTCCGCCTGGTAGATCCCCATAGTCATCTTTTTTCCGAAGTGGCTGCAATTTTCCAAGAATTCGAGGATGTTGAGAAGTTGACCGTCTTTCAACCACGGGTCAGAAACCTCAGCGTGGAGTTGAAGCGCATGGATCTGGACTTCACGGTTAATGCCAAAGGTCTCCTGGTGTGCCGGCAATTACACGCCGAAATCGACCCAGACCAAGATGCTGGAACGTGGTATGGTCTGCAGAGCAAGATTATCCTCCGTGACTCGGCCAATCCCTTGCACCGAAGTGTGATTGTTCCAATTGGGCCATTATCCTACCGCCGTCAGGGACCGCATGTACTGGTCATGGCATCGAATGATGGTAGATATGGTCGGTACCAGCTTGATAGCGAGGTTGGCCGGCTGAAGTGCGAGCCCGAGCCACTGCTGGTATATACCAAATCGCTGCTGCATGCGTTCACTTCCTTTCCCCTCCCAGATCCTCTCACAGGTCGGAGCGGCACCGAAGAGGCTCTCGCCTGTCTTACAGGCGCGATGAGCCAACCCTGGAACTCACTAGGGCCTTCTCAGGCCGAACCGTTAATTGCCCTGGCGCAGCTTACTCCAAAGCGAGACTACTACCCCAGAGAAATGAAACGCCAGCAGAAAGTATTCTGGGATGAGAATCTAACAGTTACGATCCAACATGATCAATATCGCCCCCTTGTCGAGAGGATGGCTGAGAAACTGAACAGGCTGGCCGTGTTTTCCCTGCAAGACCGCCCCTCCTGTTTCAATCTAGAGCGCCGGGGTGTTCCATACCTCACACAGAGAAGTTATCTGCGCCGACGGAACTTTGGGAGATCCGAACCTCGGCTGGATTCATTGTTTCCTGCTGCTCAAGATCAACAATATGGTAGTCGTGACAAACGAACAAAGAGCTTGGGCTCTTCTCCAGTCTATGAGGTGGCCCAACTGCTGCGGCACCCTCCAACGCGGATAACAACCACTCCGTCATTGGCGAAGTTCTTTGGCCAGGTCGAGTGGATCACCGGATACTCCGCCAAGTTTCAAAAAAGCTCAATAAATGAATTAATGAAGCTAAATATCCCCGCCGAATGGGGGCAGCTGGTCCATCTCTGCCGACAGTACCCCGCTGAACGGTACGATATCATGTTTAAGCTTGCGATCATTGCCCTTGGCGACGATGTGGATATGGGGCTTCTGCGTGTCTTGGTCGCATTCTGTATCCTGCCTAGTCTGCAGAGCCTTGACCTTCCAGCACATGCCGAGTATTCTGGGTTCCAGCTCCCACAGGAGGAGCTTTCCCCGGAATCTATCGTCAGATGGATTGAAAAGGGCTTCGGTTCCTCGGCGAGTACGTACAACAACGCCAGACTCCAGAAGAGGATTCCGCAATCAATGTCATTAGCACAGTATACGCAACTCTTTGAAAAGGAGCGCCACGCCATCACAGCTGAAATCCGTGAGCAATGGCCGTACAAGAAGCTTCATTCCCTGGGCATATCCACCACAGTCATTGATATCAACGGTGCCATTGACTTAATTGCCGATGACGGGTTTCTTTGTCCCATAAAGAACTCTGAATTTGCACAAAGCCTTCGGGACATTCAAACCATTCTAGACCGACACGTCGGCTACTCAGTAGGTCCATTTCCACTGGGAATCAAGGCAAATACATCAAGATACCCGGTTCCCCATCGATCCGAAGTGATTCCGGATATAAGCAGCCTGCTTCTGAAGCCCGCACCACTCGAGGTTTGTTCCGTCAGGGAGCTTCAGAGGCCAGTCGTTAATCGAGCCTCCTCTGAGATTCGCGGCTCCGCGTCATCTCGCTTGGTGATGCATGCTGGCGATGATACGCACTCGAAAGAATCTTCTGCGCATCGTGCAGAACTCAGGACCATTATTGACGAGTTGACCACATCTCCTTCGACAGTGAGAAGAGAATATGGAGAAAACCTAATGAGTAGCTTGGACTCTTTGGAGCGCGTGTGCACCAGAGAGCACTCCCCCGCGAGCATTCCCACCGCACAGGATACAAGATCGGCAATAGAGGGCGCGCGAAATGCAACAAAGACGCAGCTACAATCCATCCGTGATTTATTATCCAAGTCGGACATGCGTCATAAGTGGCTTTCGATAGCCCATCTCTGGCCATGTTTGACCCCAGTGACTATACTGGAGCAGCTACGCTCCTCCGCTCCGCGATGCTTTGGGCGCAATATGAAGCAAGCATTTGTAGCCTACGGGGTCTTGATCACTCGTCTGCAGCAGGTCCTCCGAATTCATGATGCGGTTAGGAAGGAAGATGCGAAACGCTTCCGGGAAGAGCATGATAACGGCGGCCATGAAAACTGGGACCCAGAGGAATTTCCGGATTGGCTCCTGATGGAAATCGATGCGGGTATCCTCATTCGAAAGTCCCAGGTCGATGTTGCGCGCGCCACCATCTCTCCTGCTTCGGGGTCAAACTCTGTCCTCCAGATGAACATGGGTCAAGGTGAGCATTTATGAGAAGGGGCTGTTGTCACCGAGGATATGTATGCTAATGTCACTCGCACATAGGGAAAACCTCGGTTGTAACGCCGATTGTGCTCTGTGCTTTGGCAGATGGGGGAAGGTTAGTCCGGCTGCTGGTCCCTGAGTCCCTCCTGTTACAAACGGCACAGACTCTCCAAGCCCGGCTGGGCGGCCTGGTTGGTCGCGAGGTACTTCACATTCCATTTGCTCGAAGGTCTCCAACCGAGGTGGACTCAATCCGCGAGTATCGAGCCCTTCACGAGGAGATACGCCAACAATGCGGCGTCATCTTAACCCTGCCCCAGCATGTTCTTTCCTTCAGGCTCAATGGGTTCCAGTGCGTGGCCGATTCTCGCCTTGAATCGGCCAAGGCTATTCTATCGACCAGTGCCTGGATGGGCAGCGTGTGTCGGGACGTCATTGACGAATGTGACTTCTCCTTGGCCGTGAAAACTCAGCTCATCTATCCCAGTGGGTCCCAGTTCCCTGTGGACGGCCATCCGCAGCGCTGGAAGACTGCCCATGTGCTCTTAAGTATGATCGAGGAGTCTTTGGCAGAGCTGGAGCAGGCCTTTCCCTCCAGCATCGAGGTCGTACGACGGCCCCACGGCAGCTTCCCCATTATTCACATTCTGCGTCCGGATGTGGAGCAGAGATTGCATCAAAAGCTAGTGGACGAGTTGTGTTTCTCCGAGAGACATCCCATCTCTTTTCTGGGGGATCACTGCGATCTGCAGCTGGTGGGACAGTTCATCTCTCAGACTACCGTTCAGGAGGGCACCGTAATCCCGCTCCTAAATCAAAGCTTTGGGGAGCAGCCGACCAAGTTGAAGACCCTATTCCTTCTTCGCGGGTTGATTGGTCATGGAATCCTTCTTCTATGCCTCAAGAAGCGATGGAACGTGCAGTATGGACTGCACCCCGGCCGGAGTCCCATCGCAGTTCCTTTCCTTGCCAAGGGGGTGCCGTCCGAGCAAGCAGAATGGGGTCATCCCGATGTGGCCATTGTTCTCACCTGTCTGGCCTTCTATTATAACGGGCTGTCTCAAGAGCAGCTTTCTCAATGCTTCCGTGATCTCTCCCAGTCGGACGACCCGCCCAGTCAATATAACAGTTGGATATCGCATTCGGACAGCCTCCCTCCGTCCCTCCGGCATTGGAACTTGATCAATGTTGATGATGACGTGCAGATGCGAGACGTTTGGCAACATCTGCGATATGTGACAGTCATTATCAACTACTTCCTCGATCATAACGTGTTTCCAGTCCATGCCACCCAATTTTCGCAAAGGCTGCAAATGTCCGCGTGGGACCTGCCGCTATTCAACGGGGACGACGGTGGACCAACCCAGAGCGACGCGCTCACTACGGGTTTCAGTGGAACGAATGATGACCGCTTCATGCTTCCTCTCACGATCCAACAGAAGGACCTCTCGGCCCTATCCCATACGAATGCGGAGGTACTAACCTATTTACTTCATCCGCGCAATCGATCGTATGAAGTGGCCGCGCACGGGAATGGGAAACATCTGACGGAGATTGGACTCCTCCACAAACTCCATAACATGGGTATCCGGACGCTGATCGACGCCGGTGCCCATATCCTCGAGCTTAGCAACCGTGATCTCGTGCGACAATGGTTGTCCATTGACCACCAAGCGCCGGCAGCTATATACTTTGACGCTGGGAATAAACCGTGGGTGGTGGACCGAAATGAGACCGAAGTGCCTCTTCTCGCGTCCTCCTTTGCAAATGACTTGGGCAACTGCTTGGTCTATTTAGATGAGGCTCACACACGCGGCACCGATCTAAAATTCCCGCCGTCTACACAGGGCGCCCTAACCGTGAGCCTAGGGCAGACAAAGGACCATACTGTGCAAGGTAAAAACAAATGAACTGAACACCCCCTCCCCTTCTTTTGTTGTTGATTTAGTGTTTGATTTCCAAGATACTAAGTACTATTCCCACGGTTAGCTGCCATGAGACTTCGTCAACTAGGAACATCCCAGTCTATCGTCTTCCTGGCGTCACCAGAGGCCCATCAGAGCATCCTAGACCACCGACGGAAGATGCATGGCCACAAAATCAACTCGACCGATGTTATCTCTTGGCTGCTAGAGCAGACATGCCGGAATCAGGAGCAGCTCAAACCCTTGTATTTGAACCAAGGATATGATTTCTGCCGCCGAATAGATGCCCAATCGAGCTATGGGGGGTTTTTAACGGATCCGATGCAGCGACAGGCACTCATGACAACCCTCATGCAGCGAGAACACCATGCACTAGAAGAGCTCTATGCTCCCCAGTCGACCACCTCCTCTCGCGCGGCCGCAGATCTTACATTTAGGCATGTCCAGATCATACAATTTGCCGCAGCCTTAGACAGGCATCGCCTTGGCTCGGATCGACCGGTGGCCGCATCGGCACTGGCTTTCGCCGAGGTTGAACAAGAACGGGAATTGATGACGCAGGTTCAGGACGTCCGCGATATCCAGCCCCCGGTACGTCTCCAGCATTGCATCTTCCCGGGACTTCATGGAGCAATCAAAGAATTTGCGCTTCACGGACGCCTTGCCGGCTCGCAAGGGTACGAACCGGCATTTACGGCGCTCCAGCGAACCGCCACGGGTCGAAAATACGCGGTCCGAAATGGTCAACAGTCTCGTCTGTATGTCTCCATGGAATTTACGAGGACGGTTAAGATACGGCGAGGCGAGTGGCTTGCAGACTTTTTGGTGAGTTTCCTTCTTATATAAAGAGGGTTCCTTCTGTTTTTTAATCTTTCGTCCAGCGTCCTGTACACTGGATCCTTTGGAGCCCTGGAACCGCAACAGCCCTTGTTATCATTCCCGAGGAAGTTGAGTGTTTGATTCCATTGATTACGGCCCAGCCGAAACCAGTCACACACTTATTGGTATACGCGGCTCCTGTCACCAAGGAGATGATCCATTTTAACTCCCTGGGATATTATGCTTTCCCAGCGCTTCCGCCGGGTCATCAGTTCCCAGCTCTTCTCCTCATTGAACTAGGTATTCTGGCGGGCCGCCTATTTTTCTCGTATGAGGATTATACGGCGATTCTGAAATACCTCGGACAAGAACCGATTTCGGGGGTGAAATCAAACGGTAATGCTCTTAGCTCCTATACACAGAATGCAGGCTCCATAGCCCATGACGCCCTGGGTTTTCTTCAGGAGTGGCTATCAATGACCAGGAAAGGTCGAGAATTCGGACACACCCCGATGGGGTATATTTGTCGCAATCGACAACTGGAAAGAAGCCATGCCCTTTTTGCGGATGGGAGAGTGGATGATGTTACTGCGGACACGCCGCCAGCTCTCTCTGCGGAATCGTTCGACAGCGGGGGAGAGGAGTCTCTCAGTCTGTAAAGGATACTGTGGTGAAACGCCAGCAACTCACGCTTTCTGTTTGAAGCTAGGAAGTAAAGAAGAGGGAGTACTCCGTAGAACGCGTGGGAATGCGGGGGTTGAAGCTATTCAAATCTCAAGTCAAGAACTGATCTGGAATATTGTCAGGTTATCGTTAGACTCATTATCCATACATCTTCATTTCAACATCACGAAGAAATAAATCCAATCAATCCAATTTAATAAAACGAGGGTTGTTCTCTTTGAAAGAAAAAAGAGAGACTCACTAACTCGTTAGTCTCCAGGTCTCCAGGCGGTCTGCAGCGGAAGTTCAGAAGCTTTCGGAAGCTTTCAGATCAGCTTCACTTCATCTCTCCCTCTCTCTCTCTCTCTCTCTGTCTCTCTATATAATCCCTTTCACTTTAATCCCTCTCTTGTTCTCCAATCTAGAATCCAACAGCAAGCAAGCACGCGTCCTACCCTCCTCTCTCTCTCCCTCTCTCTCTCCCTCTCCCTCTCCCCAACAAGCAAAGCACCCAACCTACCCCCCTCCCGCCAAATGGAGAACACCATGGATATCGACATGGACCTAGATCTAGGTCCTCTGCCTGAACCCGAGGCAATCGAACCTGTAAGCCAGCGATGCTGTCTTTTCCGTATTGAATCCAGAAGCAAAAGCAACTCTAACAGACTGAACCTGGAGCAGGAACAACCCTTCCACCCTGCAGCCACGACCGCAGAGGGAACAATCCTCGACTCGCAAACCGCAGAAGCGCAATACGAAAAAGTCCATGTCCGCGGTGTTGACGAGCTCACAACAGAGAACATCAAGGAATTCGCCTTGACGTATTTCCCCGCCGAGTCGCCCGCCCGCGTGGAGTGGATCGACGATACCTCCGCCAATATAGTCTACTCTACGCCGGAGATTGGGCTGCAAGCCTTGGCAGCACTCACACATGCGACGGAGATGGAGAATGGATTTGGCGATGACATTACTACTGCTGCTGCTGCTGCTGCTGTTGCTGCTGTTGCTGCTGTTGCGGGTGTAGAAGGACAAGAGGCAGGAGGGATCCCTGCATTGCGTCTTCGGTCGGCCAAGGGTCTCGCGTCGCACCCGGATTCTGTGCTCCAGGTGCGGTCTGCCGTGAAGGCGGATAAAAAGAAACCGCGCGCGCACGAGGCGAGTCGGTTCTACCTCATGCACCCGGAGCATGATCCGCGCGAGCGATTGCGGAGGGAGCTCGCGGAGAGACGGCAGAGCGGTAGTAGCGGCAGCGACAACGAAGGAGACTACCACCGGAGACGGTTTGATGGGCGGGAACTCCGACGACGACGGAACCGAGATGCCGAGGAGTCTATCACGGCGAGCATGTACGATGATAATACCGCGAGGGCAGGGAGCCCGGACAGCGACCACGGGGGAAGAAGAAGAGGAAGAGGAAGAACAACAACAACAACAACAACAACAACAACAACAACAAGACGAAGCCGTGACGGACGCCATCACGATCTCGTCGAGCTATTCCCCTCCGAAGCCAGTGGCCGATCCGGCCGACTACGAGATCGCAGCGCCTCACCGGGTCGAGACACCCTCCTAGCCGAGGGGGGCGGATACGTGGACGAACGCCAGGAGTCGCGACGTCGCTTCCGCCAGCGTACACCGCCGCCACCACCACCACCCAGCCGCAGGAACGCAGGCCGGGAGCTCTTCGTATCCTCCCCGACCTCCTCCTCTTCGCGCGCCGTAATAAACGAAGACCGCGAACTCTTCCCCAACAAACCCGCAACCAGTTATCTCAAGAAGGACCTTCTCCTCCCCAATAAACAACATAGCAACCATCGCCGATCCGACGCCATCGACGCCGCAGACGAAACCGCCGACCTCTTCGCCCGCCGCATCTCTCTCCCCCTCGTCGACGGCGCCCACAACGACGGCCCCAACCGCAATCGCAACGTCGAGCTCTTCCCGGCGGGGCCAGCCACCGGCGTTAGTATCCGTGGTGGTGGTGGTGGTGGTGGTGGTGCTGCTGCTGCTGCTGCTGCCACCCCAGGCTTTGCGATCCGCGGCGCCGCGGAAAACGGCTTGTCAATCAAGGGTCGCGGAGCCGGACAGCAACAGGCTTCAGTGCGCGAACTGTTTCCGTCAAAGTATAATGCCAATGCAGGCAAGGAGCTGTTCTCGGATAAAATTGAGGGGCGGGGTGGTCCTCGTCGAAGGGCAGAGGATATGTTCAGTTAGATAGTTGGTTGGTTGGTTGGTTTGGACTTGGGAGTTGCAACTCGAGATTCAGGATCCACGAGATTGAAAGTCCATTCATTCATTCATTCATTCATTCATTCGCTGTGTTAAAAACCTAGTATCTACTCTAATATATTTCGATTTTCCTCTCTCCTCTCTACTCTTGTTTTGCGGGTTCCTACTTCGAATCATTCCGAGGGTTACTGTAGACACATATCTATAGTTATACACTTGCATATACACATACATGGTAACGAAATTATCCTAATCATGATATATGATGTGATATTATGTGGTCCATATAGATCACCGCAGAACAGAAAGACTCTAAATACCCTTGTGCTGTCTGCCCTGTTTCCTTAACGCCATATGCAAAAAAAAAAGTACCTATATTCCATTCCATATACCAAGTAAGCAATCAAATCAAGCAAGCAATGATATCATGATCGTCATTTCCAAACAAATCCAATCATTCCATTGCAGCATCCGCGGATCTAAGGATCCTAGGGTCATCATATTCGGTGATCCAGTCATACCCGAGAGAGAGAGAGAGAGAGAGATCATATCCAAACGCCAGTATGCAAATCCAATCCTTACATACAGGATTATATGTGGGAGTAAAAATGGCTCCACCCTTATCCAGATCATATCAAAATTTGAACCAAATTCGTAAAACCCCATAGGAGATATATCCCTTGCATAAACACACCAAATCGATCATATCCAAGTGAGAAAAGAACCCAAAAAAAGAAGGGATAGAAAAAAAGAAAAAAGAAGAAAAAAGGAAAAATCCAACGCTCATGGGGTATATTTGTGATGCGCGCATCATAACCATATGTCGCCTTCTTCGCCAGTCACCCATCGATTCCACACCTGTTCATAGGCATCTTCCAAATCGCGGACCCAACGCGCGGTATCAAAAAGGGAACTTCTCCACCGTTCTTCGAACAACATCTTGCGCAATTCGGCCAACCGGCCCTTGGCTCGGCCATCTCCACCAACTTGGTATTGTAAGCTGAGGCACAACCGGCTCGCTTTGTTTTCGTAATCTTCATCAGAGACGGCTGTCAGCTCGTCTCGGGCTTTTCGCCCAGCGTCTGAATTCGGCAGAGCGCTGCTAAGAATGCTGCTCGCCATGCGAGAACACATCTTGTACTTGTAGCGAGGGAGGGTTAGGAGTGGAGTTCCACTCCACAGGACGTCGGTCGCTGTCGTGTGTGCGTTACACTCGGGTGTGTCGAGGAACAGATCAACAATCTTCGCTCGGGAGATGTGGGTATTCTTAGGTGCAACATCGGTGAAAATGATGCGCGATGCTGTCTCTTCGCCAGCCCAGGTGATAGCGGTTTCCCTCAGATTTTGCTCCCCAAGGTCAGGAAAGCGGAGAAGCCAAAGAACAGCATTGGGGATTCTCGCAAGAATCCGAAGCCAGGTCCGGAAAGTTGTCGGTTCAATCTGCACCATCGTTAGCATTGAGGACATTTCTACCACAAAAATCTGGTGGAAAGAAGATATATATATATATATATACCTTATATAGCTGGTTAAAATTTCCCAGGATGATGGCATCATCACCAAGGTTGGGAAACAGCTCCTTTCGCATTCGCCAGCGTCGTGCTTGCTCCTGCTCCCAAGAAACAAACGAATCCCTCGCATCAGGGGCACTCTGACGATGGTCACAGCAGAAAAAGGTGTCCCGGGTGAACACAATCTTTTCTCCATATACCCAATTCTCCATATCTTCACTATGGTCTTCCTCAAGCAGTCGATCCTCAATCCGAGTAAGACGGCCACCAGGGGAGAGGGTTTCGGGGGGAATCGATAATTGGTCGGCAAGAATATAGTCGCACCATTCCGCCCCCAATGTCCCGGCAAATCCCATAAACGTCATATGGATGGGAGCTGGCCGTGCCGCGAAAACTTCGTTCCGAGCACCTCGAGTATAGCCATTTAGATTAATGAGAATATGAATCCCATCCTCCACGATCCGTCTCACAAGTCGGTCAACAGACCAGCCACTGGCGTCGCAAAACACCGGAGCTTCCTTTTCGATCTGCTGCCGGTGAATCGACTTGTCGCTGGCCGTGGTCGCGTAACAGTATGCCTTGACCCTCGACGGATTGTGTAGCCCGAACACGGACTGCATGAGGTGGGCAAGGGGATGGTTGTTGAAATCCGACGACACATACCCAACTTTCAGGTAAGGCTCCGGAGGTGGTGGCGGCGGATACACCGTATCTGGGAGCCAGGATGATCGGAGAGTTGAACAAGAGATGCGGAGTCCGTTACGCTGCGATATTTGTCGAATCTGCTTCGCAGACAGAGGGCAGGTAAAGGTGTGGAATGGGAGCACAGTGGGCGCATTGGGCGCAGTCAACCCGGGGGGCAACTGCGGTCGTCGATACTTGGAGGTGGAATAGGCCTTACCATATATATAGCGATCCTGGTACCACTGCCACATGATCGACCGGATGGCCCGTTCGACGAGTCTCACAACCCGGGAACCTTCCCATTTCTGTCCCGCCCAGGACTGAAGGATAGTAGCAAGAGCGGCGGAAGCGGAGCGGCGGCGGCCTTCCATTGCGGGAATCAGCTGCGCACAGAGCCGCTGAATCGCACTGGGAGTTAGTAACCCACGACCCCAGGTCTCTCCCTCCTTGAGCTGTCGATCGACAATATCAACCACCCGTTTGATCCAGCCAGAACCGGACGTCAGGCCGTACGAATCCCGAAGCATACCCTGGTCGTCGACGTGCCACCGATCCCGGAAGCCGTATCCCTGGGCCACTCCGCCCCGACCGGTCCAGTTGCATACCGAGTTCAGCGCATTAGCCAACCCGCACACCGCCTCAGCGAAATCCGGATTCACTTTCACGGCGCGTTTGTAATAGGAGATAGCGTCATTCACGCGTCCAGCGTCCTTGACCGCATTTGCTAGATTGGCCAGGGCAATGTCGAAGTGACCGTCACAATGAACAGCCTGCTCGTACATCCGAATAGCCGCCTGGAGTTGACCGATATCCTTCAACAGGCTGCCCAGGTTGGTGTAAAGATGAGCATGTCGCGAGTCAAGATGTAAACCGTAGTTGTAGTACGCGAGAGCAAGCGAGATGCCGGTCCCAGGAATCACGCCCGGTATCTCGGGATGCTGAATCTCCCCACTAGTACGGGCAAGGCCCTTTCCACCAGGGGCATTGTTCTGAATTCCAGCAAGCAAGATACCCACGTTGTTAGCCGTGGAGGGACTGGGCTGAAGCGACAGAGAGAGATAATAGAGGGCGAGAATGTCTCGCACACCGGGGGCAGTCCTCGGCATGCTCGTATGGGAGACGCTGGACATGCCATCTTGATAGATCTTGGCCAGCGACAGTAACGAATTACTCGTAGTAGAAATAGCAGCTTTCTTCGCCAGGCCTTCCGGCACATATTTGATCCCGGGCGGTGTTCCACAGGGCGCGAAGACCAACGTTGCCGTCTGTAAAGCTTTGTCGGGGTATAGGAGGATAGTTTCTTCCTGTGCAGCAGGCAGCGTCCGGGATGATGGGTGTCCGGTCCGGGGCCCGTGGGAGAATGCAGCAAATATCTGTTTGATCAAGCCTTGAATCCCATGACGTCGGCGACCGGCACTAATCAAAATTGCATCCTCGAACGCTGCGGCAGCCGACGCATTATCCCCCAGCGCGTAAAGCATATTTCCCTTGGCATGAACGAGGGCCAGCATTCGGCCGTTATCACAGCCGGGGATAGCATAGCCACTCGAACCATGCCCCGCCGCCACAGCCTCCCCCGAAGCCCGCGGGGGGCCGTACGTCGATCGGCCGTAGTCATCCTCGTAGTCGAAAGCCGCCTGCTCGTAGGATCCCAAGTCTGATGCACTGGATGCGCGGCTTTCGGCGTCGCTCTCCGGTTCGCTGGCGTGCTCATCCGCGGTGAAGCAGTCACCGTTCTTCGGAAACCGGAGAGAGTTTTGCACAAAATCAATGATATTGACGGCTTCCTTGCCACGTTGGCTGCTGCACAGGAGGCCAATCAGATGCTCCACGGCCTCGAAAAAGCTGGGGCGTAGTTGAACCGCACGAAGCCAGTGTTGCAAGGCTGCTTCTCGCCGGTCCAAGGCTAGGAGGGTGGCGGCCAGGTTTGAGATCGCCTCCACATGCCTACGAAATAGGTCAATCTTCCGACGAAAAAAAAAAATAATAATAAAAATAAGAAGGCCGTCTCTCCGAAATTGAATACTCACGTTGCATCTCGAGCAATGATCCTAGAATACCACCTCATCGCCTTGTTATAGTCACCTAAGCCATAAGCGAGACAGCCTCCCAGCAGCATGCCATCGATCCACTCCCAGCCACTCTCCATACATAAATGGGAGAGTATTTCCAGGGACGAAACGGCATTCATGGCGATGGTGTTCTCACTGCTGGAGGCGGTCGAAAACTGGGAGGCAGAGGAAGCGGTCAGTCGACCGCTGTGTCGTAATCTGTCGAGAATATGGGTGTCAGATGGGATTGGCTGGAAGTGCGCGAGAGATGGGCGGTCATACCGGGAACTTGGGTAGCGCAAGTGAGACTTTTCACGAGAATAGGCGATGGGAGGGAATCCAGACTGGCTTGACGGGTAACTGTTATGACGCGCAAGGTCCGGCACGTGGGAATGGGAGAAGTCGAGGCCCGGTTGGCGTGGCGGCTTCGGATAAATACTCGGTTTCACAGTGCGCTGGCGGTGGCCGTCCAGGGACATACTGTTTCGACGTGCCTGGTGGATGGATGCTAAGAGGTCGACATAGACGCCATGAGCCCACGACAGCACCTTCTCCTTAAATTCGACATTGGCCGCCCGAGAATGCGGAACGGCTCCAGCGCTCTGGAACCCAGTGGCACCGGAAGTCCCTGGCCAGGGGGGGAAAGAATCTTGAGCGGGCTGGCGGGAAAAGCCAGAGACCGAATGGCTTTGGCGAGTGTGTACGGGGGGAGCGCGTTGGTTGGTTGGAGGCTCGAACGGCTTGTGCTCTGAATGGCGGGGAGGAAAATTCGTCTTCAGCGACGCCTCATGGCTGAGCATTCGCACCGAGGCCTGGTTCCAATCGACGCCCAGTTCGGGGGGGTTGGAAGACATCGAAGCCCGATTCAAGGGTTGCTGGCTCGCATCGACGAATTGAGGGGCAGACGGGGCGAGTGGTTTCGCAAACGGAGCGGGAGAAGTCAACCGGGATTCACGAAAGGCTGCCGGACGGTAGGGGATATACACCCCATCGGGCCAATATGGACCATAGGGCCCCGTTCCTGCCGAAGCCGTGGGACGCATGCATGGTTGCAGTGTCGTGGGAAGAACGGTAGGGACGTAGGCGCCATTATGCCAGTAAAACCGGGGTTGGGTCGGTTGGATGGGTAGGGATTGGTTGAGCAGCGAGTCCATTCCCGGCGCATAGTTCAACGAACGGACCCAACTGGCGCCATTCACGCCTGGGACGAAATCGTCGGGGATATTGCCTCGACTCGATTCGGGTTTATGGATGGGTGGAAAGTTCAAGGGCTTCCCCGGTGACTGGTCGAGAAGGGCTTGTTGCCAGGGATCGATGGAAAGCGCCGTCTGAGAGATTAACTGACCGGATTCCAGGGGGGAAACCAGGATATGTTTTGTTGCAGGGGGTTGAATGGTGGTGTCGCCCGGGGTTCCATCATATCCCGCCGCTAGCGTTCCATTTGGCGTTTTCCTCCTCAAGGCATGTTCCCCGGCACTCTTCAAGGCCGCCGTCGAGTGGGCAGTATCAGGGATGTCGAGTCGCTGTACCGGGTGAGGGTATTGTAACCGCGAACGAGGTGCGGACTGGAAGGAGTTCTTGAGAAGGTCATGGCGGGGCAGTGTCGCGGTAAAGGTTGGATTCCAATGGCAAGACTCATTCAGGGATTCATAACTGTTCAAGTGGTGATGAGGTTGGACTGGCGGAAACGGTGCTACCGAGGGCAACATTTTGGCCCCGGCACCGTTTCTCGCTCCAAGTATTGAGAGGAAAAGAAGAGGTCCGAAAATGAATCGGATCCAAGAGATAATAATAATAATAATAATAATAATAAAAAGGCTTAGAAAGGGGGAGGGGGGAAGCGCGCAGGTTTAGGTAACGAGACACCCCCCAAGGCTGAGTGAGAGCGGTCAAATGAGTTGAAAGGCAAGCACTCTGGAATTATCGACAAGCATCCCTCCTTGAAACGTTTCCTACATCTCATCCTGGGCCGAACGAACGGACTTGGATGAGACTCAGCGACGCCCTCCACGGGTTGTCTCGGGGCTCGACATGAACGCGGGCGGGGATTGAAAGGTTGCCAGGGAGGAGATAGATAGGTAGATGGAGGGAAAGAAGAGGAGAGAACAAGAAAGAAAAAGAAAAAGAAAGAACAGGAGGGGGAGGAAGCAGAAGAAGGAAGAGGAGGAGGGGAGTCGCATCCACCAAGGACGTCAAAATGGCAGAGGCAGGCAGAAGAAAGCGGCTGAAGCAAGGGAGGAGGGAAAGGGATCGAAGGGGAGACAGGACGGTTAGAAGAGAGTCAGGGGAGTGACGCAGATTAATAAGACGGTTATAAACCAACTAGTCCACTAGGTAGGGAAACTGTTAACTGGTCAGTTAGTTAGTGGTAGGGAAGAAGAAGAAGAAGAAGATGAGATGAAGATCAGAGGAAAGCTGGAAAAAAAGGCTGAACATGGATGGCACCACTAGCGGATTTTTCTTTTCTTTTCTTTTCTTTTCTTCCCTGAATTCTTATCCTATAATTGAGGGAAATATATGATATTTTATTATGATTATTTTATTTTTGATATATTACTATATCTATATATTTCTGGATAGGAATGGCGGACGCAAGGCGCTTCTTTGGAGCGGAGATGATCCAACGGCCAGCGGAGAGGAAGGAATCCTCCCGAAATTACGCGAGTTCTCCGTTCTGACCATATATCTCTATATATTTATATCTATATATCTATATCTATATATATATATATAGTTGGGTCAATTAACCAACAACCTGGCGGGAATGAATCACGACGAAAACAGTGGATTCTGGATAGAGAGTGGAAAAGGTGGTGGGGAACATTCAAGTTCGGATGCACGTTATAAGCCAATAATAATATTCAGTGGGAATTGATCAAGAGTCTGTATTACAGGGAAAGAAATGATTCTATTTCCCAGAGATGAACAGATAGTACGGAGTATCATCTCCTGGATTGTAGAGAATGTCTAGACTCGGATCACCACCAAGCCGCCAACTAAGAGCTATGAACTTTTAGTGGGCTCCTCCACGGCGGGATGGAATGGGGCCGTTGGATCGTCTCTTTTAATATAATATAGTACATCTATATCGATATTATTTAATGATGATATACACGAGCCACGACCACATCTCGGATGCGGTAGGAATCCCATCCTGGTCCCTTTCAATGCACCCCCTAATGCACCCCCCGACAATCCAAGCCGCGCTGACATCAACTGGACTGATAACACGAATACATCCCTGGTTGATTTTTCACGACGGGGAATGGTGATGGACTATTGACTTTATTTTGGTTTAATTTTGGGGGTTGGGAAAAATTCAGAATTTGGAATTCTCTATCAAAGAAATATAACTGAATCCAACTACGAGAATAGACAAGATTACAGGGATGTGGACCGTTCAAATGGACCAAGGTATCCACTGCGAAAAAGCAAAAGCTTCTCCCCAAGATACCGCGGTGAGTAGAGGGTCAGTTGATCTTCTTTGCTTAAAATAAGCCTATACCACGTTCAAAATGAGTTCAATCCAGGCCCGAAGGCGGGAAGGAACGGTAAGGGCCAGAGTGTTGCAAAGGTCGGGGGGAATCTTCCAGATGCGTATTCCACGGTAATGTCAAGAGACAGACCGTAAGAGACTTTGGTTTTTTTGAAGGGAGAAAAGACGAAAAAAAAAAAAAAAAAAAAAAAAAACCTAGGTGTCAAGTGAAAAAACTATACATTTCCAGTTGAACACAAGTGGGAATCCTAATGTCATGAATCGTTAAACCATTTTTTTTGAATGCCGCCAAGGCAAATGATCCTATTCTCTTTAAACTAGCAATGCCAATACATATTGACGAACGCCATAAGAATCACGATCAAATTTACTCGGAGGGAACTAGGGAAAATTAGCATCACCGCCGCAACCACCAACAAGACGGGAAAAAAAAAACTTACTGTCAATCTCGCCGGCCTTGATGTCATCGCTGACGTCCTTGGGGCTGCGGCCATCGACCTTGCAGCCGACGGAGAAAGCAGTTCCGAGGATCTCAAGAACGGTACCCTGGAGCTCCTTGGCCAGAGAGCGGTTGCGCATCTGGCGGGCGATCTCGATGATCTCGTCGAGAGGGATGGACTTGGAGTGCTTGATGTTCTTCTCCTTCTTGCGGTCACGAGGAGGCTCCTTCAGGGCCTTGATAACCAGCGAAGAGGCGGAGGGCACAACCGAGACAGCAGCCTGACGGTTCTGGATGGTGAGCTTGACAGTAACACGGAGACCTTTCTATTCCAATCGAACAATCCAATGTTAGCGAATCTGTCCGGACCGACGAGAATTGCTTCCAGTTTCCTTACCCAGTCGCCAGTGTTCTTGGCAATATCTTCACCGATCTTCTTGGGGGACAGACCGAGAGGACCGATCTTAGGAGCCAGAGCAGACTGGGCTCCGACCTCACCACCAGTCACACGGAGGTGGCTATACTCTCGTTAGTTTCTCTTGTCCGGAGACCAATTGACAAAAGTTTGTTTTCCAAGTGCAACAACTTACATGATCTTCACCTCATTGGGGTCGAACTTGGGAGCTGCCCAACGGGAGAAATGTTAGTCGCCAGGGTTACAATCCCCAAGGAGATGATACTTACGCATGGCGAGTGCGAAAGGTCGTCAATCGTCCTGGGAGGGTTGGTCGAGGTGGTTGGTACAGAGAAGGGAAAGAGAAAAAAGTTCTCGAGCTGCAGAAAAGAGTCGGACAGTATTCAAGCTAGGGACTAAGCGAGCCGCCCAATCAGGAAAGGCGTTTAGGGCTCAACCCGGCTATATCACGTGATAAAATACTAGTTTTCTCCTTCCCGGCTCGGTGGTACGCGAAAATCCTAGCTACAGGTGCTAGTACCCTGGCCCGATAATTAAGTTAATAGCAGCTTCATTGGTGATGAATTCATTGAATCTAACAGTGGCTATATTTCAAGGTAAAAAAAAAAAAAAAAAAAGAAGAAGAAGAAGAAACCAAATCAGCGCTAAAGATACACACGGCCCAAGGACCGACGTAAGACCGCCCATTGCTCTCGTAAGGGCCATTACCGCGTTTCCAAACTTAGTTGGTTCCAGAGACCGCAAGCCTGTCACATTTATTAGCATGATCAGCTCCATCCTGCCCCACAGGAATCCCATCACTTACTTCATTAGGTGATCCATGAATGTTTGTAGAGAAACATCGTCGGTAAAGATCGTCTGTGATGTCACACCTCCGCCATATCCGCCCGTGGTATGCGTTGTGGACGGGTTGAGCTTAGACAGGAGGAAACGAGCCTGAGAGCCTCCGGCATCACAAACAATGAATCGGGGCAGAGGGAAACGGTCCGCAATAAGTTCCTGTTAGGGTAAACGGTCAGCTTAGATCTTATTTCTTTTCCCATGGAGTATACAAACCCGAGCGTCCTCCTTTGGCTGTTCAAGAAGCTGCTTCAAGTTTTCGTAGCCCTCCTGCTCCTGATATCCTGCCTTTCTCCATTCCGCGATGGTCTCGCCGTGGAAAATGAGAATATGGAAGAAAGTGTCCAGGAGAAGAATGTGAGATGGCTGAATGGAAGCGGAGTCCAGCAAAACTGGCTGGCTTCCTTCGTGTTCCAGAGAATACGAATCCAGTGTGGGCTGAATCATTACGAGGGAATCGCCAACATCTTCGTGGTTGAGAACGTGACGGTAAAAGGCAGTCTCGTCAGGGGAGTTGTTAAACACTTGCAAGAACTGGCTTCTGCGGAGATGGAACATAAATTGAGGATATAGGGTGAAGTTCTTTTCCAGTCGGAACGATGTTTGGTCATCCTTCCGGTAATCAGCAAACCGCGAGCAAAGTCGAATGAGCATCCGATCCACCCATCTAAGAACATCAGGGCCATCATCAACTTCCGCTTTAAACACAGCAATACGGGCCATGAGGACAGCAGCGGCTTCCTGGTCGAAAGACTGAGCGAGAGCCGGGTCACCAGCAGGGCCACTCAGGTTCCGGGCAACAGTGGTAACGCGGAGATGGTAGTTTCCAGAGGAGTGTTGGTAGTATGTAAGGAACTGCATCATGCCTCGCTGAGGGCCTTGCTGCACCGCCGCAGGGCCACCCTGGCTCGCAATCTCGAAGTAAATACCGTAGCTTGAAGAAGGATCGATTCCGCACATCTTCCAAGCACAGGTGTTACCGATACCACATTCAGTCTCGCCTACAGAGCTGGATTTCTTGTTCAGAGAAACTGCATGACCAATCAGGCCAGTGACCTTAAGCTCCTTTGTCGTGAGAACTTCAAGTGAAGCGTTGAAACCCATCAAGAGATTTTCATTTGCATCCTTATCAAAGACACGGACAAACGATTGCTTGAATTGAGAAGATGTGAATGCATCGGTGAGAAGCATATGTCCACCAGTATAATTAGCAAGATTCTTCATTTCCAGAAGACCGACTTGGTCAAGGCAACCAGCAAAGACATCAATGGCATGGCCGTTGTTGGCAGCACGCTTGGCCAGGTTATCATAGAACTATCTCGAAGTCAGTATCTTTAATCGTTCAAACGGAAGAATTAGTGCCCACCTTCACTGCCTTCTTATAATACTTGATGTTGTCCCGATCAATATCGTGATGAGAACGAATTGGCTCCTTCAGCTCCGGGCTAACAACAAGACCTGGGCCTTCAGTAGCGGGGCCGCTTGTGAAAGCCATAATATGGGCACCGGCATTCTGGAAAGAGGACTCCAGCAGGCCAACAGCGACGCTCAGAGCCACACCAGTACACCTCAAAGGGCGCTTATCATTTGCCACGGGCCAAGGGTCACGCTGAAGCTGCTCCAGCATGTTGGTGATTTGGAACTCAGCCTGTTGGACTGGGAGAAGGAATCGTGCGGCAGGGCCAAGAGGCGGCCGGGCAGCCTGCTGAGGCATGTTTGGCATGTTGGGGCGAACTCCAGAGCTGAGACCCAGCATTTCCTGGACTTGCTTGGCGGTATAGTCTTTGCTGCCGCGGAAGACATAGGACTTAGCGCACTCGGTGTATCCAAGCTCATGCACTTGTGCCTATACACACGTGTCAACAATCTATTTAGATCGAAACAGGCGGAAGGCAACATATAGGGCTCCTACCATAGTACCAAATGTGATCAATCCAACCAAGGCATTGGGTGGCAGCAAAGACAAGCTCATCACCAACGAATCCTTCACCGCTTGCAGACTGTCCTCCTCCTGGCAGGTGTCGACGACGAATACGAAGATGGGAGGAGCCGGGGCAGGGCGTGCCAATTGATACTCGATCGTCGTGCTCAGGGGGTGAAGCTCTGGCGGTATCGTGCTCTCCGTGATATCCTTGTAGTGAGGAGGAAGGGGGTTGCGCATAAGACAGAAAGGACAGATCCAAATCCGAGCCCGGACGTCAACGTTGCTTCATGATGTTAGCAATGCGCAATGGTTGGGGCAGATGGACCAGTTTCATACGCATATGGGTTCAGGACCGCCCGACAGGGCGCTTTACAAGTCACCGGCTCATATTGTAAAAGGGGAGCATCAGATCTCTCCTTGAGAGGAGTGTAAACCGCACCGATAGGGACGACAAGTCGGGACGCTTCCTGTTCAGAGCTTAGTATGAGCGTAAAGGGGACACCCCTGTCATTATCAACCCACCATGCGAGAGCTTGGGAGGGTATTCCAGCTCAGTCTGATTCCATCACGGTCTTCAACATCGCTCCATTGGTCCTTCAACGCTTCGTAGTCCATCTTGCGGTCCGGTTGGGGAACTGGGGGGGTCTAGATGGTAGGAGATCTAAATAAACAGCAACAAAACTGAATGAAAGTCCTCGTTAATTCCACAGATTATATATCCCGACAAGCCCCAAAGAGCATAATCCTGATTGAAAAAGAGAAACTGCCGACAACTGTAGTTGTCTGGAGGCTATTGCGGGGGGGAAGTTCCAGTAGTGTTGTGTGAACCGTGCTGTTTGAGGCCAGGTTGCAGCACCACAGGTCTCTCCGAACTGCCGTATAAACCACGCTAGTGCCCTTTAAATATCGGCCCTCCCACAGCTTTTTTCCCGCCTTTTTTCTTTTCTTCATTTAATTTCTTCTACCGCCGACTTCAACACTCAGCTCTGTCCCGTTCAGTGACAGATTTGTTTTTCTGTCGAGCGAAGAAAATATCTCGACCCGTCGCTGGGCACCTGGCTTTGAAAGGTCGTTCCGATCCTTTAGGATAAACCGGGAATCAGCAGTGGTTACACTCTTCCTCCCACAATTGCATGTTTTTATGCTCTATATTCGATGCTACGTACTACTGAAAATACCACGATGATAAGACTTGTGAATGAATTATACATAATATGAACTTAAGAACCTAAATCCTTGCGCGAACTCGCCCTCTTCGGACCCCAAACGCCTGGTGACGAAAATTCGCCTTGAGAAAAACCACCGGTCAAGAGAAATATGCAGACGTAGCTTCGTGTATGGATTAAGAGTCAAGCCTAGGCATTTCTGGGTGCCTTTGCCGCTTGCTTGAGAAGGTAGCTGCGCTTGAAGAAGGTGTTGGGATGAACAATGGTGTCCAGATCGGTTTGACTCCATGACCCATCTTCTTTGACTCTCTTAATGTCCGCCTTGTGAATGTGTTCAAAAACGCGGTTGCAAGCGATGTGATATCGAGTCTTTTCAACGTCTTCTCGGACTCCTTTCAAGACCTCTTTATCGTGTATTCCGGTCGATTGGAGCAGTCCGATCAGATTATCAACGGAGAAGTGACGGTAGGGGCATCCGTGGGTCTGTCCCACTCCGGGATTGGAATCACTGAGGATCTTCTGGCACGAGTATGGCGGATAACCGCGACCTCTCCGGTTGACATCACCACCAACGTCTCCGTATGCGTGGCGGACATTATACTTGTATCGGGAGTTGAATTCATCGTCGGTGAGGCCTTTGAACCCCTGGCGCCAGAAGAGAATACACTCCTCAAGAGAAAGCCCAATGCCTTTCAGGAAGAGGGTGTATTGAAGTCGACCGTAATGCTTCAGGTGGTTGTTTTTGCGTAAATTCATGTGCAAACTGCGCATGCAAAGTGGGAAATGCTGGGCGAGACGATCGATGTTGGCCGCGGTGATCGGAGCTCCATCCACCACACCTTCGCCCTCGGAATACACCGACTCAGCGCTACCGAAATTTTTAGATAAATGATTCAGGATTGGGGTGAGGCGATCGTCTTCATCCAGTCGGGGTAGGGCGCGACTAGTAAGCTGGAAAAATAGTCAGTTCTATTCTTTTCGTCGGGTAGGGGTTCAGCCGTCACACACCTCGAGAGCGCGCTCCAGTCGAGCAGTGAATTCCGCCATAATCATACTCAGTTGCTCTCTTCCGGGGACGTAGGCCTTGCCCTTGGCCAGGAAAACCGATCTTTTTTCAACCAGTTCTGGAACTTTTTCCCAATCCACTTTGTACCATGACTCGTCCTCCACGCGGCGCAATCCTGGGGTTGCAGCGGCTAAATACTCCGACATCTCCCTTCTCTCCTCGTCGCTGACAGGCTCCCAGTCGAGGTTAAGGCTCTCGATAAAGGCCCGTCTTTCCCTGGAATCATCTCCTTGGAATCTGAATCGGAAGAGCATGGTTTCGGCTCTAACGAATCGTCGACGCAGGTCCTCGGTGGCTGAGAAGGCTAACCGCAGGATAAAGTGAGAATAGTGATCTTTTTGGCGCTCATTTCTCAATCTGGGATCTGAACCCCCAGCCCCAGACGAGACCGATGTGTTCGAGGATAGAGGAAGAAATTTCTGAAGGAGAGGGGTGAGATGCTTGGATGTCTCTTCTGCGGTTTTGTTTCTGTAGGAACAGGCTTCGATTTCGGCCAGAACTATCCAAGTCAGCCGGATTATTCACGTCTGTCTATGAATGGAAATAGCATGCATACTCTTCAGTCTGTCTATGGCCCATTGCTCAAATTGTTCCAAGGTGATCTCTGCCGTGGGCGGGGTCTCATAGAAGTTCAGGCGATGGGGATAGTCCTGCTGCTTAAAAGTCGGGGTCGCGAACTGCTTCTTCTTATGGTCGAGGGTAGCCCGTCGCTTCGGATCAATTCTGTGAAACTCTTGACGGATCATTTTTGCCTTCAGGAGCAAGTGGTCAGGACTTCTTTCTCCGTCTGTGATGCGCTCTCCTACTGTATCCCACCGCCGCTTTCATAGAGAGCGACGCGACAACGCGACAACGCGCCGTGGATGCGTGTCAGCACGTGACCACTTAGCCCATCCGGCGGAAAATCCGCAGCCGAGGAAGCAAGAAAATTGGAGCCTTGGAAGAGGAATAAGGCCACAAGATTGCTGGAAGCATATGAAATGATATATTTCAACTAAGATAAATACCCCTCCTCAGCCATATTGTACGCTTGAGATATCCCAACTTTCTAATTCCTCCCATACGGAGAACTGGTAGTTAAACTATCGGATCTTTTGCTGAAGGAGGTTCGGAGAAACCTCCGGGGGCCCGCTCACCGACTTCCTAATCAAGCAAGCATCTATATTTCCCCCCATGATGCATTCGAAGATCCCAGAGACGTCTTCGCAGCGATCGGCAGGATACTCGATCTCACATCCATCAACCGTCGCAAATTTATTAGGCCCGGATCCAGCTCAGTAATCCCGCGCACACTCAGGATGGATATTGTATAGGATCAAGCCATTTTTCTACTGCGATTAATCCTGTTGCCCTTCCGATCCACTTTCCCGGACTAGACAGCGCCGAACGCGAATATTATTATTATTATTATCAGACCTCGAATACCGGAATCCATTGCCACGCCAGATACAACAGTCGTAGCCCTGAAATGACCATCACAACAAGGCGGCTCCACAAAGCTGCTCGGATCATCCTCATCGGTGCACCCGGGGTCGGAAAAGGAACCCAAACCGAACGACTCCTCACCAGATTCCCAGAGCTAGCTTCGATAAGCTCTGGAGACCTGTTGCGAGAGAATGTTCGAAATAAGACTCCCTTAGGTACGGCGATCTTGGAAGAATTCTGTCAATAAAGCGCAGGTAGTCAATTCAAGGGAGGCCGGGGCCGCTGACAATACCTTTCTTTTCTTTTTGCGAACAGGCTTGAAAGCAGAAGCCACAATCCAAGCCGGAAACCTCGTCCCCGATTCCATGATTCTTGACCTCATCTCCTCCGAATTCAAGTCCAAGGGCTGGCTCTCGTCAGCGCCAACCTCCTCAATATCCCCCTCCGCTTCCTTCATCCTCGATGGCTTCCCGCGCACCGCTACGCAGGCCTTGAGCCTGGACTCTCTCGTGCCTATAAACTTCGTCGTTCACCTAGTCACCCCACCGTCTATCATCTTGTCTCGAATCTCATCGCGCTGGGTCCATGAACCGTCCGGGAGAGTGTATAATACAGAGTTCAACGCGCCCAAAGTCCCCGGGAGGGACGATGTCACCGGGGAACCTCTGACCCAACGAGAAGACGACTCCATAGAAACGTGGAAGCAACGGCTTTCAAAATTCGAAGAAACGAGCAGGGCTCTGCTTGACCATTATCAGAGCAAGGGCTGTTTATGGCGCGTGGAAGGCAACTCGAGTGATGAAATCTCCCCGAAGCTTTTTGCCAAGATTGAGAAGAAGTTCTGCTAAGCAGGCTATTGTACCTTGATAGATGAGACACACCGCGGTCGGGTATCTATCTCTTTGTATTCTATTATACGTCGTTGTTAGCGTGCTGTGAATTGTTGCCGGTATTTCAGTCCTTTTTTTTCCCCTCATGAAGACTGAGAATGAGTGCCTAGAGGATATATATGTAATATATATATACTTAATGATTAGGTTAATGAGTTCCAAACCTATTCAGTACAACCTGCTCACCATATCTAAGTATATATAAAGAGGTATAGAGCCCATGCATAGGGATATCAAACATACAGTCATAAAGACAGAACAGGAAGATATATCCACCAAAACAAGACCTATCGCTTTGTATCTTTCCCATTAGTACTCGTCTGGCCTTCTTCCATCCCCATTCCCATCCTCGTCTTATACTGTCTCGGAGTTTCAAACCCCGTATTACTCCGGAACCCCTTCCACATACCCAATCCCCTCAGCTTCGCCCACCACTCAGCATTCCGATACCTCCGCTCGTTCGCGATGCCTCCGAATTCCGCGCCAGATTTCGCCTCGTACACTGTTGCCAGACCCCGCCTCAGCATCTCATATGACACATCCCGCCGACGAAAGGGGATCGGGAAATCCAAGGCCCGTCGCACATACACCGTCGCGACCACCCGTTGGTACTGATCGGGACGGTGTACGTAGGCGCGCACCCAACGGTTGCGTAGATAAAACGTGAGCCATTCATGGGCTTCACGAGCAAAAGGTTGCTCGGGACGACCGAAGTGCGCGAGTTCGGGGGCATCAACACCAGCTAATCGGATATGAATCTGAAACTCGCAACATTCCGTGAAATCAGCTATACGTAATGTAATGCAATACATATGATATATATATATATATATATATATATAAAGAAATCCCCGCCCTACCGTATTATCCCTCAGCTCTTTCTTACTCGTGGGAACCTTCTTCCATGGTAGCCATCCCCACCCAGCTAATCTGCCTCCCGGCGTATGATAGATTCTGAAATTATCTCCATCTCCAACGCTGGTTACCTTTCCGAAGACGCTTCTACGGCGGAAATACGTCTGCGGAACGCTTGGGGCATCGCGGAATCGGCGGAGATATCGACGGTGGATTTGGACTGCGCTAAGGATTGCGGTTGTGAGAATTATAGTTGGAACGAGGGTTCTAGGTTCTATGAATGATGCCCAGTTGATTGCGGGGTCAGGTTTGCTTGGGGGTGGTTTGGTAGGTGAGAGAGTCTGGTCCTGTTGTTGTTGTTGTTGATCACGATCGTCATTGTCGTTTGCGGGGACTTGCGATTCGGAAGCCCATGGCGGCCATCGCATGACGGTTCATGCCCTTGTTTGCTTGAGTTTGTGAGGATATATAGTGATTGGATATAAAAGGAAGTCGTTGTTGCGTTTTGAAGCAAATAAAGTGTGGAGTAGACCGAGCCAGAGGGCGGTCAAGATTATATCTATATTTTTTTCTATATATGTATGTATCTAGGGCTATGGAGTACTACCATTTAACCACACTCCAGAACACTTATAAAGTTTTAAAAAACCTCTAGTAATACACTAGGCTTAGCTAGAGTAAATGTGAATATGTATTTTACTATACTTCTTTTTTAATAACTATTTGGTCATTATTTCTGTAAATCATCTTGTGCAGGTCTGTCTATCCCGGTATGTTCCTAAGGAATTAGCATGTTCTATACATCAGGGCAAGTGAAATGTACAGGATGTATACGGAAATCCTGTCTCCTCATTTCATGAAGACAGAAAAAAAGAAGAAGAAGAAGAAAAGAAGAAGCAGATCTAACACCCACACGCCATGTACAATCAGAGAGAAAACAAGAGAAAGAATGCAAAATTCAACCCATGACGGAGCAATGAAGGATTGCGTTTATTTCAAGATTGCTGGGAGGCTGGCCTTAGCCTCTGATGCCGCAATATCGACGGCCTTGCGGAGCTTTTGGTCTCTGAGTTTCTTGAGGTATGCGAAGAGAAGAATGAACATGAGTTCCATCCTTAAAAAATTAAATTAGCACATGCTACAGCCTTTCCAGAATCCAATCGGGCACACCTTTCTTTTGTCATCATGAGGAGACCCTGTACCAGAAGTCCCTTCATGAGTTGAGGTCCAATGCCCTTAAATAGAGAAAGTGCACCCTCGTTCTTGATAATGAACTGCATGACCTCGCCAAAGGTCTTGAAGGGCTTGCCGTTGCGGGCTGGGGGAGGTCGCGATTGAAGTCCAACCTTCGCAACAATAAGTGGCTGAGTTGCAATGGTGGCCATGGCCTTGGACATAGCACCGAGGACTACTATGATATCAGCGTTGCCATCTATATCAAGAATTTGTCTCCTGTTACTTACGGAAGGCTTCCCATGGCTTGAGGCTCTTTTTGCCAGGGAAAATGATATCCTTCAGGCGCTGATAAGCCCCGTAGGTGATGGCTGGGTTGATAACGAGGATCAAGCTCGCCTTGAGACCTCTCCACAGACCCGACCAACCATCCTCACTGTTGACAACCTCTTTGCCGGTTTCGATCAAACCCTTCTTCTCCCCCTTAGGCTGCGTCTGCTGACGGGTCGTGATGACGGCAACGGGAATGGTAAAGATCTGGGCAACCGCACCGGCGACAGCACCGAGACTGAGTTCGATTGCGGTTCCAGGAGGTTTGGGCACACGTTCCGATGACATGTAGAATGTCCTTACAACGCTGTACCAGTAGAAGTAGGCGAAGTTGGTAGATGCGACACCGATTAAAGCTCCAGTAACACCCGAGTATAGGCCCTCGATGCCTTCCTTCTCTACAATTTTTGCGATCGCGTCCCATGTTCCGTTATAGTGGACTTCCTCCGACACCTCATCCTTCGATCCATCGGCTTTCTTCACCTGCACCTGCAGCTTGGTTTTAACGCTAGTTATTAACAAGGAAAAAAGTTAGCACGTTTTATAGATAGATTCAATTTCCCAAAGCTGGATACGTACAGATCAAGAGGGTAGACGATTGCATTGGCGAGAACTGCACCAGTGGCACCCGCAACGGCGCTACCCCATGGAGAAAGTGCGGGTTTGGATTGACCGGCCATTCTTCCAGAGAAGACGATTCTGTCTCGGGTTTCCAGGGAGTCGAGTCGGTGAGATTAGATTGAGGGATCTCGAGTCTCAACACCGAAGAAAATGATGCTGTACTCCGTTTTGACTGAGCCGGGAATTCCTTCAGAAGGGAGAATACTGCTGGGGGGCTGCTCAGTGACAGGAGAAGGCACAGATCAGAGTGAAGGAATGACCGAAAAGCAGCCTGAACGTCGATAGAGAACCAAAGGAGCAAAAATCGGCTAGAAGAAAGAAACAAGCCCGTCTATCAAAAGTAGGAGAAGAATCAGTTGCGTCTCTCTTCGCACCTCGGCGCGGGCTGCTCAGCGTATGACGAAACAAGCCGAGGTCCAAATGCTCTCAACTTGTCTTTCTCTCACCGAAAACTAACACACTCTACGTGGTAACCATACACAACGATAATAACAGCTGGTTCTTCTCGCCTACAGGACGCTATTCCCCTCCAGAGCTTATTTTCGTTTCCTCCATCATATTCACTCAAGAGGATTCTTGTCGATTTTTGCTGGGTTCGCTCGTTGCTCGATTCCGGGGAGACCATTGTCTCAATCAAGCGTACTGTGACCTCGGATGTGTGACCGACAGTCGACATTCCGGGGAAATCCTGCGGAGCCTTTCGGGAACTTTACAGGCTGATCTGAACCGGATTCCTGCTCCTGAGTCCTTCGTGTCCTTGGGTGGCTGTTGACAGATCTGGATGGCTATTGCGGGGAAGACTCTCACCTCTCCCGTCTCCCCCCATAACGACGACGACTGGGTGTGATCGTAGAGGGAAGACTCTCCAGCCGTCCCTCAAACCGCTATCCCTCTTCTGGACCAGGATGTCCAGATCCCACGCCGCGACTCAGAAGTCTTTGATTGCTCATGCCCTGGTATTCCGCCTTTTGATGCCCTTGTCTACATGCAGTCTTTTCCGGGCAGGAGTGTGTTTCTGCGACTAACTCGTTGCTAGAAAGCCGAGCGGGATGTGTCTACCGCGGCCTCCCAGGCCCAGGCCTTGGAGGCTGCAATAGATGCCGCTGAGCACTACATGAAGGCGCTAACTTTGACAACGGTCCAAAAAGATAAGCTTACATTGGACGCAAAATGCAAAGAATGGCTTACGAGAGCGGAGAAAATTAAGGAAGCGAAGGATTGGCGATCTGCAGCACATATTCATGACAACCGTTCCTCCGGGTCTCGGTCCCCAATATCTACGCGCAAACTTACCACTCGCGAGGAGATTATTCTCCTGGAGGGTGCAAAGTTAAATGGCTTCATCTTTCCTCCGTGGAATGATGTCCCGAAACCTGATGAATTCAAAAGAGCCGATGAAGATGGGTTGTTTACGTACGTTGAGCTACTTTCTAATTTCTTGGCCTCGAAGCTGGACATTTTATCCGAACTTTCATCGACGCATGCTCTAACCCATTGCCAGCGATAAACCGGATCTCCATTTGTCTAGCTTACAGAGAAATATCTTTGCCGGTTGGAAGCGGCCGCATGAGCTGCTCTCGGGCCTTGCGGACGAAGTTGGCAATGTTCCCACCCCGGTGATGTCTGTTGCCGGGAAGACAGACTTGGTACAGGATGTATTAACGGACTGTTCTGTCGTTGCTAGTCTCTGCGCAACAACCTCGAGATCGGAGCGTAGCCTTGATATGGTAAGATGGTCCCTCTCCAAGCCTCTCCAAGAAAATTCATTGGTGGCTGATCGGCGTAGAACTTGCTTCCTCTGGTATATCCCTGTGTTGATGGACAATCGAAATCTGCACTTTCTCCTTCTGGGAAGTATATATTTCGCTTCTACTTTAATGGATGCTTCCGCAAAGTCGTCATCGACGATCGGCTGCCGTCGTCGAAAACATCAAGATCCCTATACATGATAGATCGAAATAATGTCACTTTTCTATGGCCGGCTCTTGTCGAGAAGGCGTACCTGAAGCTTCGTGGAGGTTATGAGTTCCCTGGGAGCAATTCTGGGACGGACTTGTGGGTTTTGACGGGCTGGGTCCCTGAGCAGGTCTTTCTCCATAATGATGATGTGACTTCCGACCAGGTCTGGAAACGGCTTTTCAAATCTTTCCACAACGGGAATGTCTTCCTGACCATCGGCACCGGGAAACTCACAGAAGGAGAACAGAAAGAGCTCGGTCTTGTTAGCGAGCATGACTATGCCATTCTGGATATGAAGGAATCTAAAGGACGCCGTCAAATGCTGGTGAAGAACCCTTGGGCCGGGGCGGATACAATCTCCTCCGATCTTCTCCATGGTTCCGAATCCGCGGATCCTTCATCGCCGTCTCTCTCCCCCGGATCGTTCTGGATGGATTGTGGGAAGGTTCTGCAAAATTTCGAGAACTTATATCTGAATTGGAACCCCTCACTTTTCGCCCACCAGGAAGATATCCATTTCACCTGGGATCTATCAAATGGCAAAGGCCTCCCTGGGTGTTTTGTGAAAAACCCCCAGTTTTCAATTTATACCGAGCGTGGTGGCATTGTCTGGCTCTTGCTGGGAAGGCATTTTAGGACAATCCCACAATACGAACAGTCTCCTACCCCACATATTTCCGATACAGACCATGAGGAGTCCGGATTCATTAGCATCTATGTATTCAAGGAAGGCGGAAAGAGGGTATCTTTGAGTGATGGCGCACTTCACCGAGGTCCTTACGTTGACTCACCGAATACTCTGATGAGGTTGGACATGCCTCCACGGACTACGTATACTGCGGTGGTATCCGAAGAGTCTTTGCCTCTGGTCACCCAAAATTTCACCTTTTCAGCATTTTCCACCAGCCCCGTGCAAATCGCACATGCCCAGAACCGATACATGTGTGTCGCCAAGGTCCAGGGGTGCTGGGCGCCGTCCACAGCTGGTGGGAACGCAGAGTCAACCCGGTACCCCCTCAACCCGCAATTTAGCTTTGAGATACCAGAAGAAACAGATGTGTCGCTTGTCCTCGAACCGTCAGACCCGGCACTCGCCACCCACGTCAAGCTGTTCTGGTCTCATGGAAAGCGCGTGGCGCGAGTTCGTAGTCGAGATATCATTACGGATAGTGGTGAGTATCGTCGCGGGGGATCTCTCGCCGAAAAGACCGGCCTGGATAAAGGGTCATACACGATTGTTGTCTCGACATTTGCTCCGGACCAGCTCGCGCGGTTTACACTGTGGATATCGACAAATTTCCCTTGCCAAGTAAAACAACTGCCCCCCGAATCGGCTGGGCGACGTGCGGTGCTTTCGGATGTCGGGATGTTAGCCCCAGGGCGAGATCGGATGCTGGCGCCGTTGCAAACCCCACGGTTAACCAGACTCAAGCTGATTGCCCGGAGCAGACAGTCTACGATTGGGAATCGGTCCGTTGGCCCTTCTCCCGTTTTAATGACCGTTGAGCTCGGGCAAGGGCCCTATAAAGAGATCTTGGCGACATCTGAGGATGGACATCATTGCGATGCCGTATCAGGAGTCCGAATAGAGGACTTTGACTTATCGCCGGGTCTCGAGGACAAGGGTGGAGTATGGATCGTGCTGGAGCGAATTGGGGGACCTGGTGGACAGGTTGAAGACCACTTTGAAGTGGAGGCTCTGGGAGAAGAGAAGGTGGAAATCGGGGAGTGGATAGTCGAAGACGCATAATGTCACGTACAGTGAAAGAAATCAAGATACCGACCTGTTCCATAAGGAAGTCCTTGTTGCATAAATTCACTATATTCATGTGTCTATCTCTGTGCTTCTTAATGGATAAGAGTACATATATCTCCTAATTAGGAATAGTATGTACATACCAGTTACTAGTACGAGCCGCAGCTTCAACGTCATCCCGCTCGTATCGTGCATTCTTTCTTCTTCTCATCAGTGGAATCTGTCCTTCCCCAAATTTCAGCTATAATTGAACTCATGGCGAGTAATATTCCGGCTGGACTGAAACCCGCAGATATTGGGCGGTTTGCCCTACGAGCTGCCCAGCTCGAGAGCGCAAAGCCCATCATTTCCTACTGGTGTGAGTTCGCGCGATTCAACGAAAACGGTGTCCTTGGACTGACGAGAGCTTCCTTTCCCACCCCAGGCCATTTCTGGATCGTTAACCAGATCATTGAAAAAGGATTGCATAATTCCGACGATGAGGTTAAGCTATACACGGTGAATCTTATGGAGAAGTTGGAACAGGTACGTTGGAGAAGGTTCCTGCGGGGTCATCTCATGTAAGATGCGCTGGCCTACTACTGACTGTGTGCAGTTCAAAATAGAGAATCCCGATAACGATGCGATCCTGGACTCGGTCGCTGCGAGCGCCTATGTGGAGCAATTTGGTCTGGAGGTTTTTGGTCGTGCGGAGGCAACTATGAGAGCCAACAAAGTGACAAAGTTCGTCGTGGCGCGCCTTGGGATCTGGCTTGGGGGAGGAGCTCATTTCATCACAGACAAACGGCGGACACATTTCAGGCGGCAGCGACTTTCCTCGAACTGTGTCAGATTTGGAATCCCCTCGACCCGGAAATTGCGGCGAAGGTGAAGTTCGCCAAGTACCATGCGCTGCGGATCGTCAAGGCGATTAAGGCGGGAGAAGACCCCAATGAATCAAACCCCGTGATTCAGGAGGAGGAGGAGGAAGCATTGCCTGAAGAACAAGAGCTACAGCACGGACAGATCGAGGGTCAAGTCGCGGGTGTTGATGGACTGCGCGCGCACGCCCTCCAACCCACCGTTGAAGAGGTCCCAGACGAATCTCAGCCCACACAGTATTCAACCTCATCGCCCACCCTTCCACAGCCTCCCACAGCCTCGACTGAGCTTCCCTCCGCCCCGGACAGCATCCCAACTACATCTCACCAGCACATGGACGTTGACGAAGATTCACCACTTAGTCTCCCTTCGGCCCCCGAAACGCTCGCGTCACGATCAATGGGAGCTGAGGGGCCGGTTTTACCAGATACCCCGACCAAGATTGGGACACACGACCACGCTGCGCCTTCAAACACGTTCCAGTCGTTCCCGCCACCATCGGGGATAACCCCTGTGGGCCCACCTGCTCCCCATGATGTAAGCTCATTCTATCACACGCCCAGCACCGGTGAGCCTTCACGAATTGCACCACCGGCTGGACCGGGGCGTGTGCCTCCAGTCCAGCAACCAGCGCCAATATCGACAGCTGCGCAGGTGAACTCTCATGGCGTCGATGACGAGGCCATCGCACTTGCTCAGAAGCATGCTCGCTGGGCTGTGTCTGCGCTGGCCTTTGATGATGTCCACACCGCAATCAAGGAATTGCGCAACTCGCTCCGTTATCTTGGTGCTGAATAGCGTATCCTTTATCAAGGGATTTCATACAAGTCCCACTACAGTGTTGATGTTGATTTACCGTGGGTGATAGTAGGTCAGGCATCAAGCATAATTTCTGAGTGGCAGGTATTAGATATAGTTCCCTTTTGTAGGCCGCGCCATTCAAGTATGATAAAGTCAGCCCCTGGTCATTTGTGTTTCTCAGAGCGAGGGAAAGGGACGCAGAATTCACTCAGCAATTCCACTTGTATTCACGTAAACAGCTGTACTTCTTTTTACTCGACCTATCTTGTATCTTCTTCTCTCCTCTTTCCTCTCCACTGCTAACACAACCCAACTCTCTTTATCCCTTACCAAACAAAGTTGCAGCAAGTGTGCAAGTTCAAAAATGGACCCATACATCCCTCTCCCAGATTCCAGAAGAAGATCCCAAGCCCGCAAAAGAACAGATCCAAACACAATTCCAGGTCCAGGTCCAGGTCCAGGCCCAGCTCGTACCCCCTTAATCTCCCCAGTGGACCTGACAGTATCCAACATCGACCGCGACTTCACCAAGTATCTGGATTTGAAAAACGAGTACCACCACGAGTTCATCACGCGGTTTCGCGACCACGGCGAGAACACCGGGTACGCATGGGAAGAAATTCGGGATTCAGCGAATATCCGGGGGATCTGCGTGGATCGGTTTCTAGATACGTATGGGATGCAGTATTGGGGGACGCCTGAGAATCGAGAGATGTATCTATTGCCTGATTCGTTGGCGCATCCGGAGATAATCTTTACGTTTCCTGAGAGGAGGGATAAGTATGTTTTCTTCTTCTTCTTCTTCTTCTTTCTTTCCTTGGTTTTGGCGGGTTTTTGGTTTGGCAGGTTGGTTGGCTAATCGATCATAACTATTCATCTATTCATCTATGGATGGATGGATGGATGGATGGATGGATGGATAATGAATGGGTAGATTGAAATCTACACTGATGATATTGTTGGAGAGAAAGGCAAAAGGGACTGCGAGGGGACGGAGTAATCACATTCAGACTCTATCTCTATCTCAATCCCAGCCTCAACCGCAGACTCTATCTCAGATTCCATCGCCTTCTTACAGGGAGACATCACACATACTTCGCAAACCGAAGCGTAAAGCCAACGACGAGATCACCTACATTAATGAAAGAAATCCGGGATCTCGGCGCCCTGAGAAGCAGATGTCTTCTCGGACAATCCAAAACCCACGGAAAGAGAAAGCGTCAGAACAAGAAGAGAGAATCATGGTCCCACCACCACCGGCACCACCAGCCATGTCTTTGCTTCCCGCCCCTGTGTCCCTCCCTAAAGCTGAAACTAAAGCAAGCTCAAGCCCGATCCAGACCCCAGAAACCCCAGTGCGGTATGAGAACGAGACATACTTCCTCGTTAGGGCATCGCATCAGCTCGACGCAGCACCGGCCTGGGTGAAATACAAGGAGTTCGACAGCGCGGCGTCGTTCCTGACGCAAATGGGCCAGGAATGCGGGCTGCCGACCTGGCGGAGCGCGAATGCCCAACTCGCGGCAGAGCTGGAGGGGTCTCCTCCTCTTGCCGGGGTCATGGCATCAGTGAAGCTTGAATGGACGGACGATGAGGTGCTTGTTCGATGGGGCAGGGACAGTGATCTGGAGATCATTGCTGGGCAGGTGCGCAGGGCTTGGTTGGCGAAGGACCTTGGGTTTCGCTGTATCCAGTGCTTTAAGATTGCGGTTTTGTTGCATGTTCGGGATTGGGAGTGAGCTGGTATGTATTCGAGTACTTATACTACTATCTATCTGTCGCTAACTACATAACAGTTGGGGATTGTCACGATTGGGTCATAACATCGGGTTCTTATTCGACTGGGATAGATACTTAGTTTACCAACGAACCATGGAACAAGAGCGCCATGTACCCCGTAAGCAATTTGAATTGATTTGATTCCGAGGATCTGCGGGTTCTAAATTGCACGAATTCTTCAGGCTAGTCTTACCGGAGTGACTGTCGATCTCGTCAGGGGGTTTGAAGTTGCCCCGGACTTCGTCGGGCTTTCGGGGAGCATCGAATATCCAAATTTCCTGGGATCTGCTTTGTTGCTTTGTTGGGTTAAGCGGTTGTTCATCTTCCTCTCGCCTGCGGATGAGTTATCGTATGGCATTCCCCGATAACTAACTATAGGTTGGTGCTTTGCGTATTCTTTGCATGATTCCCGTTGCGGTCCGCTTACTTTGGTCCAGCGTGCCGTAAAATTTCCCGATCAACGCGTCACTTGGCAGGGGAAGTGAACAGGACGAAGTCATTCTGATATAGCCCATTTATAGGAGGAGAAGGAGGAGTCAATGTGCTGGATTTCTAGATGTTGAGGTTATTTGGAGAGAGAGCGGCGGGGATACTTCTACAGAGTCCAGAGGAAGTGAGTGAATGTCATCAGAATATCTATTAACTATACAGAGTAAATGTAAATACGATTTCATCCGTTGATCATAATATGATCGAGACTCAAATATTATTCGAATTTCCAGAACTTGATTAGAACCAGAAACAGAAAAATCCCCTATAGTTTAGTGAAGACTTTTTATTTTTCATCAGTCCTAAACTAGTTAACTAGTATTATATTCTTATTCTTCCGATTCTTCTCTTCTTCTCCTCTTCTTCTTCTCTTCTCTTTTCGTTCTCCCTGATCTTCTGCTCTGCTTCTGCTTCTTCTGCTGCTACGGCTTCTACTGCTTCTACTTCTGCTACTTCTGCTGCTTCTGCTGCTTCTGCTACTTCCTTTGGCTCTATTATTATTATTATCCACCCTGGAACAAACCTGATATCTGTCCTTTTGGTGACTCTTTCGCTCCATTCCACATCACCTCCCTCGACTCCCCGCATTCTTCACATCGCCGTCAATTGCGGGGTTTGAGAAGAACTGCACATATTTGGTCAATATCTTACGCTTTCACGATGGCTGATACGCAAGCCCAAAAACCCGCTGTGCTCATTATCGGGGGTTTGGGTATGTGCAACCCCGCCATCCCCTCCCCTAACTTTTACCTCTAACCGGAATACTCATCGTGCAGGATTTATTGGTCGTCATTTGTCTCTCTATATCCATGAAAATCATCTAGCCTCCGAGGTTCGACTCATAGATAAGGTGCTCCCTCAGTTGGCTTGGTTGGCCCCTGAATTCGAGGATGCTTGCTCTAAAGATAAGT
The DNA here is from genome assembly GCF_002846915.1 of Aspergillus ochraceoroseus IBT 24754. Taxonomy (NCBI): domain Eukaryota; kingdom Fungi; phylum Ascomycota; class Eurotiomycetes; order Eurotiales; family Aspergillaceae; genus Aspergillus; species Aspergillus ochraceoroseus. The sequence continues at coordinate 3,552,794 of NW_024468477.1, read as the reverse complement.
TTGTGCAGGCGGATGCGAGCCGGGAACGTGAGTGATTCCTTGCGTAATCCATCGGGGATAGAATTCCTAGACTAACGGCGGTGTTTTCTCATTTCTAGAACACTTCGCGCGCATCTTCGACCGTGCCAATGGCGAGCAATTCGACTACGTGATCAACTGTGGAGGTGAAACGAGGTACTCCCAGCCCGACGATGTTTACGAAGTCCGGAGTTATAACTTGAGTATTGCGTTGGCTCGGGAGGTCGCCCGTCGAGGAATCCGCTCCTTTGTTGAATGCTCCTCCGCTCATGTCTACAAATCTGGCTCCTCCCCACGAAAAGAGGGCGACAAGCTCGAGGCCTGGCATAAGCTCGCAAAGTGGAACATGAAGGCAACCGAGGACCTACAGAAGATCCCGGGTCTCTATCATGTTGCGCTGCGGTTGCCCACGGTCTACGGGGAATATGACCCTGGCTACTTTGCCATGGGCATTTGTCTTGCGCGCGTCCATGTCGATATGGGGAAGGATTTGGAACTGCTTTACACCAAGAACCTGAAGCTGAACACTCTCTACGTCAAAGACGCCGCCAGCGCCTTGTGGACCGCCGCGGAATGGAGATACAATGCGCCCCAGGACGGTTCAGTGCCGGTCATTTTCAATGTCGTCGATCATAATGATACACGCCAGGAGCACGTGGCGCAGGCGCTGTCCGAAGTGTTCGATCTGAAGTGCTCGTTCTTGGGCTCTCTGGCATCTCAGTTCGCCAAGTTGAATATGGACGATGTTGTCGATGAAATCAACGAAGTGGGCTTGCAAGGCTGGTCTGACCTGATTGAAGAGAAGGGAATTGCACGACCCGGCCCGATCAGCCCATTCTTCGAGAAAGACGTCCTCCGGGACCAGGACTTGTCCATCGATGGTACACTCTTTGAACAGACCACCGGATGGAAGCCGTCCCGAGAGCTCTTCGACGCCAACTGTATTCGGGACATGGTGGAGAGCTACAAACGGATGGGCTGGTGGCCATAAACGATCATATTTACTTACACTCAAGACCCCCCCCCTTTTGCAATTGTCGACTCATTCAGAAAACATTTTCCCCAGCAAGTACGGCGGTAACCGTTAATGACCTCCCAATCCCGGGAGCCGTCGTACTTGACCGTGGCATGATAACAACAACAACAACAACAACAACAACATACTTACATATATTCTTCCCCGCCGCCATAGATTTGATCGAGCACAACCCACACCATGCATTTTGATCAAAAAGCGCATAGAAAGCATTCACTTCACTTCACTTCACTAAGGTACACAGACAGCCCTCATCTCATCTCTCCATCCACCCGACAGATCACCTGCAAAATATCCACCCAGGAGCCTCATCCTCATGAATATCTCTCTGTTCTGTAATTTATAATAGTCCACTTTTTTTTTTTTTTTTTTTTTTTCCCGTTCCTCTTTCTTCTCTCCCCTCCTGGAACACTGGCATGTTCTATACTTCTTTTTGTTTTCCCTTTTTTTTTTTCTTCCCAGCTTCCTGTACGCCTTATCATCAAGTGTAAAGTCTCTTCTGTTGGTTGTTCCTTTTTTTCAGACATACTAGCGTTTCACTTTAGTGATGAATACCACCACACCTGCCCACCATGCATTTGTTAAGAGTTGGGATGGAGCTGAGCTTTGCTTTGGATCTGCAAAATTAGTAGTTAGCTCTGTGGTGTTGTTTGCTTGGTTCCCGGATGGATGTACATGCATGTACTTTAATTCTAATAGATCTCTCTCTCGTTATCTAGGTATATATATATATATATATATATATATGCCTGCGCCAAAGCTAACTGGAGTCCCTACCTACCTATGTAGCTATCTACGGCAGGGGTTAATTGATGGACGACAAACAATCAACAATTTAGAAAACTAATTGCATGACATGACAGGGGATAAACTATATGAGAGATATCAAAAGCTAATGTATTTGTTACAGGCGTGTAAAATGCTAATTTAGAAAAAAGACACAAGCTAGCTAGCTAGCGAGCGATATAATAATAGAAATTCTAACCAACGCGGCAGTTTATAGAATGTTTGAAAAAAAAAAAAAAAAAAAAAAAAAAAAAAAACAATCTTTACTCGTGATATGTCTTTGTGGTATGTTGTTGTGACCCTGGCCAAACGAGCTTTTAGAACTCCCAGTTCTCGTCAACGGACTTGATAGCCCACTCGAACTTCTCGCGCAGGGCCTTGGCGAAGAACTTTTCAATTGGAACATCGAATTTCTTGCTGAAGACCACAGTGAGTCGAGGGTCGATGTAGTTCTGTGATACATGATTAGCCAGTCTGTTCGTCCTGGAGCGATCCGGAGAGTACTCACGATTTTCGAGGTACCAAGAGCGACCTCCTTGTTGTCCTCCTTGTCTTGCGCTTGGAGTTCCATATTATCAATGCGCTGCTGAAGCTTGACTAGAGCAGTTTCGAGCTTCTCCACGCTGGGGCCTCGGCCTTCTGCCTCCACTTTGCCCGTCTTGTTCTCTTTGTGAAATTTCTTCTCCATGTCCTTCGCAGCCTCCAGTCGGCTCTCCAGCTCACTAGCTTTCATTTCCTTCTCGCCGTCCGCAGCGAGCTTCTCATTCTCCTTCTCAAACTTCTTCGTGATCTTCTGACGTTGTTCTTCGACCAGGAATGCCTGGTGCTCTTTAATCCAGTCCTTATCAATGTCTTCATCTAACTCGAAGAACTTGACACCCTTCTTTTTCTTCAAGCTGGAATCGAGATCAAGCATCATTTGCTTGAGGCGCCATTTCTGGTACCGCTGTCCCTTAATCTATACATTGATACACAATTAGCAAGGTCTCTCTATGTTGGAGAGAATGCCGGGGGGAAGAACCTACCCGCTCACTCATCTTCTCCATCTGTCCAGCATGAGATGCTGCGACTGTCCGCTTGTGATTACATAAGATAGCAACCTTTCGGTTAGCATCGTTGTATGCCTTCACCTTCTCTGCATTGTTTCCGGTGGCATTCATTTCCTTGAGTAAAGTAGACATTGTGTACGAAGCGTTGTAGGTACGAAATACTTTCGCGGTCAACCCCTGCATATATGCGGAAAGGTGCTTGTTGAGGGCGGAGGTCTATTGAAATATTAGAATCCTCGGGCCCAGGATAATGAAGGAAAAAAAAAAAAAATGGAATTCACTTACAGTCAGGCGATCAAAAATCTCGTCGCCTTCCCTCTTGGGTGCTTTCTTGAAAATTTTGAGGTTTTTGAAAACTTGGGCGTCGACCTCAACTTCATCATAAAATCGAATACTATCCTTACCAAGGAAATCGAAAACTACCTTGTTGGGAGGCTTGAGAGTAATATTCTCATATTTCAAAGAGCAGCATCCAACAGTATCGGCTTCATCCTCTCCCTTTTCATTACCCGCACGAAGCGCGAACTGGTCAATGAGATAGACAGCGGTGGCCTTTTGTCGCTCCACCATCAGTTCGTGTTTCAAGTTCTTCTGGTAGTCTTTGCGAATGCGACCAATGTGTTTCTTGAGTTCGCGGGCCTTCTCAAACTTTTTGAAATCACTTTGGCCTTTGACATCAGAATTGGCGGCGAGCATGACATACTTGTAGTTGCCGTTGATGTTTTCTTGCCACATGGCAAGCCATGTACCTTCTTGATCATGCTTGACTTCCTTCCAACGATGACCCTCGGGTGGAGGGGGTACGCGAGCTTCCTTGCCAATGTTGATGGTAATCTGCTCTGGCTGAACTCTTGACTTGACACGGCCAGTCTTGGGGTGTTCACCACGACCACGGAATAACGATGGCGGTTCAACCCGGAAATTGCCTACTTTTTGCTTGCGACCATTCCACATGCAGAACATATAAGGGGCTTCTTCGGCATCCTTCTCAGCCTTCTGGCGCTTCTTCTCAGCGGGCGGCAGTGCCCTCTTCTCTATGCGCTTCATGTCATAGTAAGCAAAGATTGGCTGGAAATCACACTTAGAAAACTCCTTGATATCAACCTTGTTTCCGCCCTGATCTTTCGCGCCCCCGGTTTTCTTGAGAATATCTTTGAAGTCCATGAAAAAGTTCTTCTGGAACGTTGGATTCTCGACATTTTGGGTTGAATTCAACATACTACCGAAGAAGCCTGCCACCTCCTCCGCATCAGGGTGAAGTACAACGGGGACGCCGTCATACTTCATCTTGACATTCTTCGGTAGTGGTTCATAGGGCGGAGGGAACACCACACCATTGTGCTCGAGAGAAGTCCACTTAATAGTCCCATCGCCCTTGGCTGGGTCTTCCCACCACTTATATTCTTCCTCTTCGTCGCCCTCTTCGGCTTCCTCACTCTCTTCCTTCTTCACCGGCGCAACCTTGCCATTCTTCTTCGCTAGGGTAGACTGAGCAGATTTTGGTTCGGCCTTGACCTGCTTCAGCGTCTGTTTGGCCGAAGCAGGCTCTTTCTTGACCCCATTTGCCTGCTTCTTAGTTGCTGATGTTGCTTTAGCAGGCTTTGAGGGTTCAGGTTTCCGGGTAGTTCTCGTGTCCTTTTCGGCCTTGAGCTGGATCCGCTTCTTTTCAGCGACCAGCTTTCTTTCAATCGGAACATCGGAATCGGATTCTTCGCCGATGGCGGTCTCTGAAGCCTTAGGCAGCTTCCTTCCATTGAGAGCCAAAGGTACATCTTCATCCGTTTCTGGGTCCTCGTGTTTCACTGAAGTGCGTCGTCGCTTGCTCTGTCGAACAGTCAGTCGCTGAAACCAACAGCGACAACAGTAGTGTCGCGACATTTGGGGGGCGTGGGTGGGTGTACCAAGGGCTCGTCCTCCTCGCTGCTCTCTGGCTCCGCATAAGACTTTGCATGACCAACACTGGATCGCGCCTTTCTCTTGCTAACACCATCTGCATCTTTCATGTGGACATCACTATCTTTTTGCACTGGTCCGAATCGGATGGAAACTCCAGGGTCGACATGGCCGTTAGACCCCGTCGCGTCACAGCTGTTGGCATTTGAATTGAGATCTAGTCAGGGATTGGAAGGTTAGGAAGGAAAGGGAACTAAAAGAGGAGATAAATGGGGAGGAATTCACGGCGAGACCAATCACAAGTTATGCGAGAGAAGTGTAGAAAATCAGAGAGGAGTGAGTGGAAGGGAGAAAGGCAGCTCACCAGAGGATCTACCATTCATTCGAACAACAAGTGGGGTATCGTCCTCGGAAGAGCTCATAGTTGCGAGAACTCGAAGGCAAGGACTGTATCGAGTTGAGAAGGTAGAGTAGAGGTGAGGTCGCGGTGCAAAGGGACGGAGACTCGAGATTGGCCTGCCAAGTCTAAAGACCAGACCTGGCGCTTGACGGATGAGGTCAATGATGATCTGACCAATAGAGAGGAGTGGAGAAAGAGAGAGAGAGAGAGAGAGAGAGAGAGAAAGAGTAAAGGAGAGAAGAAGGTTAAGTTGGAAGGAGATGCATTGACTCGTAGAGGAAGGAGGGAAGCGATGAGGGAAATACCTAGGAAGAAGAGTGAGTAGAGAGAGAATGAAGAAAAGGAAGAGGAAGAGAGAGAGAGAGAGAGAAAGCAAGCGAGGCAACGAAAAGAAAAGAGGAAAGGAAAGGAATGGAAAACGAGGCCATCCTTTTTGGAGGCCTAAGGCGCGATCGATCTTCACGTTTCTCCGGACCGTTCAGCAGCACTGATGCCTGGGGCAGCGAACTTTTTGCTTCCGACCGAGAGAAGATTACGTAATCTATGCGGGAGTGAAAAATTTTTGTGGGCGGGTTTGCTGCCTGAATGCCTGGATGCCTGGGGGCCGGGATTTTCGGGTGTTTGCACGGGACTACCAGAGTGGCTCTTGCGGCTCTCCGTAGCAACTGCCCCATTAGGACTAGTCTTCCGGCTGTCGGAAGAACAGAAACAGGAGTTGAATTCGTTCACCTTCTCATCAACCACCTTTGACCCTCGTGGTGCTCGCTCCCTCCTCCGCCGTCCTGTTGTTTCTATCCTCGGTCATCTCCCCTTTCTCACTTCGTCACTATGCTGTCCCGTGCTGTTCGCCCAGCCGTCAGGGCTGGCAGTGTTGCCGTTACCCGGTAAGTTCTCTTCGTCCGGAACTCGTCCTGTCCACTGTGTTGGGAACTTCCCTCATCTCCGCGCCCACCGATTCGAAAGAGCGCCTTGTTCTGGTGGCAAGGCGGAAAGGGAACACGGGCAGAGGGGATTGTGATGGGGAGGAGAGCTGTGGTGATTCAATTGCTGATTTTGTGGAAGCACTGCTCCCCCCAATGCCGCCAACTTCGCGACCCTGCGTGAAATCGAAGGCCGTCTCAAGTCGATCAAGAACATCGAGAAGATCACCAACACTATGAAGGTCATTGCCTCCACCCGTCTGACTCGCGCTCAGAAGGCCATGTCCGACTCTCGTGCCTATGGTCAGACTTCCAACACCGTTTTCGAGCAAGCCGAGACCAAGCCCCTCGAGGACAAGAAGACTCTGCTCGTCGTTGCCAGCTCCGACAAGGGTCTTTGCGGTGGTATTCACTCCGGTCTCAGCAAGGCTACCCGCCGTATTCTCCAGCAGCACCCTGAATCCGACATTGTGGTTCTGGGTGAGAAGGCCAAGGCTCAGCTTTCCCGTAGCAACCCCAACGCCATCGTTCTGAGCTTCGCCAACGTCTGCAAGGATATCCCCACCTTTGCCGATGCCCAGGCCGTTGCCGACCAGATTGCTCTGCTGCCTACCGACTACGCCAGTGTTAAGGTCATCTACAACAAGTTCCTTAACGCCCAGAGCTACGAGCCCGCCACCGTTGAGGCCTACTCTGAGGAGGCCATCACCCAGTCCCGTTAGTCCCTCCATTCACGCCGCCGGAAAAATAGATTGTTTTCATACTAAACTATTTTGCAGCCAACTTCTCTGCCTACGAGACTGATGAGGAGACTCTCTCCAACCTCCGTGAATACGCTCTGGCCAACTCCCTTTTCTGGGCCATGGCCGAAGGCCACGCCTGCGAGATTTCTGTAAGCAGCCCTCCCTTCATATATGACATATATCAGAATTCGGAAGTGCTAATGAATCAATTCCTAGGCTCGTCGCAATGCCATGGAGGCAAGTACCATTGTTGATATATTTCCAGACTAAACCAAGACTAACCTCCTTTTCCAGAACGCCTCCAAGAACGCTGGTGAAATGATCAACAAGTAAGTCGAGCGGCCCCTTTGTCTGCCCACAAAATATCTAATGCTGTGTAGGTTCCAGATCTTGTACAACCGTCAGCGTCAAGCCGCCATTACTGGCGAACTGGTCGAGATTATTACCGGTGCTGCCGCCAGCGCGGAATAGACGTTGTCATGATACTTTGGGAGGAAGTCACCTCATGTGTAGACTAACTCAAAACATACCTAGATTCTCGCCAACCTGTAAAATCTATCTCTATACATTTCGTTTGTACTATTGAATCTGTTCCTGCTGCAGAGTATAGCACATACCCCTAAGTTTCGATTATTCACCACATCTTAATCACCCATTAAAATTCTACCCTGGAGTGTTACCATTGATGCAAATGAATGCAGACGCAGCCCAGCTGATGAGGAATAAACGCATTGAGACTTTGGTACAGACAGGGGAATTAGAGCTGTTGTCATATTCACTGACTGACCCCCTTCGCTTCCTTTCTTGTCACCCACAACGTCTCCCACTTCCCTCAGACTCGCAACTTCTCAGTTACTCTTCGAAGATTCCCACACACTAATATCTACTCTAGAGCTGATCTACCCGCTACTACTACACCGTAACCCAAGCTACCTACTTAGGTACTTACTTGATCATGTCTGCTGCATCGAACCCGAACCCAATGAACTGCTACGAAATCCTACGCATCCCCCCCAACGCAACTCTCAAAGACATCAACAGTGCCTACAAAAGACTCGCGTTAAAGCACCACCCAGACAAAACAGGTGGAGATGACACGATAACCGAGTTCCAGAAGGTAGTCCTCTTTTTCTCTTGATCAAACAAACTACTCCAAGTCTCCCTCCTTAACCCAAGAACAAAAAAAAAAAAAAAAAACAGATCCAACAAGCCGTGGAAATCCTCCGTGACCATTCTCGCCGCCAAAAGCACGATGAGGAGCTCGCTCGACACGGCGGTAGACTCTACACGGGATCATCTGCTGCTGCAGGAGAAAGACAGTCGCAATCTAGACCTATGTTTTCCTCAGGCTACGCTGGATGGAGGCCACAAGGTACGTGGCGAAGCCGCTTTCACTCCGCGTACTCGGAGAAATATATGTACAGCTATCGGCATAGTGTGCATATGGATCCGTACTCGAAGGAGTCGCAGGAAGAAATGGCACGCTGTGCGAAGGAGAGGGAGATGGATGAGCGGATTCGGAGGAATATGGAGGCGTTTGCGGAGGATTTGGTGAAGGAGACGGAAAGAGAATGGGGGAGGGAGGAAAAGATGAATATGGGCGGGGGCTCGGAAGGGTTTGAAGAGGTTGACGAGGTGTGCGATTTGTTTGAGAAGAATGTGCAAGAAGAAGAAGAAGAGGAGGAGGAGGAGGATCCTTTCGATGATCATTGGTTTGTTACTGAGGAGAATGCGGGTGAAGAGGTTGCAGAGGAGAATACTGAGATCGACATCGAGGATGAAGCAGAGGTTGATATCGACATTGACGGTAAAGTTCCTGACGCCTACACCGACTCCAAACATGACCCAGACATTTGGGCTGGTCCAGGAGCTGAAGCTGACGCTGACGCTCAAGCCGGAGTCAATGCCAATGTTGATGACTACCCTGGCAATCTGAACGAAACAGAAGAGCAGAGCAATACCGAGTACATGACTGCCTCCCCGGGCATATTATCCGACTCGCACTGGGACGACGACGACATTGCGAGCGATAGTTTCTCGGAAGCAAACCAAGCTCCAGGCAAAGCAGAAGCGTACTTTACCAACGAACCTGGGAGCGAAAATGATCTCGAACTCACAAATCGTGACGAAGCCGATATATTCTCCAGCGAGGAGATATCTGCGTCTGAAGAACCGACCAGCCAAACCGTTCCGGACACTCGAAACCGCTCCGAAACACATGTCTCTTCCCACCTAGCTCCTTTCATTCCATTTTTTACCACGAAACTTGCCCACGCAAGCGGCAGATACACACAGGAAGATCTCCACACCGAGCTAAAGGGGATGGTACTGGAGACCTTTTGCGGTTGGCTCGAGAGTCTCCGTATTACAATCCCAGGCGCGAGTCCCAGAGAAACAAACCAAAGTCCGCATGAGTGCCTGCATCGTGGATTCTGGATCAAGGAACTCGATTGCGACGAGTGCGAGGCTTGTCATATGTGGATGCCCCTGTATACGCTTGTGTGCCCGGGCTGTGGAATCAAGAAATGTGTGGGATGTAAATTCAGTGGCGAGGAGTGATACTGATATATGGTCTATGGTCTGAGTCTGACTGACTAGGGCTTGTTCTCTCTTGTTATATTTGCCTCTTTTTGCTACCTTTACGAAAGTAACTTGTACGATTTGAAAAAATGTTGACTGTTTTAACAATAAGGAAAGCTTTCGTGAACAGAGAATAGAGCAAAGAAAAGAATTTCCACCAAAAAAAAACATAACTCATAGCAGAATCATCACGCTATTAAGTATACGACATCTACCACCACCAACAACCAACCAACCAACCCTCTAACCAATACAGACAACCAATCCTAAGAATTCCCTAAACCAACCGAAATTCAACCCGTCTTCACCTCCTCCACCTCCTCCACAGATGACCCCCCGCCCAAACGCACCAAAGCATCATCAAGCCCAATCTCGCGCGAAATCGCCACTTGCCGCTCATAATCAGCCACTGCGGTTCCCTCAGACCCGAAAATCGTGTCCATCTCCTCGAGCGAGAGCTGCTTGGTTTCTGGGACTAGGAAGGCTATAAACAGGGCGCCTAGGGTCGTGATTAGGCCGAAGAAAATGTACGTGCCGTATTTGATTCCGGAGAGCATGTCGGGGGTGACTTGGCCGACGATGAAATTGTTCATCCAGTCTAGGGTGGAAAATGTTATTTTTTTTCTTCTTCTTTGTTTGTTTGGGGGGGGGGGGGGGACAGGGGTGTCGAATGAAAGTAGTATATATATGAGGTATATACAGATATAGAGATGGATGTGTGTGTATGATTGGGTAGAGACTCACTAGCAGAAGCACCGAGAGAAGTGCCCTTTGCACGAACACTCAACGGCCAAATCTCAGCGATGATAATCCAGGCACATGGACCTAAATGTAATTCAGGGGTTAGCGATTATGGTTTCATTTCTCGAGATGAGACTCACCCCATGAGTATCCGAAATGAACAACAAAGAGCCAAACCATAGCCACGGCTCCCCAGCCAGCTGCCCGATGCGTATCCCATTGGTTTTCGTTCTGGCCGAAGATCCCCGCGATAATGAAGTGGCAGGATGCCATGCCGATGGCGCCAACGACCAAAACCGGTTTGCGGCCGAGATTGTCAATCCAAATCACGGCGGGGATCTGGGATGGGTCAGCTTTTGATAGGGGAAGGAGTTCCATCAATCATCATAGGCAGGGGTGGTTATTTTCTCACGGTTGCAATGAACATGGCGATACCGACGACGCCAGTGGCTAAGAGAGAGGTGGTGTTGTCGCTCATACCGAGCTGCGCAAAGATTGAAGGTGCGTAGTACAGGACAGCATTTACTCCGGTCCATTGCTGTGCTTTTTGTCAGTATTTTTTTCTGCCGTGGATAGGATTCGAAGTCGAATCGGTCTACCTGGAATGTCATAGTGACTGGGAAAGGTTAGTCAAGAGCTATTGGTACCATGCTACATACTTTGAGGAGGGAAACATACCTGTAGCAACCATAACTCGTCTAAACATGGGCCAGCTGGTGAAGAGACTCTTGTATCCCGCAGCTTCTAGCTTGATATAGCTCCAGATGTTGGTTCTCTCCAGGTGGGGGAATTTCTCCTTCTCCGTGCGCTTTTCAAACAGACTCTGCGCCTTGACTTCGAGGAACTCCAGCTGTAGGATAGGGTCATCTACGGGCAGTCCACGAAGGTTGGTGAGGACATTTAGGGCTTCTTCCTCTCGATCATGGTGGACTAGCCAACGAGGAGAGAAAGGCATGAAGATCATGCCGATTCCGAGGATAACTGCTGGGACAAGCTGTAGAGCTAGTGGTAGGAGCCACGCCGCGTTTTTCTGGGTATCTCCAGTGCCTCCGATATGGTTTGTTCCGTAATTGATCCTGACTTGTGAATAACATCCTTTGGACCTGAGGTAGGAGGCTTACCAGAAAGAGACCTTATAAAACATGTTTAGCGATGTAAGCTACACTGGCAATCCTAGAAAGGAGCATTCTCACCATGATACCAAACGTGATTGCAAGCTGTTGCATCGCAACCAAGGAACCTCTAACCTCCGGCGGTGCAATCTCTGCATTATACATAGGGACACTCGTCGAAAGACTAACAGAAAGCATTTAGTTATGAAAGGTTCCACTCATCACTACACCACGCAGTTACCACTTACCTTCCAACACCCATACCAGTAACAAAGCGTCCTCCCAAGATATTCGAAGGACCTCCATTCTTTGCAACAGCCGTAGTCTGAATAACGACGCCAAGACAGAAGATGCACACGTTCGCGAGAATCGTGTACTTTCGGGAGAACCTTTCGCAAAGAGGGCCAGAGTACAGAGCGCCGAACCAAGCTCCGAGTTCAAGAATGGCTGTTATGATCGGATTAGCTGTTTGCAGGACGAAATTGGTCATCAGTCATAAAGGCAACATACAGGTCAACCATCCTTTCTTTGTTTGGTTGGTAACGGCATCGCCCATCTGGAGACGGTCAGTTTGGATTCGGATTCGTTGAACCCGAGGAAGAGATTACATGTCTCTCGAAGGAGTTCATGACCACTAGATTCCATATCATTGGCCTTGATTCGAAGGACACCGAGAGGTATTATTATTCATTGACTCACAAACACCAGAAAAGACGCCCTTCAAAAGTACGTTAGCTAGATCTGTCCATTCACTCTGTCCGATAAATCTTACCTGATTATAACCATATAATAGACTGTGCGTATGGGCAGTACATATTTATGGTCAGCCATTCAAGTACGCTCTCACATCACAAACGGGAAAAATGCAACAGTACCCTCCAAGACAGGCGAACATGGCGACTCCAAAAACCTTTCGGTTCTGGACCAAGCCCCTGAAACCAGAGGAAGCCCTCAGGCTGGCTTTACGAATCTGCGCGGCAGCATCCATGGCTGCCGAAGTATCACCACCACCACCCATGTTGTGCGTCCAACGAGACAATCACAAATGAAAACAATTCAAAGCGTCACGGGTGACAATGGGAAAGAGTCAGTGAAGGGAGAGGAAAGCCGAAGAAAGACAGTCTAGCTCCTGGGGCGTCATGGAGGGGAAAAGGCGTCTACGGAGGATGTGCGACAGTTTTCGTACGAAGAGGCAAGTAACTATTTCGGCTATTCTTGGGGATTACTTAACACTTAGCATGAATTCCTCGCGTAACGTTTCAATATGTGCCCATGTATACGCTTAAATGTGGTGCTCCCCGGTAGTCCATCATGGGGTTGCAGACATGAGAGCTCAGAGGGACGAGTCGGGGAATCAACCAAGAACTCCCTAATGCAGGCCTTGCCCCATTATGTTGGTGATCGGCGTTATCCGTCCGCAAGCCTGGGGTGGTAACAAGTCATTATTGTATATCATTGGCACATCCCAAGAAACTAGTTGCGCTTTTCGGCTGAATTCCCCGGATAAAACCTTTCCAGGAATCCAGGGAGCAGAGAAGCTCCAGCGGGGGAAAGAGCAACGTCCTCCCATCCGTGCGGAGTCCTTCTAGAATGAGTGTGGGGAGAATGAACAGCCAAGAACACACGCTGTGGCTGAATCCCGAGTGAAATAGGCCTCACGGGAGGCCTAGGGATGAGAGGGGTTCGAGGGAAACCGTCCAATCAAGTCGGGACTTCCTCGCGGCACATCTCCGGTATATGGTCCGCATTTCTTACCCAATTTCGTTCGGTAGACAGCCTTGTACTGGTGGCTTCGAGGCGGGTTGTAACCACGTTATCCCAGCTGTAGGTGCTCATATTTACGACCGTCAAAAACCGCTTGTTTTTGCGCCGTTACAATGAACCGCGAACCAGATCTAGCGTACCGGAGATAGGTCAAACAAGTGCTCATCTATCAAATCTGTAGACGACCAACTCGCGATTCCCATTCTCACCAACCAAGTATCGCTCGTTTCCACAAAGTTTCCCTTTCCCCGTAAGCTCAAAAACCTCCTCATTTTTCAACGTTATATCTGACGAAGGGGTCCTGATACTCAGAGATGCCTTCAAGTCAAATGGCCAGGTGGCTTGCGATAAATGTAGACAAAAGCCAACTTGGGCCTCTTGGTCGACTGTTTCGGAAATTATGGTGTACCAAGGCTCTTCACAAACAGCAAAAGTAAGAGGGCTTGCTTGCAAGCTACTATTTCCACGATAAGGAGGCAGCACTATGTTCATACTTCGCCTCCAACAGGGTCCAAACCCTATGATTGGAAGACTGGACACTTGGACTTGTGATGTCCATTCAGCGGGGCCAACGAACCGATCGACAGGCCCTGTGCAGAGGTTTTCAAAAATCTCTATAGATTGATTATCGTCCGTAATGTTCAGCCACTGTATACCTGGAAGTCCCCGTTGTCTGACGGAATAAAATCCCAGCTCTCGAAATCCAAAGCGTGAGACAATAGAAGGGCCTAAATCATCCCCTTCATCCCGCAGTCTCCCTGTAGGATCCAAAGATGGTCGATAGTCTGACGGCTTGGAGATATCCCAAACAGACAGCGACTCGATCGGAGCATCGTCATCTGCAGTATATAAACTGCGATTGGGCTGCCAAACATAGATAGCGTAATGGGTCTTACTATGGGTGGAATAAAACCGATCCCGCTCACTTAGTGGATGGCCAAGAAACATAATCTTCCACTCATTTCGGAATGTTATATTCCAGCCATTCGAGGTCTCGATCACGTCGAACGAAGAAGCAAAATGACGGTGCACCCCATCACTATCATTCAACCAGTGAAAGGCTTTGGGCTCCGCCCACTCGACAACAAGAACTCTCCTCTGCAGCCGAATTCTCCGAACCACCTTCCCGGTGATGATAAATGGGACCATAAACCTCTTGTCGCTGTCAAGGTCCATCATAACCAAACAGGAATGGTCTGCGCTTGGGTACACCAAAAGACCTTCGTCATACGACCAGAAGGATTCTGAGAAGGGGAGATCCACTCGTTGCATGAGATGACTGGCGTGGGTATCCCAGGGTTGCACCTGAAACCACTCCCTCTCGCCAGAGGCACCAAATTCTTCGCATAGTTTGTACCTCCGGATCGACCGGGGCTTGCCGCGAGCGAGATGGTCATACCTCGAGGCGATTCGGTCAAACAAGGTGCGCCAGTAGCTGGCATCCTTGCAATCTGAGCACCGCTCATTGGCGGCAACTTCCTTATAGAGGCTTCTAACCTCAACTGCACGCGGGAACTGCGTCGTTAAAAGGGGTATCAAATTGGCAGGGTCCCCGAAAGCTTCATTCCACGATTGGGAGACTCGACGGCAACGAACAATGTCCCTAGGCTGAAGGTAGCTCAGGACCATCCAGAAGATCTCGCGTGGCAATAAGGATAGGCCCAAGACCTCAGAGTCCTCGGGGGGCTGAGGCATGCTGATTATTTTCTCCGGCATGGTGGGTGCGGGGTTACATAAGTAGGGACAATAACCACCAAGACAAGAACAAAGGATTCGGGTCAGTACCCGGTGTCCAGCCCTAGAGAGAATAAGCCAGGCACGGGAGAGGCTTCGTAGCTGCAGATAAAACCCCCCGGAGTTATTGTTGTGGAGATTTTCGAGGTGAAGCTGACATTTCAGTAGTTGGTTGCATCATATCATGCACGTTGCGGGACTGGAGGCGAGCACCCGCGTCACATGCCCAGGCTTTCATCAGGACACCTTGCTTAAAAGCCTTCATTTAGCACATCAGCTTAAATACGACATCTGTCCTTGCTGACGTTATGGTTTCTGATTTCTGATTTCTGAAATCTCTTTGTACACTTCCCAGACCAAGAAATAGGGACCACCGCTTCAATTAACCATGTGGCAGCCCAGCTCTGCGTTTCTTCTCGTCGCATCGCTTCTGGCAGCTCTGCCTGTCAATGCTGATGGGCTGTATACTAAGAAATCCCCTGTATTGCAGGTCAATCAGAAAGATTATGCCCAGCTGATTGCTCATTCCAATTATACCTCCGTATGGATCCCCCGTTCTCCTTTCTCTTTCAATGCGTGAGCAAGGAAAGCTAACCCGTCGATATAGATTGTAGAGTAAGCTTCCAACCCTTCTCCCTCGCGTACTCTTCGCAATGCAATTATAAACGAGCAGCTCCTAAGCTCTCTGGACTCTCGCCAGATTCTACGCCCCATGGTGCGGTCACTGCAAGAACCTGAAACCCGCCTACGAGAAAGCCGCAAAGAACCTCGAAGGGCTTGCCAAGGTCGCAGCCGTCAACTGTGATGAGGACGCGAATAAACCCTTCTGTGGACAGATGGGTGTGCAGGGGTTCCCTACTTTGAAGATTATCACCCCCTCTAAGAAGCCCGGCAGGCCCCGTGTAGAAGATTACCAGGGTCCCCGGACCGCAAAGGGGATTGTCGACGCGGTGGTGGACAAGATTCCCAACCACGTGGCGAGAGTTACAGACAAGGGTCTAGACGAGTGGCTCTCCAAGGATGAGGAGCTGCCAAAAGCCATTCTCTTCACTGAGAAGGGCACCACGAGCGCTCTGATCCGAGCCGTTGCTATCGAATTCCTGGGTGGCCTTAAGGTCGCCCAGATCCGGAGCAAGGAGAGTAGCGCGGTGGAGAAATTTGGTATCACCGGGTTCCCTGCGTTAGTGCTTCTCCCGGGAGGCGAGAAGGAAGCCATCATCTACGACGGCGAGCTTAAGAAGGGGCCCATAGTCGAGTTCCTCAGCCAAGCCGCGACGCGTAACCCCGATCCTGCCCCCGCCAAGGCAAAACCCAAGTCCAAGGCCTCCTCCTCCTCCTCCTCCTCCTCCTCGTCCACAAACAAACCAACCGACAAACCCGCACCCGACAACGAGGAATCCAAGAGCACAGCTCCCACATCCACTCCAGCGCCGCCAGCACCGCCGCCGGAAATCCCAATCCTCTCCACCGCGGAAGCCCTTGAAGTCGCCTGTCTCGGCCCCAAATCCGGTACCTGTGTCCTAGCCCTTCTTCCCGAAGCAGAAGAGCCTTCCCCCAACTCCGAGGAAACGTTGAAGAGCCTTGCCGAGATCGCAGATAAACACGCCAAACGCCACGCTAATCTCTTCCCTATCTATAACATCCCCGCCGCCAACAGCGGAGCTAAGACGCTTCGAACCACGCTCCTTGGGTTGTCCGAGGACGCGCAAGGAGTCGAGGTCATCGCCTTGAATGCGCGACGAGGTTGGTGGAGACGGTATGACCCGTCTGAGAGCGCGGACTATAGCGCCGTCCGGGTCGAGGCCTGGATTGATGCGATTAGACTTGGGGAGGGATCGAAGAATAAGTTGCCAGACGGGGTTGTTGTTGTGAAGGAGGAGGAGGAGGAGGCTGCTGATCATGACGAGCTGTAACTTTACCATCGTTACCATGATCATGAAATTTTATTGTGATAGCTGGATTTAGGAACTGAGGATACTGAGTTCGGTAACTTAGTGCCTAGTAGTACCTAGTAGAGTAATATGTGTATCTATGTCTCATACAAGACCGAAATAAAGTAACAGCCAAAAACAGAAAAGCTGGTGCAGGGATGGGAACCGAACAAAGCGAAAGGAAATCAAGAGAATAAATAGGTCGGTATAAGGGAAAAGCAGAAAACAATCACATCTGCGTAACGAATCCCAGGAATTATTCCAGTTGCATTTGGTTATATATATGTGCCCAAAAACAATCAACACCACCATCTAGGTATGATTTGAATCGAATTGCCCCTGACTCGGTCCAGATATACATACATTACGCTTGCTTGCGTTGTTTCTTCGCCTCGGGAGGGGAAAACAAAAAAAAAAAAAAAAAAAAAAAATAGAAGCAAGAAAAGAAAGAGAGGCCCGTACTATCTATCTATTGGTACTTGTCATTATCCTATCCTATCCTCTTTTCTTCCGGCCCTCGGTTCCCTTTCGGATCATTTTCTGCCGCTTAGACTCAATCTCCTCGTCGAAGATTTCCCGCGCAGAGTCGCCCTTCTTGCGCTTGCTCTGCTTGGAGGTTTTCACGCTGACGGTTGCGGCGCCGCCGGCACGGATTTGCTTCTCGGCTTCTTCCCAGCCTGCGTGGCCGTTGTTAATTTCGTATCTGGAGGCTGTAAATCAGTTATTGTTCGCTCGCGATGGGGAGGAGAAGATAGTGTATGTGTGTGAGAAGGGAAGGGAAAGGAACCCCCCGGGAGGATAGCTCACTTGTCAAGAGGAAGAGCATCAATCAGGGCGCGTTGCTTCTCTCGGAGTTCGGCGTTAACCTGCTGCCCCCCCTCGCGGAGCTCATCGTCGAGACTGGTTTCGAGAGGCTTGAAGCGCTCATCGGCTACCGCTTCGTCGTGTGCTTCCGGGGCAGAGGCGGAGACGGGGACTTTTTCAGAGGGGAGGGTATCGGCGACCGCGCCTTCGACGAGGGAGCGGAAGTGCGTCGACATCTTGCGCATGATCTTCAGGAACATAGCGAGTAGCTGGGACGAAGGGAGACTGAGCTCCTTCTCGACGTCTTCGAGGGTCTTGCGCTGCAGACCGATGGCGAGCAGGATGGATTGCTGCACGCCTGAGAGACTGACTTTGCCGTTGAGACGTCCGGAGAAATAGTATTCTGCCACGGCGGGGACCAGGTCAAGGATCACGTGGTAATCGAGGAGGTTGTTTGCATAGCTGTCGAGGCGCTTGAGGTCGAAGGGGGAGAAGGCGGCGTCGAGCTCGGATTTCCTGAGAGGGACAGGGGTTAAGGATGTGTCGAGTTTGGCGCCGGCGGTGGCGGATTCGCCAATACTGAGGGAGAGGACGGAGGGGAATACGCGGAATTGGTAGGAGAGGAGGGAGAGGAAGCGTCGGTGGAAATCGCGCGAGAAAGCACCCAGCCAGCTGGCGTCATTGGCTCCCGTGGCCAGGGTCCGCAGCATCACGCAGGAGTGCTCGCCAGTCAGGTCGTTCGCGGTTTGACGGAGGTAGACGGGGACAAAGGAAGAACGCTTCCAGAACTTGTGAAGAGAGGGGGTCAGGCCGTAGCTGACACCAAGGTAGTCGAGGCCGTCCGGACGACGCTCCGACAGCTTGCCGAAGAGAGGGGGCATGGAGCGAATATCACGGACGTGAATGTTGTCGTCCAGGAGGTTGGAATTCGTCAGCTCTTCATCCGTAACCCTCACCATCTCCTCCTGCGATTGCACCAGGTCTTCGGAAAGATCGGTGAATTTACCCTCGAAGAAGTCGACTAGGAGCTCCAGAGCGCGGGATCCATAGCCCATGTTCAGGTACTCGGGGTTGGTGGCAATGCGGACAACCCTCGCGCCGGAAAGCCCAGCAAAGTCTTCGTCTTGGAACTGTTGGCTGACAAGCCAGGGAATCAAATCACCTCCCGCTCGTTGACCGCGACTCAGACTGTTGAGAACGCTTTGTCGACTAATGCGACCTTCCAGCGCAACCTGGACGACACAGAGAGGTTCCGGAAGTTTGGTGGCGTCTTCGTCAATGGGGGGGACAAGCACATACAGTTGGTGTGCGGGGGCATCGCTCATAAGTTGGAGGTCATTAGGGGTATTTTTATAGTGGCTAGCAACATAAAGGGCCATCATCTGCTGCAGAAACTTCTCGGAGACCGGGTGGAAAGAGAACAAGGTGTCGCGGTTGACCTGAAGAAGCTGGCACTGGGAAGGATGCGGGCAGCCCTGAGTGTTCATCCTCGACTTGGGCAAAGTGGCGTCAAGGCACAAGACCTTATTCAACCACTTCTCCACCGAGTCGCCAGGGGCATATCGGATCGGCTCGGACAAAGTGATCTCTCTCAAAGAGCGTCCGCCCAAGCCGGGACCGGAATTCTTCGCGGCCTTCCCTGTCGCTCGATCCGCAACATCGGTTTCATCCTGGCCCGAGAGCTTGGCACCGCCTCGCGACTGCTCGCGAAGTTGTTGGATCAACTTCAGAGAAAGGGATCTGCCGGTTCCTTCGTAACCGTTGATGGTCGAAGCCATGAACACCAGGTATGGGCCCATCAGCTTGCGCACGAGAGGGAGGGGAATAGCGGCAGCTTCATCGATAACCAGCAGTTCGGCTTGCCCCAACACATGGGCATCCTGGGGCTGGATGTACTGGATGGTTTGGCGGTGCTGGCGGTGGATGTTGACTCGGACAATGGCTTTGTTGAAATCCGGGTTGGTGGACTGGAGGATGGTGTAGTCGACATGGTCGAGATAGCCGAGAGCATCGAATCCCTTAAAGATAAATTCGAACAAGGTCTTCAAGTTCTCGGGGCTCGGCGAAGTAATGAAAATATTGCTATATCCATGAGCCACAGCCGCAGCAATGGCAACACCAAGGGCAGCGGACTTTCCACGTCCTCGTGCGGCAGTTAATGTGACCGTATTGCGCAGGGTTTTCTCAGCAATGGCGTCAACAAAGGTCAGGAGCGCTTTGGCCTGGTCAACAGTGCGGGCCAAGCTGACCAAGGGCCCAACCAACGGAGACTCTTCCAAGCTATCCTTGATTTGCTTCAGCTCCTTCGTTGTACCTGTGTTTTCCGTATCGGTCGAGTCGGACGGCGGGGGCAGGGGCTGGACATTCTTTCCTCCAGAAATCGGCAAGACGTTCATCTCGTCATCAATAACCAAGCAAGAATCGCAGCTACCGAGGGAAAGGATGAAGCGCTCGTTGAATCGGGCAACAACATCATCATGGGCTTCCGTCCTATATCTCGAGTGGATGTCCATGGATAGTGTGTAGAGTTGCTTCAAGCTCTTCATGCCCTTCAACAGCAGGACAACCATACCACCACCTTCGACGGTTTCAATCGTTCGGGCGAGCAGGTTCGGGGTGATGGCCTCAAAATCCTGGAGAATACACATGCCATAGGTGTTTCCCAGAATCTTCTCGGTCTCTTTGTAGTAGACGTAACGAATCTGGTTAAGGGTAACGAACAGCTCAAAGGCATCTTCCTCGTTGGGTTCACGAATTCCGCGCTTAACTTCCCTCTTGATCTTCGCCTCGCGCTTCTTGCGATGACTTGTGAAGCCCAAGAGATCCTTCTTGTAAGCCCAGAGAACGGATTTATTCTGCTTGACGTCTACGCTAGACATGACCCAGTGTAGACGCACAATAGCCTCCTTTGCGCGGTCACCGACGACCACGAAAAAACTTCGCTTCTTCTCCTGGACTCCATTTCGGATGAGCGCCGGGATTCGCGAATCAATTGCCTTTCGAGGCATTGTTTTATTCGGTCGAGGTTCTGGTCTCACAGGGCACCGCGAGATTCCACTCTGATGATGGATGGAAAAATGCCTTGAAAAAAAAAAAAGTTATCGATCAACAAATTGCCAAAGTACACCGCCTACGAAAAGGGACACCGCCTAGGAAGCACGTGAGACAGAAAGTGTGTTGAATTGAAGGGGTATCTTGTGATGTACTTAGTAAGCAAAGGGGGGGTTATTACCCTATATTAAGGCCTTAGGCAAGCACACAACCCCCTAAGAGACATACATATCAATATATCTGATTACCTGCTTCTATTAAGCTACCCCTAGGATTATTATATATCTAATAATTAAGAGTCTTATATTTGCTTAAAGCACATAAATCTATACTAATGACCCCTACTAAAACCTACTAATTGTTAAAATACTGACGACCCCTACCAAACCTACTAATTAGTGAAATACTAAGCGCAATGCCTCTAACTACTAATAATAAAGATAATGTAGTAAGGCTTACTAAGTAGGAAGACTAGCTAATATAGTAATCCTTATTTAAAGCACGGGCGAGAGATAATGATTTATAAGAAATAATAGAAGGTAGTAAGAGTTATTTATAATAATCTACTAGATTAATTAGGGATAGTAAAGAAACTCTACTAGTAAATAGTACTAGAAGTTCTATAGTATTAATACAAGACTTTAACTCTAAAGTAGTACTCTATAAAATAGAAATAGATAAGTATAATTATTAGGTTATAGAACTTAAGAAACTAAAAGATTAGATCTAATATATTATTTCCCTAAAGGTCTATTACTTTTACTATAAGCTAATAGAAACTTTAGAGAAGTAGTACCTTAAATTAAAAGAGTATATAATAGTTAATTAGAGATAAATTTAAAATATAGCTTATAATATTTATATAAAGGTAATCTGACCCCTAAAAGGTAATATAGTTAGTTAGTTAAATAACTAGGAATTTGCTATTTAACAGGTAATTAAAGTAAACCTTAGAGTTATAATATTACTACTAGACTAGGTAGAAGACTTCCTAAATATAATATATTACCTAGCTCTATCCTAGACTATATCCTATTAATTAGACTATAAGAAGAAGATACTAGCAGGAATACTATTATTCTATACTATAGTAAATAACTTCCGTGATATTATTAATATATTCCTATAGTAGTATAGTAAGACTAGTAGAGGGGCTTTTAAACTAATATTTACTACTAAAGATATAATAGATATAACTAGTAATAAAGAAATATTCCTACTATAAGATAAGAGAATAAAATATAAGCATAAATATAATAGTATAAAAAAAATAGACTTTAAAAGGAATACTTCTAAGAACTTATATTAGTTATATAATATATATTCTTAAAGGCATGAATAGATATAATACTTTTATTTATTCTTAGAAAAGGTACCTAAGGACTTTAAGGAAAGAAGTATAATAAGAAAGCTAGTTAATATATAACTCAAGATAAATAAGGCCCTAGCCAAAAAGATAGTAAAGGAGCAAGAATAAAATAAACAAGACCTAGAATAATTAGAAGAAAGAAGTAATTAAGAAGTAGGTTAAATAAAAGATAGAAATAAAGGTAAAGTTAAAGCTTTATTTAATATTTAATTTAAAATTATATTATACCTATTATAGTACTCTATTATTCTTAATTTAGGATTATTAATTTATATATTTAATAATTTATATTAATTTAAGTAGTATATAGAATTAATATAAGATAACTATATATAGATAGGAGACTTAAAAGTACCTATTATAGGATATAGAGATATTAGTATATAGATTATAATTTAAAGAAATAAAGGTATAAAATATAGCTATATAATTCTTAAAGATATAGCTTACTATAAAGAAATAGTATATAATCTAGTATTATTTATATTATTAAATTAAATAGATATTTATTTTAAGAATAATCCTAACTTTAACCTACTCTATACCTCTAAAGATATAGTAGCAGCCTATCTTAATAAGAAATATAACTAATTTATAATAGAATATAATAGTAAACTATATAATATAACAGGCCAGGCAATATTCTAAACTATTACTAGTATTAAAGATATAAAATAATAGTATTTATACCTTAGATATCTAGGACTACAGGTATTAGATTACCTAGTTAAGAATACTAAGGGGGTAAGAATTAGAGGACCTATTATAATAGAATATAATACCTATAGTATAGTAAAAATAAAGTAAAGAATTAACTAAAAAAACTATATTACTATAGAAGAACTAGGTCTATAATTAGTAATTAATTTTTATAACTTTAAAATAGGGATAAATAACTACCAAGCCTTACTATTAGTTATAAATAAGTAGTTAGGTTTTATATAGGACTACTACCTCTTAAATTAATATATAAAGATAATTAAAAATACCCTACTTAATTTATTTACTCTCCTAGAGAGGTAATATAATATCAAACCCTAAATAATTAAGTTAGATAGCAAGATAAAGGGATGGTTAGAAGACTTTATATAATTTAAAGGAGCAAGATTTAACTACTCTACTCTATATATACTAATCTAAAATAGAGGTGTAGAGTACTTAAAGAGTATAATAAAAAAGAAGGCATGTATAATAAGATAGAGAGTAAAATTATCTATATTTCTATAGCTTAAATATATTTATATAGTAGTATACCTATATAACTAAATACTTAAATATCAGGCAGGATAGAAAATACTAATTAACTAATTCTATATCTATATTACTTACTAAGATAGAGTAATAGTAAAATATAAGAAACCCTAAGAAGCTTACCTAAAGGTATATAGTTATAAGATATTTATAATAATTAAACTATAAATAATTATAATAATAAAGTATAGAAAGTAGTTCAACTCAAGAGCATTTATAAGATATATAGTAGGATATAAATCTATTAATATCTATTAAATATAGAACCTAAGAAAGGAAAGAAAGATTATCTATATAAGGAATATTATATTTAATAAAGAAAAATTCTTCTTAGGAAATAAAAATATATTTATCTAAGTAATAAAAAATAACTTCCTGATAATTAAAATTAATAAATTTAAATAAATAATTAAGGATATTAAAGTTAAAACCTATATTCTAATCTAGAGAGTATTAAACATAGATCACCTTATAATAGAGAATATTCTAAAAGATAATTTTAACTTACTTAATTATCTAATTTAAATATTAAGATTAATACTTAAAGCCATGGATAAGGATAAGGATACTAATATAAATAAGTAAATAGCCTATCTAATATTACCAGGTAGCAGCCTAGAATAGTTAGCAGTAATATTAGCAGGTGCTTACTAATATAAGACAGCCAAAATTAAAGAAGAAATTAAGCTAAATAGAAGCTATTAAATTATATAGAAATCAGTATTCATGACAGGGAGGTTAATATAACTAATCTAATAAGATAGAATACTAGCCTCTAAGGTAAAAATATAAAGATAGAATAGGTAACTAGAGAGTCTAATTAGGACCTATCTAGATTAGTTACTAACCCTTCTAAAGATATATTACCAAGTTAAAAATTACTTACTATCTAAAGAATTTATAAAGGTAGAGCAGGACTACCTAGCTAGCTATAAAATAATAAAAATATAGGTAAAGATAGATAGACTTAAGTATATAAAAGTACTAGAATATAAATAGGTATATATATATAAAAGTAATTAAAGTAGTAACCTAATTAAATATAAAGTATATCTAGTAGTAAGAGAAGATTAATAAGAGGATTTAATAAAGAACTTATATACTATAACTCTAGTAGTAAGATCTCTCTAAACCTTCCTAGTAATAATAATCTAATTTAATCTAGAATTAAAGCAATATAATATTATAAATATATTTATTAATATAGATAATAATAAGGAAATATATATAGAAATACCTCTAGAATATTAAAAATTAAGTAAAGTATTAAAGTTAAAGAAAATATTATATAGACTTAAATAATTTCCTTACCTGTAATAAATAATTCTCTAAAAGATTCTAAAATTACTAGAATATAAATCTATTCTATATAAATTATATTATATTACTAGAGGCAGGATTTTAATATTCTTTTATATAAATAATATTATATTTACCTATTACTAAAAATTATTAGTATAAATATAGGCTACTATATAAGAGCTTTAGGACTAGTTTAAGATAATAGGAGGAAATAATCTATAATAGTTTCTAGGAATAGAGATTACCTAGAATAAAGAGAATAAGCTTATCTAGTTAGATTAGTTAGTATATATTAATAAGATTACTAATCTAGTAGATAGAAAGAAAGGTCTAGATATTACTCCTATATTAGTAAAAATAGTGCTTTAGAAAGATTAAGATAGAGTATCTTACCTATATACTTAATAATATTAATAAAAGGTAGGATCTATAATATATATAATAATTATAACTTAACTAGATATTATATTTATAATATTCTAGTTATCCTAGTATCTTATAAATCCTAGTAAAGAATACTATACTAAAATAGATTAATATTTATAATATCTAAAAAGAATAAATAAACTTACCCTATAATTTAAAGATTTAGATAATTACTTGTTATATAGTAATGCCTTATTTATAGATAATTAGGATTAGAGAAGCTTATAGGGATATATTATAAAGTTATTTAAAGGTATAATAGGGTAGAAAGCTAGTAAGTAGGTAATTATAATAATCTTTATAATTAAAGTAGAATTATTAGTATTATTATATATAGTAAAGGAAGGAATCTTTATTAAGTATTTATTAGATAAAATCTAGGTAGAGTTAGAGAATCTAATTATTAATATTTAATATAATAACATGCAAATTATCTAACTAGTAAATAAGAAAATTAACTACCTAAATATAAGGTTATACTATATAGATATTTATAACTATTAGATTAGGCAGGAAGCCTAGAAAGAAAGAATAAAAGTATTATATTATCTTACTACTAAGATAATTATAGATAAGTTAATTAAGGTATTACCCTATTAAAGCTTCAAGATATTTATAAAGGATTTAGGGATGGTAGAGAGACTAAAGTTAATAGATAACCTACTACTAAATATGGTTTAAACCTATCCAGGATAAGGATAGCATCTTAAATTATGTGGTTGTAGGTTTAAACTGGATAAAATTCTTTAAACCTGAGGGGGTATATTAAATTAAAGGGGTATCTTGTAATGTACTTAGTAAGTAAAGGGAGGGTTATTACCCTATATTAAGGCCTTAGGCAAGCACACAACCCCCCAAGAGACACACACATCAATATATCCGATCACCTGCTTCCATTGAGCTACCCCTAGGATCATCATATATCCGACAAAGTGTCGGAGCCAAAAATAGATTAGTGTTACAGTCACGCGTCTCCCGGTCATTTTTCTTTCCTCTCAGAAAATTAATTTTATGCGTCTTCCTGCATCTTCCAGTGTAACTCAACCACTGCAAGTTACCACGGATCGATCTTCATCTGCCTTTCTGGTGTCTCCGTCTCCCGAACCTTGGGAAACCTAGGTAGTATTCCAACTCACGAGGCTGACTGCCAGGGCACAGTGCACACTCCCTTCTCGCAAGGCGGCTTTTGAGCCTGGACCTCCCAAGGTCATATCATTTTTGCGGCCGCATGATAGGCTAAAGGGCAAAACCGCGACTCGTCATCACGAGCGGTAGTGTGGACACTGGTCCCTCGTTTTCCCCACCTTCGAATATCCGTTTTACCGGTACAAGGTACAAGGCGCAAGCAGATACATCCCTAAGAGAGAGAGAGACACACACACACACACACACAGAGAGAGAGAGAGAGAAAGAGAGAAAGAGAGAGAGAGAAAGCAAATCGCTTTTAGAGGATATATGTAGTGGGGATGGGAGCTATCTTGGAGAAAATCTCTTCAATCCAAGGAACTCCTCGATTCAGGTAGGAGACTTGCCTGGTTGCTCCATCGTACTTATTCACATTGGTTAGTCTTATCTTCGGAAATTAGATGGGACTATTACTCTGTACAGTGTACAGAGTATGCACAGAGTCTATTTTCTACTTACTTCAATCATAATAATCAGAGTCTAGACTCCTGGACAAGAATCCTATCTTAAGACTTGGTATACGGGATAGAAATCCATTCCAGCCATCTTTACTATCCTCTACTTTCATTCATCTTAGAATTCTTAGTTAGGACGGAGTAGGACGGAGGACGGAGGACTAGTAGTTACTTTAGTTGGATAGTATTATAGTCTCTCCATACACTAAGGTCCAGCCCAGCCTCGTTGACGCAATACATTTTGGATTGACACCTTTGGGCCCAGAGAAAATACTCTCGATAAATAAAACGGACAAAAAAAGAAACGATGACCCCTTTTTCGTTCATTTTTTTTAAATTTTTTTTGGGGTTCTTTTGTTGTCCCCCATTTGACGCTCATATCAAAGTCTCCTTTTTTCCATCTCTCTCTCTCTCTCTCTCTTTCTTTCTCTCTCTCTCTCTCCCTTGTGCTTCTCCACCCTTCTGCTAGTGCCATCTCACTATCCCATCTTTCAGCCTTCCAACCTTCCCTCTTTCATCTTTCCATCTTCACTTGTTGCCTTTGCATATTCCCTATTATGCAAATCACCTCATAGTGCTCTCTCAATAATGGCTTTATACCCCCCAGGCGTATGAGTCTGTCAACATGTTTTGTTTTACCATAGAAACAGGCCTTCGAGCACTACTAGGGTAAGGAATCTATCTGCCTCATTCTCCGCTCCCTTCGTCCCCCGGCGCGCGTCTTGGACAAAAGCATCCTAATTAGTGCGTAGGGTCTTTTTACTGAGCTGCATCTTCCTTGCTGCCTCCTACAACACCACCTTTGCTTTTGGTACGTGTTATCGAACTCTTCCTCTCTTTCCCCCCTCCTCCAAAAATATATATATATATATATATATATATCTGTATGCGCTGACAATTTACCGTCAAGATCACCCTCTCAATACCGCTGTCCTGACCTCCTTCCTCTCCGGGACCTCCCTCTTAATCCTGAGCAGATTTATCGGCCATGTCCCCAAGATACCGTCGTCGAATCCTCACAAGTACTCCGCCATCCCACTTGCCGACCATGATCAATCACCTACAGAGCTCCTATCTCCGATCTCAGTCCCCGGTGATTTTGCGCCGACAAAAGCACGTATCCCCAGTCGGTGGCTGAAAGTTGGCGTGCTCGCAGCTCTAGGTTGTGTACGAATCGCTCTCTATCGCAGCATTACACTCAATATTGAATGTGCCCCCACCGGATACGAAGTAAGTCTCTAAGCCCTCTCGCGCACCGATTCGCCTTACTGGTTATTAACGAATGGTCCCGCGCAGTGGTTAATCCCATTCGTTATCGCCCTCTACGACTTCTGGCGCACCCAACGTTCTCGCCCTGTTCAAACCTGGATTGCCCCCGATCGCCCGCAGAACCCTCGTCTTCGCTTCCTGGTTGCAACAGCCAGTCGCATTCATTTTTGGGCGTTCCAGAGTCGCTTCAGGTACATCCTGTCGGCCGCCTTCCTCGCCGCAAGTGGCCTCTTGGTCAGCTCTTTCCACGATGGCAGACAATCATCGTACATTTGTCCCATCTTGTCCGGCCAGCATCTACGTCAGCGTATCTTCAAAATATTCAACCTTATCCTTGATTCTATCACTTTAATTGGTGCCGCTGAGCTTTCCGGCGAAGGCGCTCGTCCACGAGAGGGAAGAAGGAAGCAGACCTTGGTTTCCTGGGGATATACCCTTCTGGTGAGCCCCCCCCCCCCCCCCCCCCCCCCTTCTTTCCAACCAGATGAGGAGGTTCAGTAAGCTAACTACATATCCGAACAGGGGGTCACAGCCTTTTGGGCAATCTTAACGGTCTATTTGACAACTAGATCCACCGACGATACCTTTGTCACCTTGGATTACGTCCGCAGCGCTGTGAGTCAGGCGGTACTGGTTACAATCGTAATTGTATCCGCGTCCCAATTGGTAGGCATTGCTCTTGTAACTTCTCCTCCCATCCAGTATAGCGATTAATCTAGGCAGGTATCCTACTACGGCATGGTTGGTATCTGCGTGTTGGCGGGCTTCATCTTGACTTACTGCGACTGGACATCGGCTATCTTCAATGCACAAGAACCCTTTCCACTAATATTCGCGTCTCGGGCCTTTGCTGCGCTATTTCTCAGCTTCCTCGGTGGCGTGACATTTCTCTATGCACGCACCGTTTCCGAGGATGAACCCCCGTTTTTATGCCGCTTTAACTCGGTTATTCGGTTCCTCTTCACATTAATGTTTGGAATTGGACTAATTTGGGTCTTCAACCAGCCCAGCGAGGGCCACGTCCATCCAATAGATCTGCTCATCTACGAAGGCAAGCAGAAACATGATATATGGCGCAGCGGAGCTAAGGGAAGTGGTAACTTGGAGGAAGCTATCCAAGTTTATCAGAGCAAATACAATCAACTTCCACCACCGTACGTCCCAAAAATTTTCCTCTCTCAAGTCCAGACAGACAACAGACAAATATCGCGCATGTTCTAACTGATTCGTAGGGGCTTCGATATATGGTACGAATATGCTATCAACAGGTCTTCAGTAGTGATCGACGACTTTGACCAGATATATGCGGATCTCCTCCCCTTCCGCGCCTTAGCACCCGCAAAAATTCGATCCCTAACCCAACAACTCGCCACAAATCCGTTCAACGATATAGGCGCTCTAAGCATCCGCAACGGGTCTGTTAGAGTACAGGAGGGCATTAAACCGACACACGCCTGGATGGTTTTGGGCGCGGCCCAAATTATTGAAAATTTTTCCCAGTACCTCCCGGACATGGACCTAGCTTTCAACCTGAATGATGAACCGCGTGTGGCAGTTCCGTGGGAGAAACTGGCGGCATTGAAGAACCAGGCGGAGACTCAGCGGTTCCCGCCCTCTAAGTACAACAACGCTCACATCGACTGGTCGCCAGATCGCGATGAAACATGGGCACCTCTAGAGCCCCCTGACCGGACCACCCACACCGTGTTTATCGATAGCTCGTTCAAAAACATCTTCGACCAGTACGTTAGGCCAACGTGCCCACCGGGATCGAAAGCTCGATCTCAACGGATCTGGGATAAACGCAACCTATGTCTGAGCTGCATTCGACCCCACTCAATGGGCCATTTCACTAAGGACTGGAAAGTCGCAACTGACATCTGCCACCAACCTGATCTCGCCACCCTATCGGGGTTCTTCCTCTCCCCCGCCTCGTTTCGAGTTACCCAGGAACTCGTCCCTGTCTTCAGTCAAAGCAGCATATCTGGGTTCAATGATATCATCTTCCCCAGCCCTTGGAACTACGTCGATAAAATCAGCTACCAGCCGAATGACAATCACCCCGACCGGGACTACAGCGACAAAGGCAACGACATGTACTGGATCGGCAGCACCACCGAAGGCCTCAGCCACGACGGGCGATGGAAAGGCATGCCGCGCCAACGCCTCGCGCACTTCGTCAATAACAACACCTACAACCACATCTCCGTCCTCCTCCCGGCCTCCAAGCCCGACAACTACGCATACCAGATCTTCCCCGGTCGTGCCCCCTCCGAAACCCTTGGCCTAAATGCCTCCGTCAGCATCACGGATATCACTCGCTGCTGGGTCGAAGACTGCAACGACCAAAAAGCAGAGCTTGGTGCTGGCACTCCTGTTGACTTTCAGAGCCACTGGCAGCACCGTTATCTCTTCGACTCCGATGGCGCAGGTTTTAGCGGCCGGTTCCTCCCATTCCTGCAGAGCCACAGCCTCCCCTTCAAGACAGGCCTCTTCAGGCAATGGTTCGACGCGCGTGTGACCCCGTGGCTGCACTACGCACCCATCGACATCCGTCTTCACGGCCTCTGGAGCACCCTCGCCTACTTCGCTGGCGTGGATGTTCGTCTCCCCTCCCAACGAAGAATCAAAATGCAGCCCCATGATCTCCAGGGCCGCTGGATTGCCGAGGAAGGCCGCAAATGGGCGCAAACGGCACTCCGGAAGGAAGATATGGAGATTTACTTCTTCCGCCTTCTTTTGGAATGGGGCCGATTAACTGACGATCGACGCGATTTGCTTGGATTTACACCGTCATGATTTCCTTTTTTTTTTTTTTTTTTCTTTTTTTTTTGGGAATTTTATGAAATGCCTCTATTCCTTATATTATTGGCCAGTTGATGGAACGATACCTCTTATTATCCCCTGATGCATTGCATTGCATTTGTCTTTGGTTTTTTGCGCTTACGTTCTCACGTTGGCGTTTTTGTTGTTGGTTTAGGTCTGGGCATTGTATGTATGTATTTATGTATATATAGACTCAAAATGTTTTTGCTGCTATGATGATGGATGGGTTGTGTTCCCAAACATACAGGGTAGAATACTATACTTTACTTGCTTTGACTTGGTTTTCCGGGTTCAAATGAGATGGGGGAAGTCAAAAGATACTTGCTTTATCCTGGCTCTATATTTAATTCACTCGACGAGGTACGGCAGTTTGAGGAGAGTAAATATATATACATACACAGTTACTAACATGACAGCATCTAGTTAGCTATCCTGGATCAAGCACCAGTGTAGACATAGTTAAGTAAGTAAGTATGTATGTATGTACGTATGTACAGTACATGACCAGGCACATCACATCATTCATCAAATCTACCAGAAATAGTCGTCAATTCATGAATAAAACCAAGCAAGCAAGAGACAGGAGAGAGAGAGAGAAAAAACAACGGACGAGGCACATAAAAGGCCACAAAATGGGATGGGGTGCATATATGTATAGAAGAAGAAGAAGAAGAAGAAGAAGAAGAAAACTAAAGGCCGTGACCAGCACGGCGATTTCTCAACGACTTCCTAGGAAGGGCATGATCATGATGGGGTCGGGAACGGGTGTGCTTCTCGGTCGCGGCGCTTTGTTGGTAAACTCGGAGAGAGTTGATGTCCCAGTATGTGTGTGCAAAGGCGGACGGGTTATTGGCGACGTAGTCTACACAGGAGCTAGCCAGGGAGGCACAGGGACTAGAGGACCAGACGTTTCCGGCCCAGTCGCCACAGAAGGTTATATCGAAGATCTATAGTGATTGTATGATGATTAGTTTACCTCTCTTTTCTTTTCTTGCATTGTCCATGGATATGGATGGAAGAGGGGGGGGGGGGGTACAATTTGCATATCACCAAAGTGAGAGTCGATATTGCAGCTTCCTGCGAATCGAGCAGTTGGGGTACCCCAAGCCGAAGGGTCAGGGGTTCCGGCTGAGATATCGGCTGGGATACTTGATCTTGGGAAGAACCAGATACTGATGGCGTCGCTGGTCCATTCGGTCGCGTAGACGCCGCCCCCGATGTTGTTAAATCCAGCGCCGTAAGAGTTGGCGGTTGGGGCTTCCATGCCGCAGCCTGCATTGGATGCTTGACCCGAAGCGTAGGCGTAGCAGTTGGAGGTAAGGAGGTTGCCTGTGAAGCCGGAGTTATCGATTGTGCATCCGTCACCGGTGTGTAGAGTCATCTGGTTGTTGGTTTGGGCATTGACGCCTTCGATGACATCGATTTCGCCGCCGTTGGGCCAGTTGGGGCCTAGGATCCAGCTATAGTTCCATTGTTAGTATCGTTTCTTTCTTTGCCTTTCGTCATCCATCTTGAATGAGGAGAGTTGACTTACAAGGCTGGCCAGCTGCCGCAGCCTGTAGGCATATGTTGGAGGTCAATGATGAATAGGCCATGGTGGTACGACTGCGTACTGGACAAGCGCACACTTCGACGGCCAGAACTAGCGACATTGGTATGATCAACACCCATATAAGCCGAATCATTGTTCGTGGAGATCAGTCCTGCACTCTGTGCAGTGGCTTTGTCCACATAGGTCACATAGCCATGGGTAGGATCAGAATCTGTATAGAAAGTGAATCTGTTGAAAAAAGTAGCCATGTCGTAGTCGTCGTGCAGGACATACGAAGCATGGGCAAGCTCAGTGACCAAGCTGAGGGCCGCAATGAAGGTAGATGCAACGCGCATGTTGATTTCTTCAGGCAATGGAAATTGAATGGTCTTGGGAAAGAGGGTCTGGAAGGAGGGCGAATATATCGCAGAATATATCAGAAAGGAATCTAAATATAAACAAGGAGCGACGGCATGAGAGCTTTGCTCTTGCAATACAAAGCAATCAACAGCGGAGACCGATAGATAGACTAAGAAACAGAGGCTTGGTAGTCGTTGGGGCGCATTCTTCCTATATAGCGCACTCAGTGCTTAACAAGGTAAAGAGAAATGCTTAGATCAGTCGGGGCGTGTCATCAGCCATGATTCATGCACTGGACTAGACCTTGAGACCTTCCAGGGGGAGGGGGCCAAAGTCTGAATGACATACCAATCACAGAGAGTAGTCAGTCCTCTGGGAGAAAAGGCAGGCATCCAGGGGCCCCCCAACGCGGGATTCGAGGGAGTTCCTAACTTCGAAGCATGGCCGAGGGGGGCCAAAGAGAGATAAAGAACTAGAGCGGACAACGCTACATTCTGCAAGGAACAAAGGATGGCCTTGCCAATGGAGACGGCAGCTCGCGCTCAGGGACAATGGACGCGACAGATCCAGACGATGAAAGTCGGAGAGCCAGCATCAAAATATCTTCTCGGTGTGACTGTAGGGGAAAGCAAGCGAGTATCCGGAGAACTGCCAATGTGACGGAACCCAGCTCGGGCAGTTGATTGGCGATGCAGGAGATGAATGATGTGAAGACGAAAAGATAAAAAAGCCTGATTCGACCAGCTGTTCTCTCCCTATGATTTGGATTCTTTTGTTTCCCTTTGGCTCTTTCTCCAGCGCTGTTGTTTCAAGTCTCTGGACATGCTTCACTCTGCAAGATATCTCTCCAGATAAAGCATTGAATAAAGAAACCTGCCGAGACTCTGTGAAAGAACGATAGGTGTCTGTTCCCCCCGGCTTTGTGTATGGCAGCAAATGGGATAGAGAGACTATGGAGAAATCTATACATATAACAAGTAGGTAATATAGCAGGGGAAAAAAAAGGGGAAAGTGAGGTGGGATAGTAGTATAACATCGTAAATATTCCGAACCAGCTCCAAAAATCATCACACAAAAATGGCTCATTCGCTATGTACAGGACAGATAGGACAGGTTAGCATTGCTTCCCAGTCTACGGAAGCGTGATTTTGTCGTTTCCGGGATGGCCGGGGATGCTGTTCCACATCCAGGAGACACTGGCGATGGTACAAGTGTCGACAAGAAAACACCACGGTTGGCCCCCGACTCATACTAGCAGCGTCTTCCTCGTGCATGGTTGTGGGAGAATCACTCGCACTAGAGCCCGCGTGCCCTTCCAACTGCTGACCCGCGGGGGTGACAGCAACGCCTTTACCTTTACCCCTCGCAGATGCAGGGTCAACCCGTCCTTCCAACTGTCGGGCAAGGCGATGCTGCTTCAAATCACTCTGTTGTGTCTCCCATGCAACCCAATATTGGGGGCCGACCCCCGGGCCCCAAACACGCAGCCGGCAGATTTCGCATACCTGGCCTCGGGGCCGCCAACCCTTCTGCCGTAGCCGTGTCACCTCATCAACATGCACGAACAAGTCGCGGTCTAGCATACCATTAGCTAAGGCAAGGAGGGATTTCTCGTATGTATAGGCGGAAAATATAGAGGCCAGCACAGCCCGCAGTTCAAGCAGCGATGGAGACCAGCGGGCTGCCCTACTCAAAAAGGCACGGAGAATACGCAAAAACGCGACATCGTTACGTTCGCCAGTCACTGTGCCACCAGTCCGAACTGTGCTGGAAAGCAAGACAGTAAAGACCTGCTGCACCAGGGCACGGAACGACGATACGAGTTGGGCGGCGTTGGCCCCTACGGGAGAGGCCGTCGATCCCGAGCCCGTGAATTTGTCTATTTCCCCGTTTCCATGTCCTCCCTGAATCTGGCTGAAGACGCTACTCGCGATGCGAACCACGCCTTCAAGCAAGTCGAGCCACAGAGTTTCGTCAAACGACAGAGGCTTATCCAAAGCACTCTTATCAGTGCCGTTTAGCTCAATGCTGCCCGATTTCTTAGCCGTCTTGGTCTGGCCCTGGCACAGCCACGTTCCCACTCTAGAATACTTATTCAAGGATTCAAGGAGGTCATCAATCGCCTCGGCTGTAGTCGCAGAATCCGGTGTCTCCCGGATACTTTGTAAAATCCCCACTAGTCCTGACTCGAGCGTCTGCAGGTGTTTGATGAGACGGTCCATCGCAGCTCGCACTTGCCCCTGTCGAGCAAGAAGGACCACCGCAGCATCCACCACCCCACTTGACTCCATTGAGGGTAGCAACTCCTCGAGTCGGATATCGCCTTCCCGAAGGCTATCCACAAAATCGGCTACCCGGGATGGATTGTACCTGCAGAGCAGTTGAACATAACGTTCCACCATCCAATTCTCGACTGACTGAGAAACCCGGTTGTTCTCCCCGGGAAGTTGCGCCCGAGGCTCAACGATAACAGCCAAATATTCATATTGGCTGTAGCTATCTTCTTTCAGAGCCTTGATAAATATCCCATGGGTCTCTGGGGCATAATCCCGCATAGTCTGCGCCGCCTTGCTGACATCAATTGTTGCAATCTCGCCAGCGTGGTCTTCCACCACCTTGATAATATCCTGTCTTTGCTTTTTGCCCAAGCCAGAGCCCGGTCGAAGGCAATCTTGCAAACAGACATAGATCTTCTCCCGGTCATTCGGATCCTCCAAATAAGTAAGAATTAAGTCAGGAAATTGCTTTTCGGAACGGTAGGTCGACTTTAGAATCCGGAAGAAGCGCGCCTCTCGGAAGAGTGGGATCATTGTTTGAATGTCTGGCGGGTGGTAGATAGACAGAAGATATTCAGCACTGAGTTCACAATCATCCGCCATTTCCTCATGGGGATATTGACACAGCCGCTTGAGAATTTGGTGAAGAGTGCTCCCAGAAAGAAGAATATACTGAGGGTATTTGGGGAGGTTGCGGGCAATAAACATATCCAGATAAATGGTATCCGATGTTTCGAACGACGATGCATTCATGGTTTGGAGGAGAATGCTAACCAGGTACTGTCGGTTAATAGACACTCCCTGGGCTGGGATATCGTCGGGGTCCTGCTCATTCAAGAAGCTATCTTCGAACGCTTCATTCAACATGCTCATAAAGCTAGGTGTATCAAACTTGAGCAGCACTTCGAGAGCGGAAAGAGTTCCATTCGTTGGAGAAAACACCTCGTGCTTAGCAGTGGACAAAGTCCCGGAGAAAAGATAATTATACAAGGCCGCCTTGGCCTGGGATGCCTCAGTATCCTCCATATCATTTCCAGTTGGGTAGGTACGCCCAGTAAAAATAAACGAAAGGTATGGAAACATTTTCTTTGCGTTCGTGTATTGTTTGAGCTCATTAAATGCATCACCATTGGCCATGCCTTCTTGGGTTGGTACGAGCGCCAACAACTCCTGTAAAGGGCCAACATAATCCCCAAGACAGCGATTCCAGACATAGATGAAGGCATCGTAGAGATTATGTTCTTTACACATAGTGGTCACCTGGTCGATGTCCATCGTGCTCGTGTCAAGACGACAGATTATCTCTTCCAGCTGGCTAGCGGTATGGGTGACGGAAAAGTGATTAATGAGGGCCTTAACAGCGGTGGGGGGTAAAGATCGCACGGTACCCTCGACAATAAACGGCTCCAGAGCATCAAGGAAAATACCATGGGACTCATGCTCTTCGTACCAATTAAATAGCTCATCCCAGAGGAAATCTTCATCGGCCAGGCAGACGCAGGCCGAAATAGATACTTCTGCCAGCTCTTCAAGCTGTCTTCTCTCGAGTCGAGTATTATTCGCTTCCATATTTTGGCCAAAGGCGTATTTCAGTGAAGCCGATATCATTTCTAGGAGTTTCTCCCGCACTATTGGCTGCCTGAGGGAATCCTCATCGGGCAAACCAACTGTGAGCTTTTCTGAGTTCCCGTTGTAATAAGCTGTCGCTTGTTGGATGGCCCCGGTGAAATCGCCTGCTTCCATGAGCGCAAGTAGTCGATCTGCCCAGTTCGAAAGGCTACCTATCAGCATATCGTTATAACCGAGCACGAAGAGACGCCCCTTGTAGGAGCGGAAGCTCATGTAAAAGGCATCCGCCACCACGCCATGCATTGTAGTGTCCTCTTCATTGAACTGCTCGACCAGGGAATGAAGCTGGCCTGAGAACAAGTCAACGTGGTATATGCGTCTGCTGAGAAGGTCAATCGCCTCGGTCACGCGCATGGTGTGGTCCTCCAAAATGAGCAATTGCTGCGTAATCGTAAGAACAGCCAGTACTGATCGACTCAGCCATTGAACAGCAACAATCGCCTCGTCGGCTTTCCACCTGCACCGGGGCCGGAATTCCAAGGCCGGCGGGCGGTCTCGGTTTGGAGGCTCGTCTGTGTCCATCTCAGAGACCTCCAAGACCGTCAAGACATTGGACCAGCAATATACAAGCTTCGTCTTCGAAGTTTGGGTGTCCTTTCCCTTGAGTCTAATCGCCGGGAACCACGCTAAGGCGCCAGTCATCGCACCGTGGGCTGCGACCTCTTTAGGGCGTGGCGATTTGTGCTGGGTTTGCGCGACGGGTGTCGTGGAGACAATAACCAGGAGGTAGGGTGTTAGCATAGCAACCAAACCAAGAGAGTCTGTGGGTTCTTCGACGTTCCCAAGAGGGAGAGGTGAAAAAGCAAGCACGGAGCTCGGCTTTCGTGGCCGGCTCACTTCCGAAATTGGCTGGGGATAGCGACCTAGTATCCTAGTTGTCTTCACTGTACGTCCCACTGCTCCCATTCCCCGAGTCGCCAAGTGTGAGAAGGCCATTCCTCGTTTATCAGCCGAAACCAGTGCGGTGCGTCTCGTCCCCAGAAAGCCTAGATGTATGACCGGAGTCCCTGAGATGTGCCCATCTGATAATCGTGTCTCGATCTGGTTTGCAGGTATGGGTGGGATGTGAAGAAAATGGCGCGCCGGCCTTGAAATCTCCCATGTAAATATATCGCCTGAGACGTGGCCCCCAGCAACCGTCGAGTGATCCGCAGAAAGTGCCAGTGAGTGAATCGCTCCGCATTCAACAGCTAAGTTCGAACCAAAAAAAAAAAAAAAAAAAAATTAACAAAGCCCTTTCCCCAGGCAAAGAAAGATACTCGTGAGGTCCACCATACCTTTTGTTCCCGGTCCAATAACCGCTCTCAAGCTCTGTTGATAATCAAATACCAGCACAATACCTTTCGACGTCCCAAGAACGATAGATGTAGAGACGACCATGCAAGTAGGCGTGCCAAAGTTGCGCTTCCCAGCATCCGAAAACGCCTGACCTGTTATCTTCCTCAATTTGGTCCAGCGGACTACCTCCCAAGGGTTTTGTTGGGCATCGATGTCGGAATCAACGGTAGCTGGAGATAGCCGGCTCGTGAGGGATGATTTGCGCGAGTGAATATGGGCTAGAAAAGGAGACGATGGCCGGAAGCCGCCGGGAAACGACGAGACAGATAATCTCGACTGGAAGCGGAGGTCGAAGGGACGATGCGACGGACTAGGACTGGGTCGAGGGGAGCCCCGAAATGCCAGCGCACTGCTACTCGGCGAGGATTGAATCGATCCCTATAGGCATGCATCAGCGAAACCGAACAACGCGGGCCCAAAAGCTTGCGGTTATTTCCATACACGTAAGGACGGCGTATCGTCTGGGTTAGAAACTGTTTCATCGACGCTGCCGGAACCTTCCAGCTTCGCGATCTGGGGCGATGGCGGAGTGTCCACGGTGTCGAGCCCAGCAGGGTGGGCAGCTTTTCTCAGAGTCCGGTCGGGGTCGGGGGTGGCTTGACCCGGGAGTTCCTCTTCGATGTGAGCCATTGAGCGATCCCCCAAGGGCTCCTGCAACAAAACATGGTCGCCTGGGATGCCATTACTTGTCGGTAGCAGCTGTTCGTCGTCCTCTTGGCCCAAGTCGAGGTCGTCCTCCCGGGGCCATTCATCGCGGCCCTCGATCATGGAGCTCATCAGCAGTATGTTCGAAGGGTCATGTCTTCCACGCACACAGACCCTTTCTCTCTCTCTCTCTCTCTCTCTCTCTTGCGCGAAATAAAGAGAGCGGGGGGGGTGAAACCGCTAGAAATTAAGTGTATATTTGAACCGATGCGGAGGAGAGGGGGGAATACGCAGATGCCTAAGTATCTGATGCTGGTGGCTGGTAGCGGAGGAGAAGGAAGATCGATTAGGTAGTTCCGGAACGAGAGTGACAGGGCGGTAGAACCCCCAAGTACGTACAAAATGACAGCGGAGAAAAGTCGCACCTAAACAAAAGAGCCGCACGAGGCCTGCGGGTTGAAGATCAAAGGAGGCGTTCGTTGATTTCGAGGCTTTGGATCGCTCCTTTCTGGTTTCCGTCGGCGCTGCTCCTGGGGGGCGGAAGGACCCACCACCACCTACTTAATCTCAGTATATCAAGGGCCAGGAGGTACGTACGTAGCTAGGTACTGTACACTCGAGACATTTCAAAAGGACAAATACCTTGGAAGAAAAAAGACAAGGGTGTGGGGGGGGGGGCTAATAATAGTATTCATGTATAGTACGGAGTAGTTGATCGATGGAATTTGTTCGTCATGCGTCCATCCACCTGATTTCATGCCTGAGGCTCCAAGCATCCAACCTGACAAGTTCGATCTATAACGAAGCAGTTACGGAGTAGGGCATGTCACAGCATTTCCAACCGGACAATCGGATAATTTATATAAATAGACATCTGCTGCTTATGTGCTAAGCTGTAGATCTCAAATCCACAGCCCTGGGATTGAACATGATATCGTCTCTTCGGATTATCTAGTTTCCCTGTTCTAAAATCAACAGGGGTATATATAATAATATATCCTCTGTATAGGTCGCTACTCGATATATTGAGATCTCGCATTCGTCAAAATAATACAAAGTAAGTCAACCTATGCAATGTATTTAAGCGCAAAATACCTCCTAGGGCACCTCTGGTCCAGGAATGAAAATCTGAAATAGTGCGATTCTATTCCTCTAATTCAACCTGCATCTCACGCTCTATCGTATTTCAATGTCCCAGATTAGCATTCAGCTGTCACTTAGAAGATCGGGTCCATCCTTACCCCAGATTCTATTAGCAGATGCGACAATGACCTCAGCTTTGGCCCGCAGCTTTTTAAGATACCGCTCAGCTTCAGCCGGGTGAAGTTGATTCCGCTGGGTTTTGCGCGAGTTGGCCTACCAGAGTGAGTGATGATGGAAATACACGGTCAGGTGAGATTGCCCTACCATCATGAGTACAGGCACGATATCCTTTGGATCAGCCTCGGCCAATGCTCTTAGATTGCGAAACCCATTGTCCCGGAGCAACCGCGCAGTCCAGCCCTTGACATAGGCCACTTGAGCCATCTCTAAAAGGTCAGCACGGGCCCCAGCCTCCAGTCGATCCCTCATATGATCTAGAACTGCAGCGAGCATCCCCCAACCCATGCGTTGGCAAAACTTGACGATCCCCGCAGCGAATCCGTGACACTGCTGAGCCAAGCTCTGGACGGCTCCACGCGGGATTCGGTAGCGATTCGCAATTGCCTGCAATGGAACTTCATTGCTCAGATCACGAAGCTGGAAAGCAGTGTAGGCACGTCGATATATCCTAGCCCGGGTCACTTCCTCCGGGGTGTTTTCCTTTAATGACGCGCCGCTTTGCACCCTGCAGACTGGTTAGAGATCAGCCAAAAAAAAAAAAAAAAAAAAAAAAAACTATCGGAGCGACGAGATGCACACACATCGTGTTTACAAAGCCAGGCTGGACACCAACAAATTGCAAGGCACGCAGTCCACTTTCATCAAGGCTGTCCAATTGATCCCTAAAAATTGGCCAATCGATTTGGGTTGTCGCCCCAACTTGGAGAGGAGTGAACATGTAGAAAATATGCATATCACCGTCCATTACGAAAGCTTGAAGTGCCCGCTTCAGTTCTTCGTATACAAAAAGACCATCCTCCGGTGCGAATGCAGAGGAAACTATAGCTTGTCCAAGTTGGGTTGCCACGTATGATTCCTCGTCGTTGGAATGCAAGAGGTTCTCGTCGACTAGTTCCTGAAGTGCGGAGTTCATAATACTGTAAGAGAGCTTTTTGTCGACTGTGCGGTAGAGGAGAGTACATTTGACGTATTCCTTTATTGCTTCGTAGCCCGAAACGAGCCCCGTGGCGATCGCCTCCAGAAGCGCTCTTGTTCAAGGGAAGGTAAGCAAAATTATTTAGCACGGAGAAGATTAGGGGGAGAATCTGACCTTTTGAGACCTCGCTTTTCCGGGGCCAAACAACTTTCAATAGCTGGCATATCTGCCTCCAAGAGGTCACACACAGCCTGAAGGTCGGAGCTTCCACAGATAAGGTAAGTTTCGCCTGCATCGTCTTTTCCCTTCCGACCAGCCCTCCCACACATTTGTCGCCTTTATCAGTTAGCAAATACACTCATACCCGCTTTGCAAAATACATACAGCATTGCTGGGCCGACCAAATCTCGGCCCATACGAGCTCCGTTTATAATAACCCTTCTCGCAGGCAAGTTGACACCGGCAGCTAGACTGCAAGTGGCAACGAGGACTTTCAATATTCCCTGGTTATACGCTTGCGCGATCGCTTCGCGTTCTTCCGTCGTCATCCCGGCATCTGAATCTGCATTAGTAGGGGCGGCCGGAAAACAGGAGACTCAACGTTTTTTTGCTTACGATGAAAGCCAACGCCTTTAATAAGCGGCGTTTCTAGGGCTGGGTCAAGTCCACTGGGCAGGCTACGTAGCTCTGCCGAAAGGTCGAGTCTTTTGTTCACCTCGTCTATACTCATCGTGGACGGATCTGGCATTGCCTCACTGATGAGTGCAGCAAAAATTTGACAAGCGTGTCGGCTCCCACAGAATACCAATGCGCCATACCCTGCTGTCACAGTGTCCACAGATAGCGCTACCATTGCGTTTGTCGTTGGATTTGCAAGCTGTTTGAAAATTGAACGTTTAACTATACCGTGAGGAGGCAAAGTATCGCTGGGAGGCGTAACCGCCGTTGCTGTCAGTTTGGAAATTGTCTGGAAAAGCTGTCGCGAAGTTGCCGCCGGGTAGATAGCATCATTGTAGACCAGGTACTCGTCAACAGGAACGGGACGATAGGTCGAAATGAAGTAATTCGCATTTGTCCATTCCGCCAGCAGCTCGGTATTCTGCGGGCTGTTAGATGAAGGTTAATTAGTCAAAGGGTGATCAAGTCTCCTACTGAAATAGTGGCACTCATTCCAACAATTTGAATATCTTGCTGCAGCAAAAGCAATTTGGTGACCATCAACTCCAACAGATATCCACGATGCTCATCATCAAGCATGTGTAGTTCGTCGAGCACGACTACCCCCAAATCTCCAATACTACATTCCTCAATGGCCGCATTGATTAGGGAGTTTGCCTAGCAGTTGTACAGGTCAGACGCAGGTTCGTTCTGATTGATTCGTATGGAATGGCACACCTTCTCTATTGTGCAAACAGCAATGTCTGTATCGGCCCAGGAGGCAGTGGTTTTGCTCCCACCAAAAAAGCCAGTAACCTGGATGGACTTTTGCAGTCTCTTCCAGCGCGGGTGGCCCGGACCCGCGGGGGTATCATTATCGTCATCAATATACTTTTCGACATCTTGAACGATGCGTCGTAACCATTTCAGCTTCTCTTGGACTAACGCCACATACGGTAGAACAAGAATTGCTTTACGTGATGGATTCTCAATAATACGCTTCAGCATCAAAACATCTGCTACGAGGGATTTCCCACCGCCTGTGGGAGCGGTATAAATCAAATGACGCTTCCCCTCGAGAAGGCCGGGGCCCAGTAAACATGATGCCTGCCACTGGTAGATGTTGGTAACGCCAACGGCTGCGAAGTTGGCCACCAAAGAAGAAGGAAGTCCGAACCTAGGGTCCGTTAAAGATGGGAGACCATGGGTAGACTCCTGAGGCGTAGCATCTTCTTCTGGTGGCCGTCTACTCGCCTCTTGGGCAAGGGTATTCATAAAACAAATCTCGCTGGCAACCAAGCCGCTCTTTGGAAGGGTTACGGACGGACGGATGAAATCCAGCTTCCGACCATCTTTCGAGCTAGAGTTGTCAGTCACAGAATAGCTAGAATTCTTCGGGTTCAGAGGATAAATATTCTGATCGGGAGAGCGACTAGGTTGTCGTTTCTGCCCTGCCAACGGAACTACATTATAGGACTGGTGGCGGGCGATATCGATTGAGGTCTGGAAGCCAGTGGTCTGGAACGGCTGTCCGGAATGTGCAGACATATCTTGGCTCTAGTTCAATCCTTGTATAATACTCAAGGAGACTTCATCGGTGACACAATACCGTTTTTTTGGTTCCATAAAAATGCCGGTTTGAGCAGCAGGTGTATGCTCCAGGTTGGGAGGGGAGGGGAGGGGTTGGGTATAAGAGCTTCGACAGGCAACGCCGTCAAAAAGTCCCAGTTAGGAGAACGCCCTCGCCCCCAATAAAGTGTAGAATCAATCAAAAAAGATGAAAGTGATTCAAGAATGATTTTAATCACAGCTTGTTCCCACTACCAAAACAGAGTCAAAATCGACAACACGGGTTCGAGGCGCTCGTTCCAGGAAAGTGCATAGCCGCTAAAAGAAGCGCGGGTATGTCCCAAGGCAGCATCCACTAGCCTGAGAGCCTAAGGCACTAAGGTAGGAAATCGCCGCCTAAAGAATCCCAGGCGACCATGGATTGGATACCTAAATCCTATAGTAGACTAGCTCTGCAATAACTAAATAGTTAACTAGTTACTATTAATAATGCCCATATTAAATATTTTTTTCCCTTTATTATTATATTATTATTATATTAGTATTATTTTTTTTTTTTTCATTTTTCCTTTTGCTCCCATGCGGAACGTTCCTGGATCATCTCATCCACTCCAACGAACTGAAGCCCTGCTGATCCACAGACCGAGGGATGGCTTACCTAACAAGGATTATTGGCTACACACATGTTTGGGGAGGATCCGACTCCGCTGTGTCGATGATGGATGTCCGTACTCCGTTTTCTGCAGGTATGGAGTACATCACTGCATATCACTTGGGTTCCCTCAGCGCTCCGGGTGTCGTGCTTTTATTAGGTAAAAGGGACAGATCTTATCAGTTTCCTACCACGACCAGATGCTTTTTGCCCGAGTGGTGGACTGAAGTAGTTAGGACTTTCCAATACTAAGTTCCTAACACTTTCACCGAGCATGCTTCTAGGATCGAGATTGGAGAGGCTGGGTGGTGCTTAAGCACGGACATGATTCTGTGTTGTGAATCCACCTGCCACGCTTCCCAGTTCCCACATCCACATTCTCTGCACTCTGCGAGTTATGTGTAAGGGTTACTGGCCAAGTTCAGGATAAAGGCCAGATATTCACAAGTTAGTTTCTTCAACTTGAATATCTCCTAATGAACAAGGAGTATAAATACTTTTTCAAAGTAATATAATGAGGTCGGTCGCAGTCCTGGTTTTTGTCTGGTGTTCCTTTGTGTGGTCTCTACTGTGATCACCTGATGATTCTCGACCTACAGAAGCTATTGATATGCCCCTTGATGCACAAGGTTCATCCAACTCCCCTCACGTCGAAACTGCTAGCCTAGTGTATTGCTTCCGGGGAGAAAGAAATAATGCTCTTGGTGAGATGTTTTAGGGTTTATTAAGCTGTAGAGATGTTAACTAGCTACCAACACAGAAAAAGATCTTGGGGTTCCTAGGTACGGATGTCTCGGCGATTGAGCGTTAATTGTCTGCCGCCCACTGCGAAAATGATGAGAATGAGGCAAAAAAAAATGGTAAAACAGAGAAAATCCTGCGGCCCACTGAGGAAAGAGTAAGATCAAGTTGGTATCTGACTGGGTTTATTAGTTTTGGCAGTGCTGTGCATAACAGAGCTGGATTTAGCGACATCAGTTACAAGACCTAGTTATGTTATAAGCTACAATGTAAATATAAGTATATATATATAAGTACCTGGTAGAAAGAACAGATTGACAAATCCTTAAACGGCTCAACCACTCATCTGAACCTTTGATTGGGGTTCGGTTATCTCTTACAGTCATATGATGGGATAGGAAAGGATTCTTCAGCTTCCCAAACACCGAGTGTATTCTTTTCAGGGTTTTTTTGATGGGATCTATTATCATTCATTTTTTGTTCTTGTTTTCCAGGTCATAAATCTTTATATTATGGGTACCAGAATTATAAGGAGTCAAGTACTACTAGTACTATGTATGTTGGTTGTCCCACATTCTTCTCGAAGGTGGACGTGGTTTTCCAGTCTGGCATCCCCAGAACAAGCAACTTGTCACCCGTCTCCCCATCCCATATTATTGTTGTCGTAAAGGTGAGACTGGGCTTTGATTCCAATTCGA
Source organism: Aspergillus ochraceoroseus IBT 24754 (assembly GCF_002846915.1). NCBI lineage: Eukaryota > Fungi > Ascomycota > Eurotiomycetes > Eurotiales > Aspergillaceae > Aspergillus > Aspergillus ochraceoroseus. The sequence continues at coordinate 3,507,814 of NW_024468477.1, read as the reverse complement.
CCCTTTGACCGAAAAAAATGGACTTTTTCTGCTTCAGTAGTGTGGTGGCAACCCAGAATCCAAACGACCACCACTCAGAAGCCATGGAGATAATTTTCATCGTGTCTAGGCCGGTCATTGGCTTGGGGATAGGGGTGTGCTATGATTCTCGGAGCATCCAAGGTACGACAACGACATAAATGGCTCCATCCGGGAGCCCTACTTAACCTATGGGTATTTGGCGGGTATCGGAATAACGCTACCGACTAAGCAAGCGGAAAATTAAGTCGTTTTGGGTAGAAGCCTGACTCTGGGCTAGTCACGGCGGACGGGGTAGGAATGGATGACCCTGTCCCGGTCAAGAAGGTCGACTTTTTTTTTTTTCAGATCCATCTTGGATGATCCGATGAAATCATTGAATACTCCTCTGTATTAGAGGTACGGAGTAGAGAACTTGCTTTACACCATGCTGGTGAAATAATGACGCTAAGGGTTTCTAGCCTTGGCGGGTTCCGTTCAAGAGGATCGCGTTATCGTCTCTTAGCCCTGCGATCCCCTGCCCTCCGGATTGCCTCTCCAATTCCCCCATCTCGAGCAAAGAATGTTTGATTGACTGGGTGATTATGTGTTGGGTATTCGTTGGTAATGTTGGTTGAGTGTATGCCTTTCAACCTCAGAGCGTAGACTGTGATATTAACTAGGAGAGCTAAGGCCCTTGTTTTTGATACCGTTCATGTTCCTTGGTCTCTATAGTCGCACAGAATATCCAGCTAGCCATTGCCCCTCCTAACCTCCTGTAAAAACATTTCTGACCACAGGTTATTAGTAACTGTTTACTCCTTTATATACAGTAAAAGAATTTCTACCCTAAATACTCAACAACTCACCATATAATTCTCTAGATCTTTCTCCACTACCATGTGAAACTTCCTCTTCCTTGTATAACTGACATAGGGGTTATCTCTTTTCTGTATCAAACAGGATGTGCAACAGACCTATTTCGGGGGGAAGGGAGGTGGATATTTAATATTAGGATGGACCTAACTGTGCAGAGGTTAAGTTAATATCTCAAGAAAAATAAACCTGTCTGTAACGGTCCGGTATTAGTAAATGATCTAGTACCCAGTTAGTTAGTTACTGTAGTATGATATTCCCTAATGCTAACCTACACCCACATCTCACACCTTAGAAGTTAGTGCACCTACCCGCAGTAGCGGGCAAATCAAATAATGGGTCACCAGCAGGAAATCTTATTATGGTTTTGGAAATTGGCGTCGAGATGATATCGTGTCTACTCCGTACTGAAGGACAGGAAGGACCCATTATTTTGATTGAGTCGGTGATCTCTTGTTCCCCCCCTACTTTCTAATTATTTCACACTGTTTCTGCTCCCTTGAGGTAGTATCCTGTTCTTATAATAATCGACTGGGCGTGTGAGAGACACGATCTAACAGACCTATACTGAACATTCCTACTACTACTTAACTAACGTGTGTATCTGTATATTCCAGGTTATAAATACTGATTCTCTCTCTCTCTTACCATTCCAATTGTCCACAAGTCGGGAATCACGGAGCCTATCCTAGATAAAAATCCAGCACCTAAACCCTCCATTCTTTTTCTCTTTCTCTTTCGTTCATTTTCACCCTCACCCCTTCTTTTCCATTCCCTTCCTAGTTCCTGTCCATATATTATTAGTATATTCCCCCTCCCTCTCTCGCCCTTTTTCCCGTATCCCCCAATTGATGTATGATCCTCACGCTCCCATGGATGCCTCCCCAATCCCATCACCATTCTCTGCATCGGGTGGCTCGGCCCACACAATCCCTTCTTCGCTGTTCCAAAGTTCCAAACCTGCATACTCTCAACTTCCAGACCGAACTTCTGGATTGCTGTACATAGATCATCGCCAGGTCGCCTTTTAGAGTAAGGGGATACATGAGCCCATATCCATCCGGGTAAGTAAATAAGGTCCGCAATAGAGATGCGGAAAGTAGGACATAGAACTTGTACACCAGATCGTGAGAAAGGAAGAGAAGGGAAAGGAGGGAAAACAAACTGCGAGGTTCCAGAGTCCATATCCATTCTTCTATCCTTCTATTCTTTTTTTTTTTTTTCTTCTTTCTTCCCTCTGAATGAATCTTTGGGTGGATGGAGGATCCGTCATATTAACACATCGGGACTAGGGGCGAGGACGTGGACTGGTCGGGATCCCTCAGTCTGTCTCTCTGTCTCTCTGTCTCTCTCCAGTCTCTCTGGCTGGTTTTCATTCTTCTTCTTCTTCCTCTTCTTACTTTCTTCAAATCTTCCCATTCTTTCTTTTCTTTTCCTCTTTTCTCTCGGATCTGAATTTTTGGCCTTTCCCTATCCGCCCCTCTCTTTCTTCTTCTACTTCTTCCTCCTCACTCATCCTCTTCTCCTCCTTTCTACTCTCTCCCCTTCTTTAATCTACTTCTCTACTACCTATCATCCCAATTCTGAGTGCCCCCCAAGCTCTACCTTTGGGGCTTCGACTTGATAGATAGAACGTAGATATCAGGATCTGTGATTGAAAAGGAACCACTTGAACTATCTACCCTTTGTGGCGGAACCACTCACCCAGCCCCGACAACTACTGCGCTAGTTTGACCCTACGGGTTACTTCACATTCTTATCCGTTTCTTGTTCAATATTATTATTATACTCCTCCCACCCCACGAGTCCGGCGGCTTTTCTCTTGTTTGGCTTCCACCGCCGCGACCTTTATTTTACTTCTCCGACATACTTAGCCTTAGCTCGTTTTCTTCTTCCTCTTCTTCTTCTCCTTCTTCTTCTTCTTTCTTCCACTGATTCACCACACCTCCTTTGATTCTCCTCTCTTTTCTTTCTCCTTCCTCCCTCTCTCTCTGTCTTCCCTCATCATCTGCTTCCTCTCTATCGCATCTACTTCCACCCCCCTCTACCGCCTTTGCCACACCAAGGGCTTTCCCTCTCCATTCCGTCACGTAGCTAGTTGTCGGAAGCTTGTCGTCGATCTTGATATCCCGTCACTACGGAGAGGGTTTCAAGGGTCACCAACTGCATCAACTCTGCCAACACCTGTGCGGGAACGATCCAGTACCCCAAAAAAGGAAGAGGCAAAAAAAAAAAAAAAGGGAAAGCAAAGTCAAGAAGAAGATTTCCAGGTTCCCTTTCCTCTCCACCTTTTACAGTCAAGTACCACTCATCCCATACACACACACACATATCCTTTGGGCAGACAGACATTCATCCCGGGTGTTTTTTTTTTTTTTTTTTTTTTTTTTTTTCCCTTTTATCCCCCTCCTCCCCCCCCCCTTGATACTCGGCCGATGCCCTCTAATACCTCCACCTACCTGCGAACACATCTCTCATGAGGGATCGTCTTCCCGTCACGGCCCGTTGCTGAACTTTGCATCTCCGCGTCCGAGGTAGTTTGGCGTTCCCTGCGTGTTGTGAATCGCCGACGCAACGCTGGAGGTGCATTGCAGCTTCTAACCTACCTCCATTTTTGTTTTGTCGCATCGGAAGGCTGGTCATGGCCCCGGATAGGTCACCACCCCAAAAGTCACAGCAACACCACCACGTGAGGTCCAACTCGTCTTCCCAAACAACTTCCCCGGCCGCAGGCAACCGTCGTATGCCCGCTTCTGGCCCATCTTCTCGGAGAGGATCTGCGGATTCGTCTACCCTTCAAGCAGCTACTACTATTGTGAATGAATTGCAATCGCAGCCGATGACGGCCAGCGCATCTCCCTCTGAGGCTACGGTCACGGAGCCGCCTAGCACGTCCGCCACACCAGCGCCGTACGGGACGCGGTCCAGAGGTCGAAATGCCGCACCTCGCCCCAACTACGCTGAGGATCGCGACATTGATATGGATCTCGAGATCCAACAACCCACCTCCAAATCTTCAAAACGAAGCAGCGGTATTACGAGTCATTCCCTCAATGGCTCTAAGCCCGACGGAGAAAAGGCGGGTTCCTCGAATTCACGAAAAAGCCTAACAGCGACAAATGGGGCCAATTCCGCTGCTGCCAAAGATTCTTCTATCCCTGGCACCTCGTCATTTTCTGCAAAGCCGGATGAAACCAATTCCTCCACAAGTTCGTCGAGAAAACGGAAACAACCAGCAAGCTCTACAAATCCAAACTCAACAAATGGAAATGTCCCCAAAAAATTATTTACCACCGCCCCAGGCGTCTCCCAGAGCCTCGGTGATTCGAGTATGGTCTCCTTTGAAGGCCGAGGTGCCTATTTAGAAAAGGGAAAACTCACAGCTGACGATGGTTCTACTTTTGCTGTAAATGGTGAGTATTTTGCTGTTTATTTATTTTCCCCTTGCTACATTTTTTTTTTCAGTGGAATGAAAAAATTCGGTACAAATCTCATCAACAAGGGTACTAAAACATATTTCAGACCATGTTTATCTTATTTGTGAACCGCCAGGGGAGCCGTATTATTTGGCGCGGATTATGGAATTTCTCCCGTCCAAGGATAAGCCAAATGGCCCGATTGAGGCGTTGCGGGTGAATTGGTACTATCGGCCACGTGACATCCAGCGCAAGGTTGCTGATACGAGGCTCGTGTTTGCTTCGATGCACTCCGACACATGTCCACTCTCGTCATTACGTGGGAAATGTCAGATCCAGCATTTTTCCGAGATTGCCGATTTCGAAGAATACCGGAAAACCCGAGACTGTTTCTGGTACGACAAAATGTTCGATCGATATATCCATCGTTATTACGAAGTCATCCCCACTACCAAGGTCATCAATGTTCCTGCAAACGTCAAGAAAGTGCTTGATGAGCGATGGCGATATGTTCTGGTCGAGATTGGACGGCGAAAAGAGTTGACGAGTGCGGTCAAGACCTGCAAGCGATGTAGCCTATATGCCGCCAATACCGACTCGGTCGACTGTGCTGTTTGTCACAGCACGTATCATATGTATTGCGTTCGACCTGTTTTGACGAAAAAGCCGGCTCGGGGGTTTGCATGGGCTTGTGCAGCCTGTAGTCGGGCCCAGGAACGGAAACTCGAGGCTCGAAATACTCCTGTGCTCGGCGAGTCGCATGTAGATGCAGACGAAGAAATGATTGAAGAGGAGGAAGAAGAGCCCAACGGAATTGTAAACGGTACCTCAGCGAGTACCCCGGCGCCCGTTGAGGAAGAAGCAGTACGACCAGCGACCCAGGAACAAGTTGCCCAAGCCCGGATGTGGCCCTATCGCTATTTGGGTATCCATTGCCGAGTTGAAGATGCTTTGGATTATGATGACCGTATATATCCTCGGGCCAGTTCGCGACTGGGGCCTCGGCACCAGGCGGTTGTAAATCCATGGCCTGGACGCTCGGTGGAATATGTCAAACCCATTGAAATCAAGAAGAAATATATGAGAAGCGGTGGAAGTCGCAAAGATTCTCGACTTTCCAAGGAGACCCTCGCCGCGATCGAAAGTGCAAAGCAAGAAAGGGCAAATCGACCGAAGTGGGTTTTGGATGAGCCCCCTGGTTATATTCGAAGGGGTGAAGATGAGCCAGTCCCGGTCGGCGGGAAGCAAGTGCGCACCGCAGAACTCATGTTCAAAATGCCCACCGCGGAACAGGTGCCTTCTCGAGGGGAGGATGATGGCCCTGCACCAGATCTTAGCGTCGAGGAGCGGGAGAAATTCATCGATGAATATATGGAGCGGGCGAAGCAACTGGCCCCTGATCTCGGAGTGGAGAAACATTCGACCAATTTCCTGGACAAGGCTTTGGAGCTTCTGTATGCGCATAGCTTCGATGCCGATGCGGCTCTTGCAAAGCTCAAGCAGGTAAACAAATACAAGGACCTCAAAGAGCCACACCTCCGCCCCGAAGAGCTCAAGCTTTTCGAGCAGGGCGTAGCAAAGTACGGATCTGAATGGCGAAATATCACCAAACATGTCGGCACGGTACCGCATTACCATATCGTGCGCTTCTACTATATGTGGAAGAAGACTGCCCGCGGTCGGCAGGTTTGGGGTGCGTATGAGGGTCGACGAGGCAAGAAGGAGGCAAAGCGAACCAGCGCGGCGAAGCTTGTGGATGATGTGGCGGATGATCATGATGATTCGGCCTTTGACAATGACAAAGCTCTCGAGAAGAAACGTGGATTCCAGTGCAAGTTTTGCTCTACAAGATCCTCTCGACAGTGGAGACGCGCTCCTGGAGCTGCTCCTGGAACGACAACACCGACAGAACCGTCGTTCAAGCAGCGAGATAAAGGCCCACAGCTTATTGTGGCTCTTTGTTTGCGTTGTGCTTTACTCTGGAGAAAATATGGCATTCAGTGGGAAAGTGTGGATGAAGTCGCCAAGAAAATCGCTCAAAGCGGTAACAAATCATGGCGTCGCCGTGTAGATGAAGAACTGTTAACGCAGCTTCTTGTTTCTACCGAAACCCCGATTAGTATCAACAGCGCGACTGCTGCTGCGGCTGCTTCAATAGGCGTTCCTGTCAACGCCAACGCTCAGCCTAAGGAGGAATCTGCCAAGAAGAAGAACCGGAATGAGAAAGATAGTGCAACAACCTCGACAGCGACTTCGGTAGAACCCGTTGCGAAGAAAAAATCTGGCAACGAAAAGGCCTCAGAACCTCCACCGATTGTTCCCGATCCCCCGAAGGCCAAAACTCTCCCTTGCGCTATATGCGCGAAGATGGAGCCTACGGGCGAGCAACATCTATCCTGCCGGGATTGTCGTCTGACTGTCCATCGCAGCTGCTACGGGGTCAGCCCAACACGGAATGGTGTCAAGTGGTTGTGCGATATGTGCTCGAATGATAGGAGCCCAATGATCTCGACCTCCTATGAATGTGTTTTGTGCCCTGTGACCTGGACGGAGCATGAGCTCATGGAAGCCCCCAAGTCCACACATAAGAAGAAAACGGAGCGCGATCGCGAGAAAGAGAGGCTTGAAAAGGAAATGGTCAACGAGGCTATCAAACTCTATCGCCAGAGGCAAGAGGCCGTTGGCAAGCCAATTGGCCCCCGCGAGCCCCTCAAGCGAACTGCGGGTAACAATTGGATCCATGTGACTTGTGCAGTATGGACACCGGAAATCAAGTTTGGCAATGCGAACGAGCTCGAGCCTGCCGAGGGATTTGGACTCATTCCCGCTGACCGGTTCCGCGAGACATGTAAGATCTGCAAGTCTAACAAGGGCGCATGCGTGTCGTGCCATTTCAGCGGCTGTAACGCTCAGTTTCACGTGGGATGCGCATTCCAAGCTCAATATAAATTTGGGTTTGACGTTACTCCGGTTAAAAGCTCGCGACGGGACAGCATAAGTAGCGTACGACTTGGAGAGGAAGTTGGGGCGGCCACTGCAGCAATTTGGTGTCCTCACCATACCGTCTCGTCCGTTGTTCACGAGTTGGATGAGTCGACCGAGGATGGCGTCAACAATGCCCTCCAACTGTATGCTCGCACTTATAAGCAGGCGGATCTTACCATGACAGGTACGGAGCGAAGGGCTGCATATGTTCAACCGTTGGTCAGCGTCTCGCAGCCACCCACAGGCACTCTTGGAACCCGACGAGCGTCCAACGTCAATGGTGCTGTTAATCTGCCAGTTATGACAAAAGAAACCCCGACTGGAGTCGTATCAGAGGAAGCTCCGGATGAAATGCAGATCGACTCCGAGGGCCACACTTCATGTCTCGTCAGCAGCTCTGATGTTATGCGAAAATGCACCACCTGTTCAACTGCTTATAGTCCCAGATGGTGGCCGATTGACAAGTCGCGCCGAACACCCATCGCGGGCCATAGAACTCCCTCGTTAAATGGTGTGGGATTGAATGAGCCTACTGGATCTAGATATTCTAATGCTACCTCCACCAGCCCGCCATATATTCATAGAACCCCTCAGCATGGCTTTGCAAAGCTCAATGGTGATTATTGCCCGCCAGACAGAACAGTGACCCCTGCAGGCAATCTGGAAGGATCGCAGGTGCTGTATGAATGCCACAAATGCCATCTGAAGAAAACGACTGCCCAACCGTCTCCGGAGCCTCGACCGTCACCATATTCCGCTCCAGCCCCGCGACCGGTTTTACCAGCTCCTCGGCTGCCAGAGTATCACAATCACTCTTACGCTCCTCCTCCTCCTCCGCCTCCTCCTCCTCCCCCTCCCGCTCCTGCTCCGCCTTCTTCTGCTCCGCCTCCGCCTCCGGCTCCTTCTCACAGTCACCCCAGCCAGCAAGGGGTGCTTCCTAGACCGATTGGGGCAACCCACGGGCCAAGCCACGGTAGTCCTGAATGGTATCCTGGATATGAAAAACGCCCCGGGGATTATAAGGACAGCAGCCTCCGCAACTGCATGCCGGTTCCTGGGTATCGCAGCGGTCCTCCAGCGCCAGTACCGCCGCCAACCCGGCACATGAACGGCTACCAACCTCCCGCACACCACGGACCCCCTTCTCATTATTCCAGTGGGGTGGTGCACCCTCCTCCCCCTCAGCCTTATTCGGCACATCAGAGCCCTTATGGGCCGGTTTCTATGCCTTCACCTCACCTTCCTCCGGCCCCCGGACCCCGACCGTACGCGCCATCCGCATCACCTCCGGATGTGCAAGCGACCATGGTCCGGCACTCCCCCCAGCATTCCCTTAGTGCCTTGAATGGAGGGCCACCACGGGTGTATTCGGTCGATCGGGTTCTAAGTGGGCCGGCGCGATCGCCCCCTATTTCACAGGCACATATGGATCCTCGGGGACGGACACCGCCGAATAAACTGGAGGATAGTACCGGACCGGGGTCGCTAAATAACGGGCGACATGTGACCATGAATGGAACTAGCGGAGCCAGTGCTAGTCCGTCGTTGAAGAACCTGCTGTCTTGAAAAAGAGAGAGAGAGAGAGAGAGGCCTGGGGGGGAGGGGGGGGAAATGGGAAGTTTTTTTTTTTTTTTTTTTCAATAGAAGTATTCAATCGGAATGGCTTAGAAGTGTATGATACTTTCTTTTCTTTTTTTTTTTCTCTTTGCCCCCTTTTTATCTCTCTGTTTTTCTTTTCTTTTTTTTCTATAGTTTCTCCCTTCTAGCATGGTTAAAAGTGGGGTTTGGGGTACAATTTTCATTTGCATGAAGTTAGAATTCTGCAGGCAAGCTTTCTTTTTTTTTTTTTTTAATTTCATTTTATTCAAGATGGTCTGGACGAGGCATAGTGAATTGGAGTTTTTACAATATTAGGATATTCCAATGCATTTTTTCATGATGATTGGGACGTTGATTGGAGCCTTGGGAGGTACCTACCTAGGTACCTGGTAGGTACAATACCTAGTAGAAACTAGAAAGATAACAGGATCAGGCAACATGGTCGGATAGAGTCAGATATTCTGAACTTCCTGCATTTCAGGAGAAATCTGTTACTGTTGTATATATATATATATATATATATATTAGTGGGGAAGATATTAATTGGGGATCGTCAGAGCCGCCGCAAGTGAAGATTATCTCCCATGTCTAGCGAGAAGATAAAATTCCGATAATTGGGGGGGGGGGGGATGTACTCGGGGTTCAAGTAGTAGAGGTTTATATTACAATTTCTGTATCATTTCTCTATATATAGATCGATATATTTACTGTTGACTATACTGTACTGTGTAGTTGGAAGTCGGAATTGCACGATTTCATAGTGGCGAAATTGCCACCATCTTCATCATATCATATCATATCATATTATTGCCACTATTCTCTCTGAAATATATCCCTAGGTATATCAAAGTATAGAAATGTAATACTAAGATGCTAATACTCATAATATAATACTAATGTACACGTGGAGTTATAACTAGTTACTAGTAGTAGAATTACTAGTGACCTTCTGGAAGATTTCCAGACACTCTGGAATCCTGTCAGAAAAGAACTGGAATCCCCAATGAACTTCTTTTCTTCCTCTCTTTATTGTATCTGATTCTTTATTCTCTCGAAGATCCAGGTGGTTGTACTTTAGGATTTCCCCTCTCTCTCTCTCTCTCTCTCTCTCTCTCTTACTTTCTCTTCTTCTCTCACACACACACACACACTCTCTCTCTTTCTTTCTCTTCCAACTGTCAACTTTCATCTCTCTCTCTCCCAAGTTTCTTTCCTTTCGTCCTCTTTCTTCTCTATCTATCTATCTATCTATCTATCTATCTATCCTCTCTTCGAGTCCCCATCCATATCACATCTCTTCTTGACTTGGTTCGTTCTCGACTTGCTCTCCACTTTGCCCTCCAGACTTGCTTCTCTTCCCCTCTCTCTCTTTCCCTCTCTCGTACGATTATTATTCCTATTATTATTCCAGTTGGCCCTTATCGCTACCATGACGCCCTAGGGTTTTCCATCCACTTCCAACTTTGGTCGTTCGGGTCTAGCCCCAGCGTTTGTCCTGTGGTTGCGACTCTTAGTCTCCCCTTGGGTGGCATCTTTGTCGGGCGCATTTTGCCCCGTGGGAAATCAATCTTCCCTCACATCCTCCAATCTGCCATCAATTGGCCTCTCTTCAGCCTTTCCTTCGTCTCCGATCACATCCTTTTCGTTCCCGACATCCTCGACTGCTTCTTTGCTCGGTACCCGTGAGTGACCCTTTCCGCTTTTCTGGACTTCGCGCCCGTGTTTCATCATTCCCATCCGTTCGCCGGGGAGGCGGCACAAAGAACTCGGGTTTGTCTTGGAAAAAAAGGACTTTAGCGTCGCTGCCTTTCAACCAGTGCGTTTTCTGGAAGACTGCAGCGGACAACCTCATTGTTCATGTTCGCGCCTCCTTCGACCGCAACCCTCTCGCTGTGTTTCTGCGAGGCTGGGGCTGGTACCACCCCCCTACCGGTTTTCCTTGCGCCGCTTCCTGCATTGCATGCCTTCAAAGTCTCAAAAAGTCTTGAGCAACCCCCATGGTCACTGACGCAATTCAACATCTAGAATAGATCCAACTTTTCCCCTTCGCTCCCTATCGCAAGCCTTTTCTTTTCACCTCTCACTCTGTTCCACTTTCGTACATAATTCTGTCAGCCGCTCGTTTTACGCTTCGCATTCCCATTCTCTTCCCTCCATATTCTGCACCACCATCTGGAAGTTCTCCCACCCCCCCCCCCCCCCCCCCCTCTATGAGAGCAAGTCTAGTTCGAGTAGATTGCGGCATCTCTTCGTTCTCCCTCCACTTTTCTCCCTGTCGTGCGACCTAAGACTGGTTTGGAACAGCCCGGGACGATGGGTGTACCAAATCCCGTCGACATCATGGATCGCATTGACTGCTCCGCGATTTATATCGACCCGCGCGTTCAGTCTGAACGATGGGTGTATCATAGCTCTTACGATGGTCCGTTAACTTCGTCGTCACCTGCCGATGAACCAGAGTCACTTCGGTCGGATGTGGATGTTCTTCTTGGTATCTGTAGGCGGAGTAAGTGGTTTGTCCCGTGGTTATGTCCCCAGTTGCTGATCAAGTCCCTGTGCTTAGTATATCTGTGCCAAGCTGGTGCATCCCTTGCGACGAAATTAGCAGAGTTGAGTGACAGTGCCGCGAATCATTGTACACCAGTTTTTGCCTTCTTCGACATCGACCTTCATGGTGAAGAAGGCCCTTCCTTATCCCGTCGCAATACAACCCGTGGCTCCTGGCCCGATTCCTCTTCTTCAGCCTCGCTGCGTCGCGGCTTTACATTCTCGTCCCAAAGTGAAGGCTCGTCAGACCTAAAGCTCCTTTCTGGACTTTCCACCGATATTCAAGTTCAAGATGCTCTGAACCTCGTGATTCCCGTCGCCATTCTGCGCCCTCTGCCCAGAGAATCTACCTCTGCCGTTCCTGAACACAAACCCGATACAGGATATATGCCGGAGCCTCAGCACATCTCTAAATGCCTGGACGCGGGCGCCATTGACGTTCTGACAGCGCCCTTGGATAGGATTAGGGTACAGAGTCTGGTGGTTCATGCCTACCGGTCCCGTAAAACCGCTCTCAGGGAACAGTCCCGCTTCATGTCGAGGAAGAAGCTTCGGAAACACTCTTGGGTAGGCGTGCATGACGAGCAGCCCTATTCCTACCTGAGAGAGGCAATGTAAGCCTTGCTTTTTTTTTTTTTTTTTTTTTTCTTCTATCTTTCTTTTTCTTGTATTGTTACTAATTCGAAATGTTTTAGGGTTTCGAAGCTGATGAAAGGTATCTGTAACCCCGAAGATGCCATTGAAGAATTGCAAGATGAGTAAGTTGTCCTGGGTCCAGAACAATAATGCAGGATTCCCATGTTGATGCCAGCAATAGGGAGTTTTATGTCAGTCATGAGCGTGAGGAGCATGTTCGGCAACGCATTGGCCAGTGGAGCTTTACTGCTCATGAGTTCTCGGACGATGAACTTGTTTTTGCCGCATACGAGATTATCCAACATGCATTTAAGATCCCCGAACTAGAAGAATGGCGGTTGACGCCTGGTAAGGGAATCTTTTCAGTGACAACCGATTCGCTACTAACCTCACTTTAGGCGAGTTGCGCACATTTCTGCTCGCGTGTCGGGCGTCCTATAATTCTTTCGTCCTTTACCACAATTTCCGACATGCAATCGACGTGTTGCAATCTGTCTTCTGCTTTCTTCTCCACATTGGTGCTCTGCCTCCGTACGGATCTATCGGTCTACAACCTGGGTCACAATGCCCGATCGCCTCGATTGTCACCCCGTTTGATTCCCTTACCTTACTCATCGCGGCGATCGGCCACGACGTCGGCCACCCTGGTGTCAATAATTTCTTCTTGGTCAAACTGAACGCCCCGCTGGCGCAACTATACAACGATAACTCCGTTCTAGAGGCCTTCCACTGTGCCGCCTTCTCACAAATCTTGCGCCGGTACTGGCCGGCCGCGTTCAAAGATAGACAACTTCGTAAGCTCTTGATCAGTTCCATCTTGGCGACGGACATGGGTGTCCACCAGAAATTCATGGAGAGGCTTGGGTCATTGCAGGAGAAGTATTACGAGAACCAAAAGTCCGTGGATGGTTGGAAAGCTCAGGATATCGAAATGTACAAGACTCTTATCTGTGGCCTATTGATCAAGTGTGCCGATATCAGTAACGTGGCGCGACCGTGGGATGTAGCAGAGAAGTGGACCCAGATCTTGCAAGAAGAGTTTGCCAACCAGGGAGAAATGGAGAAGGAGGTCGGGATGGAGACGGCCTTGTTTGGTGGCCCACCGGAAATTGGAAACGTTTACAAGCTTGCCACTGGCCAGATGGGTTTCATGTCTATCTTTGCCCTTCCGCTCTTCGAGGGCATCTCTGATGTTCTCCCGGAGCTACGGTTCACCGTGGAACATATCCGGAGCAATCACTCCAGATGGCATTATCTGGCCGACATGGAAAAGAAGAAGAAGAAGATGCAATTCTTAGTGGTAGATCCTGGTCCTGATGGTCTGATCTCCCCTCGTTCCCACAGCCCTGCTACGAGTGTCCGAGATATTCAGCCCCCTTTAACCACCAACGGTCGTGAGTCCCTGTCTAAACCTTTATTCCCCGGAAACGAACCAACCCAATGGCGCAAGACTTCGGGTGGCTACTTTGGGTCGCCTCGTACCTCGGTGGCTAGTGAGTACAATGAGAACACCATCAGTCCAGTTGTTTCTCCAGACACCCCTGGTCCATCCATGGATATCACGGGAGGCCCCTTCCCCGTCGAGGCGCCCTCTCGCAAATCCTCCAGTGCGGTACCTGATATGGCCATGATATCAATTCCTGGGCCACCACCACCTCATCGATATGGCTCGGTTCTGGCCCAACAAAGTAGTGATCACACTACAGGTGATGTCAACGGTTCGTCAAGGGACCCCGCAGTTGTGGCCGCCGTGATCTTTGCTGATACCTCTTCTGGGAATCATGAAGAAACCCTAAGCCATTCTAGTGCGTATGACAGTGCGGGAGAGGGTGCCGGGGAGAGAGCGAACGGAATGCGAAATGGGGGTTCGTCTTACCGCCATCAGCATGCAAACACAGGATCTTCCGCACGCACATCCGCCCCGTCGCACTCTCAGCGCAACAGCTGCACTCGAACTCAGAGCATCAGCACGCACAGCAATGCGGTGACCCCAATCTCCCCGTCGACAAACGCGACGAGTCTTCTTTCTGCGGATAGCGATGATATGGGTTATTCTCGGGACAATATCCCGCGCAGTGACTACCCAGAATGGGATAATAACAGCACACGGGCAGGATCGCCTAGGCATGGTGCAACCGTGGATGTAGAGTCTGAACATACGCTCCACTCCGTGGATAGCCACACTTCCCATCCCCTCTCCGATGATTCTGGCAAGAACCACATTTCGTTCACAACGCGGAATAAAACCGGTGGTAGCTCCGCTCACTCGGGGACTACAACGAGCAGTCTGAAACACGAGGGACAACCTCCGCATTGGGACGAACCCGTTGGGGTTGAGCAGCGTAAACTACCTAAGCGACGCAGCCGTCTTCGTTTGGCATTCTGGAAACGCAGAACGTACCATTCTAACAATCACGAAGTTACGGGGGAGACTTAAGGCACACTATATACTTCCTTCCCCCCCCCCCCCTTCTCTCTCTCTCTCTCTCTTTCTCTTTCTCTTCCCCCCTTTTCTTTCGCGGATTTCCCTCCGGACGACCTATATCTTCTCTTCTCGGCGCTTTATTTGATTTGTTTCCAGGGGTTTTTGGATACGGGGGGACTCAGCTTGGAACCGAAACACGGAGGTTCGCGAGGTTTCGCTAACGGACTCATGAATGGAGTGACGAACTGGATTAACGACGGACTGTATGAATTTTCACGATCACGCTCGATTGATAGATGGAGCCTGAATTCTTCGGATATTGCCAGCATTACCTTGGCAGTTGACACTTGCGGGATGGCTGGTTTTGGAAGATTTGGGGCATTTTAAAGCTCGTCATTCAAATTGGCCCCAGTGTCGTTCAAAATCAGGACGGTTGAGCCCGACAATTACAATCAATGCTTTGTCTCACAATGCATTTGAGATTGGTGGCTAGTGCATAAGTAAGGGGTCGTTGGTTTCTCATTTCTTTTGATTTGCATTTCTTGTCTTGGTTTCAAAGTTTCATGGAGGCTGGCTCTGGGACCGGGGAAATTTAGAGTCGGGGCGTGTGGGTAGGCGTTTTGAGGCCGATGTTTGGCAATTTTAAAACCTGGGTCTACAATCTTGTTCGATATGGCATATATCCACAAACGATGGCAATGAAGTGATATATATCTTCTCTATACTGTTCTACTGACAATCTTGACAAGTTTGGTTGTCCACAGGGTCCAAAGTCGAAGCAGGGGCAGGAGTAGCTGTAGCTGTAGCTGTAGCTGCTGCAGCCCTCAACGCACGATCTGTATGCCCCAAGTCCCTCGACGGATCAACGACATTACGAACCCTCGATTTCAAAACCTTGACCTCTTCATACCAATTAGTTTCCAACACCCTAGCAAAAGCAAAGAAACAGATCCCATACCAGGAAACCCTCCATCCCTCTTCCGATCCCAAAGCAAGGTTTCCGTTTCCCTTGTCTCCCCATCGGAAACCCGGTCCCCAGATCCAGATCCAGATCCAGATCCAGAACTAGATCCAGCTCCAGCTCCAGAACTAGAAGATTGCACAATCGCCACGCTGAAGATCCCGCCCGTCGTGGGCACCAGGGCAACTTCCCCGATCCCAGTCCCGAACGTGGAGAGGATTTCCTGGGCGTACTTTTTTTTTTTTTTTTATCACACCCCCGGCGAGGGACGGCGAGTATATATTGCGTTAGTGAGTGCTGTTCTTCTTCTGTTTTTTTTTTTTTTGTCTGATAGGATAATACATACGTAGGCAGCTCTCAGCATCCATTTGCACTGGGTGCAGTATTTGATTACGATTCTGGGGAAGACGATGATGGAATCTGGTGCTGGTGCCGGGGCTGGAACTGGACCTGGACCTGGACCTGGACCAATAGGCGGGGAGGTGGTGGTGGTGGTGGGTTGGTTGGACATTTTTCAATATATATATGTATATATATATATGTATGTATGTATGTAGGTATGTAGGTATGTGGAAAGCGTCAAGTAAAGTAAAGATCGAGACAGAAAAGTGGAGGGGGGATGATGATGTCAGCGGATTCGATATTTCTTTGGGAGACTCGAGAGAACAGTGAATGGAGGTTACAGAAAATTCATACGCGAGGATTTACTAGTATAGTGACAGTACCTGCAGTAGCATGGGTATTAGATGCTCTATAGCTAGGAGCTAGGAGCTATTCTCAAGTCCAGGAATCTAATTTACAAAAGCTGCCACATCATCACCACCTGCAGGTTATAAGGTTTGTTTTGGAACCCGTAAAACCCATCCATCCCGTAGTCGACAAAGGAAATATAGTGGAATCAAAGTCACCAGAAAAACCGGAATTAACCGGTTAGAAGGGAAAAAAAAAAAAAAAAAATTTTTGAACAAAGAAAGAAAATCGAAGGGAAATAGAAAAAAAAAAAAGATCATCAACAACAAGTCCAATGGGGCGAATGCGACATGACATGGCCTCCACTGGTCAGCGGTCCGAAGTACATGCAAGTCCAGCGCGCGCTCCTTCGGGTGACGGGCGAGCTTTGACGCGGCTACCCGGATGGTCTCGTCGTGGGTTAGGAAAATGATAAGAGCCGTAAGAACGAAACGATGCGCATTCGAAAAATAAGTGGGAGATCCGGAGGTACGGAATTAGAGGGCAGAAGGGAAAATAGGTCGTAGCGATGGCGGATATCAATCAATGCGAACGGACTGAGGGTGACAGGCCAGCCGATCGAGTTTAAAAGGTGTCAGGCCGGGTCATGAGTCCATTACATGATTGTACAGCAACCTCCCTGTTGTTGAGGAGCATACGGGTCTTCGCGCTTGTCAACCTGAGCTGTTGTTAGCTTTTTTTTTTTTCATTTTCTCCGTCGTCATTGTCGCGTTTAGGGTCGTTTAAAGGGGGGGGGGGGGGGGGAGGATGTCGCATACCTGTCCCCATACAGACGGTACCATAAAATCACGAGTATTATTGCAGTAGTTAATCAATCTAGGGAGACGATTCGAATGAGCGAAATGCGAGGCAGATTGAGAAATGAAGGCCAAGGGATTGGAACTTACGACATGGCAGCTTCAGACACCTTGACTCGGGGGCGATCGAGATCCTCCTTCAGCCGAGCATTGAGCTCTGTCAGGCGACGATACTTTAGATCGGCAACACTCTGCTTCTTGTTCTTGACATCCCCACCAGATCGAAGTTCGTAGTTAGGCATTTTTGAGAAGATAGCGAAGGTCGTGTGAAGGTGTGGTAGACGTGGGTGGTCGGAAACCGAAGGTGCTAATTAGCTAGGCTCGATGCGACCGCACGGGAAGGGGAGGGGGGGCGATTGAAGCTTTCCCCAAAGGATTTCGCGCGTTTTCCCGACTGGAAGTGAGGGTTTAGACGCAAGGTGAACACGAAGACCGGGGAAAAGGAGAGGGAGTGGATAGGAGCAAGTGAGCAAGTGAGCAAGTGAGAGAGTGAGAAAGAGAGAGAAAAAGAGGGAAGAAGGGAGAGCAAAGGTGTGAGTGGGCAGTAGTGGAAGTGGGAGTGGAATTAGCGTCAGAGAGAGAGCGAATAGAAGATGAATCCGAGGAAGAAATAGAATAGGGACTAGAAGAAGAGAAGAAGAGAAGAAGAAGAAGAAGAAGAAGAAGAAGAAGAAGAAGAAGAAGAGCTGGATAAGGAGTGATGAGATGATAATAATAGAAGGAGGAGAAGAGCAAGATTTATTAACCAACTAACTAGTAGTTGACTATGAAGAAGAAAAAGAGGAAAAAAGCAAGTTGGTATCGGGATTACAGGATTTATTACGCGCTGAGCGGCTCTTATCAGAGGGAAAGTGGTAAAATTACCATACCAGACAGGAGAGACCTTGGACTTACATAGGACAATAATTGTCTCAGCAAAAGAGCCACCTAAAACATGAATTCCTATTTCTTCTCTCCTGAGTACGGAAGAAAAGGAAAAGGAAAAACTGCCAGGTGAATCAGAATACTATTGAATACGGAGGAATACCCAGAGAATGGAGCAGATGGAGAGAGAATTTAATTAGAGTCCCTTAGTCGCAACACCGGCTCTACTAGTCATTTCCCCTGAGTCGAACCATCTGGCTAGGAAGATGGTATAGTTATGGTATGTTTCATCCAGTTCATCTTTTTCTTTTAGTTTCTCCTTTCTGGAATACGGAATCCTCCGTAGTGAGATCGTATCTTGAAGGTCAACACACTGATTCTATACAATACCGAGGTCTGCATTCTCACGTGACTTCTGTCAGTTATTATACCGAGTCCTGCAGCTGATACATCGTGATTCATGGCCGGAAATTTGAGAAATTGACTCGTATGTTGGAACTGGATCTTATGATAGAATGAGAATGGTACTGGTAGAATATCGTTAATACTCCGTAGTAATAATATAAGAATAGTAATCGGTGTATATCACGTGACCCCGTCGCTTAACCCAAAGTGGGATCCCTTTTTGGCAATCCTGGAATTTTTCGTGCCTCCCACAACGACCGACGCCTCCCCTCCCAACCGTCGCGTGGCAGCGTCATTATCTCTAGGGACCTTTTGGCTGTCGACTCTTGCTGCCCGCCAGTCGTTGCGCAATCTGCACCCTCTTCTGCGCCTATCCCTCTTCGATTTGACCTTGTTGTCGTCTGTGCCCTATCCGATAATCCTCGTCGCTTATCCCCAACCAACACATTGCCCATCATGCCGCCTCCACCCCATATCAAGCCGGAAAATGTCCTGAAGGTAGGTCGTGTCTCTTCGGGGTCGTAGTCGATGGGGAAATATATATATACATATATGGAAAATCTCCTGGTCGTGGTTGTGTACGTTCTAACGCACATTTTGTCCTTCAGAGGGCCCAGGAACTTATCGCCGTGGGCCAGGCTCCGGCCGCCCTCAACGTCCTCCACGAGCATGCTACCTCCAAGAGGACGCGCAGCAGCCCTATCGCTTCCCTCGAACCGGTTTTGCTCCTCTTTGTTGAGCTGTGTGTCGATCTCCGCAAGGGAAAGGCCGCCAAAGATGGTCTCTATCAGTACAAGAATATTGCCCAAAATACTAACGTGGGAACTATTGAGGTATGTGGACATAAGTCATTATTATTTCTTGGGGGGGGGGGAGATAATAAAACAAAAATTTTGACTGCTTTTCTTCCGATAGATCGTCCTGAAGAAGTTCATCGAACTCGCTGAAAAGAAGGTCACCGAGGCCCAAGCCAAGGCTGATGAGATCCAATCCTCCCTCGAGTCTGCTGCCCCATCTTCCAGTGTCGATGACTTGGAGGCAATCGAGACTCCTGAAACCATCCTCCTGGCTACTGTTTCTGGCGAACAATCCCGCGATCGTACCGACCGAGCTGTCGTCACTCCATGGCTCAAGTTCCTGTGGGAAACCTACCGCACCGTTCTCGAAATCCTCAAGAACAATGCTCGCCTCGAGGTTATGTACCAGACTACCGCTCTGCAGGCCTTCAACTTCTGCTTGAAATACACCCGCAAGACGGAGTTCCGCAGACTTTGCGAACTGCTCCGCAACCATGTGCAGAACGCCGCCAAGTACTCTACGCAGATGCACGCCATCAACCTGAGCGACCCAGATACCCTTCAGCGTCATCTGGACACCCGCTTCCAACAGTTGAACGTCGCTGTCGAACTTGAGCTCTGGCAGGAGGCCTTCCGCAGTATCGAGGATATCCATACTCTCCTCAGCCTGAGCAAGCGTCCCGCTAAGAACGTTATGATGGCCAACTACTACGAGAAGCTGGCCCGTATCTTCCTTGTCAGCGAGAACTACCTTTTCCACGCTGCTGCCTGGAGCCGCTACTACAACCTCCTCCGCCAGTCTGCTGTCACCCTTGCTGCCAACCAGGGCACTAAGAAGGACCACCCTTCGGTTTCCGAGGCCGATATGACCAAGGCCGCTTCCTTCGTCCTTCTGTCTGCTCTTTCCATCCCCGTTATCAGCACTTCTCGCTCCCGTGGTGCTCTAGTGGATGTTGACGAGGTTCGCAAGAACAAGAACACCCGCCTTACCAACCTGCTTGGTATGGCTCAGTCCCCTACTCGTTCCGTTCTTTTCAAAGATGCCTTGAACAAGGGTCTGCTCAAGCGTGCCCGTCCAGAGATCCGCGAACTGTACAACATCCTGGAAGTTGACTTCCACCCTCTGTCTATCTGCAAGAAGATCACCCCTATTCTCAAGCAGATCGGTGCCGACCCCGAGATGGAGAAATATGTTGTTCCCCTGCAGCAGGTCATTCTCACCCGTCTCTTCCAGCAGCTCTCGCAGGTCTACGAGTCCGTCGAGCTCAAGTTCGTCTACGAACTCGCCCAGTTCCCCGATCCCTTCCAGATCACCCCCTCCATGATCGAGAAGTTCATCATGAACGGCTGCAAGAAGGGCGACCTTGCCATTCGTGTTGACCACATTTCCGGCGTCCTCACTTTCGATACTGATGTCTTTTCCTCTGCCAAGGCTCTGCACTCTGGAAGCGCCGCTGGATCTGCCGAGAGCGAAGTTGGCTCTGTCCAGCGCCTGCAGAACACCCCTGCCGAAATCGCTCGCCTGCAGCTCACTCGTCTGGCCAAGACCCTGCACATCACATGCATGTACGTCGATCCCTCTTACAACGAGGCTCGTCTCCAGGCCAGGCAAACTGCGCTTGCCCGTGCCGAGGCTGGTGCCGCCAAGGAGCACGAGGAGACTCTCGCTCGTCGTGTCGTCATTGAGAAGAAGAAAGAAGCCGCTACCGACGCTCTGCAGCGCAAGCAGAGGGAGGAGGAAACTCGCAAACGTCTTCGCACCCAACAGCTCCAGGAAGCTGAGAAGCAGCGTCTGCTGGACGAGCACCGTGAGCGCGAGAAGAAGCGCATGAAGGATGAGCAGGACCGTATTCGCCAGCAGGAACTCAAGAAGCAGCTGGAGGAGCTCAAGAGCGGCGTTAAGGGCATTGATATTAGCGAGCTCGACTTGGAAGATCTCGATGCCAACCGTCTTCGTGCCATGAAGCTCGCTCAGCTGGAGAAGGAGAAGAATGATCTGAACGACCGCATTCGCGCTACTGCTAAGCGTATTGACCACTTGGAGCGTGCTTTCCGCCGCGAGGAGCTTAAGCATGTCGCTGAGGACTACGAGACTCAGAAGAACCAGGACATGGAGATCTTTGAGGCCCAGAAATCCGAGACTCTTGCTGAGGCCGAGGCTAAGCACAAGGAGGCTGTTGCTCTTAAGCACCGTCTCAGTCGCTTGGTGCCTCAGTTCAACAGCTTCCGCAAGGAGGTCTCCGAGAAGCGTCACGAAGAGTTCGAGAGACGCCGCAAGGCTGCTGAGCGTGACTTTGAGGCTAAGAAGAAGCAGCGCATTAAGGAAGTTCAGGAGCGGAGGCGCCGTGAGAAAGCTGAGCGCGAGCAAGCTGAGCGCATCAGGAAGGAGGAAGAAGAGCGCGAGAGACGTGAGGAGGAAGAAAGGGTCGCTAGGGAAGAGGAGCGCCGACGCGTTCTCGCCGAGGAGAAGACTAAGCGCGAGGAAGAGAGAAAGTCAGATTTTGACCCCCTCATGTTCCCCCACCCCCCGTCTTACACATTGCTAACCTTGCCCTCTAGGAAACTGGATGAGATTGCTGCCAGACAGAAGCAACGTGAGGAGGAAGCTGAGGCCCGCCGTCTCACCAAGCGTACTGGGGCCCCAGAGCCTACTCCTGCTCCTGCTCCTGCTCCTGCTCCTGCTCGCGCAGAGCCCGAACGCACCGCTCCCCGCCTCAATCTGGCTCCTCGCTCTGGTGGTGGTCTCAGCTGGAGAGAGCGTGAAGCCGCTAAGGCGGCCGCCGGTACCACCGATACCCCCAAGGAAGAGCCCCAGACTGCTCCTCAGGCTGCTGCCCCCCGCAGGACTGGTGGTAGCTATGTGCCTCCTCACCGTTCTGGTTCAGGTGCTTCCCCCGCTGCTGCTCCCTCCAACGGCCCCTCTGAGCGCTACGTTTCCCGCCAAATGCGCGACTCTGGCGCGTCCCAACCACCTTCCCGCACACAACCCTCTCAGTCCACCTCCGACAAGCCCGAAGAAGCCAAGAGCTCTGGCAAGTGGGTACCCAGATGGAAGCAACAGCAGAGCCAGTAAAGTGCATACATATCTCACCGATCTAGCTGTTGATGGTCACATATTCAAAAAGTTTATATTTTGAGGTGAAGAGAATAAAATGAATCAAAAAAAGGGGGCATATGTATGTGCGCGTGTGAAAATTCTTTCTATCCATCCAATTTTTCATTTTCATGATGAACTACCAACACCCATGACCTTTTTTTCCGTTTCCCAAGCCATCGATCCAGCATCGATCAATCTATCTATCTCCCTTTATCTCTCTCTCTCTTGTCATCCTTCCAGTTTACCGCATCTCCCCCAAAAACTCACTCTCCGTCTGTCTATCTTACGAAGCGAAGCCGGGGACACTTTTTTTTTTTTTAGATTCTTTTTTTCTATAGTACGAGTCTCTCTGGGCGGTATGAATCCCCTCATGATGGTTTCTCTTTGAGATGCATTATGTTTCGTTAAATGAAGTGGTTTCTTTTTGTTTGTTGCCTCTTTCTCTCTTTCCCTTTTGCCCGTTTCCTTTCATATCAGCTATAGTTAGTTGGATGAATAATGCAGAAAACGAGTCCTTGATTTCCATTCTTTTATCCACCGTCAAACCAAAAACCTTCTCTAATAATATTGTCTAACAAAGTATCTGTCCGCTTGTATTCAATTCTTGGGCCTCTTTTCTCTCTCTCTCTCTCTCTCTCTCTCTTGTATTCCTGATCGATCCATCTCTCTATGATGTATCTCACGCTGGCTAAGTTTGTACCCATACCGTCAAGCAAGGATATATTTTTTTTTCCGCGAGAGAAACTGAATCCTATTTTACATACCTCATAAACAACAGAAGGAACAGACAGGTACAAGCGCAAATGATCCCAGGTAATCTAAATACTGCAACGGAGCAGAAAACAAAAAAAGTAGCAGTAATAACAGCGACTCTACTTAGGAGGTGAACTCTACAGAATAGTGGAAAAGAAAGTAATAAATGTAGAGATGGTGGTTAATTTTCTTTTATAGCTCGACCTGCGAACATGACAGACAAGGTGAGAAAAAGTAACAGCAAAAAAAAAAAAAAAAAAAAAAAAAAATTTAAAATTCACAAAGAGAAGTTATCTATCTTATATCAATCAGGATAGAAGAAGGAAAGGGGATAGATAGCTATGAGGTGATCCCAAGGAGTGCATGGAAGAGAGTAAAAAAAAAAATAGAAAAAAAAAAGAAAGCGAATCTAGTGGGATATAGAAGCAAGAAAATATGGCTTGAAAGAAGGTGGTGAGCTGTGGTATGAGGGATATCACATGGTTGTGGTGGCCTGATGGTAGAGCAGACCAAGAGTGAATTGAGAATCTATATATGTACGGCGGGAAAGGGGTATTTCATTAAAGAGGGAAAAAGACAAAGTAAGGTAAGGAAGGAGGAGAAGAGATCAAGAAGCAGCAGCGACTTCTGCTCCAGCGGCGCCGAAAAGCTTTTCCCTCCATTCCCCGCAGACGGCCTCAAACCCACTGACGACGTCGCCGCAAACACGGCGGGCTTCTCGGTCCTTCAACCGGCGGTCCCAGTCGCCCTTTTCGATCCACCGCGTTCCTTCTTCGCGACCTTCTTCTTCCCGTCGGAGGTCTGCGACTAGTTCTCGCGCTGAGCGTAATCTTCGCGAGGCGGTTGATGTCAGCTGGCGCGATTCGTAGAGTGTATCACTGAGGCCGCGTAAGGACAGAGTAATGTCGGATGTTTGCGATATGAGAGCTTGAAGAGAGACGAGTGGATTGGAGGTGGATGACTGCGAGGGAGTGCTTGGTCGTGATGAGTGACGGGGCTGGTCTGGGAAAGGATAAGGAAGGTTGGGCAAAAGACCTTCGTCGATTAGAGGAATAATGGCGTCGATGGCGTCTGGGGAGAGGATCGGGAAAGGAGCAAAAAGGAGGGGGTGCGTGAGATTCTGGAGCGTGCGTGTCTGGTGGGTCAAATGAGACGTTATCGAGGAATGAGCGGTGATGAGTCTGCAAGCATACTGTTAGCATACATTGAATCGATTCCTTGCTTCAAATGTGGAGGGGGAAGTAGTTAGTTACCTCATTGCATTATTTTCAATACCACTCTGACCCCCAAGATCCTGAAGTGCTGCCACCGCACGTTCAACTACATGATCACTTTCGCTCCCATTGTTCTCCAAGCCACGTCGGGCGAGGCTCTCGATCTCTGCCATCTGATTCTCTAGTCCAGGGGAGATGTCCGCAGCTTCCTCGAAATCGGAATCATTTCCATAGTCGGAGCCATCATATTGCGACTCCTGTCTCCGGTGTCGGGTTGTGCCATTCCGCACCTTTGGGCGGGGAGGTTGCAATGAATCACGCTCAGGGGAAAATTCAAGCGAAGATGTCCTCCTCTCCCTGATGTTATGATATCCATCCTCTTCGTCGCTGCGGTTCATCTGTTGTGATTCTACCGTGCCAGTTTCCAGCCCGGATGCATATCCGTAGCCTCCGTCTTCGTCTTCCCAAGCATCCGCCAGCTCATCCGCAAGGTTTCCCAAGCCACCCCCGGCATCTGCAGAAGCACTGAAGTCGACTGACATCCGATTTGACCCATTCACACTCTGCGCAAGGTGTTGTCGGGAAGTAACGGGAGACTGGGGGGCGGATGAATGAGGCGTATGGGGGGATCTGGGAGGACTATGGGAAAAGCTGTTTGAGGCGTAAGCTCCGGGCGACATTGGGTCAATATCGAGGTTGGATGACAGAGTCCGACTGTGGCGGTGAGATAGCCTTAAAGGAGGTGGTGGGATAGACGGCATGTTGCACGGATACTGTTTAAGGAGAGATCTCTCGGATTGACGAATTGGAAAACGAGCGAATTTGGCGGGTATGGAAGAGCTCTGTAAAACTGTCTCTCCCTATTCTTTTGTAAATATCGCTGCGTTAATAAAGCGACTGAAAGCAGGATCGTTTTGGTCGAGGAGGAGAGAGGGGGTTCAGCAGTCGTAGGCAGGGGCTGCGCGGAGGAGGGGGGTGTTTCTTAACGCCCAACGGTCGCCAACATCCCAATGGTTCTCTAAAGAACGTAAAAACAAAAGGGGTCGGTAGGAAGTCAAAATATAGAATCTGCAAAAGGCAAGGAGCTACCCAGGTCCGAAGACTGCGACACGAGGGGAAAAACGAATGAAGAGCGAATGCAAGACAAGGAAAGCCGTTCGATTGTTGTCGTTGATTTGGCCATGTTTTCCCCCGTGACCTCCGAAACCCCAATCGAGAAAGTCTTTGGGATTTCTATTTCTCTCTTTTCCCCACGATGAACGATGAACCTCACCTTGTTTCGAACAATTGCTTGCTTGCTTTCTTCCATATCCCTCAAATTTCAATCCCCCCCCCCCCCCCCAAAATGAGTTCTATCCGGCGAATGTCCCCGACGGACTTGTTTTCCCTTAATCTCACAAATCTCGACCCGTTGACCGAAAACTACGACCTCGGCTTCTATCTGAACTACCTCATGCGATGGCCCTCTCTCTTCAGTGCCGTCCAAGATCGCACCGAAGGAATCGTGGGCTACAGTACGTGCCCGATTTCCTTCCCTCCTTAACGAGATGTATTTCCCGAGCAAAATTACTAACGTGGCCTTCCCCTCCGCAGTCATGGGCAAGCTCGAAGAACAGCACCCCTCCATGCGCCATTCGGAGCACTACACCCCCTGGCACGGCCACATCACTGTTCTAACAGTTGCCCCGGCATGGAGACGGCTCGGCCATGCGCGTCGTCTCACCGAACAACTCGAACAAGGCTCCGACATCAACAATGCCTGGTTTGTGGATCTATACGTGCGAGCGGGGAACAAAGTCGCCGTGGACATGTACAAAGGAATGGGGTATGTTTTTTTTTATCTTTTCGTATTTTCAGTCTCGGTCTGAATGCTAATGATTTCTGTCCCGAACTAGATATTCTGTGTTCCGCCGTGTCGTTAATTACTACAGCGATGATCCGACAGGGTTTTCGGAGTCTGGAGAAGATGCGTTCGATATGCGTAAACCGTGTAGTCGGGATAAGACTCTACAGCATATCCGTGAAAACGGGGAGAATTTCCCCGTGAGCCCGGCGGATGTCTCGTAATTCTGTCTGGACTTTCCGCAGTTACTATTTAAATTCGGCATTCTTGGTGTTTGGGAGCGTATCCTTTCCTTTGATGTGTTGTGTGCTGTGCATATAAAGGTTCTGTTCTTGTCCTGGCTAATTTGGCTCATTTCTGCGGTTGATGGCTGGCTACATGGATTTTATTCAATGTCTTTTCTTACCTTCGAACCTTCCAGAGCATCAAAACAATTCTCGTTGCATATCATTACTATATATATATATATGACCAAGGTAGGAAGTCTATCTATTCTAAATGCACAAATTCCAAAATCGCTCCACGAATGCCTTTTTCCACCATATGCCAGCCAGATTCACATTACTTTTTTTTTTAGGACCAGGGTGAGTCGAAACGGAAGTGATCGCTAGATCAATGATTACGGCTCGACTTAGGCTCGAACGAAGAGCCTGGGTCCCGTGCGAGAAAACCGCAACACAAACATAAGGCCAGCGGATACAACCAAGCAACAGCCCGTAAACAGCTGGAGCCCTAGGAAATTATGCGAGGAGCTTAGGATAGCACCGCCAATAGGGGTGCCAACCAAGAGCGCGATGGAAATAATTCCAAAGAGCATGCCCAACCGGGTTCCCAGGTCGCGAAGGTCCTTGGTCAAGGTAATCATCACCACGGGGGGGAGAGAGACAAACCCGCCGGAGAATATTCCGTACAGAACAGACAAGATAATGATCCCCGGGGCAGTGTGGACGCCGATCCAAACAAAGGACAAGATAGAGGTGACGGTTACAGCTGGGGTAAGCATGTTCATGGGGCCGGTATGGTCGGCTATGAAGTTGGGGAGGATTCGTCCAAGGGTAGAGCCGGCGTTGAGCATTGA
The DNA here is from genome assembly GCF_002846915.1 of Aspergillus ochraceoroseus IBT 24754. NCBI lineage: Eukaryota > Fungi > Ascomycota > Eurotiomycetes > Eurotiales > Aspergillaceae > Aspergillus > Aspergillus ochraceoroseus. Next base: position 3,480,774 of record NW_024468477.1, on the reverse strand, counting down.
GATCAGGTAGAACCCCAGATGGGAGTTGACGATCCCGGTTTCAATGGCGTAGGATTGGACATAGAACAGGAAGTTGTAGAATCCCAAGAAGCCGATGAACATGGAAATAGCGTAAAGCACGAAGGGAAATTCTTCAAATGCCGAGAGTTGGACTAGTTTGCGCTTTTCCTTGGGCTGGAACCGCATGCGCATCAGGGAAAAGGAGATCAAGCAGGTTCCAAAGGCAAGGAAGCCCACGGCGCGCGTTGCCCAGCGGAAACCGACCTCTTGCTGCAATTCATTGAACATAATAGGGTAAATCACACCGCCGATACTGCTCCCAGTCGCTGCGATACCATTCGCCAGTCCCCTTTTCCGCTTGAAGTACTGGGGCAAAATCGCTACGGATGGGACGAATAAGCAGCCGCAAGCAATGCCAACGCAAACTCCCTGCGCGAGAATAAAATGCCAGAACTGTGTGGATAAACTGGTCATCATCAGACCAAAAGGCAGCATGATCGTCCCAAAACCGAGAAGCCAGCGGAAATACCCTGCGTCAAATGCTGGTCCTGCCACGACTCCAAACATCATAAGCAGGAAAGATTGCAGGGACCCAATCCAAGCTATGGATGAAGACGACATGTGAGAGAGGGTGTGCTGTTCATAATATGTCTGAAAAACAGCCCACGTATTTACAACACCCCTGTTAATATCCATTAGTATTTTCCTTGTTTATGTATGTGTTTGGTCGATTTAGACCTGTCACCCTGCTAGAGCACGCACCAAGAGTTGAAAAATAGGATAAATGACCCCAAAACTTGTGTCCAAGCTATCATACCAGTATCAAAGGCCGGTTCTTCTGGTTTTTCATCGGCCGATATAGCTGGCGCAGAGACCTCTTTTTCACTATCATCTTGATAACCGTTGGTAGGGCTCACAGTAGTGTCCTCGAAGACTTCCTTTGCTTCCATTGCCACCTTTTAGTAGCGGTCAAGCAGTTTAATCCAGCGAGAGATGATATGTATATCCTATAGAGGCGCGAAGACGGTGTAAATCGCTAGGTTTGAGAGGCGTAGGCTCGCGAGGGTTCCACGAGAGCCACCGATGGCGCCTTTTTTATGGCTAAGAGGATTAAGATGAACGAAGAGGTACGGTACCCTGGGCCTTATATACAAAAGAGCCTTCCATTTCGTAAGCCATCCTTGCGAGCTGGGTTGAGTGGGGGCTGCTATTTGCTAGTCGCAGGGACTGGCCGCGTTTCTTCGGACTCGGGTTTAACAAGAGCGGAAGAGGATCAACGTAGTAGTATCATAGTATGGAGTAGGTAGTTAAGCCACCATCTTGATTTCTAAGCTGCATCCTGTCTTTTCCTGCGGCTGGCTATTGGCTTGGGGGAGGGTGGAATGTGATGGTCAAGTGTGACGGCGTGCCGACTTATCCAGCGGGGAATCAGAAACTAAGAGTAATGATTGAGGCTGAATTGTTGGTTTCATGATTTTCTCATCATTCTCAGCCTAGAATCATTAAAAAAATACGCGCGACGGGCTGGTGGAATGTGGATTCGATAGAAAAGTTTCGGGAAATCTCCCTCGGAGGTGCCACATATCTCCGAGGTCGGAGTTGGGGTCATGTGACATCGTATATAATTTTCTGATATTGGCTATCAACCAACATTGATTGAGGTAGATATACTCCGTACAAACAGTGAAAGATATTGCCTTGCAAATACGAGTTAATGTGTCATGGCTCTATTTTAGTAGGATGAGTTCAGCTGTCCTATTTTTTGGTCATTTGATTTGTGATAGGTCGTTGACTTTGTTTCACCAGAGGACTACCCCTATTCTTACAAATACAAGCTCTAGCATACAAGAATGACGACACTACTAAATCATAAAGATGGTAATATTGTATATGATGAGGATGTAGCATATATGCATGCATGGATTTAGAATCCAAAGACAACAATACCAAACAGCAACTTAACATCAAACTTTTGTGCTCTGTTTTCCCCCCCTTTCATACCAACTAACTGTTTTTTGCATGATTTTTTTTTTGGTACAGTTTGCTTCCTCGTTCCAAGGACGACGCAGGTTAAGCCACTGTCCATATCCTACTCCTGAACTCCAAACGCTATGCGGGATTGAAAAAAAAAAAAGAAGGTTCAGAAAAGATACACAGTAAAAAGGAACCCGGTTTAATATACAAATCATCATTAAATTTAGAGAAGTTCTTCACATGTCCAATCCTCATAACTGTGTGCGCGATACATAGTTAGATATGGGCTATCTTCTGTTCGAGAGTAGGAAATACTTACGTTCCATCCGGCAAGTATCTCCTCACAATCAAAGGAATCTTCTTCTGATTCAGCTCCTTGATCGCGATTTGCAAGGGATCCGTTTCGCCCTCGAGATCCACAAGCACTGGCGCATTCATACTAAACCAAACATTAGTAACAGTGCTTCCTCCTTTTGCAACACCAATCAAGAATTCAACGAACCTGATCTGCAGGGCCCTTGTTCCCAAGACACGAGCCTTCTCGTATTTGGTCATGTATGGGGTTGTTGTGCGCTGGTCGTTAGGGATTTTCTTCGCCCGGGCTTGTTCGACCACCTTGCCCGAATGACCTGCACTGGGGTCGCCTGAAACGACAATTCGGTCGCCGTTCACCGCAGGCGCGTATGAGTCGTCATTGTATCCATCTGCTCCGCCTTCTCCTTCGACATCCTCAGGGTTTAGAAAGTCCTCGGGCTCATTATCGTCGTACTCCTGCTCAGGCTCGTAGTCGTAGCTAAGCAACTCGGGTCAGAAGCGTGGATTTCTTTTAATCAAGAAGAGTGAAGTGAAGTTGTGCGCTCCATTATTTTCCTTCTCGAATATTGCAGCGGTTGAGCAGACAGGGGGGCTCTTACTTTTCTTCAGCTTCGTGGTCACCGTAGTCAGACATCGTGACGGGTCAAAAGCAAGCAAGCGAGATAGGAGGAATTGACGCTAAAGAGTGAAAAGCACAAGTGAAGGAATTAAGACCTCGTGTCCCGGGATAGGGTGGGAATCAAGCGACAGACTGCGGCGAGCTTTGGTTTCTGTGGAGGAAGAATTATTCGATGTCGCGACATTCAAAAGGCGGCGGCGGAAAAAGTTCCTGAGGCCGCTAACCTGTTTCGGGATAAGAGCTCTCACCGCTCTCATCGCACTTTGGCAAAATTTTTGTCGCTCGAAAAGAAAAATTTTATGCAAGGATGTAAAAATTTATCTTATTTTTATCTGTTAGGCATTTCGTCCTCTGTAGGAGATAGCTCGCGTGCTAACCTGAGCAGCCATGGGCCAGAAGAGGAAGTCTGCTGGGGAGTTTCCCAATCCTAAGCGACTGCAGAAGGAAACGGCGCTGGATGATGCCGGTAAGTTCTATATAACTTTTTACTGAGAGATTAGGACCAAAACTAATTGCTATTCCTTCTATCTAGATCCGATATACGAGGAGGCTAACTCCGACTTCGACTATTCCTCAAATCCCTCACACGATGATGCCAGCGTCACCAGCGGGAGTCTCCACGAGACCCCAGCGACACCCTTCTCGACCACCTCAGTCCGGTACCCATCGGAGCTGAAGACACACCGCTGCCCATTCGAGGGTTGCATGAAGGCCTTCAATCGACCCGCGCGACTTCAGGAGCATCTGCGCTCACACAACAATGAAAGGCTGTTCAAGTGTACCTATGACGACTGCGACAAGTCCTTTCTGCGAGCCTCACATCTGACCCACCACGTTAAGAGTGCCCATACCGGAATCAGGGACTACGTATGTGATCGTCCGGGCTGTGGGAAGAGCTTCGTGACCGGTTCCCGCCTCCGGAGACACTTGGCTGCCCACGATGGAAGAGACAAGTACCGTTGCACCGAATACCCGCCGTGCAGCGAGACCTTTCGGAAACACTCGACCCTTCAGAAGCACGTCATATCGGTGCATCTAAACCAAAAGCCGTTTCCCTGTCCGCATAACGATCCACGCACCGGGGAAAGATGCTCCATGGCATTCGAAACAGCGGGCCATCTCCGGGCGCACGAGAGCAGAATCCACACGGAGAAACGATTTAGCTGTACGGAATGTTCACAGCGCGCGGCGCACGACGGGCAGTCCTTCGAGGCTGATGCGGTCACCTTCCCAACGTACTCTTTACTTCAGGCCCATATCCGAACCGCTCATCCTCCACAATGTTCCAACTGCTCCATGACCTGCTCCACGGCACGTGAGCTGCGCCGCCATTTAGAAGTTGCTCATGGAAACGTTAGTCTCGAGGATCGGAGAATCTTCCCATGCACATTTCCCGGATGTGACCGCAGTTTCACCAAGAAGGGAAATCTAACAGTACATGTTCGAACCGTCCACGACGGCGAGAAGCGATTTATCTGCGGAGAAACAGACCTCTCCACTTCCAAGAAAGTAATCGGATGGTCCGGTGACGGCTGTGGAAAGCGATACGGAAGCAAATTAGCTCTGGAAGAACACATCCGCACCGCGCATCTAGGATTCCAGAACTCCAAAGCCGAACGACGCCAGCGTCTCGGTCTCACCAGAAAACAACAAGACAACAACAATAAGAACACCCCATCTGCGCTAGCTACACTCACAGGCGAAGGGTACGCCGAAGAAACCGGCCGCCGAATAGCCTGTTTCGTGCAGGGTTGTCCGCACCGTTTCCACCGCAACTATGACCTCTGGGTCCACATGGGTAGTAAACATAACTACACCGAGGACGACATTCGAGATCTATTTCTCCAACGAGCACTGCTCGGAGACGACACAGAGCCTGTCCCTGGCGATATTTTCGGAATATACGGTCTTGAGTACGACAACGATGATGCCTCGTGTGGGCCTTACCTTCTGAGCGATGGTGTACAGCCGCCTGGGCCACACCCAAATTCGCTTCTCCCGGAAGCAAACGCAGATGTGTACGAAATGGGGCAACGCACAACGCTTCCAACATTTCCCCCTATCAATACAGGGGGATTCGATACCGATATCATGATGCAAGATCCTACTTCCAAGATACCCAGTTCTGATGATATGGCCCTGATTGATCCGTTTCTAGATTACCATATGATTAACTTATAGAACGTGACTTCTCTCTCTCTCTCTCTCTCTCTCTCTCTCTCTTCTTTTCAGCGTACAGATAATATAGGATTTGACCAATATCTTTTTCCTTTCCTTCTTTCCTTGGAGTTTGATGCAACTCTACCTGTCATCTCTGGTTAATGACCGAATCCACAAATAGAACTTAGGATTTCACTTATCTTATCCCATATCACGCGTGTCACCCAAGCGTAAAAGTATAGACGAGGCATCAGCAGAACTCCACTGGTAGAAGTGGACAGATGTTAGAGTACCGCTCTATACACACACACACACACACACACACACACACACATACCTAATGAATATCCTTTCAACCTCCCCATTCACACCTACCGGCCATGGCCTGAAACGCCGAGCCTAGAAATCATCAACTCAATCACCAAAAAAAAAAAAAAAGTGCTATAAAAGCCCTCAGAACCTGCCTAAATAGGTATCAGTAAGTCTCGGCGTTGCACAAAAGCCAGTGAAATAAGGGGGGGGGGTGGGAATGAAATTCAGAACAAAAAAAAAATAATAATAATAAAGAAGAAGAGAAAATCATTATCTGGCAAATAAAAGTATTTCTGTTCAGGACAAAGCTAATGTTTTTTTTTTGGTTTTGGTTTTAATAAGTGTATACCAGCCAGTCCTTGACAATATTACCTATTATTGTTGCGTAGATGCTGCTTTCCTTCAGACATCCGCCAGAAACAAATACCCCATGGGTCTGGAGCGGCATCAGCCTTTACTACCTACCTGGTTGTGGTAGATAAGGAGTTCCAGTGCAGACCATGGGGATTGGAAAGAAAAGAAAAGAAAAGAAAAGAAAATTGAGAGGAGATTGTGCTTTGCGTGCATGCATACGACAAGAAAAGAGAGAGATTTCATACCAAGGGACCCAGAAGCCTATCCGAAAGTGAAAATGTCCGCGCAAAACCACCCAAATGTACAATGTTTTCCCTACTGTGTTGAATTGAATTGAAATTTTTTTTTTTTGTCGTTATTGTTGTTTTTTTTTCAAGTCGGATTATTAAGTACTAAGTATCATGTGTATCGTGCTGAAAGATTATTTGCGTCGGGATGACTGTTGCGTAAATCTGAATTCGACTGGGCGGACATATTGATTCTCCAAGACAAGACAGAGAGAGACCAGGTAGAAGTTCTCGAGACTGTTTTACTCAAAACAATGGTAGCTGGGGTTATGCCGAGTGATTAGATGCTTTTGCTCCTGGAGACCGCGGATGTCTTATCCGGTGAGAATCCCAGGATATCAAGCTCATCCACTGGTCTATAACGAATAACACAAGAAACGGTTAGCAACACAATCAAGCTTCGGAATGGAAGGAAACTGCCACTTGCCCGTTTCTCTCAGAATCGTCTTCGGGGGTAGACGGAGCCTCGACGACAATTCGAGGGACGACAAAAGTCTGCGCAAGCTGCTGCATCTCTCTCTGGCGGGAACGGCGATTGCGAGGAGGGCTGGAAAGATTGAATTTGGTAGAACCATCCTTCCAATTCAAAGTCATATTGTCCATGAGGCCTGTCATGAGCCTATGGCCCGATCTCTGGACGTCCGCAAAGTAATCCATGTTGCGCGTGGGCAAGGTCGTGGCGTCACAAGGGAGAGGAGGCGAAAGAAAAGCCCGAGTTCCTTCAGATCGCAGATGGGTCAGGTTCTGCAAGAAGCAAAGGTGTTCATCCGTCACCTCCGCCGGGGGGCCGGTAAGTGCGAAGAGCCTAGCTACATCACAAAACAGATGGACCGCTGCTAGTCCCCTGGCCACGCCCAGCCACAATGCCGTCTTGAGCAGGAGTTCATGGATATTTTCAGTAGGTTCCGAAGCAGGCCATTTAGCCAAGTCCCCTTCCTGCGCTTCTGGGGCTGACGAGCGGGGAGTCTGAGGGCAAAGTGGAGGGAGCCATCCAGAGGCACGAGCTCTGGCAGGGTCGTTTGTTGAAACGTAAGACTTATAGAGCTGGTAGAACGCGGTCATCTCAAGGTCGGAGCCGGTGTATTTATCCCATGAAAGGCTTTCCTTGCATGCGTCCAACCGAGACTGCTTAATACTGATGATTGCGGTGCGTTTCACTGAAACGGGAAGGTTGATATAAATGGTTCCTAGATGTCGCTAGATTAGTAAACATTTTGGAAATGGAGTTCGCGCTAACTTACTCGTCGTATCTGGCGACTTCAATGCCGAACAAATATCAGTCTTGAACACCTCAATCACTTTGGCAGACTCCTCCAGCTGCTCGCATGCCCAAGTAGGAGCCGCCCGTCTGGTGCTGAGCCAAAAAACATCCTTGTTGCTTCCCTCACGAATAGGCTCCAGCAGCTTTCTAAGCATTTCAACCTCAAGGGCGAAAAGGGTCTCGTCAGTAATGCATATGTTGCTGGGTCGGGCAATCTTAGCACGCTGGTACCGGTGTTGGAGCCAGGCTTCCATATCAATCTGAAGAGACTGGAATCTGTCATAGGTCTCGAAGACGAGAGCCAGAAGATGATTGTATGAACCTGGCGCAAGATTGGTCACCAGTTTCGGGAGAGAAGCCCTGATCTCTTTGGCATAGGTGCCGGGATCGAAGCCCTTGGTGAATTTGGCCATGAGTTCATCAAGTCTCTCATTCTCTGCCGCATTAATCTGCTCAGCTTTTTCCTCTGCCATGGCATAGCCGGTATCAAAGTCATCGAAAGGAATATCAACTGGACCAACAGGTTTTCCCTTGGGAGGCTCCTGGGGAGACTCCTCGGGGATACCGGGAGAAAAGTTGAATATGTCCATAGTAGGTAGAGGGGGGTTGGAGACAACTCTGTATGCTCGAAGGTCTTTGTGTTGGTTCAAAGCCAAAGATAAGAGACAAAGCAAAACCAGAGAAGAAAGAAACAGGAAGGGATAGAAAACACTAAGGAATTGTTGTGCTGCCCTTGACAAAGCATCTGTTGAATCTTACAGCACAGTTGAAATATTGGCTACTAGAAGGGGAAGCGAGTAATGGTGATGGGAGGAGGTGCGGTAGGGAGATGAGGAGAGTTGCCAGGAGGAGGAACCAAAGCTAGAGGTGGGCAGGAAGAAGAAGCCATAAATCAAGAGGGGCATAATAGTATAATGATAGTGAATACCTAGGTAGATAAATGAATGAATGCAACGATAGTGAATGACTGATCGGTGCCTAGCAGGAAATCAACGACATCATAGAATTTGGCACGACGAGAAACCTTTGACAGATGGGAGGAAAACTCCAGGAGATCATAGCCACAAGGAAAGTACTATAGAGATTGAATATAAATCCGTTATATTTAATAAGACCAGACATAGGGCTCACTTATTAGGCTGGGCAATGCTCGATCTAAGCAGGACTATGGTCAACCTTCATATTATATGATTTATCGGGTGTTGTTGTATAGCTGGGCAGATTCTTCAGTATTCTTGAAGAAGTACAGAAGTACACTATATCAACGCGGGAGAAATTTCCGAGACTGGAGACACGTAGAATCTCAAGTTATGATTAAATCGTTGTAGATGAATAGTTAATGCTACCATGGCTAGTACATGGACATCAAAAAGTATCAGGATATATCACTAGAGATATCAAGATTTCACCTATTTGCAGATCTGGAGTACCCTGGAGTACCCTGGAGTACATTTCCATAATAGAGGATAACAAGACCGAGTAGTATACCGAGTAGTGGACCCTGAATCCGTACCATTGGTAGCTTTGATCGAGCGGGAATCCGAATGAGGGATCATTTCAGCTGGAGGATATTTTGGGCGTGGCGGTTTCAAATGCTTGTTGTTGATGATCATCGATATCCCCACATTGTGCCAGGATGGGGTTTCTGTAAACTTCAAGTACATATCAAGTGGCTAGGTAGGAATAGGGTGATATTATAAATATTGTACGCATTTGAGAATCTGTGTGGGTAATCTGTATAAATGATACAAATGATATAATTTCTGGAGAGCAAGCAAGATCACAATTGCTCAGGTGTACCCCAAGCTTAACAGAAGGATGCCGCTTCCGCACCTCGTATTTGGCACCATAGTGAGCCTTAATCTGACTGTACACAATAATTATTGGCTGCCCTAGACATGGAGGCCCTGAACAAGTGGCGGAGCGACCCATCACCATGAATCCTGCCAGCGTGTTTTTTTTTATGGATTTTCTGCCCAAAATATTCTTCCCTGTCATGCATGGAGGCTGTGAGGATCAAGGAGTAAATCTTAATTCAACTGCATGAAGGTGAAACATTTGATCGTGGGACTAAGAATTCGGGACAGTATGCTGTCAGTAATAAATAGGGTATTAATATCGGAAGAGAAAGACTCAACGTGTGTTTGAAAAGGCGGTAATGCTTGACAAATTCTAAGCGATAGAATTATTGGTCTTACGATTTCTCTTTTTTTTTTTTTTTTCTTCTTCTTGACCAACAATACCAAGAAAAATAAACTTGAATTGGTGCATTGCTGAGGTCATATTTGCAGCTTTGGGGAGCTTCTTCCAGTAGGGATCGCTCTGGGGGTTGCGCGTCAAAAGGATTCTGGCTCCATGGTTCAGACTGCAGAGACCAATAGTAGTATTTTTAGATAGTGCATGTTCAAAGGATTGAAGAAGTGGTCTGACTCGTGGGATTTCTCTGGGATGTTAATGGTTTATTTCCCTACAGAGTAGATTAGTAGTGAATTACTGTTGTAGTGAATTGACTCCGGAGAGGAATTATAAAGCACTTACGTGGGTTGAGCCACAATTAATGGGAGGTTACGAGTAAAACAGAACGGGTAAACGATACCGAAGGCTACTTTGGTTAGCCATCACCACTCATGTGTCGGGTTCGTATCAACAGAAGGTAAAAGGAGAAGGGAAATGGAGTACTTCCATATGGCACATCAGGCAGTAACATTGTCCAGGTCTTCATGTGGTGGATGAAGGCAGAAACTATTCGTCTCTAATACAATAATGGCTCCATCCTAGCGGCCACTCGGGTTAGCACGGTACTCCTAGATGGAGACCCCTTTTAAAAGGCTCAAACTGGAGGAATCAAAGAGTTTCGCAGTGCTTGGCAGTAATTCTCATTTCATGTTTCCGTCCACACGGAAACTGGAAAGAAGGGAAATACAATAAGAAAGGGGGCTCAAGATACCTCCTCCGTAAGACATGCAGGACGTGTGTTACTATATTTGGATGGCAGCATCCTGACCTCTAAATTCTTGAGATCTCCGTACTCCGTCTGGAATAATACAAACCTTAGGTGGTACGGTACTACTACTAAACTATATATATGAGTCTAAGTAAGTTAAATTCCCAACTAATAATCCTTCAGTATTCGTATTTCGTACACAATCGAATCGGTGTGCCTGCAAGTAAGTGTCTTTGATCCCCGTCGATCCATCTAAAAAGTCTGGAGTGAGACACCTCGTTCTGAGCCACACGAGAGTATATAATATTATCTATATAGTCATGGATGTATTATTATTGATTGTATTGCTAAGCCACTGGGGCGGGGAGGGGAAAAGTAGTTTGTACAGTTTTATTCACAGTCTCCTGGTTTTCTACCCTGGTATGGAGGACTGTGAATAGACACAGTAACTATCTAGTATCTACTACTTAACTAACTAATTAACTAGCTAGGTATCCAGTAATTGACTCCTGAGCACTGTAAAGTTAGTAAAAACGGTTACGCTCCCACATCAGGCCCAGACCCACGGCTTTCTCTGGCGGGTTTCCTGTGGCTGCGAATAATCAATCATCTTCACCCGTCTCACCTCACTCTGATGCTCCTCTCCCTCCCTTTTCTTCCTTTCTCTCTCTGTTCGGATTATTCGTCCTCTTTCCTCTCCTCGACCAACTAACTCACTACTAACACTATTACTATTCTCCCGTTCTCTCCTTTCCCTTTCCTACATTTCTTTTCTGAACTTCCCATCTCTTCCCTCCGTGGTCATTCCTCCACAGGCTGAGGCACTGACTTCGTGTCCAAGTGACGCCAATTTGAAAGTCAGGCGCTTATATCCGTCAACCAATTCAACTCTCTCATCTACCGTCTCTCTGTCTCTCTATCTCATCGTCACTCGCTCTTCCCTCTACACCTCTTTTCTTTTCAATTCTCGATCGCCGTCTGCGCAGAACCTCCATGGAATCACCCTTTCATACCTATACCTAGTCTTGGCGGGTCCTGACACTTGCTCGTCGCTGTACCTGCGCAATAGAATCAATCCCCTCCTCCTCTCGTTACCACCTTCACTCTTTTCCCCCCTTTATCCCCCCTTTTCTTTTCTTTTCTTTTCTTTTCTTTTCTTTTTTTTTTTTTGAACCTCCTCGAGATTCCTTATTCTCCTAGAAGCCGGTCTTCTTATCGCTCTCCACACCTTGACACCCTAGTGAAGGTTCCGTCGCCATGGTTCGCTCTCGTGGTGAGTTACCTCCCACAAGCAAAAATTTTGGCTCTTTTGGAGAGTCTAGAGACCGCCGGAATTAATGGCGGCTGACATCCCTTGCGTTGCGGCTAGTGTTATCGCTCCTATCGTCCTTCGGTGGAAGTTCCCGTAAGACAAGCCCCGATAACAAACAACGAGCAGCATCTGCGTCGTACAGTCCCCCATCAAGGTTCCAAACGCCTTCTCCAGAAACTCCTTTACCACTCGATGGCTCTCCGACAAAGGCGGAGCGGCGTTTGTCGCCGCGGCCAGCTTCAACGGTGTTTTCCAGCAACCCTCCGTTTATGGCTCTAGAACATGATACTCCTGCTGAACTCCAGCCGATTTTTACCTACCTAAATAGCCACACAAACAAACTGTACTATGAAGGATATTTCTTGAAGTTGAATGACTTGGACAATAGTAAGTTTTTTTTTTTTTTTTTTTTTGGCATTGCAAGATCAAAAACCGGGTAATTGACGGTTTGTAGATGGTCGACCCGCGATTGATCGACAATGGATGGAATGTTATGCTCAACTTATCGGAACGGTGCTTTCGCTATGGGATGCCGCTGCGCTGGACGCAGCAGGTGATGGCTTTGAGGTTCCTCCAACATTTATCAACCTTACGGATGCCTCGATTCAAATGGTAAGCTTTACCAAGGAACTAACCCTAGTTAGCGGTGGAATAGATATAATGACAATTTAATCTAGATCGAAACGCTTCCAACACAAAACCAAACAGGTGCACAGTCTCTGCAGAACGTCCTGAGCATTTCTTCAGCCGGCCAAAACCGATATCTCCTACATTTTGAGTCACTCGACTCTTTAACGCAGTGGACGGCCGCCATTCGCTTAGCTATGTTCGAGCATACCTCGCTATATGAGGCGTATACCGGCTCAATTATTGCGGGAAAAGGCAAGACGCTGAACGGCATCGGGGCAATTCTTGAACGTAATAGATTTAAACACCAAGACTGGGCCCGAGTGCGATTCGGAGCAGGAACTCCATGGAGACGGTGCTGGTTCGTGATAACCCCTCCGGATGAAAAGGAGCTCCAAAAAACGAAGAAGTCCATGAAGAAGAAGTCCGCCTATGATCGTGCACCAAAACTCGTCATCGGAGACATCAAGTTCTACGAAACGAAGAAGACCAAGAAAGTCAAGCCCATTGCCACCATTACCGATGCATACTCTGCTTATGCCATCTATCCCCAATCGAAAGCACTGATAGACCAATCGACATTGGTAAAAATCGAAGGAAACTTCATTATGCACGCGCAATCGGAAGCTAAGACGGAGGGATTTGTCTTCGTTATGCCTGAGGCTCACCCGGCTGTTAGCGGATTCGAGATCATGCTTCGATTTTTGGTGCCGACTTTCGACACCTTCAATCTTTACGGACGCCCCACCCGCCTCATCGCTGCTGTGAATCACATCAAAAGTATCATGTTCGCCTTTCCTGATCAAGACCGTTATGACTACCTGGAGATTATGGACATTGCCAATGAAATCCAAAGTCCCGGATCTCAGAATTGGAGCGAGGCGGAATGGAGAAAGAAGCTTAAAGAGGCTACGGCAAACCGAATGGCAAATGCCGGCAGTAGAACAAGCAGTATGTCGGCTAGCAAGGCTCGATTTCGAGCTAGTATGCCAAGCCGTTACAGCAACGTGCGTGTTGATTCCATCAAGCGCAAAGAACCATTCCCAGAATACCTACCTTCTTTCAACCAGTCTGTGGACGCCATAGTCCGGCAGGTGCCCGAGGACGAAGCATTTGCGCAGGCACATCATCATGCCAGGAGCGCTTCTGACACGGCCGGATTTGCGCCTAGAAGCCTCCTCAGCTCCGCGATCGAAAGCACTCCGTCATCTTCAGCTCACGATCTAACCCGAAACCCGAAAGAAAGCCCTAGCATGCTGAGTTCCAATGACCGTACCAGCTCGGAAGAAGGTTGGAAACAAAATTCCGATCCCGAAACCGAGATCAGGCCCGAGGAAGTAGCAGTTGGACAACTCTCGGTGTCTGCTTTGCCTCCATCCTCGGTAGCGCCGCCTCCTGCTTTCACTCATAATGCTAGAGAGATGCCTTCTACTCGGCCAGAGCCCTCGCCAGATATGCGGAAGGCTACTAACCGCATGTCCAATGCTACCCTCGCACAACTTGCTGCAGCTTCCGGCAAGATGAACCTGATTGCTGAATCTGCTGGCCACAGTGATACGCAGCTCTCGGCCCTGGAAGAGCTACCGCACATGGCTTCTCATGGTCCCGACCTGTCCGACATGCGCCCTAGCTCGAGAGACCAGACGGCGATAGCTCAGGAACAAAGTCTTAATGGGCCGGAACATAACTCTGCCCCGCTTGCTTCGCCCTCTCCTCGGGCGAATCGACTTAGTACACAAAGCCTTCTCATCGATACTACCAAAGCGGTCAAGCGCAAGCCGGTCTCGCAGCCTCCTGTAGCGGAACCCAGCTATGACGATTTACGCCATACCGTTGATGAAGATGCCTTCAACATGGTTGGTATTGTTCACCCTTCCTTTCTCTCGCCCATCAAAGCAACGCATCAGGAGGAGGAGAGTGTCTATGATGACGATTCTACCACTTCTCCCGACTACGCCAGCACTGGTGGTTCCATCTACAGCAAGAACTCGGTCAAATCAATTCCTAAGCCTAGGATGGGGGTCATGAAAACTGTGGGTGCTCTGGACCAGAAAGACGTAGTCATCGGCGATGCACATTACTCGCTTCAAAAGGAGTCGCAGCAGAACTCGGACATTCCAACTGTGGATTTCGGACCGACGTTGACATACCTGCCTACTACAGGACGTCCCAGTACATCGGACACGTTGAAGAAGTTTGATCACCAAAGAACCAAGTCGGATGCAACGGAAAAGCAGCAGTTCGCCGACCCTACGAGTCAGATGGACCGCACCCACTCCAGATCACCAAGTGGGAATGAGTACCGCCGAAGTGTGTTGTGGCAGCCAGGTATGGCTGCTCCGCGCCCAGTTACCCCCGGTAGTCTCACGCCAGAGCAATTCGTGCAGCAACGCGCAGCCCACAGCCCCCAAGTTCATATTCATCATCGGTCTCCTTCCGGAGCTACGGCAACAACGCCTCCGCCTGCTCGACCTTTGTCCGCGGACTGGATGGCGCATACAAGGTCGCAGTCACAAACGAGCATGAATCGGGATATCCATCCTCGGCCCCGGTCTCGGGGTGCTAGCAGCATGATTAACGATATCTCCAGTCACCTCTCTGCTCGGGAACAGGAGCATGTGGCTCGCATGACCGGCTCCTCGTTTTTCAATTTGTCCAGCGAGAACAAGAAGACCCCAGCCCCGGTGAACCCTATGGGTTTGGTTGGGGCAATTGACGCTCGAGAGCAGGAGAAGCAAATGATCAAAGAGGGCATGTCAAATCAAATGGTACAGCACGCGATTGCTCAGCGTCAGCATCACTGGCAACAACAGCAGCTTACCCCTCAAATCCACTCATACGGCGTCCAAGCTGGACAGGGTAGTATTTACAATATGCCCACAGCGAGTCGTACGTGGGATGCTCTCAACCAATCATACCGACCCGAAGAACCTCGACGTCCGTCCTGGTATAGTCAGTACCCGGTGCAACCGCTGCCAATGACCCCAGGATACCAGCCAAATCAACCCAACCAGCAGCAGCATCCTGGTTACTTCGGTAATGCTAGTATGCATTACTAATTTCCACCCCCGTCCCTCCTTTATACCTATCTCTCAATTTTCTATATTTACTTCCGTCTTCTCTTCTTTCGAGTTTTCACGATCTTGCGCCCCATCTCTCCTTACTTCTGCTTTCATCTTAACTCTCATGCATTTTAGACCTGGATTTCTAAAATTCCCTCATTTCATGCTGTCTTCCTTGTTTAATCTTGTGTTCTTTACTCATCTTTTATTACGGCCGGTACTTTGCACGTCAGATGGAGTTCTGAGAATCGGACCGGCGCTGAGGTACTTTATTTACAGATTGGCAGTATTCTCATCTTGAATATGAGCACATGTCCCTTGTGGGCGGAATCGTGTGTATTGTTGTTCGTGTTATTGTTGTTGGGAAAGTTTCACTCACCATTAGCAAGGATTCTCTCTATACCCCACATACTTTTTCATTATGTTCTTTTTTTTTTTTTTTTCATTTCCCTCCTGCATATCCCAGTATTCGTAGATGTCATGCCATGCCATGTCATGCTAAGCTTGGTAGGACAAGTACCAGACTGAGCTCCCCCCCGAATATACCCTAGCATCGAATCAACCAGTACATATGTTCAGGCTTAATTTTCCATCGTCCTCGTTAAGCGTATAAATATTATTGACTGAATTTTAGGTGATGATGAGGGAAGCAGGAGGAGTTCTAGACTACCTAATTGTGCTACAATATGCAAAGCCTGAGGCTGTGTCTGGAGTACATCAATCAAGAGCGAGACGTAGACTGCATCCGTTGATAGATACCTATAAGGTAATGAATGCATTATATGCGCCAGAATGAATAAACTAACAAATATATTTGCTAAACAAGAAACCAGAGCAAAGTCTACAGAACACAAGAAAATGAAATGCAAGCCAAAACGCCTGGACTGCCAAACCCAATCCTACATCCCCCCCCCCCCCCCCCCCCCCTTCAATGCTAGGTGCAAGTAAGTCATCGGGGATGGTTCCATCTGTTGCTGATTTTTTCGGCCTGTTTTTAGTTTAATTTTATTTATGCAAAGTTCTTTATGATAGGGGGGAGTGTTCACGTCAAACTTCGTATATTTTAGCATAGAAAAGGAAGGAAGGAAGGAAGGCCCATGTCTACCACCTAGTTGGAGTGTAGCTTTCGGACTCTGTTGACGCCCTCGTAAAAGGTACGGTCCACGGCTGCGGCCACGGTCAGAGTGCCACCGATGATTGCGCAGACACCGGTCAAAAAACTGGTAAATGTCTTGGGGCTGGCTTCGCGATTGATGACTTTCATAGGGGAGATATCGTAGTTGAAGAAGACGCCAGGGAGGCCGTTGGAGGCGTGGATGCGCTCCTTGTGGCCCTCGTCGGAGGCATCTCCGCCCATCAGGGAGCGCTTATGCGAGGTCACAGAGTACTGGTGCGTCTCGATACTACCTTGAGAACCCTGGTTAAGTCCGTGTGCCCCGAGAGGGGTGTTGTCGGATGCGCTGTGCAGGGCTGTGGAGTGCAGAGGATCCCAGCCAAGAGGCAGGTACGAGGTTGAAACCACTTTGATAAAATACATGAAGTTGTAGCCGGGTTCGTCGGTTTCTTGGCTGGTGCTGTCCAGGGGGTTCGTATGGTGATGGTCGGTCCATTGCCAGCGATCGGAGAGTTCGTCGGGAAGTTGGGGTCCAAAACGAAGCTGGTGGATGATATGGGTCATGGTGTGCTTGTCGGAGGCGGGCATGTCTACCTCTATGTAGCTGGCGAGATCGTGAACATGGAGGTTCTCGCTAGAAAAGCTACGGCCTGGCGCAATGTGGAAGTTTCCAACCACTTTATTCACCCGGATAACACCTTCCACACGGCATCCCTCGCGACGCTGGGCGTCAATTCGTTGCACATAGCCCTCGCGTTCGCATTGTTCGATGTTGGCACCTTTTCCGAATGCCCACTGCTTCTGTGCGTAGGCTTCCCGGACCTCGTCGCAAGTGTTACAGCACCCTGGCTTGACAGCATTGGGTGGGGGTTGTGCGCCGCCACATTCACCACAATAATCGGGATCAAGGTGCTTAGCTGCTTCTTGTTTGGAGTGGCTAAGTGCAGGATGGATCAGTAACTCATCCCCTGCCAGAATACGAGCGCCGGTACTCACAGTTCCAAAGACTGGACGTCAATAACACGACCTCCTTCCGAGGCTGGCGCCAGGCGCACCTTGTTCACACCATGTGCGACGCCAACTTGCTGTTCGCCCGAAACGTCCATCACATCAAGGGTTGTAAGCTCGCAGGGAAGTCGTGGGAATGTGATGTTCAAGTGAATCTCCATCTTCTCTCCTGAATAAGGAGAAGTAGTTGAAATTAGCCGACAGTCCCTCTATACCGTCCCCGCAGGCTTTCTTCATGATGTATCATACCTCTTGACTTATCGACCACCAATTCTGGCAAAACCACAACACGCCTGTACTCTGCCCATTCTCCCCAAACAAGCCACAGAATAACAAGGAGCGAGGCTATTGTAATGACACCACCGGACGTAGTACGGATACGTGCCTCGTCGACCGTCTTAGCGAAGGCGTCTAGCCTTGTAAATCGAGATTTGGCCGGCATGGCGTCAATCGAATGGTAATCATGCGGGTATGATCCCAAGAGCAATCAGATGGCCAGCTAGGCCTCCAGGAAGAATATCTAGAGAGGGGAACTGACTGTTAGCTGAAGGTACCCGACAAGTCAATGGACAGCTATCCTGTGAGGACAGAGGTAGAACAAAACAAAAGAAAACCGCCAACCTGGGAAATAGCGGACTCACTCTAGCCTGAAAGATCGCAGAGGACAGAGTGACACCCACAGTCAATTTCGCGTAACCCAGGTTTCTCTTGGGGCGCCTGGCCTTGCGAACAAGCTGTCCTGTAGTTTGCGCAAGACTCCAAGTATGGCAGATCGTATCTTTGTCTCTGGGCCGAGAGGAGAAGTGATCGGAACACGTAACGTGTAATCTATTCCACCTATTGCAACGCCTGGTCCGTATTGGTATTACCGGATCTCCCCAAAGGACAGACCGCAGCCTGTGATTGGTTGGATTCGGGCCCCACAGCCCTGTGCCTGGATCTGGGTCACGTGATATTCAGCCCCATTTTTTCGGCAACGCCTAATCATGTGACTTTGCTGCCTGCAGAATTGCTTTTGGTGGACGTCACTTTTTCTGCTTTTTGTTTCTTCTGCTTTTTGACTCGCTTTGTTTCTCGCGCCTCGAGCTCGATCAAGGTTTGTCATTCTTGATCTGGCCTTTGTTGAACACACAATCTTTGAGACACTCTTCTTTGTCTATCTATCGAAATTAAATTTCTCTCCCTCCTTCGATACATGCTGATCGAACTCATTTGAACCACCCAGGCGCACTGCCCGCGCTTTGTTTTCCTCCGAACGACGCAACCCGCAAGGAAGTGACTTGTGAAACATTTCCTAATAACACCACACCCACCTTTCCCTTCCAGCTATCTACTGTCTTCGGGATCAACATGAAGAACGGTAAAGCTTCGCGAGGCCGTTCGGGTGTTTCGGACCGTGGGGGCATCCGCAAGCGGGGTGCTCCGACAAGGGTTGATCGAGATGGCGACCTGGCTATGGACGCAGGTGCCGGGCGTGGGAAGAGGTCTCGTGGAGATTCCGGTCGCCCTGCTCCCTCTGGAACGAGGGCCCCAACGCGCGATAGAACTATCAACGCTATTCAAAAGGCTCTCTCCAGCAACACCAGTTCACAAGCCAATATCCGACAAGGCGGCCGCGGCGGGGGCCTGGAACAGGTTATCGTTCGTGGATGGAAACAGAGCAAAGCCGCATCAAACCGCGATGGCGGTCTTGAAAGCCTGATTACCTTTCTCGAGAAAAAACTGACTTCGCCCGACTCGAAAGCTGGCCCACGCGCAAGAATTTCAAAGGTATGTGCAACACAACACTATAACTGGCGGTCATCGACATGAAATTACCAGCGTCAACCTCTCCGGTGTGTTCTCGTTTTTAGGGATGGTACCTCCAGAACGACGATCGGCGGATGCCTCGGGGGTTTCTTTTGGCGTTTGTTCCTTTGGATGACTGCGGTTTCAAGGTCTCTTATGCCTTGCTAACGTTCATTAGTCGCGGGTTGAAGGAGACGCTCTCATTGCGTCTATCCGACCGGAATTGTTAGATAGGATGCTTCAACTCAATGGCTTTAGTTTTGCAGGCGCCCCTCTGACGATCGAAAAATACGACCAGTCCCTGGGCGCGTTGGTGGTAGATCAACAAATGCGGACGCCGAATGGCACTTCTCCGTCTACTGCCGACACAAAATCGAAAATGACAGCGATCCTGTCGAAACGATACTACGAACAATCCAAGCTACTCGATCTCTCTAAGTTAGGGAGTGACCCGGATCTAGTCGCGATGGGGATTTTCGGGACGAGTTCCACAGAATCGAAGTTCTTCCCCGCCCTGATGAAGGTGTGGGAGTTGAACTTCGACGATGTAAAGGCACGACGTGAGGCGGTCGAAAGTGTCAGCCTTGCAGATAACCAGCTCGCTAATATTGCTGTTGTTACAACCCTTGCTCAGACATTTCCCGATCTGAAAAATCTAGACTTATCCAACAACAACTTTAAGGATGCCCAGGCCATGATGGCATGGCGATGGAAGTTCCGAAAATTGACATTCCTTGACCTCACTGGCAATCCTTTCTGTACCGATCCCACGTTCAAGGATACCATGCTCAAGTGGTATCCCGAGCTCAGGACTCTCAATAACACCCAAGTACGCACTGAAGAGGAAGTGGCTGCCCAAAAGAAAACGCCGATCCCCATTCTAGCGCCACATTTCCAAGATGAATCCCAAATCGCGGAGAACTTCATTCGAGCCTTTTTCACTGGTTTTGACGCTAACCGCGCCGAACTCCTCGGCGGCTTTTACGACAGCAACTCCACATTTTCACTAAATGTCAACACCTCGGCCCCAAGAGCACTCCAAACTGAACCAGCTCCTTGGGATCCGTATCTTAAGAAAAGCCGAAATCTTCTGAAGATCAGTCACCTACCCGCACGAATGTCCCGCACCTACGTGGGCGCCGACAAAATCCGCGAACTGTGGACCACCCTTCCCCAGACCAGGCATCCCGATATTGCGACCCGCCCCGAGGAATGGCTCATTGAATGCTACCCGATCCCAGGGTTGCCTGATATGGCGGGCCAAAGCTCAACCGGGATAGGGGGGTTCCTTATCATGGTGCATGGGAAGTTCGAAGAAGACAACTCTGGGAAGGTCGAAACCCGAAGCTTTGACAGAACCTTTATTCTTGGACCCGGTGGAGGAGTAGGAGGTATTAGGGTTATCAACGACGTGCTCTGTCTGCGAGCTTATGGTGGCCACGAAGCATGGCAACCAGAAATACAGCCAGCCGCTGCTGCCCAGCCCGTGGTAGCTGCAACTGCAGTAGGTGCACCTGGTGCTGACGGGTACGGCATGCCAGCTCCTGGAAAACCCGATGCGCAGGTCCAACAGGAGCAGTTGGTGATGCAGCTAAGTGCCAAGACGATGATGACGCTGCAATTCTCCGAGATGGCACTCTCAGGAAACGGCTGGAATATGGAAGCTGCCCTGAAGAACTTTGAGGAGTTGAAGGTATGTTATTTGGATAACCTCCAATTCAGTGTGATATTTTGCTCACCATTTTTCATAGACTCAGGGACAGTTACCTCCCGACGCTTTTCTTCCAGGAACCAGCGTCTAACGTTGGAAACAAACTCTACAACTATGAAACACCACCACACTACTGGATTTGCAAGGAGGATTCCGATTGCTTTGTTTACTTGTTTGCTGTACTATGGTTTATTTGACGGTTGCATGGCTGAGGCGAATGGTTGCTACAGGTTTCTCCTATTATTCCCGATATATTATTGTATTATAAAGAACCACGACGATTATGTCTATAGAGAAAGGGCGGAAGAATTGACCCAAACTGGAGTTGACTCAACTTGATTTATACCATCCAGACCAGACTGCAGTTGAATACTTTTGTAGCAGTTAGCCATTGGGATGTAGTACACGCGAATAGGCAAATCCCTTCAACAAATTAATTTTCAACCCTCTTTAGCGAGATCTATCACATTTTGAACCCCCAGTTAGGTTAGGGATAAAATACATCCTTTTCTCGATTATAACACAATGACTCTCAAGAATGCACTTCTAGACTCTGCTGACTTGACGTGCGCTAGAGGCTCCCGACATCCTGTGTTGCCCATCGCTAAGTTCCCGCCAACTTTCCGCAGCGAGACAGGTGTCGGCCTATTATTAACTATCGGCACAAGCCCCAGCTCCATTCTCGACCCTCGTGCGTGTTCTTTTTCCCTCTATTGTTATTTACCCGCACTTTATATGCTCAGTCGGCGCAAGCTCTCTGGTCGGGTCTGCAGCATGAACCTTGCTTTGATGCCTAAGAACTAATGGAATGCCCGCCACCATCACCACACACCACACCGGCCAAATGCCTCCCAACGGAGCGGCGCCCCTCGACCCTTTGGACACAGGTGAGTGGGCTAAGTTTTAACGCTGGTAGCACCAGGGAGACTTGCTAATCATATGCTGGGCAAAATAATTAGCGGACTATGATCCAATCGACCACCTAAATGCCATCTTCTCCCACCCCTCTACCCTCTCGTCCGTCTCCGACGTATTCCAACAGCTGCGTGACTACGAAGATGAGCTGGACAACGAGATCGGCGCACTGGTAGAGGACCAGGTCACATCTAATGCTGAGAGCGTCGAGCGCATCCAGGCTGCCAAGGCCGATCTGACAGAGCTGTTCAAGAAGATTGACGATGTGCGCGACCGCGCGTCCAAGACGGAGCAGTCCATCACGGAGATGACCGCGGACATCAAGCAGCTGGACAATGCGAAGAAGAACCTGACCCAGTCTATGACGGCCTTGAAGAGATTACAGATGTTGACCACCGCGTACGATCAACTACGTGTCCTCAGCCGCACGCGGCAGTACCGGGACTGTGCCCAGCTGCTGCAGGCAGTGATCCAGCTGATGGCACACTTCAAGTCGTACCGATCGATAGACCAAATCGCGTTACTCAGCCGGAATGTAGCAGATATACAGCGGGAGCTCCTGGAGCAGATCTGTGAGGACTTTGAGCTCGCCTTTGCCAAGGGTGAGGTGGGCCAGAGGAAGACCGCGCTTTTGGAGGGCTGCCAGGTTATGGATGCGCTTGGGGAACACGCAAGGTCAAGGATAGTGACTTGGTATTGCAATTTCCAGCTTCGCGAGTACCGCCAAGTATTCAGGAACAATGAGGAGGCCGGGTCTCTCGATAATATCTCTCGGAGATATTCGTGGTTTCGACGGATTTTGCGAATTTATGATGAGGAATACGCGGCTATCTTTCCGCCATCGTGGAGAGTAGATGAAATCTTGGCGAATGTATTTTGCGAGGGGACTAGAGATGATTTCAAGGGAATTCTGTCCCGCTCTGTGCGGAGTGGCCAGACGATTGATGTCAACCTGTTACTGTCGTGTTTGCAGGAGACGCTCGACTTTGAGCACTCGCTTGAGCGACGCTTCGTTAGCCCCTCGCGGCCGTCTACTGACACTTTCACTTCGGCAGAAGCACCTGTATTCGGCCAGGCCATCTCGGAGGCCTTTGAGCCCTACTTGAGTGTCTGGGTGGAAGCCCAGGATAGGCAGCTCGCGACGCTTATTCCGAAGTATCGACAACAGCCATTGAAGCCTATAGATGAGGAATTCGACTCCAATGCCGTTATTCCCTCTTCTACCGAGCTATTCACTTTCTATAGACATGCCCTGCAGCAATGCGCGAAGCTCTCCACTGGTGGAAGCCTCGTAGACCTATCCAAAGTTTTCACCAAGTATCTTGACCACTACGCACAACAAGTCCTTCTTTACTACATCAGCGATCGGCCCACTGTCCACAGTCCGTTAGGGGTGACATCCCGAGAAGACTTCATTGCTGTCCTCAACACAGCCGATTACTGTTACACCACCTGCAACCAACTCGAGGAGAAGATCAAAGGCCGGCTGGATAAAAACCTGAAGCAAACGGTAGACCTGCAAAGCCAAGCGGATTCTTTCATGGGCATTGCCTCTGCTGCTGTTCGTGGACTTGTGCGTAAAGTTGAGGTTGAGCTGGAGCCCTGCTGGCGAGAGATGCGCAACATGCCTTGGAGTCGCCTGGAGGCTGTGAGTGACCAGAGTTCATACGTTGGGGAGGTCTTAACCAAAACCAACACTAAATCCTCTGGAATTCTGCAATTGATTCACAAGCAACAATACGCAAGAGCATTCGCAGACCACCTAGTGGAGCTGGTGTCGAATCTTTTTCTCCAGAATATCTTTCAATGCAAGCCTGTTTCAGAGACGGGTGCGGAACAAGTATGTCACCCTTCCATATCTTTACGATAGGGTCACAGAACTAATTGTAATAATTATAGATGCTTCTAGATGCATACACCCTCAAAACCGGCCTCTCATCGCTCCTCCCCGCCCCCGCTCCCGCAGGTTTCGTGAAACGCGTCAACAACAGCTTCGCCAAAATCGAAGCCTTGCTAAAGACCCTTCAGGTGCAACCATCACCCCCCGAAGCGCTCGTCCAAGCCTACCTGATCCACATTGCGGACAGTAGCAACACGAATTTCCGCAAAATCCTCGATCTCAAGGGCATCCGCAGTCGACAAGAGCAGAACCACCTGGTCGAACTCTTCCAGGTTCACCGCACCTCCGACCGCTATGCCTCAAACCTCCAACAGAGTAATCCCATGCTAGCCAGTCTACAGACAACTTCCGCCCCCTCGTCAGCCACCGTCTCCCAGGGCTTAGGACTCGGAAACCTGAGCACCTCTGCCGCCGCATCGATCGGCGCCTCGAACCTTCCCTCGCGTTTTGACGCCTCCATGCTCGGGAACGCCATCATATCTGCCGCAAAGGATGGCGTCGATAGACTAGGTACGCCCATGAGCTCCTCGTCAACAGCCACAAACCCCGGCGCCGCTGCCGGGGGAGGAGCAGCAGCAGCAGCAGGAGCAGGAACAGGCTCACTGTCTGCTTCGCTGAGCCCATCTAGTACACCTGGACCTATCGGGCAGGTCCAAAGCCAGGCTGGAGATGTAGGCTCGAATTTAAATGAAAATCTGAAGAATATTGGCAAGTTCTTCCGTCGCGACTTGGGCTTTGGAGGGAGATTTGGGAGGAGTGGGGATGACGGTTGATTGTTTTTAAGGGGGTGGAGTGAGGGATTCTAGTGTATATGTTTCAGCGATGGAGGTTTCTTTTCTTATTGTGTGTTCTTTATTCCACTATACCATGATCATTTGAACAATATGAGCGTTATGGGGACTATTAATTCGCGTGTTACTATAACTTGAGGTTGTTTTGATGAGTTTACAAAACAATTATATATATATATATATATATAGACACCTATTTATTGAAGGTTGTAGCAAAATAAACCTTTTATATAAGTCTCCAATATATACACCGCTTAAGAACAAAAAAAAAAAAAAAAAAAAAAAAAACCCCAAGTTTTAAATTACAGTGGCCCATTCTATTCATCATCTGCGTCTCCGTACTGCTTCTTTCGAAGATTCTCCCAGCTATACAAAGAGTTGTTTAACTCCTTCTTCTCCTTTTCTCCCGCATCCACCGATATGGTCGATGTCCCTGTAGAATTAATAGTCCTAACCATAGTGTCGGTGACTGACTCCCATTCTACCTTTTCTGCGCCCGGCTTGGGTCGGAATGCTTCGAGCAGAGCGGACGGGGAGGGAGAATGGGATCTCCACTCCTGTGTTGACCCGGGTTCGTGAATGGTATCGACAGAGACAAGGACGGCGCCGCTTCCCTCGACAGTTTGGAGGTTGAGAACGTTGCCGGAGACCTTGATGGGTTCTTGCGCGGTTAGTGAGCCGTTGGCTTCGAGGGTGAAGCATAGAAGTTCAGCACGACTGTGGGAATGGTTAGTTTGCTGAACGGATCTCGGGGGAAGAGCGAGACTAGACTTACCCCTCGAGGGCGACGAGAATGACACGTGCTTGGATGGACGACGGCAATGCCCAAATACCGGAGACAGCGATGTCCTTTGCATCCGGAGTTTGCTCGACAAGTGGGATTTTGTGGAGAATTTGGCCCTGAGTCCAGTTCCAGACGAAAAGAAAAGGATCGCCTCCACCGGAGATGAGATACTCGGGGGCCCATTCGGGAACGCAAAGCTTGCTGATGAATGAGGTGTGTCCTAGGCAGTAATTCTCGATAACGTGTGCTTGGGGAGGACCACGAGAGACGCGGATGTGTTCGTCCCTGTCTGCAGAGAGGATGTATGTGCGCTTCCGTGAGGATGACGGATCCCGAGAGGGAAGAGAGACAAATGCTACATCGGTAAGAAGAGAGACATGGCCGAGAAGCAATTCGTGTGCGAACGTCGGTTCGTCCACAACTTGCTTGTTGCTCCTTTGGCGGATTTGCATTTCCAGGGATTTCAAGTTCCGCTGAGTGTGCACGGTGAGTGGGGTGGCACCAGCACCTTGTCTCACTTGGCTTGAGGCTTTTGAGATGCGAGGCTCAGCGCTTGGAATTAAAGGGAGAGAATAGACGTCCCCGAACTTATCACCGCAAAGGATGTCATTTTTATTCGTGAAGGTAATGGCACACGCCCGCTTTGGCATTACCCTATTTAGACACATTAGTACTCCTGCTTTTAAAAGACACCTTCCAGTATTAATTCTAGGTTACCTTGCACTTAATTGCTGGAAAGAGCCATTTCCTGTGATCTGGAAGACACGGATGCATTTGTCTTCCGCGGTGAGCGCAACCACATACTCCCCATCTGGGGTGGAGGTCAAGATGGGGATGTTTGACCAGCAAGCCGCCTGCTTTTTAGGCGCACCGCCTGTTGTCTCGCCTGAAGACGGATCGACCTTTCTCCTTTTTTCGGGAGGTCCTTCAGTTTCGAGATTAGATCCAGCCTTAGCAGGTGGTGTATCCTCTGGCCACACGGCCAGTCGCTGTCCAGACTCCGCGGCATAGGAGTAAATTTTGGGCCCCGCAGATGCTACAAGCACATTTCTAGAGTTTCCATCCTTTGTCTTCACGAATTGGAAGCACTGGAATGGGAGCTGGAAGTTTTCAGCCATGTTGGATGCGGGAAAAAGCCTTGGTGGCAGGAATTGACTTGACTTGAAGGAACCTCGGGGGAACAGATCAAGAAAAAAAAAAATAGTCCAAGACCTGACCTCACAGCTTTTCCTTTATCACCCAGGTATAATAACTATCACACCGAGTCTCCCAAATTTGCCCGTATACAGCTCTCTCCACATACCCGAGTCGGAAGAAGTGCTTGGGCGGAGCTCACGTGATCGGCTAGCGAGCGGAGCCACAACGAAAAGAAAATCGCGAACGCACAAATCTTTCCAGCTCCAACGTCTCGAATCGATTCCGTTCGGACAACACTTTAAATCTCACGACAATTCCCTTGCCCTTAAACATCCTATCTTCACCGAAATAAGGAGAAATGGGGGGCAAGTCAGCTACCAAGGCCGCTTACTTCGAGAAGCTTAAGAACCTGCTCGATGAATACAAGACTGTGTTCATCGTCGGTGTCGACAATGTCAGCTCTCAGCAGATGCACGAGATTCGTGTGAGTCTCCGTGGTGAGGCTGTCGTCCTGATGGGCAAGAACACCATGGTAAGTTATTCACACTCTTGAATTATTTCTGGATGTCATTGACTGGGTTTTCTCTAGGTTCGCCGTGCTCTGAAGGGCTTCATCAACGACAACCCCGAGTACGAGCGTCTTCTGCCTTTCGTCAAGGGTACGTGAAATGAAAATTTTTTTTCTCCTGGAAATACTCAGCATTGGCTGACTTGAATTGATCAGGCAACGTTGGTTTCATCTTCACCAACAGCGACCTCAAGGCTGTCAAGGAGAAGATCCTTGCCAACCGTGTCGCTGCCCCTGCTCGTGCTGGTGCCGTCGCCCCTGTCGACGTCTGGATCCCTGCTGGTAACACTGGTATGGAACCCGGTAAGACCTCTTTCTTCCAGGCTCTCGGTGTCCCCACCAAGATTGCTCGTGGTACCATTGAAATTACCACCGACTTGAAGCTCGTTGAGGAGGGCGCCAAGGTCGGACCTTCCGAGGCCACCCTGCTCAACATGCTCAACATCTCCCCCTTCACCTATGGTATGGCCATCGTTCAGGTCTACGACAACGGCCAGACCTTCCCCGTTAGCGTTCTCGACATTGAGGAGTCCCAGCTTCTCGAGGCCTTCAGCAGCGCCATCAACGCCATCACTACCATCTCTCTGGCTGCCAACTACCCCACCCTTCCTTCTGTTATCCACTCCGTCCTTAACAGCTACAAGAAGGTTCTGGCTATTGCCGTTGAGACCGAGTACAGCTGGCCTGAGATTGAGGAGCTCAAGGACCGTATCGCCAACCCTGACGCCTACGCTTCTGCTGCTCCTGCTGCCGCTGCTGCCGCCGGTGGTGCTGCTGAGGCTGCTCCTGCTGCTGCTCCTGAGGAGCCTGAGGAGGAGTCTGATGACGACATGGGCTTCGGTCTCTTCGACTAAACATCTTGTGTTGTTGCACAGGATACGACTGCCATGTATTAGATATTTTTTACTAACCAATCACAACGGTTGGGGGTAAAATCAAAATGGATATCATCGTGAATTGAGTTTGGCTTTCGGATTTCCAGTAGGATATGAACGTAGAAACGTTTCATATTCTTTCTGACTTACCAAGGTATGCGTTTTTCTTCTTTCGTTTCCTTTTTTGTTTAGCCCCCATTATCCTGGCCCCGGCGAATGATGATATTTTTTAACTCGGAAACACCTTTGCGGTGTCGCTGAAGATTAAAAACAGCAACAACAACACTCTAATTTTTTACTGACGCCTCACTACTCATCTGCTTTTTTCTTCACTCAATCTGTTCTCTTTGCAACTGCTAACAGGTTTCAGGTGGCTTGGGTCTCGTATGCTTTTAGAGTGTATCTCAGAATCGACACGCGTAGTCGTAGCGAAGAGGCAGTAGGAATTGAATTTCTTATTTGTTCTAGGTTCTTTTGAACTCAGATACGAAGAGGTGGATGCGGAGGATCCTGTACTTAGTTCTGTGACTCAATACACTATTTTCTGAATATTCAATTGCTCACCTTCCATATTCCTAAGCTCCATATTGTATGTAATGAACTTGTAACTGTACGCATCGAAAATAATGTGAAATGGTATGATGGCGGGGCGGATTAGCGGCCTGAGGCACCCAGCGGAGAGACGAATTATCATTCCGGAACTCAAGCTCCCAAGTTCCCCTCTCTTGCAACCCCCACGATTATCTATCAAAATGCAGCAACGATTTGAGCCATTGAAGAATGATCTACTGTTGAGAGCCGCTCGGGGTAATTCTGATCTCTAAATGTCACTGGAATTACCAATCGAACTAACCCTAATCCTAGGCGAGAATGTGCAACGCCCGCCAATATGGGTTATGCGACAGGGTACAGCAACCGCCCACTCTTTCGTTCTCCTTTGACTCCGTTTCCTATATATCCCTCTCTCTTTTTTTTTTTCTATACAGCCTTGGAGGTATTATGTGAGCTGACTCATCTTGAACTCGTTACAGCCGGCCGCTACCTTCCGGAATACCACGAAGCGAAGGGCAACCGCGACTTTTTCGAATGCTGCCGTGATCCCGAAGTTGCATCAGAAATCACCATCCAACCTATTGACCGGTACGACGGCCTCATCGATGCCGCCATCATCTTCTCTGATATCCTAGTGATCCCACAGGCCATGGGGATGCAGGTGGAGATGGTCGACAAGAAGGGCCCGCATTTCCCCGAGCCGCTCAAGTCGCCCGACGACGGACAGTACGAGAAGATCATGCAGCGCGAGGTAGACGTTAAGGCCGAGCTGGACTACGTCTACAAGGCGATTACACTCACCCGGAAAAAGCTAAAGGGCCGGGTTCCCTTGATTGGCTTCTGCGGAGCACCGTGGACTCTGCTCTGCTATATGGTTGAAGGCGGGGGTAGCAAGATTGTGCAGTCCAAGACGTGGGTGTACAAGTACCCCAAGGAGTCTCAGGCTATGCTGCAGAAGATTGCCGAGATTTGTGTGGAGTATCTGGCTCTGCAGGTTGCTGCGGGCGCGCAGCTGGTTCAGGTGTTTGACTCGTGGGCTGGAGAGTTGTCTCCGGCGTCTTTTAAGTCGTTTTCGCTTCCCTATTTGCGATATATTTCGGCACATCTGCCAAAGAGGCTGACGGAAATGGGTTTGGAGCCTGTGCCCATGACGGTCTTTGCCAAGGGCGCTTGGTATGCTCTTGAGGATCTGTGCGAATCCGGGTATAATGTTGTTGGTTTGGACTGGCTGCATGATCCTGCCGAGGCTATGCGCATTGCCAATGGCAGGGTGACGATCCAAGGAAATGCTGATCCTGGAGTCTTGTACGGAGGCCGGGAGGCTATTACAGCTGTTGTGGAGAATATGGTGCAGGGATTCAAGGGCGGAAAGCAAGGTTGGATTGCTAACTTGGGCCACGGTAAACTTATTTCCTCTGTGGGCTTCTTGGGGTATGAAAGCTAACTATGGATTTTAGGTGTAACTCCGTTTGTGAAACCAGATGACCTGAAGTTCTTCTTTGAAGAAATCCACCGTCTGACAGCTTAGAATCGGCTATATTTGGTATTTATCTGAATTGGAACTATGTACATGTATATCACAACCTCTGAGCCGGGCATGGTTATGATGATATATTCGAGCATTAGACAGCGATATCCTCATTCCTGTGTTCATATATTATTGTGGTCAGTATGGTATGCTTGGATGCGGTAGAACGGCTAAAAAAGATCGCACAAGGGTATGGGTATGGATTGGGTTATGAAAAGAAATTTCACGCAGTGTATGAGTCAGTCAGACAAAAAGAAGAAACAAACATTACTCACCAGAGCTCCGGCTTCTCCTTGATAAACTTCTCCATCAATTCCTTGCATTCCTTGTTATCCAAAACCACGACTTCCTTACCCCGGTTCAGCAAATACTCTTCCCCACCCATGAAGTTCTTGTTCTCGCCAACAACCACCCGCTTCACTTTGTAGAGGATGCAAGCCCCTGTGCACATATCACAAGGCGACAGGGTGGTATACATGGTAGCGCCTTCGTAAGCCGAGGCAGGCAGACGACCCGAGTTCTCTAGAGCAGACATTTCGGCCTGGGAACCGTGAGCACATGCCATTTTCTTCCAGGTATAATCGCAACGACTCGCATAATGGATGGAAAACAAACAAACAAAAAAGGCTTTCATTGACTTACATGCAGCGTTGCGCTACCCTTCTGAACACGCATATTATGACCACGGCCGAGAATTGTGCCGTCCTTTGCTACCAAGGCCGCGCCGATAGGAACCCCGCCCTCCGCATAGCCCTTTTTGGCCTCTTCGAGGGCGGCGATGAATCCGGGATCTGATTCCATTGTTGAGAGTGTAGTACTGAGGAAATTAAAGAAGGAGGAGGGGGTGGAGGGATTGGAGTAGATATTTGTAGAGGTGAATCAGCGATATAAGTTGACGAACTAGTTAGTTAGTAGCTTTGCTGAAGAAGGAAGTTGTGTGGTCAACTGCCGTTCTGGTTCTAGTTTGACCCGCATTTGGGGGACTGCTATCGAGGTTGGGTCCACGCGATTGCAGTATCTGGGAGTGATTGTAGATAGAAATATATGGGAGCTGGGGTATAGTATTAGATTTTTACTAGATGAGTATAAGCAATTGATTACGGCCTGATATTCCCAGTTTCTGTGAGTGATCTGGAGATCGAGTATCAAGTGGGATAGATCCATTGCTGTCACGCAAGTACAGGAACTAAAGTAGGGTTTTTGGCAGGGTCCGATATTAAGTGATCCAACTCCCCACCAGGAAAGCATTCTCTACCTAAGTGATATTTCTTTTCAAGTTCCAAAACTTATAGATTAGTATAAATGAGTATAAATGAATGCTGCTACTGGAATGCATGCAGGGACCCTACCCTACAAGTGTAACTACTCTGGAGAGTGTACGCCTCAGGCCTCTCAATCTGTTTTCGGCATTCCTTATCGATAACCTTAGAGATTGGTCATCGAGTTGCCACGCTGCCTGAGCCCTGAGGCAAACATCAGTGCCACCAAAGAAATTTCGTTCTCCATTTTTTTACAGGTACAGAACAGACTATGGACTACAGAGCGTAGCGTAGGATAAAAAAATCGATTATTCTATTACAAGTACTATACTGTTAACAGTAGGATGGCATATGAATACATCGACGATACTATAGAAATCATCACAAGGTAGCAAATATCAAAACACATCCCAACCCAATTAAACCACCCTGGAAACATTACGAACGGTAATAAGATTACCAATTACCAATTGACAGATGTAAAATTTGTGGAAGATGGTGGAAGAACAGAGAAGAGGATGGAAACGCTCGGGCCATGGAATCCAGCAGGAATCGAAGCAGAGAGAACGAACAGCAATGAAAATCCATGTCAACCTGATGGGTAAGACAAAGATGTCTAGGATAGAATTCTTCTGTTATTAACTCAGCTTATTTCTATCTTTTTTCTAATCTTATTTTCATCTTTTCTACCTTCACTGTTGCTGTTTCTTGAACATCAAAAGAGAAGCAAAGAATATCTCTCGGAACTCGCCCCATCGTAACTCCGGTATTAAATACGAGCTTAAGACTCCCCGGCATAGAGCTTTGTTGGTGCCTGGTTTTGGTATCGGAATACGATCTGTTTACCGTACAGCGCATTTTTAATTACACATTATTGCCATCCCTCAGCCGCCGCTCCAATTCAAATCATCTCCAACCAACGGTCCTTTCACCTCTTCCTTATTTCCTCTTCCTCCCCCTCTTTTCATCGATAATTATATCCTCTTCCGGTTTCAAGGTCCCGATTTGTTCGAGTCTTCCTTTTGCCGGTCCCGCCCTTTGACTCCCTTGTCCCCTTTCGTTTTGCTCCGACCGTCAAGTCTCTGGACCTATTTTCACTTTTGCCCAAAAGTTTCTGTTTATTCGCAGTCCTTCATTTTACCCCTCGCGCTTCTCTTCCTCTCTTCATTCCATCCATCAAATATACACTCCATTTAGATCACAATGGTCAAGGACACCAAGTTGTACGATGTCCTCGGGGTAAGTTTTACCAATATGCCCTCGCCTGTTGAACCTGTTTTTCGGTGAATGAAAGCTAACTGTAAGGCTGGCAGGTTCCCCCGACGGCGAGCGACGCCCAACTGAAGACGGCCTACAAGAAGGGTGCCCTCAAGTACCATCCTGGTATGTGATAGCTTTTAGATTCATTTTGCATGGTTTTGGTTTTGGTTTTTTTTTTTTTTTTTTTTTTTTTTGTTTTTAAGCAACCCATTAACAATCGGTCCACCTGCAGACAAGAACGCCAACAACCCAGAGGCCGCTGAAAAGTTCAAGGAGATGTCCCATGCCTACGAAATTCTCTCCGATTCCCAGAAGCGTAGTATCTACGACCAGCTTGGTGAGGAGGGCCTTGAGAACGGCGGTGGGGCTGGTGGAATGGGCGCCGAAGATCTCTTTGCCCAATTCTTTGGCGGCGGAGGAGGTGGCTTCGGCGGTATGTTCGGGGGTGGCATGCGGGACCAAGGCCCCAAGAAGGCCCGCACTATCCATCACGTTCACAAGGTCAATTTGGAAGATATTTATCGTGGCAAGGTCTCAAAATTGGCTCTGCAGAAGTCCGTCATCTGTCCCGGGTGCGATGGCCGCGGTGGTAAGGAAGGTGCTGTCAAGACCTGTACTGGCTGCAGTGGCTCCGGTATGAAGACCATGATGCGCCAGATGGGTCCTATGATCCAGCGATTCCAGACTGTCTGCCCCGACTGCAATGGTGAGGGTGAGATCATCCGTGACCGTGACCGCTGCCAGACCTGCAAGGGTAAGAAGACTACCATTGAACGCAAGGTGCTTCATGTCCACGTCGACCGTGGTGTCAAGAATGGCCACAAGATCGAGTTCCGCGGTGAAGGTGACCAGATGCCGGGTGTGATGCCCGGGGACGTTGTCTTCGAGATTGAGCAGAAGCCTCACGCCCGCTTCCAGCGCAAGGACGATGACCTTTTCTTCCACGCTGAGATCGATCTTCTCACCGCTCTTGCCGGTGGTTCCATTAACATTGAGCATCTGGACGACCGGTGGTTGAGCGTGACTATTGCCCCTGGCGAGGTTATCACTCCTGGTATGTGACTTGGAGCCTCCCGATTTTCGATGTGAGCAGAGCTAATGATATATTTTAGGTGCCATTAAAATGATCAAGGGCCAGGGTATGCCTTCATACCGTCATCACGACTTCGGTAATCTCTACATCCAGTTCGACGTCAAGTTCCCAGAGAAGGACCAACTCAACAACATCGAGTTGCTGGAGCAAGTCCTGCCACCCCGAACAGCTCAGGCTCAGGCTCCCAGCGACTCCATGGTGGAAGACTTTGAACTTGAGGATGTTGACGCCAACGAGCATTCACAAGCTCGTGCCCACGGCGCAGCCATGGATGAGGATGATGAGGATGTTCCCCCTGGTGCCGAGCGGGTGCAGTGTGCTTCTCAGTAAACTGGGTTTCGAAGTCGGGAGGTTGGATATGATTGATGTGCTGGGGCTTTGTGAAACTTCGCTTATGATACCATGTTGAAGGTTTGGGCCCTGGTACTGCTCGGTTTTGTTTTCTTTTGTTTTCTCTTTTTTTTTTTTTTTTCCATATCGCGGATGATTTGATATGCGATGGCGTTTGCACCGAAGATTCGGACGATGACTGGAGATTCCTTTTTTTTTCTTCTTTTTTATCTGCGGCATTCTCATCATCCTGCCTTGCTTCCTATACATAATGTTCTTTTTCTTTTTATTTCTCTTTCTCCCGTCCGATGGGACTTAGGGCTATGGAGCGTGACGAAATGGATGAGACCATGTTAAACGAGTCAGCTTTGTTCTTTCTTGCACACGACTTGGGTTGACTCCAGGCGGGATAGTGGTTCTCAGGGGTGTTATCAACATTATAGACTACAGCATGGATTTGGGTATTGATTTATGATATCTTTGCTGAGGTAGGCTCTCGTAGAGACTTGTATGGAGTAAAAATCTCGAATGTATGAGTCACTTCTGGACGTGATGTGATAGTTATATATGCTGGTAATGCAATGCAGACGAGACCTCAACTCAAACATTCGATGCCATTTATCTTAATTATAGATGCTGAGTTTCTTATATCATTAAATACTGAACAATGTCATACTGTAGCGTAGCCCCAACTGGTGTCATGTCCCAACCTTGATATGGAACTCCACCATTGTGATCGTGATACCTGTAGTCTACATAAAACGCCCTGAAACGGTCTCCTGTCGTCCTTGAGAAAAGATGTCCACTAGCGCAAGACCGGAGATGGCGTCTACTAGTGGGCGTCGCAGACGGCTAGTGGCCATCATTCGTAGAGCCATATCTATTGGATTCAAGTAGACTCTGGATTATCTTCGCAGCATTCCATCTAACTATACTGCATTTACCATACTGCATACTCTATAAATGACAGTGTCTTATATCCCCGTCCCTGTTGAGATAGCATCCCTTCCCTTCCAAGATCAATTGTATTCCAGGTGAGACGAGACTCTTTCAGAATCAGTGGGAATACAATATCTGGAAACCATTTTCGATATTCTAAAAGCCAGCATCTGGGCTATGGGCGACAACCGTCCTGATCCCAGCCAGGATTTGCTTTCGGTTTCTATCACAACTACTCGCTCACTCTGGTCGCATGACGACGTCCAGAGCAGCGCTGACTGACTGCTCACTCCTGGAATGACAAGGGTAACTAACGGGTTTGGCATCATAGTGCATTAGATCGGTAGGTAGAACATGGGGCAGATTATAGCCTGGGGAAAGGAGAGGACTCGGAGGTAATGTAAGGATATTGGTAGCTAGCTTCTATTTAAGCTTCCGCTTGGCTAAGTTTGCGTTGTTAATCTCGTTAGATGACATCAAGACAAGATTTCCCACAGGCTGCAAATACCATTCCCGCCATGTGTTCTTGACTTCGAATTACCCCGCTCTCTGTCAGAGTATAACTATACCCCCTTTAGCGGACCTGGATGGCTTAATCCTGACTAAAATGACGAAATCGATGCAGCCAGCTACTGTCTGATATGTCAGTGGCTTCATGAGTTGATGCAGGATTAATCTCGTGTGACTGAAACTAGAGAGGTGATAAATGATACATAGGTTACTCAGCAATGCACGATGAAAAGAGGCGGGGACGAGGAGATTGTTTGAGACATTTCAAAGGGTGACATGGGTTGGGGTTGAATTTCTGTACAGAATGACAGACTTGATAAGATTGATGGCGCGATTTTGATCTTGATGATGTGATGGTAAACGTAGCTCAAATGTTGGGTGGGGAATCCCCACAGGGTTCGACCCTCTGGATCTGACCTTCTCGTTCAAATCAATTCTCGAACAGAACTCACATCGAGGATGACACAAAGAATACCGAGGTAACTAGAAGATCCTCGACAATTTGTATTTTGGGCGCAGGTGAGAAGGCCACATGATCATCGTGATGCCTGTGCAGACAAAACCCCGGGAGTTTATTTAGGGCTTGCAGCTGCCAAGACTCATCAACAAAGAGGCTTTTATTTACTGCAGATCGTGTCCTACTTGGGTACTTTTGGATATTTTATAGATTTACCCTCTCGGAAAAAATGGAATCTCTTCAAAAAAGTTCGGACAGGGAGATCCACACGTGGAGATGAAGCAACTTTCATCATCTGTCGGTCCGATGGCGTGTTCTCCCGTCATCCCTATTGGTTCCCGGGTCTTTTGTCACCCCTGCCTCAATCTCTGATTGGTTTCAGCCTGGGCGGTGGCACCGGGCAGTATCTGGGATTTTTCCCTCTTCGTGATTCTTCCCAATTGAACGGTCCATCCATCCTGTTCATCCTCAGCTTCATGATAGTTTTATCATTTCCCCATCCCTATGATTCATCTGCAATCATTCCAGAATCACTACAATGAATACTCGGTACTCCGTACAATCTCTCTGTCCAAAATTCCCGCCTGTGGTTCCATGGAATCAGCCGCTGAGCACATCAACCCTTCGCTTCGAGACCAACGCCGCCAATTCCACTAAACGGGGCCCTATACGGAGTACGGACTACGGAGTAGGCTATTACGCCAGCGCCTTCGTCAAGCTTAAACCCGTACTCCATAGATCACATTCGATTCCCAGGGATTATCCATTCGCCTTCCTGCTTGATAATTTTTCTTTTTTCTTTTCTCATCTGCATGCGCGGATGGATGCGTATTCAACCCATCGATCATCCTTGTCAGTGGCCCCTTTTTCTTTTCCTCTATTAATGATCGTTATTGTGCTCTTCCCAAGGTTTCACTTGGGTTTTCCCCTTCTATCTACTGAGTCCTAACGAGCTCGTGTCCAGCTGCCAAGAACACTGCCTTTATCAACTAACTTTGCCTCATACTTGTTGATCGGCTGGTGCTGCAGCTCCTCCCCCCCCACAAACTCCCGGCTTGCCAGACTTCTTCTGTCAACGCTAAAACACATAAAACTTTCCTCGGAGGCTTTGAAATCACTTCTTTCTATTTTTTTTTTTTTTTTTTTTCCCTTTCCAAGTCCTCCTCTTCTCTCCTTTGATTCCATTGCTCTCTCTATAGGACAGTTTTTACCCGGGCCTCTGGATACGCCATACTCTTGTCCTCCCTTTGTGCGCCACAAACTGTATTCCGTCCCTCCCCCTTCCCGTGCAGGGTTATTTGTGTCTTCACCTCTTTCCTTCGCCTTAGTTCCTTGACTGGTGGCTTCATTTAATTTCTGAGCGACGTTGCCTTGAAAGGACGGGGGATTTGGGATTTCGCATTCAGAGTTCCAGATCACGACATTGCTCTTGGCCGCTCTTGGTTCATTTAAAACCTACGCAATCTGGCGATCTTCCAAGCCCTTATTCATCCTTCAGAGATGGAAGCTCAGTTGGCCTAATTCCAGCCCGGAGCTCACTTGACTACATTATATTACTACCTTGTCTGATTGGAGCTCTTTATTTTCCTCCTTGCATTTTGCTTACCGTGCTGTTCTACCCACAGACCCCAGAGGTCCAGCCCAGTCACTTGGGGTTCTTTTCACCGTCTCCCCCATACATATAATACGCCCTCCCCCTTCCCCCTTCTTGCTTTTCTAGGGTACTATCCCTTGGAATCCTCCCGCAACAACAACAAGAAAAAAAAACCACCATGTCTGCGGATCTCAAGACGAAGATTGGCCATGGCCTGGCCAAGGGCCTGGGTATCAAACTCCCCCCAAAACCTCAAGCAGATCCCGTCACCCGTGGCGAGTCGACCTTTTCTGTTGGCACCTTCGACACATACTCCTATATTGAACCGGAGCCTACAACTGCAGAATGGCTGTCTGAAACTCTGCCATCGAAACGTGATATTGCCATGTACTTTTACAGACTGTTTCCATTTCTCTCCTGGATTACACGATACAACATGCAATGGTTTTCTGGAGATTTGATCGCTGGTAGGAAAGACGTACCCAAGAAGATCATGAAATAATGCTCACCGGTACTCTAGGGGTTACTGTGGGCGCTGTCGTTGTTCCTCAGGGAATGGCATACGCAAAACTCGCAGAGTTGCCCGTCGAGTATGGTCTGTATTCGTCGTTTATGGGCGTCCTGCTTTACTGGTTCTTCGCTACGTCAAAGGATATTACGATTGGTGTAAGTTCCTGCAGCATCATCTTTAGCTTTGCCATTCTTGACTAAACATTGTGGTTCATTATTAGCCTGTTGCTGTCATGTCCACCGTTGTCGGGACTGTGGTTATTGAGGCGCAGAAGCAGATCCCAGACGTCCCTGCTCATATCATTGCGTCTGCTATGGCAATCATCTGTGGTGGAATTGTCTGTTTCCTAGGCCTGATTCGACTCGGTTTCATTGTGGATTTTATTCCCTTGCCCGCCATCACTGCATTCATGACTGGATCTGCTCTCAATATCATTTCTGGACAGGTCTCGACTATGCTTGGCGAGACAGCCCATTTCGACACTCGGGGAGCGACATATATGATCATCATCAACACGCTTAAGCACCTGCCCTCTGCTACTATTGACGCTGCCATGGGTGTGAGCGCTTGTGCAATGTTGTATATCATTCGCTCGGCTTGCAACTACGCTGCCAGAAAATATCCTCAGCGTGCTAAGCTTTGGTTCTTTGTGTCAACTCTGCGAACGGTGTTTGTTATATTGTTCTATACCATGATTAGTGCGGCCGTGAACTTGCATCGCAGAGATAATCCGAGATTTAGTGTGTTGGGCCACGTTCCAAGAGGTAAGACCTGGAATTACCTTGGTTTTCTTTTTTAATTAAACCCTTTGTGCTAAAATTGGTATGCTAGGCTTTCAACATGCTGCTGTTCCTGTCCTTAATGCTAGGATCATTAAGACCTTCGTTAGCCAATTGCCAGCTGCCGTTATTGTTCTCCTTATCGAACACATTGCCATCTCCAAGTCCTTTGGACGCGTTAACAACTATACCATCGATCCGTCTCAGGAACTAGTTGCGATTGGTGTGGCAAATCTGCTCGGACCGTTCCTAGGTGCCTACCCTGCTACTGGATCCTTTTCCCGCACTGCCATCAAGTCGAAGGCTGGTGTTCGAACTCCTTTGGCTGGTGTCATCACCGCTCTCGTGGTTCTTCTTGCTATTTACGCCCTCCCTGCTCTCTTCTGGTACATCCCGAAAGCCTCGCTGGCCGGTGTGATTATTCACGCAGTTGGAGATTTGATTACTCCTCCTAATGTTGTGTACCAATTTTGGCGCGTGTCTCCCTTGGATGCGATCATTTTCTTCATTGGTGTCTTTGTGACTATTTTCACCTCCATCGAAATTGGAGTCTACTGTACCGTCTGTGTCTCAGTCGCGGTGCTTTTGTTCCGTGTGGCAAAAGCCCGTGGTCAATTCCTGGGTCGTGTGACTATTCACTCGGTCCTTGGAGATCACCTTCTGGAGGACGGAAAGACTGGCAATGGCGATGCTAGCAACTCGAATACCTTCCAGCGGACCATTTTCCTCCCTGTCAACCACGCTGATGGATCGAATCCTGATGTCGAAGTCGAACAACCTTTCCCTGGTATTTTTATCTACCGCTTTTCAGAAGGATTCAATTATCCTAACGCCAACCACTATACCGACTCCCTTGTTGCTACAATCTTCCAGAAAACTCGCCGAACAAACCCCTTCCTCTATAGCCACCCAGGTGATCGCCCATGGAACAATCCAGGGCCTCGCAAAGGTCATAACGAGGAAGACAAATCGGACCTCCCTATTCTCAAAGCCGTCATTCTTGACTTCTCATCCGTTAACAATGTGGATGTGACCTCTATTCAGAACCTGATCGATATCCGCAACCAGCTCGACCTATACGCTTCCCCCAGGACGGTGCAGTGGCATTTTGCCCACATTAATAACCGTTGGACTAAGCGCGCTCTTTCTGCTGCGGGTTTCGGTTATCCTACCCCCACCTCCGAGGACGGCTTCCATCGTTGGAGGCCTATCTTCAGCGTGGCCGAAATCGAAGGTCGTGCTTCCGCTGCCGCTCTCGCAGAAATCGTAAACAACGAGCAAGCCCACATTCACCCTGCAGATATTGAGAGTGGTCTTAAACGTGACTCGCACACCGTTGAGCGCGAGACGCATGGGATCGAAGAATCTTCTGATAGCAGCATCAATGATGATGACAAGCTGCAGCGGGATCTCAAACGTAGCAAGGCGTACCAGAAACGCCGAGCAATGGCCGTGGTGCAGGGCGTCAATCGGCCATTCTTCCACATCGATCTCACTAGTGCGCTTGAGAGTGCCTTGGCCAACTCGCCGGAAGAGGAGCCTATTTCTAGACCCGAGGATGCTTAATTCAGGATTCCGAATCCCCACATGACCTCCCTGGATGGAGGTTTGAGATGATATGCCTTTGGAATGATCTGTCTCTTATTTATGATTCCCCATTTCTATATTCCCCCCCAATTGTTACTTGAATTCCTCTCCGAGAAAGTACGCCCGTCGATTTATAATATTTACGACTTAATATATATACTATTATCATGAGAGTTTATTGATTATTGACCAGACCATACTACCTACAAATACTCTTACAGTGTAGCTCGATGATATAGATTGATTGATAGATTTGATGCTAAATGCATCCTTACTTCAAACATTCCGACATCACCCTTTCCAGTTCTAAATGCACTCACTCACTCACTCACTGTGCATACATTCAGAATCAATAATAATAATAAAAAAAAAATAGATCTCAGTTAATTTGAACTCACCACCTTCTTATAGCCACAAAACCTAATATCTAACCTCCTCCCAGACTCTATGCTTCTCATGAGCATCGCAGCGTGCAGTCCCCCCCCCCCCCCCCCCCCCCAACACCACGCCCCCCAAAAAAAAATAAAATAAACAGAAAAGAAAACACTGGCTTGCGTCCCCTTCCCTTATTATTCATAGGAGTAGGAGTACTCTCCCGAGTAAAATATCCAGCTCAAGTGCAGATACGGAGTAGTAGTAACTACTTGGTTCAAGGGATTCTATTCCGGGGGGCATTGATTGGAATTGGGCGGCAAAAGAGGGCTTGGGCTGTCAGGTGACTTTTCTATCCCTTTTTTTTTTTTTTTCCCCTCTTCCCTTCTTCTTCTGTAATTATATATTTTATATATATATATATGGTTTCAGAGGGGTTTAGAATAATCGGATGGCTTTCTTGTTGAGAGGGTTCATGGGGATGGGGTTTTGTGAATTTTGTCTGTTAGGCCGCTGGGGTTGCATTACAGTCGTTAGATAACAGGATTTGATGGAGTCGTCAATTTGCGGGTTGCTTTTGAACTACTTTATTATTAATTATAGATTTGAAAGAGTCTAAACTCTGTACTGAACAGTTTGGACCCGAGAATCTCATCCCACACCTAGCGCTTGGAAGAGCTTCCCAAATCCAATCCAGAATCACACACTAGTTAATCTCCTAGGAGGTCCTTGATCTTAATAATCGTCAATCCCCAGCGAAGCGAAATCAATCCCACATTTCCACAACGTGTGATCAATGCCGTACTTCTCCTTCATGGTCTTGTCAACCTCCGCACGAGATACCTCGTCCAAGTCTCCCGTCGCAGCAAAGACATACTTCCTAAATTCCTGCTCTTGCTCCTGCGCTTTCTTCTCATGAAATTCCAGCTCTAGTAATAGTGCATAAACCGCGACAACGCGGAAACTTTCCAGCTCGTACCATTTTCTCCTACTGCGTTTCGTTCTTGACTTGGCAGTGTCTTCAATGATATAAGTGCATGCAAGACAGCGCTCGAGGGAGTCAAATTCTGTTGCGTATCCCGTTAATGGGCCGCGCGGGCGTGGACGCATTTGTTCAAGGATCCAGGTGACGATGCGGTCGAATTCGTCTTTGAGCTTTATGGATCGTTCACGTTGGCGGCGTGTTTGGACGCCTGTTTTGTTGAGGATATGCCCGATGAAGACTTCGAGTTCGGAGATCGGGTTGGTGGGATGTTCGGAGAAGTTGTTCATTGTGGCTGAGATTGCGTCTTCGTAGCTGTTTGTTTGATTGAAGATTAGCTTTGGGTTATGTCGGTGGGAAAGAGAAGATAAAACGAGAAAGGGGGGGGGGGTACACTGCGCGGATTTGCTCTGCTGTTGTGCGGTGCGCTTTCCAGTTGGTTGGCGCTCCCACTGCACGACATCGGGCTGTTAGGGATTGAATCAATGTCACCCAGGGTGCATCAGAGATTGATTCTCCGATGAGCCGAATGTCTTCTTTCCAGATCTTATGCTCATCTATCGACCTGTAGAGCTTTCCAAGAATTTTTTCTGATCTGTAGTATTTGTGGACTGGCCCGGAGTCCTCATCCTCGTTTGGATTTGGTTGGACCAGGTAAGGTTCCATTTTGACATCGGATTTGTTATGGATATATGCTTGCGGTCCTGGCGCAAAACTATCGATTAAGTGTGTTAGTAAATGCACATCCAGTATTTGGGATAGTTTGTACAGACTCAGGTGTACTCACAAATCTGGTCGACAGCGATTCATAATAGGCATTTCATTTAGCTTAACCGGAACTCCTGTTTTGGAAAAGTCAACAGCGGTCGAATGCAATTGTGCAAGTTTCTTGCAGTCAGAATGGGATGTTCCCAATTCCATCTGGTCCGCTAGAATCATATGTTTCGTTGCAATAACACCAAGAAGATCCGACTGCATGAAATCCACAAAGAAATCACCCATGTCCTCTTTCTTCACAAGGCGTCCAATATCAAGTGGATCTATACGGGGATAGTCTGCGGGGGCGAAGACCTGCGTTGGAGCGGCCTCGGGGTCCCAAATAATGTTGTACAAATCTCCATCGAGATCGCCTCCGCTGAGCTTGCTTGGAAGATCGCGTTGCCCCCTCTGACTGAAGACAATGCAGTTTCTGTGAGCAGTCAAAGGATGGTCCTTTGGAGGCAATTGATTGGAGACGTATTGAATATCTCCATCGTATAAAGAGGGACACCGAGTAACAAGAAGGCGACAATTACCAGGAGGGGGTAAGAACCGATCTCCCATCGTATCAAAGGTAACGTAGACTTGATTCTCTTTCAGGAAGCCTGTCTCGTCCATAATCCCGAATAATGTAATCCCCTTTTCTACGGGTATTCTAGCCTTGTGTTTTAGCAAACGTAGCTCCCGGAGGATCACAGCTTCAACGATTGAGCGAATGAACGGCACTCGTTTATATTCGAGACCCAGTCGGGAAAACTCAAGGAAGAGTTTGTGTAGGCGTATGGGCCCTCCAACATCTTGCCTCTTGAGGAATTTCGCAGTGTTCTTGGTGGTAGCAGTCGCGTTTCTTAGTTGGTCTACCCGGATCTTTTGCAACTTGTAGAACCAAGCTTCAGGGACTCCCATATCCTCTAAGATTTTAATGACCTGCCGATTTAGTACCAGGGGAATTGGCTTCGATGCCATATCACAAATTTCCAGATCCCCCATGTCTTTGCTATCAAACTTGATCATGGAGGGTCGAAGATGGATACGCGAGCCGTTGAGGCTGGTGTTAAGACTTAGCATTCCTTTCGCGCCACCCAAGCGGATCTGAAAACAAGTGGGAATGCCCTTTTTTAACGGTAGCATGTCCCGGATGGCTTCAACAGCACCTAGAGATATTGTTCCAACTCCATCACTGAAAACTCGAGAGCCGTCGGTAGAGGTCACGTCGTGAATTTTGTCGACCGAAATAAAATTTTCTTTCAAATTTATGGCAAAAGGGGTTTCGGAGAACGCTTGCCCAATTCTTGCTGCGCACCTTGCTGGAGATGTAATGCTGGAAAAATCGCCGAGGGCTTTGATGATTGAGAAATAGGTTTGAAGGTTTCCGTTGTCGTCCACGAACGGCGCACAAAACTGATAGAAGCAAAGGCAGTCAGCCAGTAAGCAGAATCCTGAACTATAATCATTGAAATAATATTGCTTACCCACACCGAATGAGACCTGAGAGATGAGTGTGAAAAGCCAAGGAATGTGTAAGTCCGCCCAGCAATCTGGATCCCATTCTTCAAGGTGTTCTTAAACCTAGAGAATATATCCTCATTGCTTACTTGTGGAGTGAAATGGATATCTTGTCCGTTCTCGTCGCAGAACTGCACGCGAAGAAAATATTCATGGTGATTTGGGAATCTTCGCAGGATACGATTTTTTGCTTCCAG
This sequence comes from Aspergillus ochraceoroseus IBT 24754, assembly GCF_002846915.1. NCBI lineage: Eukaryota > Fungi > Ascomycota > Eurotiomycetes > Eurotiales > Aspergillaceae > Aspergillus > Aspergillus ochraceoroseus. The sequence continues at coordinate 3,436,741 of NW_024468477.1, read as the reverse complement.
CTCGGGACCGTGTAGAGTTATCCTTGAAGGTGTGACCGTCGCTCTGTATATTTGAGCTAGGTTTTGGCTTGGGCGAAAGAGAATCTCTGATTGAATTATTCCAGCGTGGAATTCGGTGGAAGTTTCTGAGATCATTTGAAGCAGCCCTGCTGTAGTGAAATCTCTAGGCTCCCCAAATGGGTCTGGCCAATCAATAAGATTAAACAGTTTCCCCACAGACTGCATCGAGATAGGCCTTATTCCCGCAGTTTTTCTAGCTTTGAAGATAGCTGCCAGTTCCTTCGTTAGATCAATAATCGTATCCGCAGGGAGAAACGCATTGAAAGCCAGGGCTTGTAATTGAAACAAGATTCCAAAGGGAAGCGTTCCTTCTTTGGTATATGTACCTAGCACGTCTTTGAGATCAATCATTTGAGTATGAAGGGGTCTCTGATATGTTGTTTCAAAGTCGTAAAAAGTAAGGGTGATACTGTACTCCTTGAGGTTTTGCATTTTCTTGAAAAAGTCTGTATCAGAGACACAGAATTGATAAACTAGACATTGACCAACGCATTCCGGATGCTTTCCTCCAAGTGAGCAGAGGCGGGAGCGAGTGGCTCCAAGAGTACTTTGGAAGAAGAAAGGAACTGTAGAGAGAGTGAGAACAAAAGATCCTCTAGAGTTCCACACCAACTCGACGACCGTGGAAAGGGGAATCCTGATGAGACGCATGTTATTTAATTTCACGATAATGTTGCGGTTTTTGAAAGTGATTGTTCCGCTATCCCCCCACTGAACTTCGGGAATATAGGTAAATCTAGCATTCAAGAAGGTAGAATATCCGCAGCTATAACGTAACAGGGGGAAGCTGATCGAGTTTCCCTCTTCTTCGATGATTAGGGAAGGGTTCCTCCGCTGCTCGACTGCATGAGCAAGGGCTTTGAGAACAAATTCTTGTGGCTTGCGGTTACTATATTTGCAATAAACGTCGGCTCCAAGTAATTGGAGGTTCGCATTTGGCTTCCCAAGACCATTGTTCGGTTTCCATTCCTTGTGAGAGGCTAGGAAGTTCTCCCCATCGTCCCGGGTGAGAAAGGTGATGAAACCATAGCGTTTCTTCCTTGGCTTGTCGCAAGTATAGTCGAAAATGGCGAGACGCCTCATGAAAGGCGCTAACTGCTCTTTCAACCCATCCTCGCTGAGGTCGATTGGCAGATTGTGGATGAAGACCTCCAGTTTGGCGATCTGTGTTTGTAGATGGAGAATGCGTATCTGATAGAAGACGATGTAAATTTGGCTCTAGGAGGAAGACAAGGCTGCGTTTCCTGAGAGAGAATAAAGGGGTCGCAGCATGGATGGCTTCGATTCAGTTGTGAGGCTCGGCAGAATACAAGTAAAACTTGGAGACGAATAAAATAGAAAGGAGATATATGGATTTGGTGAGGGATTGAGATGAAAGAATGAAGAGAGATGAAATGATAGTGTTGATAGTAGAGGATGAGTGAGGATAGAAGAAGATTCCAAGTGACGACAGCGCTCGCGGGGCAAGAAATCCTTAGCTTAGGTCCCTGAGTAGATGACAAACAGATCATTGTCAGTGATTTGAAAGTACCTCTACACCTGGATTATCTCTAATTTTGTCGATGTCTCTTCCATAACCCCTCATCTAGGCTAAACAGACAAACGGTTCTATACATAGTACCTAAGTATTCCTACGCCTTTCAGCCTATCTCCCAAACGCCAGCAAAAATAGCAGCCAAACGGTTGTGTCAAGGCTGAGGATCCACGCTTTGGCAAAAATTGTTTATAGGATTTATATACTAGAAGAATGGACTGTGCTAATTTTGAGAATTATATATGTCAATATATTGATTGCGTACTCCGTATAGACAAGTTAGGAGGTAGGTAGTGATCTGTATGGAGTACAGGGTATTTCAATTTGGTATGACTCCTAAGCAGCGTTTGTATGGTGAATGGAATAGGCTTCCAGAAGGTTCCAGCATCCCAACAACTTTATTCGACCTGTACCTATTACACCACTATATTCTAGTATGGATGATTCACGGCGCAACGGAAGGCCTGGATTCTGACGAGGAACATTGGACCGACCGGTTGGTAGCACAAGGAATTCCGGAATACGATGTTGTGTTTCTGTATGCTGTTTTACAGCCCGATCCAACTAAGCGGATGACGGTTGACAATATCATCGAAACAGTGTACCTAGATGTCTACTAAGCCTACAACTTCTATTCCAAATTACATTCCCAAACAAGCTTATTAGGATCATCTGGAGCTTAGAAAATAGGCTGTACCCTTGGAGGAAGCGACCACTCCAATCCGAATTTGAAGGCGTATCCGCAGGTTCCTTCGGAGAATTACATTGGCAATGGACGAAGCTTTGCCGGAAGATAATTAATTGCCCAATCGACATCATATATTATGATTCATATGTATAGGAGGTACACGGGCACTCTTAATAAAAATCTTGTCACGAATAGAGCATTCTTTCGCCAGGAGAGCCAAAATCATAAAGTGCACGTATCTCCTTCAGCCATCTAAGATACCTCCAGCTTTCTCTCACAAGGCAGAGCTCAGCGGAGTCTATCCCCGTAAGAAAAGGCACCGCGGTCCTCATGAAGGTTCTTTGATCATGGGAATCTGAAAATGCTGCTGTAGCTGTGAACCACACCCAAGCGTATGCTTCCGGGGCATATTCGAGCCAACCTGAATGTATTGGGCTGATTTTGGCTAACATAGCCGTTAGGACATGTAGCTTTGGCGGCTCAAGTCTTGCGTTTGCGTCGCTTCCCGGTGCATAGAGAACAATGTTCCAGAATATCTCCGCAGTGAGTTCGCAGCATTTATTTATGTTCTGTGTAGAAGTTGAACCTATCTTTGGATCCGTGACTAAAGATTCTTCTCTTTTTCCCAATTGTGAATTGGCGAGTTGTGCTTGGACTAAAATTTCTGGTGTTAGGTGTGGACCTGTTGTTGTTTGTATGAGGAATTTCAAGATCTCTTTTATCCTGAGGAGGGACGAGTCATTAAGAAGGCCATTTTTGTGGTTTGTTTTCTTGACTGAAATGCCACCGGTATTGGCTCTTGCCAGTACTCTTTCCAACAAGCTGAATGGTTGTGGAGCTGCCAGTAGTCGTGATGAGGGTGAAAAAACTGGAAATTCCTTGTTCAGAACCGAGGAGCAGGTAATGATTGTCCTGTGGTAACCACTTTAGCTTTTATATTATCTGAAGACCGAGAAAAAATGTCAGAAACATACAGGTTAGCAAGACCAATCAGGCTTTCAAAATCCGTGTCCTCATCTTGTTTTAATTCCAGGAGTTGTATGAGGCCATTGAGGTGTACAAAGGCACTTTCTATGTTGTTGGAAGCTAACTGCAATAAGGTGGTCAGCACTGTGCGTCACTCAAACTGGCGGATTTTTTGTTACATTAAAGTAACTGAGAGCCATTGCTGCTCCGGCAGTTTCATAGGTGAGGCGAAATCCGGGCTGCGCGATGCGTTCCCGCAATACTTTTGCTGCTTGCATATGGTGGAAAGTTGTCCGGGGGCTATGGGGGGTATTTTGATGTGCATCCAAGTCTGCTGACGCGCAGAAAAGGGTAGCATGGAATAGACACGGGTCACTTATGGAGCGACGCATCCATGTCGTCAAAACATGTCGTGTTAGACTATTCGGTAGCGCAAAGTCCTTTGGTAGAAGTGAGGAAACTAAAATTCCATCGAACATGAGAGGCAGGTACATTTTTATACGAGACTTGGCTTGGTTAAATGTCACGGGAGTACTTACAATGCCCAAGCATGCTGGCGAAGTGCTCTTTTCTCTGGATAGGATAATCGACTTCGAACTGGAGTCCGTACAGGGTCCGTAGAGAGACATCCCTATGCTGTAAGACAAAACGTCTGCCACAGGATTTCCCCTCGCAATTGCTAAACGTGGGGATTAGAATAATGCGCGCGAAAACAAGTACAATAATAAATTCATTCAAAGATGCATTTGACTCACCCATTGGCGCAAAAGCAACCTAGATTTTGGCGAATGGGATGGTAGCCACTTGGTGCTAAATAATGTGGAAGACCCTGGGGTTGCGATGTGGCCGAATTAGGGCCAGGGAGAATTAACTCGAACTTCGAATATTCACACGAAAGCTGTTGTCTATATTACTTAACAAGGCTTTTAGAGCATGGAAGGATGATTTCTTACCTTTCACACCGTAAGCATGTTGGCAGTTGTTTGGTACACCGTCGTTTTGCTTTCTGGCATCTGATACAGGCTATGGGAGATACCCCTGACTGTAGAGATAGCCCTGCGCTATGCAGAGCGTCCGGATTCCTTGAATAACAAATGAATTAGGGTCCGCTTAATGATAAGTATAGAATACTGAGAGTTCGAGTGCTCGAGTTCCGATGTCGCGACATGTCTTCTTCCGATCTTTGGGAACTCACTGTTTTTCATATTTCAAATTCTGTGGACCAGAAGAGCGAGAGCTTAAATGTTTAAAATACAAACACTGCTGGTCCACACTGAGTACGCATTTGTCAGCTCAATACTATCGGATGGAAAGAGAAGGCGTGAGGTGAGGTATACCTGGTACATCTTGTACAGGATGGGAAAAGCCGGTCACATTTTCGCTTCTTAGAAGCACAGGGAATGCAGGCATAGGGCTGGCGGTATATTGACATGTAAGTCTCTGGCATTAAGAATATATGAACAAAACAATACAAAAGTGGAGTGAGATGAGGGGTTATATACACGGAGTATAGGCGGTATCTGCAGTGGGCACCGGACTAGACCAAAAAACGGTAAATGTGGCTGAAGAAATCAAGCCGTTTAGTGGTTGAACTTGCAGAGCCCCTGACTCTAAGCCCGGGACCCCTACTGAGTAAAAAACTACGGAGTACGGAGTACAGATACCCTTCTCGATCTAGTAGATGAGATTAAAGTGTCAGATTCTCCACATATCCGCAGAATAGGTAATACCAAGCACTAGGTAACTATATGGTTGATTGGTTAATCCAATAAATCATTATAATTGGCCAGTAGGCTGAGTATAGTTACCTAGGTAGTGTTCTGTTGCTATTTTAAAAGTTTCCAGCCAAGGCATCTTTATATGTATATAAGCTTCACAAGCCACTGCCCATGTTGCTTGTTCTTTGGCACTTCATTACAAGAATCAGAGCATCTCCGTTTCCAAAGTCTTGAGTAATACATTGCGAACCCCTTCTCGCGGATATATAATACACACACGTGTCTTATAAATCCCAATATCCCAAAAATTATTACTACCATCAATCCGGAATGGCATAGTTCTCAAGTCATGCTGAGTCTTCGCTGTTCGGTAAAATCATAACCTCATCCCACAGAAAGCTTCCCGCCATGTCACACGCTCTTTCAACCCATACTGTCGATTCTAATACCACCTTGACCTCATCCCAGGTTGATAGTCCTTGAGCTGTAGCAATCCTTCTCAGCTGCTGCACAAACCATTTTCTTGAGTTCGTCTCTGTAGAGGCAATGCCGCCTAGGACAAGGCACCAGCAGCGAATCTCTGTGGCGCCTGGAGTACCTGATAGGGAACTGTAATCGCATGACTCTAGCTCGATCTGTAGCATCTTCGAGAGCTTTTCCAAAGGTGCTGTCTCCGGCGGCAGAGGAAATGTGATTCCGACTCCAAATATTATCAGGGCGAGGCGGCACGATTCATACATCGGGTAGAATGGAATGATAACGTGTCCAAGCTGGCTTGCAGGGAGAAGAGACATGATGTGCCATTGTAAAAGGTTGCGGAAGTCACAAAGTGTGCCGCGATCCACGCCTGGTTGGACCCCATCCTGAAAGGCCTGGACTAGCGAGACATATTTTCGCAAGCCATGAAAGACATCGAGCATCTCATTTGTCATGGGAATCTGCAGAAGTGAACCCTGCTGATAGCTCCAAGTTGGTATTGGAGTATAGAGCACATGGTGCAGTGTTAGCTCACGTCCGTCCTGAAGTGAAGAAAAAGGGAAGTAAGGCCGGGATAATGTCTTGCTCGCATTGATTATGCCGAAACTATGGTCACGGGCATCTGATTAGAATTGACCATAAAACCATCCCACAAAATACTGGGGTGAATATTTACAATGAAATAACGGCCGCTAGGGCGGGGAGCTCTATCTTTTCCAGGCCACCCTTCAGTTGAATAAGCTGGATCAATCCTGCTTGATGGATAGCATTGGTCGATAAACGTCCGTAGATATCAAGCCACTGCAGACTCCGCAGTGGAGCCTGGAACGGAGAGAGTTTACCCAGCTGTGATACTCTATCCTCGTGGTAATTGGCCGCAAGGCATAAAACCGACAAGATTATAGCATCTGACACAGCTGTTAAAGGATCCTGAATTGCTCTGTTAATCTTTGAAATCGTGTCAGCTTCGCAGATTCTCATATAACGAATATTGTCGGCACCAAATTGGCCGTGACCCGTTACTAGCCATCGCACTCTCCGGTGAGAATAAGAGCCAAACAACATGGCACTGTGAAGTGCGGAGTGATGGGCAGAAATGGAAAGCCAGTGACCAATGCCCTCATGATTGGCTCTGGTTGATGGTTCGGGCATCAACCCGGGCCATAAAAAGGAGATACCTAAGAAGGCCTTGTTTAGCATCAACTCTATAAATTCCAGAAGAAAAACATGTTCTCTTACAATATTTGTTGGATATGTTGACCTGGTTCGAGGATAATGGCGAGGGAGTCGATGTTTGAAAGGGGTCCAGCAATTCCGTGCTTGGTCTAATTATTAGTTAGAGAGTTGACCAGTTCAGTCCCGAACATTTCGTATGTCATGCAATGTAGGAGAAACCCACCCAAAAACTAAAGTTGTTGAATTTTGCTCCCCAGAATCCATGTTCCCACCATGCCGTAGAGTTAGAGCATCGGGGACAGATGATGAGTCTGCTATGTCTGGGGCTGGAGCTAGAGACCATGCACTGTTGTTCCTGGGGATCTCAGCTTCATGCGAGAGACTTTCAATATCAAAATTTCTTGTAATTTCCAATGCTGTGCCAGCGCCAGCACCATTCTCTTCATTCCTATTATACCGAACTTGTCTCCAAGCCCATCTTCCAGCATGCGAGCGAATAAACCGGATATTTTCTGCTTCTTTCCCTGTAGTAGACGGGTCTGTGATAATGAAGCGTATGTCTCTTTGTTTCTGCATGGCTGAATGGCGCTTCCTCGCAGTCCTTTGCTCCAAGCAATTGACCGGATCAGAGCTCTCTACCTCTTGTTGACGGCAGGACGTTAATGGTAACCTAACATATCCCACTTCTCAATGCCAGTGACTTTACTTTGAGCTGTAGAATCTAGGTTTTCAGGCATTTACCCTCTGGTGTGTTTGTTTTTCCGCGTCTCTCTCTCTCTCTCTCTGCTGGAGTTCATCAGTTCATTGCAAGTCTCCACTCAGGAGGTGGCACTTGAAACCCCTGTTATGGGATAGACTAGATTATTCTAACCTAGAATATGCCTTCATTCAGGAACCAAACTCAGGGGTACATATTAGGTACTAAGGCTTGGCTAGGGCCAAGCCCTAATCTCTAGTTTATATAGTACGGAGTATAGTAGGCTAGAAGGCTAGCTAGTCTTATAGGTAGTATTGAAATATCTTTAATGTAATAGATCAAAAGCCCTCTATGACCATCTGCGCCATCAAGTTGACCCGGATTACAAATCCCAATCATGCATAACTATCCAAATAATTCCTGGACTCCCCACTGCGTGCAAGATTCCAATCAATGTAGATCGCGTCTTCCCAGACGTCTTTCTCCTCCGCAGGCCGACAATACTCCCAGTCAAAACCGGGTTAAAAATCTGCATCAACAAAGGCAGGGTGAAATGTGGGATGCAGGACAGCACTAGGGAGTGTAGAAGGAGTGATGGAAATGAGAGTTATCACATGATTAACACCATGCCTACCACCCTCCAAACCCACCTCCCAACTAAGTTCTTTACTTAGTCTCACAGTTTATGCAGATAGAAAATGTCGAACTTTACCGCTGAGCTAAAAAGGTGTCAAGACAGCCATTTCTAGCGGATATAGTATTATATTGGTTCACCATAGCCTACACGATGTCTTCAGACATGAGCAGGCGTTATCTAGGTATGCCGGCGTCGTAACATCAAGTTGACAATACTGTCATATTCATGTTTCCACTCTTGTTGCTGTTTTCATCATTTTTATTTCTCCTTGTAACAGCTTATTGATGGGTCGGTTTAGGTCAAATAGCACGCTATATGCACTATGCCAAAGCGAAATACGCCACATATAATGAACCCATATTTCTAAAGCAGGATGCACCCCCCTACAAGCCGAAACAAACTGCGCTGTGGTACTCCAATGTGATATCACACAAGACAACATCTTTGCAGCCGCAAGGCTACACTCCTATGGCAGTGTCTCTTCGTGAATGCCTCCTATTGCTCAGCTGGAAGATTCAGATGCGAGATTATCGGTATAATAACCCTATGTCCAGTCATCGCTGGGTGGATTATCCAAGCAGTAATAAGTACGGAGACGAAATTCTTTTTAAGGGCGAGTCACGGGCCTTGATTCTAAGGCGATTATTGGGAGCCTTAAGGAAATCATTACACATAGGTTGAACGCCTTAGACAAAGGAATGGAATGAACACATCCTATAGCTGCATTTGGTGGTTCCTCGCAGTGGAGCAATGCGCGAGAGATGGATTGAGGAAAAAGCGAAAAAGAAGAAGGAAGTAATGAAGAAGTAAAAGAGCAAAAAGGAGTACTAAGACATTCAAGGTCCACAATTGACTTCGAAATCACTTGACGAACTGACTGAGAAAAATTCCTTGGTGTAGTATCTACTATGGTAGTTCCCTGAATATGCTTGATCAGAATCATTCGAACTATCCATGTTTACACTGAGTTCACAGATAGACTTAGGGAGTAGAACCCATAGTATTTCCGGATCCATTGACCTTGAGGCTCGCTCAGAGATATATACTCCGTATGTATTCTTATTCTATTCTTCATCTGGCACGGCCCAAATATTTTCTACCCCGACTTCGGGTTTCAACCTTGAATGCTTTATGCTCCTGTCGTTTCCCGCCCCGTAGCTTTCTGGTAGTGAATGCAGGCCGTGGCGTAAGGCAGGGAGTATGTAAGAACTGAGAATCTTCCCTTCTGCGCGCATACAATAAGCCATCTTCGGCCAGGACAAGTGAATAATTGAACCCCATCAGTGTCTCGTTTCATCCCATAGCTGCATCCCTGCAGCATCACACGCAATTTCAAGCCATGATATTGACTTTGCCATCAGCTTAACTTCATCCCATGTCGACAGGCTATGAATCTGGGCAAAAGCTCGCAGCTCTCCCACATACCACTGTCTGTGTTGGGATCCCTTAGCCGCAATGCCCCCAAGAAGAAGGCACCAGCAGCGAAGTTTTGCTAATGCAGGATTTTGTGGCAACGCTTTCTCATTAAATGATGCTAATTCTGATCGCAACATTGTGGCGAGAGTTGGCAGCCGACTTGCCTCTAATGGTAGAGGAAATATTATTCCCACTCCAAAAATGACTAGGGCAAGCCGACATGACTCGTATACGGGGTAAAATTGGAGATCATGTCCAAGATGACTTGCTGGTAGAAGAGACAGAATATGCCACTGCAAGAGATTGCGAAAATCACACAAAGTCATGCCAGCCACTTCTGCTAGCATACCTTCCTGATGTTCTTGGACAAGAGAAATGTATGCTTGCAGACCACGAAATATGTTCTGCATTTCAGGCATGGTAACTTCTATAAGTGATTCTTGTTCAATATCCTGAGTGGGACCTCTGGATAAAAGGAGTTGATGGAGTGTCATCTGCCGCCCAAAATAAAGCGACATAAAGGGAAATTGCGGACGTGACAGAGTCTGACTTGCGCTAAGTATGCTGAAGCTACAGCCATAGCATTAGCTGATGCTAATATAAAATCAAGGACGTGCCACCAAACAAATACATACAATGATATAACGGCCGCAAGACCTGGAAGCTCTAATTTATCCAGTCCACCTCTTAGGTTCACGAGCTGAACAAGCCCAGCTTGATGAATGGGATTCGTCAACATACATCCATAAATATCAAGCCATTGGAGACTCTGCAACGGGGGCTGAAAGGAAGTATCTTTAGGTTGCAATTCCTTTACACCTTCAAGCTGATTCGTAGCGAGACATAAAACAGATAAAATCACTTCATCAGATATTGCTTGTACTGGATCTTGAATTGCTCTGTTAATCTTTGCTATTGCATCGGCTTCGCAGATTCTTGTATAGTAGACATCAGCTGCATTAAAGTAGCCTTTTCTTTTAAGCAGCGACTGCATATTTCGATGAATATACGAGCCAAACAAGAAGGCACTATGAAGCGCGGAATGCCTGGTGGACAGGGACAGCCAACATGTGACTCCCGGGTGATTTGCGTCTGGGGATGCCCGGGGCATCAACCCAGGCCACAAGAGAGACGCACCTAGATAATAAATGAGACACAGTCGGTATTAATTCCGGAAGGAAAACACTGGCTTACAATAGTTATTGCTAAAATGCACCAGGTATGAAGGCAACGGTGAGAAAACAGGGATTTGGACAGGGTTCACTGTCCTCAAAAGACGGCTATATTGATTCTGGTTGATGAGCGTAGCTCTCTGAGCTGCGGGCCTCTAGAGTCATATGGTCAGTTTGAATAATACAAAACGAAGACTCAGCACGAATTACCGATGGTGCTGCTGAGAACCGCCAGGATAAGATCACCACCTTAGGCTGCCGCGGTCGCCGCGGTCGCCGCTTGGATTCGTCATTTTCAGGCGTATCCATACCGTCAATGAACAGCGAGCAGAGGCATTCATTAGATGAAGCATTCGCACGTTCTTTGAACAACTGATATTCGAAACCCAATGGATCTGAATTCTATACTTTAGACTCGTGTGATGTTGACCTCGTTTTATACTAAGTTCGATGGACGCTAAAGAGCATTTAGGAAAGTGGAACCCTACCGGGCCATTGCGCCCCATTGCACTTTCCAAAGGAGGAAAGTGCATTATGCAGGTATCTCCTAATTATATCACCTGTGTACATCAGGTATATACCAGTACTATTAGTGCAAAAATGTCCAATAGGTAAGAATCTTTAGTATTAAGGTAATACCTAATTATGCCTGCTTCCTGTATCCTGCATTTTGTAAGTACTATGACCTTTCTGGGGGAGGGATGTTTAAAGTTATACCTACCCTATACTAATTCTTATGTGCTTGTCTAACTAGTTACTCTTCTCCTGTCTCTTATGAATTATCTACCTGAAACTAGCCCGTGATATTAAAAAAGAGACAATATATTTGGGTAAAAGCTCTAAGTTATTCTTCAATTTGATCCCAGGGCGCATTAACGAAAGTACCGAGGGTCAATTAGAATCGGTGGTCATGATCAAGCTATCCTCAGCCAAACAGCATGAGGACACCTAGGCTATTGACGAATGTGAAGACGACTTGTCCGCCAAATATCTGGACATTAAAGCCGCTCATGTCTCCACGAGTAGACTACCAGTTGATTGCCATCCCTCATTATAAAGACACCGTATCGATGGGTGTATCATGACTGGCCGAAGCAGAAGTAACCTGATGATGTGTAAGTTGGGGGGGGTTGTACTGAGGATGACTTAAAAGGTTTACCAAGGATATGCTTTGGGCGCATCCTTGCAGTTAGCAGTGGCTGAGCTCTTGCTCCAGGGGGCCGTATGTACTGTACTGTACAACAGTACCTGCGAAAGCCGGATGAGCGAACTTTATACCGGGATAGCCGATATCAGGTGCATTGCGCTGCTGAATTCTAGAGGAATTGAAGGGAAATATTTTTGATTCAGATCTACCTGATCGTCATCCTTCTTGCTCCATTATACTCTGTGCTGGGGATGCAACTAGAGGGCTTTTCCTAAAAAAAAAATTAAAGTAAATTTAAGATGATCTTATCAGATGGTTACAATACAAGCGTAAAATACGTATCGTACGTAACAATCCGAGACCGGATTATCAATCTGATAATCTGTGTGTGGGGATTTTGCCCAAGAGCCTTGGCTGTTGGCATCACCACCAACATTAAAGGTGAAAGATCGACAGAAAACTCCTCAATTCAAGGATTCTCTGGGTTTCACTCATGCACCACACTGAGAAATCCAAATTATTCGGCATCTTCCCCATCACTGGTGCCACAATTGTCTCTGGCATTCCACATCCCCTTTGCTAACCGCTCAAATCATGGCTTCTCGTATATTGACACCCTTGGTTATAGTACCGTACAAGATGTACGTATTATAGTATAGATTAAAACCACCCCAGGCTGCTAGTGCAAATACTAGTTGATACGCAGAAGATCTGTTAGATTGATGACATCCGCCGAACCCGGCTCATTCCACTTTGTCCTCTGACTCGGTTTTTACTGTATTTTATTTTATTTTTTTTCATATATTTCCCCCTCTTCTCTTTATTTTCTTCAATCTCTTCATATTCGAAGAATTGAAGCCAAAATGCCGAGTTTCGAAGATCCCCAGATCCCCTTCAAGGTCCTCGTTTTGGGCGGCTCTTACGCCGGTCTTGCAGCGGCCCTAAATCTTGTTGACCTCTGCCATGGTCGACGCTGTCGATTCGACGTCGATGCAGCCGGAGAGGGACCTGGAAAGACAATCCCAGTGCAGGTCACTATAGTAGACGAGCGTGATGGATACTGTAGCCCCCCTCTTCCTTTCATCCAGGTAAATGGCGCTAATGAATAGAATAGACCATCTGATCGGTATTCCCCTCGCTATAGCTTCCCAGAAATGCGCCGAAAGATTCTGGAGCAAATACACGGATATCCCTGCCCTCCAAACATCAGACATTCGCTGCGTGCAAGGGAGTATCGGGTCCATCGACTGCCAGTCTAAAACCGCTACAATCAACACAGCCAAGGGCTCTATTCACGAGCCATATGACTACCTCATCACCTGCACAGGATTACGACGTGACTGGCCCAGCACGCCACGCTCCTTCACCAAGGAGAAGTATCTCGCTGAAACAGCGGAGGGTCTCTCTCGCCTAGACGATGCGTCACAGGGCGTTGTCGTAATCGGTGGCGGTAAGCCCTCCCTCGGCCCCCGATCTATAAACTAGCAGTTCCATGCGTTTAACTCTAACCATGATACGACACCTAGGAGCCGTCGGGATCGAAATCGCATCGGAGCTAAAGACACTTCACCCCCATCTCAAAATCACTCTTATCCACTCCCGCTCCGCGCTTCTCTCCTCCGAGCCCCTCCCCGATGAATTCCGCTCCAGGGCACTCGAACTCCTCCGCTCCTGCTCTGTTGACCTCCTCCTTGGCGTTCGCGTCGGCTCTACTACCCAAGAACCCGGGAAGGCCGGGTACACACTGACTCTCTCCGATAACACCACCATCAACGCTAGCTATGTCATCAACGCTGTCTCGCGTTCCACACCAACCGCACCCCGGTACCTTCCTGCGTCTGTTTGCGATGAGCAAGGGTATGTGCGGATCACGCCTCAATTACAGTTCGATGATGCGTCCCTTCCCAATGCAGGAGATCACTATGCCGCGGGAGATATTGCACGGTGGTCCGGTATTAAGCGCGCTGGAGCAGCGATGCACCAGGGTCATTATGCTGCAAGAAACATCCACCAGAAAATGATGCAGAAGGTGTACGGTAAGGAGCCTGAGTTTGTGACAATCGCAGAGGTAGAACCGATGATGGGATTGGCCGTGGGTGAAACAGCTGTTGGTTATTTCCCGGCCACGGGGTTGTCGGAGGGAGAGACTGTCAGGCAGATGTTTTTCCAGGACGATTTGGGCTTCATGAGTATGTTTCCCTTTTGGGGGTTGTGTTTGGCCTATTTTGAAATTTAAACTGATCAGTCTTAGTTTGTTGGAACTGGATGCAACTTGGAAGGGCGACAGAGTAAATACCTAGTGATCAGGGAAATACTAGTAGAAGAGTAGGTATGTAATTTATATATAAATTTTGGGTTATTAGCATCCTAGATATTGTTTTGCCTTGTATTGCAAACTCCTGGTCGGAAACATCATCCAATAGCATCATTGGTCTAGTGGTAGAATTCATCGTTGCCATCGATGAGGCCCGCGTTCGATTCGCGGATGATGCATTACTTTTTTCTATTTTGTTTTTGTTTTTGCCCCCTTCCCGCTGTAAATCAGGCACTCGAATAAAATTACTCCCTCCAAAAAGACATTGAAAGAGAAGAATCTCCAATCATCTACAGCTCGTCAGCATAATAATCAAACAGCAGAATCACCCAGCAACTCATGCACAATCTGTACCCAGGCGCCACGAATACGTAGGTAACTGTTGCAATACTCACTGATGAAGTGGCTCCCGAAGACAGTGAAATGTACAGTTCTCGCAGTGAGTCTGTGCGTGGTCGATAGCCTTTCGGTGGGGGTAGAGAAAACTGAGATGCCACAGTACCAGCCAATTTCCGTGGCCAAAAGCTGATAGGATAGCTGTTGTTGGAGACTGACCGGACAACCAGCGTACGAAGTGCGAAAAAGAGGTCGGATGACCAATAGCTTCATCGCGGAAGGCATTGTTAACACGCTCAATGATAAGTGGCACTGACCAGTCGTCATACAGATCATGATGAATTAGATATACACTTAAGTCGCACGGAGCCGTCCTAGTCTTGAGCCATATATTTATCAAGATGTCCCTTATCTAAGAGGGCAAGTTGCGCACAACAACCTGCATTAGGCCCCATGGAGGTAATTTATACGCAGTGATAGTAGTGCCAACTTCGCTCTTGTTGGCTTCTGAAAGACATCGGATACTCGCATTGAGAGTCCAACTTCTCTTGCAGAAGCAACTATCTTCATGGCCTTGAGAGAGTCACCACCCCAGCAGGAAAAGTGATCATGGCAGCCAAACCCACCTGTGGGAATAAGCATCTATCACCAGAGGGTATGAAACTGACGTTCCATATCCGTTTGCAGGGGAATACAAGCTTGCTTTGCAGTAAATCTGAACTGTGCCAGCTAGGCGCAGGTTAGATTATCTCCTAAGGCACGCAACCGTTTGCAGTCTGTCTTGGGAGACACTAAGAGAGGGAGTAAGTACAGTGACAACAGGAATAAATGAAGCAGGAATCCATCCGGGTCAATTGGCCGCTCTTGTCGGATCTAGCGCCTCCGGAAAATCAACCATTATCTTACTGATCGAACGCGTGTACACGCCCACATCTGGTACAATCGAAGTCAACGGCCAGGATATCGCATACTGTGACTTCTTCTCTCCCGCGACGAGATCGCTCACGCCCCGCAACAGACCGTGCTCTTCGACGGGACGATCCGATTTAATCTGGAACTTGGTGCGCGGCCCGGACAGATCGCAACACAAGCAGATATCGAAGAGGCATGTAGGCTAGTCAATGTTCATGAGGCAATCATGGGGCTTTTGGATGGATATGAAACCGCTTGTGGGCCGAATGGGGACTGGTTGGAGAAGGCGGCTCGCAATATCACTGTGATTGCAATCGCGCATCGGATCTATACGATCTGGAAGGCGGATGTGATCTTCCTTATTGAGGAGGGAAGATATATCGAGAAGGGAGCACATACAGAGCTGAGTGAGTAGAGTGAAAGTTATTGGGTGAATGTGTTAAACCAGACCTGTTGATACTTATGATTGACTGTCTTGAAAATTATGCAAGTTATAAACAGTAAGAAGTAAAAGGGAGGAGGGCTGGGGGGTTTATAGATATAGATATGCAGTATTGATCTCATATATCTAGTATTTAATCCATCCACACGACAACAATATCATTATTGTCATTACTGTCATCATCATATTATTATACACTGCATCTCACATGTTAGCAAAATAGTCTAATTATTAGGTCAAAAAAGAAAGGCTTACTTACAACTTCCCTACTGTTTTTATTCCCTTTCTCTGCAACTATACAATAAAACTCAAAAGCCCAGAAAGAGAGCAGAAAAAAAAAAAAAGAAAAAGAAAAAGAAAAAGAAAAAAAGAAAGACAGATCACCTCAAAACTCCTCCAACACCCGCCCATCCCAAAATAAACCCGGAGAGCGCCTCTCCCAAAACCCCGCCTCCAAACCAAACATTCTTCCATGCACCCTTGCGAATTCCATAGCCAGCATCTGTCACAACCCCCCTTTTCCAATCAACCTGGAGCCCGTCGATCTCGCCTGGATTCGAGCCGGGGAAGTACCTGCCCGCACCCTGGCCGGCAGAGCGGTACAAGAGGACCACATGGAAGAGTCCCGAGACAATGATCGTACCGAGGAAGTAGAAGATAAAGCCTGTGGCTGACTGGAGGGCGAGAATACCAGCTGTTAGGCCCAGTAGGAAAGAGGTTATGGAGTGGAGAGAGGAGAGGACCTAGATTGCCAGTGGTTGTTAGCGGTGGGTGCCGAGATGAAGGTTGAGAGGAGAGAGAGCTAGACGGACTCGGTTGTTGTGTTGTACGGATTCAGGGACGAGAGGATTAATAAGTAAAGAGAGTTCTTGTTTTGTTGGAGGCATCTTTTGCTCTTTCTTGCTCTCTTTCCTTTCTCCGGGATCTTTAATTGAATGAATGGGGCCGGGTTAATATTGGGTTGGATAAAGACATGAGGCTAACGAGATGAGAAGTTGTTTGGAGGTGATTCTGCCTAGTAATTCCGCCTTCCTACATTAGATTCCCCAATGGTTCAAATCAAATGCTTTTTAAATTCAAAAGGGACTCGAAATAGTAGATTGTATAAGAACAGGTGTACAGTCGTAATTATCACTAATGTACTCAACATTACATGCTCAGTCCGTCATAACCCATTTTCGACGTCAAACATCGCACTTGAGACACAACCGGGTCCCTCAAATGTGTGCCTGAGTCGTCTCATCACATCGCATCACCACGTCGAAATACATACAGTCAATCAGCCCTCGGGTCAGGTCTTCAGCCTGGAATCCAGACAGTGCTCCTCCAAGATCGCTCCTAGGATAATAATCGGATCCTGCCACTTATGCCCATAGCCAATCTAGTCAAATTAATGCAGTAGAGAGAATGGAACGAAATGAAGAGAAAGAGAGATAAAAAAAAAAAGAACGAAAAGATTCCACGAAAATGTTCAAAAATAACAAGTATGCATATCATCACGCAATGTTATCAAGCTTTCCCTCAGATTTAGCTTCCCTAACTTGTTCAAAAACCTGTATGTCTCGTTAGTTAAGAATGTCGATCAAAGAGAGGAGAAGAACTAACCTTCAGCATCTTGTTCCGAGCGCCCAGGGCATTGACACCACGGTCCTCCAGTTGCTTATCACTCAGCTCAACCAGTTCGGTCCACTTCAAATCCTTCAGGTTATCCGTGTATTTATGCAAACGCAGAGATCTTAGCCAGCTAGGGATATCCTTGAGAAGGTTGGGGTCAGTGGGGTCCTCTGGTGGCTTCGAGCTTCCACGACGACCGCGCGGGGAGCGACCACGAGCAACCTCCGAATGGTCAGAAAGATAGCCCTCATGACCACCAAGTCCGAACTGCCCAATGCCAAGAGCACCTAATCCATTACCCATTAGGGGATTGTTAGGGTCATAAGCAGCTAGGAATCCATTGTTCTGGGGGGAGGTGAATCCCATAGGTCCAAGAGCGCCACCCTGCATAGCAATGCCAGGGGACGTTGGCCGGGATCGCCGGCCCACCATTGCAGCCTGTTGCTGCGCCTGCAAGGCAGCGAATTGCTGAGCATTCAAAAGCTGCCCGGCAACGAGGTGGTTGGCTCCGGGCAGACCTGGACTAGCCAGGCCACCTGGGGGCAGGGTATGAGCGGTAGGGTTTGTCACGGCATTCTTTCCCTGGCCATCATTTGAGCGAGCACGACGGTACTTGCGGGCATCGTCCAGCGCTATGCGGTTATTCACAGTCGAAAGTGCAGCCAGCTTCATGGCAGTAGCATTAGCCACCATATCAGCCTGAGAAGCCTGTTGGTGGGGGCCCTGGCTGTGGTGCCCAAAGGTTGCCGTCATTGGGGTGTTGGTCATGGAAGCCCAGCTGGCATTTCCAACATTATACGGTGACAACAAGGGGGCATCGATCTCGGGGGCTGGAATGGTAGCAGTCTGGGTAGGAAGAGGCGAGCGCAGACTGGATTGACTGAACTGGCCCATGGGTTGCTGGCCAGAGGACGACTTGGGCCGCGCAATTGGTGGCTGGGGTTCAGACGCACCGCGTTGAGCCCACGGCGACACAGGCGGCTGGCCCAAGTTGTCCGCATTATTATCCGGAGCAGAGATTGTGGGTGGGACAAAGGACGCACGATCACCAAAAACAGCGCTGTTTCGGTTGGAAGGAGGTGCGTTGCCCGTCTGTTGGGTGAACTCAGCCTTCTTTTTCGCGATTGCGGCGGCGGCATCGGGGAACATGGCGTTGATGGTAGACGAATCCAGACCGGAGTTGCGCTTCGCACCGGGGGAGGGAGGAGGGCGACCCAGAGAGTTCCGGGAGCTGTCCACATTGAGCTTCGACATTGCATCATTCAGACGGTTGGACATAGCATCTACGCGTGAGATAGATATCCAGTATTAGTGGCATGGAAAAACAAAATTCTCTTTAGCATGGGAAAACACACCTTTCTCTCCAAAGTTTGCAGGAGACAAGAGTCCAGACATGGGATGGCTTTTGGCCATCTGCTGCAAAACCTGGATAAAGAAACGAATCTGCACTTGGGTGGTCTGCTGAAGCAGAGCATAGAGCGCAGCCGTTCGCTCCGCTTCGCTGAGCACGCGGAACCACTGTTCGATGGCAGAGAGCTCATCCTTGAAATCCTGGTCCAACGTCGCTGCTGCCATCTCCTCAAGTGTGGTTTCATACTGGTCAATATCTGCCAGCCATTGCTGTGCCGCCCGGTCCAGAGGATCCTCCGTGTTATTCGGTGTCTGAGCCTGCTGGTTGAAATACACCTCGGATGCAGGACGAATGCTGCGTGAGGACAGGGGGGAAGGGAAACCTGACATATCGGCGGATGCTCGAAGCTGGTGCGAACCTAGGTTACGGGAGGACGAAGGAGGACGAAGAGAGGATTTGGAAGCTTCTGGAGTGCTATTCCGATTGCTGATAATGTGACTGGCCATGGGGGGAACCGATGAGATGACGAGTCGAAATTTTTTTTTTGGTTCAAATGATGAAAAATTTTTCGGAAGGCTTTTCTTTGCTCAAGGCTTCGGTGAATAATAGATACAAAAAAAGAAATATTACTGCAAAGCACCTGCAGCACCTGCTGAGTTTGCGTAGAATTCGAGTCGAAAGCCTTGGTTGGCACGAGACTTTCAGCGAACCGGATTAAACAGCGTCGAAACAAAGATTATAAACGAAGTCAAAGCAATCTCTCTAAGGATGGAGATGGCTGGTTTTTGTCTTCTGTCGAAATTGGAAGCGTGAGAAACCCAACCGCTGAGGCACTAGGCGATGGCGATGGGGGCACAGACCAGTCCAGTGGCTGCACTAGCTGATTCGAATTCAGAGGGAGGAATCGAATCGAAAGGGCATCAAAGGGAATTGTCAGACTGAAGAGCGAGGGAGGGACCAAGACCGCGATCGAGAAGATCGGGGCGCTGTGTAAAGCAGAGAGAGAGAGTGTGTGTGTGTGCGTGGGGGAAGAGAGAGAGAGAAGGGGAATGTCGGATGGTGGAAAACCAGGTGAACAAATCCAGCGGACTGATAATAACCTTAGGTAGCGTGGATTTCCTCCTTCAGGCTTTGTCCGGATCTTCTTCCTTTTCCTTCAGTCTTTTCTTTCTTCTTTCTTTATCGTTTTACCCTTTTTAAGTGACAACGAAAGGATGCCAGGAATCGACTGCAATAGTGTGTCAAACACAAACTGACAGCCAGACCTGGAACATCAAAAGGGGAGAAGAGGAAGAGGAGAGAGAAAGGAGAGTAAGAAGAGGACGAAGAGAGGACAATAAAGAGAGGAAACGAAGATGACACGAAGGGGAAGAAGAAGAAGAAGAGGAAGAGGGGAGGAGGAGGAGAAGAAGCAAAAAGGTTGGGGTGAAGAGAACACAGACAGCACTAAGACTGAAGAAGAACAAAAAGAATAGTTCAGGTATAATTTAAGAAGGGAAGAACAGGAAGAACAAAAAACTAATAATAATTTGGGACTCGAGGGCAAGAAAAAAAAAGAGGATAAATTAATGAACTTTTTTATGAACTTTTAGTCAGAAAAAAAAAGAAGCGAAGAGAAAATGAAAACAGCGCTTATCCATATTAGGCAATGTCACTGACTTCATCCAAATATCTCTCTGTTTCTCTCTCTCTCTCTCTCTCTCTCTCTCTCTCCAGCTTGCGTCTCTCTTCATCCATCATATTCTTTGTCTCATCCCATCATATTCATCTCTATCTTCATCAGTTCATCATGCTTATTCATGGTTGATGCATGGTCTGTTTCATGCAGGCTTCGACCTAAAATCTTGCAGAAACCGACGCTTAGACCTCAACCCAGTTCCCTGGTTTACTAATAATCCTCCCCCTCACTAACTAACCAACCATCCAACCAACCTAAATAATGATACACTGCACCTGTTCATCTTATTCCGTTTCCTTCTCACTGCACAGACCTGTGAACCTATTCTAGACCATCGGAAGGCATCCACTCTCCAAGTCGATCTGTCCAATAATGGCTCGCAGCCAAAGTCTAATATGATAACACACTCCTTTCTTTTCTTATAATAGAAGATCAATAATAATAACGTCTCTAAAATCATACCCCTTCAGCTATCAGCATGGATTACTCTGATGGAGATGCGTCCGATCACAATCCTGTCGGGGAAGTCCTCTACCCCGATATTGACGAAACAAACCAATATCCTTGGCAAGGGAGCCAACCATCTGCTTCTGCTCAGCCTTCCATTCAGTCAGTTATAGACCCTCGTCTATACAAAGGACTCTTCGCAAGCAACGCGTCACAAGCACAGGACCAATCTTTTATCAATGAGAGGGAGCTTGAGCAAGACGACTCGGCCGAAGACTCTAGCTATGAATTATCTTCTGAAGAAGAACCCTCCACGTGAGTCTTCCCAAAATTTTGACAAGCATATCTCTAACCCATTTCAGAGACGAAGAAGCTTCAGACCAGTCTGTTGAGGGTTCAGATGAAGATGAAGAGTATTCTCGTAGGCGTCGCCGCAGGCGCACGGGTCCCTTCTCCGGTCGATATGGTGCCCGGGGTGGTAAGGGGATTAAGAGAGGTCCCCGCAAACCGCTGGAACCTAGCCCTGAGTTCAAAATCCTGCATTCAGAGGCAACGTCTGCCTTTATCGACGGAGACTATGACCGCGCCATCGAGCTGGTGAAGCGCGCAATCCAGATCAATCCCGAAATGTTTGCTGCTCACTCTTTACTATCGGAGATTTTCTTAGCAAAAGGTGAGAAGGATAAAGCCGTGGGGGCCCTATTTAGTGGTGCCCATACACGACCAAGAGATGCATCTGTTTGGGCAAAGGTGGCAAGAATGATCATGGAACAAGCAGGGGAGGATCGGCAGGCCGCACTAAACGACGTCATTTACTGCCACAGCCGTGTGATCGAAATTGACCCTAAGAACTACAATGCTCGCTTTCAACGGGCTGCTATCTATCGAGAATTGGGATACAACGGAAGAGCAGCGACTGAATACGAAAGAATTCTCAAAGAGCTTCCGCACAACGCAAGGGCTCTACGGCACTTGGCGGAAACTTACATCGACCAGAATGAGGTGCAGAAGGCTGTAGACTACTGGTCTGAGAGCGTCCAATACTATATGACTCAAGATCCAGAAAAGAATCCCGAATTTACTTGGTCAGACGCCAACATCTACGTGGAACTTTATACCTACCTCGGGCAGCATTTTGAGGGCCTCAAGGCTTTGAAATCGGTATCAAGATGGCTATTAGGACGTAGAGACGACAAAATGTGGAAAGATTTTGACGAAGACGATCGCGAGTGGGACGCAGATGATTCTCCTCGAAGGATCAAAGCCCATGGCTACGTACCAAAAAGATGGCCACGGGACTCTTACGGCTTGGGTCTCCCCCTGGAACTCCGCATAAAGATGGGTCTGTTTCGGTTGAAATTGGGCTATGAGCACCAAGAGGAAGCGTTGGTAAGTAAGGCCAAAGCCCGCAAAGGTATAGCTCTTTCTGACAACCTCTAGCACCATTTTGGCTGGCTAAACCCGGAAGATACGTCTGAGGGCGCCCGAATTTTCGATTACGGTGATCTCTTCCGTGAAGTTGCAGACGCACTCACGCAGGCTGGCTTGCTCGAGGAGGCTCTTCGGTTCTACATGCCAATCCAACAGACTAACGAGTATGCGGACGTCAGCTTCTTCATGGCGATGGGAGATTGTTGCAGGCTTTTAGGGCGGCTTGAGGACGCAGAGAACTGCTATCTGACTGTCTCGGAATATGATGTCAGAAATATTGAATCACGGGTGCAACTGGCCAAACTATACGAGAGCATTGGAATGACCGAACAGGCGCTAAAGTATGTCAACGATGCAGTCCTCCTGGGGAGGCAGGAAACCAGAAGCCATCGGCGACGAAAAGATACACGGCTTGACCAACTTGCAAAGGAGTTTAAGACAGCAGATGCGACTGCTGAGACTGAGGACCTAGAATATCCAGAAGGAATTGCCGGCGGTCCCACAGGGGCCCTAGGCACAAAGTTTGGCGAAGAAGGGGACTCAGAAAGGACGGACAATATACAATTCCTCTATAGTAAATTGCTTCAACTACAACCCAAGCTCCAAGAGGGAAATCCGGAGACTACTGAGGATTGGTTGGATATTGCTGATGCACTTTTGCGCGAATTTCGGTCCAACCGAGTTTTCTATCCGCTGCAACGCAGTGTCGTCTTCCTAGGTTATTCGCACGAACTACAAAAGAAGGGAGGCCAAAAGTCTCTCATGGACGAAATGCAAGAAATGGCTGGCCGCCTCCAAGAATCCTTAGGTATGATGCATGATTATTCGTTTTAACTAGATTTCAACTCACGGCCCTCAGGAACTATCACCGAAGAGCCTCTACAAGCGGCAATTCCCACTGACTACTATGGAATTAAGTTCGACGAATGGCTCGATCTGTTCTTGCAGTATGCTCTTGTTGTAACAGGGCAGAATGAGTCTGGTGAAGCATACGATACTCTTGCAGCTGCCGCAGATGCAAGTGTCTGGTATCACTCAAAGAACAGCACCCGTTTGATCCATGTTTGCTGGTTCAGTGAGTAACGATTTCTTTAGGCCAAGCCAAACCGAGAGCTAATTCACTACAATAGCGTGCGCACTTCGAGTTCAAGATGAGGAAACCCTCGCTAACGAGGCACGTTGGTTTATTAAAGAGTACCAATTCGTAACCGACACTTACCGGTTATTTTCTATCTTAAGTCGTCTCTGCGGCGACCCTCACAGGTCCCTCTTCCATTCATCGCCAAACATGAAGTTCATGCTCCGGCAGATCAAAGCAATGGACTTTACTCTCCCAGAGAGCATTAGAGGCACCCGCCCAAACAAGCCCATTCGAGAGTCGATCTACAAGGAACGAGCAGCGCTGTCTACAAAGGACGACATGGGGGAAGCTATCCCAGCAGAAGAAATGGACGTGGCACTCTTAGTTCTCTACGGTCATATCCTCTATTCCGGTAACAGTTTCTATCCGGCTCTGAACTACTTCTTCCGCGCGTACGCGCTTGATGACCAGAATCCAGCCGTCCTCCTCTCCATTGGCCTTTGCTACATCCACCACTCCCTCAAACGACAGTCAGAAAACCGGCACTACCAAATTATGCAAGGCCTATCTTTCATGAACGAATACAGACGCGTCCGCGAACGACCCGGAAGCCTCCTAATAGAAAGACAAGAGATGGAATTCAATTTCGCCCGCATATGGCAGTCCCTCGGCCTTGCACACCTTGCTGTCGAGGGCTACAAACGCGTCCTCGAGCTAGGCAAGCAAATTCAGGCTCAATCCCGGGGATCAGAAGCCCCCGGCCAGAAGGACGGCAACGATGTGGTCATGGCCGATGTAGACCCTGCGATAACCGGAGTAGTGACGACAATTTCGACATTCGTGGAGGATTTTTCCCGCGAAGCGGCACTGGCACTGCAGGGCATCTATGCCACCAACGGTGATTTCCAATCAGCGCAAGCTATCACAGCCGCCTGGCTCGTTATCTAAGAGGATGGAAATCCATGAAACAATAAAACCCGTCACGAACAGTATCATACACCCTCTGACGACTGCACCGATTCCGTCCGTAGCCTTGTGGACATATTCCTTTTTACCGATAAAATGGCATCACCCTACACACCCGTTTCCGCTTGGGTATGGGACTCCATAAACTGCGCAAGCAAGGCGACGACTCAGCTCCATCGGATCCTCACGGACTAGATCCCCAAAAGGAAATAAACGCAGACGTGTGACCCCTGTACTACACTCAGGTGATTTTGATTCGATTCCCAGACGGACGGAGACGAACCTTCTATCTGACCTCACAATCGCTGCAAGTCCTAATGACGTACTATACATCCTCGTCCGCAGTACCTAAGGTACAAGAGGATCGATCATACATGGGGTGCAGAATACTAAGTCATGACTATTGGTTATGGAGTCGACGCGGTCCACAAATGATGATGGCGAAGAAGGAGCAAACGAACCCAAAACAAAGGAAAGACGAGGTAAAAGGGAGCGAGGAAAAAAAAAAAAAAAAAAAAAGGCAAGAAAGATCACTTCCTAGTTGGGACATGCAGCTGTCAGGCTCCGCTTAGGATATGCACCATGACGTGGGAGGTCAGTTGCAGCACAGGGATTATGGCGCCACGCAAGCGAGACTAATCGTGCACTAAGAAGAAGAAGAAAAAGAAGAGGAAGAATATTCCATTTCTAATTTGGAGTCTGTAACTATCTAGCGTCTTCAGATTACTATTGCCTCTCTAACTAACTAATGCATGTTGAGCTACTAGTAGTCTGATCAATGTACTCCGGAGTCCGTACTCCGTAAATCGCTGTAAATCATCAATGTGGAGCCGAATCAACCTAACTTACACTTACTTAGTTCATAGTTGGTAACCGCCACTGCCTTTCGAGTCATTGTGCAAACTTACGATCGCGAATCCACTCTATTTTGGAGAAAATTCTGAGGCAAGTCTTGCATCTGGGCGGGATGGGATGGGATGGGATGGGATGGGATGGGACATAGGTCGTCGAGCTAAGGATCCTCGTCGTCATCGTCATCATCTATCGAGCCAAGGAACGCAAAAACAGCGATGATAAACATTATCAGAACAGCCAAAATATAATCTATAGCTATACAAGAGGTAATCTGAAGATGAGGGAAGACGAAGAATAAGAATAAGAATAAGAATAAGAATAATAATAAAAGAGTAATGCTTGCATACCTGGGTCCAGCTGCACGGTGATTATCACAGCGCTGATGATACATGAATGCCATGCCATGCATATGCCAAACTCTATAGCCTCAGGATGTGAGAGTATATGTGTGATGATGTCATATTTCAATTCTCATCCATCCCGTAGAGATCAGGGTCGTCAAAGAAAACAGACGATTGACGACGCATCTCTTCTAAAATCGTGGAGGCGCTGCCTCGCCGAGTAGCGGTAGGGCGCAAGTGGGCGGTATCGTCGGTAGAGCTATAGTCTGCAGATAAGACCCCATCAGAAGTCGTATCACTAAGGCGGGCATCTCTCATGCGGTAACGAGGCTTGCGCTCGGGCAAATTCCGATCAAGACGATCTTGCAGTGGATCGGATGGGTCATCGGTGTCGTCCAGTGGGAAATGCTGTTTGGAGGGGGTTGATGATGTGCCTCCTGGCGGTGAGAATTTCTGGAGACCCTCCAAAATAGAGAGTTCAATTTTGAGGCGGTTCTTGATAAATTGGATCTTTGGGAAGGTACTCTGCTGACCTGTGCGGAGCATCCGCGCTAATCGTTCAGGGCTGGGGTCTGATAGGATATGGTAGAAATCAGAGGGAATGGTCTTGGGCCAGATGGTCACAGTTCCACTAAATTTCTGCAACCAGATCTGGCTCCAGTCTTGACCCATTGGCCGGGGTAGTAGCTCCAGATGCCGTAGGACTCGTAGCCATTTGTTCATGTCTAGCTTGATATACTGCTCGATTGCAGATCCTAGGAAGCCGCCCCGCCAACCTCGGCCTTTTCGATGGGTGACTGGCCGGCCAACAGATCCACGCGAGCTAAAGAAAAAGAGATTGATGTGAGGGTTTACCTAGAAGGAGTAAGTATGTGAACTTGATCGGGGGCCATCTGGGTGGTCGCCTCACCTGGGAAACGATTGTAAAATTCACGTTGAAGTGGAGGTTCAGCGCTTTGATAGGAATGTCTGTCCGTAGACTGCCATCCTTCCATCTATGCCCGAACGAGTAAGGTGCAAGTGTGCCGTCCCGTTTCTTGGTCATCAATACCACTGGATTGAGGATGCCGGGGACAGCTGCAGACGCAAGCACAGCGCTCCAGATGACGCAATTCGGGGACGTCAAATAATTCGCCAGGATTGTTGGCGAATGCGGGTCAGATGGTACACAAGATACGTTGAGAATACGTCCAGTCCGCTCGTATGCCTCGCGAAATGTGGTTGAACCTCTGCAAAACCAGCTGCACTGGCGTGCCCAATCCATTGTATCAAACCGAGCACCTGTGCGCCACCACCTTCGAACCCATGTCATGATATCCTCTTGGCATGCCCTAATGCGATGCGCTAGAGCAGGTACGAGCAGCTGTTTCAGCTCCTCGTCCGTTCTAGTGGCAATCAATGCAGCAACCAAGGCGCCTCCTGAAGTTCCAGTAATAATATCCGGAAGGACTTGGTTATCTAGTAGCGCTCGCACGACACCAAAATGGTAATAGGCAAATGTGGCCCCTCCTGAAAGACAGAGAGCAGTTCGCCCAAAATTGGTATCCAAGTGCTTAAAGTGTTGATATTTATCTTGTCTGCTGATTAGATCAGAGTCAGCGACAACCTTTATGCACGAATGCACCTCGTCGATGTATTCCTGCACAAGGTTTTTGGTCCCAGAGTAGGCTTCACTGTAGAGCCTTGGATTCTCTACACCAGCGAAGTTGTTCTTGACACACGCTTCCAGCAAGTTGCACAGGTCCTCAATCACCGCGGAGCCAATGGAGTCGTTTCCCCCACTCCGTATCGCACTCTCGGCTTCATTTCTCACTTTCTCAAGTTGTGTTTTCAGCTTACTTATGGTCATATGGTCGTAGTAGGCATATTCGTCCGTCTTCTTCCACCTATCGTTCCCAAGATACTCATCTAGAGCTTGAGCGGATGTGAGCCAGTCCCCATAGTTGGTATTTTTGTACAATTGTCTCCTAAGGCTCTCCCGCTTCCCTCTCCACGTCACCCATTGCTCGTAGATGAAGATGTAAAATCGAGTAAGGGTGTAAGCGACTCCGAGAAAGGTAATCCAGCCCAGGACGATGAAGAGAAACGGCCACTTCAAAACAGTATAAAGCACACCTTCCCTTGTCTCATCCTTCGTCCGTAAAGGCCTCTTCTTCCGATTGCGACCCTTTCGCGCTACCCGCTGATATATCGGACGCCAATCATTCAGGGCAATGAGTGAATCGACATCCTGGTCGTTCAGGGCGTTCTCAAACTGTCGGAGATCGTCAGCGTTGATAAATTCTCGATCGTAATCCGGGATAGAGCTCGGATCGTAGAGGTCGCCGGCCGCAGACTTCTCCATTATCGATAGGCACCAGCGAGGTTCATGATGTGAAGAGGGAAAGATCGACGGTTGTTGTTCCCAATGCTTGATGAGGTCCTTGAACAAGACACATGAGGGATGTACGGAGTAAGTTCTCACTACATCTAACGTCACGAGTGCCGCCTCAGGCAGCAATGGCTCCACATCATGAGATTATAGCTGTATTAGGACTAGCCCCGGACTAATATTATTGCGACTCGTTCACCGAGATCACGTGGGTAGTATAATTCCCGAATGAGTTGGATGGGCAAATCCAATCCTCTGGCGCTTGCAGAGCATTTCCAGAGTTGTTTATAGATACAGTTCACGGTTGAGTTCCGGTGGCTGGTAATTTGTTGCTGGAAGAGATACGCCGGTCCCTGGTACATTCTGGGTAGGGTAGTATCGAGTCGACTTCAAAAGAGTAATTTATCTTCCGAGCATGCAAGGCGACTCAGTGTCTGTAGGTGTAGCACCTAACCTGCCGGTCTAATCTCTGGTGCTCTTTGCCCGTAACTCGCTATAATTGGGTTCTTAACCGTGCTATCCCCATTTCCTAAATAGGCAGTAGCGACAAAGGGTTGGTGTCGTCAACTGAGGGGCAAAGCACTGATTCTCCGGCAGTGAAACGCGGCGGTCTCTCTATTAAAGTTTTTTTTGAGGGAAATCAGTGAACTGTATTCAAGAACGATACCACTGTACGGACTACGGAGTACAATTACAGGCTCTATTTGATCTAATTGACAGGTTGCCACTCTTAATTGCCAGTATGATATCACGTGGGAGACTTACCATGATAGTCGAAGCCGAGGTGGAGGCGCGTCCACTTTCAAAGTGATAATAATACATAATAACAAAGGAGGGCGGGTCCTAGGAGGTGCTCAGAGGTAGGTATGGGGCATTTTCCAGTCCAACCGCTCAAGTGATCAACACTTGTTCCGCATGGTGGGATTCGGCTGCCAATTAAATGCTATCCTGCGGCCATCATTTACATTTTTGCTCCCGCTTCAAAACAAGTTGGCAGTCAACGCCGTAGAATGATCAGAGAAACAAAGGGGGGTACTCTGCCAAGCCTGGCCAAAGCAGCTCCATCATCCATGTCGCAACGCAATTCAAAGTATAACAAAGAAAACCCGGGCCCGGGGCGATATTTCCATGCATTTGATAGAATGTGGTGGATGATACGGCAAACAAAGGCTACTCTGTACAGAAACACAAACTCCAACCTACGTTTCATTTCAATGGGTCCGGAAGAGAGAGAGGGAGGGAAAACTAAAATTTACCATCATGCAGCTTACCATTTTAGGTAAACCGCCCTAGTCGTTAGCAACCCGTATACTACGGATATACCTGTACATACTAAGATCGGTAGCGGTAGATGGTGTAGAACGTTAATCCTGTCCCAAGGTTCAGAGGGAATGATGAAACAGGGCGGCTAACGCGCGATGAAGGTAAAAATATCAAATTTTTGGTTGAAGTCTTGCACCAAGGGTTATTGGGTCCTGAGTGAACTCCATAAAGGTTGCTCGAATGTTCAATTGAAGGGAGAACTTGTGGTCGAGAGCACGACGTACAGAGTCATTGAAGGACCCCTCCTGAGCCTGAATGGGGAAAGCAATTCCGTTCTTAGGATCTCATTTATTTTTCCTGAGTCAGCGATATTGCATCATGCTTGAAGGGATGGGGACCAAGCACCCTAACAACACTTAGTGCTGCACCACACCAACCACTGAACAGTGAAATACGTATAACAGAGGCTACGAGTCGTGGTGGCGCTAGGGAAAAGTGCCCCTAGTACAAGTGTTTTGCAAGGTTTGAGTAGACACTGGCGGGGTTCGGTCTGCAGTTTGCAGCAAGCAACCGGGATTATCGACAGTCACTAGTTGCAAATCATTCGCCTATTTGCCTGCATTACTCGGTTGGCTTTAGTGTCGAACGGAAAGGGAGCCAATCACCACAGGCCCGGGAACTGTTGGGTAGTTTCGCGACGAGGGAAGATCCATCGATGGATGGTCTGTCGAAGGAGGAGGACGACTCGAAACTAGGAAGGAGCGCATCGGTAAATGTCTCCGACTGCAGTTTGAGACCAGGATTACCTCGCAATGCGAGCGAGTGTTCGAATCGGATAAGAGGAATCTCAGAAGAGGCATGCTTGAGCGTGGGAATCATGCCAGTCAACCACCGGTTTTCAACTTAGCCTCGTATCCTCGTGGTCACACAAGAGATAAAAGGTCCGCCACCACCACACCGACAGTTCAGACAGGAGGAAATCGAAACTCAACATAAACCTCTAGAGCATCTGTCTATCTGCTACATCATGCAGTTTCTATCGGGATCGGGATCTTGAGAAGCACAGACGACCCCGGGAGAAAAAGTTGATATAGGAGCTGATATCAGATCCAAAACTATGCAACAGGCCAACACTAGGAAGCACGATCCAAGAGCATATATTTCTCCCCTTGTGATAGGGTAGCCTCTCAGACACCAGACCCCACCTCCCTCACAGGCGGGTATACATCCCTCCTTCTCAAGACAAAGCAGAACACACCAACCACGAGGGTCAGTCCCGTGAATAATTCCAATGTGGGTGTAGTGGATAATAGGCGCATTCCAATGTCCCCCAGGCCCTAAAGCAGTAAAGCAGAAAAGTTCCCAAGCAAGAGGCCTGTGGCAAATATTTCATGCCAAACCCATCATTCTTCTCCATGAGATGAGTTATTCTTGTTTGCCACTTGGTATCTGAATTGGTATCTGATGGGCAAGAGCCAGTAGATAATGATTTGCCAGCTTCTCGTCGGCAGCGTCGATCTATCCCGAACACCAGCCACTCAGGGTAAATATTGTGCCACTCATATTCTAGGGACTGGGGGGATTCATTGCCCAGGAAATAGAATGTCCTAAGCTAAGGTCTTGGGATTTGTAGACGCAGTTTGGCATACATATGATGCGCTTTGTAGCGTGCTAATTGGTAAACGAACAAATGTGATGGATAAAATGCATTCATAAAGACAGGCTAGAATGGTTGCTTTTGCTTCTCCATGACAGCTATTTTCCGAGACTAACAACATGTATTCTTAGGATGAATTATTATTATCATTATTGATGTTGCTTGTGAAGGAGGAATAATAATAATGATGGTTTGCTCTGGTAATTATGCTTCCAGGCTCCGACCGCCAGGTGACTGAAGGCTTGTAACAAACTATCCCTTGCAAGACGTAACGAACGAATGTTTGCCTTGTCCAGGATTCCAGGCTATCTCGCCCAGATAGAAGATATCTCTTCCTACTAGGACCTGTTCATGACAATGTAAGGTGAAATGTCGGTGAAGGACGAATAAAAAATGCAATATTCTATACTAGAAAAATCTTATTTTCTCTCCCCAAACCCATTGGTATAAATACGATATACTTTCTCCATCCTTGGTATGGGTACAGTAGCGGTTGTTAGGCAACAGTAAGGAATATATTACACTGAAACAATGGACTCCTTCACCATTCATATTGGAAGTTCCATCTGTTGACAGTTGAGGGGTCGGTCCTATCTTGTATCCCTTGCAGTGTAACCGAAATTTCCAAGCCATCTTGTCTCGTTTATTTTTCTTTGCTTTTTTTTTTTTTTTTTTTTTTTTTCCTCATCTCCGCGTGCTGCCGGCTGGCTGGCAGGTGGGTGGTTGGTGTCACGAGTCTGCAACAACATACCTAACCTACCTACTGTTATCTTGACATCTGCGTTGTTATGGTGACCTTATTTAAGCAATGTGCTCACACTTTAATCCTACATGCGTAGAGCATACTTCATCCGCCACATGATTATTCTACGGAATCTGGAGTTCTTCCAAATGGGCTCGCTTAATATCAACAACTAAAGATAAAGATCCGGGGGGGGCATACCAGGTAGCTAGTAACTAGAGCCTGACCAGTGAAATACCCTAATGGACCATGCTGTGAGGTTTGAAAAGTGTTCGCTAACTGTTTGTCAGTTCTAGATTATAACTAGAATATGCTCCGGAGACTTGCTCGTGCAGCCGCGATGAGGAGACCCCAGTCACAGTACTTTTAGCCTCGCGTCGGTATACCTAGCACCGCCTGCAATCTACACAATACACGCCAATCACAACCCATTTGTCTCCAGGGTATGTCTCGTGCTCATGCATAAGATTAGAGCTGTGATGCTGGGTTGAGTGATGGGATTGCTCACTCCTCCGAGATAATCGAGTATAAAAAAGGTACAGTTCTCTCAAGACTGTCAGGACCTCTCATACATATCAACTTCAAACCCCCCCCCCAATTTAGGTAGACGGTGCAAGTACTAGAGTGCAATGGCGATCTCCACGTCTATTGCTGGAGCCGCAACAGAAGACGTCATGGGTATACTAGGGTCCTCTCCTACGATAACTATCCGAATGACGAATGCATGAATTCGGTGCGGGACAACGTGGACGTGGTGGGCACGAGCTACCTACACCAGGCAATGTGAGTCCAGCAGAACTTAGATTATTTGCACCGGGTGTGGAAAGGGTGGGTGATGGATGATACTTGGAATTGGGACTTAACCCTATAATTAGTCTTGCAATAGTGGAGGGCCTTTTTCACAAAGGTTTTTTTTTTTTTGGAGCGGTTTTTCTTCAAGATTTTAGATTGTATACTTCAAAAGTCAGACATAATTCCAAGTTATCATGGACCGAGTTGGAGTGTTTTGGTTTGTACTATTTCGGGACTAACGGCTTTTTTTTTTATATATACTACGTAGTTATATATTTGATAAGGTTTGATCCAAGGCAAGGGAAGACGCTGACTCAGAAATGAAAGAGAGGGAACTGAACTTTGAATTTGAAAACCCCAGTAGAAAAAATGTTGGGAAGAACAGAACGTCATCCGTAAATCAAGGACCAATCGCGTTGTTCTGATCGATCTTTTCTGCTGATCATAAGACAAAGTTGGTATTCGGAGGGGGGGCTGGGGGGGGAACTCGAAAGACGGCAGAAAAAAAGGTGGGTTTCGATAGTGGGGACTGATGCCGACTGATGGACGAGCATCAAGGAAATATAATGAAAGAAGGAAGGGGGGAAGAAGGGGGGGGGGGGGGGGGGGTTGTTTTTAAAAATAATCATCATAATAATGTGGTGAAAGACAAGTAGTATGAGAAAGGTGTGACTTGGAGTGACAGAGGTGCAAGACACAATGAAAGAATTGACAAAAAAAAAGAGTCTATACAGAAAGGTATATTCCTGGGCAGATGCCTGGCCGGTTACGGAGGGGAAAAGTGACGAACGATGATTTTCCACTTTCCAGTGACCTACAGATAGTGGGGAAGAGGGGAGGAAGGGGGCGCAATAGCCTCAATGCGTAGGCTAATAATCATGAGTCAAAATAAGATTGACCTGGGTAATTCTTGGGTTTGTGACGGACTCTGGAGTGGTCAAGGTCAGTTGATGCGATTATCATATCATATCAAAAAGCTGAGTAGGTCCCAAGAACAACTTTAAGAGCGTAGGTTACTCCACTTGGTTATCCGAGATTACCTTCTTCGGCATGGATGGCCTGATAGGGATGAGGATGAGGAATCTGCGGCGTCATTCGGAATGTTTTAGGACCTTACTGTGGTAGATGCTTTGTCTCCGGATGAAGAGAGTATGTACTATGTAGGTCGTATTTACTACCTAGCGGGTACAGATCTAGCATCCCGATTCAACCTTCAGATGTAGTCCTAGTGGCGTTTCTGTACAACTCCGGAGTCTTTTTTTTTTTTTTAGTACTTACGATAGGCACTCCACCCTTGGCATCGATCACTTCCAAAGGGGAAATTTAAAGATGCAGGAATCCAAGGTTATCCCCCAAAAGAACATCCCAAATATCACACTCGAGGATCCTGAAGCCGCTGAGAGCAAAGGGCGCTGCAGGTGTCTGGCAAGTGACGATGATTCGTTCTACGTGCTGGTATAGTGCATGGACTCGAATTCCCGCCGGGGCGCTATCAGCTGCACGTTGGATCCCCACTACCCAATCAGCCCGTGAGACCTTGCGACTTGAGTCGGTCATCCCGTCCAGTTCGGAAAGGTATTTGACCCCTCCATCATATCATGTATTTGTCGTTAACTGCTCTGTACGGGGATTAGATACCAGTAGTACCTCCTACAGGTTGTGTTGTAGTGGCTTTGACCACGGAATTCTTAATGATCAGCTTCTATTTAATACTCTGGTCTTATTCCTGACTCTGCTGCTAAAAGTATCAATATCTGTCAGAAAAGTAAGGACAAGTTTACTTGAAACCACGCCGACAACTTTCAACCCGTTGGACCCCCCTGTGGCGGTTCCAAGGTTCGTAAAGGGATGTTCAGATTCTGTTTGTTACCGAGAGACTTGGACCATGGATAAGAACCCCGCTAATACTTTGCTGAGCGTTTTGTTCAAAAAGACAATCATGATAGGGACGGGAAAGAAGATAAAAAAAAAGGCGAAAGGAAGTTTTAATTAGATTTTATTGAATATATTATTATTATTATTATTATTATTAT
Source organism: Aspergillus ochraceoroseus IBT 24754 (assembly GCF_002846915.1). Lineage (NCBI taxonomy): Eukaryota > Fungi > Ascomycota > Eurotiomycetes > Eurotiales > Aspergillaceae > Aspergillus > Aspergillus ochraceoroseus. Next base: position 3,402,427 of record NW_024468477.1, on the reverse strand, counting down.
AGTTAACTAGTTAATATCAATCAAGTCATGAATACAGTATCCACTATACCGTACGATACCATCGGCTGCAAGTACGGGCCTCCCAATGTCCGGTGCAGCGGCTCCCCGACCAAAGGGAAATCAGAGTTATGATAACAACTTCCATGGAAGGAGAGATTGAATTGATAGAGCAGCACTATATTACATGATAGTAATCTACTACTACTTTGCCGCTTCTTTTCTTCTCCCTCCTCCTCTTTTTTTTTCCCCCTTTGAAATTTCTCCCTGTCTACTCGAAATTATCTTCGATTCCTTTTCAAAGTCTACCTATCTTCCCGATAAAAACGTCAGAGGTAAGATTCTTCTCGAGTTGTTGTCCGTGCGAATAACTTCTGTTTTCTCTTCAACTTTCTGCTTTTTGTATCCTACCTATCTCCATCTCCATCTGCTTCCCTCAGCTCCAAGCCGAGGAGCAACTAAATTATAGTCTGTCATCGCCCGCTTACCACCACCACCACTTTGACAGCCCCTTCTTCTGTCTTTCTCTCTCGTTCAGCTGATTGATGATTGATGATTGCTTCAGCGCACATCCTTATCCACCCCCTTCCCGTCCTAATAATACCTCCCATCACTTTTCATCCACCGTGACCATTCCTAGACACCACTAGGTTCTGTACTTGCATATTACTAGCTTCCCCCCGGGTCCTTTTTTTTTTTTTTTTTTTTTTTTTACCTTTTCTATTCCTCTTCCTTCCTCTCCTTTTATTTTAGGGAGGTATCTTTCCAGCTTCAGCAAGCCTCTTTGTGTTTTTCTTTTCTTTCTTTCAGGTTTGTCCAGGAGACAACCTTTCTCCCCCCCCCGCTGAGATTCATCAGTTATTTTTGTTTCTTTATTCTTTTCTTTCTCCTGTAGTGGAGATTATTTTTTTGCTCAGGTACGGTAAAGACAGGCATTGCATTGTTTGTGGCGGGAGCCTGGTTTGGAATTCGCTCAGCCTTTGTTTATTTTATCCTCGTCCCCCTTTACTTTGCGAGCCCCCTCACCAGATTTATTAGGTAGCATTTAGCCTCGCCCCTCTTCATTTTTGACATCGGACTTTCATTTTCTCCATCTGCATCTTCTCCTTGTTCACTCCTCGTGGTTTCATCTCTCAATGACTCCATACTGACATTCATGACCCTCCCAGGCCGCTCCCGAAACCCTCCCCCCGTTGTCTGCCTGCCTGCCTGCAAGATGTCGACCTTTGTTTCCTACTCTGCAAGTGTTTGAGCGTCCTTCTCCAGAGTTCGCCTGATTGGACCTTGTCTTGTTGGGCAATATATACCTTCCGTAATGGAGAAGCTGAATACCGCCGATGGACAGCTCTTCATCAAGGTTTGTACCCCGTTTTCTTACACCGTGATGTTTTCGATTATATTTGCTAACCTCGAGTGTCTTTCGCTAGAACCTTGCCAGTTTCGTACGAACCCATGAGAAGGCGCTTGCCAATGCACTACAGCTGAAACGCCAACCTACAAAAAATGGGCTCTCGACAAATTCGGGCTCGACCTCGGGCTCGACCTCCTCAACTCTAGCGGCAGCCTTGTCATTCGGGGCGCTGAAATTCACCTCCCAGAGTGTCAAGACCGCCAAACTTACCCTCACCCCTCATCACCTCTTTTACCTACTCTCCCGCTTCGAAGAAGTTCCCATTGCAGTGGGCCCCATGAATGTGAGACTGGAGAATATTCATACAGACGCGTCGCAGTCATATGTGTCATTCCTGAATAAGCCTCAAAGGTCCAAAAGTGACAGAGACTCGATTCACTCGGTGTCTAGTGTCCGTAGTGTCATGTCTGGTATGAGTACTCTCTGGTCTTCGTTCGGACTGGGGTCCACTTATTCTTACTCCAAGTCGGAGAAAGCCAAGGCTGCCTTAGAAGCGGATATTAAATACCTATACTCTGCCTTTACCAAGATCCCATGTCTGCGTTTAGCCCCCGACCGTCGTGCCCGTCTGATCCGTGGTTACGAAGAATTCCCTTTCGATACCGCCGTTCCGCTCCATTCGTTTAAAAACCTAAGCGCCTTGGAGATCATCGATATTGACTTCCGCTCCTTCTTTGGCTGGGACAGACTTTCAGAACAGCTGCGTACACTAACGATCAAGCGGGCAAATATCGAAGATCCCGCGGATCTGCTGACCGGGATTGTGCTGGACGATATTGACAAGCGTCGCCGGCGATCGTCCAAACACCAGAACTCCCCTGTCATGGGCTGGAGTGGAGGTACTCATCCCCAACCTGTCAACAGGGGTGGGCTCACCGGTTCCATTTCAGCCCCCGGATCCCCCGTCACAGACACCGCGTTTGGAACAAGCACCAGCCCCCAAGCAGCGTCCATGATCAGACTAGGATCCGAAGGTACAAAACCTCGTACCCGCGCCGGAAGTATCTCCCCTTCACGCCCGGCAAGCTCGAAACACTCTACCTATCGACACAGCCGCGGTCAGTCCGCGCGGATCAGACGGACCGGGTCAGGAAGCTCGAACTCGAGTGAAAACTCGGGATACCGGACCGGAAGCTCTTCCAATCTACTAGCTACCGTCCTTCCTCCATCCAAATGGCGCTTCCTACGACACCTGGGTCTTCCAGACAACTCTCTTACCTCTGTCTCTGCTGCAGGCCTTGCTCCTGTCGCGAACACTCTGCATTCCCTGGATTTATCGGCCAACCTCTTCACCGAGGTCCCCGATAGTCTAGCGTCGCTGGTTGCTCTGAGAGCTTTGAACCTCTCCAGTTGTATGATAGAGTCCCTCCACTCCCTCTCCCGCAACCCTCTCCCCGCCATAACCGCCCTTAACCTACGGGCGAATCGCCTTCGTTCCCTCGCTGGCATCGAACGCTTGCTGTCCCTTGAACGGTTGGACCTTCGCGATAATAATCTGTCTGACCCGACAGAGATTGCCAGACTCACCAACCTCCCTGAAATACGAGAGATTTGGGTGTCTGGGAACCCTTTCGTTAAGACACATTCTAACTACCGCGTTGTGATCTTCAACCTGTTCCGCCGTACCCCTGGGTACTCGGAAGATATCATTATCGATGGATCCGGTCCTGGATACACTGAGCGGAAGCAGTTGGTTGACAGGGTTGCGGAGCCAGAAGCTGGCCCAGTTATCCGATTGAATGCCGCTGATACATCTGCTCTGGTCAGCAAGCCCTCCGCTGCGCCGCCAGCACCAGCTGCCTCTACGTCTCGATCGGGTCAAGATCTCGACAAAGGACAAATTGAGCGGCTAACACTGAATGACTACGGCGCTGGATCTAGCCGTAAAAAGAAGAGTCACCGGCGGAGGATTGTTGACCCATCTGGAACGCCTTCCATTGATGGTAATGGAGATTCAGGTGCGGTGGTACCTTCTGTCCTTCCTGTTCAGCATGTACAATTGCCCATTGATCCGTTTGTTTCGTCGCCTACCGAGAATCAATGGAAATCTGATGGCGGACCTCAGGCCGGATCCTCGAAACCCTCCAACCCCGGAACAACAAGCAGGGATCAAGATACCCCCGCGCTGCCAGTGAATGATCTTTTCGCCCTGCAGCGTGCGCTGCAAGGTCTCGATTGGGATGTAGAGGGTGAACTCTACAAGCAACGGCTTGCAACTCTTCAGCAAGAAGTGGGCAGTAGCTTCCTCGCAGTCCTCGAGCAACATGCGTGGTCCAACAGACAGAGAGATATCGCCGTTCCTCGTCTTGGAACCAACCTCACTGATTCAGCTCGGATATCCCCGGAGTCTCTGGCGAGAGCAAACAGTCAGCCTATCTTGAGCGGTGGCCATCCCATTCTTTAAGACGGTTGGTGCAAGCCTTGCTGTGTCCGTTGCACTTTCCTCTTGTTCTCCTCCTTTCTCCCTCTCGCCCTCCCTCCCTTTCTCGCTGGGTTACCAGTCGAGTCATCCAATAATCAGCAACCAAAAGACATCCCCCTTAGACAAAAGTGCTTTTTCTGCTTTGATCCTTCAAGCTACCCCAACTGCGCTTTTCCTTCCCTGGTCAACATGCTACCAGCACCCGCTGGTTGACTGCATTGTTTATGGCGTTATGTGATCTTTCGAGATTACGGGCCGGATGTATGAACTCTTGTGTTCCTTGCGTACACCTTTTTTCCCTTTATTTTCCTCTTTTTCCCCTGCTCCTGTGTTCTCAACCACCCTGCTCTCTTCATCACCTCGATCTTCTTCACCGCACCACTACCTGCATTCGACCACACCCTCACCCGACTGGTCCACCTTATAGGAGGCCCCCTTGATAGGCAACAGATTCCACCCAATTGCTTTAGACTGCTTGTATTGTATCGGCGAAAGGTTAGCGGTGTCCACGGCGTTTTTGGATGATATGCTATTTTGTGCTTCTGATGTTTGTGATTTTTCGGGGAGGCCAGGATTTTCTGATACCTCGTTTTGCCTTGGTTTGTTATCTTCTTATTCTCTTTCCCTTCTTTCCTCCTCCGTTCCTCTTTAATGATTGCTTTTATGAGGATCTGATGCATGCCGAGATATCATTGATATTCATTGTTATAGGATGTATACCTTTTTTTCTTCTTGTTTTTACCTCATTTTGGCGATTGATTTTCCCCATTTCGGTTTCTTCGCAAGAACCCTGACGAGTTTCGGACTTGATGCACGAGACGTGAGAGGCTGTGATGAGTCCCCGTTTTTTTATTGTTCTGGCCAAGCAGCAGCAAATACCTAGTTGAATGCAATGCGTGTTAAGCGCAGTGGGATTGACGAGTTTGTGCGAGTATGGAGTAGACGTAAGCGACTCTGTGAGTTTACTTCCTGGCTGGGAGACGATGTGAGGGAGTGATGGGACGTTACTAATCTTCTCGTGATGGATGATTGTAGAACGGAGAGCTACTTACGGGGTTCTTGGGTAAGGACTCCAGATAATCTGTCAGACTTGAGAGGCACGCACACGGATGTGATATTGGTTAGAGTTCTGCTGAACGGACGTCCGTCAGACATTCGGTGTTATGGTGGAGGGATGAGAGTGCATTTGCCAGGTAAGTGCTCCTTGCAGTTGTTGAACAAGTGGTCAGGGAGGGGTTTATATTCTATCACCTATCCGCATCAGTGTAGATAGAGTCTATAGTTAGAGTATGGAATAGAGGAGGTACCGGAATGAAAGATCTAGAATCTCTCTTAGAGCGCGATGTCACCGCCATCTGGCGCGTATTCCGCTCGGTATTTGGTATTATGGTTGACGTTTTTTATTTATAGAAGCTGCTTTGCGCCGGGTTTCAGGCTGACCGCCTTGTCTTCTGTCCAATCAGATATCGTAGATAGCAGCGATTCGGGACCGTAATCTGATTACCCGCTTGTTTTTTCTTCTCCCATACACTTGAATAATATAATATTCCATCTTCTTTCCTGTCCTCAGGGTTTTCTCCAGTCAAATCAGATCCAAAGCTGCTGAAAATCAATCTCTTTGTGCCTTTTTGCGCTCGTGAGTATCTCTCTCTCTCTTTTCTTTCTCTGTCTCTGTCTGTTTTCCTTTCTCTCTCTCTCTTACGTGTGTTGTATTGCCTCACGTCCCCACTGACTCTTCTTGATCTCTGCGCGTTGCTCCAGTGTTTTCAATTTTTTTTTTTCCCTCCCTTTTCTTTCCCTCCTCTGCTTCTGCCTCAAATCTCCGGCAAACAGTGATCCCTTGATTGCCATCGCTTTCCCCCTTCCCAGTTTCCTCCTCCAACCCACTCACGCCACCACTTGTCTTTTTTTCTCTCTCTCTCGTACTCTCTTCGATACCCTTCTCCAGTTGTTCTGTTTTGAGATCTCACACGTCCGCGTCCTTTCCCTTCAGAACCAAAACCAACAATCCCCTCCTCCCCCCTACTACAAGGTTTCCGTCGCTTGGTGCCGCCTTTTTTTTTCTTCTCCCTTTCCCCCCACGACTGAGCCAGACCAGACCGGCAGGTAACCAGTGAGTTCTTCAACACTTCAGTCTCTTAAGCGTCTGCCCCCCCGGAGCCGCATCTACTCGTTATCAACGCGCCTCGTCGTCCACTGTCTTGACTACGTATTCGATTTACCACGGATCTCACTGCGTCTCGCCTTCGACCCGCCCAATCTTTCCCCCTCCTCCATCCCCCCAGGCCACAGAGCCTGCCTCCGCCGTCTCGAGCTCGTTTTTCACTCTAGATCTTGTTGGGTAAGCAGAATCCCCCCACCCTCTCCCTCTCTCTCTCTTACTCTCACTGCTCGCTATCAACCGTCGATGAAAATTTCCCCGGGCGCATTGTGCACGCGTCTTCGTGCGGGAACTACCCATTTGGATCCTCCCAGCGATCCAACTCGTGATCTCGAAACCTTTTCTAATATCCTTTTCTGATTGTGATAGTCCATAGGCGCCGCGTAATCCATCTATCCTACCTCTACCGACCTCTCCGTTCACCATCCTCTCACCTCCTTTCTTTTTTTTCGTCGCAAGACGCTTGTTTAATTAATCTTTTTTTTTGTTTCTTTTGCCTTCGTCTCTCGTTGGATTTAATACACCATGGCCGATCAGGACGTGGATTTGGACTCTATCATTGACAGACTGCTGGAGGTGAGGGGCAGCCGACCTGGAAAACAGGTTCAGCTTCTGGAATCAGAGATCCGCTTTCTTTGCACCAAGGCTAGGGAAATTTTCATTTCTCAACCCATACTGCTGGAGCTAGAAGCCCCGATCAAGGTAAATCCTCATGCCCTTCAGTACCCAGGTGCTTGTGTCATTTAGGTCTCTATTTCCGGCTGACACCACGGCGCCTATAGATTTGCGGTGATATTCACGGCCAATACTACGATTTGCTCCGCCTCTTCGAATACGGCGGTTTCCCACCAGAGGCCAATTACCTTTTCCTCGGAGACTATGTTGACCGTGGCAAGCAGTCGCTCGAGACTATTTGTCTCCTCCTCGCATATAAGATCAAGTATCCCGAAAACTTCTTCGTTCTGCGTGGTAACCACGAGTGCGCATCTATCAACCGTATCTATGGTTTCTACGATGAATGTAAGCGGAGGTACAACATCAAGCTGTGGAAGACTTTTACGGATTGTTTCAACTGCCTGCCCATTGCAGCCATCATTGACGAGAAGATTTTCACTATGCACGGTGGTCTGAGTCCCGATCTCAACTCTATGGAGCAGATTCGCCGTGTTATGCGCCCCACCGATGTACGTTGCCCTTTTTCCCTTATATTTTCTTTGAGATATGATTCCCCGCAAAACAAAGAACCTCAGGGTTTTTTTGTTTTTGTTTTGTTTTTTTTTTTCTTATTGGGCCATCGACACGCGAGAAAGAATCAGTCTCTGCCGGGCTCTACAAAGCTCAAGGCTTTGATATGCTGACGAATATAGATTCCTGACTGCGGCCTCCTCTGTGATCTCTTGTGGTCTGATCCCGATAAAGATATCACTGGATGGAGCGAAAATGATCGAGGTGTTTCGTTTACATTCGGACCTGACGTCGTATCGCGATTTTTACAGAAGCATGACATGGACCTGATATGCCGGGCGCATCAAGTTGTCGAGGACGGTTACGAGTTCTTTTCGAAGAGACAGCTGGTCACACTGTTCAGTGCTCCCAACTACTGTGGAGAGTTTGATAATGCTGGCGCAATGATGAGTGTGGATGAGAGTCTATTGTGCTCTTTCCAGGTGAGCTTGGTTATCCCTAGTGTCGAAGCATCCAGGCAAAGAAAGAAATGGCTAACCCAGGCTTTTTTTTTTTTCAATCCAGATTCTAAAACCAGCAGAGAAGAAACAAAAGTACGTTTACGGGGCAATGAGCTCAGGCCGACCCATCACTCCTCCGCGAAAGCAAAAGAAGAAGTAAGCATACGAGCTTTTCCATGTGCAGCAGGTTCGGGCGGAGATAGAAACGATATATATCCATCGCACTATGTCAATACACGAGAGACTCAGCCCTTCAACGACATCGATGTTCCATTAGACGGTCGGAAGCAGCGAATTACACCCAACCTCTCGAAAGAACCTTACGATATGCAGAGAAACGCCGCAATTTCCTTCCCGCATCCCAACCTCCAGCGACTCCGGAATGATTGTTTGCGCTGAATATGTTTTATTTTATACGGAAGGTACTTTGTGCTCCTAGTCGGGGTTGGTGTTTCCCTTTTTTTTTCTCCTTCCCCTCCTGTTTACCCTTCTTTCTTTCCCCTTCCTTCTTTCGTTCATCCTTTTTACTTTACAATTTTACCTCATGTTTATCAGAATCCGTTTGGCAGAGAGAGGGAAAGCGACGGCTGCATCTGGTGTTCTCCATGTTCCTTTTTTGTTCAACTCTTTTTTCCTGTTTTTTTTTTTTCCCGCCCCTCTTCCTTTTTTTTCTTTAAAATCTTCGTGTGAGTGTAATGCCAACCGACCGAATAAGCAACGACACCCGCGTGTCTTTGGAATGTGTACTAAGATTTTATCCGCTTCTTGATTCTCATCTCGTACTTGATCCTACTTTGGTCATTCGGTCATCAAGGACGGCAATACACATGTATATGGGTTCATACAGCAGGTATACCCAGGTAAACAACAAGCGTAGCCTCACTTCTTTATCAGGTATACAGTAAGTACAGCCGTCTATACTGAACAAATCTCATACGGACCTAAACTATCATATTAATGTATGTCTGTATGTCTGTATGTCTGTATATTAAGCAGGTCAAATCAAAGGCCAGAATACTAAATCCCTTTTTCTCTTTTCCCTTTCTCCTTACCTTCCTCCATTGCCATTAAAGAAATAGCACAAAGAACGGACCAGCAAAGCAAAAGGCAAAGCGGAATCTCTTCCCCAAGGAAGAAGCCAATAACCCCAATTGATTCAATTTACTCCCTCCGGATAATTTTTTTCCAAACAGGTTTTGAGTAGAGTTGAATTCAGTTGCTTTGGTTTCGTCGATCATGCATGTATACACATGTATACGCATGTCATCGGATAGCTAGGTTGGTTGAGTTTGTTATACGTTTGTTTATTTGATTAATTGGCTATAATTTGTAATCTGCAACTGCTTGCTTGTTGTTTGGACGAGGTAGAAACGTGGCATAGATGTGTGGATATTGGATATGATAAGGGGAAGACTAAAACAAGCCGAGAGAGATGGATGGATGGATGGATAGATAGATAGGAGTCTCAAGTCATGACATGGCAGAAGCGAAGGCGGGAGCGAAAGTAGAGAGGTAGTAGAGGCGGGGGAATGGGGAGATTAGCTACCCTATAGCTATAACTTGTCTAGACATATTGAGACAGCCACCTAATACCCTCGCCGTACCCTTTATCGTTTATTAGCAAAGCCGTTAAATCTAAGCTATACGGATGACGAAAGAACTCACCCTGTCGCATGACAACACTGCACATGAACACCTCGATGGGCCGAATGCCCTCAAGCGGCACCTTACCTTTACCCGTTGTCTGGTACAGGCCCAGTTGGTGTCGGAGTTCATCTTCGCTCACAGCATCCGGGTGATCGATCTTGTTTCCAAGAACCAGGAAAGGCACCTTGGAAAGCTCTTCCATGGCGAGAAGGGCGTCGAGTTCGGCCTTGGACTCGGGGAATCGCTCGTAGTCCTTGGCGTCAACGAGGAAAACGATGCCGCTGACTTCGGGGAAATAGTCTTTCCAGAGACGTCGGGCTGCGCAAAAAAAAAAAAGAAAAAAAAGACACATTAGATGAAGGCACAGGAGATGAAAAAGGTTCACTTCTACTTACCCTGCTGATGGCCACCGAGGTCAAAGGTAGTGAATCGGTTGTTTCCAATGACGAGCTCCTCCGATGCTGTAAGCAGTAGATTTCAATCAGTCTCTGTTCTCTTAGCCCATTCCCTTTCTTTGCAGTATATCCCCCTTATTCCATCATGAAATCTTGTTTGTATTCTCCGCCAGGGTTGAACAAGTTGATAAAAAAACATACTTGGGTGAGCAGTAGGTTGAAGGATGGCAACACGGTCATTCTATGAAATTCATAAAGTCAGCCTTATTTCTCATTTGGTCTTGTCTTCCTTTTCTCCCAATGAGCCTTCTGGCAGCGACGCATCTATCTTCTGCTCCTTCACGCGACCACAAGACAGCCAATCAATTCACTATCATATCCCTCCTTATCCTTCCTTCCCTTAAGGAAAGAGAGACGATCCCACCAAGAGTAAAATAACTAGGCGCGACAACTCTAAAGGGAACATCTCACATACCTTCAACATGTGCAAAAGGGTGGTTTTCCCTGCATTATCGAGACCAAGGAACAAGAGCTTAGCGTGCTTGTTGAGCAAGCCAAGAGACGACAAAAGGTCGTAGACTATCGCATACAAATGTCAGTGCATCGAAATCCAATGGCCTCTATACATTAATCCGTAGAAGAAAGCTGATAGCCGGCGAAACACGAATCCCATCCACCCGGGACAGAGGTGGGCGAACTCGGGCCTCGCGGGCGATAAAAAAAAAACAAATAAAAAAAAAAAATAAAAAACACGGGATACCTACACCAGTTAATAATCCACATGGCGGATTCGACTCAGATCTCGCAAAAGGATTCTAAGAATCGTGGAGATAAAACGGGAGGGCCAAAGGGCAGTTGGGGAGGAGTGAGAGTCGGTGTCGGTGCTGGAGATAACCGTATGAGAAGGAGACAGATTGCGGTGGCCGAACAGGTGACGTTGAGTGACTTTCGCTTGCTTTGACGCTTAGCCGAGCGCCTAACCCAACCCAGCCGCGGGAGATCAGCCACTTTTCCCAAGCTCACTTATACAGAAAGACAAGAACCTCTTTTGGTCTCGATAATAAACTTTACAGAATGGGTTGTGTAAATTATTAAATTTGATTCTTGGATTGAGCCAGCCTTCGGGCTGTTAACTCAAATATCTACATTCTCAACAGCCAAAACAAAGGGGTATACTACTCCGTATGAACCGCCTGAATGCAAAAAAAAAAAAGCCAATCCGAGCAAGATCCCACCAGAGAGACAGCAAGAGCCAGATACTAAAAGGTGTAAAAATATAAAGCAAAAGAAGTGGGCGAATATATATAGAGAAGAAAGGAAAGCGACCGCCATGTAGATGCAGACACAAAAGACCTTCCTGATGCCAAAAAGGTGTATGAGAAAAAAAGGTGGGAAATTGTGGGATGCAAGGCCATGAAACACGTTAATGCAAGAAGGAACACTCGGGACACGTGTTCTGTCAAGACTTGCAAAAACATGGTTGGGGAAAGGGGGGGGGGGTTACCCAAGTATGTACAAGAAGGATTTCAAGTGTTGCCCTTGCCCAAGAAAAGGATGCCTAAACAGATAGGACGAGTTGCGAGCTCTCACCGACTCCGTAAGCTCTGAAACGCTCAGCCACTTCAAGGCCAAGCTCCTTCATCCGTTCAGCTCCTTTTCCGGGAATAGGGCGCCGTTCCATCTGCTCTTTGGCAGCTTTGCGGCAGTGTTGGCGCCAGAATTTTTCCTTTCGTTTCTGGCGTTTCTTTTCTAGACCCTCGACAATGTCGATTGCACTTCGAGTATGAATTTCACGAGTACGGGACGAGTCACGCTCGTGGGACTCCTGGATCGGTACGATGCCAGACCAACGGTAAGAGTCCTTTGTAGTAAAGAAGGGATTGGGTGTGCGGGGTAATGATTTGGTGCGAGTCAGTATTGGGCGCTGCACCAACTCACTAATGTTGAGACCATGGTGCATGGCGGGAGCTGCGTCGAGAGACTGCTCGTCATTCTTGGATAATCTGAGCTTCATCGGGGGTGGCGGGGAGCGAAGACGTCTGGGCGAGGCTCTACCTTGGCGACGAGGTGGAGGTGAGACCATCCGTCTGGGAGAAACTCGAGGAGAGATTTTGCGCGACTGTTCTCCATCTGACCGACCTCGAGGGACATCATCTAGAATAGTGGATGATTCCATTTCCTCATCCTCATCATCGTTGTCCTCGGGATCAGATGTCGGGAAGCTAGGGTCGATGTCCTGAGGGATGATGATTTGCTTAGAGAGACGACGTTGCTCGATGCAGGACTTGTAGGCAGCCTCAAGAGGTCGATCCTCATCAAGAGTGCCACAGACAAAATCAGTGCTATCTGGCAGGTTGGGAGTACCGGGGCGCATTTTGGGGATCTTCATGGGGCGACCTGTCGTTCTCCCTGAAAGAGCAGGAGGCCATTTTCGGTGCTGGTTGTCATCGTTCAAGGAGTCAAAAGACATGGCGGAGTCTCTACGGGCGAACGAGAAGCGAGGTACATCGACAGAATGAGGGCTAGTGGTAGCAGTGGTGCTTCCAGGAGCCCAGAATTCGTATTCAGAGCCCTCATCGCTCTCGTCCGAGTCAGCGAACCCAGCCTCGTTATCAGACTCATTTCCATCATCTTCGTCGGAAGAGAAGTCGTGAACAGTCGAGTCATCGTCCGCAACATCGGCTTCTTCATCGTCTTCCTCGAGGGCCTCCTCTTCTGCTTCCTCGGCAAGTTTCCTGATGACATTTTCTTTCTTCATGCAATCATTCAATGTGATCTTTTCCTTATACTCGGAGGACTTGGTCACCCATTCGTCATCTTCTTCAAAGGAGCTTGCGAACTCGTGGAATCGGGTTGCTTCGGAATTCTCAAACTTCCCCAAGCCACTGGTGGGAACCCCCCTTCGAGTGTCTGGGGTCTTCTCATTCTGAGGGGCAGTTGATTGTTCCTGAGGAACAGGCTTGTGTTCTTGAGGAATGGTGATCTTCAGGCGGGTATCCTTCTCGGGGGAGGCCTTGCGTGCAAGAGGGGCTGGAGATCCACGAGGACGAGCTTTCAAAGTGCAGCGACGCGCAGGAGATCGATCCCTGCAAGACTCAGGAACCCTTGCCGGACAGACGAAGGTGAGGACAGTCTTTCGTTTGGGCTCTACCGGGGCGGGGTCGTTAGACTGAACATGAGAGTTGGGTCGTTGAGGTGTTGGTGGTTGTGGTTTCTGTACTTCTTCCTTGCGGCCACAGGCGAAGCTAATGCACCTCTTGCGTCCAAGGTTCGCTTCCACGGCCGACTCACCACTGTCAGCCCCGGATGCCTTGCTGTTGTTAGCCACCACAAGTGGATTATTACCAGGTAGCTGCGAGGATAGGGGTGGACTCGAGGTTTGAGACAAGGACGGACTTGTGAGGCCGCCGTCACTAGTCAGCTCAGCTGTCGAAACGCCACTTATGTTGCCGTAGGTATATGAGCGGTAGAAATTGTGTTCGTGAGAAGGATGTTGTTCTGATGGGCTGACAGTAGGGCTGCTCTTGAGTGCGCGCGTAAGAAGGGATTCTTTTCGATCCGTCATGTTGGTGGGGGATTTGACGTAAACGATTCCCTCATCCATGGCTCTAGGAGAGGCGTTGAGGAAGCGGTGATCAGGAGGTTCATCCATGTCCTCTGCCATGTCGGAGTCTTGGATAGTGGGTTTGGAGCGAGAGGATAGAAGCATCTTCAATAGGTGATGTACTGTAGAGAAAGGTCGGTCACCACTGAGTAGATGTACCATCGTTTCTTTCCCGGCGGGAATTTCATCAGATGGAGAGAGGAAGGGAGAAAAGTAATGACGGCGAATGAGGTAAGGCTGAGGTAGTGAGAGTTGCTGGTGTTCTTGTAAGAGTAGTGGTGTAATCGTGACTCGACGGGACGGGTGGTGGCAGAGAAGTAAGTAATGGGCAACGAAAAAGACAATCAATTCACGCCAGTAAAGGAGGAAAGAAGGTCTCTCAAATATCGATCAAGAATAAACCGATCGACCCAAATGGGTAGAAGAAGATCAAGCCCGAGGTAGGACAAGAAAATGTTATGATATAAAGCACATAGTGGAGGTATGAGAGGAGAGTGCAAAAAAAGGATGGTCAATGCAGGCCAAGAAAAAAAAGGAATTTACGCCTTCTTCAAGGAATGGCAGCTCCAAGAGCGCCAGAAGAAGACGCACCAAGAGGAGATCGGGGCAGCAATAATGCGTTGGCAGGCGCAGATGGGGGAGGCAAAAGAAAAGAAAAGACAAGAAGCGCGAGAAGAAAAAGGGTAAAAAAGGGACTAGGGAGGGGGAGTTGAATCGTGAGTAGTGAATTGATGGGTGGTGTGGATATTTTTGATTTTTTTTTTTTTTTATATATATATTATTATTATTATTTTATTTGAATTTTATTTTATTATTTTATTTGAATTTATTTTTTGTGGATTTTGATTTTAATTTAATTTGAATTTGGAAAAATAATAATTAAAATAATAATAATACATATATAATATAATACCCCTTCTGGTAATAACCGTGTAATCAAGAGAGCGAAATATTCCCAGCCAAAGGACAACCCAGACAGACAGAGTGGGTAACTTATTACCATGAATGTCACCCACTAGTACCCAAGTAGTTAGTAATGACAGGAATCAGGATCTTCTCTTAGCTTCTTTTCCTTCTGCAGCCGGCGTACAGAAGACGCTTGGTCCAATCAGCCCCGCCAAGCCACGATCCACCAACTGGTTTTTCTTTTGCCAAATCCATGCATGGTTCGGTTCCTGCGGCTATGTGACGTTGGAGGTATAATAATAATGAAGTCAACTAAAGTGAAGGGAAGAAAGGGTATGGGTATGTTTAGGTATGAAGTGTAGGTATAAAAAGATTCAATCTTTAATGGGCATGATTATTATTCCTATACCTAGGTAGGTTATTATGATGATGAGGGTTATAGTGGTTTCATCCACCTGGCAAAGGTTGGTCCTGACCAAGTCACCATCACTCCCACTTCGAAATACTATGAGGGATTAATCATTCGAGGGTCAAGACGGAAGCCTCCTACTAACTACGGCGGAGGCGTTCTCAGCTTCCAAACTCGGCGCCAACATCGTCATAATCCTCGTCGTGATCCTCACTAAATACTACTACTACTACTACTACTACTCTCCGTACTCATAATAATAATAATATTATTAAAACATAATGATGATAATGCTTAAAGTATCTTCTATATAATAATGTAAGAAATCTTGCGGAGGATATTGATCGGAATGTTGTACAGATCTTAAATGCCATCTCAAAAAGCGAAAAAAAAAAAAAACTGCCAGAAGGAGTTCGCCCCCACGGAGTCGGACGCAAGGAGAGGGAAGAACGAGCTGCCGCAGTCATTCTTACATTACTGGTATTTCCCCCGTATTGGCTGATTTCGCCTTGCCAAAGAAACCCGGAACGTTGCACTCTTGACCGAGTACTAGGTAATCTTCTTGTAATCCCATTACCAACTCCGCAAGAAAGCCCACCCGTCCGCTGCGAGGACGACAAAACTCCGGCGCGTTTCTTTCTTTTCTTTGTCACTTTCAGGTTTCAGTTTCTTTCTTTCTTCTCTTCCATTATAAGTCCTAATAATAAGCAGGCATTGCTTTGCTTCTTTACTCTACGGAGTACTGTAAAAAGGGAAAAGGGTAAAACTGGAAATTCGGATTGATCTTAATAATATAATACCGAACTACGAGCCGTGCCTGGGTTATGCGGAGTTGCCCCTCTCGGCCAAACTACCATTACCCTCCTCCAACCCGGTCGCAGCAACGTCCAGCGCAGATTTGGAGAAGCGCACAATACGCAGCGCTCTACGCGCTTGAAACAGTTCTTACTTCCAAGGTTTACTATAGGCTATAGCAGCATGCCACTATTCCAATAACAATGCTTGGTGTTTTCTTGTCAAAGCCAGCTAGGTATCGCTTACGCCGAACCTTCCCCTTACTGGCTCGATTCCTCCGTCTCGATCTTTCCCTAATCCGGAAAGCACTACTCTTGGCCTCTGACGTAGTTCGCAGTTACTTTAATTCAAATTTATTTTGTATACTCCTAGTTATGAATACCACGATTATATGTTCATGAAAACGAAAACGAACAAAAGAAGAAGAAGAAGAAGAAGAAGAAAAAAGGGAGTAAACTACGTTAAAATTGTAAACTCAGAGGCCAATGTTACCCCTAAACTGGCGGCTGTTGCTATGCTACTACCCTGGTCCGAGCATCATGACGCTCTCGAGTTAGTTGAAACAACAACGCGGGAAGGCCAGAGTGACGACACCGAAGACTCCTTCTGCTTCTAGCATACTCACAAATTTGGACAACGGGTCGGCACGGTAACTTTATGGAGTATTTTGAATAGACGAAACTGGAAAGAGAATGAACTTGGCTTTTCCCCCCTGTTCTTCTCTAACACAGTCAGACCCCCAAGACTCAGGAGTTGTCTCACAGGGACCGTCTCCGATTTTGGACCGAAAATACTGGAATAAATAGCCTGGCTTGGCTGTCCAACATTAGATGAAGACGAAAAGGGCAGAAAGGAGTCAGGAGTCAGGACTCCCAAGCGATGTAGATAACCGCTACTAATTGTCTTGTCATTGCTAGGAGTGATAATCATAGGTTCCACTACTCCGTCCGTACTCTACCCCCGTATATTGACTCTCTTGAATACCAAGAACTGAATTCCAACTGAATTCCATATATATATATTTTTTTATTTGCCTTACAAAATTCGAGAGTCCTCCATCAACAATTCTGGCGAAAATCTGACTTGGTTTCACACAATCATGCAAGCCTCAGATGTACAGACTCGTGGTCAGTAGTTTGTACAACGGCCGGTCCACATCAGGGATTCCAATAAAATCTATCAAAGATCACACTGTAACGCCCCATGTTTTCTCCTGTATTACAAGGAATCTTGAACAGAATCAGATTCAACCCCATCCAACCGTCCTACTAACTAACCCCCACAACAAACCCAAGCAAACCCAAGCAAAGAGCGGTCGAATGCTTCATCTGACCGATGACGAAACCCAACAGACCCGATCAAATCAGTTATGATCAGATTCAAAGGGACAATCCAAGCAGGGGGACGTCAGCAGCTGTACCAAAAGATGCCTCATTTCTTGCGTCTTGGACAAGCTTCTGTAGTTTCAGGGATCTCCCATCCCAACCAAAGTTTACAAAGCTACAGATCCTCCAGGTAGACAGTTTACTCACACCAGGCTGGCTTACCTCCTAGTTGCGATCGAAACTGAAGAAATGCAGTCTAGTTGGCGATACGATACGATACGATTAGAGTATTCTTACGCGCGCCTTGTGTCTCTCAGTTTTAATAAAAGCAAGCCACTTCTTCGAATGATCCTCCGGGAGGCGGACCCCTAGATACTAGTAGATGGGAAAGGGAGAGTGGATAGAAATACCACGAACAGGAATGAGTGAGCGGTGATTGGAGATGATTCCCATCCACTGTAAGAACAAGCATCTTGCGATTCTCCCTTTAGCAGGCAGTAGCTGAATGCTCGCATCCTCCCCACACTTTGCTTTTGTCTCGTGTCATGATCCCTAACCTACCGCTTCCCTCGATATGCTCGGATGCTTTGCATGAATAAGGCGTTGTGTAAAAGCGAAAAAAAAAAAGGCAAAGAGAAAGGCAAACTAATCGCCCCCTCCCCCCCCCCCCATGTGGCGTGGAAAGCATCTACCGGAGTACGTAGGTATGATGATGGCCTTGACCTCAGGAAAACTCTCCGCGGCATTTGCCTTGACGGGTTGTTAAGAAAGGCGATAGGGCCTGAGAATTGAAGATTCAGCCAGGTATCTGACCTGACGCAAAAGCAAGCACCATGTACATAACGGAGTACCGTAGGACATGTGGCATGTTATAGGAGAAAATTGCCTCTTGCAGCATTTTCCCCCATTCTGCAATTTGTGATGGAGAGGCTGCAGCAAGCCAACATTGCACCGGGTGGAGAGGTTATGAATTGTCGCGTGCAAGCAAGTTAGTACGGAGCACTCCTTAGGCAATATTGGACAGAAGTAAAGCGCCTGCTTTAATTGGCCATACAGAGTAGGAGGTACCTACTGTTATTCGGGGGGGAGTGGGGGGGATTTCTATTTCCCCCAATAACTCCAGTCTAACAATTTATGGAGTAGGATGTAGTCAATGAACTGTTTACGGAGTAGTTGTTAATGAAAAATCAAACTAGGAACCGTATTAATAGCACAACCACATGATTAAATCAGGAGGATAAATCCCAGCCTCCACTCTATCCATGCCTTTCTGCCCACCTAAACCGCTACCCACTTTAGGTGCACCACACATTCTTCGCGATCACACATTCTTCACAATTTTTAATATTTCAACTTATTTTTATTATTATTACAACACAACATGCCTAAATCTCTAGATTTTAATGAATCTCGCTTGCTTGAAGCTATTACCACAGTTAAAAAGCAAAAAAAACCAAATATCATGAAGATTACATGAGAATTTAATATGCCTGACTCTACACTCTAAACGCGCCTCAAAAAACCAAAGATACTAGTAACACCAACAACAATGAATAAGAACCTTCTACAGCTATATTAAGAGAAGGCCTTAATCAACTAGATTATATAAATACAGAAATAGAACATCCCACCAACTCCTAATAAGCTATCTCAATGGGGGGGTAAGCCATATGGAAAGGCAGAGTTCTTAAAGATTATCTAGCTAATCCACAACCAGACCTTTCTACAGCAAATTATTTGAGATGCCTTTAAAGAACACGGTATCTGGCCAGTTAATAATACTAAAATTATTAAAAAACTAGCGAATCAGATAGATATACCAGATATATTAATTAACCTTTATCAAACCCTATCTCCACCACTATTACTATCCTCCAGCATTAAAAACAGTCCTCCAGCAATAATAGAGGCTCTTCTAAAGAATCAGGCAAAGGTTACAAAGGAACTTGATAAGGTATCTAACCAGGCAAGGTGGAATATATCAAAACTCTTTTAATATTAGGCAGAGAAGCTCGAGGAGCTAAAAATAACCCAGGAAGCAATTTAAAGGATTAGGGCTATACAAGAGCCTCAATACCAGGTTTATACTAAGCGCCAGATTAAAGGTCTATCTAGTAACAGGGTTCTAAGAGTTCGTGATGCTATTTGATTAATTAAAGATAGGAAGGCAAAGGATGCTAAATATAAGTAGAAGAGGTTAGCAAAGCAGAAAAAGAAAGTATATAGTTCTCTACCCCCTCCACGCTCGCAGGAGTCAATTCAAAGAGGAATTGATAATACAAGACATGCTAAAGAAGCTGGAGAGTTTTTTTATTTTAATTACTAGTATTATTATTATTATATAGCTTCAAATATTAAAAACATCGCAAAGAATGTGTGATCGCGAAGAATGTGTGGCGCACCTAAAGCAGGTAGCGGTTTAGGTGGGCAGAAAGGCATGGATAATCATCGAATCCGGTCACTCTTACTGGCTAGGATATAGGAGCCATGCCGACGTCGGCCTAATTTAGGACTTTGTATGAGGCATTTTCGACTTGCAGGAGTTCCCCACAACGCACAGGACTTGGCGCTGCTCTTGTTCGCCGCTCGAATGCACAATGTTCCCAATGCGGTAATAATGAGGCCAGGAAGACGCGCTTCCCAATGAGAGAGCTCGGGCATCCCATCCCATTTCCACCTGACTCCTCTGACCCGTGGGCTTGGGACTTCTAAGACATTCGGAGAGAGAAAAGAGAGTATCTACAAAGTTTGTACTAGGAATCAAGAAGGAACCTCGTGCAGGAAAGTCAAATACGCTCCTGTCGAATCAATGCTTCAAGATTCATCCAAAGCTCGCTCGCTCAACCCAAACACCATGGATGAGCTCAGGCCCTATGAGAATCACTGCTCAGCTTTAAAGCGTACCCGATATTAATGCGACTCTATGCGCGGTTGCCGCCTTGACACCTGCATCTCCTCCGCTGCTCGAGGAACCAACCATCCCTGGTTGGAGTTAATATACGGAGTACCACGGAGTACTACGGAGTACTACGGAGTACTACGGAGTACTACGGAGTATATATGTATATATCAGGAGAGAAGGGAGAAAAGGTGGGGATGGAGAGGCCTGCCCCCATGACAACATTGAACCTCGTGCAAAGGATTTGACTATGAACCCTGACGGACAATGGTAACGAGAATACCATACTCGATACAGTATGTCACATACAGAGTCCACGCGGCGATTTATGGTTCTGGTAGATAGTGTCTGCAGTGTAACGAGATTGAGATTGCACTGATCTGGTCTAAGTGATCCTTGCTTCGTCCCCATTCCCGTCCGACTTGGTTATATCAGAAGAATTATGAACCAGGGCTACGGCTTACCCCACGAAGAATCTCGCCCATTGCCAATTACAAGTAACACAACAGGAGAAGCAGCAGCGCTCGATTTTCCCCCATTGATCGACCACCTGAATGCATTCCCGGAATGTGTCAGGCTCGATTAAAGTCGACGCCAGATGTTTTCCGTGCGTGTTCTACAAGGGACAGATCCAGAACATGCCACAACACAACGGTCCCCCACCCCCTTTCAATTGGCGATATGCTTACTTGAATGCATGTTGATCCCATGATCGACATCTCAGAACGAAGGGGGAAGCATCGCAGATCAAACTGGTTAAATTGGATGCCTCCGTGATACAGCCAAGGCCTCTGCCAAGGCACCTCTTGCATTCAGTCAAGTTTATGCTGTTTAACTGTCCCCCCTTGCTCTGCCTCCAGACCTGGCCAAAACATTGTGTTTCATTGCTTCATGCCACAGCAGTACTTGGCAACGCTCTGGATGTCAACACAGGAGTTCACCCTCACGCGTACAATTGTACGACCCTAGGTAGCTTTGACTGCCAAGGGAGCCTATTCAAGCTGGAAGACCATTTTGAAGCATTGGTGCTTGTGACAAGAGGCGAGTCAGAGGAACTCGGGAGCCAACAAACGACTTGCTTATGTCAATTTATGCCAATGCCGACGTGAACTCAATTCCTGGCGGTTGAGGTTGAGAGATTCTTCTTCTTCTTCTTCTTCTTCTCTTCCTCCGCCTCGGTTGGATGATGTCCCATGATTCTGAGTAACATTCCAGAGGCAAGGAGGCGGACGCTGCTCTGCCAAGTGCTGCGCCAAGAGTTATCTCAAATTCTTCAATCCAAGCCTGCACGGAGTTCCACGGAGTCCGACTAAGGTGAGCTCGTGCCTTGAACTCTGTATACCGAGAACGCGCTCTACTCCGGAGTTATTTCTGTTGGCGGTAGATCATCGTGGATCATATGCCTCTAATATCATTCCCAAGGCTTGGCGATCGAGGATGAGACCTGATCTTTGACCTGAGTTAGAGATGGTGAGAGAAAAGGAGCAAACTTGAGCTTGGAGTTGTACTGTGGATTTGGACAGGACTTTTGCCTCCGAGGCGCGCATCACGATAACCAACCAAGATCTAGAATCGGAGACCAAACAAACATCCAAGACAATCTGCTTCCTTTTACCAACCCTACAGCTCTTCCTATCCGCCCGGTGTACTCCGTGCCACTCCGCTGACCACCAGACAGACAAATCAGCGGACCCTTCGTCATACAGAAGTCCTACAGCAACCTCTGCCCAACCGCCTTCTCCTCTCCCTCTCCGAGTCTTTACTTTGGTCAGCCCAGATCTACGTGGCTTGTTTACAATCCTCTCTTGGCATTCCTCCGCCCCCCCAAGCCACTTCCACATCTTCAAAGGTCGTCAGACGCCCCAAGTCTTGGTAATTACTATATGCACAATGCTTATACCTAATCCGTGGGAGTCAGCTGTAAATCAACGGTTAATTATAATTCTATTGTGTACGATCATCATACCTAGCCGCTGGGCCAGGCATCTGCGCCCGCTAAGCCAAGACTCCCTACCCCTTTCTTCTCTTCCTCCGTCGTCTTCCCCTTTCACGCTACATAGTACTCCGTATAATAGTACTAGTATATGGTCGAGAAGATCAACAAACAACAAAGTGAACGGTACTATTTAGTACTAGGGAACGTGAATGCTAAAAATATCCCTTGATTCATCTACCGTAATATATAGTTCGTAGATCACAGTTCCCAGTTCCCCTGTAGTTGTCTGTCCAGCAACAACAACTCCCCCTTTCCTCTCCTTTCCTCTCCTTTACTCGTATCTGCCCCTGCTCTTCCTCTCTCAACTAGTAAAGGCAATAAATTACCTAGGTAGTTAGTGAGTACAGTATTAGGCATTAGATTAGGTACGTACCCGAAAGCTTTGGGGGAAGAAAAAGGGGGGGGGGGGCACCTCCATGGAAAGAGAAAGCCGTACAGACCCCCGTAATTGCACACAGGCGATTCATCGACGGTCCAGTCCAAGGCAATCAATCAATCAATCAATCAATCTCTCCAAGAGGAGCCCAGCCCGATATAAACATAAACGGACAGAAAAGGGGGGGGGGGGGGGGATACGAGGCTGGAAGAGTATCTATCTATCGTCTGTCTCTCTTTCAAATCGTATACAATCGCTGTTGAGGTTATGAATTGGGTGTTGGGCTGGTTCTGGGTTAGATGCACTCCGTACATATTCCTATCTGTATGTCTGTATGTCTGTATGTATGTATGGATGCATGTACAGAACCGGAATAGGAATGGGAATGGGAATGGATAGATTAACTACACCTATTCCTGGACAGTTGGTTACTAGGAAGCCACGAGATAAGATAATCTGACGATGCAATGTCATTTATTCCCGGATTGGATTCCTATGAATGTATGGATGTAGATGCAGACAGGATGATAAGATCTTCATCCAGCCCATTTATGAACAATATAAAACAAACCGATCGATTGAATTATATTGGCGAGTATCTACTCTAGCTTGTGATGTTGGATATGTGCGGGTTGGTTTTAATTATATATATATATATATATATATTTGCTCTTTAGATTTCCTTTGGTGTTTCGCATGTCGTTATGCGGTAATGGCTATATACCGGGACTTACGGGCTAGTCCGGTACGGATGGTCTGGTGCAGATGAAGCAGTTTGATACTCAGAGACCAAAATTTAGACTAGGATATGATACTCGTGCAGCACTTTCATCTAGCATTCGCATAGATACCTAGTTACAGGAATAGGGATGATGCCTGTATCCTTAATTTATCCTGCTCTGTAAGGCGACATGCATAAAGATCGACCAGCGATTTGTATTTCTTTGTTATGACATGGAAAACTAATGAAAGTGGAGGCTATGGTTGTAAGAGAACACAAAACCCAACCCCGCCGAAATAAAGCTAGCCAGGGAAAAATCATACTACCTCACATTTTCCAGGGATAATATTTATAATGAGCAAAGTTGTCAATATCTGTAGCGCCGTAACGGTCGAAGCTTAGTGGGCCTTGTTGCCCTTCGACGCTGTTTTGCTTTCGCCATTCTCCACCATTGCAGGATAACGCCCTTGGCCCAAAGGATTCGCTCCCTGGTTTGGACCACTACGGCGCATTGTATCGCAACCGCTTTGGCGACGATCCGCCGCTGGAGCTCTCGGCATGTAAGAACGCGTCGCCATGCATTCTGTAGTACTGTGGCGGCTCGCACTCGTTTCGTGGTTGAAAGAAAGCGGGAACAAAGAAAGGCAAGGGCACCAGTGGTAGATTCACTGTCAAGGGTGCGTGTCTTGGAGATACCGGGGGAGATCAGGTTGACTGGTACTCGTCAGTTTCCGGTTGATTCAAAGGTGGCCGCTGTACTTACCGAATTGTGCGCTACACCCCAGTAACTTTAAACGCTCATTCAGGGAGGATTGGCTGCCATCAAATAGACAGCCATGGCTCGGCCCCAGGACATACTCTTTGTACTCGTCCACTATGCACTCGTAGACACTACCATCCGCAAAACTCGTTCCAAGGCTTTCCTGCTGCACACCTTGCAGCAGTGCCACAAGGGAAGCCCAGTGCCTGAGCAGAAAAGCCGGTTCCTCCGTCTCGTCACTCAGCGGGTAGCTTTCACTATCTTCAATCCTTTCACTGAGCTGAGACGCACCTCTCTCCCGTAGTATTTTGATCTCTTTTTTCAAGTCCTTCAAATCTATTATCCCAGAGAGTCCCCACTTGCTGACAAGGCCCCATAAAAGAGCAATGGTCTTTTCCCGGTGTCCGTCAACGATGTCTTCGGGATTAACATTGCAAACGAGCTGTCTGCCATATTCTGTGGAAGCCAATGCATCCAAGCCCGTTTTTGCATTAAATAGTTTCACTGCACGGCTCAAGCATGGGAATTTCAGGTGCTGAGAAAGGGGCCACTGAGAGCTTTCTGAACCGCTCTCAGATAATGTCATATCCGAGTGCTCTGCGTCAGGACACTCGACATCTAAGCAAGAAGCCGAGGGATAGAGAAGCAGCTCTATAATTCTAGTCAACCTGACACCGTCCCTCAGATCAACAGCCAAATTAGATATCTCATAGCTATATTCCTTGAGAGGCTGCTGCTCATAAAACAACTGACAATCCAATTGGCTGAGTGCTTTGATGACATCTCCACAGGATGGCAACAGGAAGCGAGCAAGTCCTTGAAGCACTGCATGTGAGGACTTATATGACGAGGAATCAACAAACAAGCAACTAGAAACTGCTGTTGTATGACACATTTGAGCCTTGTCCAAAAGAATCACGATCATAATGCTGCGAAGCACAGTTCGACGGTAGGCTTTACCAAAATCCTCGGAATCTTCGGCGTTGAGCTCATGTTCTTGAGAATCCATATCTTGATTCTGTACCAAAAACGCGTCCAAGGCATTCTCCAGTCTCTTTCTCAGCCCTTGTCCCTTACCAGATGCAGTACCATTAATAGAGCTCTGGGAGGCGCTGTTTGATGTTTTTGGGTTGAGGATACGTCTGCCGGTGACTGTCTCCATCGCAGCTCTTAGAGCTCGCAAGTCATATGTTTGAAGCCAAAAATCAAGAAACTTTCGTTTCATGCCGAGGTCCTTCCTGAGTCGGCTGTTTCTGGTCAGAATATCCTTCGGAATGCTTAAAGCGCCGTACAGCAGTGACGCTTGCAATCTCTTGTAGAGGGTTGTAAAATATGAACCCTGATAGAGCGAGAGAAACTCGTGTCTAAGCATTGCAGAGTCTTTGGACTTCATATTGTGGTTGGCGTGATTGAATAACCCATTTATCAGCTGCGTCAGTATCACCTCCTGGTGAGAAAGCCAGTTGTCATTGTACATTGATGGATTGGTGATGTTTTCGCATATTAGCGGATATTCTTTGTTCAGGTGCTTCAGGCTATTCCGAGAGATAGATGCTTTCAGTAATGTTCCAGAATTTTTCAGTGGGGTTGACACGGTCGAGCTTTTCACGGCCTCAAAAGTTCTGGTATTTAACAATCGATCTGCCTCCTTGGTTGTGGCTCCCGTGGCGATTGATACTTTAGGATTTTCCCGGTTGCAATCATTTACCTTTTTCAAGGATTTGTTGGCTGCTCGTACTGCAAGTGGTTTACTCGCGGTATTGGAAGCAATCACGCTGCGCAAGCGATTTGTGGCGAACCTAGAGTCACGCAAACCGCCATCAGACGGCTTTTTGACATCCATAAATGGGAGCTTTTTCCCACTAATATCAATGAGAGCCATGCCTGGGGGTATATTCTCCTTGCCTCCATTTTTTCCTGCCACATCGACCCGAACGTAGGATTCCTGGGCGACTTTCGTGCTAGGTTGTAGTGGGGGTCGCTGTGGAGACGAGGAGAGAGAAAGCTTTGCTTGCCTTTTGCGCGCAAGCTGCTGTGTTTCCAGGCTGCTAATTTCCGTGTTTGCCGGTATGCGATAGTCCAGGTTATTCGACTTGAGCGGACTGAAAAGACCCATGAACGCACTAGCAACGGTGTTGTCGTCTGGGGGAATGTACAGGGTATTTCGTGGTATGTCTTTTTTTGAAGAATCCTTTGCCTGATCCCCTCCCTCTCCATTAATTTCCATCAGTAACTCATTGTTCTTCTGGGTTTTTGGTTTCGTAATTGGCTTTTGGGGCTCATTCTCCCGCCGTTGTTGTGTGTGCTTGAGCGGAGTGGGGGCAAAGCTGACTCTCGGGCGAAACCGCTGTGCTGGCTGAGCAAGTAAGGATGTTTTACGATTCGATGTGCCCATAGCGACTCGCGTCTCCCTCTTTTGCGTACGTATAGCTGGTGCTGGCCGTTCATCGATATCGTTGTGGATGGCGAAGGATGTGCTGGCCTTCGTTTTTCGTCTTGGCTTAGCCCCTGTCAGTAAAGGGGCTCTAATCTCTGTTGTAAAATCAACGTTCATGGTATTATCGCAGCTCTCTAAGGATTCCTCCCAGAGATTGGTGAAGGATTCGCTTCCATCGTTACTTTCATCCCCAAACTTCGAGCCCTTGGATCGTCGAGGGCAGGGCGTTGCAACCTCCTGGGAAAATCTGGACATCTTGGCCACAGTCTTTCAGAGAGAGCATGCGTAGTTTAAAATGGTCGTGGATTGGTGGCTTCACACTTTGGATGTCTTTTTGTTCGTTAATTTTCGGTACCGTGGTATTCAATCAAGGGTGAAATAGCGAGCCGAGAGCAAGGGGGAGCGATGAGACAAAGCATCAACCGAACGTTAAACAGATACACGATATGCTGTATAATACCTGTATACAATTCGATCACTATTCTGCTGCCGATATGGGGGAATGTCAATAATTTAATTTCAGTAGTCAAGGTCATTTCGAGACGGTCGACTCCAGGACGAGAGAGATGGGGACGCGATGTTGATATTTGGTTGCCAGTGCAACGAGTGTCAGCCTGAGGCATCGATTCAACCTCGATTTTCCCGGTTGCAGCCTTTTGGATTTTATGATTTTCGCCAAAATTATCTGTAGTGTCAAATAGTGTACCTGATTTCTGTAGAGGTTTCAGTTGTATTTGAAAAATATATATATATAAAATTGAAAGTTTTGTTGTCACTTTATATATTGATTGCCAAGTTTGTGGATACACACACACACACATTTATATTAACCCAGGCTAAAACTCCACAACAATCAAATCGAAGCCACTATAATTAACAAGACTAGGGTCTGAATATTATTCCAACGACAAAAACCCACAAAGAAGACACTAATGGCTACCCGGCCTATAACCTTGGATACATTGTCATCTCGCCCATGGAAGGAAGGAGTCAGAGGGGTTGGCTATAATCTAGTGAGCGCGACATAGGCCTCGAAGGAGAGATAATCTCGGAACCGCATCTGTCTATCGATACTTGAAAGAGCCGTGGTACTTGATAGGAACAAGATTCATCTGCTGGCAATGTCCCTAGCCCCGGAGAACAAAACATATCAAGACAAACAGAGAAAGGATGGAGGCCGGCTCGAAGTGTCAAAAGACGCCATTGGAATTTGACCAACGGTAATGTCGGCCTTGGAGTAGAACTTGGATTAACCTCAGGAACGCTCATTGAGATCTTCACCACCGCACTCGTACTCGGTACTTGCATGATTTTCAAACACCAGACGCGGTCCAAAGCATCCGTTGTACGTCAACCAATCAGTGCTCAAAACTCGAGTATATTGACAGCCTATTGGTAACCTCTGTATTCTCAATTATTCGATGCTTCGTGGTGTCTTCACCCTGGCTGAGCGCACACGAGCAAGGGGTGTAAACAGCCGCCTGATCCGCACCAGGGAATGACCGGAAGCTTAGCAACTCGCAGCCGAGAGGGTCGAAGAAGTGCAGAGGTCACTCCCCGCGTCATGCTACCTAGGAAGAAAATAGAAGAGTGGACGCAGGGAGGGACAACAGAGCTAAGCTCCGGCAAAATAATATATAACAATTAGCAGATTTACTATCATTCACTTTGGAGCTTGGAAATTATTCATATGGCCCCTCTCGCATCATCCTGAAACAACCTTGTGCAGATAATTCCGAGGGAAGGGCCAAATATACTTACTATCCAGCATCTGATAGATAGTCAACCCGTATATCGTGGTTTGAGACCTCGGCCCGCTGCGCTGATTATCACAGGAACCCTCCGCGAAAACATGAGCCCAAAATGCAGGGCTGACAGTTGTCTCATGAGTAACTATTTTGACCTCGTTCATAAAAATCAAATAGCTTTTCTCTCGCACCTAGTAAACACTGCCAGTGTCTTGACGTCAAGGTTGAAAGATTCAGTGGGTGGGGCGAATCGCCTGAGGCCGTACTGCGCCTAAGAACGCCGCCAGCTGAACCGTTCCTTGTGATTCTGCCTCCCATTCGACCATCGTCTCATTTCCACCTCCCTTCCCCAGACAAGTCGATTGATCTTCAACGTGGCCCTCTGCACTGCACTTCTGTCTTGCATTTTCATCTGTCAGGGGTGGTGGTGCTTTTTACTATCTCCTTTACGTCCGTCTGAGATAATTTATTTGTTTTGTTTTGCGCTGAGACACGGTTTCCTCTTTCCATCCCCCCCCCCCACACACATCCCGATCTACTCAACTTCCGATCGCTCGCTCCCCTGGCCAAAACGCAATTAATTGCCAGTGTTCTGTTCGAAGTACGTCGATAGGCCGTGGGGGAGATGGCCCTGTTATAACACATTGCTTCCTGTCCCGCTCCTTCTAAATCTGGCTCTTTCACTATTGCGTCTAACACCCGACGCGGTGCCTGTCTCGCCACTCGTCTTCGTTTCTCCGTTCAACCCTCAAACCGCACCCCCCCGTCCTTGTCGACAATATATACGGTATGAGCACGGGTCATGGAAGCCTTGGTATATGAGAATTCGCCTTTGGCCGAATACTTGCGAGGTTAGTCGGGGCGGAGCTTGAACTGGTTGGGCGAAGCAAGTTAACACGATGTCAATTCAGGAGAAGCTGAACACAATCCGCACTGGACGGTGAAAGAAAGCGAAAATGGAGACGATCTATCCGACTCTACGGCTGCCGATTTTGCTCCACGCGGCGCGTCCAAATTCCAGAACCGGATCCGCAATAAGCTACCAAAACCTCTCAATCTCAAGGCATCACGTCAAACTGCGGCTTTGAGTCGACTCTACGATGCCTGCGCAGTATGTCCCCCATAGTGTAACCGGAAGGTGGCAGCGCTAATTATTTGCATCCCTAGTCCGCTTTGAATTCACGCCTAGGACGAAGTGATAATGAGAGGTTTTTGGAACAGTTCGGCTATGTCATCGTTGCGTCGCAATTATTGAACGAACACAATGCACCCTCGTACACCTCTGCTGCTGATGTGCTATCTAGCTCGCATCCAGCTGATCTACCCTCGATTTCTACAACGTTTGGTCTACAAGGCGCTTTTGTGACTGCTTCAACCTCCTTCTCGATCGCCTGGCTAATGCACTGGAGTCGACCTCGCACAGGAACGGGGTTGAACCCCCGTAAAGTCGGGGTTTTATTGGTTTTGGTTCCGGTGATTGGAGTTCTATTTTACGCATTTGCGAAGCGCCAGTGGCTCAAATACTTGCGCCACCAAGCGGTTGATGCCGCCGTCTTATTCATTGGGAATGCTCAGGGGTTTGATTCCGCGGCTTCGGCGTCGGTGGTTTTCATCCAGGAGGTGGAGCTGGTCTCCAGGGGCTACCGGATGTAAGCTTATCTCCCCCTATTTCCTTGAGCTGCAAAATCCTAACCCGACCACAGAAGTACACCCCTACCTCCGATAAGTCGACTTGAGGATCAGACTCACATCCGGCGCTGCTTAAGACTTCGTCGAACAGTATCCGAGTCCTTTTACTCTATGCTCGATCACTACATACAAGCACAACACGCCTTGCAGCCGCTGACAGACAATGCAAATCTCGCCAAGTATTATGACATCTATGATGTTTCCCAAGAAGATTTAATCCAAATTGAGAATGCGTACGCTGAAAGAGAAACCGAAGACCAATATTCTCTACGTGGACTTCGCACCCTTTTTGGCAGGCTGTATCTCGTGAGGAAGAGCATTCTCTGCTGCCTGCTGGCTCTCGGAGCGGACGGTGGCGTTTCCGATATTGCGAGGTGGAGCACTGCCGTTGAGCAGATGCGAAACCTAGCCATTCTAACAGGCGAAAACATGCAAAAAATGACGAGTATTCTGAACGAAGAAGATCGCGTAGAGGAGGCCATCCCACCGTCCCCTCTTCCAACCGCGTCTCCAGGCAAAGAGCGACTTCGTGCCCAGTACCGAAAGTTGAACTCACTATCCCAAGGTATTCGGACCTTACATGCAAAAATGCATGTCATAAAGGAAATGTCTAGTGCCGATATGGATCGCAGTGATACCAGAGAGATGGAATCAACCCTCGTTGCTCAATACGAATCAATCGGAGCTGACATCAGGGGCTTACTTCAGGAATGGGAGGCTGGCAAATCTACCCTCTTGAATAGCTTTGACAGAGAGTCTCATGCATTACGCTCGCGCCCACCTAGTGGATTATCTCCAGTATCCCCCACTCCTAGCCTTGGGGGTACTACTGCGGTAGAAGGCAGTCCCGCTGATGCGCTGAGAGCCCTGAACGGCGACAGCAGACCGGTATCGGGTATTATCCAGAACCTTGATGATGTTGAAGAAGTTTTGGAAGCCGTGGCCCTTCCTTCACGTACTAAGCGGGTATCTTTGACTCGAGAGGAACGTATTGCGCGCGTGAAAGAAGACCGTGCTCGACAAGCCGCTGCACGAGAGCGTGTCGATGCGAATACAAACATGTTGAAGGAGCTGGAGATGGTGATCAAGCAGAGACCTCGCACCACGGTCTCTAAACGGGTTACGAGCATTTAATACCACTCCTAATAAAAGCTGCCCCCACCACCATCATCATCATCATCATCCCAGGGTTCATCCGAACACCTGTGTGAGCATTTCGCCTTATTCTTACTCTGATTCTCGCATATATCTTCTAAATACTTATTCTTTGTCGCCGGTCCAGTCGCGCGATTGATACCCAAAATGTATAGAGTTGTCTGGAGCTTGGTGTTCTTGTGGTTTGCCCCTCCTTTTTTTTTTTTCTTTCTTGTCTTTATTCTTTCGTTCGTGGCTCCCTGATTTCGTTTGTGTAACTTGTTTTTGGATGGGCGCATGGTTTTCTTTGGCTTTATTGTACATTATCCAGTATCCTGTGTCGATACTATTCAAGTCTACTGTTGGCTGGTATATTTTTTTTGTCGGGCGTAACTCGTGGTAGAGGCCACAGAATTTCACTTCAATGTTATAAATTAGCAGCGTATTTATTTCAATATAATTTTAATAACTCTTACTGTCGTCAAATGCTCGCACAACTACGCCGAATATAGGTGCTGCCTCAGGCACACACGACTTTAGCCTTAGGCAGGAGACGCGCGACCCTACTCCGTACACGCGTGTGGTTCCCCACCCCCGAACGCGAATTCACAGCCTTCACTTCTCGAGTCCCCAAGTCTTCCTTCCCTAGTTCTCTCCAGCACACCTCAATTTTCACTTCCTACTTATTTGTGAGCTTTCCAAGTCCTTTCAATCTTGATCTGACAAAACCCCTCTAATCACAAGTTATCCTCACCAGAACCCGTTGGGTATCCCTCCTCGAGCTCTCTCAATCCCACCTCATCTCCTCACCGCATCTACTTTCATCACCCTACAGCACATCAAGAGTGAGTAACTCGGAACAGCAGTGCCTTGTTGGTACTTCCGACTGACCGTGGCAACAGTGTTGGAAGCTCGTCTAGAACAAGCCAGTCTCCTCAAGCGTGTACGTGAACCTGAATCCTTGACATTGACCCCTCCCACCCGCTGACCGAGTTTCGCCTCGTTCTAGGTGGTCGACGCCATCAAAGACCTCGTGCAGTACTGCAACTTCGATTGCAATGACTCCGGAATCGCTCTTCAGGCCATGGACAACTCCCATGTTGCCCTTGTGTCCATGCTGCTGAAGGCTGAGGGCTTCTCTCCTTACCGCTGTGACCGCAATATTGCTCTTGGTATCGATTTGGTCTCCCTGACCAAGGTCCTCCGAGCTGCTCAAAACGAAGACATCCTGACCCTGAAGGCCGCTGATGCTCCCGATGTCGTTAACCTGATGTTCGAAAGCGCTGAGACTGACAGGCTGAGCGAATACGACCTCAAGCTCATGGACATTGATCAAGAACACCTGGCTATCCCAGACACAGAATATGCCGCCACAGTGGAGATGCCTTCTGGGGAATTCCAACGGATTTGCAGAGATCTCAATGCTCTTTCCGAGTCGGGTACGTTTGTTTGTCTTAGTCGACTGGCGTCATCGGCCTATTGCTGATTACTCGTGATTTTTTTTAGTGGTGATCGAGGCTACTAAAGAGGGCGTCAAGTTCTCTTGTGCGGGCGATATTGGCAGTGGTTCGGTTACCATTCGCCAGCATACTAGCGTTGACAAGCCCGACCAGAATGTTACTATCTCCCTTAGCGAGCCTGTTGCTCTCACATTTTCCCTGAAATACCTTGTCAACTTCTGCAAGGCCACTAGCCTTTCGGGCAAGGTGACTCTCTGTCTGTCCCAGGAGGTTCCCTTGCTTGTTGAGTATGGCCTGGGCAGCGGCCATCTGCGATTCTATCTTGCTCCTAAGGTAAAGCTCTCTTTTTCTTGCCCTGGATAGGTTCATTATGATAAGAAAAATGCTAATATGCTTTTAGATTGGCGATGATGAGTAAGTTTACTCGAGGAACAAAAAAAAAAAAAACCATTATAAAACAGAACCATTTATGATCATGAAAGGGGATGGATGCATCAGGAGGCTATGATTTCACTTTTTCTTTAATTTTTCTTTCCTATTTATCACCTTTTTTTTTCTTTGTCCGAAAATATCCTTGACTGTTGACGAGATCTCCGTCTTAGAGAAGAGCAGAAGTCTACCATTTATAATATGCAAGCTAGATATCAAGCGATCGACCAGTTCAGTTCTACATTCGTGTTGGTTATCAATTCAGATGTTACTTTCAAGCTTCAACTTCCTGGGAACAGGGAACGCCTCTGTAGCAATGATAGATTACATTTATATGAACTAGAGATTGGAAGAAAACCAAATTATTTTGCATTCAACGATACCACCAACCCGTGCACATTTGACCAATATAATATATCCGCCATCATCCACACCACAAACAGTCTAAAGTAAACCCCAACTTGACATCCACCAACGCCAACATTCGCCTAAGGGACCATAAGTCCCAATCCCAACAAATTAGCAGGGACATCAAACCATTCTTTCCAGTCCTCAAACAACCAAACCCCCAACAACCGAAGGGAATGAAAAAAAAAAGAGGAGTGAATTATAAACTAACCTGAAAAAAAAAAAAGGTGAAGCGCCATCCCAACCAGAATAATCGGAATCGAATGATACCAGGTTTCCCTCCCCACCAAGAGGAAAAGAAGAAGAAACCCAAGGTACGCTGCGTATTGCACTAAAGTGTCGTGCGAGCTTTGAAAAAAAAAAAAACAAGAAGCTTCCAACACACACAATCTTCGCAACGACTCTCCCATGGGGAAAAAAACGACGACCGCGCAGAGTGTCGGGAGAGATTTCTCCCTTCAGCTCTTATCGCGGGCGCCGCCCCCCCCCCGGATGTTTCTGATGCCTGTTGCAGATGTGAAGATGGGTTCACACCAGACCCTCGAGGGTAGTACCGGCTTTCTGGCAGACACCTACACACCCACACACATACCGACACACATGTGTGTGTTGGTGGGGGTGAGTGAGTGAGTGAGTGAGTGAGGCTAGAGAGCGGATGCGGGTAGGTGAAGATTCCTCCGAATTTCTCATTTGCATGGGCCGTGCTCGCTGAGACTGCTGGTGGCAGTTTCAGGGTTGCGGGGACAAGACTGGGGAAGTCTTGTCGTGTGTAGCAAAGAAACGCAGCATTGGTTGGGATGGCGCTTGGAGGGAAAGAAAGAAAGGAGGAGGAGGAGTGGGAGAGAAAAAAAAAAAAAATGTTTTGATGGTGGGGTTCACCGCCTTCCTATTTGTTTCTCTCTGTCTTGGAGGTTTTGCTTCGTGTTGGGTTGGGCGAAATCTTGAGTTCTACGCATCTGCGTATGGTATGGTCAACGGGGTTTTGGGCAATGTTTCGCTTACTTATTCTGTACTGGGGTTGACTTGGTTGATGGTACTCCGTACAAATAAAAGCTTGTGTTCCCGGGTGAGATAAATGTGCTATGGGGATGGCTTGGGAGGGTTTTTTTTTTTTTTTTTTTGGTACGAACTGCAACCAGCTTAGCTTCCAGGTTCATTAAACCTGTGTGGTTATTATCCTACCTAAAGATGGGTTTACTACTTTGTATTATATACGAATGAGATATTGAATGGCAAAGTCTGCCTGGTCTTTTTGCGAGAGTTCAACTAAGCCGCCACAATAAACAAGTAACTATCCCGCACCATCGTGAAAAATACTCGGTTCTTGCTAAGAGACCATCATAAGGTCACTTGGTCTGTCTCCAACAACGGCCTGTTTCTAACTTCCGACGCCCAATAGTCAAAGCCACTCCTGACCAGGCGCAGTCAAATGTGGCTTGAAACAAGCCACCATCGCTGCTCCACACAACACGGGATAACCGGGATAGAAATTAGCCTTCATTATTTCTGTCGGCCAGGGCAATGTTTGCGCCATTTCTTGCTCCGAGAGTGAATTCAGGTCATTTAGGCGAAGAGCTGTGCTTCCTAGGTATCTACGGAGTCTGCCTGCTTTTCCTGGTCTGTACGGAGTATCCCGAGGTCCCATCCTTGTCGAAGATATATGTTAATTTTGATTGTCTCGCTGGTGAAATAAGAAGCCTTGCTTTAATGAGACGGACCATGCGGCTGGATGTACGGAGTACGGAGCAAGGTTGTCATCCTGTTCTGCATGGCAATTATTGAATATATGCAGTTATGGCGACTATAAATAGCAACAGATATTGGATTGGGGCCTGGATAAAGGTCGAAGGAAGCACAAACATGACGTAGAGACAAAGGGATTGACGGTATTCAAGATGGAAAACCTGAAGATCGACTGACGCCCTCGATGTCATGATAGTCTACCGAGTACTCCGTACATTCAAACAAAATGATTGAATAAGTGCTAGAGTTGAACCTAGATTTGCAGAAAAAAAGGGACACGGAAATGTTTGATGAGGTTCATGTTTAGTTAGTTAGTTATGTCCGAGGAACTGATGACCAACCAGGGGGGTCATTGAAAAAAAAGAAAAAAAGAAAAAAAGAAAAGAAACGACCAACAAAACCAGTCAAAATGCTCGAAAAGAATGCAAAATAACAAATTGGTAGAATGCTTTTAATTCTAAGGGGTAGACACAATCCACAAAGTATGTCTTAGCATTATGTTAGACTGGAACCATGGTTACAGAGACATTCAGTTGGGGAGTAGGTACTTGTAAGGAGTACTCCGTACTTGTGTATCGATGCTTTCCAACGATTTGCTTGCCCCAGTAAGACTCAGCAGCTCGAGAGTTGCCGATATTCTATTATTCCGGCCTATGAGATTCCCTTTCGCCAAAAAAAAGAAGCGAAATGGGTCCGACCCACAAGTGACACACCCAGTAGAGAGCAGTTGGCAGCCTAACCCATGGAGCCTTCAGGAACGGAAGCTTCATTGCAATCGGAAGTTGGGGTATTGGATCTCTCGATGGGTGGAAATTCCAACAGCACATGAATTCGAATAAGTAGTCGAAGAGAAAAAGTCCAGTGTTTCGGCTCGAGAGAGGAAATGACTTACTCCGTCTGACGGGGCAACTAGAAATGAAATTAGCATGGTCATCCGGGGGTTGTTGGGACTGACCAGATATATATTCATAAGGGGATTAGATTCTTGTTATCCAGGAATCCAGAGTAGGGAGTAGAGTGATGGAAATTGGTTGGGGAATTGATGAAAGACAAGTAAATTTAACCCATGTTCTAATAATAAGCAGCAGAATGGAGTAAATTAACCAATAATTTCGGCCGTCATTGTGAGGCATCATCGCTGGGATTTCGGGAAGAAAAAGACTTTATCAGAAGAAGTAAAGATGAGAAGAAGAAGAAAATGATAACTATCTAGTTAGTTAGTTAGTTAGTTAGTTAACTAGGATGGAATGATGATAAATCTCTAATTCATGAATCCACTTTGACGTGTCTGGAACTCTAGACTCTGTTGAACTCGGGGTGTTCCAGCCAAATTATTGCAACTCTTATTATTATCCTTGATTTTATTTCTCTCTCTCTCTCTCTCTCTTCTCTCTCTTCTCTCTCTTTCTCTCTCTTTTACAACTCACAACACGCTTCCTTATTCTCTGACCAGCCATCGTGTTCAATTCCTTCCACCCTCTCCCTCTTTCTGATTCTTTCCCACAGTCTTTCTCTTCCAATCATTCGTTCCCTCTCCACTAAACTTCCAGAAATCCACTAATAAACCTTCCCTTCGACTCCCTATCCTTTTCCATCGGCCTGCGTCTGCTCAGCCTTAGCTCCTCGCCCGAACAACCGATGTGAGCCTCCCCGCCCGACACACTACAACGTTTCATAAGCGGCTTGGCAACTCTTTACCAGCGTCCTGGGGAAAAGCCAAGTGAACCTCAGTCCTTCGTTATTTCTTCTGCTTTCCTCACGCAACTTCCATCCCTCCCCCTCTTCCTCGTTCATCTCGCAGTCCCCGAGGAGGTCCAGTAGGGGTTCGGCTGTATATTGGAGAGTCGTCATCCTCGCTCTCCAGTCCTTTTTGTGGCCTCACCTCCTGAATTTTGGAGTAGAGACCGTGCCAGAGAGGCCGAGGGAAGACAAGACTCCGACTGTTAAACTCTCTCTCGATCGTTTGCCACTCTCCCTCCTTCACCCCTTGTGCCGCCATCGGGTGGTCAAAACGCCATATTGTATCCCGAGAACGACCTTCCGGCGGACTCGAGCTCCGTAACGGAGCACTTCGCCAAAATTCATTCCCACGGTTTACGAGCCTCCCTCCTCGGTGGCTCCTTCGATCCCGCGTTTAGAGGAGGCTTTCGCGCGAGAGAAGGTTATACAAATGTGTCTCCTAACCCACCACGGCGCAAAATGTACAAGCCGAATTCTATGTGGACATGGTCCTTCGCTATAGTTACCCTCGTTCAAACTATCATCACACTTGCTCTAGAATGGTATGTATGATCCTCAATGCAATCTTGTTGTGGGAGAAGATTTTGTTTTAACGCGCCGTGGCGATGGATAGTTATGTATTTGCAAACTTTCAGATCCAACTGAATCCCAAAGCCGAAGCCGTGACCGCGTCTAAAACCATCCCAACCTTCCTCGCTCTGTACAGTTTTGGTTTCATCTACGAGTTGGTCCTCGTGTACGATGCCCTGCGCCTTAAGAACACCATTCAAGTTATTGGGTTATGCGTGTGTAATGTGGGACTTTTGATCTATGGAGCAGTGCAAGTGGAGCAGATCAAGGAAGCCGTGGGCGTTTTGACAGATAATGATGCCATTAACGACAATATCTGGGCAGAGACGGAACCGTTCCTGATTATTATTCCATGCGTCGTGGCTATGGGTACGCTCTTAATGGTTATTGTCGCCTGGAAGCTTTACGATGAATTTGCATGGTCGATTTATAAGCATATTAGTGCAGATTTGCGAATGAAACGTCGCTATCTTTTATACCAGGTTTGTGGATCGAACTCTATCTGCAGGTGGAACAAAGATTGACCAAGTCTAGATTTACATCGCCCTCCTCAAGTTCGATTTCTTCTTCTTCCTAGGATTTACCGTCCAGTTCATTGTCGTCGTTACCAACAGGACGGACGTTGAATTCGCTCTTACACTGGCTGCTATACCGGTTACGATCTTGATTTTAATCTGTGCGGCGATCTTTGTGCGGCGCGAGAGCGGAGTAGGAATGATCATAATTATTGTACGAACCCCCCCCCCCCCAAAAAAAAGATCAAGATTTAGAATACCGAGTGACTAACATCTATACAGTTACTGTATTTCGGCGCAATGGCGTATTTCTTGTTCAAGCTGGTTCGCATGTACCAGCCAGCGACCGCTAATAACTATATGCCGGCCCGGAGGTCCCTGACGTTCTTTGCAATCATTACGCTTATCTTGATTGTCCTGACGATCGTCAACGCCTGCATGTGCATGCATAACTTCAACAAGGGGTTGAAGCCGCATATCAACAAGAAGAAGGCCCGCAAGGAGACAGAAAAATCTACCGAGCTGTCTACCGTCACCAGCGAAGTGCCTTCCCGAATGATGATCGATTAAACCAAACAAACCACACGACGGTTTTGGCGGAAGGCATATCATATCTGCCAACGGAGCTCTGTAAATGTTACCGATACTACCGGGTCTATATATTCTGCACAACCTAACCCGTGTTTCGACTTTTGACATTCAATTTGTGGCGTGTTTCGAAAATTACACTATGATACCTTTACTGCGTTGCTCGGGTTTCTCATCACGACTGTTCCATTTATCGACCCGCTGTGGGTTTCTTTCAGCATCACACCCATTTCTCAACAAATCTCTTGACAGGTACCCGTAGCGCTTGCTAGACGAAAATTTCCTTATTTTTCTCCCTTGATCTTATCTATTTATTTTGTCCATTTATGTCATCATCACGACTGTGCATTTTACTTGCTATGTATTGTAGCTGTCTTAATCTGGAATCAATCATACTCAGATCCCGTAATGATATCAGGACTGTTAGTGGAATTTTTTTTTTTTAGTGTAGTGACTCTTGAAGTGGTTCTATGCAACCTAGAGTAAGCCATCAATATACTTAAGTATCTGTCTCTCTAATTAAACCTCCTGCTACATTTGGTGGATTCAAGTGTGGGTAATTGTCTTGTTTAATGCTGGATTAATGTTACCCTGCACTGGTAATATAGTAAATTCTGATTGGTGGCAGAAGCCGGGGGATAACTCTTGTGACCATACATGACCATACATGACCATACCCGCCCAGCTGGAAATCGTGAGCGTGGCCTCTTTCTGGCAACTCCAGACCTCACCCGAGACCTCTCTTCCTCCTGGTCTTCTCTTGACTTTCAGTCTTTCTCCTTCTTTGCAAGCTTCCCTCACTTCTTTATTCTACCTCTTGCCCTTAATTTTTCTGTAATATATCATCACGACTTTCCTTGATCATCTTCACCCCTTTTTATTTCTTCTTTTCTCACAATGGTGGGTGACCCTATCCTGTCGATCCCTCGCACAGTTGCTTCATGCCCTGAAGCGAATTGACCAACGATGTGTCTGCTTTTAATCTGCTGTCGAACAGTAATGCTGATAATGGCTCGTTCTCTTTCAGGCTTCTCCTCGCGCATCTTCCCCTATGACATCTGGCGCTGAATCCGGCCCGGACTCCAAGTCCGCGGGCGTTGCTTCTGCTGTTTCCTCTGTGAACCGTCCTTCCTCTCCTACTCCTCCTGGTGGTCCCCGCGCTGCTATGCGCCGCCGCGCCGCCGCCGACCACAAGGAGTCTCTTCGAAATGCCCGTCCTAGCTCAACCCGTGCTGCTGGTGCCGGTGGCTCCTCCAGCACTATGCTCAAGCTCTACACCGATGAGAGCCCTGGTCTCAGGGTTGACCCCGTTGTTGTCCTGGTTCTCAGCTTGGGATTCATTTTCTCCGTTGTTGGTCTGCATGGTATGTATTCCCCTGGCGGGGCGATTGTGGATTGAAAACTGATATGTGCGATTTTTGCAGTCATTGCCAAAATTACCCGCAAGTTCTCTTCGTGAATTACGACAATTTGATCAGTTTTACCTCCTGATGCCGGCTTTTCTTTTCTTTTCTTTTCTTTTTTTTGCAATTGGCGGTAGAGCGATACATTTATTTGAGCAGAGCAGTCTTGAGATGCTAAAGCCGAAACTGTGGTTTACTTGCTCGGTGGTGTGTTACCTACGACTATGTTGCAAGGAGTCGAGCTGCAGTGACGGAGTGCGAATTGCCAAATCCCACATTTCAACCCCCTTAAAATCCTATATACCCCTTGGTCCCTCATATCTCTGTTCCATGCGCCGGTGAGCTTGGGACACACTGTTCACGGAACCCGCCTACCATCTTTTTCTCTTTCTTTTCTTTTTTTCTTTTGGTATCGGAGTGTTTCAGGCCTATTTGCAGCGTAGGTTTTGAGCGGGATATTTCCTTGCTTGCATGGGTGCGCGGAATGGCAACACAGTTAATGCACATTTAGTCGAGTCGGTTCAGTTGGGGAAAAGAATGCATATGTATAGTAGTAGTATGATTGCTGTCAATGGAGACTTTCTCTCGTGTCTCGTTGCAAGGCCATTTTCTGCAAGTTGATTGGGATGTAGTAGTGTACTTGGGTACGCCACTCGATCTGGGGAGATAATGTGTTAAGTAAAGATGATATGATGGACTCGATTATTTTGTCGGTAGACTCATCGGAGGTCTCCTTTACTGAGTCCTCCTTATCAACCTGAATATGAATTACCCAATGATAACCACTGATAAGCTGAAGCATCCCTCGGATTGTGTCCAATAATCATTCTCTGATAATCACCTTCACTTGACTGTCTTGTGCAAGTATACACTTTTATTAGCTCCCTATCATTATCAACTCTCGTGTTGATCGTCCTCACCATGGCCGCGAGCTCGGAGAATCCCCAGCCGTACGCCAGCCGTATATCAACCCCGGTCACTCTTTCGTCTTGCCTGATTTTCTGGACATCTAATCTTAACATCCACTTCTGACACCCATGGCCGACTCGGTCACCTTCCAAGCCCCTCTCTCCCAGGGGTTTGGCTATGGTATTATCATCGGCTTAGGGTTTGCCTTTGCCCTGACCATGATCTTCATTACCTGGGCTCTCAAGCGGTATTCCGATTCCACCCATGCATTGGTAACTCTACAGTGGTGGCTGATTTGACATAGATACCAACATGAAGTGATCACATCAGAGATGTTCTCTACCGCTGGACGAACTGTCAAGTCTGGCTTGGTTGCTTCTGCGGTCGTGAGTAGTTGGACTTGGGCCGCTACTCTTCTCCAGTCTTCCGCCGTGGCCTACCAATATGGTACCTCGGGTCCGTTTTTCTATGCATCTGGTTAGTTTTTGCTATCAATGGATACTGGCAAAACAATTTAATTCCCTGACCTTCTCGAATAGGTGCCACCGTCCAAATCATCCTGTTTGCCACGCTTGCTATTGAACTGAAAAGACGCGCCCCCAATGCACACACTTTCCTCGAAGCTATTCGTGCTCGATATGGAACCGCTGTGCATGTCGTCTTTATCGTCTTCTGCTTGATGACAAACATCCTTGTGACCGCCATGCTGCTTACTGGCGGTTCGGCAGTTTTGACCTCCATGACGGGCGTCCCAACAGTTGCTGCCTGTTTCCTCCTCCCAATCGGTGTTGTCATCTATACTCTGTTCGGTGGTATCAAGGCGACGTTTATCACCGACTACATGCACACCGTTGTCATTATTGTCATCATCTTCATCTTCTCCTTCTCTGCCTATGCTACCCATGACAAGCTGGGATCTCCTGGAAAAGTATATGATTTGCTCGTCCAAGCTGCAAAGCTCCACCCGGTTGAGGGCAATGCCGAGGGAAGCTATCTGACCATGAGATCGAAGGAAGGTGGTATTTTCTGGGTCATTAATATTGTTGGTATGTTTTTTTTTTTTTTTGGGTTGTTGTTGGCGGGGGGGGGGGCTTCTTTTCTGGGATTACTTCTGACTTGGAGATAGGAAACTTTGGCACTGTCTTCCTTGACAATGGATACTATAACAAAGGTATGGTGGATATCTAGCTATATAAGCGGCCTTGCAACTACTAATTCCACCGCAGCTATTGCCGCGCACCCAGTTCATGCGTTTCCCGGGTATGTCATCGGAGGTCTTTGCTGGTTTGCAATCCCCTGGCTCTGCGCTACCACTATGGGACTCTCAGCTCTTGCCTTGGAGGGTACTCGCCGCATCAGCTCGACGGACGTCACCGCAGGTCTCGTGCTGCCCTTCGCCGCTGTCGAGCTTCTTGGCTACAGCGGAGCCGTATGCACAACCCTCATGGTCTTCATGGCGGTCACCTCTGCCTTTTCTGCACAGCTGATCGCTGTTTCCTCGATCCTCACCTACGACATCTACCAAGCATACATCAACCCGGCCGCCAAGGGCCAGCGCCTCGTTTGGGTCTCGCACCTGTCCTGTATCCTCTTTGCCGTCGTTATGGCCTCCTTCGCCACGGGTCTCTACTACGCCGGCATCGGCATGGGCTACCTCTACCTCCTCATGGGCGTGATCATCTCGTCGGCCGTCTTCCCCGGCGCCATGGCTCTCATCTGGAAGGGCCAGAACTGGATCGCAGCCGCCGCCTCGCCCGTGCTCGGCCTCGCCATGTCCCTGATCGCCTGGCTCACCACCACCAAGAGCCAATACGGCACCTTCACCGTGCAAACCACGGGATCCAACTACCCCATGCTCGCCGGCAATGTCGCGGCCCTCCTCAGCCCCCTTGTCTTCTCGCCCCTGCTCACCTATCTCTTCGGCCCGCAGAACTACGACTACGAGTCCATGCGCGCCATCCGCAAAGTCGACGACTCCGACGTCGCGGCCGCCGCACACGTCCACATCGACCTTATTCCCGGCGAAACCCTCTCCGCCGCCCAGGAGCAGGAGGAAATCGCCAAGCTCAACCAGGCCGCGGTCCTCTCGCGCGCCCTGACAGTCAGCATGGTCGTTTGCTTCCTCCTCCTCTGGCCAATCCCCATGTACGGCTCGTCGTACGTCTTCAGCAAGGAGTTCTTCACGGGCTGGGTGGTGGTTGGGATTATCTGGTTGTTTGGCTCGGCGTTTGGCGTTGTGGTGTTCCCGCTTTGGGAGGGGAGGGAGAGCATGGTTCGCATTGTCCGACTTATGGCGCTTGATGCGATGGGGAGGAAGAAGCAGCAGGACGCACTGGACGGTGACAAGTCCCACGAAGAGACTACGTCGGGGGTTATCACGCCAACGGAAAAGGTCATGTTGAAATCGGATACTACTGTGTGATATTCCCCCCCCTCCTTTTTCCCTTTTCACTTTGATGAGGAAACTGAAATTGTGGCTCATGATTCTTATACCCCCTGCCTCCCTCCTTCGTTTTTGGTGTTGGCTTTGCCCTTGTTTTGCTTCGTTACATATTTATATAACTATCGAGTGACTTTTTGGTCCTTACCAGTGGGTATATAATATAATATAATATAACATAATATAATATAGCCTTTGGCTATAATGCCAACATCAATCATTCATTACATAAATAATCAAGTATGCATGTAGTGACCTAGCCCAACCAGCCCAACCAGATCAAACACTGAAAGTACTCTGTACGGGGTACAAAACAAGCATACAGCACCATAACAAGAAAAATGCTAAGCTATGTGAAAAAAAAAAAAAAAAAAAACAAAAAAATAAACAAACATCCATGCTTCTAAAGCCCATTAGAATTACTTGTACGTGAAATTTTGCGGAGGCGGAGAGGCTGCCCCCGACGCCATCGGTAGCGCCTGCTGTTGCGGTTGCGGTTGCGGTTGCGGTTGTGGATATTGCGGAGGCTGCTGGGGACCCCCGAAATAAGCCTGCGGTGGAGGCTGCGGCCCATATACTGCGCCCGGCGGCGGCCTGGTGTTTGGATTGATATCTGGGCGGTCACTGGTGTTGTTGTAAGTGAACAAACAAGCTGGAGCCGAGAAGTTGGATAGACAAGAAAAGAAAACACATACCGTAGATCTTGGGTGAAGCGACATGTGTAGCAGGTGACTTCCTGGAAGCTATTAGTCTCTCACTCACTCTCTCTCTCTCTCTCTCTCTCTCCTCTCTCTTGCTCGGGTGCTAAGGTGACATGCTTAGATTCGACTTACCCTGTACTTATGTGTAGACAGTGGAATCACAGGCTGTTTGTAATTGTATAAATGCTTAGTTATGTAGATTCCAATTTCACTTTGCGTCATGTAATACCCAGGGAGCGAGAATGCATACAACAAAGCAAACGGTGAAGAATGGCCTATTGAACAAGGGGTTAGTCCAGTCTAGTTAGTGGAATCAATCAAGATTCTGTACCATCGGGTTATACAATGTCCATTCCAGTGTTGACCTAGTTAGGTAGTG
The DNA here is from genome assembly GCF_002846915.1 of Aspergillus ochraceoroseus IBT 24754. Classification (NCBI taxonomy): domain Eukaryota; kingdom Fungi; phylum Ascomycota; class Eurotiomycetes; order Eurotiales; family Aspergillaceae; genus Aspergillus; species Aspergillus ochraceoroseus. The sequence goes on along the minus strand of NW_024468477.1, from coordinate 3,358,625 downwards.
AGTTAGTGATAGGGTACATAATGTACGATTGGTCATCGCTATAAGGAACCACTGCCAGTGCTAGTAGATAGATAGAAAAGACATACAGTTATAGCAATAAGCTCTAACATTCTCATAGCCTTCTAGCATGGAGGTGAACTCTGGATTCTGTTAGCCTTTTTCTTTCTTTCTTTTGTTAATTATAGGTCACTATTCATTTGTCGAGGGGGGAGGCCGGATTTAGGGCGGAATCACCTACCATGCGTTCCAAAGGTAATACAAATCGCCATAGTGGATGGTATTAGAGTCGTGTATATAGTATGTGACAGACTAAATCTGAGTAAAAGAGAGACCTTTCTCCCGCATATCCATGTAGTTACAACTTCAGAACATGCAGAGAGGACGGAGGGGTGAAGGCAGCACTATTAAGGAAGACACCGCGAGTAACGTGAGGCGCTGTGCCGTGGCTTGGCACTTGGCGGTCCTGTCCTTCTGCTGGCACGTGCCTTCCGCTTTTATACTCAGGAGAACTACCTAATGTATGTACATTTGCAATACTACCCGGATATAGTTAGAAATAGGCAAAGACACGGGATTGCATAGGTCGGTAGTAGGCTATGTACGGTTACCCAGCAGGTTTCTATGTGCTATATAGGTAAGAATCTGTCCTAAGGCCAATAATAGGCTATCCATAGACCGACTTTTGTCTGGAAACATATGAAACCGAAAGAAATATGAAATGAAAGGGCTGAACGTCGCAGTCAGGGGTTCCATAATAGTGCCATGGCCCTCAACTGTCCCTCCAATGCAGCATGGGAATCAAAAGAGATTGTCGTCGTTTGAAAGGGGTTGAAGTGGCATCATATATTCCGAGAACGTGTGTACGGGGGTCGCTTTGCTCGGTATGTGCGGTGAAAGGTAAGAATAAAAGCCCGCGACGTCGCGCTTATTGGGTCTTGAACAGGAGGATGGCGCAGTGTCCGAGGTAGAAGTAGATGAAATGCTTCGTTTCTGAGAGGGATTAGTATACGCCAGTCATTGGTCTTTTGCGTGCTAGCAGTTACCATGTGTGACAAAGCTGCCAAAGTTTCTTCCAACTACACAATGCCATGTGGCTCCCTTGCGAGAGTCGAACTGTAGCCCGTGTGAGAACTACGTCGTCGTGGGTTGGTATCAGGGGTAGCGGACTTCTCTTTTGATGTACTGGGCAATATCCTGGTTACGGTTAGTACTGAATTTCAATAAGCACATATGCTTCGGAGCCTCTACCTTTTCAATGTGGTACTTCTCCATAGCCTCGATCGCTAAGCAATTAGCTTGGAATCACCCCCACGGTCCAAGGAGCGTGCCCATACCAACTTCGACAGCCTCTTGCTGCATGTCTTCCGACTACCATATTATGAGCATCGATTCAATCTTGCACGTTAGAGCTCCTTACCATGTCAACCGACTTTATTTGGGCTGGAAGTCGTGTTAGTCACTCTCGAAGCCAGTTTGCGTGGTTCTCGACACTTACGTTCTAGCTTGTCCTTCTTCTCGGTGGCCATTTTGGGGGTAAAAGCGGATTTGATGGTGTGCAAAAAAGAGTTGGAAATAGATTAATTGGCGATACTAAGCCTGCTCGAATAACTCTGCTCTCAATGCTCAAGAATGGGCGTCGTTAAGTGATGGTCGCTTGGTCGATTGTTTTGCGCGGAAGGAACAAAGAGTGGATACGCACGGGCCACGCCATCACACTCACCGCCTTTAGGCACTATGAAAAAAAAAAAAAAAAAAGGTATCAAGAAAAAAAGTTTTTCTACTTCTTTCTTCCCACTCCATACGGCGCTGAAGAGGAGGCCACCCGACACAACCATGGAGAGTACACGGGTATTTGTCTCTGGCCTCCCGCCGACATTATCCAATGAACAACTGAAGAAGCATTTTGCAACTCGCTTCCTGGTTACAGACGCCCATGTCTTGCCGAAACGCAGAATTGGGTTTGTGGGTTTTAAAAGCCCCGAAGTAGCCCAACAAGCTGTCTCTTATTTCAATAAGACATATATGAAGATGTCAAAGATCTCAGTAGACATTGCTAGATCTGTATGTATCTTGTTCTGCCTTTGTCATTTTGTCATTATTATTATTTTTTTTCCTCGTTGCGCGCGCTGACCTCTCAAGGATGGTCTTGTAACTGACCAATGGCTTTAGATTGATGCAGAACCTGATGTTTCTCACAAATTTGGCAGGAATAGTAAATCTTCCGCCGCCAGTGACTCGACAGGAAGTGCGCTCAAGCGTAAACGGGACGGTGATAACATCCAACAAGATCCCAAACTGCAAGAGTATCTCTCCGTAATCCAGCACCCCTCAAAGACCAAAACATGGGCAAATGATGATCAAATACCCATTCCTATTGAACAAAACTCACCCTCGGATGAACAGCCTGTTGATGCGGATGAGACCCCTCAAGAGTTGACCTACGCCCAGAGAAAGAGGGCGAAACTGGCTGACAACCAAGGAGAGAGCCCACATGTTCTTGGGGATGCTGGCGATCTACCAATGCCTGATCAAGACCAAGTACAACCTGAAGAAGAGGAGGCCGAGAAAAATGAAGGGGAGCAGAACGGTCAGACGGAGGAGGCACCGGTATCAGACTCTGATTGGCTTCGCTCAAAAACAAGTCGTCTCCTCGGCCTGCTTGACGAAGATGAACAGGCCGCTTTTGAGCCTACAATGCAAGAGTCGAGTAGTGCTGCTGCCGTGGGTTCAACCAACGAGGTCACGAAGGTGGACAATGTCGCCAGCTCTCCGAAGCCTGATTCACAAAAAGCGCCTGCAGCACCAGAAGTGGACACAAATATCGAAACTATCCGCATATCTGCCCGCCTGTTTGTGAGGAATCTTTCTTATGATACGACAGAGTCAGATCTTGAGCCGATCTTCGCACCTTTCGGCAAAATTGAAGAGGTATGCCAAAAACTTTTTTGTTTCCCGTGTTAGTTTAAAGACACGTACCCCTTTATGCCTTGATCCTCCCCCAAACTGCATAAAATGATGATATTCCTGATAGGGACATCCGATGCAAAAGCAAATGATGTCAACGGGAAAGAGTATTTTAGTAGATGCCTCTTGTTCTCTGAAATAGCAGTTCACCATCTCATATTTTGACTTGCCAATAAATTTGTGAACAACTGCTGATATCTCTAGATTCACGTCGCCTTCGATACTCGATTCACCACCAGCAAAGGATTTGCATACATCCAGTACTCTGATCCTGAGGCGGCTGTAGAAGCCTATAAGAATCTCGATGGAAAGCATTTTCAAGGGCGTTTGCTCCATATTCTGCCCGCCTCTGAAAAAAAGACATATAAATTGGACGAGCACGAGCTGTCGAAGCTACCACTGAAGAAACAAAAGCAAATCAAGCGAAAGCAGGACGCCTCTTCTGCAGCTTTCAGCTGGAATTCGCTTTATATGAATGTGAGTTTACCGCAAGGTGGATATTCTGCGCATTTACTAATCAAATACATAGGCTGATGCAGTCATGTCTTCGGTGGCTGAACGACTTGGTGTTTCCAAAGCTGAGCTGTTGGATCCGACTTCTGCGGATGCCGCAGTGAAGCAAGCTCATGCAGAAACGCACGTAATCCAAGAAACAAAAGCCTATTTCAGAGCCAATGGCGTGAACCTCGACGCCTTTAAACAACGAGAGCGGGGTAATACCGCCATCTTAGTAAAGAATTTTTCGTATGGCACAAAGACCGAAGATCTTCGGAAACTTTTTGAGCCTTACGGACAACTTACAAGGTTACTGATGCCTCCGACTGGCACAATAGCTGTTGTGGAGTATGGAAGGCCGGATGAAGCGCAAAAGGCTTTTAAAGGTCTGGCATATCGGAAATTGGGAGACTCAATCCTCTTCCTAGAAAAGGCACCAAAGAATCTGTTTGAAGGGACAGCAACACCGCAAAACCCAACACCAGAAACTAAAACCGTTGCCCAAGGCTTCTCAACTGCGGACACTTTTGCAGCGGAAGAAGCTGATGACAGCCTGGCCACTTCAACGCTGTTTATCAAGAACCTCAATTTCTCTACGACCAATGATAAACTGGTGGAAGCGTTTCGGCCGCTGGATGGCTTCGTATCCGCCAGAATTAAACTTAAACCTGATCCTAAAAATCCGGGACAGACCCTCAGCATGGGCTTCGGCTTCGTCGAGTTTAAGACGAAAGCACAAGCTCAGGCAGCCCTTGCTGTAATGAATGGCTACACACTGGAGCGGCACGCTTTGGTGGTTAGGACGTCTCATAAGGGCATGGACGCAGCCGAGGAGCGAAGACGTGAAGACACAGCAAAGAAAATTGCTGCACGAAGAACCAAGATTATTATTAAGAACCTACCGTTTCAGGCCACGAAAAAGGATGTCAGGTCGTTATTTGGGGCCTATGGTCAGCTCCGCTCTGTGCGGGTTCCTCAGAAGTTCGACCGCTCGGCTCGTGGTTTTGGTTTCGCCGACTTTGTAAGCGCTCGTGAAGCGGAAAATGCCATGGACGCGCTCAAGAATACGCATCTCTTGGGCAGAAGATTAGTATTGGAATTTGCAAACGAGGAGGCCGTCGATCCTGAACAGGAGATCGAGAGGATTGAAAAGAAAGTAGGGGAGCAGCTGGACAGGGTCAAGCTCCAGAAGCTCACGGGAACTGGGCGCAAGAAGTTCATCGTAGGGGCCCAGGACGACGAAAACTAGAGTCCCTTCTCCCTGTGGATAGGGACGAGAACAAGTGGTCTGGTGTTCGCGAAAGCATCCCTTGCATCCCGGGTAGAAGCAGTCAACACGTTCATGCGACCTGTCAATACTTACATACGCGTCCTGCAAAGCATCGTCATCTCGTGCTTTCAAAATCAAGAGCATCCTTTCATCCCAGTTTGGTCCCTCTAGGATTTCTTCAATGTCAAAATTCTCCTTCACTTGACTCCTATACAACTAGTCCCTCACACCCTGGATATAACCACAACATAGGGCTGTAAGCTACGCCCGCTTAACATTCTTGCCCTGCTTCTTGTAATACCCTCTGCATTCCTAACAAATGGCAATGGGCTGTGTTGTTGGACGTATTGCATTCCTCATAGAGGTCTTTGCCACTGCTTTTCCCGGGCTTGCTTATCTGTGCAGCTTGTTGGCAACGCTCCATCTCCATCCTGCGCGGCCCTAAATCTCCGGGTGGTAGTTCACTGGACCGTGCTCCCTGGATGCCCCTTGCATTGGCATCCGCCGGTTTCCTTTAGGAGGTTTTCTCCCCATCTGATTTGCTGCGATGAAGGAGCTTCCGTCTACCTTGACCGGACGCGTGAAGTTTAGCAGGAGCTTCCTCCGCCTTGGACAATCGAGGTTGCTGTCGAGGGGGACATCCAAACAAGCAACGTGATCGAGTAATGTTGCTACTGGGCCTACATTCACCCTCCTTCTCCAGGGGGGCATCCTGCTCTCTATAAACACCATGGACTTCGCTCCCACATTCTCTTTCCCAGGCTCTTACATTCTCCTCAAGTATTTACGTTCTTCATTGCTGTTTTGTCACCTCTACGTTCTTTGCCAGGCCGGAAACATTTGGCGGCTCTCAGCACCTTGTTTTGGGAATTTGTTATCATTCTTTACAGCAAATCCTTGGTCCGCTCCATGGCTACTGACTGGCAACCTGAGTGCATGGTACCCCCAAGCCAAACAGCTCTGGAGAGCGTAGGGGCCCATTCGGATAGGGCTCTCCAGAATACGTCTGGCAACGTGCAGTCATATTCAGACAATTTAGCACACGCTGAGATCGCAGGACGTGATGACCATATTCAGCACTTTACTTTCAAATACCCTCATCCTCCTGTCCCAACCCATCCTCTACCAAGCACTAGCCTCTACCAACCCCAGATACTAAACCACCGGTATCAAATAAAGAAGTTGAGACGCTTGCAATCCACTGGCCCGGCTTTTGCCGGTGCTCGCAGGACGCGAAGCTATTTGAAATCGCAAAAGTATCTGGAGTATCGGGCTCGGCCACGTCGAGACACTGGCAAGGATGGGGAGCCAGTGTGGTCGGATGAGTTGGAAGACGCCTTTCAGCAGGGTGAGTAACTGCATCGGCCTTTTTTCTTCTGAAGATGAGTTTTTAATGACAAATTGTGCAGCTCTTGAGGCCAATCCGCCTATGGGTAGGAGAAAATGGTCTGAACGTGGGAAGTCATATGGTCGGAATGAGTTGATTGCGGAGTATATTTTCAAAGAAACTGGCAAGCGCAGGACGAGGAAACAAGTTTCCAGCCATTTGCAGGTTCTCGATTCGTTCCTCAAAGGCGATCCCGATTGTAAGATGCCTAGTCTTCTCAGTCCTGGCATAACTCGAGTCTAACAATGCTACAGGGGAAAGACTTGTTCGAGAACAGCCCCCAGACCGCTCAAATAGCCAAACTCAGCCTGCTGGTCCTAAATGGAGGACATCCATGGAGCATCCAGTCTCAAGTCACTACAACAACCATATGGCTGCTTCCTATCATGATCCTATGAGATTAGTGCCACCGTATAGCGCAGAATTACACTCACTCCACTACGGCTCGACCCTCAATTCACAAGACTCAAACATGAACACAATCCAGGGCCTTGGCTTTGACATGTGGGTCAGTGCTCCTAACAAGCCGGATCGGATTGACGAAGCCTTTCACAAATACACACGCCTTCAGGGCGACCAACGCCAGGCCCCTATGCCCCTAGAAGAATTGAAAAACTGGCAGTGCTCATTTCCTCACCTGAACTCCTTGGTAGCAGATGTGAATAATCCACTTGGATGTGAGATTATTCTCCTTGAATCCAACCTTGAGCTAATGGAAGATTTTCCTCCCGTAGGCTCCAGACTAGGAATTCATCTGGAGCTTGATATTTCAAACGCCGTTTCTGCGATGGGGATTAATCACATGGAGGATTGGACTTGCAGTACTTACATATATGAAGATGGTCGGAGGTCAATGGAAGCATACCACAACCTCGCTAAGCCACACTCAAAGAAGGTAAAGCCGCCTTTTGAGTCACAGTGGTGGGCAAAGACTTTCACGAAACTCACGCAAGACAAACGTGAGGCAGAAAACGCTGGACATCACCATGCCGCTGATGATCGTACGCGGCGATTCTTTCATACCCTGACGGCAGTGCAGGAGATTCGTGCCACCGTGCCTAGTGCGCGTCGGCTGCAGAGCCATTATTCAGGATCCCCCGTCGACGAGAGCAAAACGATGGCTATACTCCTTTGGAAGTTCCGCCAGACACGGCCCAATGAGGTTGGCACCACTACTTGGCGAAAGCTGGTCACCTCGCCTGACCGTACCTTGACGAACAGTCCCAAGCCAACCAGCGGGATCGATCTTCCACCTCTTTCTTTGGATTCAATATTACTGAGCAAACCAGCTCCAAACCTTTATCATGCTCCTCAGCCTCATGATATCCTGCATCATACGAGCACGTCTCAGCCATCATGGTCTCTGTATCAACCGCATGAGAACGTTTCCAGTCTGTACAATTCCACTGGGGCTTATGACTTCCTCAACAGCATCACAAAAGCGGAGGAAGTATTGGGTGACAAGATTGCCTCAACCACTGCCTTAGATCCTTTCCCCAATCTACAGCAACAGACAACCAGCCAGCCGACCACTCTCCACGGAACCACGGGGGGACCGGTGATGCTCCATGTTCCTGATCTGTCTCTCTCACAGTCCAACCTCAGTGCATACGGCCTGGGACAAGACAACCACTATGTTACTTCGCATCAGCACGGCGGGAGCATCCACGATAATCATAACAGCACCAGCGGCTTGAGCGGGTTTTTCGGGCATAGCAGCCAGTCACTCGACGATATAAGCCACAGCCACGCGACCTGGTCGACACCAACCACAACAATTCCGGGGGACACTAACGGGGGCAACTACCACCACCTTCCCTTCCCGTCTTCCGATCATTCCATCGCGGTATCTCGAGAGTCGCACCATGGTAACAGCTTTGAGGGGTTGATGCCCCCAGACGACCTAGTGGGCATTGTCGGGGGGATGTCTAGTGCTCACGGTATGAATGGGGCAGGCCCCGAACATACCAATTCGGCTTATGCTGAGAATAATGCAGTGGAGGCTGTTTAAGAAGGTTTGATGAAGCGAATATTCGAGGGAAATATCGATTTACCTTCTAGCGCCAAGCGCAATTAATATTTAATGATAATCATGGCAGCACAAAAAGTGTAGTACTATTCTCATATCCCCTACTGTTATTTTTAATTTTTTTTACCTTCAATGTTATTGTATAATAGTGGATCAGCTTCTTCTGAAATATTATAATCATACACCTAGTGATTGGACCAGTTTAGTATTCAATACAAAGTAACAAATTGTGAGCTCCTACAGGCGGGTTTTTTGTTGCCAATTTATCCGGGCACCATTTTAGCCGGCGATATTTTGCCTCCATCCCACCGGGGGACCGCGAATACTCCATTACTCCGTACAGCCGCCAGAATCGCACTTTAGCCTTCTGGAGCTTCATCCGCGGCTTGTCAGGTTCACCTTTATCCTGTGGACCATGGCGAGAGGAGGGGCGCGCGATGGGGTAAAAAAAAGATTGTCTCTTGCAAAGGGCAGTGGTGTTCTTTTCTACCCCTCAGCTCCTCTCCTCTCTTCTACTTCTTCTTCTTCTTCCTCCGTCTTTCTTAATTTCTTCTCTCTTTTCTATTTCTCTTCCTCCTCCAAGTCATTTCCCTCTCCACTAGATTCACCATGACTACCCCTACTATCAAGCTCAGCAGTGGCTTCGACATGCCCATTGTGGGCTTTGGTCTGTGGAAGGTGAACAATGACACTTGCGCAGATCAGGTCTATGAGGCCATTAAGGCGGGGTACCGTCTGTTTGATGGCGCTTGTGGTATGTACAAAGAAAAAGGAAGGAAGCAAAAGAAGCTGAGACCAAAAAAAAATGGGGGGAGAACAAACAAGAAAAGCTAACTTGTGTGTTCTCATTATAGACTACGGCAACGAAGTGGAGGCTGGCCAGGGTGTCGCCCGTGCCATCAAGGAGGGCATTGTCAAGCGTGAAGATCTCTTCATCGTGTCCAAGCTGTGGAACAGCTTCCATGATGGTGAGCGCGTGGAGCCCATCTGCCGCAAGCAGCTGGCCGACTGGGGTGTCGACTACTTTGACCTGTACTTGGTGCACTTCCCCATCTCGCTCAAGTATGTTGACCCATCCGTCCGCTACCCACCCAGTTGGATGTCGGAGGATGGCAAGCTGGAGCTCGGCAAGGCTACGATCCAGGAGACCTGGACGGCGATGGAGTCGCTGGTCGACAAGTCGTTCGCGCGTAGCATTGGCATCAGCAACTTCAGCGCCCAGCTGCTGATGGATCTTTTGCGCTATGCTCGCATCCGCCCCGCCACCCTTCAGATCGAACATCACCCTTACCTCACACAGACCAACCTGGTCAAGTATGCCCAGTCGGAGGGCATGGCCATCACTGCCTATTCTTCCTTTGGCCCTCTGAGCTTCCTCGAGCTCAAGGTGAAGAACGCGGAGAACTCGCCTCCTCTTTTCGAGCACAGCGTCATCAAGAGCCTCGCCGATAAGTACGGCAAGACTCCGGCCCAGATCCTCCTGCGCTGGGCCACCCAACGCGGTATTGCCGTTATCCCCAAGAGCAACAACCCTACCCGTCTCGCGCAGAACCTGGATGTCACTGGATTTGACCTCGAGGCTGGTGAGCTGGATTCGATCAGCGCTCTGGACCAGAACCTGCGCTTCAACGACCCTCTTGGCGTAAGTTCTCTCGTTTTTACTTTTCCACCTGTGTCTGCTAGTTCTTTACTAAACCTCTTTTCTAGTACGACCTGTACGTTCCTATCTTCTAAACATGGGAAAAGCTGGGGGTTGTCGGTTGTAGAATACGCATGAAATACCACCATATTGATGATTATAGCTATGACAATGCAATTGAAATAGATTCATTTTTATACATTTATCACCGAGCGATTTAGGGGGGGGGGGGGGAAAAAGGTTGTAAAATGTATCTATGTATATGTAGCCGGAGAAAGAAGTACATAACTTACTTACTACGCCGCTGCCAAGACAGCGCATCTCCCATCCGACTTCTATATTCTCCTCCTCATTTTCTCCTCTCAATTGCACCCCCAACACTGTACACCCCCCGAAAATCCAAAGCAAAGAAGAAAAACATGCTCTCAACCCTCGAACAAATCGCAGCGCGATCAATACACATCAGCACAAAACCGCCGCCGCGCTCTCTCGCCGAAACGAAACTGATTCTCGCGGCGCTGCAGAAATTCGGCGAAGTCGTGACATTCCGAAATCTCAGAGTAAGTCTTTCCCTTCTTTTTTTCTTACATATTATATATATTATATATAGAAATTAATCTTAAAACAAAAAAGTATGACACAACCAACACCTCCGCAAGCAAAAACAGCACCACAGTCGTGATCTTCGACTCCGCGGCCTCCGCAACACAAGCAACCGAGTCTTCTCCGCTTCTCGTCGCTCTACCACCCCAGACTCAGATTCAGACTCAGATTCAGAATCTCAATCTCAATTCCAGCCCAACCCAGACACCACCACCACCACCCCCTAGCACAGACACAGACACAGACACAAACACAAACACAAACACAAACACAAACACAACAACCAACCAACCCCGAATCGCAACACCAACACCAACAGGAACCCGCCCAACCCACCTAACCTGCTACATCGCACCATCGCACCATAACCACGAATCAGCCCTAAAGCGGAACCCCTTCTACACGCGCTTCGAACTCGACCAGTCCTCGGCTATATACCGGGATCTGGTGGAGAACACGGGGATTCCGCGCCCGGAGCTCGCGGACGTGCCGACGGCGCGGAAGGAGTTCCTGCCCATGAACGATCGGAAGAGGGCGCATTATTCGACGGTGCGGATGGGAGGGGGGTCGTTGATGGGGTTGTATCGGGATGGAGCGGCGAGGGCGCAGAGGAGGAAGGGGTCGCAGGGGGAGGGGGGATTACATGGCAGAGAAGGAGAAGGAGAAGAAGTTTTCGAGGACGGGGATGGAAATGAGAAGGGAAAGGCGAAGAAGGTTGGATGAAGATGAAGATGAAGATGAAGATGATTTTTATATCACTTTGACCCTCTCTTAGGTCTCCCGGGTGTATAGCAGCTAGCTCTGTCTGCTTCTTCCTGTTCACCGCAGATCACACAACAACAGTCATGACGACCCGGCTCTACTTGACCCCAGCTGGCTAGATTAGCTACGCACCGCAACCACACCACATACACCTGTACTCCGCAAGGACAGCGGACCAGTTCCACAACTTGGAACGAAAGATACAAAGTCTCTACAATATATTAACCAGCTCTCGCATTATAGAAAACTGGGTATTATTTCCATATATTATTGAGTAACAATATGATCCGCTTCTTTGATCGGGTAAAAAAAAAAAGCCACCATCGTTAGCTTCGCTTCATGAGACATATATCTTTTAATTCTTCGACTCATTCGCACCCCTGCCTACGCAATTCGTACAAATGCTGGAAGGGAGGTTAACATATTCCTGTGCTGTACCCTGTCCGGAGGGACGACTTACTAGCATCAATCTGCATGATATGAGGTATCGCCAGCCGCACCTTATTCCGGTACACCACGGGCCCTTTGGTCTGCAACGGGTTTCCTTCGAAATAGACGGTTTTCAGATTCTCTTTGTCCCTAAGCTGACGCTCTACTTCGTCAAAACTCTCGAGTTGATTATTTGACGCCCAGAGTTCCTCTAGTTCCTTCAAATGGGATAGATGGTCGAGTTTGGAGACCTGGTTGTTCGAGAAGTCGAGAACGCGGAGCGAGGTGTTGGATTCTAGTCCGCCGAGGTCTGTGATTGCGTTATGCGAGACGTATAACTCCTCCAGGTTCTTCAGAGAAGAGAGGCCATTGAGACTAGCCAGTCGGTTGGATTGGATCGAAAGAATCCGGAGGTTTTGAAGCGAATCGAGATTCTGCCCAAGGTTTGAGATGAAATGAGTTCACGAGAAAAAAAAAAAAAAAAAAAAAAAGGACGTTATCGTACCTTCATCTCAGTAATCTTGTTCTTTCCAAGCCAGAGCTCTTCCAGAGCACACAACGTATCAAGATTCTCAATTTCCTGGGCCGAATACGTCAGAAGAGAACAACCTAAGATCACCCTTTATCATAAATAAACCCTACCCTGATCCGATTAGCTCCCAGCTCCAGATTCCTCAGAACAGTCAATCCCTCGAGCCCCTCAATCTTCGATATTTTGTTCTGCACGAAATAGAGATCCTTCAGCTTGACCAAGTGCGAGATGTTCTTGATGTGCTTGAGCTTATTGAAGCTGAGGTCCAGGCTTGTCAGGTTATGGAAATCGTCCAGGCCCTTTAGATGAGAGATAAGGTTATCGTAGAGATCTATTTCAACCAGTGAGGCGTCCAAACGTGAGGGGAATTCGATCCGCGATATTTGGTTTTGTCGAAGGCAAATTCTCTATCCAAGCAAACACGCCATCGTTAGCGACGCGTTTCACACCTGCACAGCAAAAAAAAAAAAAAAAAAATAAAAAAATAAAGTAAATACATACCTGAAGTTTGGTAAACCGTTCTAACCGCAACGCCGCAATAGAACCTATACGACAGTGTACCAGGTCGATCTCCTAGCGAGTTTCGGTAAGCTCTCTGAAAATCCACGATTCGGAGTAGTGCATAGTCCCTCCATCATGATGGATCACATACCTCGACATCCTCATCCTCGTCTTCTAACAGATCTAGAAACATAAATTAGACCTGAATAACAGGTGGTTTCATACCCCTTCTTCTACCCTCCTAGTATGAGGGGGAAAGAACCTACCTTCATCTGCGACAATCTCCTCTACAGGCGGCGCGTCAGAGTCAGAGTAGTCTGGGTCTTCCAGGGCCTCTGGGTTCGTTATCGTAGCCTTCGGCTCAACCCTTAGTTTGCCATCCCAGCCCTTACTGTCCTTCATGGTTGTGTGGTTCGGTGCTGAAGGGATGCGGGGTGGGACGACGTCAAGGAGGCACGGAGTTAGTTCGGTATCGGATGGCAACTATAGGTCAATACCTGGCAAGGGGAGTAATTTAATGTTAAGTAACGACGAAAAAATGGCGCCAAGTCAAAAAGGAAAGGAAGAAGAAAGAAAGGGGTTGTGCTATGAAGGCGGACTTGAGTTCGCAGCTCGTGGGGTTGAGTTGACAATGCGCGCGGAAGGCGGCATGAATATGAACCATAATTTTTGACCAATCCGACCCGCATCTTGATTGCTCTTTATATTTGGACAATCCCACTCGCAATACTTTATTTTGAGAATAAATAGCACCGGTAAAAACTGATCTCGTTCTTATTCTTGTACTACTGAGACACATAATAAAGCTGTATCGTGAAGACAACCACTTTTATGTACAGCACACACACCACCAATGTACATAGACACTGCAAGCCACCGATAATCGGGAATTCTGGTCTGATAGGAACTATGAGAGGCACCAGAAACAGTGACATTGATATGGAGACATGGATGAAGATGCGACTCGCTCTGAGGTCTCCAAAATCAGAATAAAAGGTCAGAGAGAAAAAAAATCATGGCCAACAAAATGACAAAAGGATGTTGCGGGAATGGGGTGATCACAGATTTGAACACAGTAAGGAAAATCAGGAAGACAGTCAAGTCGCACCCCTCTTGGGGCATGGATAAACAAAAAAAAGGCAGAAGATACCTAGAAGGGAAAAGAGGCGGAAGGAGAACAAGAGGGGATAGGGTAGATTGGGGGGAGGGAAAGGAAAAGTAAATCGAAGAGCGTATACATGAGGTCAGCAAAACTTAGCTGACAGCCAAGACGGACGCCTGCGGGATGCAATACAAAAAAAGAAGCAGTAAACTTCAGGGGGGAATTCAAGAAGAAAATCCATCAGGGGATATAATAACAGCTCACTGGGAGCACGAACAGGGGAACAACCAGGTGTTTGGGAGGGAATGGAGATAGGGCAAGCAATCACCAGCCTTGGTACCTTCGAGGGTGACGGCTTCTAAATATCCAAACCGTCTTCTAGGTAGGGTTCAGGTACAGAGAAAGGTTGAGAGTTCCCGTACACGAAAAGAAAAGAAGAAAAAAAGAAAAGAAAAGAAAAAGAAAAAAAAAAAAAAGAGAAAGAAAACAAAGGAAATAGATAGCTGGACATAATTTTTATTTCCCTGTGGGGCCTTGACTAGATCTGTCAGGGCAAGGGAGAACTAGAATTGAGCACGCTTGAATGAAAATGCCATGCGCAATAAAGGTACAGAAATCACAGTGTAATGTCTAAAACAAGACTGACGTCTCTAACTTCAGAGCCAGCAAGGTCTTCGAGGACGGGGATTAGGTCGAGGAGCTCGTTATCGTGGGCGTCAGAGAACCAGCTGCTGATGGGTATCGCATGTTGAGGATGGAATATATAGGATGTTGGAGAGTTATCTATGATGATCGTGTGTCGAAGGTCACGGCCAACTTGGGAGAGATCCTGCAGGGCAGAGTTAGAATGCTTGCAACGTAAACTGGAGCTTACGCGATTGACGAACCTTGACGTAGTTGCCTTGGTGGTTGTAACAACTATCTCGGAACAGCCTGTGATGAACGACACCATGGATGTCTAATTGATCGAGAAGGGGGTCGCCATACTACCACAAGATTAGTGACTATTCGCGCAGGCCAAGAAACGAAGAACTCACTTTCGAAACAGATGCAGTAAACACAACGACTTCATACAATTCCCCGACTCGTTTCATAAATTGATCGACTCCAGGTCGCTTAATCACATAGATGTTGTGATACTGGCCTTCGATTTCCACCGGAATGGTAAAATCAGCGCGTTCGAGAACCTAGACAAGAGTGTGAGCTAGAAGTTTCTAGCGAAAGGGACTCCAGAAATATATACCTTAAAGCTACTGTGAACTAGTGTCTCATCGAGATCGAGGACAAGACATTTCCGATCTCGCAAATGTGGCAGAGCTGGTGGTAACAGCCATTGTTGTGATCTCTCCTGTACGGTAGTTTCTGGCTGTTTACCTAGCGGTATGATTGGCGGCGGCGGCGGGGGTAGCATCGCTGTGTCTTCATCGTGAGAAGTATTCTTGCCATCACTATCTGCTGAAGGCCCATGTGTGGTAGAAGCCGTATCCTCCTTCCCCTGTACTTCCTCCGCCTTCGAACCGAGATCGTCGGACTTTTCCGAGTCCGGTGCTGCTGCACCAGATTGGACAGCCTGGGAGGCATCCACACGGAAAGTTTCGGCGGTGATTTTCGGTAAAGGGGGAGTGGTGGTGGAATCAAACTTTCCCGTTGATGTTACTGTTCCGTCGAGTTGCGAGCCTGGCTCTGCGCCTCCCACTGTGCGCTCTTCGTCTGCCTGCGAAGCTGACTGATCTGAAGTCACGGTCAGGTTGGGTTTCTCATCCTTGAAGAAGCTTGGCTCCTTCGACTCCGCAGTGCTCGAATCACCCGCATTGACATCTACTTTCTCCGATGTTGGCTGAGTATTTGGGACGGACGGCCGTCTGGGAGTTCGTTTAGGTGGGATAGAGCCATCTTCAGGATCGACATCGGAAGATGAGCAACAGCTCAAGAAGGCGAAGAGCTTGTGGGAAGTCTTCATCGGTTTCTCTGGCTTCGCAGGGTCGCGCAAGTCAGACTCCTGGGCGGCAGTCCCTTCTTGGTTTGGGCCTCGCGACCTCAAACTGCTCCCCCTACTTCTGTCCCTCCGATTCCTTAAAAGACTTCTTCGCGAGCCTCGAGTGTTTTCGGATCCATCCTGGGGACCGTCTTGGGTTTTGTCCGAGGTGGATTGCTTGTCCGCTTTCAAAGATGTCCGCGATGGGATGGGTATTAATCGATGGAGTTTTTTAGGAGGATCGGTAGGGGCAGCCCCAGAAGAACCTTCGGCATTTTCAGGAGATGCAGAGGAGGGTGGAGTCTGTTTGGACCACTCGATATCATTCAACGGAGGCGAGGGATCTGTAGTCGCGACTGGGCCCTCGGGCGGCGATTCAGTACCTAAAAGGAGATGTGAGATAAAGCTATTGGACGCGAGCGACACATTGAAGAAGACGAGCTATATGATGTAGAAAAGAATAACTTACTCGACTCCTGGTTACTTGTCACAACAGGCATTGACACTTCCCCCGTGGCGGACTTGGAATTGGATGGGGATGAACTTCCTTCTGGGCTCCCGCCGAGCATTGAGGGCGACGGGGCAGAGGGTCACTGGGGCGACGAGAATAATCGAAACAGAGAATAATTCGAGGGTAAAAGGTAGGGAGTCCAAAATACACGCGCTTGAATACCACCAGGGTTCCGCCGAGAGGAGGGCGGTTCAAAGTGTGTGCAAGGCGACGCCTCCTGGATCCAAACAGGGCCTGAATAATGGAGGAGGCAAGTCGGTGGTAAGTAGTCAGGTTAGTTTTACTAAGGGTGCTTCTGGCTCTTGGTTCCGGACCACCGCCTTGAAGGAAATTAGTGCTCAGCACTAGGACTTGTCGCAAAGTGGATTAGTAGACAATCCACCTTCCGAAAACCGCAAGGTAGGATGAAAGGTGACCGTAAAAACCATACGCGACCGAGCGAGATTGTCTAGGAAACGATGGAGTCCGGGAAAGCGTTGGAGATTGACAGTCGAAGATCGAGTCAAAGAGGAATTGGAGAGAGCGAAAGAGAGAGAGTTGGGGGGGGGGGGACCGTCACGTGGCGAGCTCGTCTGGAGGGAGTTCCTTGAACTGGTGATTTGAGAAATACTTGACTCCGTATTTTCCTCAGCAAACTATGGCCTGGACTGGAATCTAATATTATTATGGATTGAAAAAGAGAAAAAAAAAAAAAAAACTCAGTGTGCCTGACCAGTAATAGATGCACGATTGGATTATTGTGCTGGATCGTTTGGTTCGAGGAAGAGAGAAATCCGAGGGGATATGATTGATGGCAGGCTAGTCAAAAGCACAAAAAGGAGACAGAACGGCTGATTTTTGTGTATTTTGGTCGTCCGTTTTTACCTCTAGCTTTGCAATAGTATACTACTAGTATGCTAGACTGGACAGAGCAGGATGGTTGGAAATTTGGGTGGGTAGCCGTCCTAAGCTCCTAGAGTATACTTTACTAGGTAGGAGAGTATTATTATGAGGGGCGAAAGGGGTGAACGGAGGACTTTGGAGCTCCGAGTGACGGGGAGGGAGGGGGGATGAGAGGGGGGGAAAAAAGGAAGAAGACACCAGAGAGCACGGTCAGCTCTGGTCTGGACCAAGAATGCAGGGCTGTAAAGAAGAATATCCAGGGTGACTGATTGGCGGAATCCACCAGGATGAGGTTGTTGGGCAAAGCCAGAGCTGGCCAAACAAGAATCCCTTAACAAAATAGCCGCCGCGATGGGGAGTGATTTGGTGTGATATGGTAAACCCAGATCCTTATTGAATGCTCTGCATTATTATTTGACCAGTTCAAGAGCTTGCCATCTCCGTATCATTATTGTCGTCAATAATTGGCTACGTCCAAGTCCGAGCTCACAGGTATTCTCTCGGTCTCTCCACCTGGATGGAGACTTCCAAGTTGCTTCTCCACACTGCCATAGCCTAGCGCTCCGCATAGGACGGACCTTTGAAGCAAGCAATGCAGGATATGACCTGACTCCAAGCACACCATAACATGCACTAGACAGTTCGCAACTTGTCCTTCCTGGCCGTTTTCATACCCTGGTCCTAGCATAGGGTAGTGAATCCCGATGGCCACTATACGCTCATTCTCAGCGCTTGGAGCATACCGTATGTACTCCGTACATCCGCCTGAAGACTGTATATCTATATGGACCACGCGCACGCGGCCGGTTATTTTCTTATTTCCCCCCTAAAATCCCGTCTATTCCCTCTAATCATAGATGAGGGATTCTATCTTGCAACAGGGATCAGTGATCATCCGCTTTGAAAGATGTGAAAGTAGAAGATACAAAATTGGTCTCCAAACAAGATAACCACCACCACCTAATTTTATAGGCCAAAATCACGATTTTTTATTATATTTATATATTACATTTATAATTTATATATATTATTATATATATAAGTTGTGAGTTACAGAAATCTTGGTACCGTCTTGCAGAAGATCTGGGGAAATCCGCACGTGAGGCCCAAGTCCAAGTGGGCTTGTTTTGTTGCCACAAACCGCTGTTTGGCCCGAGGTCTTTCACATGCAATGACTCTCTGTGTCTGTGGTCGATGCGTTCATAACAGATTAATCAGTAGCCAACTCTTCCACCATCCCTCCCTCCCATCCTCTTTTAACACTAAATCCCCTGTTGATTCTTCATTTTTTCCCCAGTCCTCCCATCACAATCCATTCTTCTCCCAGTCGCGTCCTCACTGACGCCCCCTTCCTCCATGGCCGTCGACGGGTTAGGCTAAGGTTGTCAGCTGTTGTACGGCATTTCTAGGGACAGAGACCACGGATATACGTCTGCACCGAGGCCACAATGGTCGCCCAATCGACACTTCGGCATAGGGAGGACCCTCTTGTGGCGTTGTACACCCACTACGCGAACGTGTTCCGGGCGAAGATCAAGGGTTCATCCAAGACAACCAAAATCATCGCTACCATCGCCCTAATATTATCGATTATTGGGACCGGATATGGAGGCTACAGCTGGTTTAGAGAACGGGCTAAGGAGCGGGCTCGAGGGAAGCGATTACTTCGTCGAAATTCTGGGATCCGAGGAAAAGACGGATCCCGTACGATATACGTCCCCTACAAGGATTCCCTAACCTCCAAGGTCAAGATCTATCCGACTAAACCCACCACATTCGATGCGCATCGGAGGCTGTTTTTAAACCCGCCCGCGTCGGCGCCGGGGGAGGACGAGTCTGTTAGCCGGATCCCTCCTGCGACTACCAAACCAGGGTTGAACCTCGCGTTTCTTCACCAGTTCCTCAGCCTGGGAAGTATCATGGTTCCACGCTGGGGGAGTAAAGAGACAGGACTTCTCATGGGCCACGGTGTTTTTCTGCTTTTACGGACATATCTTTCATTGCTGATTGCCAGGCTAGACGGTGAAATTGTGAGAGATCTTGTCGCTGGCAAAGGACGCGCTTTCACCTGGGGTATTATCAAGTGGTGTGGTATCGGTACTCTGGCATCATATACAAATGCTATGATTAAATTCCTTCAGTCGAAGGTGTCCATTGCATTCCGAACCCGACTTACAAGATACATCCATGATCTTTATCTCACCTCGGATAATAATTACTACAAGTTGATGAACCTCGACGGAGGTATTGGTCAAGGTCCCGATCAATTCATCACCCAGGATCTGACTCTCTTCTGTTCAGCCGCAGCCGCTCTGTATTCTTCCATGGGCAAACCTTTGGTGGATCTATTCGTTTTTAACTACCAACTTTACCGTTCTTTGGGTCCCTTGGCCCTGAGTGGAATTCTTACCGGATACTTTAGCACGGCTGTTGTCCTCCGAAAGCTTTCCCCACCTTTTGGCAAACTCAAGGCCGTTGAAGGTAAGAAGGAGGGCGATTTCAGAGGACTGCATTCTAGGCTCCTGGCGAATGCAGAGGAGATATCTTTTTACGGCGGTGCCGACACAGAGCACGTATTCTTGACGAGAAGCTTCAAAGACCTTCAGCGATGGATGGAGGGTATTTACAGCCTCAAGATCCGGTACAATATGCTAGAGGATGTGATTCTGAAATACTCTTGGTCCGCGTTTGGCTACTTAATTACCTCTCTGCCAGTTTTCCTCCCCGCTTGGGGTGGTTTAGGCGGTGCTAGGGAGTTGGCAGACACCTCCGAAGTTGCCGGTCGGGAGCGCGGCCGTATGAAGGAGTTTATTACAAACAAGCGGTTGATGTTATCTTTGGCCGATGCAGGCGGTCGAATGATGTATAGCATCAAGGACATCTCAGAGCTAGCAGGTTATACATCCCGAGTCTACGGTCTTATTTCAACCCTTCATCGGGTTCATGCAGATGCTTATTACCCTCCGAGTGGGACGCATCCGGAATTATACTCGTTAGAGGATGTCCAAGGAACCATCCATAATGGGTTCGATGGTGTACGTCTTGAACAAGTTCCTATTATAGCGCCTTCCCTTTACCCTCGGGGAGGTGACGAGCTTTTGGAATCGTTGTCGTTCGTTGTTCATTCTGGCGATCACCTTCTCATTTCCGGTCCTAATGGAGTCGGTAAGTCCGCTATTGCACGTATCGTTGCCGGGCTATGGCCCGTGTATCGTGGCCTGGTCAGCCGCCCGAGAGGATTCGGGCTTGATGGCATCATGTTCCTTCCCCAGCGGCCGTATCTCAGCGTGGGAACTCTACGTGACCAAGTCATTTACCCTCACACTGAGATGGATATGCGTGATGCAGGCGTGCTGGAATCCGCCCTCCAGAAGATCCTGGAAGATGCTCACTTAGGATACCTCCCTGCCCGCGAAGGAGGATGGGACTCGCGCAAGGAATGGAAAGACGTTCTGAGTGGTGGCGAAAAGCAGCGAATGGCCATGGCACGATTATTTTACCATGAGCCTCGCTATGCGTTCCTTGATGAAGGAACCTCCGCAGTTTCCTCAGACGTTGAAGGGCTGCTCTACGAACAAGCTAAGGAGCGGGGAATCACGGTGATCACTATTTCTACACGGGCATCACTGAAAAAGTACCATACATATAACCTCACCATCGGCCTGGGCGCTGAGGGGGAACAGTGGGAGTTTGAAAGAATTGGTACCGCAAAGGAGAAGCTAGGTGTTGAGAAGGAGCTACAGGAGATTCGCAAACGCCTTGATAAGGTCGATGAGTGGAAGCAACGTCGCGAGGAAATTGAGAACGAACTCCAAAAGGTCTGGGTCCAGGAGGGAGAGCTTGCGCCTCCGCCATACGAGGAGAAACCCAATGTGGCTGAAAGTGAAGCTGTAGAAGTGACGGGCTCTGGTAGCACCTAGTATAGCAGTATATGTACGGAGTAGTAGTTGGAGGACTATAATGTAAGAGCCACTCCCGACTGGCATGTTTTAGCTAGTGATGTAGTATAACGCTATAACATTTGGGATCTGCTATGCATTCAGAAGGTTGTCTAAAACTACCTTTTCCACATCTTTTTTTTTTTTTGGTAATAATACCTGAATGGCTTCCTTTTGCCGTGCAGGTCACATGACCGATCCGTTCTTGCTGACGTGATCCCTCGAGGTTCTCATCGGAACGGATTAACTATAATCCGACACGGATCAACGTGGCCCCGGAATAGTGGTGGAGAGGTAATGTCAGATAGTCAGCCAATCAACAACTCACTTCAACAGTCCTACGCCTAATAACAGTGGAAAGCTTCATTTTCTCAGAGTCTACCTTACATGCAACAAGCAACAAGAGAATACTCTCCCATTGCAATTCTACCAATAATGATCTATTTTAGTTTTTTTCCTTCTTCAGGGATGCTAGAATAGTTCTATGACTAGGCAAAATTCCATGCCCTCGTCTGCCAAAATTTCCAAATTCAGGATCGACTCCAAATTCTCACCTATTGTCGCGGCTCGTCGGAAATGGATGCCCTGCAGGGTTTAGACGATGAGAATTTGGCGGTAATTCCAATTGACAGATCCTTTAGTGATGGCAAGCTGTCAAATTGGCCTACTGAAGAAAGGTTTGAAAGACCCGATGATAGTTATTATCGAGAGAAATTAGCGGAGATGTGGTTGAGGGAGACAGGTGCCTATGTAGGAGGTAAGCTTGGGCTATTTCTTTCTTACCCTCTATTTTATATCAATTTTGATTTGAATTGAATTTTCTCTTGGTGGGCCATCGGATGTCTATGTATATCTGATGTAAAATAAGAAGTGGAAGCACACGAGTCCAGTTGAGCACAATGGATTTTTGGGCATAACTTTTGTTTTTCTTCTCTCTTTGTCTCTCAGCCTCTTTCCTATGTCTGTTTTCTGACATATTTCTTCGGTATCAAGGGTCGGTTTATATTCTTGACGCTTTACCAGATGGCTACGCTGTCTTTGATAGACCTCGGGGGACAAGACCGGACATTGTAAGTTTCTCAAAAATCACCCTCGGGCCGTTCTTTTGGAGGGTCTAATGCGTCTCTGCACAGCGTGATAGATTTCTTTACGGTCACCCAGTTGGGCAATATTTCTATTCTGTAAAGCAGTTTTTCCCGCATTTCTACTATCTGATGACCGGAGGGACCACAAAGTGCCCATGTGTCCTGTGTCAGAAATTAGAAAAGCGTCAAAAAGGTTAGAAAATCCAGATACCTTCTAATTCTCATTTATTTTTAACGGGTGTCCTATCACAGACGAAGCTATGGGAATACGACGAGGCAGACCTCCCGGAAGACCCCTTGGAAGGCCTCCAGGAACACCGTCAGTGACCCCATCTGGACGACCCCCCGGACGACCCCCCGGAAGACCACCAGGAAGACCACCAGGACGACCCCCTGGGAAATCCCTAGTAAAGCCTTCTGGAAGACCACCAGGTAGACCAGGTTTCACCATCCTTGACAGTGAAGGAACTCCTGACGTGTTCAAAGTTGCGGTAAGGAAACTGAGGATGCAGGGCCAACTTGACCAAAATATTGCAGAGCCTGCTAGTATGGACTGGAGAGCTGAGAGAGCAGCAATTGATGAATATTTCGAGACATTAAATCTAAGGCCTTCATATCTACCGCGCCCGGGGGAGATTGTTCTTTGGACCTCCGATTTTGACGGAGAATTGGCCTGGAACTCAGAGAAACAGTGCCTCCAAATATATTCGTCAGCTAGAGGCCAATGGATTAAAACCCCAGAATGGCGAGCCGGTGTCGTTGGCCAGATTCCGACAGAGGGCGTAGTGCTCCAAGACCTTGTTGAAACGACCACAAAGAAATGGGGCGTTAATTACTCTGGATTCCGCATCGAAACTTTCCCCGACCCCCACAGCTCGGATAAGAGCTACTCATTACACTATAGCTACGTGCATCTGAAGTCCATCAAGCCATTCAATGCCTTTGAACTATTTTTGCAGGGTATCCCCGACGACAATCTACACCCTTCTATCCAATATGCCATGACTGTCATGTCCTCGTTCAGTTTAGTAGATAAGTACCGTTTCCGAGGGCTGTGGCCCAATGCTTCGATATATTGTCGAGGTATCTTCATTGGAGCTGAACTCTTGGCCGTTGGCGATGCTGTCCGCTTGAAACCAAAAGGTTTCAGCCTTGAAAATGGTGAAAAATCTCATGTGGTGGATGTTCTGGTAATTGACGAAATCAGACTTGAACTCATCCAGTGCGACGAGGACGAGAAATCCAAACAAATCGCGGAGAAATATCGGGTTCGAATGGCCGGGAAAGTTTACACTCCCGATATCAAACGAGCAGAAGCAGTGAACGGCCAGCTTTCAACTGAAGCCCTTTCACTCAATGATGTTGTGGGTGCTTTCGACAATGTTGGGATGGATGGGTACGGCAAATGGTATGAGCTTCATTCAGGCTCAGTCATGGATATCTCACAGGATATGGTTCTTGGTCGTTGTTATGAGCCAGACGCCATGAAGTTGCTCTTCAGTTCTCTCTCCCTCGGGTATGACTTGCGGGGTGTGCTGAGCGGTAGGGAGTATTCACGACTCGTCGATGAACGGATTTCAGAAGGCAAACATTGGTTCTGGGGAGATTTCCGGACGCAGACCCTTGCTATTGACTCACTGAACGGCGAGGATGTCGGTCACTACAGCGACACCCGGGACGTGAAGAGCTGGAGAGCCAACCTCAAAATAATTGACGGCATCGCCAACCAAGCTGATATTCGGGAGGCAAAGAATCCCCGTGACGTTGGACGACCAATGAACAAAACACGATCGGATTTTACAGAAGTAGGCAAGACCAGCAAGCTTGTCAGTACCGGCCTTAAGGGTGTGGATACAAGTAACCCAGTGAGCTCAGCCGACGAAGGCTCTAGTCACTCTTCTGACGAGGCGGACGAGGGAGGTGAAGAGAACGAGGAAAGCGAATCGGATGAGGTCTTTATAACACGCATAGAAGAGCTCCGCGGTGGAACAGAAGAAACAGAACAAGGTGACTATGTCCCAGAGGAGGAGCCCAAAACAAAGCGGCCAAAACATGAATTTTAGGCACTGGGTGACGTCCTACCGTGTAAACACATACATTCCACACAGGATATTGCCAGTCAACCTTGCAATGCACACAGACAACAGAAATAGCTATTCCGAAACTGTGTATTGTCCTAAGGAGGGATGGATGTGTTTTGATGACAACAGAGAATCCATGGAAGATATCTTGCAAGTTTCACCCCCTCTACATTCCATGCCATCAACTATATAATCATAGGCAAAGTTCTTCACAAGCATTAATCTAATTATTTCTGATCTAGGGCTACGGTATGACAAACACTTTGTTGAAAGAATTCTTTATATTATTCCCACCTCCCGTACCCTTCTTCAACCCGAATATATTTTTTTCAGCGGTTGTTCTCCTGATTATGATATTGGTATGGCCAGGTGTACACTATAGAAGATTTGGAGAAGATTATAATAGGCATGACGGTGTGGAAAGGGCCTGTTTATACACACACACACACACATATATATATATATAAATATATACCTAGACACCCATAGTTTACCTGGGTAGGTACCTAGGTATCTATCATATAAGATTAATACCAATACTAATACGTCCTCTCCACCACCTCCTTAGCAAAATCCGCAAACGTCTTCCCCTTCTCCACCTCCTCCCCTAGATTCGGCTGCGTAAAGACAGCTAGGGTATTCCGCGCAATCCTTGCGGCACCAGACGCTCTAGCCCCCTTTACAAAATGCGGCACAGCACGGAACTTGCCCCTCGTAATCAGCTGCAGCGCTTCACCAGTCTGGAAAGCAAGACAATCCCGCGGAATATCCACCTTGACGACCTCGCCCGTTCTCGACTGGATATACAATCCGGCTTTCGGGTCCGGGGAGTGGGGAAGTTCAGGGAGAAGAGACGACGACGACGACGACGACGAGAACGAGGCAGCTGAAGCTGACGCTGCAGATGCAGGCGGGTTCGCAGCCTCATCGACAAACATAGCCGACGTAAGACCCGTAAGACAGCCATGGTCGAAGTGTGTAGCGCACCAGTCATCGATGTCGCCATCATCACCACCACCACCACCACCACCCCCTTCTTTCCCCCCAGTACTAGATGTCGTCGGTTCCGACGGAGTAGGGAAATAATGCAACAACCGAGCCTTCGTCGTGAGACTCGTCCTCACCACATGCTCCAAATACCCGCGCTGGTACCCTTGGATATTCTGCAGCGCGTACCGATCACACGCCCTGGCGACGAGGGCGGCCGTGTCGATAATCAACGCGCAGAGCTCCTCTAGACTCCGTCGGAAGGTCGGCAGCCGCGCCGCATCCGGCCAGACATTCGGAGCAGTGTACTCTGGGAACCCGGGGAAACCGTCTGCCGGGGCGCCCTGGAGATTGGGGGTTTGGTAGAAGGCGCAGTTGACGTAGTAGGAGCCCTTGAGGGTGTCGAAGTGGCCGGACCGCAGGGTTTCTTTGCCGCAGGACCACCCGACGAGGTATTTTGCTGCAGGCGTGGTGAGGGATTCTGGTAAGGGGGTAGGAGGAGGTGGTCAGTGATAAGAGTCTTGGTTCTTGTGGAGATGGAGATGCGGACCTAGTTCGTCGTTAGAGAGCGCGGCTAGATACGAGGCGTTTGAAAGGACTTGAGCGCGTAGCTTTTGGAATTTAGGGTCCAGGTCTTTGACGATGATAATGCCTAGGGAAGAAGGGCCAAATGCCTCGGTGAGGGTCACGAAGGAGACGGAGCCTATACAGGAAGGGCGGAGGGGGGGGGGGGGGGAGTCTTAGTATATGTAGAGGCAGACAAAAGTCATAGATAGGTATTGATTGTGCTCGATGCTCACCGTCTAGTAGCTCCTTCAGACTCACTGTGACAGCCTGCGCGTGCTGGATGTTATCTACCGCCATATTTGTTTCTCTTTCGCCAGAATTGAGGGTTTTGTGGAAGCATCAAACTCTGCTGGTGGTAAAGCAGAAGATATAATAAACTATACTAGGTACATATTTTATTGCCCCTCTCTCGCTCTCCCCCCCGCGCTTCTTCACGGCCCGCTCCAATTCTACACGGCGATATTTTTGTTATCAAAATACAAAAGCATTGAGAGGGGTTTCTTTTTTTTTTTTTTTTTTTCTCACTGAGACTATCTAATCTGGCATCCTTCGCTGATATAACATTTTGGTTCGTATTGGAGGCTGATATCCAAACGATAACAAATAGTCAGCCAGATAAAAGCTCGATCCGCGCATCGACCACAGTTTAACTAAAAATACATTCAATTGGTATCTTGGAGTACAATAAACAGTTGTCGTTGATAGTATACAGTTGCTCTCTAATGCCACACTGACACTGCCGCAATTAGTGGCGTCGTGTCACACTACGCAGATTCCCAAACGGTAGGACATCTGCGATTTTATTTGAACCCGTGAAGAGCATGCAAAGCCTGTCGATACCGCATCCCCAGCCTCCAGTAGGCGGGAGGCCCCATTCCAGCGCAGCGAGATACTCCTCGTCGATTTCTCCCGGCTCATTGACGTCCCTACCGTGCCGGAGCTGGTCTTCGAATTTGCGTCTCTGCTCGAACGGGGAGTTCTCCTCTTCGTACGTGTTCACCATTTCCCTACCTTCGATGAAAAGCTCCCCGCGGGCGGCAACAAGCTGGTTTGTGACGGGGTGGACAAAGGATTTTGAGAGCGGGGAAAGGCATTCGGGCGGGTTGATGATAAAGGTTGGGTTTATGCATTGTGGTTCAAGGTAGGTGCTGCAAAGCTCATCTAGTAACCGAGGAAGGGTAGGGTTTGTGGGGATTTCGAGAGAGAGCGTATTGAAGAGCTGGATAATCTGCTCCCGGGCGTCTGGAGAGGTGAGATCCGGGAGTTTGTGACCGATCGTTTCTTCAATGCCGGAAATGAAATCAATTTGGCGGAAAGGCGCTGTAAAGTCAACTTCTGTCGGTGTTAAGGAGGCATTCTTGGTGAACTCCCGAATATGGTCCGCCATTCCTGACAGGAGTTCCTCTGTGGTGGAAATGAGATCCTCCAAATTCGAGTAAGCATGGTAAAATTCACAGGTGGTAAACTCGGGGTTGTGGGTTTTGTCGAGACCTAGGTCAAACATATTAGCCACTCATATATTCTTCTGCAAAATGTGTCTGTGAGAACGTCCTCACCTTCATTTCGGAATGAAGGGCCAATCTCAAACACCCGGTCGAAACCTCCTACTACTAGACGTTTCAACCACAGTTCAGGCGCTATCCTGAGGGAGAGCTGACGGTCGGGAAATTCAGTGGCGGAGGTATAGAACGGACGGGCAATCGCTCCTCCAGCGATTGAATTGAGAATCGGGGTATTGACCTCCATGAAAGATCGATTAAGAAAGAACTGACGGAGATATTGAATGATGGCAGACCTGGCCTTAATGATGTCGGCTGTGTTCTGGTCGGCGAGGAACTGAACATGACGGGCGTAGGGAGAGTTTTCATGGTCTTTCGCGTCAAGAGGAACATCATGTAAACAGGGAGAATTCAGCTGAGGCAGCTCGGAGGCTACAACAGTGAGCTCTCCTCGTCCTGTGCGGTGTGGTTTACCTGTTACGGCTATTATATGTCGTTTAGTCTAAGAGATATGCACTGGTATTGATCAGCGAGAACGTACAAAATGAATCGCCACGGCGAAGTAGACGATAAAATTTCTTAAAAGATTCTGGAGTGACTCCATCCAGTTGACGAAGATTGCACATTATTTGCACTTTAGAGCCGTCTTGGGTGATATCAAAGAATATCAATTTGTTCCCGGCCAGTCTAGAGGTACGGATCCTACCTAGGTACCGATCTAAGTACAAAGAATCATAACAAAGAGCCGTCGAAGGCCAACACATACCATTTACAGTAACTGTATCCTCTTCTACTGTTTCATTATTGGCTAGATGGCTGTACCGAGAGCGGAGCTCTAGGCAACTAATTGAAGAGCTGCTTTTTTTAAGACGGGGATACGGATCGGGACAAGTTTCCTTGACTTCCTGAAGCCGTTGTTTGAACACTCTCTCTGGAGAAGCAGCACTAGTGCTCCATCTTTTTGATGGATAGATTTGCTGTGTTGCCCGGAAGCACTTAGTTTTCGAATACAAGGTCTGTGTTAGCGGAGGGTAAGATGGAAGTCCCGCGCTAAGGTCTTTTGATTAGCAATGCTCTTCAAGGCTATAGAATACAAAACATTTCAAAGTAGAGACGGTTTATCAGAGATATAAAAAAGATCCAGGTGCGTTCATTGCTTGGAAACCAAGCATCAGTTGCAGCGGTTCTGAATATGGGATTGGGCTCATCATGCAAAGAAAAAGAAAGGAACGAAAATTAGGTTCTTACCTGATGGAGACATTCCCCCTGCTCAGCTGTGAAGCCCACCGGGGGCGAATTGACTGCATTGAAGGGGGAGGGGGGGGGGGGTCTAGATGACTGCATCCATAAAGGAGGTTGTTGGAAAGAAGTTGGAAAGGAAAAGAAAAAAAAAAAAAAAAAGGCTCAAAGCAGAAAAACCCAAAGGCGGTGAGCAGGAGCTTCCGAGTTCATCCTCCGCGCAGAATCGGAGCAAGAATAATAACTTCAAGTGAACAAGAGCAAGCAACTCGAACTTTAATACCCTCAAATCAAATCATCTGTATCTCTCTTAATCGTGGGTGCTCATATATTCTCCATCGTCCGACTTCCCGTTCGCTTTATGAAACATGCTGACCACAACCTTTTTCCCTTGCTAGCTCTTCATACACTCAAGTCGTCATCATGTCTTTCCTATTTGGCGGTGCCCCCAAGATGACCTCGGAGCAGAAGATTGCTGCCGCAGAGACTGAGGTGGAGATGATTTCAGACATGTTCAACCGGTGCGCTTCACCCGTTTATTCATCTGCAACTTTCATCTTCCACATCTCCATGTCTGACTTATACCTCTATGCTAACACTGTTATCCTTTTGTCTCTAGGTTAACCGAATCCTGCACAAAGAAATGCATTCCCGCCGACTACCGCGAAGGTGAGCTCAACAAGGGCGAATCCGTTTGCCTTGACCGCTGTGTCGCCAAATTCTTCGAGGTCAACATCAAAGTCAGTGAGAAGATGCAAGGCGAGGCCGCTGGCAAGCAGAGCGGTGGTATGGGATTCATGTAATTGGAAAAGCGAGGGATATATACCATACATAACTACCTTTTTGTACTTTACTACTTGTGTGTAATGAATTGCTTGCTCGGCTCTATTCTTTTACTTGATGTTTGTTGTCGTTTCTCCAAGATACGGGAGGTTGCCTGATACTGTTTCTCTCATTGAGGTTGGGCTACGTTTGCCCTTGCGGATCCGGAATCTTTGATACTTGCCGGTGGGATTTGAACACTGCGACTGTGTTCTGGGCAATATTCTTCCGGGGAGGGGGACTTCCATTTCAAACCCTCTTCTGGCGGTAGAGGCGCGCAGCTGTTATCGAAGTTCTCTACGTTGTGTGCTCGACGTTAATAAAAGACAATCTATTCCAGGAATTATGTACAATATAATTGATACACATATATACAGGAGCGTACCGATGACTGCTCTTGACAATTACCAGAAAAGTCAAGACTATTTATTGTGTTGCGAAACCGGTCATTCTTTTTAACCAACACACCCACGAATTATGTTGTTTGTCTTCCTCTCCACGTATTAGTGCTTTGATCCTTGTCTCTATATCATCAACATGCCGTTCAACTTCCCCAAGTCCAGCCTCAACATCTTCAACTTTAGACTCGAGTGCGTGGAGTTCGTAGTCCAGCTTTGCGCCCAGCATCTCGACTTGTCTCATATGATCTGTGAGGTATGAATGTTCTTCACCCAGAAGGTCGTTGGATTGTTCTCTGACTTGCTGGTATAGTTCAAATCGTTCTAAATAGGATCCGTTGAGTTTCTCGTGGGTTTCATACAAAATTCGGTTGAGTCTGTCAACCGAAGATACCTGATCTTCAACCCAAGGAACAGTATGCAATTTGAGGTTTTGGATCCGAGAGCTAGAGATTTGCGCATCGGAGGCTAGTAGGTCTTCACGAAGGATAGCTTCTTCGAGGGTGGCGTTGGTTCTTTCGTAGAGTGTATCCTCTCCTAATTCTTCCCGGCCTAAGACGACTTCTTCGACTGTGCTAAAGGATAGATGGCGAGGCCAATAACTATTTCTGCGCTCGTAGTCATCTTTGAAACTAAGTTCGATGCAGCTTTGAGGCCGGCGTAAAGCCATCACACCGGATACAGACGCCGTACTTCCTTCTCGCTCTGCGGAGGCATCGGTGGATCGTGTTTTTGTTGGATTCAGATCCAAAAGCTCCTCATCCATTCGCAGTAAAGATCCTTTGCGCGACACATCTGTATCATCATTGGAAGCAGCAGTGTCCACTGTAATTGCCGGGGTTATTTGCTCGGACGGTTTTTGGGCTAGGGGACTCAACGGCGGTTCAACTTGCAGATCTTCATTCTGTGTCTGAGACTCGATCGCAGGTGCCTTCTCGTATTCAGATTGGATGCTGGTCTCGGGGGTTTTCCTCAATTGAGGTACTTCCAAGTCGCTCTCTGTTGAAGGAATTTGTGCAACCTCAGCTCCCAAGTCAACGCCATCTTTTAGCTGCTTCTGTAGATGTGATCGGAGACCTGGCAAGCCGACGGCATCTTTGAATTTGCCAAAGCCTATCCGAGCATCTGAAACCTTTCCACTGACACCTTTGATCACCATCCTGCTCAGGTTCTGATCTCTGTCTTCGGGCGGCACGGCGGCTTCTGACTGTCTCCATATCCGATCCGATCCTTGGAAAGTACGGTCTATAGCTAGGTCCTCATTGGAGTGCCGCTTTCGACTAGTCCAAACATATCCGCCTTGATCGTCTGTGGTAAATACCATGTCCGCAGCCGGGGGTCCATTAGCAAAGCCGTCGTCAATGGCACTCTTGCGTGGCTTTCCCCGCCACAGCCACTTGGATCTTTCACCAGTGACTAGCTGAGCGAAATTGTCAATATCGAGTGTCTCAATATCGGCAATGTTACCTTTCTCCCGGCCGCGCACCATACCCATGACCATCTCCCCGCCATGTCCACTGAGTTCTGCCATCGTTGACTTCACTGCATCTGTCCAGCCTTCGGCGTTTGCTGCTTTGGCGGTGGCGCGGTGTAGTCGGTCTAGAGTTTGACGGTCTAGTCTGCGCGTGCGTTTAATCTTCTGAGACTTCTGGAAGCTCCCTATTCCCCGTTTGAGGTTTGATATGTCGAATGCATCCTTGCCCACGGGAGCACCAAACGCGTGAAGCCGATTACGGGCTCCCATTAGGGTGCCCAGCAAGGCTGCCGCGGTAGTCGGGCCAAGAGCGCCATCACTTGGTTCTATATTGAATAAGTCCATACCAATATCGGTCCACCAGTCCCCTATTGCAGCTTCCGTAATATCACAAAGCAGGCCATCCACGTATTCTGGTGCCAGATTGCCAAACATCATGAGAGCAATTTGACATTGTTTGACGAGCTCCATAACTGCACTGTAGAGAGGCACTCGTTCGCTTGTGCGATAAAGTTGATAGAACTTGGCAGCAGTGGCCGAAGATGGTGGCTGAAGCTTCAGGCCGGCACGCCCCGCGCAACCTAGCCTTTTTAGATTTTCATTGACAATAAAATCCTCTTTGTGTCGGATAATATCTCCATTAGGGACGGGGATGACGCTGAGCCCTGATGGAAAGGAATTTAGATCAGTCACCATTACGGTACCTAAGGGAGTTTCCTTTTCTCTGAGTTGACATTTCTTGACTGCATTGAAGTATAATTTCAACCGTGGAGACCATATTGATTCGTCGGTAGGAACACCTAAGATGCCAACAAACACCTTATGTGAGGAGTCACCGGTATATGTTGTAATGATAAATGTCGGATGAATCCTTGAGCATGCCCATTGTTCAACAATGTAAATCTCATAGCCCTCTAAACTCAAGTGTCGATGCAGTACGACTGTTAAGGGATCCTCTTCAAGGTATCGGAGTGCGACAGGGTCTGTGAAGACAAGTTTCCTATGGCCATGACGTGGTGACTGCTTTTCAAGTCCATTGCGGTGTGAGGATGGGCTGTCTTGAGCATGGGTTGAGGGTCTTGTGGAATCGCGATTCATAGTGGGAGACGCGGCCTGTGCACCGATCAAAGCTGGCGCTGGAGACATCAGGGTGAAGGCCGCACAAGTTTTTACTGCACGGACGTAAAACAGATGATGCATTCCAAAGCTGCAACAAGAAGCCCTAGGGGACAAGTGATCATCAAAGAAATTGAAACGCAGATACCCGCCTCAAAATAGTGCCAACCCTCCCATGTGTCCGGGTCCAGTCCATTGAGCGCAAGACAGCCCTGACATATCCAAGGTCAAGAGCTTCCTGAGCATTCAAGACCACAGCAAACAAATAATCGAGTGAGAGATAATGTTAGCGGACATGCATCTCATCGCGAGAGCGAACGTTGGCGGCGAGGAAAAAAGGGAGCGGATTTTGGGGGGAGGGGGGGGGTTTATATGTCGGCGACGTCACAAGGGAGACGAGGCCGGTGACGACCTTAGAACTTTGTATGGGCTAGGTCCCGATAAGGTACCTCGAAGCGGTGAGTGGCCACAGCAACCGGCAAGAGCTGTTGGCGACGAACGAACGGTCTCTACGGAGTACTTTTACAATAATAATGTATTTACAGTACTTGTTGTTTACAAGGTCAGATTCTTTTACATTGAAATTAACCAGATGCTCTAGTGCAACATCTCATCCCGTCAAATGCTCCCGATATTTGCAAGTTGTCTCGAGCGCCACTGTGTAAGCCATTCTGCATGGAAAGGAGTTGCCTAGTTGCGTTCAGCCACAACTCAAATCATTGCTTAAAAAGGTCAGGCGAATCGCAAAACTTGCACTACCACAATGACATTCTACTCCGCACTCCGTACAACTACCAACCAACTGGTGGAGCTGGAGGTTGGATGCGTGGCCAGAGGGAGAACACAAAACTGTCGCCTAGCTAGATACACTTGCAAGTCGTCAAGAGCTAAATTTATTAAAGCGGACGGAACACTGATATTCTCTTCTCTACAGACTTCCAAACATGGGAAGCTAACAGTAATGAAAAGAAGACCAATGTGTAACCAAGCACTTTCTGTAATTCAAGATATGGGCTACTCCAAGGGAAAGTAGCACCATATGTGAAATCTACAAGACAAAGTACTCTACAGACTGGCTTCAACTGAGTGAAGTCAGGGCAGCTTCTATTTTCAAAAATTCCCAGCCGACCCTAGGGCCAACTGGAGCAGTCAACTAGGTAGTTTTCAACTAGCAAAAACACGGTCTCGGATGTCTCCTCACTGACACGTGTAAAACCCGTGCACCAGGATAGAGAAAAAAAGAAGAAAAAGGGATTAAAAGAAAGGGGAGGCTTGTGGGCTTTTATACTCATGCCAAGCCTCAATGTCAAAGGCGCTAGTGTAAGCGAGATTTCCAAGTGGGTCTTTCTCGAGATAAAAGACAATAATTGGCTAATACTCCGAATGACCCCCGTGACCGCAAATGGATCCATTGCGCCAAGAAGTCTCGGAGAGGTGACAGCAAAGAATCAGACAACGTGTACCTAGGTAGATTCCAACATAGGGATGGTATTCAGAAGGGAAGTATTTTTATATGTTTCAATGGTGTGACTGAAGGGATCAAGGATAATGTCAAAAAGCTCTTCCTCAAAAATCTGTGCTATCTCCGCGGATAAGCCACATCAAAAAGAAGCGCGAGCCTGTTCAGTAGCCCGGCTCCCTTGCATAGTGTGTGTGTGGACGTCGAAGGATGAATTCAGATTTAGTGGAATTCCTGAATTCTTCAATTATATACACAGCTCATTTGATATGTTTCTCGGATGGGTCCGCTTAATGACTGTCACTCTGGGAATGATACATCCAACGAGGGGTAATGTATGCTTCGCAACCACGTGATAAGCCATGTCGTAATACTGCACGACCCTCTGTCTGGTGACGAGGAGGCCAAGTGATCAATCCCTCTTCACCTGTGCTGCTCTCATGACCTCAACTTTGATTTGAGCGCTTCTGAACTTGGATACTGCTGGAGATTATTTCGTTTGCTGCATTGCCTATTGTATATTGAAGTTTTATTCAATAATTCCATATGGCTATTGCTATACTGGTGGTCGAAGAGCGGTAACTGTCGGACTCCGCTTTTGAGCTTGCATTGCAACCGTTCGCTTCACCACGATGGACCTTGTTCAGAAAGAGCATGAGCGGCTCTCGAAGAAGCTGAAATCATCCCAGAGCATCAAAAATGTCCAGAATGCAATCGATTTGCTGCAGGCCGCCCGGGACAAAATCGCTTCAGGTTTGTTCGCCGTTACGTCCTCGATCCTAAGCTTTTTCGTTGTCTGCCCAACCATGGCTAACCAGCAAGCCTGCATCAGATCCAAATCAAGCGTCTATAACCTTGGCTAAGCTTCAAAATCCGATCAAGTCGTCATTTGATGCTATTAATGACAATCTCAAGGAGACACACAGCGGTCTCAATAAGTACTCCAAATCTTTAGACAAAGTACTACGCTCCTACCGATTCGACGAATTCAAGATCTGAGTCTAACCTTCCTCCAGCTTTTCAAAGACAGACCCTTGCCAAGCACCGAACACGATGTCCTTGCATCCCAAGACCACCTCATTAACCGAGCCATCGCAATGCACCTTCTCCGAGAAGGGCAGTTCTCGGTAGCTTCTGCATTTCTTTCCGAGATCACAGAGAAAAAGGCCGCGAGAAAACAACAAGAGAACGATTCACATACAAATGCGATGGATCAAGCGGCAACTCTCCTCGATATCGACGAAGTCCCCTCGAGCGAAGTTCGGAAACAATTTCACACCATGTATTATATACTGCACGAGTTGAAGGAAAATAACAACCTGCTTCCAGCGATACAGTGGTCAAGAGATAATAAAGATGCCCTGGAGGCAAGAGGGAGTAACCTCGAATTCGAACTATGCAGACTGCAGTTTGTTTGGCTTTTCCATGGTGGACACGAACAGCGCGGTCCAACCCCGGAGGGCCGACATGCAGCCTTGGAATATGCCCGGCAGGAGTTCCAAGTGTTCCTGTCCAGGTACTTGCGGGAAATTCAGCAGTTGATGGGAGCAATGGCATTTTGCCCCAACTTACAAGATTCTCCATATCGGAACATATTTAATAACCCGTCGGCGTGGGCTGATGTTTCGCATTCTTTCACCCGAGAGTTTTGTTCGCTTCTCGGGCTATCGCCGGATTCGCCCCTATATATTGCTGCTACTGCAGGCGCAATTGCACTCCCGACTTTACTGAAGCTACAGGCGATTATGAAGGCTAAGCGGACGGAGTGGACTACGGAGCATGAGCTGCCGGTGAGTGCGATCCATCTTCTTTATCATATCTGTATATAAACTAATGCAGTAACTCAGGTCGAGATCCCATTACCGCCGTCATACCTCTTCCATTCTATCTTTGTCTGTCCAGTTTCAAAAGAGCAGACTACCGACGAAAATCCACCGATGATGATGCCCTGCGGACACGTCATTGCCGAGGAATCCCTCAAACGGCTTTGCAAAAACACCCGGTTTAAGTGCCCTTACTGCCCTAATGAAAGTCACCCAAGGGATGCCAGAAAAGTATTTCTCTAAAAACGAAGTATCTCGACCGATGGGTGTATAAACGAGCAGGATTTCTCCGCCCACGTTAAGCATTTAATATCAGAGAGGAGAGGAGAACTAGGATGGCCGGCCTATCCTGTCAATGCAAAGGGCGTTTGGGAATGGTGGTGTATTTCGGACTGGACGCGGCGACCCGTGTGGATTATATGTGCTTGAGTAACCAATATTATTATTAATTGGGAGAAATTTTTAGCCTCTCAGATTGGGGCCTTGTTTGTTCCCTGGAAATGTATATATGTCCTCTCAGCTTCGCAATTTTCTCCTCATAGGCCGGCAACATAGGTCTCAATGCTCATATCTGCCCAATAATGTGCCAAGGGAGGCAGCCTTCTAGGAGCATGGTCTCACTCTCTAAGTTTGCGGTCGAGATCGGTTAGCAAGTGCTAGAGGGAAAGGGGCCTCCTTAGAGCTGGTTAGGTAGACCTTTTGAGTCATTCTTGTAAATGAGAAAATGGAACATCCCGGTAGTGGCGTCGTCCATAAGCTGAAAGGAACCAGAGAACTTGTCTCACCTCCACAGTTCCAAAGGTCGTGAGGAATCGATCGCCTGTCTCAGTCCTCGATGGAGCATTTAATGATTTGTTCAGTGATCCAGCGACCCCACAAGTGGTTGCCCCTTGGGGTGATTTGATTGGCCAATGGGCTTCCCGTGACACCGCGATCATTTGGCGATGCCAAAACCCCTTTACGCGTCCAATACCACCTCCTTACGCGTCTCTATTTTTTGCTCCTCTGCCTGTTCCCCTAGAGATTAAGTATCATGGACGAGGAAACTGCCAAAGAAGGATCATAGATAGGGTTGAGTAAGGAAATAAGTGTCAATTGGGTGAAACTCTGCTTCTTCTCACCCTCTATCACCTTAATCCTGGACCAAGAATGCTGGTGATCTTTTTCCTGGGACTAGGTACATCATTCATCAGACAAGGCTAGTATACTAGAGGTACCTCTCCATACATACTCCGTACAGGTAACCGTAAGTACTACTCCGTACTACTACTCCGTACTAATTCACACCATTGTTTTACCAGTTTCTCAGGCTTTCTTTCTTTATTAAACCCCCCTGAAATCCATCACCTTCCTCAGGCATTTTCGAGTTTTCCTTTCTTCCCCATCTTTTGCTCATTATTAGACACAAAAAGACTTGCATCAAGGCAATCCAAAATGCTTTTCAGCAAAAGAACCCCCCAAAACCACTCTGACAGCTTCTCCTCCAGGTATGGGACTACGAAAGCTAGCTATCGCTCTAGGCGAGTCCTTCGTGACCCCTTGGTTGTATCTCGACGTCTTGAAAGACGCCAGGTGCCAGATAGCCCTCCTGATGGCAGGTAAGCAAGACATTGCGACCTCGTTTCTTACTTTTCTCAACCCATCCAGGATTTTTTTTCGCTGACAAATTAACCAATCTCTAGCTCTTCCTCTTCGTCTGTCATTACCATGTGTGTCGGACCCGAGAAGCGACTCTTCGCCGCTCACAAGGAAATCCTCAGCGTCTCGCCCTTTTTCGCAGCCGCATGTGCCGCCGCCCAGTCCCTCAATCCCCAGAGCAGAAGAATAAGCCTCCCAGAAGAGCAGCCGGAAGTTCTATCGTGCATCCTCGAGTATCTATACAGAGGCGACTACTACCCCAGATTAGTCCATAATGAACAGCGCGATACTTGGGAACTAGAAAACACCCAGCTCAAGAATGGACAAACCGATGGAGCAACCATCTTCCATCAATCTGCCAATGTAGAGATTCTAAAAGACACAGCTGTATAGTAAGTTTATCTTCCTGGTATCCTCCCCTCCCCCCCCCCCCCTCCCCCCAAAATCCTAGAATTATCTCTAACAAGCCGGGTTTCATTCATACAGCTGCGCAGCCGACAAATACGGCCTAGAACATTTGAAACGTCTCTCGCTCGCAAAGCAGGGCTTACATACTGGTATTCCATGCAGCACTATCCTCGCCAGTGCGCGCTACGCCTACGCAAACACACCCGACAACGAATCCAAGCTCCGAGCACACTACCTAGCCCTGATTATCCGGAGCAGGTCAACATTCAAACGAAGCGGGACAATGCAAATGGAGATGGAAAAAGGCGGCAAGCTCTTCTTCGATCTCTTCGTTGCCATGTGCAATCATATGGTTCGTCTTACTCCCCGACCTCTTCTGGTTCCGACTGTTTCCGGCTCTTATACTAATTCATACTTGCTGTATCATTTAGGACGACCTATCATCCTCAAGCGCGAAGCCTTTGCTTGTTGATTAGATCCGGTTAGGTTCTGTTTATATTTCAAAGAAATATATCCACAGGTTTCGGTTCGCGATGAGATTGGGGCTAAAACGGTAGCTACAGTATGCTATGGATTATTATTCTCTTTTTTTTTCTTTCTTTTTTCATCTGCTCAGGCCTGGTTGTTTTGAGTTCACTTTTTTTTCTTTGCTTTTCTTTGCTTTTGGGATAATGATTTCAGGGAAATACTTGTTGGATTGACGGTTCTAAAATTCTGTAATGTATGTATTATACTATTAGCGAGGTGAATTGACTTGACGTGGGATTTTGGAGTAATACTTCTAGGGTTAGCAATAATTTAACAGAATAGTTATCCCGACCGATTTACAAACATGGACAGTCACAATTTGTTTAACTTTTTTTTTTGTTTTATTTATCTATAATATGAATGCTAATTGAGTTGCTAGGGTTCATTAAGCTTTGATGTGGAAAGAAACTAACATATACACATTTAGTCATGTAGGCGAGACAGACAATGGCCGCATCCTTTTGCCCTGCACGGGTGTCGTTTGGGAGTGATTTTTATACTTGAATCGAAAATGGTCGTAGAATATTAACCCTTCATTTGGGATAGGTCATGAAGTAGTGTATGGACGTAGTCTGTACTGAATGATAAATAATTGATGCAAAGTAGTGATACGGAGGGGCTTCGCACTTCTAAACGCCTGTCCCAGGGAAA
The DNA here is from genome assembly GCF_002846915.1 of Aspergillus ochraceoroseus IBT 24754. NCBI lineage: Eukaryota > Fungi > Ascomycota > Eurotiomycetes > Eurotiales > Aspergillaceae > Aspergillus > Aspergillus ochraceoroseus. Next base: position 3,319,831 of record NW_024468477.1, on the reverse strand, counting down.
GCAGTGCCACCCTTACTAAGCACTATCATACCGCGCTCGCGGGCAATATAGCCCTTCATTAGTCCCTGGAGATAAAATTAGATATAAAGTATCTCTGAAATAAGTTGTAGGACTCTCACCTTGTAGATGAGATTGGATAATAAGCATTCAACCTCATCAATATCAACTCGGGAACGATCGTCGGCGTGGGTCCCTATTCGCAAAGCAGCTGCGAATTCTGCAACTGGTATCCTTGTCCGCCGGATTGGAGGCTGTCCATCCTTAGACTCCTCGAATCCCCCAGCGATAAACACTTTCCTGTATAGATTGCGTAGCGCGATGTCGCGTCCTCTTTCGAGCGGAAGGTAGATGCGTCTCTTGACGAATTCTTCCTCTCCGGCGGACATGGCTGCGTCAAAGCCATGGAGATCTCCCTTCCTGATACAATCGCAGAGTGGGCGGAAAAGTTTCTCCAAACGGGGAAATGGGGTAAGAAGCTTTCGACTGGGTAACGTATGTGTTGTGACGAGATGGCAAGGTACGAGGTAGGTAAGAATCAACCTTAGGGGCAGTCAGCATCATACTTAAAATGAGAGTGGGAAGACGAACTCTCTGTTCTTGATTGCGTTTTTGTGACAATGGTCCCAAGCATAGGCGAGGTGTTGCTCTGCCTTTAAGAAGCGGTTATTAGCATCATGTCTTCTTGGAGTCACTGGCAACCACGTACTTCAACATAGTTCTCGTCCAAAAAGTAAATCACTCCCACGTAGTATTTGAATGTCACAATATGAGACTTTGGGAAGGACCCTAACGGCGGAATGTCCCCGGATTGTGCATTAAGCGCACGAAGGAGGTTCTTGGAAAGTCCGACAGCGTTGATCTAATTTCATTCTGTCAGTGGCATTCTCGAGACAGGGTTGCTACGGGATCTTGACCTTGAAATATGTTTTAAATAATAGATTTGTCATGTAGTATACTCCCCACTTTCGGGATTCCTCAATCGAGTTTCTAATAAAGGCATTTAGAAAGCCAACCCCCCCTCAGAAGGGATGAGATTCTGATAACTCACCTGTCACCGAGACACAGGGTAAACATCCGGTTCAGAATCCGCGCAGTCTCCTCAAGTTTGCCATTCTTCCCAAAGTCGGTAGTAACATCATCTTGGAAGCGATCCGCGAACGCCATCGACTCTTGAGAAGCAATCTCCGCGTCTGCCTTAATCGCAAAGATTCGCAAGTATTTTCCAACAACATATAAACAGGGTATGGTCCAAGCTTGAAATCCAAAGTTCGAGTAGCCTCTGATGAGTATATTTGCCAACTCCTTCCAGGCATCGAATACTTTCACCCAGCTTGCACGCGAGGAGTAGTCCTCGAACTGGACAATCTCGCCAACAGCCCTCCAGTAAGCTGTGAAGACATCCACCCATGCATTTAGCTCTTGTTTTGGCAGTTTCGGGGAATCCCGAGCAGGAGCTTGCAAAATACACTGGCGAATATTTGAGGGTACCTGCGCGGCAGGCCAACGCTTGTAGAACGATTTCAATCGATTGGGGAGTCGGGGTGTGTCAATCGGGGTGAGAGCGGCTGCCAGGTGCCGACCACTCCCCTTGTGGTGGCCAAGACGCAAGTCTTCCAGGATTGTATCCATTTCTCTGTAGTCGCAATGGTCTGAATATAGCGATTTATTTGTAATTCAAGTCGTATTCATTGTTTGAGGTTATTGAGCTCTCCGGTTTTGGTCCTTGCCCTTGGAGACCGGAAGCTGTCGTCCACTTCCTCGCTCCCACCGCCAAGCACCGATCAATCAAAGGGTTTGAAGGTGGGGAAAGAGCCGGCAACCTCAGGCCTCCATCAGCCACCGTGGCTGTGCATCCAAAACGGGCCTAGTGTAATTGCCAAGCCTTAAGTCGCTTAGACGGAGGGCGACAGCCCTAACTCCCCCAGTTCACAAATCTTCCATTTTTGTGACGAGACACTCCGGCACACCTATCTCGACAAACTAACCGACACAGCGTCAACAAAAGTGAGCCCTCCCCTTTTGATCCTATCATCAATTCTTCGAGATCGTATTACTGACTGTTAAATTTCCAGATGGGTGAGTCTTATCATTTTTTCTCCTGTCCAATATCCCTTCGTGAATCGGCTATACTGTGCTTTCTCCCTTGAACGTTGAACGACTTCTCTCCGGCGAATAACAACTTCTACGACATTGGAATCATGAGATGCGCGACCATTTAAAAGAAAGGATTTCGACAGGAGTGTGTGGTGTTAGGCGAAGGAATTTTGGTGGTTGAGAGGAAAAGTTTTGGTCGCATCTTGTTCAGTTTTTTTCGGCATGAATCGATAAAATAACCCTTTCGACTTGATCCAACGGAGGCCAGCCGCTAAACACAGCCGATTCACTGAGGATAAGACGCAACAGTTTCGGAGGAAATGGCTGACTGGAATATCACAGGGCGTCTCACCGAGTACCAGGTCATTGGGCGTCATCTGCCCACCGAGGCGAACCCCACGCCCAAGCTGTACCGCATGCGCATCTTTGCGCCTAATACCGTCGTTGCCAAGTCGCGGTTCTGGTATTTCCTCACCCAGCTCCGCAAGGTCAAGAAGGCCAACGGTGAGATCGTCAGCATCAACGTGGTATGTTTCCGATGAAATTAGCTGGCAACATGAGCTTTGCCCATTGACTCTTGCTGTAGATCCACGAGAAGCGCCCCCTTAAGGTCAAGAACTTCGGTATCTGGCTTCGCTACGACTCTCGCTCCGGCACGCACAACATGTACAAGGAGTTCCGTGAGATGAGCCGCACCGATGCTGTTGAGGCTCTCTACCAGGACATGGCTGCTCGTCACCGTGCCCGCTTCGGCTCCATCCACGTATGTTTTTTTCATTCCGACGTTTGAAGGGCCTCGTTTCTAACCATCAATCCCGTACAGATCCTGAAGGTTGTTGAGGTTGAGAAGGCCGACTCCATCCGTCGCCCCTACATCAAGCAGCTCCTCCAGAAGGACCTCAAGTTCCCTCTGCCTCACCGCTCTGGCCGCGCCAATCCCAAGCAGGTCTTCGCTTACTCTCGTCCTTCTACTTTCGCATAAATGTGAGGTTTTTGGTTCATGGGAACGGAGTGTGTGGATGAATGACTATGTTATGGCCCTAGCATGCAAGCAGGACAAAGGTCACGCGGAAACATGCGTGTATCTAAACCTAGAAAGTGGGACACATGGTTTTATGTCTCTAGTCCTCTGCAGCGACCTTTCAAGTTATATGTCAAAAAAAAATACCTGGTTCATTTCTTTTTTTTTTTCTGAATACCTTGAATCCCTGCAAGCTCTTTCGTAGCTTCTCCGGCATGTCGCATAAGTTCAGGCGCACGAATCCCGTAAGTGTTCTAATATAATATTAAGTACTTCTCCAGAGTCTTCCATCCACTCAACGTCCCATACCAGATCGAGTATGCATATTATTGGTAATTTGGGTTTCCTCTGGCAAAAATTTTAACTATGTGGCAAGAAAGTCAATTCGTCAGCTTTTGATCACCACCACAAATGAAATCGGTTGTATACAAAACAGAATACTACCTAAAACCCACATTTTTCCCTTCTATAAATGACAATAACCAAAATATGTACTCCGTAGAAGGAATCCGGACTTGCGAGCGGAATCGCGGATTACGTCATTCAGTATCGGCATTTCCGGGTCCGAAAACAACAACTCCTCTAGTTAGTTAGTTAGTTATCGAATAGATCGCTAAGCGTAATGACTGATTCTTCTAAATCTAGCCGTATCTAGTACAGCAGAAGTAGGAGCAAATAGTTAATCTACCCGAACCATCCTCCGAGGTCTCCGGGATCTCGCGTTGCGCAATCCGGACCGCGCTCCAGGCAAACTACTAGTTACAAGCGTACGGAGTATAAATGGAAGCATACGGGCTATAGATAGAGGTAGATTAGAAGAAAGTAAAGAGTTATATAGCTATTTAAATGTAGTTTAGTTACTATATCAGGGTATTTAAAGTAATAATACTTTAGATTTGCTGGTTGAAGATAGTATTATAGAAACATATCTAGCAGAGTCGCTCGCAGATAAAGCCCACCATGAGCAAACGATTACAGCTACAGAAGTAATAGAAGAAGGTCAAGGAGCATGGCTATTGAGTGAGGATTATTGTAAAACGGTCGCGAGCATCTAGAAAGAAGGACTATTTATTTATTTTTTTTGGTATATAAATTATTGTAATATCTGGGTGCTAGGTTATTTCGAAATGAAGCAATACAAAATGAGCTGTCCGGATCGCGCAATCCGGTAGACGTGAGTCGGAGGTTTCGGTTAACTGATTTAGGAAATGAAAACAATAGTTACACAGTTGCTTGACCGACCGGGCGCTGACAAATGAAATCCGTCGAAGTTATCCCCCAACATATTCCAAGTTAACATTTATTCTGAACATCACCCAGTTCACACCAATTGAGCACTGGATTTGTGCCTATTATATCCTAGGATGTTCTCCCGCCATGCTTTCCGTTGCGCCCAGCCTCTGAGACAGGTAGGAATTCTTACTCCGCGCAACCATTTTGCGACCTCTTTTTTTTTTTCCCGCATTTCATGCTGACAGGAGTCCACAGAGTGCCCGCCAATACTCCACCGAAGCCCCCAAGAGCAAGTCCCTCGCCCCTGTCTATGCCGCTGTCGGTGCAACAGGTCTCGGTATTGGACTGTACCGCTACTACTCTAGTGGTGCTACGACTGCAGAGGCCCCCAAGGATCGCCCTAAGGTTTTCACCGGCGGGGACCAGGGATGGATTGACCTGAAGTTGTTGGACAGTGAGACGCTGAGCCACAACACCAAGAGACTGCGTTTCGAGTTCCCGGATAAGGAAGCCGTTTCTGGTCTTGAAGTTGCCTGTAGGCTCAATCATCATCCTGAAAGTGGCAGCCAGTTGAGCTTACAAATCGTGTAGCTGTCCTCTTAACCAAGTTCACCCCCGCCGAAGGCGAGAAGGCGGTCATTCGCCCTTACACCCCCACAAGTGATGAAGGTACTTAAAACATATCTCTCTTTCCTATGGGATTGATTGGATCGACGTTTTGACCTTACTCGCAGAGCAACCTGGTTATCTTGAGCTGGTCGTCAAGCGTTACCCCAACGGACCCATGTCTGAGCACATACACAGCCTGAACCCAGCCCAGCCCCTGTCTTTCAAGGGACCGTTCCCCAAGTACCCTTGGGAAGCCAACAAGCACGAGCATATCTGCTTGATTGCCGGTGGTACTGGAATCGCGCCCATGTGGCAGCTGGCGCGCCAAATCTTCAAGAACCCCGAGGATAAAACCAAAGTCACTCTCGTTTTCGGAAATGTCACCGAGGAGGATATCCTTTTGAAGAAGGAACTGGATGAACTTGAGAACACGTACCCCCGCCGCTTCAAGGCCTTCTACGTCCTGGACAACCCTCCCAAGGAGTGGACCGGTGGTAAGGGCTTCATCACCAAGGAACTCCTGAAGACTGTTCTTCCCGAGCCCAAGGAGGAGAACATCAAGATCTTCGTCTGCGGCCCTCCCGGCATGTACAAGGCCATTAGCGGATCCAAGAAGAGCCTCAAGGACCAGGGTGAGCTTTCTGGCATCCTGAAGGACTTGGGGTACAGCGCGGAGCAGGTGTTCAAGTTCTAAAACCCGGTTGCTTAAGATATGAGAATTCCCGAGCAGTTGGGTTTATACGCATCTTCTAGAGAATCTTGTTTGTGCTTGCTTGGTTGGTTTTATACCTCAGCTGTATATCCAATTTTAGAATAGTTCCCGGAGATAGACGTTTTTATTTCTTCTGGGATTGATAGACAATCAGATGGTGTATTTCTATGCTCAATATATATGGTAGTTCTACGTCAAACAAATCCTCTATAGTCTGAATATTCTTCAAGGTATTGATTTACCTAAATGTCAAGCCCCAGCTTCAAAACAACGCCCCGAGAGCGGCACCGCAAGCGCCAAACCAAAGGGGGTCGTGGGCGCACAAGTCATCCCAAAACTCAACCGAGAAAACCATGGCGAATAAGTCTATCGTATATATTATCAAACGAGTCGCATTCCGTACAGGATTCCCATTCCAACGGGTTTGAACAAATCAAACGGGGTTGTGGTGTGGTGGACTGACATTTTCTTTCCAGAGTTCGGCGACAGTTAACTATACGTACTTGAGTTATTGTATAGGTATATATAGTAAGTGATGGTCACGTTCAGCGTGGGTTGGAGCAAGAAAGAATTGGAAATTATGGGTCGCGAAGAGATTTTGGATTTATTTGAGAAGTTTATATCTATGTATATTGTACTACCTAATCGTGACTTGAGTTGGTGGTGATGCTCACCAAACTCTCTGAGAGTTACGGGCTGGTGAGTGGGGTTTAGAATGCTGGACGCGGGCAGCCCGGGACCAAAAAGGCCTATATGTATTGTAATAATAGTTAAGCCTACGTTAATTCTCAGCGTCCCACCAGGTATTTAGCAGTGCTGTTCCCCCCGCTAGCGAAAATTTCTTTTCCTTTTCGCTTCCTCTGCTCCCCCAACAACCCAACTCAACTCCTTCCTCTCCCCTTAACTTCTTCTTCTCCATTCCTTCATCTGTCGAGCTGGTCTTTCACCATGGCTCCCAAGGATGAGTCCAAGTCGAAAGACACCACCGTCACCGTCAATATTGAGGAGTTCACCAAGACTCGCGACAGTGTAAGTTGATCTTTTTTTTTTTTTGTTTATTCTTCGACGCGGGCGCTTCCGTTCCCCCCCCCCCCCTCCCCAACTTTCTGGCGTTCGCTGCACCGCTGGAACCTGCTCTGCTGCCCACACGCGTGTTCAGTAAACAAAAATAGCCAGCCAGCCCTCCTGTTTACCTTTTTCATGGTCCTTGTCCCCTTTAGGCGTTGTTCCCGGCGTGGTTCCCGCTTAAAAGTTGGCGACTCTTACCCCCGAATACAAGCCCCTAAAACAACAACACGAGCGCTCGCCGTGCATTATTTTTGTTTTGCCTTTGGCGCGCAACCTGGGATGACCTCACCACATTATCGTGCTGGGGCGCATTTATCCCCCCCCCCCTACACAAACCCCTATTTCGCGCATATTATTTGACCTGCTTTTTCCTAAATATTATTATTGTTCCTGCCCCTACCGGAATTTTCCGCATCCCCACCGACTCTCACTGACATTATTCAAAGGTTCTTGCAAGCCTTGCACAATTGCAGTCTGCTGCTTTTGAATTGTCACGGGCTTATATCAACCACTCCAACACTGTCCTGGGTCGCGACACCACCAGTCTTGATCTTGCATTAATCACCAGCGGTATCACCAATACTCTCCGCGAGAATGGTGTGCTGGGTGCCCGCGCCTCCAGCCCTGGAGCCAAGTCTGACTCGGGCGAAAAGAAGAAGCGCAAGCGCGCTCCCCCTGACCCCAATGCTCCCAAGCGCGCCTTGACTCCATTCTTCTTGTTCATGCAACACAATCGTTCTATCATCGCTGAAGAGATGGGGCCCTCTGCGAAGCCTAAAGACGTCTCCGATGAGGGTACTCGTCGTTGGGCTGAGATGCCAGAACCTCAGAAGGAGGTATGTTTTCTCCCGTCTATGACTAATCACGAAACCACGTATGGTATGTATGGCTTACAAAGTGAGCAGGTCTGGAAGAAGCTGTATGCCGACAACCTGGCAGTCTACAAGGAGAAGGTCAAGGCTTACAAGGCCGGCCTCCCATACACTGATGACGACAGTGCAAAGGCAGCCAACCAGCTGCAACAGGGAGTCGTAGCAGCAGAGGCATCGGAGGAATCAGAGGAGGAGGAAGCCGGAGAAGCCGAAGAAGAGGAGGAGGAGGAGGTGGTGGAAGTGGAGGAGGAAGAGGAAGAGGAAGAAGAGTCCTCGCCTGAGCCCATCAAGGAGCCAACACCTCCCCGTGGTGGCAAGCGCCGTCGCAGTGAGATCAGGGCCAAGGAAGCGATCTCGCCTGTTACTGAGAAGAAGGCCCGAAATGAGTCGCCGGAGAAGAAGAAGCGTGGAGCCAGGAAAGAAAAGGAGGAGCCCGCTGCTAGCCGCAAGTCCCTTGGAGGCGACGCAAAGCGCACGAAGAAGAGGCGCAAGAGTGAGGTCAGCGCGGACGAGTAAACGGTGTTTGTGGCAGTTGAAGGGTAAGGGTTAGGGTTGCGAGGCTAGTCCTCCGGAAGTGGCAGATATTCGGACCTTGGATTTGTTAGTATTTCATTTGTGAATTCTTATTTGTGCTCTTTCTCTCAGTCTTTTGATATTAGTTGTTGTCTCGCTTGGGCCGAAAGGCTCATATGTCTCTATCTATGTCCAGTAAGGAGGTCAACCAATAAACTTGGGTACATACGTATCGCGTATGTACATACTGTCATACATGCATGCATACATTAGTACCTGGTAGTTACGGATCTACCTTACCCCAGATAGTACTATTCAGCCTGAAGCAGTAAAGAGTGTGTCAAACCCATTGACAACTACATGATGAATTAACACCTCCCTCATCATAGGCCGGATTAGGCTCTTATCAGGCTTCCCCCCCTCCCGTGACCTGATCTCACCAACCCCACCATCTACACTGCACTTCCCCCGGCCGGCGCCAGCCTACAAGTTATGTATATATATATACATATATATATATACAACTCTCCTGTCTCCGTTTTCTCTTCGATTTTGACCTCTCCCGCGACTGCACTTGTAGTCCTAGTGGTTTTCTTCCTTCAAGATGCATCTTGTTCCAAAGGAGGTATTTTCTTGCTCAGGAGGGCGCAATTGGTTGTTTCTTGCTTATTTTGAGCTGACATCCCACCTCGTATAGCTCGATAAACTCGCAATCTCGCAACTGGGATCCTTGGCCCAGCGGCGCCTTGCACGTGGCGTGAGACTCAATCACGCAGAAGCTGTGGTATGTTAATACGGTCTTCAAATATGCGTCGGTGTAGAATTGATTTCCATCGGATAAGTGGCTAATGGCGTGAACTAGGCGCTGATCTCCTCGAATCTGCACGAGGTGGGTGAACTCATCTGTAGTGTTGGGCCTTGTATTTAACCTTGTTATTCGCTTACCAGTTGATTCGCGATGGGCAATACTCCGTGGCCGATTTGATGTCTATCGGCAAAACCATGCTTGGTCGCCGCCACGTTCTGCCATCCGTTGTTTCTACATTGGTAGAACTGCAGGTGGAAGGCACTTTTACCACTGGTAGCTATCTCGTAACAGTACATCATCCAATTAGCTCCGAAGATGGAGACCTTGAAAGGGCGCTTTATGGGAGCTTCCTACCGATACCCCCAGCGGATACATTCCCGGATCCGAACCCGGAAGACTACCTACCGGAGAAGGTGCCCGGGGCGGTCATCCCCGTGAAAAACGAGCGGATCGCCTTGAATGATGGAAGAAAGAGAATCAAGCTTAAAGTGACGAGTAAGGGTGATCGACCGATTCAGGTTGGCTCGCACTACCATTTCATTGAAACCAACCCACAGTTGTACTTTGATCGTATTCGAGCCTATGGATATCGCCTCGACATTCCTGCTGGTACCTCGGTGAGATTCGAGCCTGGTGACACCAAGACGGTTACCCTCGTCGAGATCGCAGGCAACAAAGTCATTCATGGGGGTAATTTCCTCGCTTCAGGGAAGGTTGATCTGAGTCGAGTAGATGAAATCATGCAACGCCTGCAGGTCGAAGGGTTTGCCCATGTTCCCGAACCAACAGCGGATAGTGCACTCGTTGCCCCCTTCACGATGGATCGAGAGGCTTATGCTCGATTGTTTGGCCCCACTACCGGAGACCTCGTTCGTCTGGGATTGACTAACCTTTGGGTCCGGGTTGAGAAGGATCACACATCCTACGGCGATGAATGCACGTTTGGCGGTGGAAAGACTATTCGAGAGGGAATGGGCCAAGCCTCTGCAAGATCTTCGAAGGACTGCCTGGATACCGTCATCACGAATGCACTTATTATCGACTGGACTGGAATCTACAAAGCAGATATTGGTATCAGGAATGGCGTCATTGTCGGCATTGGCAAATCTGGAAACCCAGACATAATGGATGGTGTTCACCCAGAGATGGTTATTGGCTCCTCTACGGATGTCATTGCGGGAGAGAACAAGATTGTTACTGCCGGAGGCTTCGATACGCACATCCACTTCATCTGTCCTCAGCAGACAGATGAGGCGCTCGCATCTGGAATTACTACATTCCTTGGGGGAGGAACAGGTCCATCAACCGGCACCAATGCGACCACCTGCACTCCAGGGCCGACTCATATGCGCCAGATGATCCAGGCATGTGACCATATCCCCATGAATATCGCTATAACTGGAAAAGGAAACGACAGCGGCGGCTTGAGTATCGAGGAGCAGATTATTGCTGGAGCTGCTGGTCTGAAACTCCACGAAGATTGGGGCTCGACACCTGCTGCAATCGATACCTGCCTTGATATGTGCGAGAAATACGATGTACAGTGTATGATCCATACCGACACGCTCAATGAATCCGGGTTTGTCGAACAAACTATCAAGGCCTTCAAGAATCGCACGATCCACACCTATCATACGGAAGGAGCTGGTGGTGGTCATGCTCCGGATATCATCTCGGTTGTGGAACATCCCAACGTGCTTCCATCCAGTACGAACCCAACTCGTCCATTCACGATGAACACCCTCGATGAGCACCTGGATATGTTGATGGTTTGTCACCATCTATCTAAAAATATCGCTGAGGATGTGGCTTTTGCTGAAAGTCGTATCCGTGCGGAAACGATCGCTGCTGAGGATGTACTCCACGATCTTGGGGCGATCAGTATGATGTCGTCTGATTCCCAAGCTATGGGGCGCTGTGGAGAAGTGATCCTGAGAACATGGAACACTGCACACAAGAACAAGGAGCAGCGTGGTACACTACCAGAGGATGAAGGAACAGACGCAGACAACTTCCGTGTTAAGAGGTATATTAGCAAATATACCATCAACCCAGCCATCGCACAAGGCATGTCCCACTTGATCGGAAGCGTTGAAGTCGGCAAGCTTGCGGATTTGGTTATCTGGAGCCCAAGCTCCTTCGGTACAAAGCCTAACCAGATTCTAAAGAGCGGCATGATCGTAGCCTCTATGATGGTATGAGCACCCTTTCTCCCTTGTAGATATAGAGTTATCTGACTTGGCGGGACCAACAGGGCGACCCTAACGGATCAATTCCTACCATTCAGCCAGTAACCATGCGGCCACAATTCGGCGTACAGTGCCCCTTCTCCCCGAACAAATATATCTACCAATCTAACCTTTCCGCAGGCCCAAGTCCCCAGTCTGTCCGTCATGTTCGTTTCCCAAGCTTCCATCGACGCCGGAGTCGTACAGACATACGACCTCAAGAAACGCGTCGAAGCTGTCAAAAATTGCCGCAGCATCGGAAAGGCCGATATGAAGTTCAACAACATCATGCCTAAAATGAAGGTCGATCCGGAAAGCTACCGAGTCGAAGCAGATGGCGCCCTCTGTGCAGCCGAGCCGGCAGATGCACTCCCTCTCACCCAAAATTACTATGTTTACTAGTCCCTTGTCTATGACGTAGTCCGACCTATCCCCCTTTCTTCTTCTTCTTCTTCTTCTTCTTCTTCTTCCTCCTCTGTGCTTCTTGGAATATTCCGAGTTTGCATGTCTGCTGCTGCCCCTTTTGCGACAGTCGGAAAAAGCAATACAGGTTAATACTATCCTTATCCAAGGGCATCTTAAAGCGTGACAAAATAAATGAGTATAATGATTCTAATTTTTAAATCCAAGCGTTTCTTTCCAATTCATTAAAATCCCCTTCCTAAGGCGTTAGGATTATGAATACATAAAATCGTATAGTATAAGTAATAAAGTAGTTGTAAAAGAGCTACGCGGTAAATAAAAGTGAGAAGTTACGGTTACAACTCAATCTCCTCCTCTGTATGATTATTCCCCGCTGAAACAAGCGAAATAGACGCCCAGGCATCATAACTATCCGCCTTGGCCGCGAGATACGCCGCTTTCCGTGCGCGAGTTGACCTTTCTCGTTGGAGAGAGGGACCTCCTCGTGTCTCTGGATCTAAATCCGGATCTACGCTCACAGCCAGGTCATCGGGCATTTCTCGCTCATCGCCATCACTTAGAGCAGACGATTTATCCTCAGGGTTGAGGAATACTCTCTGGTCTTCCGTTTGCTCTTGGCCTGAGAAGGCGAAGGCGGAGGACGAGACGGAGAGGCTGTGGCTTTGTTGGCTGGATGGGTCATGGCCCGTGTTGGTTTCGGGTTCGGTGTTGGTGTTGATGATGCCTATTTCCATGGGTGTTTCGTGGTCTTGTCCGCGAGCTATTGGATTCGGTGTTCTCGATATGAAATAAGGGTTGGGTTCGGATTTGGATTCTTCGGGTTGGGGGTCAAGGTCGAGATTTTTCGTTGCGGGTGGTGCATGAGGTTGAGGGAAGGGCCTGGGTATGGGTATGGGTATGGCTGTGTCTGTTTCGCTTCGTCTACGTGGCTCGCGGTCATCGATGGCCCATGAAGATGGGGGAGAACCCAGATGGAAGTGTTTGTGGTGTTGTTGGGCGTCGTGAAGGAAGCGCCAGGCTTGATGGATTGCAGCTTGTTTCGAAACCGTAGACTCTGGAGTTGAGGGCGGTAGTTTGAGTGGCTGGTTCGGTGCAGATAATGAGAATTGAATCGGTTCGCTGGTTGTGTCTCGTGATGATATGTTGGGTATCTCGGTTGAAGAGGGGATTGATATTTGGATTTGGTGTGACGATGGTGGCTCCAGTGGTTCTTGGGGTGCTGAACGATGTGGAGATTCAGGTTGAGATGCCTCGTTTAGTTTGCTACCTACTTTTGCTTCGCTGGGTTCGTGGGTGAGGGGAATTCGGGAGAGTTGGTGATCGCTGTCGGAGCTTATGGTCATGATAGACGAGTGTTGAGTTGACTGGGTTGAGAGGTCATGGTCGTATCTTGCTCGTTTTCTAGAGCGTTGGCTGGTAATTGCATTGATGACTCGCATATGTTCGTCATGCTCGAACTGATTATCAGAGCAGAGATGGCCGAACAAATTTTGCATTGACATGTGTTCGTTCCAGCTTAGAGGGTCCACGGTGCAGGGGTGAATGTCCTTAGGCTTGAAGGCGGCGATGAGATTACACGACTCTGCATATGATGAATGCCGAGAATATGGAAAATGCTGCGTGAATTAGAGACAAGCTGAAGCTAGTAAAGTTGAAGGGGGGCTGACGTACAATAGTCCTGGGAAGAGGGTTTCCTGACTTGTCCAAAATTTGCATCGATGTCTTCAATGTTTCCGGAAGTTCTAGCTCTTCTGATTGACTTCCACGGCTGATAATCTCCACCAGCTCCTCCAGTGGCATGTCTTGCGCATCCTTCATCCCATAGCTATCAAGCGAGAGGGCTCTATTTTTAGATTTAAACGCTTCAAGCAGCGCTTCCCTGGTTTTGGAGAGAACTTGTGGATCATGGATTCGCTCGCGGCAAAATAGTTCGAGGCGCTCCAGTGCTGATTGGTCTGGAAGCTCAAGTTCATGGGTCTGATATAGATCACCTCCCCCACCACCAGCTCCTACTTCTGGGACATCGAACCCATCGTTTGTCCGACTCACTATTGGCGAGATATAAACCATCCTGTTTGACATGATAGCGGAACAGTGGGCACCCGGCTCGCAGCTATGAATTCGAGACTTCTCATCGTCGCTCAGACAGCCAGGTATGTTTCCATTTCCGAGTTCGAAGCCACAGAGAAAAGGCACTTCGGTCGTACCATATCCTTCTCGCGAAGAAAGCGATATATATAACCCCATTTGATACCGATCTACATGCACCTGGGTAAGTTAGCGAATATGCAGTTCAACTTGTATGTAGACTAGATACTTGCTTTGGATTTCAAGGCGGCCGAGAGTGCTGTCCACACTTCTTCGTATCCAAATGTCCAGGCGCGGAAATAGAACTTGATGTCTTCCGGATATGGTTCAAGCTTGCGTAACAGTTCAGCGATCCCTTCTGCTTTTGACGGAAAATCATCGTATGCGTGGGAGGTATGAGCAAATGTAGTGTCTAGATATATCTTGTCTAATCGTTTGTTCCCCAAGGTATAAGGGATAAGAATTGGATGTCTGATTAAACTATTAACCCACCATGCCTCCGCTAAGCCACGATTAGCAAAGATAATATTTGAAAAATAGGAAGCCAAATTTGTCGATTTATCGAGTGCATACCGCGTATGTCCCCTGTATAAAGAATAGCTTTGCCATCACCCTCAATCAGGAACATTACCGCCCCAGCACAATGATTCGCATCCAGCAGAGTGACTCTGATAGACAACCGTGGGGTTAAATCGATCTCTGTTGGTGTGTTTAATGGAACTGGCCGCTAGTTCAAGTCAGTATGAGAGATGACCTGTTTGTAGATGAAAATTACCAGAAATTTTGACAAGTGTTTGTAATGAAGTCTTCGACATTCGAGAACGCCATTGTTAAAATTGATACGATGGGGATATTTCTCAATCCGCAAAAGAAGCTTCAACGAATTTTAGCATTATGATAAAACATGGGCAAAGCACACACCTCTCTCGTTGCTGAAGAGCAGTAGATAAAAGGAGCTCTAAAGGACTCGAGTCCTTGCAGATGGTCACTGTGAACATGGCTAAGGAAACATGCTAGAGGAGGCGGTCTCTGTGGGTTTTTGCGGAAGTAGTCGACTGCAGTGGATGTCTCAGAAAATCAAAGCTCAAAGTCCCACAGATGTAGGTTTGACATACTTCTTATAAAAGGAAACTCTATCGTGTAGTCAGTCAGCAGTGGGCTTGAGACGCGAGGGGGATAATTTACTTACCCCGGACAAACCCATCAAAGGTCGACATCGGTGGTCCTTGATGTCCGATAATAGTGGGAAATAAGGAAGAGATTCGGCAATAGCATTCTAGTCAGATGACTCTGCTCGGCTAAAATTATTCATTGAGACTGAGAGGGTGATGAGGATGAGAAAAAGGTATAACTGAGGTGGGATGTTCGAAGCTGTCTGCACGTGATTATTTTATTCTATACATATATTTTTTTTGTCATGGATCTATGAAGCAAACCAGAAAATCAATACGGACTGATTTCTCAACAATGAAGCCGCACAGAAAACGACCAAATCATTACTCAACTCTGGTCGTTATTATTTCTTATTCAGATTAATTTAAGTGGCGAATCATTATCGAAATAATCATACCGATCTCAACTCCGACACCTCACCAGCCATTGGAGCCTGTCATGCACTTGGATTGACAAGTCGGATCGATCACCTATCAAGAAGCAGCTAGACAACGGCCATTTCCCACTTCGAACTATGCCTAGACCTTCTATCTACCAAAATACTCTCATGTCCAGTCGCATTCCCCCGTCCAAGTACCTACAGGGCCCCAGCATGAAGGCCAGCAGACAAGAGCAGGGCTACCGTTGACCAAGTGGCCGTGCAGATAACCTCCGCGAAACGAGTGGCCCAAGGGCCCGCCCGCCAGCGCACCAGATCGATGGGTTTACTCGACGAGCGAGGTGGACGAGTCGTCTGTCGATGAATTCAGCTGTTGTAGCAGATCTAAGGTGGCTAACTCACCCCCAGCGAGACTGGGTCCAGTACACCACGCAAAGTATGGATTTCTATGCGCTGGTCATTTGTATGCGTGGTCAGCCGACTTGCAAGGAACCTAACCACTATAAAACCGTTCGTTCGCTCATTTTTCTCGTCCCTGTCTCGATTTGAATTTTCGACCCGGATCGGATTTCCAGAAACCTACTGCTCTACATATTCGTTCCTGTGAATCCAGCATGGATACTGGCTTTTCGTCTCCAGCTTTCTAGATAAAGCGGACGGAGTTGACTTTGGGTCCTAACGGTACCTGAAGCCACATTGTGCCTGGCTAGTTCGCTGGCAGTGGTGTATCATATTCGCTATTCCTCCACCTATTTTCCCTCGACTCAATCCCATCCAGGGGACGAAGTTCGCTTTGATTTGGGAATTCCTCCGAGAGAGGAACAAGGGAAGGAACAATATTCCCTTGCCCATTCTCCGGCCATCGCGGATTTATTATCCTGTACCACCGGTTAATACTATTACCATCTTAAACATTCTTCTGTCATTTTCCTTTTCTTTTCTTTTTTTGCCCCCTTTTACTTTATTCTAGATCGCCGCTGAGATCTCACTAATAACCTCCTCTAACTGTGTCATTGCCCGTCTGCCGCTCTAGTCCAACAATCAAGAAAAGGCTTCATCGCATCCTTTTTACCTCACTACCATCACTGCCATCACTGCCATCACTACCACGTGTTGGATGGTCTATCTCATGCATCGTTCCAACAAGGCATGCCTTTTTGCATCCCCTATTCTTCGTTGACCATTCCTACCTACATAACACCAACATATTGCTTCTTATTCTATTGAGCTCCTTGCTCAGCTGAAACTCTAGTGAGTTCCGGCCGTCCAGAGTCCAGCCCACCTTCGTGCCACAATTCCGCCCTGTCCTTCATTATTATTTTTCCAACTATTGATCGACGATCCGCAACTGGTCCCTTCCCCGAACAGGAGGAAAGGGCTACAAATCTCCGATTGATCTCCTCCCTCTTTGCCGTATTTACTATCATATTTTCCTTCTTTTTCAGTTTCTCTTCTTCTTGCTCTTGCTGCTCCTTCAGGGATCCTATATTTAGCAGGCATTACACTCCCCGCCTTATTATTAGATTCTGCGGAGTACGCAGGTCTCCGTACTATCTATTTCTATTTCTATCTCTCTAGTTTTCCCTTTTTTTTTTTTTTTTTTTTTTAACTTTCTTCCCCTTTACTATCCTCCTCCCTGTCGACTAGAGGCTTCGCCTACACCAACCAGCCAATTCGACCAACACACCTATTAACCAGCTCTCTCTAATCAGATTTATTTTCACAATGCACAAACCTACTCTTGCTCAGATTGTGCATCGAGCAACATTTCCGCGTCAGCGTTCTAGCGATCCAGCAACATTCGCTGCCCATATTGCTCTCAACCTGGTCCCTGAAGTTCGCATAGAAACGTCGACCTTCTATGGATCGCTAGATTGCGTTGAAGCTCAATATCCGGGTCTTGACTATTCCTATGGCCCACACCGCATGAGACTGAGCCGGTTTCCTTGGCACCACAAGTTATTCAAAGTCTTCGATGAACTTCGTTTATCAGAGGAGGAAATAGGCTCCTTATGTCGCTGGGAGGGCACCAAGTCCGCACGCCAGCGCTACGAGAAGGAGGAGCGTGTGAAAGTACGAGATACAACCGCCGATGCAATTCGACCCGCATCGCCTTCGCCGCTTCCTTCTGTCATAATTCATTGTGAGGACGGCCCGGAGCCTGTCCGAGAGTCGGAAGATAAGACAGCCACATGCGAGAAAGTGGATATCATGAGCGATAGAATTGATGATCGGGGGGTTGACTGCGAGTTGCAGCATAGACAAGGGGAAGAGTCAAGCGACGACGAAATAGAAAGCTGTGGAGTGGAACTAAACCATCGTCTTCTTGCTGCAACTGCCGCACGAGAACGAGGGGCCAACGTACCATTGGATGCGGACTGGGAGCAGTGGCTCAAGGAGGCCGGCGAGCGTGGGAGCTACACAGACGTCCTCAATGCAATCCGACGAGGCCAACCGTTGAATTATTTGTACGACATCCCTGCCTCCATGCCTCATACACGCACAGCTTCCCTTCGACAGCCTGCCTCGTTCCCTGAGCCATTCCTCCTGCCCACGTCGTCGAGCATACTCTCTTCACGCTCGACCATTCAGCGCCCACCCCAATCGCCTGCAAGAGCTGCCCGATAGGACTTCTTGCACCGTAAGGGGAGGATCTTCTCCCCTTTGCAAAATTGTCTCTTTCCCCCATTCTTATACATATCTTGGATGCATTTGTGGCGCTTGAGTGGCGGACTCTCCTTATCAGCATTATTATTCATCAGGCGCAACTTTCCTACTTATTGCAGTTCGCGGATTCTTTCTGTTTGTTATAGATTTCCTAGCTGATTTGCGCTTTCACTATTTTGCCAGTGTCGTTCAATACCCCATCGATTTACTGCCAAATCCTATTCCTTTGCACATTTTAGTTTCCTCATTCCATGGCTTTTTTTTTTTTCTTTGGGGCTTTAGGGAGTAATGATTGCTTCTAGTACAGAACTATTACAGCTGTTGCTTGCCAGATTTGGATAAGAACTGTCCTAGAAAATTTTCAATTAATTTAATTTAATTTATCTGTGAAATATATTAGAACGCACTACTCCGTACATATTGGTAGTTAGTTAGTATTGTGTCGTTCTTGGGTGGAGGGAAGATCAGATCGACCGAACTCCATCCCCACGCGCAAAGCTCCCCAACTCCATCATCCAGCTTCCTCTCCACTACAACCACTTACCTAACCAAGGCGATTGTCCGTCTCGCCACAGCGCGCAGCCTCGCTATACAATGCATCTATAGCAAGGCGTATATTTCCCTTAGAAAGATGCTCTTTAGCCCCGAGTGAGCTGAACCTGCTTTCATTGTACCGATGCTCCACCCCCATCCACCATGATTAAGGCCATTTTCTACAGCAAATTTGACACTCAGGAAGGTAAGCTATCCCTTTTAGCTGCCCTAGTACAGTTCTTATTGAACTAATAGAGGGATTTAAGGGCCCAAGGTCGTTCACCAAGTCCCCGATGGAGCGATTGTCCCTTCCACCACCGCCCCCGCACAACCAGTTTTCCTAACCTTCTCCGACATATCGTTCTTCGTGATCCCTCGCCAGGAGCTCTGTGGAAACCTGATTCAAGTGTGCACGAATGGATATCGTATCCTAGGCTATCCTATTTGCATGAAGTCTCCCCGGTACGACCGCAATGAATTTATCTTCAATTTCTGTCTGGTGCTGGCGGAGGAAGAAGACTTCAGCAGCTATAAGAGCGTTGTCCAAAAGCTGGCAGATTTGATGCATGGACTGGAAGAACAGAGCGGGTTCTTGTCCAGGGACCACTCCAAGAGTGGTGAGGGAAAGGTATATAGCTTGTGTGAGACGCTGATGGAGGACTTGAATAACTATTGCGAGTGCATGATTCCCATTGGTAACGCGTCCCCTGCCCGTTTTCCTAATCCATGGCTAACAAGATCGCCAATACAGATGAACTCAACACTTTGAATATCAAGCTTTTCCCCGTTTATCCCACCCCTCCGTCCGTCCGCGCCTGGCAGGTGCCTTTATTCACAGTACGTTATCAAGCCTTCATGGATGAGAACTGGGATCTGACAATGCAACGTGTAAGTGTTTCACTGAATATGATTATTTACATTATATTTAATTCGATATCTTAAGTTGACACTCTTAGATCGTCCCACATATCAATGGCGTCAATAGCATTCGAATCATCTCCGCCCTGGCCGACTCGGATTTCTCACTCACTTGCCGGGCGATCCGACATCTTCTCTATTACGGCTGTCTGTTTCTCCTCGATATCTTTTCATTCTCTGCCATTTACGCCCCCACGGCGCTATTCAGTTCTACCATTGCTGCCGATGAAGCGATGCAGCAAGAATGCGCTCGTTATGTCAATACGCTCTCTGCCTCCCCAACGACTGCATCTACTGCTCTCTCCCCAACCGCTTCTGCCATTTTCCCTTCTCATTTTGATAAAAACGATTATGTCTGGCCCCCCGTCGGGGACTTGAATCCCGGCACCGGTATCAATGACATCGCAGCCAACACAACGGGAAGCCTCAGTTCTGCCCCAAGCCCCAGCCCAGCTACTACCAACAATATGATACCTCCCGTTGGCAGCACCGGAACTGCTTCCATGGAACACTCCTATACTGAACGGGACGTAGTTGACGGCGTAGGTATCGTGGAGTTGTACGCCAGTCTGAAGCAAGGCCAGAGCGTCAAGCAATGGTACATACAACATAGCCGTCAACTCACTCACATTGATATCCGCCGCTTTATCACATTCGGTATTATCAAAGGATTTCTTTACCGTGTGCACAAATACGCCATTGCAACTGGTATGCCTGCTCCACAGCTGAAGTCAGGTGCTACAACACCGCGTTCCCACCACCGGCTGTCTATCCCCAGTGTAGCCTCGTCCAGGGGCTCGGGGACCCGGGCTAATAGCCCCTATGCATCAAGTGCTGGTGATGAGCCTGCGCCAATTGCGCAGCATCAGCATCAGCATCACCGTAATCATCGTCATAGCCACCATCATAGACGTAGTGAAGACAGACGAGACCGAGAGCATGCTTCTTCTGTGCATAGTGGTAGCCGAAGTGGGGCGATACTAGAGGATGAAGACGATGATGATTATATCGATGATAAGGTCTTGTCTAAGTATTTGGACGGGATGCACTGCTTTGATCAGATTTGTACGGAGTTGGAAATAAGTGAGAAGGAGCTGACAACGAGATTGAAACGGTATCCGGGAGAGGTTTTGATTATACACCGCTAAATGAGTGAGCGGTTTTTTATATTTATACGAAGAGAATAAATGATACCCGAGTTTATGATTATAATGAACCATTCCCCTAAGCGGTCAGGAATAATCATACTTCACAATGCATACTTCTTGCACCGTTATATTCCACCAAGGAAGAAAAAAAAAAAAAGAAACATCCAAAAAGAAAACGTCCGTGACTAATTTCCAACGCCCCTCTTTGGATATTGAACAATGGGCTCCATGTTACGCCAATCCAATCTCATAATTATCATCCACGCCGTTGCCGGTGCCATTCGACCTGAGGAGAGAAATAGAAGAGACCCTAGGCGAAAAGATACAAGAAATGAAAACAGAGACAGTGAATTATTACTCCTGATCCTCATCCCATCCTTCAAGCTCTGCCTTTTCATACTCGGACATGAGGGATGCGTCAAAGACTGTGTCGTCATTAGCCGGTACTGTTGTTTTACAGTCCTTGAACACAGGCCCGATGCAGTCACGCCAGCGTTTGCGTCGGTCCATCAGTGTTCGGGCAACGTCTCCGATGGCGGGCCGGCCAACGCCAGCAGAGCCGACGAGGTGACTACCACCACCGGCCCCGCCAGGTCGGTGTTTGGCTTGGGAGCCTTTCTTGCTTTTGCCTAGGGTTCGAGTTCGCTTGAGATAAGCTTGTTGAACTTGCGAGTCGAGGTCATCATGGATAGTCATGTACTCTTGATAGGCCATGCGCTCGCGGGCAATTTCCAGTAATCGAGATTTCCGTGCACTGTTGAGGATCATTTGCTTCTTTAATTCGCTCTGCAAGAGACGCAGTCGCTGTGCGATGTCGTCGTCGTAGTGAGCATCGTAATCTGGGTTATCATCTGCACCGAGAAATCCAACATGGCGGAGCTCGGCTTTTAATCGTTCGTCTAGCTGGGAATGATCAAGCTTGGCAGCAGGGACCTTGAATCCGTTAGGCGATGCATCGGGAAAATTAGTTGCAGATGGTAGTGACTTGGAGTCCGTCTCTCCAGCGGGATGATCAATGTCCATTGAGTCTCCGTTTAGGCCATTCATTGACATGTCTCCGTTAAGATTACCGTTCGTAGTGCCTTCATCGTGGGGTGCACGATGCTCATATCGTAGCAGCGAGTATAGGCGGCTGACTAGTGGACCAACTGAGATTTTATCCGTCTCCACAGTATCGTCCGTGATTTGATCGATATTCCCGCGACCTTGATTCAGCGGTAGACGGTTCTGATCACCATTAGTCTGGTCAATGCTCATCATGCCATCTTCCTCCGCCCAAACATCGTTGTAATGCTTCTTTCCCCGCCTTGGCATAATGAAGGGGGTTGCTCGGTCGCCCTATTATCGACCAGTAAGTAGGTGAAGAGGCACTCTTCAGAAGGGAGCACGAACCTTTTCTTTGAGAAAAGCCATGTCTTCTTCTGTCATAGGGCGGACATAAGGATCAATATATGCAAGAAACGTGTTGGCATTTACTTGATTAGTAGGTTTCGAATTGCTGAAATCGCGGTCAGGAGGGGTCCCAGCCATCAAGTGACGCAAGTCACTCCATGGAAAGCGGTTGACACAATAAACCTCCCTCTTTTCATCATCTGTCATGTGTGGCGTAATATCTCGAATATGGTATATTGTCGGGTCATCAAACTTGAGCGGATTAGGGCCGAACACTTGAACTTGAGGGACGGCGGGTGCGGGCTCAGGCTGATGCGAGTCCGAGATATCATCAGATATTGGAGAGCCTGCATCCGTAGCATCGTTACCGGCACCAGCCGGGCGGGGGGGGGTTAATGACGGAGGAGAAAGCGACGAGATATCTTCTGACACTGCCTTCTTAGACTTTTTAGACGCTGGTGAGGCGGCTAAATAAAGGGTTAGCAAAGTCTCCGGAGAGAGAAAAAAAAACGCTATCACATCGATAAACAAACAAAACAAGCCCGCTGTAAAGTGAGATATTGAATGTTGGGTAAGGATCTTGCATTACTTACCACCTTCAACCTTGGTTTCAGCACCATCCTGACGAGAAACTTCATGAGCCCCATGAGCCAATGGACGTTCCTCCTTTAAGCTGCTGCCGCGCTCTTTTCGCTTCTTTAATTTCCCAGTTTTGAACGCTTTGCTATCTTCCTCCTCGTCATCCACTTCGCGCTTCATCTTTCGATCCGCTGCTTCAAATATATCGGAATCATCGACCACTTCCTTGCGCTTCTGTGACAATTCTCTGATTCCTGCATTGCACGCATCGCCACGAGCCTCCGCAATTTGGCTTAGTGCCTTCAAATGTTCCATCAACGCCTCTAAGGACTTCGAATCCGGAATAGGGCCCACTCCGCCCATGCGCTCCAGGATCTCTGCATATTGGATGGGCGCTGGAATGAGCAGCTTTGAAGCATCGTTCTCAAGGTAGCTAGAAATAGGAGCGGAAGTGGCCGTTGGCGCTGTACTGAAACTGGAGCTGGGGGTGGTGTTGCGGCTTCGCGATGGTCGGACGTCACGGCCTTTTCCCTTTCCTTTGTTTGCGGAAGGCATTTTATGGAGCGTAGTCTAGGTAAAAAGGATATAATCTCGTAGTAGGTGCGTATTAAATGATGAAGTCGTAATCAGAACGGTCGGGGCTCAACAATCCATGTTGTTCTTGCTTTGGGCCTTAAAGGTCACGAGTGGGAGTTGGATAATCGCCAAGTATTCGAGACCTAATCAACCATCCATCAGAGCCAAGAGTACGTGAAGAAGTAATACAGATATTGCGATATTCTCGTTAATCATAAAACGCAGCGATTTAAAACATTGAATCCAAAGAATGCGGCGCGGATCCCCAACATCAGGTGAGTGTACACCACGTGATCCCACGTGATAGCCGCGGAGATAAGGCGGAGATGACGTTATCTCGGATTTCTCTGCTTCATTACCCGATTTGGCAAACAACATCACTTCAGGTTGTATAAATCGTCCTCTTTTCTCAGATTGCACCAGGATTTGCTATATGACTCGTTAATTGAAGCCTAATTATCGATTGAATTGTCATTCCTCTCGATTACCTCTTTATCTCGTTTTTTATCTCGTTCTGAGGCCACAAACTTCAAGATGCAAGATAGGCCTCGCGGCCTCGCAGCCTTGGCGCTTTTATGGGCTGGACATGTTATCAACGATTTACCTACTAGGTATGTACATGTATCTTGTAAACATTCAGAATTTTTTTCCTTTTAAACCCCCCCCTTTCCCCCCATCTTTCATCCTAAATCACACCCTACTCATCCTTTCTGCCCTCATCCCACCTTCGTGTCCGCAACCGTCACTCCTGCTCCACTTACATGGGACTTGTAGGTCCAAAACGGAGAGAAACAATCGTGGACAACACGCGACCCAGAACATACAGCTGGAGTAGGAATAGGAATCAAAAAAGGGCGGAAGTGTTCGCATTCATCTCCCTTCTTCCTCTGGCTCCCTCTGCATAGCTCCTAGCCTTCTCTAGCAGTGGGTATAGACTCTGTGGTTTACTATCTCACTCGATCGATACGACCTGACCTGTCTGCATTCTTTCTCGAAACTATTGATTCGGCCCTCACATTCTTCCCAAATCAAGTAGCCATCGAACGGTTTCCATCCTGACCGCCTCAATCCGAATGACGATGCACTTTTGACCTTTCTGCAATCGGTTCTGGTCGAAAGACCAAGTTTGAAGCATGTGTATGGACCCCAGCTCCGGTTACAAGAATGCCCCGCCGTCTCTACCTACCTTGGATTCGAATCCTCAATATATCTTGTTCTTGCGCTTTGGTCTGATGCTCTGTGGGCGGTTGTTAGCTAATGTCTCGTTCTATTACAGCTGCTCGGTCGCTCACCACGGCTGCCACGCTCTTCGCGGGACCTGGTAGAGCGAGTAATTCAACTGCGTCAGTCAATGTACGTCCTCTTCTCTCGCGAGTGGCGCGATAACGGACGGGATAATTGGAGTACGAGAAGTTAACATTTGCGCTTAGGGGAGCGCTACATTTCACATCGTTCTCGACGGCACGATCCAGACACTGTCCGCCGAAAATGCCCCAGCCAATGGCCCAATTAAAGGATTGCTATTTGTCCCGACCCTCGAGAGCCAGGACTCTTGCAGTGACACAACCGCGCCATACATCCCAGCTAATGTCACCCGCCTTCAGGATGTCGCCTCGTTTGGGTATCAGACCATTGGGCTAGCGCCATGGGTAACGCCCAATTGTACACTTTCATTCCTGAGTGCTTCTCAACAGGCAGGTAGCAAAGCTCTGGTGTTTTTTCTGCCTTCTAGCGAGGACAGCAAACCTCCCGCTGCGGATGATCCGACCTGGTTCTTGGGAGATGGAGATGAATGGAATAATATTTTTCAGCACCCCATCTATGCGATCCCCGGCCCTGCGGGCAGTACCCTCATGGAGCAGCTATCGTGGTATTCTGGGAATGGAACATATCCACAGAATTCTTCAAATAGCTCTATAACATCTTCCCAAAATACAGAATGGGATTTGCGGTTATTTACTGTCATTGACTTAGGTGGGTACCTGGAATTCAAGCATCTTGCGATGCAATGATAGGACTGATGTGGTCTGAATTATAGAGAAAGCTGAGAAGAAAGCGCCTAGTCTCTGGGGCTTCATTCTAGCGATCCTTGGAACAATTCTAGTCCTCTGCATTATCCTCCTCCTCGTGTACCAACTCATCCAAAAAAGGCGCCGGGAAACCCTCCAGCGACGTATCGAGGCAGGAGAAACGGACTTTGAGCAATATGGTCTCAATCAGATCAAAGTTCCTCGAGATTTCCTCACTACACTTCCAATTTACGTTTACCCAGATCTCAGCGGTCTCGCCAAAGATAACTTATCCCAAGAGAGGCTATCCACCAGTGATACCCCTAGACGATCTGACGACGAGATAGCCACCGAGCACGAACAACCAGAAGTCCAAAAGGAAACCGAAACCAAAACAGACATCCAGACAGTAAATCCCAGCTCAATAGAGAAATTGAAAACCCAAGCTTCATGGAATGTTGATCAAGGCAGTAAAACAGTCGAAATAAAACTCGATAGCCTTCCTCCGCCGTCTTCCCCATCCGAGTCTACTCTGCGCGCAACGATCACTGAATATCAGCTCCCCTACCCCAAGCATGAAAACCGACTTAGCCATTCGCAGACGACCTGTGCTATTTGCCTGGATGATTTCGTTCCTGCCTCGTCAACTGTCCGCGAGCTACCTTGTGGTCATATCTACCATCCCGACTGCATTGATATGTCTTTAACTCAGAGCAGCAGCCTTTGTCCGCTCTGCAAGAAGAGTGTGCTTCCGCCTGGGTACTACCCCATGCCGATGACAAATATACTCTATCGGCGAGACAGTATGCGGAGATCCTGGTAGCAGATTCTGTTTCTTTCCTGATGGTGTTATGTTGATATGCGACAACAGTGCTATGATACCCTTGATGATTGAATCTATTGGCATATATTATATCGTGTTATATTTTTGGAATGAATTCTATATAATACAGTCCTGAAGGGCCCTGCTTCAGCAATGCCCAAAATCCCAGTTTCTTGACGCCTCCCTAAGTAGATAATTTTTTTTTTTGAGATTTGGGAATCTTGTAAAAGTAATCAGCATCCAATCTAATATGGGGAAGGGGGAGATTAAGACAAATCAGTGCAACTCACCAAGCAAATTTATCATGCTTCCCTTTGACCCTAACATCCAACACCTCCTCATGAAAATTCCCCTCCCTCCTCGCCCTCCTCAACCTCTTCACCTCATGGTCCTCCAATCTCCTTCCCACGACCTCCTCCAATTCCTTCCGACTAATCTTCTCGCGCGCCTTGGTCTCTTTACTCGCCTTAATCCGCGGCTTGAATCGAGCCTGCATGCGAATCCGCATCGTGGTTTGAAACGAAAGATTCGTTTCGTCGCCACGAATCTCAACGCCAGCCCCGCTAGCCGTAGCCGTAGCCGTAGACTTTGATTTTGATTTCGAGCTGCCATCGCCGCCGCCGCCACTGCCAGAAACATCCTGGACGCTGATAAATGTCTCGCTTTCGCCTGCGCCGCCGACAGTCTGGATAAAGAATGCTCCGGGGATATCAGGCGAGGGGAGAACGAGGAAGGATTCATGATGCGAGATAGCGGATGCCGTGGCGCCGAATATCCCATATTTGTCACAGGATAGGTATCTATCATTGAAAAAAAGGGGGGGGGGGGAAATAAATAATTAGCATTGATATCAATCAGTAAGAGAGAGAGAGAGAGAGAGAGAGAGAGAGAGAGAAGGGGGAAACAAACATACCTCCCATGATGCCCCTTCAAACTAAACCCCTCCGTCCCCGCTACCCTCGTCGCAACCCAAACCTGCCGTACATCATGGGGCTCTGCGCTCCTCGGATCATCGTCAATCAGATTCTCCACTTCGCTTGCAAACACCTTCCCGTTCATGTCGCTGGCGATGCAAGTTACCGGCTCCGACGGCAGCACAATCACTATCGGGCCCGAGATATCGGATGGCGAGTCGGCAGAGACCCAGCTTTGGTCTTCGGCATTGTTTTCTGCTTCTATATCGTCCGGAGCTGGGGCGGGTTTGGAGAGTTTGCTTGGTGTGGTTGTGGTGGAGGCAACGGAGTCGGTGAGGTATTCGCGGTGTTTGCGCTTTTTGGGCTTATCGCCTTTGAAGGTTAGGGGTTTGACCATTTTTATTTGAATATAGGTGGATTTTTAGGTTGGGGGTTGGTTCGGTAGTGTAGTGTAGTGTAGTGTGGTTGAGGGGAGGAAAGCAGATTGGAAGGGGGGGACTGGCAGCTTGCGCTTATCGATATCCATATCCATACATATATTAAAATACAGGCATGTATTTCTAACCTTTAACTTATATAGTCAAATCAGACCCCGTTTCTTCATAACCCAGGCAAGGTGGCCGAGTGGTCTAAGGCGCACGGTTCAGGATCACCTGACCAAACCTCCGTGTCAAGAAATTGGCGTGGGTTCGAATCCCACCCTTGTCACTTCTTTTTTTCCTTTTTTTATTTTCAGCGTCCACATGATTAATTACTTCTTGCTTCTTCTTCTATTATCACCTATATTATATAATTCATAGGTAGCTTCGCGAGTGGATCTTATTTGAAAGTAAGTACTCCATAATTCACACATATGCCCGTATAAATTCCCCACCCAACCAACAGGTGCGTGCAGTGACGTGGATGTAAGTAAGTAAGTAAGTAACCCCAACCATGTTTTTACCCTACATCCAAAGAGTATATATACATACATACATATAGAGTAGCCAGTCCCAGTCCCAACCATAGCCCCCTTCTTCTATTCCGTCGTAGTAAGAGTTCGAAATCCGTACAGAGATAGATACCCGAAACCAAGGAATATGTATGCTCTGAGGTAATTAATCATGGACGCCTGCGTAAATCTGGCAACTGCATTTAGACCATCTATCGGGATCACGGAGGGTCAAGATCTATGTATGTATGTATGTATGTGCTGCAGCTCAAGATCTCCAGGTTGCTAATGCTCGTCAAGTAGTTACTTGGAAGTGTTCGTAAGATATATAGACAGGTAGTAGGTACCTTGGTGGTGCGC
The DNA here is from genome assembly GCF_002846915.1 of Aspergillus ochraceoroseus IBT 24754. Classification (NCBI taxonomy): domain Eukaryota; kingdom Fungi; phylum Ascomycota; class Eurotiomycetes; order Eurotiales; family Aspergillaceae; genus Aspergillus; species Aspergillus ochraceoroseus. Next base: position 3,291,759 of record NW_024468477.1, on the reverse strand, counting down.
TACTTTAATTTTACTTTGCTTCCTTTTTTTTTTTTCTCTCTTGCTGAGGAGAAGTGAAATATGCCAAGGGTAAGTAAGTAAGTATTTATTATTTATTCTTTTCCTACGCCAAAGAATATCAAACTGCTAATGTCAATCGTCTACTCATTAATCATCGCGTGCCGCCTAATCAAAGGTGATGGCTGCCTTGATGGCGCTTTTGTTCTTCATGGATTCCAGACACTCGGCCCACTGGTCAATCGTGAAGACCTTGTTCACGATCCCGTTGACCTTCACCTTGCCCGTGTCGAGGTAGTCGATGGCAGCGGGGAACTTGTAGACTTCGGAGAAACTGCCGATAATCTGGATCTCATCTCCGACTTTGGAAAGGGGGGGGGGGGGGAAGAATAAGTAAGTGATCAGAGAAAGAGGGATGGGAAGAACTTACAGATCTTGCTGGGGGGCCAGGAGACACGGTCCTTGCTGGAATACACGCCGTACACAACGAGCTTACCACCACGGCGAACATAGTTGATAGAGTCCTCGAGAATCTTGACATTCCCGGTGGCCTCTACCACGATGTCGAATCCGTAAGGGTTGTCGGCCTTGAGGGCATTGAACTGAGCGCTGGGGTCCTGGCGGGAGAGACCGATGTACTCGTCACCAGCATCAAGGGACTTGGCGAGCTCCATCTTAAGACCCTCAGGGGCACAGACAACGACGTGGCAACCACCGCACTGGCGGAGCAACTGAGCAAGGATCTGGCCTTCATTAGAATATGAAGCAGCAGCAGCAGCAGCAGCACCATAGCAAGGGAAACCATACCAAACCAGTGGGACCGGCACCGAAGAGCAGAACGCGGGAACCCATCTTGGGGGCGATCTTGTCCAGACCATGAGCAGCGCACGAGGCAGGTTCAAGGAGGGTAGCGTCGACATCGGAGAGATTCTTGATCTTGAAGACCCTACCGGCTACATGAAGTCAGTGAACGTTCGAGTCCTTCAAGGGAAGTTCCATACCGGGGTAGGCGCAGTATTCAGCAAAGCCTCCGTTCATGGTGACACCGTGGGCCTCAAAGTGCTCACAGAAGAGCTCATCTCCACGACGGCAGTAGAAGCATTCGCCACAAAGCTCGGAGTTGTCAGCGACGACACGCTCACCGATGTTGAAGCCCTTGACCTTGGGGCCGACAGCTGCAACGACACCGACGGTCTCATGGCCTGTTCGAGTTAGCACTAAGCCAAATGGCATGAGAGACAACCAGACGCACCGGGGACCAATGGAAACTGGATCTAACGTCAGTTTGAAGTGTTGGGTCATTATCCAGGATCAGACCATACCTTGGCAATGAATTCCCCCTCATGAATGTGGAGATCGGTACCGCAGACACCACACGCCTTGACCTTGATCTATTGGAAGGATTTCTGATGAGCGGGGGAAGCAATGGAGGTGGGTGATGGATTGCCTACCAAGACATCGTTGTCGCGGAGGGTGGGGACCGGAATCTCAGTCACCTCATACACTTCTGGTTTCTCATAGCTGGGGATGAATTAGAGGAGGATGGCCCAAGAATGGGGAAGAAAGAGCGTACCGGAGAGCCTTCATGGTCTGGGGAATGGTAGAACCCATGATGGATGGATAATGGAGAGGATGAAGAGAGGATGAATGAAGAAGAAGAAGGAGACGAAGAAGAAGATAAAGAGAAGATAGATGAGCTTGGGGAGAGAAAGCAGTGAGAGAAAGAAGGAAAGAAAGAAAAGAGAAAGAAAAAGAGGAGGGAAGACGAGGTCTAAGTAGTGTTAAGAATCGAGGGGTCGGAGCTGAGGAGGCCGTGTAGTGAATAATTGATCACCACCATATATAAACCAAATGAATTATATAGTACCCTAAGAGGGAATCTTTAACGTGATTCAAGTATGTATGCATGTCTACATTCCATTCCATTCCATTCCATCTAGAGATACTCTTCATCCGGATGACTTCATTCCCCCACTTTCACTAACCATTTCAACCCCAAAACAAGGTCTGTTCCTGTTCCTGAAAAGATCCGCTATGACTTCACTCAAGTATTATTAGGGTTACATTTTGGATCCTATGATAAACAGAAAATCCCTCCGTGTTCCCCCCCCCCTTAATTTCATTTCGCCTCCTGTGTGTCCTTACTGCCACATCTTGAAACAAACCTGCGTGAAATTCTAGTAGGAATAAAGTAAAAATGTTTAAATTCCATTATTTATAATGATTTCCAATGCAATTAGCCGGCCCCAATTGAACCCCCTCCCCCATCATGTAACCCGTACCAAGCAATCAGCACTGATGACCACGCTTCACGCTCCGAGAAGAACCCGTTCCCCTGGCCCCATTCTCCCTTTACTTCAGGCCAAATCCTTCACTGTTGAGCACTGCTTCCCAGAGCATCCGCTCGAACTTGTCCCGCGTCGCATATCGATACAGCCCCAGCTGATTGAAACAGGTCCGCGCCGTCGGGAACCGCGCCGAGTCCTCTCCAAGGCAGACTAGTCGGATCATCAGGCTTGTCGCCCCCATCGCGGGGATACGATCACTGCCCGTAACAAATGACAGGATCTTTCGCTGCACTTGAGGCCGAGTGTGCTCAAAGAACTCCCAGAACCATCGTATCACTGGCTCCTGCTCGGGCTTTGCATCCCCCCAATTGTCATATGTGGCAACCGCGCGGAGAGACCTCACATCTAACGGTTCGTCGGACCCGCGCACCAGCAACTCAATCTCCTCGGGACGAAACAAGGACAACGCATTGCCGGCACATACCGTGAAAAATCCGCGCCGGAACGGTTCAAATTGGCGCGTGATCGCCGTATCCAATTGATAGTGCACATATAGATCCACAAACTCTCGTCGGTTTGCATTTGTCACCGGCTTCTTCTCGCCTCCTGGGCACAGCGGCACAGCGACCACCTCACCGTATCGATCGACGTGGGTAACAAAATCATAACAGAACGTGTCCGCGACGTCCCCCTCATACTCTAGGAGAGATCGCAAACCCTTCGCAAGGGCAGGTCGATACTCTGCTAGATCATCCAAGGTGCATTTATACGAAGGCCGTGAAGTCGAGGGTAGCGGTCCGTTGGTCGGCGGTGCCGCAGCTAGCAGCTTCTTGAATGCAAAAGGCGGAAGAGCAATATCAAGGATCGTTGAGTTGTATATGGCTAATCCAAGTAGAACCCCAACCAAGAAGAACTGCTCTGACGACTCGAAGCAGTATGGGTTGAAATAGCAGTACCGCGAATCTTCATCGTAAATGAAAAGTCCTAATTTTTTTTTTTTTTTTTTTTCCATTTTAGCTTCCGTCAGATACAATGAATGCCCTGCTGGGCGGAGAGGTAAACCTACCATGGAGAGGGTCGAAAATCTCTCGCACGAGCAGCAAAAACCATTCCTTGCGGAGACCGCCTGCGTCTATGCCCTCCTCGCCAGCGAATTCAATTCGTAGTCCTTTTTTAATTTCTTCATGGCTAGACCCGATGACTTCACCAACACTTTGAAGACTGTCTTCAACCAAACAGTCACGACGGACCTTTAGCACAAGGTATTGGCTCACAGCCTTTCGATTCAAAATACTGCTGAAGAAAGCTTCGCGGGCTTTGACCTCCATCTGGCGACGTGCATCGTGCTCCATGATGTGGATCTTTGCCCAGATACTAAGAAAGAAGGGGTATTGGCAAAACGAAAATTTCGCTGTTTTCGACTCCCAGGCCTCGAAATCGGCTACCAGATCGGAATAATCAAGTAGGGTATTATAAAACGAACTGATTGGAATCATATGTCCATGTTGAGCTGCTTGTTGCCTGGACGTAGGACTTGACTCTGAACTAGGGAGTCCTTCAGGCTTTCGAGCAACACTGCTATTATTGGCAGCGAATAGCAAAGCCATCATTCGTCCAGCAGCCCGGATTTGCCAATCGTCGCCATATACAACGGGTTTCTCTTGCTTGCCTTTTGTCTGTTTGGTGTTCGTTCTTCCATTGATCGCCGCATGCAGCTCCGCAGGAGTATTCATAGCGGCGCTGGAAAAACTAGGGACTAACGAGTTGTCATCCTTCGCGGATTCGCTTCGTTTGCGTCCATGCTGGCGGGTTAAACGATATGTCACGAAGCTGCCTACCAGCTCAACTATTTTCTCGAACTGTCCTACTGGAAAGCGCGAAAGCCACGAGACCAAATAGTGATGACAATCATTCGGCAGGTTGGCTATTAACCCAACTATTCGCTTCACAATCCCGGAATGATGACTAGGCCCCCCGCTTCGATTTTTGGGGTGAGGAGGAGGAGGTCTAGCATTGCCTCCTGATTGGTGAGCACTGTCATTGGGGTGTGAAGGTCTTCGGCCGTTGCGAGCTGTGGTGGGGGGCGCTAATGCTGGGCTAGATGGGTACATCAACGGGTTTGCCAACAACAGCAGGAGAAACCTGATGTCATCCGGTTTCTTTAGAGGTCGCCGCGGTCGCTTCAATAGATTTTCCGTAGCTTTTAAAAGAGTTCTATGTAGATGAACTCGCGAGTCTGTAACCCCCTTTTCAATGTTGCTTAAGTCTGCAGCATCCCAGGCCTGAGATTTCGCATAGTCCTCTGTGCTGGTGATTTCCGAAGGTTTCATAGTTGACCACTGCTCGACCCATGACGTTCCTGCCGTCATTATTAACTGATACCACTGGGTGAGCTCAGGCCAATTGATTCGCGGACTTCTAGAATTGACTGTTCTAGATGAACCGGACGTCTTGTGTTTTGGATGGCCATGGCTGGACCCGCCAACTTGTTCCGCGTCAACCATCCACCACGAAGAATTCTCAGTAAGATCTCCGAGAAGAAGGGTCTTCGGATCCAGTTCAATATTCGAGTGGAATTGACTGGAACTTTGCTCTAGGCTCCGTTTAGAAGGACTAGTCTCTGTAGTAGTAGTAGCAGTAGCTCGCGGGGGTAGTGGTGTAGTAAAGGACACATTCAAGACCTCACAACCTTTAAATGCGGATATTATATATTCTTCCAGCGCCTGAAACACATAAGGTTGCTTCACGCCTTCCTTGTTATCGTACTCGGGTGACCGACCTGGGTCTCGGGATTGAACACTTCGGGGGGTATTCTGCGCTTCACGGGGTTTCATTTGGGAATCCCTTGCCTCCTTGGGGGGAGGAATAGGGGCAAAAGACGGCTTCAGGTAGGGTGAATCTCCGCTATGATCATGTCCACGATCAAGCTGCGGTAGCCTTTCGGACGCCGATGCACTCCGGCTACGTGGATCTCTAGGGCGTTGGGGCGCAGACAAGTATCCCGGGGATCTGCCTGAACCTTTTAAAGAGTTCTCATCCTGTCCCGCACAGAACGGATTGTCGGATCGGCTCCTCATTGGCAACGCATGTGTAGTAGGAGTGTCTAAACGTGATTGAAGGTACGCCAAGATACATCCGTTGATGATGGACTTTGTTCGCTCAACGGATAATGGAATAGCTAACAAAACAATGTAAGAAACCGCACGTGTGATAATTAAGGCATTATTATGAATTGCAATACCTCTCCTGGGAATTAAAGCCTGTGGTGGCTTGCCATTCTTTCCTGGGGTTCCCTGGCTCCCCGTTTCTTTTGTTTCCTGGCATGGCTCCAAGTCATTCACGGTCAAACACTCTGTACATCGAAAAACCTTGACGCTGCGTGGCCATCGCACAGTCGAGCTGCAAGTCATGCACTTCCCCGTTGTCAACTCCTCCCCCGGAGCGGGCCGTGGTACACCTTTGCGAGGACTCGAGGATAGAAGATTTGGGAGGCGCGTGCCATCGTCGTCGTCGTCGTCGTCATCCGAGTCAAGGAACGCTTGTTTGGAAATCGACTTGTTCCGACTCTTACCAATCCCTGCAAAAGGTGAGGTGAACGGGTGACTGATGGATCGCGAGTGCCCTCGACGGACTGGCGGAGAGGTAGCCGGGTTTCCGGTCATGGGCGGTAGGGCTGGAACATCTTGCGATAACAATCGAGGCAGGTTCCTCTCTGCCGGCAGAGGAACAGGGGCCGTACTAGGGTGGACAGCGGCCGATCTTGAAGTTGGAGGATCCGATGAGTTAAGTGCAGCCCGTGACGGCATATGGGCGCATTAGTCGTGCCGACAGCTTGGCGCGAGGTCGGGGGAAATGTTTTTAGGTGGTCTGATTGCTCAGAAGGGGGAGGGAGTGTATGTGGTGGGTATCGCGAAGGAGTAGTAGGTAGGTAGCAAGAGGACAGGAGCTAGCCTCAGAAATGTCAATGAATAAATAAATAGTTCCTGCCGAATTATGAGGGATCGGGAGCGCCTGCGGTGGAAAGTGACTTGAGACAGTTGGATAAGGAAACAGCCAGGTGCGAACCATGTACGTACCAGAAACTGGGATAACGAGAGACAAGGAAGGGAGTTAATGTAGAATGTGGAGGGAAGGGTCGAAGAAGAATAAGAATAGCTGCAAGAAGCGATGACAGGAGATCGGCGAGCAACGAACAATCCCAACTGGAAAAAAGGCGTCAGGGATATGTAGAGCAAAGAGGGACAAAGACAGCCTAACCTGACAGGCAGTCAGCAGTCAGGATAATCATAACCTTAGGTACCTAGGGACGAGGTTACGCAAGACACGACCACTAATATAATGGGAGTGAGTGAGACCTGCCCCTCCCTCCACGATGCCATAGGGGCTTGGAGGGCTCAAAGTCTCAGACTAAGGGAACTGGTGGGTTTTTACGAACTGCTCTAAATCCTGGCGGGTGGTACAATATATTGTAGCTGGTGCTGCTAGCGGTGAACGTGTGTGATGTTACTATTTTGGGAGATCTGGGATAGGATTTGAAACAGATATACTCTGTAATTCCGGTTTTCTACATTCATCTTTGCATCAGAGAATACTACCTAATATACCTACACCTACTCCACCAAGGTAGCGACGCCGGAATAGTCAACTTAGGTACAGTGTACTCTATACTACCTTGATCTTACGTTTTATGGAAAGACCCCCTACATGTAGACTGTTTTCAATACCCGTTACCCCTACAGTGCGCTTACAAGCTGAACGATGTCCCTGAAAAGCGAAAAACAGTCGTAATACTTCGTTAGGAGAATAATCGAGATGGGGAATCACGAAGAATGGATGGATTTTTGCTAACATCCGATCCGAAGGATCCGTTGCATTAATCTCGCAGCCTGACAGCTCAATGAAGAAGCGAGTTTTGGTCGAAATAGACACGTCCACAAAGAAAGCTTTTCCCCATAGCCAACTACCCCCGAATATACCCTTCCAACTACATTTAGCGGTATCTCCAGTAGCTCTGGGTGTTCTGGCGCTTCCAGGTGTGGCGTCTGCCAGAAGAGGTGTTGTTGTAGCGGTGGCCCTTGTTGATACCACGAGACTTCTTGCCAGTGGCAGTGAGACCACGGCTTTCGCGGTGCTAATCGGAGAATTCCATGTCAGTATACTCTTCAGGCTGAATTGAGAAGCGAAAATGGTGGCAACGCCAAGACGAACCTTGTGAACGGCGTTGCAGATCCAGTTGATGCGGGCATCGCGGCGGATGGCCTTGTGCTGGGGGTCAACAAGGATAACCTCGAAGTACTTGTAGGTGGAGTCCTGGTTGATCCAGTAGGAGTTCAGAACACGCAAGTTGGCGCAGCGGCGGCCAACACGCTCCTCGGCGGTAGCACGGAGAGCACGCTGGTACTTGAGCTGGTTAACACCCATGTTGGTGGGCTTGCCTGCAATCATACACAATTTTCGTTAGTCTACTGATACTCGGTTAGGATTTCGCAAGCGAGTAATTCGTACCGTAGGTGGCACCCTTGGGAACGGGCCTCTTGCGGCCACCGCGTCTCACACGGATACGGTAGACAACATATCCCTGCTTGGCCTTGTAGCCGAGACGGCGTGCCTTGTCGGGGCGCGAAGGACGGGAAGCGCGGTGGATAGCGTTCAACTGACGGAGCTATATTGATGCACTCTCAGCAAAGTTCAACGAGTGTATAGCAAGACACACAGAGTCTCTTGTGTGCCACATCCATCCGCCGGCGAGAGAAAATATCGTTTCGAGCCGCCTTGTAAGAACCCTCTTCTGCTGAAAAAAAGGTGTCCTAGGGCAAAGCACACGAGTTCCCGGCGGGATGTTAAACAATCGACATTTGGGGGGGGATTCTCACCTCCCAGCAACGGACACGCAGCAGGAAGCGAATCACGTCGGACTGCTTCTTCTTCTGGATCTCTTCGACGTATTTGAGGGCACCCATCTGCAGAAAATTTCTCTTGTCAGTTTTGACTGAACGATTTCGTAAATAGGTTAAAACAAAGCATAATACTGCTATCGTTCAACCTAGAATACAAACAACTGATCAATGGACGTACCTTGTCGGCGTGGCAGGTCGTCTGTTGTCGGCGTTGTCGCTGCTAGAAAAGTTCGAAGGGGAAGATCTCTTGAGGAGGTTGTGTGTGGGACACTAGCAAATTAGGCGAGCGTCGCCACAACCAATCATGTCGGGTGTACCTGTGTTGTGCCTCAGGTGTCGAAACTTTTCCCTCGTCTGGAATTTTTCGTCTTTTTTTCAAGCACGACCCTAAGGCTCCAAGGCAATAATGCTGACTAATTTCCAACCTCCCATTCAACTTTTGCAGTTAATTAATTACTCCATACAAAGTACCCAAGTTATGGAAGGTAACTGCACTTAGGTACCCCATACTACTTAAGTTATTTACTAGAATTAATCACCTACAGCATGCTTGTATGGTGTGAAAATTATACAATTAAATAAGCTGCACAATTTGTAGGAATTCCAAGACCTGCTTTTGCATCTTTTATGGACAGATACACTTCCTGTACCTTAAAACCAGGTACACAAGATCTTTGACTGTGCCAATATTGTCAATTTCCAGTTCTTCTGTATTTATTCACAGCCAGTGACCGTAAACGTACAAAGAAAAATGAGACGGATGTAGTAACAGGCAGGCATAGTACATTAACTAACAAAAAATGTGGGAGGGAGAAAGAAAATAAAATAAAAGGAAAGAAAAGAGAACGCCTGTGCAGGAATTTTTTTTTTTGAAATAATTGAACCCTAGTATGTCTCCTACCGGCACAAATGATTGTTCAAAGAAAAAAAAAAAAAAAAAATTCACGGGGCCATCAGATCGTAAGCTGAAAGTCTATTAGGTATCAGCACTAACGACAGATCATAATCTTTCTTGATCCGTTGCACATAATTTCTAGTCTCTTAAAACACATTACAAGGAAAGGAGATTTGAAACTGTTGGGAGGAGGAAGGGAGGGGAGAGAAAAAGGAGGGAAAGAAATTAAGTACAGGATAAATCTCGAGGTAGAATGTGTGTAGTCTTAAGTGAAGGAAAGGTGGAAACAACATCAGGGCAAAACGCGGGGAGAAGAGAGTGAGCAAGTGAACGTGCCGGTCTAGACAAAGTAAAAAGAGATCCGGAATCTCAAAACTGGGTCTCAAGAGTTGAGCGATAAACCCTGGAACCGGTTCATCCACTCGCCTGATGCAGGATGAATGCGAGAGGGGCCAGTATTTGCGCCAGGAGTTGTAGCATAGTCATTGTATCCAGGCTCCAATTGACCATATGCGCTCGGTGGATACGCGGTGAAAGGGTCAACCGAACCGAGACCACTGAGGCTAGTATCGGTTTGCCGGGGAGTATGACCAAAAGGCTGGTAGGTGTCTCCGTATCCACTGCGGAGCAAACCCATCTGGTTGCCATCTTGCCCAGCATCAATACCATCACGCGTGTGCCCATAGGGTCTAGCATCGCGTTGGTGAGAATGATCTGTTTGGGTATCTGGGTTATATCCTAGGGGGTTGGGGGCTTGCAGGCCTGCAGTTGGAGGGGTGACAAAGGATGCTGGGTTAATGGCCGACATCCAAATCCTGGTTTTGTAAATCTTGAATAGATCGGTGACAAGGGAGTTGAAATTGATGTATGAGTCGGCAAAATAATAGAAGGTAAGTTTTTTCCAGTCCCTTACAAAGTGGATTAGCTCTAAAATTCCAATTGACATGCATAGCAAAAAAAAAAAAAAAAAAACTTACATTTGGAATTCTGCATCCAGAATTTCCATGTTAAGCCGATGTTCCGCAACCTTTTGCTGGCAGACGCGCTTAGCTTTGGCTTCATTTCCTTCCTTATCACGTAGAGTGAGGATTTCATGGTTTTGGGCAAGCCTCTTGATCAATTTCGGCTTGATGTCAGCAGCAGACTCTTGCACTCCATGTGGACCATGAGGCCCCATGCCACCGATTGCGCTTCTGTTGTTCATGGCAGAAACATTTCCTGGGGTGCTGACAACACTCCCTGCTCCACTCTGGCCTTGTCTCGAGAACATCATCAACCACTTGTAATGTTCCTCGGCGTACTTCTGCTTGAGTTCTCGTGCCTTTTGGAGCGAAACGTTGGCATGCTGTATAGTTCCGAGATCCGTGCCACGATCTGCTTCGACAATGACTAAATCTCCAGGCTTCACTTGAAGACCAGTATCCTCTTGGATATAGAAGACGTCTGCACGGTGGCACTTAAACGTGACAATGTATAGGAGCTGATTCTGGTGCGGATGCGCGAGGCCTGGTTGGTGGCGACCATACGCACTGTAAGCTTGGTGAAGCGAGGTTGGGATTGGTGACTGGGCATCCGCAGCAGTGCGGAGGGATGAATCACGGGCGAAATAGGATTCTGCAAATCGACGAGCTCGTAAATACTCCGTCTCCATTTCATGTTCCTCGGGGCGAGGGGCCATATGAAAACGCTGGGACTCACGATTTTGGCCTGGAGCACTTGGAATGGAACCTTCGCTGATATTCGCATAGTTCTCTTCCTGTTCTCCCAATCCAACTCGAGCGGTACCTCCGACCTGCGACTCTCCTGAAATAGAAGGATGCCGGATAGGTATTTCGGCGAAAGAATGCCGGCGACTTTGGGAGATATCTCCAAGGCTACCGAACCCGAGGGAAGTCTGCCAATGAGCCTTTCTGACATTCTCCAGTGCACGATTTTCCAGTGGAGTGAAGGCGGGGAATTGTTTCTCTAGGTTAACGGAATGTTCAGAGAACCTTCTCCGGGGGTTATTGTAGATGTCGTTGTAACCAGGAATGTCACCGACTTCATCAAGATCTTCCACCGCCAGATCTGCTTCCTCAGGAACACTTCCGCGGATACGATGCAGATTACGAATACCAGAACCGACAGCGTACCCGCTCGTTGCAGACGTAGATGACATGGCACGTTCCCTGAAGGAATTATCCATTTGCCCAGCTGCCTGGCGCAAGAGCGCATTTTCTCTAGAGAGCTGCTCAATAGTACGAGCTTGGTTGGCAGCATGGTTGCTGTAGCTCCCATCTGAACCATTAGGGCTTCCTGCTTCGTCGTCGTCGTCGTCTTCGCGCACACGGCCAAGGGTAGCGGGGTCATGACCAAGCTCCCCAAGAAGACTAGGGCGCGATGTACGATGCTGTAATGCAGAGAATTGAGCGCCATTTCGAGGGCGACCAGCAGAGTAACTGGCGCCAGACTTGTTGGGACCCAGATTTAAATACTCGGGGTCTAGCTGGCCGACGGAGTATGATTGCGAACGGTAGGTCTTGGGCGTCGGATGGAGAGGAATGGAAAATGGGATTGATGAATCACCAGAAGTCGTTCGAGTGGTCGGACTCAACATTTCCTCAGTCAAATAGTTGCTGACGGTAGAAGGATTGGACATGGTCGGAGATGGAACGATTTCAGCAAGTCGTGGAGGCGGCTCTTTGCGCGACTCAGTATTCCAGATCCCGGTGCCCCATGGGAATGAGGTGTTGCCGACATTATTCCAAGTGATAGAGCTGTTCAATCCGGGACTGGCGTTCGCTTGCCAGGCGGATTGATCTGTTACAGGACTGGTGGGATTCGAAGCACCCGTAGAAAGCGGTCCGGATAGCGACGCTTTGCGGGGCATGACAGCTGGAATTTCATTGAGCCAAGAGGTACGACGCGCAGGCTTTTGCGCAGGCACTGCTGTAGTAGATGTGTGCAGGGTGTGGTCTCCGTCATCATCAGAAGACGCCAACGCCTCTGAGTCGGGTGTTGAACGCCGAATACCAGGGTGCATTTTCTCCAGTCTGGATGATGCACTATTAGGTGGAGTCTGCGACTGTAACGCCTTTGTAGGCTTATTGTTCGATGGCGCAGCCATGACGCTTCTCAACCTAGAGAAAGGCTTTGAAGCTGAGTATTATTAGTCTGCGAGGAGACTTAACAGATGAAAGTACTGTGGTTGGGTTAGCAAATCCTCGAGAGGCACGGAGAAATGATTGCAGTGGGTCGAAGGCTTCTTGAAAGAACGGATATAATTTGGGTATTTGGAGATGAAAACAACATATGACGTAGGTAATGACAGCTTACCAGTTGCTCACAGTAACAGGTACCTGAAGATCAATAAATAAGAGAGTGTTTTGATATTCTGAACTGTTTACAGTAACAGAATATTTATTGCATTCACTGGCTGAAACAATCAGAACCGAAGAACTGTACAGTCAGCGAGGGGAATTCTTCCTTACCTCCTTTATCTCTTTCAAAGTAGAGGCCAGGACAAAGGTTGGATAAATTTAAAGCCTCTATATATGATATCACAATTATCCTCAAAATGCCAGCTCTTAAAAATCAATAGACAAAGACAATATCTGTAATGTATGAATAGTTAGTTCATCTGGTGCATATTTTAGAGATGCAGTGGGTGAATTATAAAGCAAGTGCAAAGATTGAAGAAACCATCAATCTAAAGAACATAGGAAAAGCTGTGATGGAGATGAAGAATGATGGGTTGGGATTACACCAAGCCAGTTGAATATTAGCGACGCCTAGGAATAGGTACTACCTCGACAGGCCCAGCAACAGAATCCCGAACTTGTACGCTAATACACACACCCCCCGCCTGTTATATCATGTTAAAGAAGGGGGGTGGACATCTTTGTGGCATGATGTTGATGGTGGCTGCTATATTGTAGAAGAGGATTCTTGTTCCACATCTTGACTGTTTGATGCGTATTCTTCAATACGAAATCGAAGCCGATGAAACAAACAAAACACCTCGAAGGGTGGCTAGCCAGAAAATGCACTCGCATAGGAGGTGGCGAACACGAGGGGAATGGCGAAAGTTGAAAGAGGGAGGCAAAATAGAAACCTCGAAGCATACCTTGCGAAGAAAAGTAAAAGGGCGAGATGGAGCGCAAGTGAATTTCGTGACCGCGTCTATCGATAAACTCTCATAGATTAGCGACGACTTGATGGCTGCGCAACAGCGGTCTCACCAATCTAAAAGAAAACGAAACTTTTATAATCTATCCAACCCAAACAAATAAACCGTCTCACAATCGAGTAACCCGTCTCCGAGGAAATTTGCGCCGTAAGAGAAGCGACCAGGCTTCCAGTCTAAAGAAGAGCAGAGAGAAGGCGCTTTGCGACGAGCCGGGGGAGACCGAAGAACTCGAGGTGAATCGGTCTAGCCAGATTCGCACCGAACGAGGAATAAAAAAAAAAGAAACAGAAAAAATCTCTTTTTATTATATTCCGGCCCACAGCAGAAAAAAAAGAAAAGAAAAGAAAAGAGAACTTCTATGTTGGTGGTTGATTCCAACCTGCGACGAGAAGGATGTCACTGAAAATGCGGGATGGAAGAAGGTGGTAGCGTGACCATAGATGACGTTGGGAAGCAGTCTGGCTCCAATAACTATGGGCAGATCCCCTCAAGAGCAGCGCATCTTGAGGTGGACAGGGAAAGGGTAAGCAGGTAAGACGTCGGATTAATTGGAATCCAGCTATTTGACGGAAGAGAAATCAGGTGGTTAAGAGGGCCGTCCTTTTTCTTCAACTTTAAGTCGCAAGCAGGAGGGGGGAGGAGTGCGGAGTGTACGACGGCGCAGGTTCGCAGCGACAGTTGGGCGAGGCGGGAGTAGTGGTGGTGAGTTGCTGCGACGGCCCACAATAATCCGGGGCAAGGCGAGGGAGCTCTTATTTTTTTTTTTTCTTGGGAGAAGATTGATGGGGGAGATAGAGAAAAAGGGAGAAGATTACAGGAGATGGTCTGGGTCAGTGTGGGAATGGAGGGTGTAAAAAAAAAACAAAGAGGAATGGGGAGAGAGAAAAGGAGGGAGTTGAAAAAAAAAAGAAAGAAAAAAAGAAAAGTTAAGTGAGATGTCAGGGAAGAAGAAGGATGGTAGAAAAAGAGGAGCAAAGAGGTTGTACAGTCGAGGGCGAACGAGCGAGCGAGAGAGAAATAGAAGAACGCAAGCTAGCTTTAGGGAGGTACTGTGAGCTAACCTCAGGCCACCAGCCGGACACACAGGAGGAGGAGAAACGAGCCACGGGTCGGGGCACCGAGCAGAAGTGGCGCGCGACTTGAGAAGCTACGACAGAGCAAGTTAGTCCAGGATGATTTTTAGATGATGCTATTTTTGCCCTCCAGGATTGATTTGTATTTTTTTTGCCTTTCTTTCTGTTTCTTGGGACGAGGTTAAGATGGGAAGGAGCAGGTGTTATGCGAGACTATATACGACGTTTCCATAGTACAAAATCTAGCTAATGATGGGGGAAGAGGGGGAAAACCAGGAATAAAGACGAAATTAAATTAATGTCCCTTTGGGGCGGGGTAGAAGAGAACAGACTCTAGAGGGACAAGAAGTCTAGACGGTGGATACACTGTGGTATGTGCATGGAGCCCTAGGTTGCGAGAGGGGGAATATGATTGAACCCGTTGGAAAGTGTGTCGCGCACACGATCAAAGGGGAGGGAGGGATAACAACCAATCTTGTACTTGAGACTTCAGGGACGGTCAGGAAAGGACAGGAAAGAGCCAGAGAGGCTGTGAGGCTAGAAGGCAGCATCTCTTTTTGATTTTTTTTTAAAGGGTGGTATTACGGAGTACTTACTACCACCAAGGAGCAGCAGTCAGTATGACAGAAAGCAAGCTGGTCTCCCGTCGTTGATGTCGTTGATGGAACACCCTGCTGTGGTGGGTCGGGCGGGTCTCCTCCGCGCTTCTCGCTGGTTTAGAAAGAGAAAATACCCCGGCCGCCTTCTAATTTTTTATTGCACCAACACCTGCCACAGGTGGTTAAAGATTGATGGCGGGTGAAGACTTGATGTAGCTATACAAATTTCTCTCTCTATATATACACACACTGTTTATCTCCTGAACTTAATTACTTTCTTTCCCCCCATGCATTCCGTCTTCAGACCAGGGAGTTTGGGCACAAGCAGGAGCCTGAAACTATAGAGAAACAGTTGGATAGAAGGATGGGTTTCAAAATCCCTCATATTGTCGCAGGCTCGACTTATCTTAGTAGTACCCAAGATATAGAAGATACGGTCTAATCTAACTTTGATACAAAAATACCTAGGTAGGTCATCATCCGGGGATTGACTGATTGACTTTGTAACCCCAAGATAGACAGACTTATCTTTAATTCTTTTTTCATATACAGTACCTATAACTAATTTAGTTTTCCATAGAATCAGAGTTCGAAGTTTCTTTGTGGAACAACTTGCAACGCAGCAGACCTCGGGACCCGTGAACGTCATGCTGGCGTTATGTTGCAACTCTCTAGGTAGAATTAAGAGGACGGGAAATCATTCCGATCTGTCTTTCCTCGAAAGAGCAAACAGTATGGCATGGCTGAACAATAATACCACAGACTCAAATTGATTCAGATACTAAGACAACTTCTTCTCATTACTTCATCCTTCCCTTGCGTCAGCCCCCTCCTTTAGTCTCCTCTAGATTTGCGGGGGAGGGGAAGCGATCGATTTGGCATATGGTGGTCCACCATCATCATCATGCCCTAGTCAGAATAAGTGTAAGTACTATACCAGAAATACCAAGGAAGGTAATTTCAAAGAGGTGAGATTACTACTACATATTTTCCTCTTACTTGTCCGATCCTACTAGTACCACCTACTAGGAGTTTCTATCCGTATTAGTAGTTAGTAGTTAGTCGTCCTTTATGCAGGATCGCCACCGTCCGAATTGCGGAGAGAGCTTCCCGCATTCCCATTCGATTTGGGGGCTCAACTTTCAGCCCTCAGTCATACCCCAGAGCAAAACCTTTTTTCTAAATTAATGAGATCAATCGGTAGGTTCCTTGAGAGTCTCCTGACACACGTAACATAGATCAATGGAAAGCAAAAAAAAAAAAAAAAAAAAAAAACCGCTTGACAGCATGGACCAGCTCTACCTAATAATCTTACGCAAATGTGGGCGGATCATGGCAGGTGCATCATCTACCCATGGATTGGAGCTGTTGCGGCCCCCTGTTGTCATTTGCCATCGCTTACAAAATACCTACCAGGTAACTAACTAACTAACTAGGTGTGTACGAGATTCCAAAGGAGGGGATGAGGGGGGCCGCTGGACTTGGAACCCACGGATCGTTCGACAGCTTTGATTAGGTATCAGATAACTACCAGGGATTATAGTTAATAATCGTCATTGCTTTCTTTGCTACTTGGCCTGCGGATATTGCTATCATTGACCCATTTCTATTTGTCGTATGTCAAGATACCTAGGGTAGCACAAAACCCCCACCTGCTTATTTCAAAAGACAAGGATACGAGATGCATTCTGGCCTGATTTGATCGGGAGAAGAACCCCTCCTAGTCGAGCAGGATATTAGGATATTATTACCTACCCATGTTCATTTGCCAATTTTCAATATCGAGGTCTGCATAATTCCCCCCCTAGCCCTGGTCTCGCCATTAATTTTCTTCACGAGGAGCCAGTTCGTTCATCCCCATGTATTGAGCACAAATAAATAATGACGAACCAGAGGAGGAGGAGGAGGGATGGGATGCCCGGAGAACAAGGTGACGAAGTTCCGTTCAATAGGTAAATTCCACAGAATGCCAATTGCCAAATAATGCTAAATGTGGGGTAACCGACTTGCTTACTCTAAGTCTACAGAACACATGTTCATTCTCCCTACATCTATCTATCTATCTATATAGGAAATAATGATGTGTCCTGATATAGCGAGGTATGTATTCCTAGGTAGTAACCTTAAATTAACTTGGTGTTTGGCCCATGTCCCAAGTTCGTTATTTCCTACCTAAGGTATGCCCTGGCTTTTACCTGTTCCGTCAGGTACCTAACGACCGGTTCCATAGAATAATAATCATCCGTACACGTCCTCGCTCACTAGGTCTTCATAAACTACCTGTTCGGATTCTACCCCGAACCCTTTTTTCGATCATCCATCACAAGTGCAGGTTTCCACTCTTTAGTTACCCCACAGCTCCACATCCTAAGTTGAATCTAACAGACCAGTGTTCAAATGGTTGCTATCACAGGGGCGGATCAAGAAAAGAAAGGACCTGTAAATTTGAAAGAGCGATGAAGAGTAAGGGTAGTTCAAGTTGTTCTGTTCTGTACGTACATCTGAAGTTTAATATGACAGGTAGGTTTCCAAACAGTGATGTTGTATTCATATTATAGTACAAAACGGCACACAAGGCGCGGGTCCAGGTCCAAGTCCAATTCCATCTATCTGTTCATTAAAAGTCGAATAAACGAAAGGCGTTGATTTTTGATTTCAAGGTTCTTTTGTCCTTAGGGCGCCGTGTCCAGGGTGCCTTTTCCACTAGTAGAAGCTGTCGCCTGAGCACCCTTCTGTTCTCGTAGCTTTTCTTCAAACTTGGCAAACTCGAGCATGGAAATCTCCTCTTCCGGGTCAGTCACTTGTTCAACTCCCTTCACTTCTTCGATCTAAGAAAAAAAAAGGTCGTTAGAATTGCTGCCATGACTTATCAACCACACTTGGGGGAACTCACATAGTGCATAAGCATGGACTCAATGCCGTTTCGCAGAGTAACTGTGCTCGAGTCGCATGTACGGCAAGCTCCTCGCAACTTTAACATCACGATGCCGTTTTCAAACCCTCTCAGCTCAATGTCCCCTCCGTCCTCCTGAATAGCCGGTCGGATTCTTGTTTCCAGGAGCTCCTTGATCATACTGACAACTTCATCATCCTCCTCATTGTAACTAAGCGAATCCTCTTCGGCACCCTGCTGTGCATCTCCCTTTGCTACAGTGCTGACGATCGCCTCACCGGAGGTTACAGCTTGGGTGATCAAGCTGAAAATTTCCGGCTTAATGTGAGCCCAGTTGGCATCACCTGCCTTGGTGACGGTAATGAAATCGGGCCCGTAGAATACAGATGTAACGCCATCAATGTTGAAAAGGTTGGCCGCGAGCGAAGATGGGTGAGGAGGAGCAAGGGTGGACCGGGGGGAAAGGTACTCGAGGAAAGTGGTATTGAAATCCTCGGGGAGAACTCGGTGGTTTGGAACAAACTTCAATGCCTATAGTTGAAAATAAGGAGGTTTTATTAGCATCCTAAAGAGGCCAAAGGAGCCTCTATACTTACATCTGGGTTCGGGGTAGTTTCCGTCTGGATGAAGATCGTTCGTTTGCTAACTGGGGATGGGCCGTTAACTCGAATGTGGGCCATGGACTGGTGATGCGGTTGCAATGTTGGCCTGTGCCGTGCTTCTGATGCAGTGATGGCAGGCAATCGAGCCGAACGATGAATACCTCTGAAGGATCCCAGGGCGCCAGGCCTGATTACCCGAGAAGTCTCAGGAGCGTATAAAACTTGCGCCGCAAACCTAGAGCTGAGAATTGTCCTCCTAGCCATGGTTCCAGGTACTGAATTGATAGACATTCTGAGGTATGGGAAAATCCACAAGGTGACAGGATCTATTCTTTGAATCGACCGTCAAGTTGATTTTTTTTTTAATCATTGTTGGCGCGCCGGATCCCGATCTCTGACGCAATTAGGTCACGTGTCTTGGAAACTCCGTCAAAGTGAACTATTCCTAACTAGGAAATAGACTTTACTCCTGGGCCGATTATGTAAAGATAGCGGGAATCGATGACGTCAGCAGATGCCGAAATACACGTGACTTATGTGCCTGAGGCTTTTTTACTCTTGTTCTCCTTTACTACCCATACTACGGAGTACCTTGCGGCACAAATCACTCTGCAAAAGGCCTTTTTATCAGGTTTTGGACGGTCCACAGTGCAACAGCCATGACCAAGGCACTCTAATCACGCTGGATTCGGCACAACGCTTGGATTATTGGCAAACAAGAGAAGATGACGAGTCTTTGTGAGGTTTGCGCCTCGGAAGCTTTCAAATACCGATGCCCTACTTGCGGGCTTATGAGGTACGCTCCCTAGCATTTCTGAATGCCTGGGATAAAGGAATCTAGTCAATCTGAGGGCCAGTTTCTAATGCCTCATAGTTGTTCGCTCGCCTGCACTCAATCCCATAAAATCTATTGCGCACCCAAAGCACAGTCGACTGAGCCCTTGAACGAAGCGACCAATACTGAGAACCCATTAAACGCAACCAATGGACTTACAGGCGAAGAAACCCAGTCGGGCTTCGATTTTAAAGCGCCCAAGTTTCTATCACAAGCAAAAGATCTTCTTGAACAGTATCCATCACTTCGTGACCAACTGCGAGATATATATAAGGCTACTCTGCAGGAAGAGTGGGTGGAGTCACCAGTGCATGGAGATAGGACACGACAATTTGGCAGAGGCAAGCCAATCCGTCGTCATCATGGACCATGGACGCGCGAGAAGGGGTTCAACAGGGGCCTGGGAAAGGTTCGAAAATTCAGAGAAAGGTGTGAAGATGGCTTGGAAACTGGGAAGAATGCACAAGGGTTCATGCAACTCTTCACTTTGGTGAACGAAGAAAATACTTCTAAAGCACCTTGATGAAAGCATAGTTCTTACTATGTAACAGGCAACTGGGCTTATAACTTTGCTTTGAAGCTGCAGGGGTCTTATGCTCAATACCAACCAGGTCCGTACTGTCCGGATGATATCTTCCATCACCAATAATGATGCGCTCACACCTTACCTGGTGGGAAGAAGAATGCCGCGAACAGCCTGTCCAATATCTGAGCACTGCAAGCAAACACAATCAAGGCAACCCTAACCAAAACCTATTTGGCATAGCTTACCCATCTGTATCAACGTGGCTTGTTTAAAAGGTCTTGATCCTGCTCGAGAAAATGAGTTTTTTTCTTTCCCAAATGTGCACATGCAGCCGAGTATGTCGCAAATCACATTGGTCTTCTGTCGACGAAATGCAACCATGGTGGAGCTGTTCTCAGTTGTAACTTAGGGGCTGAATTCTCGATTGGCTGCCTAAATCCGGCTTGCCTTTCATATGAGACCTGCCCCGGTTTGTGATTAGAACTTAGGGCAGTAGCCAACCAGCGCGAGATTCTGAAATGAAAGGTATGCCTGTCTATCTATCCGCGTAGGGACTTAGTTACGTTAGGGCGGGTTTTCCGCGGTTGGCTCAAGGGCCAGAATCAGTTAGCTTGCTCACTTCCATACTCGGTTGAAGTTGGACCAGCATCTGGAGTTGATTATTTTCCGGAAAGGCGATTTTAAGTACTTCTTTTATATCAGGGTTTATTGATCAGAAGCTTTCACTCTACTCCGTACTCTAGGTTCAATGTGATGAGCTGCATACCCTCGCTTGCCTGAAAATACCCCATCACAGGCACTTTGGAGACGCGGGATTTATTTAAGTATACGTCAGGGAGGTTTCTTTACAATGAGGAAGCCCGACTACGTGAGCGTTATGTCAAATTCGACCCCGATGGTCTTCGTCGAGAGGTCGAAAGACACCTTGGCTCAAGCCATGGACAGGCCGGGGAAATCACCAAAATCGGCGAAGGTGGCTTCAACCGAGTTCTACTTTTAACAATGCAAGACGGATTTGAAGCTATCATCAAAATACCTTACCAAATCGCCGGGCCAAGACATTTTGTGACGGCTAGTGAAGCGGCTACTCTACAATTTCTTTACAGCAAAGGTATTCCCGTTCCTCGGCTATACATATGGATATTCCTCTTCAAATGATAATTCTGCCGGCACGGAATATATTATCATGGAAAAGGCTGCTGGTGTCGGACTGAAGACAACATGGCTGGAGATGAGCAAGCACAAAACACATAAACTCGCCTCCAGTCTTGTTGAAATCGAGAAGAAATTCTTCAACCTTCCGTTTCGATCCACTGGAAGTATCTATTTCAAGGACGATATACCTTCTGACCTTCAGGCTCCGCTTTACGATGAGGCGGGCACTGACTCGAATACGTTTTGTATTGGTCCTACAGCAGACTATATGTTTTGGCGAGGGAGGAGGGCATCTCTCGATATCTTCCGTGGACCATGTGAGGATTAATTGGAAGCTTAGATAGAGTTATACTGTTGACTATGATAGGGGTCGATCCTTGTGATTATCTGACATCTATTGCCCAAAAAGAAATTGAATGGCTGCGACACTACGGAAAGCTGTCGAAACTTGATTTCCCTCATAATGGTTCTACCCCAGGGGAAGTCTCCCCGGATGAATATATTGGTCTACTCGAGAAATATCTCTAGATTTGAACCCAAATAACATTTTTGTTTCTCCCGACTCTGGGGCTATTTCGTGTATCATCGACTGGCAGCACACAACAGTGGAGCCACGTTTACTAGTCGCGGGGCATCCCCGTGCATTTGAGAATCCAGACCTTGAACAGCCGGCTGATCTCAAGGAGCCCTTGCTCCCTTCCGATTACAAAAGCCTTCCAGGTCAGGCGAAGGCCCAGGCTGATGAGCTCTATCGACGCCGTCTCCTCTTCTACTACTACCGCATATTCAGTGGCCACTTAAATAAACCACATCTGCAAGCTCTCCGAGACCCTATCCTTTTACCCCGTCAGCATCTCGTGGATAGGGCGGGTAGGCAATGGAATGGAACCCTTTTGACTCTAAAGGGGGCACTGGTTCGTATGGTTGGATACTGGTCCCATTTGCCTGACACAAGAGGAATAGTGTCCGGTGAAGTTCACTGATGCAGAATTGGATGGGTTCACTGAGCAAGAGCAAATGTGGTTTGACTTGAACAAACTTGTGAACTACTGGCGGGACGAGATTGGCATCAACGAGGATGGTTGGGTTAGCAATGATCGATACGAAGATACGGTGCGAAAAACCACCCAGTTGAAGGAATCCCTCGTCGAAGCTGCCGATGGTGATGAGGAGGATATTCGTCTTTTAAACGAGGGATGGATGTTTAGGGATCGGGAAGAGATTGACTAACAAAGACACTGTTTTAGACTCTTTTCCATGTTTACTTGAAACCTGATCCCTTTTATCTTGGGGTCAATCATTACTCCCCTTGCATACAGTAAGAGCTAGACTTATGAAAAGGAAGGCTTCAAAGACTTGAAGGCCCAGACGCGGTTATGATCTGTCAAAATTCGATTTTGGATACCGCCAGGATCCATCTGAACGCGCTACTATGTACTATGTAGCTACTATGGACATAGATAGTAAGGCGAATTTTTATTCACTAGTTTTTTTCCACTCATGTAGTTACTAGAATGTGACCAACTAGTCTCCAGCGTTCTATAACAGTTTCATACCTATCTGCTGGCACATGGTTCGCGGCGAAAATATATTTCCCTACAGGATCTCTCTCTCTCCCGCCCACCGAACAAAAGACTCATGTTTAGTCACCTCCCGATACCTGGATTTGGGTTCATCCAATCCATCCATCCATCCATCCATCACATCCTCAAAAATTCGGAGAATACACCTCATCCATTTCGATTTACGATATTCGGGGTTCCGTCTAATCTCCCCTTTTCGGATCTAGAAGTTTAGAACAGCCATTGCCTGGTTGAGGTACCGTGTCCACAGTGCCTTATATCGCCTCTTGGGACCAGCGCTATTCGTCCTCTCCGTTCGCTAGCAGGAATTTGGGTTCTGGTTCTTCGGCCTGCGATTCGACCGCTAGGTGTCTTTTCGTCTCTTTCCTTTCGTCGAATCTTTCACGCTTTCCACGAATAATCAGCCAGCATCCAACCTCCTTGGCTACTAAACGTGCGGCTGGACAGTCCCCAATTGACCTACCAGCTCAGTTTGGTTTGTGCGCGGCTTGCAGATCCCGGGCTGGGTGCACAACTCGCAAAGTTCCTGATCCTGTGCTGTGGACTCTGTTCCCAGCGTCGACGACAGCAGCTCAAAGCTGATTGCTTTCCCGACTTGTTTGGCTCTTCAATCGACGCGCTCCTCCATCAATTACTGTTGATCAATGATTTCCCCCCCACTTCATATCCCTGGATTTTCTTGTTAGTCCTCTTTTCTATTGGGCTTAGCCCCGTTCTTCCGCCTCCAACGACTTGCTGGGGTTTTGGGGCCATTGATATATTGTTGGTCAACTTATGATCAATTGTTCTGGCTGGTTCTGCATCACGCCTAATATCTCGTAAGATTCCCTTGTCCTACCTCTCCCGCAATGATTATATCATAGAAAATCTCTTACCAGTTTGTGATATTCCTGCAGTCAGGTTTTACCCGGGAATTTGCGTCCGATAAAAAAAGGAAAGAGTGACAAGAAGGGGAGAAAAAAAAGAAAAAAAGAAAAAAACCCTTGACCGACAGACTGTCAAAACAACTTCGAGCAACCACCACGAACGATTTACAGCAAAGGAATTTGAGCAGGACAGGGCAAGAAAAAGACGTCAAAAATTCAAATTAAACCGACTTCTAGTTTTCCTTTTCCAAGCGACAATGGATCAGCTGGCGTGCCCACTTCACTTACTTACGTAGCCGTTCGACCTTGCGCTGTCGCACTTTGTTTGCTTGACCGGAACTTTACTCGCGCTACAGGGAGCATCCACTTGCACGCGAAAAATAACCCTTCTTTATGGCTTCCCAAGCTATGAGGAGAGAGAGGGCTTCGAGCGATAGAGCTCAGGCTGGTCTCATACCCCAACGGCCGGGCCTTCCCAATCGAACCATTTCCGCTCCTCCCGGAGGATTACACAAATTGGATCCATCTAGAGCAACGATGGGCGTTGGTGATAAAGTTGGACGCACACTTATCGAAGAAGAGGAAATTCAATCGCCAGGCCGGCGACATGGGATGGCATTGCCCCATGCTGGTAACGAGGTACGGTTCAATTTCTTGGTGCTATTGAGACACTGAACGTGGAATTTTATCTGACTATCATGTCGTATCTAGGTGTCCTTAAAGCCGAGTTTTCCTCACGTTAGTATCGCGGTGGTCGGTGGAGACCGAGTAGGTAAAACGGCCTTTATCGAGAGTGCTTTGGAGATGAAACGCCCCCTTTCCTCGCGATCAACAACGAAGAAAATGTCATTGGATGGAACCGTATATGTCGTGCGGTTATTGGAAATGCATAGCAGGGAGATTTCGCTCACTAGCGATGGCAAAGTCCAATGGCCACGTCTAGGTAACGACTCGCCACAGATGGTTGATGGCGTTCTGCTTTTACACGATGCAACTCGTCCCGAGACTCTCCCTGAGATGGTGGAGATGCTGGGTACGTTCTCACTCGACACATCAACAAAGAATCTGCCAACTTACTTGTTCTAGAAAATTTCGCCACAGCCTCAGTTCCATTTGTATTTGCGGCTACCAAATGTGATGTCCGAACCCCTGATGGACCGGTTGAAACCTCAGTAGGCAGCTATGACGTCCATCGGACGTCCCTCGAATCGCCCCAAGCACAGAAAATGTGTATCGCTGTGGTTTTGCGTGCTGTTTTTAGCCAAAAGGATGGTAAGTTTAAGACTTTGAGATTGAAAATACACCCCATTGCCTTTGATATCGTTTTTATAAGAGGCGGGAAAGGGAGGTAGTAGTGAGCAAATGAGAAAATGGTTGGCAACTCGGGGATGTGATACGGCCATCTCCATATGATATACATGGTTTCATGGTTTCTACTTTCATCAACAGCCCCTTAAGACGGCCCGCATTCGCGCTAGTTCGCGGCCTAGGTTTAGCTCGCTGCTCGCGTCCTCCTGTGATTTTTTCCGCTGATCCTTGGGAGTTTGACTCTGCAAACACAACAGAAATCCGGCCAAATCGCATCCACTGCATTTTTTTGCTGGTCCTGGTTTAGATGTGGATGCTAACTGCTTCCTCCTAGTTGTCGCTGAGAAACGTCCAAATTCCTCGAGCACACAAGAGTGGCATCATACTCGCACCCGCTCGGAAACCCCCACACCATCGCTTTCTGGAGCCGCGGGCGGCCCGTTTCGTAGTGCTCTTGATTCAGGAGTCGATGGGTACGGTGTTGACCGTCATCCCAGCGACTCGACCACGTCTCTAACCCTGGCTTCCAATGCACAGGGCTCACGATATGCCCGGAGCAACTCGCAACCGGTGCGACCTCATACACCTACGTCCGGGCCGCTTCTAAATCCCATGAGACCATCTGCTACTATGGACTCGTCCCCGAACAAGGATCGCCATCGACAACATCGCCTTCACACAACCTGGCGCAACAGTGGCGGGTCGGACGCTTTTAACAGCTTTTTGGACATGGGGGATGACATTGATGGACCGCGGAGCGCCCCGTCGAGTCCAGACAGCAAGGATAAGGCTTCTAGCGAGAGTTCCTCGAATGAAACGGGCTTTACTTTCGATGAGCTGGTAGATCGTCTCGTTTCCCAACCTATGTCGAAGCAGGATTCCAAATTTGCCTCGATTTTCTTGTGCCTCTATCGAAAGTTCGCTGCCCCCGCTACGTTGTTGAATGCATTGATTAATCGATTCGAGCGGAACGAGAAGAACATCACGGATCAATTGACTCGTATTGCAGACCAACTAAGGCTTCTCAACGTCATGGCTCAATGGGTGTCGGAGTATTCTGGCGACCTAGCTTACCCTAAGACACGGAAGCGGATTGTGGATTTCGTCTCTACTCTAGAGAAGAGCCACTTCTATATGTTCGCTGCCAAGGAGATCGGCTCATATCTCGAGGTTAATGCAGAGGACGATGATATTGGATGGGCTTTCCGGGATGGGGAAGCGGAGGCGTTTGAGGGACAGGAAACTTTCTTCGATAGCTCTGCTCGGAGCTCGCCGTCTATGTTTTTAGGGGGGGTTTCGATTGATGACGACGCAAATGAGGAGGAAGAGGACCCTATATATAGCATGAGCGCTTTGGACCTTAGCGAAGGCGTACACGACTCATCCTCAAAGCTCTCTGCCACGCTGTCAAACCCTCCGGTTGCTGAAAAGCCTGGAACCGTCTCTAGCCAATCCTTCACCTTCTTGAGTATCGAGGCGGCACAGAGAGAATCTCAAAATCTGGAATTGACGGCCCGAATTCCGCTGACGAAAGTACAATGGCGGCAGCTCATGGAAATTCCAGATGACGAATTTGCGCAAGAAATGACTCGTATAGACTGGATTATGTTTAATTCTTTCCGCCCGCGAGATCTTGTGCGACATGTTAGCCTCTCAGGGCCAGATAAGGACAAAATACAGAGTCTGAAACATGTCAATCGAATGATTAAGCAATTCAACCACGTGGCGTTCTTTGTGGCCAGCCTGGTCCTTCTCAGAGATAAGCCTAAGCACCGAGCGAGGGCTTTGGAGAAGTTCATGAGCATAGCTCAAGTAAGGAACCCGTAACTTGGCGATGATAGACTGTGCTGACTTGGCCCTTAGAAACTCCGACGGCTGAACAATTATAATTCCCTTGGGGCTGTTATCGCAGGAATTAATGGAACACCAGTTCACCGACTTAACCAGACCCGGGAACTTGTTCCGGTCCAGGCGCAGAAGGCTTTTATGAGGCTGGTTATCCTCATGGGCACGCAGAAGAGCCATTTTGCGTATCGCCTGGCATGGGACAATTCATTTGGCGAGCGGATTCCATTCTTGCCACTCCACCGTCGCGATCTTGTGTCAGCCGAGGAGGGTAACAAAACCCTTATTGGGGACACGCGAACTCGGATTAACTGGAAGAAATTCGAGGTGATGGGCGAAGTGGTTCTAGGGATTCAACATAGTCAGAAGACTCCCTATCCGCACCTGCATAGATACGAGGATGCGACGCGGGCTATTCTAGACATGAAGCTTTCCGGCGATGACGAGGTAGGCTACGTTTCCTTTAAGCAATATATACAGCTGCTCACCGATGGTAGGAACTATATGCCCGCAGTATGCAAGTTGAACCTTCCTCGGGGGGGGACCTCGTACGAAAGAAGTTTGGCTGGCTACGACCGTAAAAACTGATCTAATTGATGTAGTTGATGTAATGTGATCTGACGAGGATACCTATACCTATTCTATTATGACTCTGCACGTTTGCACGCTCCAATTACTATTGACGAGGACTGATGAAGCGCTTCATGATCGTCATTGAGATAATGTACATACATTGTTGCTGAACATATGTAGTTACTACCCGCATACTTTAGTATCGATACCTTTTTTTACGCCTCCTCCGCGGAGTTAATAAAGCTGCTTTCCCAGAAATATCCAATCCACGAAGTTGCTTCCAGCGTATAAATATTCAGCACCCCGTAACATCCCGTCTCCACCGGAAACACGAGCTAATCGATGGAAAGTTGCCTTGAAAAACTCTGCGCTGTGTGTTTAATTCTTTCTTAGGAGGGATAAAGATAGTTAACTAAACCGACCACTACTTTTACATAATAGAGCCCATTTCCTAATTAGGAAGAGCACAATTCGACCCCGATCCAACAAACTCGACAACTCCCCCCCCGATTAAGGTACATATTACCTAGGTTAGGAGAAGAGAAACTCAAAAGCACAAACAACACCTCAAGCACCCAAGCCAAAGAACCCCAAATCCAAATCCAAATCCAAAGGAAAACAAAAACCAAAATGCCACTCTCCGCACACGCCAAATCCACCTACCGCGCGCTGCTCCGCGAACTTCCTCGCCGCTCCCTCTCCGCACCTACTACTACACCGCTGCACCACCGAATCCGCGAAGCCTACCGCGCCACGGCGGAAAAAAAGCCCGGCGGCGAAATCGATGCAGAAGAGCTCCTTCTGCGCCGGGTCCAAGAGGCCGAACAGTTTGCGGTCTATGCGCGGGCGCAGCGGACGTATGCGATGCTGGTGGAGAGGTATAATCCTGGCTCGGCGATGGATGAGGAAGAGAGGATCAGGCTTACTGCTCGGAGGGTTGGGTTGGATTTACCGGTTGAGGCGGAGAAGGAGGGAATGTGAATGGATGGATGGATCTATCTATCTATCTATCTATCTATCTACCTTTTTTTGGGGGGGGGGGGGGGTGGATTGTAACTGCTATATTTGATGAATAATGGATGGTGGGTGGATGGATGGATGGATGTGTGGATGTTGCTGTGGAATTTTGTCCCTATACTATAATAATAGTATAGGTATTATAGATGGGTTGGATGGAGTTATTTGATTTGTTATTTTTTTTTTTTTTCTTTTTTCTTTTTCTGTGTATGTATGATTAGAACGATGGAATGTATTGTCTACATGTGAGCTTTGGTATCTGGTGTCGTATCTCGTGATCATGCGTGGAGCATAGATGTATGATAGACCGGCCTGTTTCTCCTTGAGACGAGACTGGACTGGCCGACTCGGTGCGGCTTCGGATAGAGCCGAGTTGAAATTGGAAGCTTATCGATCTATCTTCGGGTTCTAGTTGGAAGTCTCAACGTGTGTTGAGCAGCTCACCCCGTCAACTGGACTTGCTCCATCTGTCTTCGCAGTGTAGAGCTGCTCTCTTCTTCCTCTGCGTCAATCTCCATTTCGATTGCTGTTTTGGGCCTGTTCTTGTTCAAGCCCTCTAGCAAAGCGCATGCGTGGCATATCTTTTGGCTCGAGATATATCCGCATCGCTGACATTTCCCTAGAACTTGCTTTCTCACTGTGACCTTTTCATTAGTTTTCTTCTTTTTCCTCTTTGGCAGAGGAATGGCGGAAGTCTGCTGCGGAGGCATCTTGATTTCTGTCTCTAGACCAGCAGCAGCCTCAGCCTCGTCCTGCTCCAGCTTCTTCTCCATGTCCGCCATTTCGCCACCTCGAGTTCTTCCATCCTGGCTTCCACAGCCCCCCACTGTAGTCTCGTCGTCTGCAGATGCGTTCGGTCCGCCATCTCCAATGGGCACAAGTATAGCCATTTCCTCTCCACTCCTAACGATATCCAGAATCGAGCTTGGACGAATCTTCTCCAGATCCTTGATCAAGGTGCGCGCACTCCCCCGGAACGCCTCCGGCGAATAAATACACTCGGTACTGAAATAGTCCAGCTGCTTGTGGTGCGCATACAGCACAATCTCCTTTTCGTATGCGTATTTCAACGGCTTGCTGCGCTTGATATCCGAGGCCGACGAACCCGTAACAATACTCGTGCCCCGGGACAAACGAGGAAGATCTCCACGCAGCAAGTTCATCATCACCGTCTCAGCCACATCGTCCGCATTGTGTCCCGTCACGACATGGTTGATGCCCAGCCGCTCAGCGCCACGATCTAGCGCCTGCCGTCGGAATACACCGCAGTATTTGCAGTTCCCCTTCTTTCCGATCTGTTCCACCACCTGGTCCATTGTCCAGCCATAAAGCTCCCCATACCCAACAATTACCAACGGCATATCATACTGCACCGAGTTGCGCTTCACGGTCTCCAGACTGTCATCGCGGTAGCCCTTTATTCCCTCGTCGATGGACAAGAGGCACAGTTCAAGCCCGTAGTTGTAGCGCTCGTTAAGCGTTTTGAGCACGGAAGCTAACACGGTGCTGTCTTTTCCGCCGCTCGCGCCGATGGCCACTCGTTCGCCGGGGTAGAATAGGTTATTGGAAGTGATGGTTTCATGGACTTCGGTCTCGAAAATCTGCAGGAAGCACTCGCGACAAATCTTATGACGGTTTTTGGGTCGGATAATGACTGCCCTAGATTTCTGGCAGTTGAAACATAAGGACGGAGCCATATTGCTTGCTGTGTTGGGCAGTTCAATAACTGAGTATTCGCGGGGCCGAGGGGGAAAATCTCATTTTCTTCTTCCGATTAACCAACTGATAAGATGCTTAGTCATTCTTTTGTCTGGTTTGCATCCCGCATAGGGGGGGTTTTTTTTTTTTGTTGGACGAGAATATTGAGCTGGAAAAAAAAGGGAGGACATTAATAAGGTTAATTATAATCATTATACATAGATATCTAACTATATAATAATACAGTGCACATTAATCCAATTGCTTTTTAGCATCCCGATGTGTGGTGTCCCTTACATCTTTCCCTTCAGAGCGTTGGCAATCATCTCGCGGGCGGTGATACGGGAGGTAGCCCACAGGGTAGGGAAGTCTAGAGTACTCGAGAAAGTATCCGCATAGCCAAAGAAAAGCATGGGAGGGATCCAGCCACGGGCGTATTCCAGAGCAAAGCACGACGAATCCATCTTATATTGCTTAACCTCGCCGCGGCGGAGGTGGTGGACGGAGCCCTGAGGGTAGACTTCAGGCTCGTAGGAGCCGGGGACGTAGGCGAGCTGGGTGCCTTGGAGAATGTTAAAGTAGTCGTCAGCGGTGTGGCGACCGGTGTGGCCTTCAGTTCCGATCGCGGTGCCTAGATTATCTCTGTCAGTATTCAATTACCGCTGTGTCGTCTGCTTTCCTTTCCTCCCCCCATGTCGGGAGACTGAATCCAGGGATGAAGAGACGAAGGAAGGTAAGGAGCGTATACCGAAGATAATCAGATACTCGGTGATACCTAGAGTGAGTTAGCAAAGCTCTCAATGCAAGTAGTATTAAAAATAAAAAATAAAAATAGTTGCATACTCGCGTGAATAATGTACATGGCACCCATCGCACCACCCGCGTTGTTGAAGACCCATTCCTCGTCCATGTTCAGGTGGGTACCGGGAATCTTCTCGTCTAATTCGGAAACAATATACTGGACAATAGAGCGAGTGTCATTTCCGTGTGCAGCAATTGCACGCTGGGACAGATCGTGCAAATGGGCTGGGTCGAAGATGTAGAATTGCTCCAGGCGCGCGTCCAGGTACTTGTAGAGCCCTGTGAAGAGCGCCAAAAAGGCGATTGCAATGCTGAGGGTGCGCATTGGGGAGAGTATTGGGGGGAAGGGAGGGTAAAGGAATTGAACAGACAGAGGATAATATCCAGGAATCCGGATTAGCAGGAAAAGTTGTTGAAGTTGTAAGGGGCCGCGAGATTCAGCATCGTGAGTATTTTTGTTTCATTGGGCTATCCTAATTAGGAAATAGACTCTATTATGTAAAGAGAGCGCTCATCGACGAATCTCGTCGAGTCGAGTCGAACCCCGCAGGCAGAGCTGGATCCTGTAAAAGAACATCGTCTCTGATGGTTTTTGGATATCTGAATGGTTACTTTCTTTCTACTTATGAAATGAATACCCTGGCTGAAGCAATGGCAGAATTCATAAGCTCATGCCCCTTTTAACCGTGCCCTTGGTTGGTCGCAAAAGAGATCTTCCCGCCTAGAACAAATCCCCTCCACTAATGTCGTTACCTAGGTAGGTCCTTTCAACTACCTAGACTCTTCCGTCGTATTGTCGGTTTTTCAGATAGATGAATCTTGCCGACGACCTTCTTGGACGCTGTTTCACCCGAACCAACAAGACTCGGATGATCGACCAGCTGCTAGGTTGCAAGGCTACAATTCGTTGATGAATTGCATGTTGCCAGGATGGACATCACTGTCATCAAGCCATAGAAGGCGGTGCCAATATAAAAGAGGGTGTCATCGCGTGGTAATGTCGATCACTGAATCTTTTCCTAAATGGATTCGGGAGTTGTTCGACGCCGCTGATTTTGGCCTCTGCGACGTATTCGCAAGAGGTTATAATGACCTGTTTTGACCGGATGTCTCTGGACTGGTCTCCGCATCGGTCTTTACCCTATGATAGCACGACTCGCACTTACAGAGTAGGTAAGGATTTCTCGTAGATTCGCTATTTCTTCAAACGGCATTGATGGGATCAGGAAAGCCCTCTGTGGGGAAAGGGGACAAGGGACCACTCTCTGGAGAATTACCGGAGTACGGACCAATACTGAGAATTCAATCATCAATCCGTTAATTAGGGTTGAGACTCGTTTTCTTAATATGCTTCTAGTGGATTAATATGGAAGTTGCCCGAGTTGTCTGAGACCCTCCGCTGAAGATAAATAGCATCTCGAGCCCAGGTAGAAGATAGTTGCTTTTCTGAAGACAGACACCCTATATCAAAAGTCTTATCTGTCTTTGTCTGACTCGGACCAAAATGAAGTTTCTTGCTCTTGCTCTGGCCTCTCTGGCCTCTGCTGCCTCTATCGGCGCCGAGGACGCCACCCGCCGTGGTGACTTTTGCGCCCAATGGGACACCGTCACTGCGGGCAAATTCATTCTGTATAACAACCTTTGGAATGCTTCCAGTGGTTCACAGTGCACGGGGTTGGACTCAGCCAAAGGTAACAGCATTACCTGGCACACCAGCTGGAGTTGGTCCGGCGGTCCATCCTACGTCAAGAGCTACGCCAATGCTGCGTATCAATTCACCGCAACCAAGCTCAGCAAAATCCGGTCTATCCCAACCGAATGGAAATGGAGGTAAGTCGGCCCGGGTTTTCCTGCTGTCTGCTCCATCATGGGTTTAATAATGATTCTGGATAGCTACACTGGAAGCGACATTGTGGCCGACGTAGCCTACGATATGTTCACTTCTCCCACCGCCAGTGCAGACGCCGAGTATGAGATTATGATCTGGCTGGCTGCCCTTGGAGGAGCTGGCCCAATCTCCTCAACCGGGTCTGCCATTGCAAGTGTGACCCTTGGAGGGGTGAAATTCCACGTCTGGTACGGACTCAATGGCCCAGTGAAGGTGTATAGCTTCGTTGCCGCCTCCACCACCAAGAGCTTCTCCGCAGACTTGAACGATTTCTTCAAGTACCTAGAGAGATCTCACAAGTTCCCAACATCCCAGTATCTTACCCATGTCCAGGCCGGTACTGAGCCCTTCACGGGATCGAATGCTAAGTTGACTGTGTCTTCTTACTCTGTCCATGTTTCTTAAACTGGTTTCTGTACATAGTTTGCCTTGTGGGCGAGAAGGCTTGTTCCTCTGGATTCGAGAACTTGAATACCTTCCCTAGAGAGATTTGAGGAAGTGAAGAAATTCAGTGGTAGTATTAGCTACTTTCCAGTGAGTCTATTTATAGCATTGGGGTTGGGCCTGTAGGCACTGATGTTCGGCGCTTAGGTGAATGGAAGGTCCGACATGATTAGAATCAGTTAATGTAATTCCTGAGATACAAGGATTTAATTTTAGACCTTGGTAATGCATGTAAATCATCTACTAGTTATTAACTATAACCTGCCTTTTCTTTTATTCTACACTCCAGAGAATCATGTGCCCGTCGGTGCCTTGGTTGAGAATTAGGCATCAACAAGGAGGCACAGGAAAAGCCAACCTGGAAAGACAGGGAGAAAGCGAGAAACCTCTAGTCAACGTGTCAACGGATCCTTTTCCCTCAAATTTTCGACTGGGAGGTTGACGGAGGGGGAGAATGTCGAGGCACGCGCCGTGTTTCAACTCCTCCGTGGGGGAAGTTGGAAACAGTTGGGATGTGGACGAAACTAAAGTTCTGTAGGAGAAAGAGAGCCTGGGTTATTATTATTATTAGCAGTATTCTTCTTGGTCTTCTTTC
This sequence comes from Aspergillus ochraceoroseus IBT 24754, assembly GCF_002846915.1. Lineage (NCBI taxonomy): Eukaryota > Fungi > Ascomycota > Eurotiomycetes > Eurotiales > Aspergillaceae > Aspergillus > Aspergillus ochraceoroseus. The sequence goes on along the minus strand of NW_024468477.1, from coordinate 3,258,213 downwards.
TGTAGCCAGTTAGTTGGCTATCTAATTTTACCCTGGTAGCGCACAGAAAAGGACCAGGAATAGAAGCTTTAGGCGCTTACATGCAGGAATATCCCGCGGCCGATCGATCGTGGAGGGTTTTCAGTCAAGTCAAGCTGAACTCTCCAACCACGGATGTGTGTCTAATCCAAAAAATTCACCATGATGACTTCATTGGGAATGGATGGGAGACCTCATTCCAGAGAACCTACCTAGGTACGGAGACAGTGTAGGAGCATTGTGCTGCAAAGCGCGTCACAGGTGTTGCAGGACCAACGCGCAGGAAGGGGATGATTCGCCCTTGACTCCCTGTGAAGTGCATGTTTGGCATCTGATTGATTGACTCGCTTCCCTGTGCTCCTGCCAATGAACACGATCCTGGCCTCGCGCGCGCCAACTGCTACGATGGACCATAATCTTGCCCTGCAGGTATGGAGACAGGACTGGTCCCGGTATGCAGGCTGGCTCTGGTCCTTGCAGTCCAGCCTTTCCTCATCTTCATCTCAAAAGCTCAAGCTATTTCTTATTTATATCAGGAGTCACTCGCTCGTGAATGCTTCACGCGGTCTCTCATCCACATCTTCTGACACCCATAGCTCTTCTTTCTTTTTAATTCTCTTCATTCCCTCATCCACCACTGTTCTATCTACTGTCCAATATCAACTCTCTTCAGTCGATTATTTGTCTGACCCTCTCTCCCTGCCTTTTGTCTCACTGGTTTGGCTAGTACGACTCATTCGCCAGTTGACAGGACAACGCATTTTTTTCCCTCTCCTGCTGGCAGGACTTCATCTTTCACATTCCTTACCTTGGGGAACATTCAAGAACCTTACCAGGGATCTATAACCCATAATAATACCTTCCTCAATCTCACTCTCACTCTCTTTGTCTCTTTCTCTACCTCCCCCTTCCTCTCCCAACTGTTCTTCTTCTCCGAACTTCAGTCCATCAACACAATACAATACTACCCTTCATAATGATGGACCTGAATCGAGCAGCTTTACACCAGTTCATCGCTCAGCCCGTCTCGGGGGAGATGGTGGCTCATCTGGCTCTCCAGGCTGCGCGGGTCATCCGCTGTGAAACCGCAACCACACGCCGGGCTCATGGCCAGCCCACTCCGCCCAGTACTCCTCCCATGGACGACGCTGTCGACCCGAGTTTACCACTATTGCCGTCCGTTGAAAACTTTATCGCATCGCTAGTCGACCGCTCCCACGTCCAGGTGCCAACCCTAATGACATCCCTTGTGTACCTCGCTCGTCTGCGTGCCCGCCTGCCTCCAGTCGCCAAGGGCATGCGCTGCACCGTTCATCGCATCTTTCTTGCATCCCTGATCCTGGCTGCCAAAAACCTCAACGACTCGAGCCCTAAGAACAAGCACTGGGCTCGGTACACTGCCGTCAAGGGCTACGAGGGATTTGGGTTTTCCCTTCCGGAGGTTAATCTAATGGAACGTCAACTTCTCTTCCTTCTGGATTGGGATACTCGGGTCAATGAGAGTGATCTCTTCCTTCACCTGGAACCTTTCCTTGCCCCCATTCGTCATTATCTTCAGATCCAAGAACAGCGGGAGGCAGAGCTGCGCCACCCCCGAGAGTGGCGACGCTTCCATGCTTCCGCAGAGCTGTTGGCCTGTCGCCTGCGTCGCCAGAAGCTGGATGCCCGCCTGGATGCCCGCCGTCGACTCCCACCCAGCCCTCGATCGTCCGCATCTCTGTCGTCGATGTCCTCGTGTTCGAGTCTGCAAAGTAACTCTCCGTCCTCCATGGCGGACTCCGACCGGTACCAACCTTACCCTCCGCGACGACGGCCTTCCTCCCGCCACGGCATGTCGACCTCTCCCCCGTCGGTCCAGGATGTCCCTGGCCTGTCTCGGGCTGAGACCGTCCCCTCCCTTAGCTCGCGCGCTTCTAGCGTTGCGCCAAGCACCCGGAGCAATACCCCGGCTAGTCTGCGCCCCTCCAGCTCGTCGACAAGTATGAAAGATGTGCATGTGGTCGATTCATCGCGCAGTCCCGGCCTCAGCAGTGGATACGTCCACCTTCCGTCCATGATGATCCCGGCCAATGTGGCAAAAAGCGATGATTTCCAACAACCTAGCAAGAAAATGCGAGTGACCGGCCATACGAGCAGCGCTGGGTTTGTGGCGCGCTTCTTGGCATCGGCGACTGGCTCGTACATGGGTGGCCGGATGCGTCCTCATGTTTAACCTGGCCGTCTTCTCTCCTCCAACCACGTATAAACAAGAAAAAAAAAAAAAAAAACGACTGCTACTTGTCCTGTTTGAGCTGGTCTCGCCAGGAAACTTGATCCCTGAACCAACCATAAACTAATACCCTGCCATGTTTTCTTCTTTCATGGGTCACAATCCAATACCCCCGCGATCCAGAAGATTTTTGTTGTTGTTTCTCCCCTCCCACCCCTCTTGTTACTCTTTCCTTTGTGACCATTGCATTGCATGTAGTAAAGGCGTTGACATTTGTTTCTTGGTCTGTTATTGGGATTTGGGTTGGGGGTTAATAGGTCCGGCTGGGGTGTATGGATGGATATGTATACGAAGTATCAACTTGCAACTACCTATATGTCATGTATGATCTGAATAGTGAATCTTTTATTGAATAACACCCCGATTGACATTTAACCTGCAGAAGTCAATAATCCTCTAGTCTGATCCCAGCGACTTAATAGGCATCCAGGACGGCGAGAGTCGAAAGAGGGGGTCACTCACATCCGCGCGCGGTCAGAGAGCAAGAATGCCGAAGAGAATGTAGCAGCCAATAGCTTCAGTTTCCTTGTCTCTCTGAGTATCTTTGCCACTATTCAACTCACTAACTCACTCACGATTAATATCATAATAATAATAATAGGGTTGGCACTCGGATTAGTGCCCCGCCCAGACCTTAATTGTCATCATCAACTCCACCATGACTTGAACATGAAACAAATACGTACTGGGGCGTTGTGATGAACGCGAACGGTGAAGGCCTTTTTCCAAAGACCAGCCCAGCCATACACACAACTAGTTATATATTACTCCATTGCCCCTTGTACTCATATCCGTTCTAAATCAGCTAATTCCTGACCTTTCTTCTCATGCCACTAACAATCCTCTCGGGAGCCCAGCTCCGTTCCTTGCTCGAGTCGCTAGACCATGACCAGATCGTTTCCATTCAGCAGCATCTTGCGAATGCCCTTCGAGACTACTCGGTCGGAAACCAGGACTCCGGTTGCGCAGCTACATTCCAGCCCCGGAGAACCGCAGTTACGCGACATAATGGCAGTACGACGTTGTTTATGCCCGCCAGCACTCGCCACACGATCGGGATAAAAGTCACTTCGTTGCAGGATGGCGGCGGTCCGTTGGGCTGCGAAGTCGATTCGGGGATGGACCTCCGCGGAGTCAGGAAGAGCATTCCAGGAGAAGCAGGGTCGAGACACTCTATGGCTTCTGTGTCCTCTGAGTTGAGTGAACTGTCGGTTTCGTCCCAGGAAGATGCGGCTGGGCGGTCCTCGAGCACATCCAGCGGCGCCGAGTCGCTTCCATCGGCTTCTCTGAATAACATCCCGATCGACGCTGCGGCTGGGGAGGTGTCTAAGACCATGGGGGCGTGGCCGGGTGCCGGAACCAGGGATACCTCCCCGCAGGGGAGCGTTACGCTCCTAGACGACAATAGTCTACCGTTTGGGCTGATTAACGCGCACGAGCTGACTCCCTTCCGCACTGCATTAACGACCACGATGCTCTTGAAGAAGCGTAAACGTGTGCGCACCATCGTAGTCTTTGGAGCGGGCAAACAGGCGTACTGGCATATTCGACTGGCCGTGATCTTACGCGGGGCGGATATGAAGCGGGTGTTCATCGTCAACCGATCATTCCAGCGCGCTGCGCAGCTCCTGCGGGAGATCTACGCGCCCGAGAACTCCAGCTGGCGAGGCACCGTGAAGTTCTCTGCCGTGAGCAGTGATTTCGGCGAGTACCGGCGGATCCTCCACGATGCGATTCACAAGGCTGACGCCATCTTCTGCTGTACGCCATCGCACGAACCGCTTTTCCCGGCCGAGCTTCTCACCTCGCACGAAGGGAGACGCAAGGGTCGACTCATTAGTGCTATCGGATCCTACAAACCACAGATGACGGAGCTCGATCCCGAAATCCTTCGTCAGGAGGTCGCCGTGCAACCACCGCATCGCCATTTCCACAAACATGTCCAGCGCAGCGGCGTTGTAGTGGTGGACAGTCTAGACGCGGCGATGAAGGAGGCCGGAGAGCTCATCCAGGCGGACATCAAATCGCACCAAGTGGTAGAGATCGGCGAGTTGCTGATGGTCCGTGATGCGGTCCGTGATGCTGCAAAGGATCCCATGGAAGACGACGACACCAAACATCTACAACAGTGGGTTGAACGAGGAAACATCATCTTCAAGGGGGTAGGGTTGGGGTTGATGGATTTGGTGACCGGAAGCGATTTGGTCGAGTTGGCGCGAGAGAGGCGCATCGGGACCACAGTGGATGAATTTTAGGGAGTTTTCTTTCTTCATCTGGACTTGTTAACAATAGTTATATTATACTATAACTAGTTAATCTATAATTCTTATTAATTCAACAACTGTGATTTGTGTGCCTATGTATGTACGGGGTATGTACGGTGGGAAAGAAAAGAAAAATAAATGACACCATGACATCAACCTTTTTTTTTTTTCCACCTTCCAAAGTGTCGGATTCCATTATCCCACTTGTCGCTCTCACTGCCAGCTTTGGAGGAGAGAGTTTCCCTCTTGTCTGCGATCAAAGCCTGGTGTTACTCCACCGACAGATGCAACGACGTATTATTGCTGCCACTTACTGAGGGGCAACTCTGGAATCATCCCACCAGTAGGTCGAAAGCCAACTAACTCTCCCACGAAAATAACCCCATATGCCCGGGCCTTTTTTGGCGCTCTTCTTCTTCTTCTTCTTTCTTTTCTATTCTCCCTCTATATCTTATTGAAAGTGAGATCCATACTTCCCAAGATGCGTCATCATGTGTGCCACCTCCCCAATGGCCAGTCGTTTACGGTCTCCCCAGTCTTTGGCGGCGTCACTTTCAAGTCTAACAACTTGAATGTAAACAACGCCATACTGCCTCCCGGATGGAATATCGTGCTCTCCACGTCCCAGGCGACTGATAAGCCAGCAGAGGGCGAAGCAAAGGAAGCACCACCCGATGAGGAGCGTGGACGGGCTCGCGAGGTAGCGGGGAAAGATGCAAACCGGCCCCGGGTTACTCGGTTTACGGCACCTACTATGTCCAGCGATGAGCTCTATATCTCCTACATTGTGAACCCCCCCGATAGCGACTACAAGCCTGTTATCTCGCCCTCCCGTCAGATCGCCATGATGCTCTGGGTGACGCTCTCCTGGTACTTCCACGAGCCGGAGCCGGATCTCCACATCCAGACAGAGGCTTCCTCGCGCACCCCGGCCACGGGCAAACCCAAGGGAGACTGGCGAGTCAGTATCAAGCGCGAGGGTATCTTCAAGGGCCGCAATGTGCTCCAGAAACTGGAGCGCATGGGGCTCATCGCGTGCGAAGACTCCTCTGTGGGACTGGACCAGGACAGCGAAAACGCTTGGGCGCACATGTTTGTCAGCCGGCGCAGTTTCTGGCAGCTTGATGCGCGTCTGTATCTCTTCACCCTGAGCCCGCAGTCTGTCCCGCAGTCTGCGGGGGGGTCGCCGTTCATGAGGCTTGCCTCCCCCACCCGGGAAAGCTTGTACCTGACCGATCCCAATGTCCGGCCGGCATCTGCAGATTCTGCTGCTGCCTTCCACTACACGCCCAGTGAAGGACCGTTCGGATCTACAAGCCATCTCCCCACGTATTTCCCACCTCCTCCGTCCCAGTACACCTTTACAAATGGAGTCAGGCATCCGATGAGACCGAAACCACCTCACCAAGGCGACTTGTTCTATGTTCGTTATATTCCTAGTGTTCAGCAATACCTCTCCTTCCGAATCCCGTGTCTGCCGTCATCGAACCCCAGGTCCGCCGGACCGACTCCAGCTCGTGAATACAGCCCTGCACCGAATAGCATGGAGTACCCAGCAACAGCCCCAAGCGCCCTGTCAGACCTCGACTACCTGCACAAATGGATGAATGACCCTCGCGTCAACGCCGCGTGGGGCGAAAGCGGGCCCATCTCCAAACAAGACCGCTTTCTGCGCGAGAATCTCTCCAAGAACCACAGTTTCCCCGTCATCGGCTGCTGGGACGGCCAGCCGTTTGGCTACTTCGAGATCTACTGGGTCAAAGAAGACCCGCTGGGCTCCCTCATCGGCGGCGTGGACAACTACGACCGCGGGATTCATTTACTTGTGGGAGAGCAGGAATTCCGTGGTCCGCACCGGGTTTCGGCCTGGCTGAGTTCCTTGGTGCATTTCTGCTGGTTGGCAGATATGCGAACGCAGACGGTTATGTTGGAGCCACGAGTAGACAATGAAAAGTATGTATGCTTGCTTCCCTCCCAATCCCGCCGCCCCAAAAAAAAAAAAGAAGAAGAAGAAGGGTATAAAAGATAGTTGCTAATAATTCTAATCTAGGATAATCAAATACCTTCAAAACGCAGGCTTCTACAAGGAAGGCGAGGTGACGTTTCCTCATAAACAATCAGCATTGATGAAGGTCCGGAGAGACTCCTGGGAGTGTCCTTCTCTGTAATGTTGCGCTCTGTTTAGGGTTGGAGTTTGGGCAATGCGTTTCAGAAAGAAGTCCATCCAACCGAGTATGGAATGATCGATGATAAAATCTTATATACTCAATAGAATAATATCACATAGCATAGCATGGTTTGGTTAGTTTATCCTGCCTTTTTTTTATTTTTTTTATTTTTATTTTTTTTTTTTTTTTTGTGGGTTGTATGTATGTGCATGTATATATATATATGTGTAGTTATATATATAAAGTACTATGGAGGTTATCAATATAAAACCAAACCCCGAGTCGAGCAGCCAGCCAGCCAGCCAAAGAAAAGAAAAAGCCAAGTTTGAAACTCGGTAAAGAGCAGGAAACGAACGAGCGAAACCAATGCATAAATGGAACCCCCCCCCCCCCCAAAAAAAAAAAAAAAAAAAAAAAAAAAGAAAAAGTTAATACCCCCACATATCACCATCCCCGCGCACCACATCCTCCTCATCCAATGCACGCAGCCCATTCTCCTTCCCCTCTCGTTTGCGTTGCTTCCTCGTGACGATTCGGCTCGGTGTTAGCGGCGTCAGAGGCGTAAATGGCATGTACGGACTATACGGTGTCGGGAGACCCGTGCGTGGCCCGTTCAGGTGTTTCTCGGGGCGCTCGAGGATAGTTGTTTTCGTGGGCGGCGCACTTAGGAGCTGCGGGTAGGCTTCACGGAAGGGGAGCGAGGCGCTGCTTTGCGTTGCTGGGCTGAGGTTCAGCGGGGGCGGCGCGGGATTGCGGGGCATTCGCTCTGGGGAGCCGGTGGTTATGCGGATCGGGGGTACCGGGGGTGCCGGTGGGTTGTAGAGGCGTGGGGAGAGCGGGAGTTGGTCTTCGCCATAGGAATTGGGTGCTCTTGCGTCTGGGGAGGCCATGGGCGAGGAGATGGGGAGTTTCCGGAGCGGCAGACGGGGGGATCGCAGCTTGCCTGGGGTTGGTTGCGGGCGAGACGAGCTCGAGTGGAAGAGCGAGAGGTTGGAGATGCGGGAGAGTCGTGAGTTGGAGCGTGGGCTGAGCGGGGCGGCTACCGCGGGGGGTTGTGACGATGGTTCTGGGAAGCGGACAGCGGCTTGGTCGGAGAATGGGTTAGTGTGGGAGCTTTGGATGCTCAGGGGCGATCGGGGCGTCTCTTTGTCGTCGAGGACGGGGCTGCCTGTTGCCGATGCTGCGGCGCGCTGCTCGTCGTGCGCCATGACGGCGGCGTAGAGCATCTCCATTTCCTCCTGGGCTCTGCGACGATCGGAGGCGACGACACCCTCGTCGATGGTGGCTACACTGCCATTGTTGGACGAGCGTGATTGGTGGTGGCCCTTGGTCAAACTGGACCACGACCTGAAGCCGTGCGACTTGGCCGGGCTTGGTAAGTTGTACGACGTAGGTGTGACCGGGCTGGGATCGATACTTGCGGCGCCCTTTGGTTTCATCATCTCTACTTCCAAGGTGTAGTTGGACGATTGGACTGTTCTCCTGAGACGACGGCCGATAAAGAGCAGCAGAGTCAAGATAATGGCGACGAAGATCACGTATGAACCTACAATCCCGCCGATTTGGATCGCGAGGAGCGGCTCATCCACTGGGGGAGTGGGAGGGTAGGATGACCGTCGGACGAGGGTCTCCGTTTGGAAAAGACCTGGAGAAAAGTGCAGCTCCTGTGATGGCGACCAAGCAACAACAGGGTGAAGACGCAGACTTGGGAGAAAAGGCAGCATTATTATTATGCTTTTTCTTTGGCACGGAAGCTAGAGACCCGCCGGCAGCGAAAGATTTTAAGTACTCTCTGTATGATTGTGATGAAGGAGGCACATATCGATGGGATTGAAAATGGGTCTGCAAATCCCTTACAGAAACGGCTGGAGCGAGAGTTCATCATGAAAGACGACGGGGGGGGGGGGAGGTGATATAGGTACAGACTGCGGGAGACTGATTGGATATGAAGGTGTGAAGAAGTTGAGTGTGAAGCTGTTGAGGAGGACCAAAGCGTATGCGGGCTGTCGTTGGTGCAAATACGCGCCAGGATGCGTTCACGGCACACCATCACACTGAGAGACAGACCAGTCAGATTTGGGTCTATTAAATTGAGTTCCCATCGGCGGTTCTGGTGTTGGAGGCACACTTATCACATCACAATGGGAGTTGCCAGCGAGAAGTACCTCGAACTTGGAATTAACCAGTATCAAAGGTCCAAGTTATTGCATTCTAGACAGGCGATAACTAGTGATGTAGGTATGTTAGTTACTATTTAAAGAAATAATCTACGCAATATAACCAATCAGCTCGCATGGCTTAGTTGGTAAAGCGCATCACTAGTAATGATGAGATCCTCGGTTCGAATCCGAGTGTGAGCATTTCTTTTTTCTTTTTCCCACCTCGGGGCACTTTTTTAATATAACATTCTCTCTGTCCATTTCAGTTGGACCTCTTAATAATACTATACAAACTCACTCTACATCCTTTGCTTTTCTCCACCGCCATCTCGAGACTCAGCCACTTTGGAAATTCGATTCTATACACGGATTGATTGGTTGTGGAGGAAGAACCTCACCAGCAGTTCTCCTTAATGCACCCAAAAGGCTTCAGGTATTCTTTATGCCTTGCATACTGGCGTCATGAGTATTGAGTATGGGTGAATTTCGGTTCGAGGCAAGGCCATCGAACCTGGAAAGCGTGTTGGAGGACAATAAATAGAAAGCTATGAATGCTCCTTCCTCCATGAAGTATACCCTCGCGACAACAAAACCTCACCAGCTTGCTCTTTATATACAAAACTATGCACTTGAAACCACGCGCCACGCATTCAATTCACTCATACCCAACATCCCGCCTACATTATTATTTTCCTCGTGGGCCAAATGGGGCAGAAAATTTCCGCCGTCAACGGCGTCAAGTCCGACAACTACTTCGAGCCCGGAAACGCCATTAATCAGATCTGGTACGGTGATGTTGAAATGATCTCGCGTCTTCCCTTTGGAGATACCGACATGGGACAAGCCGGATGGGCCAGCGGGTTTCCAAAGATCCCATGGCATGATTTCATCATCCCCCTGAAGCGAGATCTGAATACCACCACCGTCGACAATCCTGCTGCTGGTTGTTGTCCAATCTCCTTGATCCGACATGACCTCGTCCTTGGCGTTTTCATCTACTGCCTCGGAGTCACGGCCATAGCCATTTTCACCAGCCACATTCTGAAGTTCCCGGCAGACATCCGACGCGTAATCCCACGCTACAGCCCTGATATCACCTACACCCGGTCGAGAGCACGACTACATGCAGGCGCTGTTCTTTTTTCCACGCTCTACCTTGTCGTGGGATTGGTTGCCCTGTGGCTGGAATATTCTAGTTGGTCGGTGTTGATCCACGTATTCAATCTTTCCAAGAAGGTGGCCGTGTCGATGATGCTTGTATATATGGCGGCTCGCGGAGCAGGCCTTGGCTTAGCGATCGAAGTGACTGTGGAACTTTGGCATGATTGGCGAAGAACAATTGGAAATCCTGGCTATGGCAAATGCAAGTCCCATGATTGCGAAGACGGTATTCCTTGAATTATTGTTTCTTTGTTCCAGCATTTTGGTCGACTCTTTGAACTTTAACCAGAAAAAAACTGGCTTTGTCGGTATTCATATCGGCAGCCTGGTGCCTAGGATAGCTAAGAGTATTAACAAGTCACTGCAGATTGGAATGCCTTTCTATTAACTTTCTTGCTCATATATATGTACACAGTGAATGGTCTAATATCGGTTCTTACTGTTTGGAGAACAAATCTTGCCAGAACTCCTTGAATCCGTAGCCCTTTGATTGGTCCTCCTCGTATACCTGCGTAGTCTGGGATGTGCTTAACGCATCAAGGACGCTACTGGCTTTCGTCCCAATGGACGGCGGAGCACGAGCTCGTTCACTCGCACGCCGCTTGATTTCCTCCGCTAAAGAAGGGGCAACGTCAAGATAGCAAGCGGCGAGTTCCCGCTCAAGGTTGAGATACGGTTTTTGCGCAACCGGTGGCGCTTGCAGGTTGTAGGAGCGCGCAAGATCGTTGATACTCTTTACTGAGAGCTCATAGAACGAGCGTTCGATTGCGGTGTACTGCGGGTCCCGTAGAGGGGATACTTGATCGAGATCCTCTTCAGCGGATGTCTGGCACTGCGGGTTCAGGTCGCACACAGAGGTTTCGTCTGTATCTCGGAAAGCTTGCTCGATCTTGGCTCTCCTGGCTCTCCTGGCTTCGGCGGCGGCGTATGCCTGGGCCCGGCGCATTTGTGCTCCTAATGACCCGCCCTGGCTGGCGATCAGTCTGGCAGCATGTCGCCTCCATTCGGTTCTTATCCGCTGGCGGAATCGATCGATTTCTCTTGAAAGCTCCTGTTGCTTTTCTATCCAAGGTGGGACGATCTCCTGCTTCTGAATGATCTTGTTCATGAAGTACTCCGTTGTATCGATAAATGCACTATTCGCATTATGGTCCGTGTGGATGTTTACACCCTTTCCTCGTTTGATCCTATCGAATTGGCCGCGCGCGATAGCATCCTCGATTCGCTCGTTCGCAAGCGAAGCTAATCCTTGTAGCGTGGCCGGCATTGGCCGGGATCCCGGTGTGAATCTTTCCCGCATCTCCCGTCGCATCGCTTCTCGTTCGTCCTCGGACACCCCTGGGCTTTGGCTTAATGTGTATGTGGCTGTGCGTTCTCGTGCATCTGCGAGTCGGATACCCGGTGATGGGTTGGGCTTGGGGCTGAGTCGAGTATCGATGGGACCGGGTTGAGGGATTTTATACGGCGTGCGCAACGGTTTCTTAGAGCCATCAAGCATGCGTAGGGTCACGTCGTGAACACTCTCCGAGCCAGTCCAGGGTGTTGCTCCAGCGATCTCTCGAGTGCCTTGACCTGCGCTTGCCTTTGGTACATATTAGTAGACTAAAGATCCAAAGGGGGAAAAACGCACTGGCATATCGACAACAGAGTGGGCGGCCGCATGCTCGCTCTTGAACGACGCTGCTGCGACTCTCTCCTCAAGCTGTTTCTTGAGCTCCTCCGAGAACCCCGCTTGCTGTAGGTTTCTGCGCGCAGACCGACCACCCTCTAGCATAGCTTGTTCTGTCATTTCAGATAGCCTTCGCCTCATGGCACTGTCTTCTTGGGGTTCATCTTGAGGCTTTGATGCCCTGTCATTATCATTTGCCTTTGACGCCGCATCTTGCCGGGGACTCGCCGTAGAAAAGCTTCTCGGACTTGGGTATCTTGGGGTGTGTCGGGAGAAAACGTTATTGATCCGAAGCGACCCCGTATGCCTTTTGCTCATTTCTGGCTGGATAAAGAAGAGAAGGGGAACAAAGGAGTTTTAGATTGTAGTGGTGAATTAAATGGCAGCTTCGTCTATGTACTATGTATAGTGAACTAGCGCTCCTCCAATGATTACATCAGCCAGTCTCCGCGGGCAAACAATTTCACAGAGAGAGTCTTGAGAACTTCCCGCCAGCTTCTGGACCCGGACGCCGCAATTCATTCCCTGTGCACCATCGCCAATTCCACGTCGGATTAGCTCGTCAGAGTCTCCCTGCATATTCCCCGTGCAAGACGATAGCGAGCCGCCCTGGTCTCTACCGTCACCATGCCCGTCAAGGCCGCCTCCACCCGCCTCAACCCGGTCCGTCTCCAGACCATCCCTCACCTCCGAGTCCGTCGTCCGAATCAACATGAGCAGAATTCCTGCGTGACGGTTATGTCTTCGATGCTGAGTACGTTTTCTCTATTGCTATCAGTCTCCGGCTACATCCAGAGTAGGATTGGGAAAAAAAAAAAAAAAAAAAAAAAAAAAAAAAAAAAAAAAAAACTCTGGACAGCGGGGGCCTCCCATTCTATCTGGAAGATGGCTTGCTTGCTTTGGGACAGAAGGTGCTTATTTTACGTTTTTTTTTTTTACAGGCTGCTGGGCATCTGCTGGATATACTGCAGAGGGATGTGCCGCTCTAGAGCAACAATTGAGACAATGCATGGATGCACCGGTGCGTATACATTTCCTCTATTCGTCTTTCCCCTTTACTATGAAAAAGCGATCCAGTCTGGCTAACCACGTATACTTCTTCCTGTACACAGAAACCCAAGGGAGACAAGAAAAACACCATCAACTACCACCTTATGCGCATGTACCCGAAGGTTGTCGGACCCAAGAAGAGGGAAGGTCGTCTCGGCTAGAGGTTGCCTTTTCTTTTCTTTTTTCTTTTCGTTACAGCTTCTATATCCTTTTCGAAATGATTTCTTCCAAGCGTCGCGTACGATACACCAGTTATGAATCGACACAGTAGAGGATCGAGGTGATTCAAACCTGAAGAAGTTGCGCCGGGGTTGACTTGATTCTGACCAAGATATTCTGTTCTGGAGTTTATGGGTTGCGAGGGGCAACACTGCTGATGTGGGATTTTGTATACATATTCTTTGTACATTACTGTTGTTATTTGAAGGCAAAGATTCTTTTTAACCTACGATACCGGGAATATTTGTAGAGTAGAAAGAAATTGGAAGAAATGACAAGTAAATGTCTTGAGTTTGAGTATTGACATTCTTGGTGGAACAGTACTAATAGACTTGGACAGTCTAGAATTTCAACGTGGTTCTAGTTGAATATGTCTAGACGCGCGCGAACTGGAGAATAAGCTTCTCCCCCTTGGGTTTGACGGTATAAGCATCGATTGCTTCAATGCCCTCGTCGTCTACGATGGACGTTTTAAAGTTGCTGTACACGGCAGCAACGGCAAGTTTCATCTCTGTATACTTGTTAGATAAACTGTTCAAGAGACAACAGTGTAACAAAACCTACCTTGTAGAGCCAGGTTGCTTCCCACGCACATTCGCCCACCGCTGCCGAACGCCCAGAACCACCGCCTCCTTTCATCTAATTCCACAGGCGAAGCACAATCCTTCATCCATCGCTTTGGCTCCCACGCTTCAGGGTCCGGGAAAACTTCGGGATTGCGGTGGAGCGAGTAGGCTTGTGCGTTTACACGTGTGTTGGCGGGGATATTCTCGTACCCTACGAGAGTGCAGGTAGGAAACGGGGTGACCCGCGGTTGGATTCCTGGGATCGAGGCATGGAGTCGTAACGTTTCAGTTAGGATTGCTTCTAGAAGGGGCAACGAGTCTATAGACTTTGGCGAAGGCAGCTCCGTCAGTGGAGATGGCCGGGGGAAAGCAATCTTTGGCTCTATAGTTAATAACTCCTTGTGAAGGGCCTTCTGCATCTCAGGATGCCGAGACAGCTCCCAAAAGAGATATGTGAGGACAACAGCACTGGTCTCGTGGCCGGCTGAGAGGTGGTCATACATCTCACAAGCGATATCTAACCGCTGCTGTTCAAGGTACTCCGCTTTCAGTTTCGGATTATCTGTGTTGACTGGCGCTTGTTTCGATATTGCCTGCTTAAGGTGCTTGTATACAACGGGTTCAACTCGAGGCTCGGTCGATGCGAGAGATTTCTCTGCTTTATCACATAGTTCTAACCCCCACGCATCGAGCACCTCATTCGCAGCATCACACCATTTTGGAATCAAACGAATGCCGATGCTCTTCAAGCAAGCTAGAAGGCCCGGAACTTCCTGGTGGTAGAATTCAAATGGCTTCCTGCACTGGTAAATCTGGAGCATTTTACGTCTGTATTCCTCGTCTTGAAGGAAGTTAGTTCCGTTTGTTAGTCCGAAGAGATACCCCGACACAAAGTCCATAGTTAGCCCTTGGTTGAGGTCATGGACGTCAAGCTCCTTGTGGGAGGAAGAAGCTTCCTCGAGAATCGGTAGGAATCGGTCAAAGATGACGGTTTCGGAGATTAGACGCATATGAGGGGATGACTGTAGGAATGACTTGCTGTAGATATTGGATAGGATCCTTTTGCGGGTCGAATGAACCTTGTTGCCAGTCATAGTAAACATACTAACGGTACTACGGGTTTGGATAATTCCACTTAATACCTTTCTAGCTATAAATGGCTGCTAGCTTCAGGTTTCACTTACCCAAACGAGCCAAATACTCGGGGATACCATTCATGTTTCTCAAACCCCCCCGTGTAGACGGACTTAATACCCCCTTCAACACAATTGATAGAAATCTCCGAAGGTGCAAGCCTCACAATGGGTCCCAGCCGTTCGTGGGCTGCATTGATGGTGCGATTGTTCTGGCTCCGAAATCGCCTCCACAGAATCCAAGCAGGAGATATGGGGGCCGTCCAATGCGCATTTGGGATTTTCGACAATGGCGACAAGAATCCCGGATAGATCACGCCCTTGTATAGAAGAAACAGGGCGAGACTAATGCCCGTAATCAAAGTGAGAACCGGAACTTCCATGGCGCAGAGTATGAGAAATGGTCAAGCCCATTAATCTTGATCGAAAGTCGATCTGGAGAGGAAACAAGAGAGAGACTTGGGTAGATTGGGTATCCTCTTTATAATTTGCCCTAAGGCTTATCTATCTTGAAGATTGGGGAAGATCATCAATTCGTCGAGACACCACTTGGTCCGGGTAGACTTAGTTAGGAATCTTCCCCGCATGGAAGGACCACGATATCCCATCCCAAGGAGATCCGATAACGACCTCGAAAGGCTGCAGCAGATGTCTCGTGTGACTCAGTTGAGAAAGCTATGAATCACGGATCAATAGACTGTGGTTGAATGTTGCTAACCTTGAACGCGGGGTTTCAGCGTTTACTTGAAGAACAACAGCAATCAAGCGATGAGAAAAAGACGAGGTTGATGGGTTGGATGACATAATACATACATACTGTCCTCCTTATAAAATTTCCACAGCATTTTTTTCCCTTTCTTTTTGATATATACACTGGATATATCTTCTTTATTATTTCCCCCCTCCTCCCCCTCTGTGCAGGCAATGCTGAGCATTTGTTGATTTATATATTAAAGCATTTTGTTTGTATCCCTCTTATCACAAACCATATTCTTTGCTGCCTTTTCTATGTGCTATTGGCATGAGTCACATCATGGCTCATCGCTACGGCGACTGATGGCCGGCCTTACAGCCTCATTTTAATCCTAGTGATTGAGACTAATCCTTTCTGCCTTTGGATCGCTATGGAAACTAGAGTATTGTTAGCCTAATTTATAATTCTTTTCTCCAGACTTGTATGCTACCTCTTTTGTCTTTTAGACAGTGACCTAAAAGTGATTTCAGATCTATACCTAGTTCTATATCAGGACTTCCTCATTATTTCTGAAGCTTTTGTCCATAGTGGATTTCAACATACAATAATCCTATACCATGCTGCTTTCAGAATTGCCTCCAGAGATTGTTTATCTTATTGCAAAGAATCTTCCCACAGCCAGTGCTTTGGCCCATTTGGCTCAGACCTGTCACCGTTTGCATGAGATTGTCGCTGGCGAGGACTGGTGGATCTTTCGAGCGTTCGTCCACAGCCAGTTCCCGGGTATACAGACACCCCCATTCTGGAAGGACGTTGCTCAGGCTCTTACCTCTCGTTCGCGAGCATTAGACCGACATGGGATTATTGGTCGCTTTATCCTCCGTCCAGCAGTGGCAGGTGAACTGGGGGGCTCCCGGCAAGCGACTCGGGGTGATAACCCAACGCACGGGTATCGACCTGCCATCGATTCCTATGAAATTTGGAACGGCTCAAGCTGGCACGACCGCAAAGAGGTTCTGGCCTGGGGTGCTGCACATGAGCTATTCTTACGTGTTAAACAGTATGGACGCAATCAAGAGCAGGAATGGGTCATTTTCAACGACTTGCAACACATCAGTAGTCATGATGATATTTGCGGAATCCATATTTTGAGACCCGAACATGCATCCAAAACCTCAGAGCAGGAGCATTTGATTCTTGCGCGGATGCGTGGTGAACTTATCCACCTTGCGATTGCGCCAAAGGACCGCACCCATGAGTATCGGCAGAAATTTATCACTGATGGCTTGGAAATTGAGCGAACTGACATGAGCGATGGCCTGGAGCCTATTCTTGCTGCGCATTTAGGCAATGGGACGGTGGCTTTCTATAGCACAACGACGGGAGATCCCGAAGTGGAGGCTTTCGCGCGCCTTCGAATCAACGCAGAGGGCTCTGTGCGTAACAAGTGCTCGAAGTTTCTATCCTCAACTCACTTTGCTGTTGGCACGGGGCGTTCCGAAGATGCAATCGCTATTTCCACCATCTCCCAAGCGAGAGTGTCACTAGATCGCGAAATCAGCGCCTTCGACCTAGATACCTCTTATGGTCTATCAGTGAAAAACAACGTGACTGCTCTAGCTCCCCTCAATGGACAAATTGTCGGAGGCTCGCCAGGAACTGCCTTTCTTGCAGCATGGGGCGATGGCGCTGTTAGGTATTTCTCTAATCACGTTCTTTCGCGAAGGAATATCTGGTTAACATTGACAGACTCCACGATCTCCGCTCACATAGATCACACGAGATGACTTATAAAGACATAGCAGACGAGAACCCTACTTACTGTATCCATCCATTTGGCCACGATCGCTTCATCGCCGGCGCGGGAGGAGACGCTGTCGTTAAAATATTCGATTTGCGTATGGCAAAAACATATAGCTATCAAACAGCAAGAGCAAATTCGCCCAAAATGACCCTTCCAAACCGGCCTACTTACCCTAGCAAAGACTTCTCTATATTCCTATCTCATCTCCCACCTACCCCACTAAATACCCTATCCCGGCACCGTGGCACTAGAAATCGTTACCGCGGCCCAATCTACACCATGTCATCCCCCTCACTACTTTCCCCGACAATCTACACTGGCATAGCCGGTGGCATTCTCCAGCTCCACTTTGTTTCCACCGACGACTTAGCCGGCTCTAATGGAGACTGGTATCGCGATTCCTTTGACCTGAGGTCAGAAGCCACCAGATTCGGACCTTTCCCCAACGACACCCTCGACTTGTCTGGTTACGAGCGGCCGGACAGCAAGGACACGACTACTTGTTCCAAACTCAGGACCCAGCAGCCGTACGCTTACGTCGGTGACGACGATGTCGCTAATGAGATGTCTACTGGATGGGATAGAAGGTGGATACCGCTGGAGAGACCCGGGGTGTGGAGACGCCAGGATTAGGTTTGAAGCCCTGCTCATTTAGTTGACAGAGATATTCGAGTTGTGATTCCCGCATTGTAGTCACTTGTTTTTTCTTCTTCTTCTTCTTCTTCTTCTTCTTCTTCTTCTTCTTCTTCTTCTTCTTCTTCTTCTTCTTCTTCTTTCTACTGCTTTGCTACCAATTTCTCAAGTCCTGTGCTTGAATGATGTTTGCTTCGCTGGTAATCCCACTTGGGGGGGGGGGTCGGGGGGTTGTCCAATAGTTCATTGTCTACTTTGAGTTGGCGGCTTCTTAGGAAATAGTCCACTGGGAAGTTGATGGTGATCTGTGCCGCGAGCAACCTGGAGGTGTTTGGAATGGCGCGCAGAGGATTGGAGAGCTTTGTGAAGACGTACCGTTTACAGTAAGTTGAGGGTTGCAAAGAGAGCAGTTTAGGTATTAGGTAGTTAATGAATCCCACGACGGACGGACTAGCTGTGTTCTTTAAGACATTTCTCAAGGGCAAAGATGAATATGGTTTTTAAAGTACCTGGAATGGGACTTTCCCTACGCTTTGGAGAGATGCCATCCCATCTACAGTAATACCTACCTAGATACCAACCATGATGCAGGAACTCTCTTTAGCAGCCCCAACGAACAGAGCACAATTATACTGTACTGTAACTCCAAACTCCACGACGGGTTGAAACTTTTATAGATGGGGTTTGTTGCTTGGATCTATTTCTTCTCTTTTACGATTAAAATGGAGTTATCATAGTCATTTTAACCCGACCAAGTACTTGAGAGAAAACAAAACAAAACAAAAAAACAAACTCCATTAGCGCCGTGCTTATAAGCGAAGCAAACGAGATCTATGTTGCAGATCTATCCTTATCTCCTACACGGTAAACTTTTGGTGAATCTAACAGAAAACCTCATCGTAATCATCAACAGAGCTTGTAGTTCTGCTGAAACAAAGAGCAAAAAGTAGTCTAGGATGGTATCATTTGCTCGAACGAATTAGTCGTCAAACTTGAAAGACTTTCCTCCAGAGATGTCGATAGGTCCTCCGCGGTACGAGCCACGCTTCTTCTTGTTCTTTTCTTTGGTGAAACCTTTGCCGCGGGTGACGGACAGATCCTTCCAGGCCTTTTCGGCATATGCATAGGGCACATAATCATTTGAGGGATGATCGTGGGGCAATTCGCTGAGGGCAGCCAGAGGAGTAGGGCGAGCGCCGGTGTGCTTCTTCTTCACGGGACCATCCCCGGGAGCTGGGCTGGCGCTGAACGACTGCACTGGCTCACTAGTGGCATTCTCGGATTCTGAATTTTGAAGGGTGCCGCTGCTTCCTGAGGATTCATCGTTGGAAGAGGACTCATCCGAAGAGGAGCCGCTGGAACTTGAGTCGGAAGGAGGAAGGGGCGTCTTGGTGGCAGTTTTCAGAACCTTCTTGTCTGCTTTCTTAGCATCATCACTGTCGGATTCAGAGTCCGAGTCCGAGTCCGAGTCAGAATCAGAATCAGAATCGGAGTCAGAGTCGGAGTCAGAAGACGAGTCGGAGGAACCCGACTCAGACGAAGATTCAGAATCCGACGACGAACTCTCACTGCTAGAAGACTCGGATTCCGATGCCTTTTTCTCCGAGGCCAACTTAGTCTTCTTCGTCTGGGGAGCTTCGTCCGAGTCAGAATCAGAATCCGAAGAAGAAGAGCTCGATTCCGCCTTGCGCTTCACACCCTGAGATGTAGGAGCAGATGCGGGAGTGGCCTCATCATCTTCTTCATCGTCAGAATCGCTCTCAGAAGAGGAGCTGGAAGAGGAGGCGGATGACGAGGAGGATGAGGACGACGATGAAGAAGAAGAGGAGCCGCGTCTTTTGAGTTGTTCCTTGGGGGCTTCGGCCATATCTACATCGGAGTCCGAAGATTCATCCGAGCTGTCGCTGTCACTGCTGCTTGAGGAAGAGTCGTCCGAAGAGCTAGTGGTTGTCGCCTGGCTTTGGCCCTCCCAAGTCTGGAAAAGCTCCAGCAATGATGGCACATTCTTGGACTCGATTTTAGTGTCGATAGACTTCTTGGTCTGTTCCTTCACGAAAGCTTCACTGGTGGCCGAGAATCCGTATTCCGACAAGAAGGCCGAAATGGCAGAAACCAATTTCGCTGGAGGTGCGGCACTGGCGCTCTTGCTGGGTTTCTGGTAGATGCAAATTCCGTCAATAATCTCCCCTGCATACTTGAGAATTGGAGTTATCTTGCCTTTTTATCGCCCTTAGCCATCTTGGCAGGCGCACTCTTCTTGCCCTGGGCAGCCATACTTGGGTCTCTTGACAATTTCTATGGATTCAACCCAAAGAGCGCTGGTGTTGATACTTCTACAAATTCCTTGACCGCAAAAAATGGGATCGAGAAAAAAAAATGGCAGAAAAAAAAAGTGGCCGCCAAGAAAGGCGGTCATGACCAGAACATAATATGATTGGCTGGAAATGATCAACACTAAATTAGACTCACGTGGGTCCCGTGACAGAACATGGGCCTAAGGCCCTAAGCTTAGTCAGATGATTCTTATTTCTTAGGAGCCTAGGAGCCTGAACCAAATGCTTTTGTATCAGGCATCGGAGACCCGGTATTGATCAATATTGCAATGAAAAATAGGGGACAGGTTTTGTATAATGTCTTTAAATTAGATTTAGTGTTTCACAACTAGAATTCTACACATCAATTCAAAGTACAATCATGTTACACTGTGGTACGCCACTGACACGGTAAGCATGGGATTATGTATGTGCAAGTACTAGCTTTGATGTATGATCCTGTAACAGCCACGAGCTCTCCGCCCGCCCGCTCCATCCCCAAGCAATGAGCTAATAGAGTCCACCGAACTTGCTCCTCTATTTTGCATGGACTGCGATTGTGAGCGCCGCCTATTAACGCCCTCTTTCTCCGCTTTTTGACCTTCGAGTTGGGTCTATTCCCCCCTGGATTTGAGTACAGCAGTCGACTACCCGTCCCTTTCATACATACCGCGCGTGGATCCTTGTGTTATTCCTCCCAACATTCCCGATCATGTCCACCTGGCCTCAGATACCTCCTGAGTGATCCAGGCCGTTGGAAATTTAAATCACAACAATGAATGGGCGCGATCGCTCTAGAGGCCCTCCCTCTGGGGATATTCCGCCTCAGAGAGATCCTCGTCGAGGTGCTGAGAGCCGCAATGGAGGATACGCCGCTTCGGGTGACAGCACCATCTCCAGGGCTGAGAGGTTCGAAGACGAAAAGCGGCGGATTATTCAAAGTTGTTTTGCAAAGAAAGATAGTGACGGCTCTTGTACGTTTGCAGAATTCCTTGGCTCCGTTTCAACCTCTCGTCTTTGCTCAGGGCTACCTGCCTTTGTCGACATTCTAATCAGGAGACCCTGAGAAGGATGTCGTCTTATGAGGCCAAGCTTGTGGCAGGGGACTGACTGATGTTGCGGGACTGTTTCCCCCTTCCGCATGATACCTAGTATTTTGGAACACTTTGGCTGACTATTGCTTTTGACACCTTTAGTGGTAGAGTCCTATATAACACATGTTCGAATTACGGAAGATGGCGCTTATCCCTCTACGCCTGCGCCGCCGAACTCATCGCCTGAAAGCAAGAAACCCAGAGCTATAATCGTTGCCGTGAGGCGATCTGGACGAGTGCGCATGCATAAGGCCAGGGAAAACAATGATGGGACATTCTCGATTGGGAAAACATGGATGCTAGATGATCTATCTTCAATTCAATCATACAATGCATGGGTACCGTCGACGCCACTGGAACAGCAGCAGAAGCAGTGGGCATCGAATGTTGGTTTTGTGGTGACCGTTGGGAAACCTTACTACTGGCATGCTAGGACTTCAAAGGAGAAGGAATTCTTTATTGGCAGCTTGGTGAAGATCTACAGAAAGTATACCGGCGGGAAGATGCCTACTCTCATCGGGTTTGATGAGCGCGAGCGTCAACTTCTAGTTGGAGCGCCATCGGGGTCTGGTCACGGACCTTCACACCCTGAAAGCTCCGTTGTATCTCCGCGCCCACCCTCGTCACAAGGTGGCCAGCATCAGCCTCCCGCCTGGAACCGTACCCGCAGCCGCGATGGTCTTAAGCGACTCCCGACTGAAGAAGACATGCCACTCCGAGCGCAGAGGAGCCGCGAACAAATGCGAAGACCCTCCACCAGCCAATCCGGCAAAAGCGGTCCACCACCATTTGCACCGCCTCAGCATCCTCCTCCTACAGTGCCTACAGTGCCTCCAGTGCCTACAGACCAAAGTGACCAACCACCTCCACGTTCACTAGAGCGACTGGCATCGGAAACCAGGGCACCGAAGGCACCTGTATTTCCACCGCCAGATTCGAGGAATAAGGACATCCCTAGTAGTCTTAAAACGGCGTCCCCCAGCCAGTGGGACAAGATGAATAAAGAGCCGGAAACCAGCAGTCTGGCGAGCTCTCACACAGAGCCTCGACCATCATCATCACGTGATGGGAAAGCAGTACCTGAACTACGGCCAGTGCTTCGTCCGCAAGATTCGAGCTCAAGTGCATCCGAAACTAGGCGGCTTAAGGATGACATCGGTCCTGGATCACTTCCGGCCGAATTGAGAGTGAAACCACCCGTAAATGAAGGTAGCACACTGCTCCCCAATCCAGTAGGCCAACCAGCATCCCCTGCGGGCGAGCAAGTGAGCGCCTCAAATAATTTGCAATTTGCCGAGGTACCACCTGAACTCAGGCCAGGCTCCTCTGCGAGTAACAATACCGCTCCCAAGGCTGCTGAGACACATCAGCCAGTTCCTTCAAAGGAGATCGAATCCAAAGAACCAGCCCCAGAGAATAAACCACTTGCTGCTCCAACCACCCCGTCTGAAACCACTGGTGCGTCCACAGATGATCCACTGGAAGCCCATCGGCCAGGACTAGGGCCTATGATTAAGAAAAAATCAAACAAAGACGTCGCTGGTGCATTTCGAAAAGCTGCCACTGCTTATGGGGCTTTCAAGCCGCGGCCTGGAGGCGCTGGCGAGAAGCTTTTGGCAGCTGCGAAGAAAAAAGCGGCCGCATGTTCCGACGAGCCAGATGGGATTACTGGTGTTGTGCCTGCGCCATCTCTTCGGAAAACAAATGAGCCTGTCAGTACGATGCCCCCTGAAGCGCCAAAAGAACCGCCTCCACCCCCCCCGTTGCCACAGGAAGTGCCGCCTCCAGAGCCATCCCCTATAACAGAGCCGCCCAAGGTTGAAATCACAGAGGCTGTTCCCGATACCGCAGTGGTCCCTCCGCCAAAAGTTCCACGGGATACTGTGAAGATCGCGGTTGACGAAAGGGCAAGATCAGTGTCGCCTTCCCCACATGACCGTCGACGTAGGCGTCATGAGGATAACACACTCAAGTATTGCCAAGCACTAGGGCTTGACCCAAAAATTCTTAATGGGCATGGTATTGACTTTGATGATACGTTGACCGATCTTGGATGGAACGGTCGGCTTTCTGATGAGCAAAGAATCGAAGACCTTGAGGTAGATGTTCGTCGTGAGATCGGACGCGTTGAGGCCACGAGCTGGCTTGGTAATCTTGAGCATCAAGAAGGGAAGGTGGATCAGTTGGCTAAATTGATCGAGCGGACAATTGATGAGTGTGAAGAACTGGATAACCTCCTTACTTTGTATTCACACGAACTCAATGTAAGTTTGCAATATTCGTGTCCGTTTCTGGTTAGGGATTTCCTTTGCTAACGCAGGGTATAGACTCTTCGAGATGACGTGTCATATATTGAGACACAATCTCAAGGTTTGCAAGTTCAAACAGCCAATCAAAAGCTCCTTCAGAGTGAGCTGCAGAATCTATTGAAGACGCTTTCCATCTCGGCCAAGGATTTGCAGTCCTTGAAAGAGGCATCTCTCAGTAACCCCGACGGACTCAAAGAAACCGAGGTCGCACTTTCTACACTATACAGGGCTATGCTCATGATTGACCCCGATATTTGGCATAACAAAAAGCGACTTGACGCCGCTGGGGATCATGGAAGCGCAGGTGTATATGCTGACACCGAAATCGGGCAAATGCGTGCAATTAAGGACAAGAAGGAAGAATATCGTCAACATTCTGCCTCTTTCCTTCAACGACTCAAGCAGTTCATGGCCATTGCTTATCAAGTGGCAGAGCAGAAACGAGCCGATGCCGCATCCGAGTCCCAGAAAGATCCTATGAAGCTGGACAGCACTGCGAGGATTTATTCTCGCCGGGAACTTTGGGTGTATAATGCCTTGATGCTTTTTGCACGCGAGGTTAGTGGCCCAGAGTGGCAAGGCTTGATCACTCTCTACGAACAGCAGGCTAAACACCCTTACCAAAATCAATTCCGAGACAATAACCTAGCATGGAAGAAGACGTCCAGGAAGCCCACTGGTGAGGAACACGAGCTACTCTTCACCCACCAGGACAAGGAAAAGGAAACCGAGGGTATTACCATGGCGGCCCGGAAACTCACTGTTAGGAGAGGCAAGACAATCAGGGCTGCGGCTAATTTCCGCCTTTCCTTTGGTGACAAGCAGCACGGAAAGCTGGAGCCGTGCGAAGTCTTCGCAGGCACGCTCCAGGAGACGATTAATATGATATCGGAAGAGCAAACTTTCATTGTGCATTTCTTCCACCTGGCCTCATTCAATACTACGGATTTTTCTGATCTCGTTGCCTCTGGAAATCCTGATGAGCGTCCCCTACCGGACTTTGGCAGCAAGCAGTCGCCTGATCCGGATCGAGCTATGGCCCGGAGGGTGGAACAAATTATGGATGAACTCTACTCGTTCTGGCCGAATGACATGCAAAACCTGGTCGACTGGGCGATCAAATCCGACCCTCTGTAAGTTGTTCATTAGAAATTTTCGGGGTTGCCCTGAAGCTGACGGAATTGATGTAGACAAGGGATTGGCATTCTGTTTGCGCTCGAGAAAGGTATTGCCGACTTGGATGATACTAACCAGGATTTTATTGTCCATTCGCTTCAGAAGCTTCACTCTCGCCTCATCGGTCTCTTTAATCGGTTTGTCGATGAGCAGATCCGTGGCATTGAGGAAACCAAGGTCAAGGTGAATAAGCGAAAGGGGGTCATTTCGTTCATGCGAGTATTCCCCAATTTTTCTACAGCGGTGGAGAACATTCTTTCCCAACCCTCGCAAGAGTTCTTCGACATTCGCATCAGCGTCAACGAAGCGTATGACCGAATCAACCGTGCCATGTGGGAGTCGTTGAAATTTATCGCCAAAGAGGCCCCCGGTCAACCAACCGCGGCGTCCGGTGGTGCTGGTGACCCAGAAGACAAAGAAATCCTCAACTATCACATTTTGATGATCGAAAATATGAATCACTACATTGAAGAGGTTGATGTTCGCAGTCTGCCCGTCTTGGAACGGTGGCGCGACCGGGCCCAGGGGGATCTACAAGAGCATATGAAGCTGTATTTAGACTCGGTCATCCATCGCCCACTCGGCAAGTTGATCGAGTTTGTGGAGTCTACGGAAAGCCTCCTTGCGGGGAGCAGTAACCCAACGGACATTGCCAGCCGCCCCAGCCATTCCTGGGCTGTCGCGAAGAAAGTGCTGGCCACGTACGATGGAAAAGAGATACGGCGGGGGATTGAAATGCTCAAGAAGAGGGTGGAGAAACACTTTGGTGATGCAGACGACCCTGGTCTCAGCCGGAGCCTGGTCCTCAAGGTGCTCCGGGAGTGTGAGGTTCGGTATGAGGAAACCTATGACAAGGCCCAGCGCGTGCTTCACGCGGTGTACGAGGGCCAACTGGAGTTGGAGTGGCGCAAGGAGGAAGGGCTTGCGATGTTTAGGAAGTAATGATGTATCTTTTTATTTTATTTTATTTTATTTTTTTTCCTTTTTGCGTTTCACCTTGGGTGATTATTTGTATATCTGGCTTCTTTGCATGATGAGAATTGGGGACATTATATTATTACTAGGTTCATTTTGTGTGGATGGGCGCCTGGGGTTGGATACTCTTATATATCTCTTTTTTTTTTTTTTTCCTATTTTTTTCTTTCCTCCCCCCACTATTCCGTACCATGGCTGGCAGTTGTAGGGGTTCTTCATTCCATATTGGGATAATGCGATGAATCTATCTCAACCTGTATCATGAGCGGCCACGGTTCCCGCGATTGAATCTGACAGGTATGATCACACACCATGACCTCCCTCGGTTAGTGAAGAGGCCATTAGCCAAGAAGGTCAAATGAATCAATAGGACAATCCTCATTCTCTATGCGGATTAGGACCACGAGGAAGGAGGCTTAGAGCCAACGGAGGGGCCACAGTGGAGATTGATTGTGTTCTACCCAGGTCCCAGGCCCCTAAGCAGGCTAATGGCCGTTCTTGTACTCCGTCAGCCTTCAGGTGTAAACTCTGGATTGCTCCTGAAACAGTGGTCAGTGATAGGGGAACCACTTGATGATGGTGAACTAACGGGGGTTGAAGTCCCACTGGGTGTCGAAGCTGAGAGCCATGGATTGAAGATGGATGGATGTAGAATAACAATGGTTCAGGGGGTTGTTGATGCAGGAGGCTGAAGATGCCTTCTTATATCAGAATAGACCATAAAACTAAATATACAGGTAGTCATCCATCTTGTTAACTACTAACTAGTAGTTAGTGATATCAATCTTGTACTGGCATCTATACAGGAAATGGATCCTAGCTCTTTGCACAGACAAAATTAAGAAATCTCTAGCTGGTCATCTCCGCCTCCCATGCGCGAAGATTGACAACCATCGACTCTTTTCCTCTTGCTCTCTCTCTCTCTCTCTTTCTTTCTCTTTACTTATTCACACACACTCGCTTTCTCTCTCTCTCTCTCTCTCTCTCTGGCTCCTCCAATTCATTTCCTCCTCCTCTTCTTTTCCATCCATGCGACCATATTCCCTTCTCTGATCTTCTATCTTCCTTCTCCTCCCCTCCATTCCTCCATCATCCCATTCCTTTTTGCTTTCCTTCCGGTAAGCTTCTCTCCCCCTTCTTTTCTCGCTACTCCACTGTTCCCGTTCAGGTCACCAACAATGGACTCCACTTCCTCCCACTTCCTAGAGGTTTGATCTTGCAAGAAACTGAATGAGACAGAGGGGTAAAAAGAATATTAAAGAAAGAAAAAAAAAGTCAAAAGCAAAGGCCAAAGCAGCAATTGAATGAATATCATCAGTTAGATCTGCGAGTGTGGTGGTAAATACAGTCTCTCTCACATGCGGGTGACAATTTTCCCTTCCCAAGCTGTCCTTGAGCTTTGAAGAACCAAATCTCCCCTTCTAACAACCTCCCCCCTTCCCCCTTCCCCTGCACGTCAATCGTTGCCATCCAGTCTGAACTCAGTAAGCTGACTGCATATTCTCCTGATAGGGGGTATAAGGTTCCAGTCTTTCTGAAGATCAAAATCACACCACACCGTTTGTTGTCTTCAAAATCTCGAATTCCCATTAAAGCTACCCGCATTCCTCCTCCTCCCTTGTCACACCCTCTCATAGGACACCTGCATGTAGCGCCCCATTCAATCCATCAGGAGAGAAATTCCATCCCCGCGTTGATCGGTGCTCCTCCATTCCTCGACGGCCCGTTGTGACGACCGCTGCGGGGGTGTGCTCTGGACCGCTGCCTCGTTTACAGATATGCCCTGGCGGCCTCTGCCTCGAATCGCCTTTGCCGTCGCCATCTATCCCTTCCAGCCCTCGACCCCGGCCGATTTACCCCTAGAGCTTGGCGATGAGCTATACATTATTGAACAGGGAGGGAACGATGGCGAATGGTGTCGCGGCTACTTGGTTGCTCCGCCCTCTTTACTGGCGGGCCTAACGAGCATTAAAGGTCAGACGCTCGAGGCCAGAGTCTTTTCGGGGATTTTCCCCCGCAATTGCGTGGAGATTCGCGAGGTCCTAGGCGACGGAGACAAAGCTTTGACGAACGGAGACCTGTCAATTGGGGACCCCACGGAGGAGGTGGAGGCGGATTTGAGGAGCAGTATAGCCTCCTTCCAGGATGATGAACATCTCTCGGGCGAGGTATCTGCTGTGGTCATTGTAAAGAAAGAGAAGCCTTCCCAAATTTTCATTCAGAAGACAGATGACGATGATCAAACCACTCCGCGCGCCCTCCAGAATAGCCCCTTTCGAACGGGTCCCCTCCCCCTCACACCGGTCAGCCTGCCACTTCGGGACCCTGACGCACCCAAGCCAGCAGCCCCGGTGCCGATGCTTAAAATCGGGGACGAAACCCCGACCTCGCTTTCGGAACCCCTAGTTGATGAAATCGCGTCTTGCTTGCGGGAATGGCATTCAACCAATCTGCACGAGCTGCTGCTCTCCCAGCAGTATCCAGTTGTGGAAGAAATGTCAAATATCGTCCAAGAACTCGACTTTGCCAGGAGACAACTTCTGTACAATGTTCTCACGGCGCAAGAGAAGGAGGCACTACGGCATGAAGTGGTCTGGAAGCTCGTGCGAGGAAATAAGCTGCTGGGTGGCGAGGTTATTGTGAGAGATCCAGACCAGAGGGGCCGCTTGTTGACCGGCGACGATTCCGCTGTCCAACTCGCAAAGCTCCAGTCCGAGATGAGCATGCTCGACAGTAGCCCCACACAGGCATCGGATGCGGCTGCGCTCCATAATTTGCTCCTAGAGGTCAATGCGGTATCTGGGAATACCCCAGGTCCAGTGACGTTGGCTGTTCACTTGTGCTCTCAGTCAGAGACGGGCGTTCTCAAACCCTTATCAGAGACCTACATCTTGGACATTCCGTCACCCGAACAATTTGCCAATTCAGGACAAACCACCAAGTTGAAGACTCTCTTTACGGAATTGAGCAGTACTGATATCGGCGATGGTTCTACCAACGGACCCAAGCTGTATCTGGTTGTGAGCGTTCGAGCCCCAGAAATTGCATCATCTACTGCTGCTGTTCCTGCGCCGCCAGCCCCTACTGCTTCGCGGGACAGCCCCCCTCCCGTCAAACAGCCAGCACCATCGAATCACTCTAGCAAGTCTGGCCTCAAGACTCGCCGCAGCATGATGTGGTCGTCCTCCAAACCGAGAGGCCTCCAAAGCTCTGATCAGCCCAAGGAAAGCCCGAGGCCACCGCCTCAGTCTTCCGGAAGCACAGCCAGCAACAAGGAAAGACCACCTCCACCGGTCAAGGAGTCTACCCAGATTCGTACGATTGGAGTGGGCCTTTTAGAAGTCTCTCAGATTCTCCGGCAAGATAAGGACGCCGAGCAAGTAATCAATATCTGGTCTCCTTCTGAGCAAAACGAAGACGGAGAAGGTTACACGGATGGTTTTGATGTATTAATCCGCTCCTTACTACCCAGCCCGAGCGGCAAGTATGTGAGATCCCCACGGGCCGCCCGCCTTCATCTCCATCTCTATTCCTATGTCGACTCCGATCCAGATGCGTTAATTCGCAGAAATCCTACCATCATGCACAACATCGTTCAAACCAAGCGAATCGGCTTCTCCCAGGCGCCAACTAAGGCGAGATCTGACATCTATGTGACCGTCTCCCACGCTACGTTCCCCCCCGAGGCACTTCTTTCTCACCCCCAATCAGGTCAAGTCCCGATGCCATCCTATAGTGGGCTTCGCAATCTGCAGTTAACCCTCGAGGTCCGCACGGCATCAGGAGCTCGAGTAGACAGATGTGTCTTTGCTTCATCCAACAACGCCGCACACACCGCATGGAGAACCACCATCACGGCGCGGGGAACGCCATGGGATCAGACTATCCGCCTCAATATCCCCACAGACCAAATTCCAGGGTCCCACCTGATTATGAGCATTGCAGATGCACCCGAGTTCCCATTTGCCCTTTCTTGGATGCCTCTATGGGACAATCAGGCTTTTATCCGAGATGGCCCCCATTCTCTACTTCTACATGCCTATGACAAGCACACCTCGAGTATTGAGAATGGAAAAGGCGCCTATCTAGCGCTCCCTTGGAGCGCCCTGGGGAAAAACGAGTCCGCCAAGGATGAGGCTCTGACCGGACCCCTAGCTACGCTTCACCTCGACACTCATTTATGCAGTACTGAATATTCCCAGGATCAGGTGATACTTAGTTTACTGAGCTGGAAAGAACGACCTGTGGCAGAAATCTTGGATACCCTCAAGCGAGTTCTTTTCGTCCCCGAGATTGAGATTGTCAAGCAACTGAGCGGGGTTTTCGACGCACTATTCTCTATTCTCGTTGAAAATGCGGGTAATGAAGAGTATGAGGACCTTATCTTCAATAACCTCGTTACCGTTCTTGGGATCGTTCACGATCGACGATTCAACCTCGGCCCATTAGTTGACGACTACACGGAGAACCGATTCAATTTCCCTTTTGCTACGCCGTGCCTTATTCGAAGCTATCTTCATCTCTTGCAGGCACATTCCGACCCGCAGCAGTCACGGAATCTTCGCGCTACCTTCAAAGTTGGGCGGCATATCCTTAAATTCATTATCAATGCTCGACAGCAGCAAAAGTTGAAGGAGGAAGGAATCGGCATTACTCGGGTTCAGTCCACGTTTAATCGGGACTTGCATACAATTTTCAAGTCCTTGGAGGCCCTGATGAAAAATCCGTCTCCTGCCATGGTCGGAAGTAAAACTCTCGTGGTCCAACACTTTCACACCTGGCTACCAGAACTCTCAAAAGTACTCGGGAGGGACGAGATGATCATGATCGCGCTCAGTTTTATGGATTCATGCAACGATGTTAAAGGAATGTTGGTATTGTACAAGCTAGTGCTCATTCAGCACTACACTCGCTTAGATATCTTCCGCTCTGGCTCCGAGAGGCAGAGCCTCGCTTCCAGCTGTATCGGCTGGCTCGACCCGTACTGGGGGGCTACTGGTACAGTCACCGATCAGTATCGCGACCAAGTCCGTTTAGCGTGTGCAATTGTTGCAGAACTGTTGACGCAGCCAGAACGCCATCTTTATGCGTTCATGCCTAAAATCGTCTCGTCATACTATTCGATCATTCCGGATGGCGTGGATGACACCAACTACCTCTCTCTTCTGTTCAGCAAATCATTCCCTTTCCAGCTCAAAGCATCCAAAACGAGTCAAAAGTTCGACGAGGTGCTGGTGGAATTATCCGCCATCATGGCAGCCACAGCCGCGGTGCCTAATCCAAAAGCACCACGATTAAAGGGCCTGGAACTCTCCAACTTTCTTTCTCAAGCACTCGACGTCCATAACTCCATTCTGAATTGCGAGCCGTACCCCGAAAGCTGGTTTAGCACCCATGTTTACAACCACCGCGCGACGGTGAAGAGTCTTGAGTTCCTAGCCTCACTCTTGATCAATAAATTGCTTCCAGCTCCCGATGATGCAGAAACATTCGATACTCGACTTTGGGAATATTTCTTTGTTACGTTGCTCAAGGTCGTTTCCAGTGATGCCCTGGCCCTTGAAACTTTCCCAGAGCAAAAGCGACGCACCATCTGGAAGATCGCTGGCGATGTTCGAGAACAAGGCGCAGACCTCCTCCTCTCAGCCTGGGAAGCGATTGGGTGGGAGAGCACTGATGAAGAGAGAGCGCGGTACGGCTTGAGAAGGTTGGGTGGCTACCAGGTACAATACGTACCAGGGCTTGTGGCTCCGATTATTGAACTTTGCCTTAGTGTCCATGAAGGACTACGCCATGTCGCTGTCGACATCTTGCGCACCATGATTCTCAGTGAATGGAGTCTTAATCAAGACCTTTCTATCATAGAGACCGAGATTATCTCCAGTCTTGACAACCTCTTTAAAACAAAAAACATGAACGAGAGCATCATACAGAAACTCTTTATTGGAGAGCTTCTCGATCGCTTTGAAGGTTGTTCTGCCTTTGACGAAAACCTATCGAATGCGGTCAGAGCTCTTATTGCGACCGTGGATGAGCTCTTGGATCTGTTTGTGGCCTCCCAAGGAGGCTCCATGGCGGAGAGTCTACACACGCTTCGTCTGATGGAGTACATGAAAGATATGGGCCGCGAGGATATCTTCATCCGTTACGTTCATGAGCTAGCTCAAGTCCAGGCGTCAGCAGGCAATTCCACGGAAGCTGGTCTCGCCCTCCAATTCCATGCGGACTTGTATGACTGGGACGCCAACCGGTCTGTCCCTGAGCTTTCTAACCCAGCGTTCCCCGAGCAAACCTCCTTTGAAAGAAAGGAAGCCTTGTACTTTTCGATTATTCAACACTTTGAAGACGCAAAAGCATGGACCCATGCGCTGGCTTGTTACAAGGAGCTTGCGATACACTATGAGGATACCGTGATGGATTTTGCTAAACTTTCGAGAGCCCAAAGCTCCATGGCAAAGATCCATGAGTCTATTGCTAAGGAAGACAAGCAGTTCCCACGATACTTCCGCGTTATGTACAAAGGCCTTGGCTTCCCTCCTACCCTCCGAGACAAGGACTTTATTGTTGAATGTGCCCCAAGCGAACGAATGGCTACGCTTATCGACCGTATGCAGAAAGAGCACCCTGCTGCGCAGGTTGTATCTTCCGGTGAGGTTCATGATTACGAAGGTCAATTTCTCCATATTAGCCCTGTCAGTGTACATCGGGATATGAACCACCCGGTGTACCAGCGATCCAAAGTTCCAGCATCAGTGAGGGATCATCTCTTGATTTCCGAACCCACTCGCTTCGCCTCCACGCTAAAGAGACATATCCGCGACGTAGATATTCAAGAACAATGGGTGGAAAAGGTCATTTTCACAACAGCAGAGCCGTTCCCTAATATCCTTCGCCGGAGCGAAGTGGTTTCGACTGAAGAGGTTGCGCTCACCCCACTCCAAACCGCCCTAGAGCGGACATGGCGCAAGACTCAGGAGCTATACTTGCTCTACAGACGTGCAGTTTCGGGTGAAGATATCGGTTTGACGAATTTGACCGAGGCTCTGGGGCAACTGCTCGAGCTCAGATCATCCTCCCCAAGCTGCGTCGCCCACTATCGTCAGTTCCTATCCGATGAGGATGAAGAGGATGAAGAGGAAGCCAATACACCGAAGCCGGTCGATCCTATGAAGAAAGCCCTAGCTGTTGCCCTTGTCGATCATGCTATGGCAATCAAACACGCCCTCACTATGTACTCCCGCCCAGCGCATCAAGCTACGCAGG
Organism: Aspergillus ochraceoroseus IBT 24754; assembly: GCF_002846915.1. NCBI lineage: Eukaryota > Fungi > Ascomycota > Eurotiomycetes > Eurotiales > Aspergillaceae > Aspergillus > Aspergillus ochraceoroseus. The sequence continues at coordinate 3,225,277 of NW_024468477.1, read as the reverse complement.
CCGAGTTGTCCCGTCGTTTCGAAGAAGAATTCGCGCCCGAGCTCTTATCTCTCCGACCTGCAGAAGTGACAACGTCCCAGCTGCCCCGACATCAGTCTCCTAATTCCTTGGAGAGTCGTCAGATCTCTGCTCTCCCGCGGTCTATGAGTCCGGAGCAGGGGTTAATTCGCGCTTCTAGGAAGAACAGCCAAGTCCGTCGACATCACTCACAAAGACACTCCGTTAGCCATCGAATCAGTATAATGAACCCGTTCAAGCGTTCCAACCACACGGCAAGCAACTCTGTTGCCACAGTGCAGGGACAGCCAACCGGCAAAGTTAATGGGCACACTGCCCAGGGCGATGATACGGGCGACCGTGATGATGATGCTGCTACAATTCACAGTCGGACAACCAATCGTTCGCGGGACACAACCCATAAAAGACGAAGTTTCTTCGGGGAAGTTCTACACAAGCACGCGTCATCGCTATCTATGAGTGCCAGCATTACTGGTGATGACTCTAGGTCGCAGAAGAGACAACGATCTCGAAGCGCGTCGCGTGATACAACAACAGCAAAGTCTATGGAGAATGTCAGCCGTACCCCCTCTCGTCACAATGGAGCCCCGGTAGAGGATATACCGACGCCGATAGTCGCCAGCCCTAAAGGAGGCTGGTCGACGATCCCCTCAGTGATTGAGCATCCGCGTCCAGTAACACGGAGTAGTGCTGCTTCCGTTCGGAGTCCAGAGCTTCGAAGTCCTGCCAGTCAAACTTATGCTGCTTCAAATGGAGGCGGTGTCCGCGATTCCGTCTTGAAACGATTGAGCCTGCTAAAGGGAGTCGGTCGGAAAACCAGTCGTCTCGATTTCAGGAACGACCCGGCTGTCAATGAGGAGTAACATTCCTTTTACTCAATTTTTTTTTTTTTTTTTTTTTTTTTTTCATTTCTTGCTTCTGATTCTCCGGGGAGGTTTTTCAGTTTCGCCATTGTAATGTCTGGACATTAATCTTCTTTGAACCTTCCTTTCTCATTCCATTTTTAGCATTGATTCAGGCATTGGTTTGCATAAAGCGTTTAATTTCCATTTCGAGCTGAGAACGCAGTACTCTCTGGCTTGTTATTTCCTCTCCTTTATTTCTCATTTTTAACTTTATGTATTCATTTCTTATCTTTTTATCTTCTGCTGCTTGCATATGGACCCCCTTATGCGGCGGGTATCATCATATCATATCCAGGGTATGATGGATATTTTTATTTTTTTTTTTCATTATCTCGCTTTTACTTCATTACTTTTGAGATACCTGTGTTTTCTTCTTGGCTGTATTGCTAATAGGAAGACTTTTCTTTTGTTCACGAGCTTTGTAAAATATTGAATATTTAATGCAACTATACCCAGGCGACAGTCTTGATCAGTTGTAGACTCGAATATAAACTTGGTACTGGCAGATTGGGGTTTACCCTAGTTACTTTTATATATAATGTAAGGAGTATGAGAGTATTGATTGAGGTACAGAACATACTCAGTCCCACCTAATCTCCTAGAGGCAAATCCAAATCCACCATCCAAGGTGTGCATTCACCGGCTGATAATTAACCGGAAAACCACACTCGCATTCACAAAAACCGGCTCCTCCCCCCCCAGCGCAACCAGAGCCAGCGGTAGACTTGTAGATCGGGGGAAGGTGCTGCTGCTGTGCAAAAAGCCCGGCTGTATGGTCTGTTCGGTATCGATGTCGCCGGCGTGCAGGGGGGATGTCGCTGGGTGGGAGGGGAGGAGCGGTAGGCGTTGGAGTAGGAGAGGGGGGGTGTATCTCAGAGGAGGAGGAGGAGGCGGGTTTTTATCATTTTCTTTCTTTCTTTAGTTAGATAGATGAATGAATGGTAGTGTTAATTGTGTTGTTGCTGGTGTTGGGGTAACTACTAAGTTGGTGTGGAAAGTTACTCCATGGTCTACAATTATACAGTCTACAATAACCTAGTAGAGCAACATAAAAAAACAAGTCACATAACTATCATTGACGGTCAGAGTCTACACACATGCTCCCTGGATACTACCCCCCCCACTTCGATCGTAAAAGGCCATCTGTGGGATATACCACCCTTTTACAATGACAAGTAAAGGTTCTCCAAAGGGTTAAAAAAAATAGTTAATTTTTAGCGTATGCGAAATAACATCTTCATTCTCTCAGGGTTTGTCATCTTTTTTTTTTTTTACTTGCGGATGGCACGCTGGTAGAATGCAAGCTCATCGCCCTCCAGGATGTAACCATCAACACGGCCGCTCTGGCCAGGACGAGAGGCAACGACGGCGTACAGGCGGCCGGACTCGAACTGTCTCTCGATGGCGGACTCGACCTTGCCGGACTCGGCGAAGCGAGCGGCCTGCTTCTTCACAACACTGTTGCTCTTCTTCACCTCGGTGGTCTCGGTCTTCTGCTGGCGTCTGCGGCCAATGGGTTGGCCGTAGTGGGCCTCATACCATTGTCTGAAGGGGGCGGCATCGATCTGAACAACGGCGGACTTGGTCAGGGTGTTGGTACGGACCAGCTCGTTGTTGGAAGGGTGGTAGGCAACGACGATGACACGGGTCTTGCGGGAGACACCCTCGGAACCCCAGGAGAAGTTGCCGGAGTCGAGACGGAGGGCACGGAACTTCTGGTTACCACCACGGGTGCGGACCAGGTGGATTCTCTTGGTGCCGATACGGGTGTTAGAAGGCTGGCGACCCTTCTCGAAAGCCCTATTTTCTAGTCAAAAAAAAACTGCTCTTACTGTCTGCCAACACATGATAGGGGAAAAAAAAAAAAAAAAAAAAAAAAAAAGTCGCATACCTCTTCTTGCGGTAGGTGGCCCTCTTTGCACCGGTGGCCGAGCGCTTGTGGCGAGAGTCGCGTGAGATACCCATGTTTGCGGTCTATGAGGGACTATCCACAAAAAGATCAATTAGTATCAAATAACTGACAAAAAGATCCGAGTCAATTCGGATCGCCCTTCGATTCTATCCCCAAGTTGAGCGTGACGCGAGTCGATGGATTGATGGTATTGATGTGTGTGTGTGTGTGTGTGTGAGATAAGAATATCGCGAAGCCTCAAAAAAAGAAAAGACGACAGCAGAATAATCGTAGACTGGTGAATCTCCCCCGTCTGAAACTAATCTTATCCGTCTCTTCTTTTGTCTCCTCAAGGTTGGCTGGCTATGATCGAGTTTCGACAGACTGAATTTGATTGATGTGCGGCACCGACTCGCTCGACAACACGGGGATAGAAGAGATGGGAAATCGAAACAAAGACTCTTGCAGAAGTGATGTTAAGAAGAATACTCACCTCTGAATCCTGCAGCCCTTCACCAGGAACGCAGCGCAAGGGTCGTCGTTGGGTGGTCGAGGAGTTGAGTGCTTGTCGTCGGCGGTCGTGAATTCCGTGTGTGTCTTTCGCTTGTCGAATTTGCCCTATTTTCGTGGGCACTAACCGCGTTAGGACTAGCAGTGTGACCCGTGACCTCGTCTACGCTTTTCTTTTTTGGGAATATTCCTGCCTTGTATCTCAGGCTACATTTGACTACTCCGTAACTAACTACGTACATTAACTAGTAGTTACCTACTAGGTGCAGAGTCCACTCCGTATAGTTACGGAGTCTACAGTATCCCTTCCCTCTTCTTCTCCTTCACCAACTGATCAAACCGATTCCACGCTGTAAACCCCTCAATCACCCCACTCAACACCCAAGCCCACCACAACCCCGAAAACAGGGGCACCCCATGCTTTCTCAACCTCATCCCCGCCAGTAACCCAAGGGCTTCGAATGAATGCGCCACGGCAAGAGTCCACCAAATCCGCGGCGCATACTGGTAATTCAATCCCGCCACCCCAGGGAATCGACGCAGCCCAGCCATTTCGTAGAACAGAGACCCTGGTAGGAAATTGGCGCGGCGGGCGTACACCACATAGGCGGCGAGACAGCATGTGAAAACCGCGAGCTGGACCCCCCGCGGCCCGCGGTATTCTTTGATGACGATGTCCGAGAGACCGAGGCGCTGGAGACACTCCTTGTGCATGGCGACGACGCGGCCGCGGGTCTCCGCTAGGCTGTTCAGCGGGGGGTGGAAGGGGATGGTGTAGCGGGTGCCCTGGGCGCTGATCACTAGGTCCGTAAGGCGGATGTCCTCTAGTTTCGGGGGTTGGGAGGCCCTGGAGGAGACGGAGCAGTAGACTTGTAGGTAGAGAGAGAGAGACCGTTGGTGGTCGGCGTTCATGTGTTTGATAATGAAGTCTTTGCCGCGGGACTGCGTGTCGTCGGCCATTGTTATTACTTTGCTCCAGAGGAAATTGGGACCCTTCTTTTTTTTTTTTTTTTTTTTTTTTTTTGAGAAAATTGAGATTGAGGGGTTGGATAAGTGAGTTGTTGAAACTTGAAGATGGTGGTGGATTTTATTTAACTCTTGGAGATCGAGATCATGGAGCTTGAATACTTGCCAAGCACCTCGGCTCCCACCCAAGTACCTATCTATATATACAGCAACAAGGCTCATCAATTGTAACCAACCTAGATTCACGAGGTATACTGCCGGAAAAATAAAGGAGTTGGAATAACTTCATGGGGATTTGACACTTGGGTTACTGTATGCATTTCTTTCCTTCTTTCTTTTTCCCTTGAGTTGTTTTGTTTTCAACATGGTCTTTTCTCGTCGTTTCTTTGAGCTGGATATGCTGACTTGGATACTATAGTAACTGATTCACTTTCAACTTCTTGATATGATCAATCACAAACCCTAACCCTAACCCTAAAGGATTTCTATGAATGAGGGTTTCTGAATGAGGTTATTCAGGTTGCATCTCTCAATACAGAGTACTGTTTGAATCAGCGTGCCATTTCATTCTAACCACTGCATATGTATCTCTATCTACGGAAAATGAATCAAGAAATCAAGAAATCACAAACAAAAAAATATCCCCCACTCTACCTCTTGCGTAAGCCCATAATATCTCAGCGTAACAACCGTGTAAATATAAGCATAAATGATGCCATTGCATCTCAATTGATCAAAGCCCGGCAACATACATCAGCCCGTATCCGACGGACACGACCACGGCAAACGACATCAGACTGGCGGGAATTCCTCGAGTAAAGAAATGTCGCACTTGCAGATACCGCTGGCCAGTCTGTGGCACTTCCGTCATAATGGCAGCTATTCATTGGTTAGCATCTTCTAGTAAACCTGCAAGGGGGAAAAAAATACATACTCATGTTAGGGAACCCGCTCGTAGGCAAAGCCATCGCGAATGAGCACATCAATGCGCTGGCCATCACCAGCAGATTAGGGTGAGGATCATCCATGCTAACCCCGATCTGTCGGACAAGAGGAAGCATAATCAGCGCAGCGACAGTATGCGAAATAAACGTAGCGACGACCAGGATTAGCGCTGAAAACACGATCAAGACGCCATAAAGACTGAGGTGTTCGACGCGTTCCCGGATCCCATCGGCAATGGTGTGCAGAAGCCCAGATGATGTAACTGCCTTTCCAAGACAAAGTCCACCAGCTGCAAGAATGATGATAGTCCAGAGAAAATTATTGAAATCCTCCTTGTTGAGGATACCGGTTCCGAAAAACAGCACGATGGGGATAATAGCAATCACGCCCATGTCGCCGAAGACATGCTCGAGTTGGTGGCTGCCACACCACAAAGCGATCGTCAGAAGTGTGACAAAGCTGATGAAGTACTGGATCCCGGTGAATTTATCCTTGATTGGCCGAATAGGAACGATGGTGGTATCACGACCAGGGCGGAAAGTAGCCAGTAAAAGACCCCAGATCATCAAAATACAGATGATACAGACAGGAAGGGAGATGAAAAACCAGGTCCCCCAGCTAATGCCTGGATGCATGTTCTGGAGCGCGATAATGTTCTGGGGAGACGCAATAGGTGACGCTGCACCACCAACGTTTGCCGCAAGCGCAATGCCTAGAACCAGGGCTCTGGCAAAGCTGGAATCGGGTGCGAGGTTTCGCAGCAGAGGCTATCCGAGTGGGTTAGCCAAAATAAGGAATCATCCAGCGGGATGATGACTGCTTACCTGGATAATTGAATAGCAAAGAACAGGTGAGGCTACGTTGCTAATCCACATACTGAGAAACATGCTCACAAACATGTTGGTGAGAAGGACAATACTGTGGTTGGAGCCAGCTTTGCTCAGGACAAACAGGGCCATTCGACGAGCAATATCGTACTTGGACAACGCTGCGGCAATGGTAAATCCACCTAGCAGAAGCATGATCACAGGGGTCCACATGGCACTAAAAGCGGCACCGGCGGCTTCCTTAGGGCCTAGGCGCTTGTAAGGCTTCTCTTCTGACTTCATGATACCGAGCAGGACAACGAGGAAAGGAATGAGTAGAGAAGTGACGAAAAGCGGTATCACCTGTTGCCAGATATTTTGAGTTAGCCGGATCGGGGGAGAAACAGGATGTCTGCGCACTTACTTCTGTAGCCCATAACAAACTCACAAACACGAGCATAGCCAGACAGTTTTGCTGCTCGGGGTTTTCCATGATCGGAATGGAGAGTAATGCCGCAAACACGACTAGAATAATGACCAGGGTGGCAAAGGTCAAGCTAAAGAGCCATTCGGGAGGATGGAAGGATCCAAGAGGCGTGCGAAATTCTTTGCCCGGCGGAGCTTGCTCGTCACCTTGTCGCCGTGCTGTTGCAGGATCCTCATCTCCTCCCAGCAGAGTTCGACGAATACCAACGTTGGCCGCCTGAGCCTTCCTTTCAATTCCAATCATCTCTCTCCACACGGTGTTTCGCTCCCAGACCACATGCTCTCTGAGGTGCAACCGAAGTTCCCGTCTAGCCAAAGCTAGGTCGCCCTTGGTCCCCAAATTGGCATACACAGTTTCAACCAAATGAATATCGCCTTCCACCTTTGTCATAGTGGGGTCTGTGAAGGGATAGGCGGAAGAAACGGTAGAGCTCATGTACTCACGACGCAGACTGCGATCAAGGATCTTGTCGAATTTCTTGAGAGCCTTGGAGAATCCAGTCTTGTTCAGTTGAATGTAGGATTTAAGACCACACAGGGAGACATAAACCGCGACGATTCGCTTCTTCAAGGAGATAGCGGTGTTGTATAGATCCAATACTCTTGGATCAGTAAATTGCTCAGATCGTCGACCCATGGCTTGACCGTTGAAATCTAGCCCACTATCGGCCCAAAATGAGCCTCCCATATCCTCCATCCGGCCTTCATCATGGTGGCTGGACCCAGCGCCATGCGAATAGGTTCTTGACGGATGCGAAGGGGGGGGGTCATCATCGCTATCCTCATCGTCGTCGGCAGCTTGTTCACTCGTTGTACTCCGGCGTCTTTCCTGGTCAAATTCAAAGTCACCCAATGGACCAGATCTGGAGCCAGCGCTCATAGTCCTCATTTTCGTCATGGTCTCATTCATGGCGTCCATACTGAGTTCGTCGGCTCGGGCTGAGTAGTCCTCCACATCTTTGATGACGTCTCTGACTTCTTCAAATGTTTCTGCTTCTTTGGCATGATAGAATGAGCATATTTTCTCCAATTCTGCATCTAGGGCCTGCTGAAATATTCTATCCGGGTTTGAAGAGTTGTCCAGTAGCGGCGCAGACTCCACATCGGTAACCTGCTCATTTGCCCGATTTGCCTGTTGTTCTAAAGAATATATTCTAGTGTAAAATGGAAAAGATCGAATCAGCCTCAGGTCAATCAAGAGTTGTCATACTCGAGCGCGGATAACATGTCACACAGCATATGACTCGGAAGTAGACGGGGGAGAAAAAAAAAAAGTGGCATGACAGAAGAGAGGAAAATCCCCCCCCCCCCCCCCCTTCTTCTCTCCCAGGGACGTTCAAACGCACAATTTTTTGAGATTAGAATAGGCAATGTAATATGCACTCCAGTCAGGGACAGCATTGAACTGAATGCTGTGGGAGAACTTCATGGTGGAATCTGCGTCGCGGTCCTTTTCATAAGCGTGGCGACGAACAGCTTCCTTCCAGTATTTGACCTTGACCGATTTACTCCAGCGGAGACGTCCTCTATCTGCTCGAGCTTGTAGCGAGGCTGAAAAATCCGAACCGGGTTGTTGAGTGCGCCGAAGTGACTGAGGGGAGAGGGGCAGAGATGCGGTGGGTAACCTGCGTGGGGTTGTTGCGCTGGTGCGAGGTGGGACAGGGTACTCGACAAGTTCGATGCTTTGCAGAGGAAGCGAGGTTACGCCGTTATTCGCAGCAGAGGCACCCGTCGCAGAAGCGAAGCGTGCCGTACTCTGCGCACCAGCATTCGACGACACGATGTGTAGCGAGGAGATATCCAATCGCTCGTAGGCTGGTTGGTAGAAGAGCCGCTATCGGTGGTACTCACGTAATAGTATTGTTTAGTGTGGCTGTCGGAGAAAAGGCGAGACAGAACACGACTTCACCGACATCGAGAACGCAAAACGAGTGATTGCAGCTCACGAATTTCCCCAAGAAGATGGCGTAGGCAGCATGATAGAGAGTTGAGACGGATCCTTCACCCAAGTCGGCGAGGCAAGGGGAAGAAGGAAGAAGCTTTGACTTCCTGCAGCACCCGGGTGGTCAGGAGCCTACCCGATTGGGAATAGTTTCTTTGGCTTCATCCTCGCGTCTTGTTGAAACACCAACAAGGAGTCGCAAGGAGCAGGATAATGATGACTGTGCTCCAGATGTGATCTCGGATGCGGATGGCCTTGAAATTATGAACCTCAAAAGTCTTAGAATACACTAGTAAAAGAAAAAAAAAAGCTAAGCTGCACCGTAAGGAAATCTACCCTTTCACTTAAAAAAAAAAAAATCATACAAGCAACCCGGATGTCCCCGTATTTTTTCAGATCTACCGACGACCACCGGTCATAGAACCCAAATTCGATCTACCCGCAATACCAAGCTTGTGCACCTGCTCCCGACGATCCCAAACACCGCTACGCCCCTCAGCAACAGCGACTAGCTCATGAGCCACGCGCTGGGCGAAGTGGCTGTCTCGACGCTTATCAGACGCATCGATGATCCACCGGATAGCGGTTCTGCGGCGTTGTCTCTGGGCGAGCGGGACGGGAATCTGCACGGAGGCACCACCACCAGCGATACCCTTTTGCTGACGGATTTTGACCAGAGGTGCAACAGAGTCGACGATCATGGTCAGGTAAAGCACGGGGTTGAGGGGCAGCTGGGGGGCTGGCGGGCCGGGGAGGAGAGGGCGTTTGGGGTTAGGATTGGGAGGGGAGGCGGAGCGGAGGTGGTCGAGGACGAATGCCATGTTCTATATTCCCGCTTGGATGTTAGATCGATCTGTGTGAACTCTAATGGAGGGATTGGGTGGGTGTACCTTCTGAGCGGCGCTCAATTTCCCGTCGCGCATGAGCAGTTTGGTAAACTGCTCCAGAAGCGGCTCGTATCTTGTGCGGAAGTTCTCTGACTTGGGAAGAGTTTCGGGAGCAGCGAATTTCAGACCAGGGCCTAGCTCGGCTGCTTGCTGGGCGACCTGCGAGATCATGCTCTCGACAAGTGCGGCGGAAGCCTGGTCGTTGGGTTGACTGTGCGATTCGAGGTGGCTGCGGCGTACGGAGGTCGAGAATGACCTGGACCCTGAGGGACCGGTCTTGTTCTGGTCCTGGAAGACCTTGGGGGCGTATTTCTGCGCATCCTTGTCGCGGAGAAGGATCTGCGTTGGGTTGCGTTAAATAGATATTCTCGGCTTTTATTTTTATTTTTGCATGTCGACGACGAAGCGTGAAAAATAAAGATAGAGACGGAATCTCACCTCAGAAACCGGCGTTCCCTGCTCCAATTCCGGACTGGAAGGGGTCGCATCACATCTCTTATCCATGATCTTGCTCACTTCCGCGGCTTCCTCGCTCACATGAGGCATCGACTCAGCGGAGCGCTTCACCTCCTCTGCAGACTTTCCTTCACCGGAACCTGAAGAATTCCACCTCCTCTGTACCTGGACCGAGGAGGATAGACCGGATTTCATGCCATTGGTGGCTGATACAATGCAGCGTCTGTTCAGAGCAGTTGCAATGCTGTGTCGGGAGGCATTCGAGATTGTGACGGGGGGAGTGGCATGTTGGCGAATAATAGGGACTGCTGTCCTGGCAGCGAAAAGATTGAGTCGGGGCGGCATCTTTTTCTTTTTTTTTTTGGCTTGCGGTCGATCAAACACACCGCACGATGAATGAAGGTTGGATGAGTCCTCGACTTTCTTTCTGGTCTCGACTTTCGATTCCGCCGGCCGGCGAACGTTTTTCCTCCCGCATATGCTTAGTCATCTGTGTATGCCAAGAATTAGTTAGTTAGTTAATCCATCTGCATAAAGTATATCACTTTTCATGGCACTTTTTTTTTTTCATCCCTTTGAGAACTAATATCTGAAAGGGATCGGATAATCGGTTGATTCCTCTTCAATATTACTTGAGCAGGGGATGGATATAAGGAATACTATAAGTACTCGTATAGGACAAATGTCAGAAACAGATAAATCTACCAAATACAGCGTGCTCAGTAATTCAAACAAAAACCCTAACCCCAGCCCCAAACCAATTTGGCCTCCGCCAATCCCAAAGGAATTCACGGCCCAAAGAAAGTCGCGCGGAAGATAAGAGCTGTCAAGCTATGCTTCCAGGGTTGATTGATATTTTGTAAATTATAAAAGGGACTGGAACCACCGGAGAATAGAGCAACTAGGCTTATTCAGCTTTTCAAGAACATAAGAGAAACATATATCTGTCAGATACAGATAGAAGTGAAAACCTATAGCACAGATCAAATATGTGGCTGTAGCGCAATCGAATGAGGGTAAGAAGGCAAGAATGCTCAGATGCCTTGTGTTGCCTGGCACAGATTTACTGTGCGTTCAGAGTGTGAAAAAGGGCATCTTCATTCACATTGTCTGGGTACACATAAAAAGCGAGTGCCAGAATAACGTACCTAACAAAAGGTTAGCCAATCATTTATTGAAAAACAAGGGGAAATTTACGTACATCCCCAAACATAATCCACCCTCAAGATAGTTGGACTTGCCATCCTGGATAAGGAATGTAACAACCAGTCCAGAGATGAAGAAAGCCACCGTTTCAAAGATATGGAAATGAAGGGACATGGGCACATCCATGATCCAGCCCAGGATCACAAGGAATGGGGTGACGAAGAGCGCAATCTGAAGACTGCTTCCGATGGCGACACCAATGGCAAGGTCCATCTTGCCCTTGTACGCAACCACCACTGCTGTGACATGTTCTGCAGCATTTCCAACAATCGGGATTAAGACCAGACCAATAAAAGTACGGCTCATGCCTGTCTTCTCCACGATACTGTCGATACTACCAACAAGATAGTCCGCACAGATGGCAACCAGAATGGTCACGATGACCAAGGTAACACTGGCAGCCCATGGACTGAGCAGGTGTTCTTCCTCATGCTCTTCGTGCTCTTCCGGGTTCTCCGGGTCAATAAGATCATTGTTGGTTTCTTCGAAGAGCCGGGCATGCGACTTCAGCTGAAAGAAAAGATACATGACGTAAAGGATCAGAAGGATGATGGCCGTCCAGTGCGACAAGAACAAGATATTCTTCATCTTTTCGTCTGCGTTCTTCGAGGAGGATAAGGAGGCGTAAAGGGTGGCAGGGATGATCAGGGAAGCGGAGGAGACGGTCATGAGAGAGGACATGGTCGATGCCACGGTGCTGTTGAACGACTGCTCGGAGAATCGGAGGCCACCGACGAAGAAACAGCAGCCCAAGACCAGCAAGATGTTGGAGAGAATGCTTCCCAGCATGCTCGCCTGGACGACACGAATCTGGTTGTCCTTCAGAGCAATGATACTAACCTATCAACGACAATTATTAGACCCGATGAAGAAGACCTCAGGAAGAACAAAAACATACAATCAGCTCGACCGCGTTTCCAAAGGTTGCATTCATCAATCCACCCAGAGCCTGTCCCAAAGTTGCAGCCAGCTCCTCGGTTGCAAAACTCAGCAGCGACGCAAGCGGGACAATAGCTAAAAAGTTCAGCGCGAAGACAACGGTGCTATCCCACTCAAGGGCACCCGCAACGATACCAATTGGGACGAACACCAGGAGAACATTCACATAATCCCGGACGAGCGTGGCCCAGGCTAGCCGAATGACCTGAGTTGGCCATGTCGACCAATGTCGCTCACGCTTACGCTGAACTGAGTCTTGACGAACAGAAGCACTGATCAGGGCCTCTCTCTCGTCCGGCTCCGCGGGACCGTTTTCCGTTGAAAACCCAGTCATTCTTCTTGGTGGACCCAAGCTGTGTTTTCGAAAGGCTGAAAAGATATTTTTCGATGCTGTCGCTGATGAATAGGTGGCTGTGTTAGCGCAAGGTGTAGGGTTCCTGCGTAGTGTGGCTAGAGCGAGAAAGGTCTAGAAGATGACGGGAAATGGGATGAAATGTGGGGAGATATCAAGTGTCAACCAAAGCAAGAGAGAAAACGATAGGGCAAAAAAGGGAAAGGGGTTGTTGAAGGAGAGTTCTGTTGTTGAAAGAAAAGCAAGCTGAGTCGGGAAGCTCGGGTCATTACTGTGAGGATGGATGATGGATGGAGGAAAGAAAGAAGCGGAAGAACAGCCAAGGATGGTGTGATGATGATGATGAAAAGAGGGGAAGGGAAGATTCGATGAAATGAGAGAAATGAAACAATCAGTTTTACTGGCATCAATCAAAAGGTTGCACCTACACATTGAGGAAATCCACGGTCTGTGGCGGACGAATCCACGGGCGCCAAAAAAGGTCAGGATGTGGAAGTTGGAACTGATGAAAGATACTTTTTGCTACCAGGGGGGCAGTAAAGAGATTTAGTGAGAGGGACAAGGGTTGGAATGAGAGCAAGGTCTGGAATTGGATTATACCATCGTGGAGGAAGAAGACAAGAAAGAAAAGGATGTGGCTGGAGGAACCTTGCCAAACCTAAACCAGGCATATATACGCATCGGGTTTTCAGGATCAGACCTGGAGGTGGATGGATGGAGTTTTCCTGCTGCTTCTATTGGGTTATCTCGCATCAGCCAAGAAGTTCAAGATGCAACCATTCCTTTGCACAGCCTCACTCTCTCCACCCAAGTTTGAGTCTCTGTATAACTACAGAGTCACCATCTATTTACCATTCTTTCATTCTGACATGCTTCCAAGAGATATCGCATCTTATTCAAATATATCAAAATATCTATACTGCAAACTGGAAATCATCATCGTTATACGTCTATATAATTGAAAGACAGAACAGTGGATTTGCCAAAAAAAAAAAAAAGAATGGAATATCGGCTAAATTATTAGGATGGTCCTCCACCAAGTCCTGCGGACGGATTAGTAAAGACGAATCGCTTAATAACTAACTCTCTCTGGAAACTCACCTGCGGCGTATGCCAGATACCATGTGCGGGACGCGCCCCCGTCAATCCAACTGTAGTCAAAGTTGGATTGGGCGAAGAAGTTCCATGAAGAAGCAGGGCGAATCAGAGCTAGATTCGCATAAAGCACTCCCTTCCATCCGCCAGCCACATTTTCAGCGGGATCAGAAGCCCCCGAGGCGAACATGGCGTCCCATTCTTCCTGCACGAATTTCTGACTTCGCACGTATGACGAAGAGGGTAGGAGCGGCAGCATGTGGATGCTATGGAGAGAGTGAGTAATGATCAACAGAGGGAAGAACAAGGAACCATACCCTTGAATATACTCGAGGTTGTTCCCAAAGTAGGTTGTGTGGTCTATTTTATTTTCGAACAACTGTAGGTTCTGTTAGCAACCCGGCCGTCCCCAGTTTTGAGGGGGCAAGCTACTTACAATCCCGGTAACCTTGTTGGCGATAAAGTTGGCGGGCTGGTTGGTGTTGTCACTGTCCATTAGGAAGTAATTGTGCAAGCTACGCCGCAAAATACCGAGCATCAAGTTTCCCCTTGCTTCCATGCTTGCATCTCCAATGGTCTTTCCCCACATTTTGAGTGCATACGCAAACATCGTATCCTCCGACGTAGACTCCTGATCCTTTCCATCAAAGGACTCAAAGAGGCCTTTGGCCCACGAATGACCATGATACCAGTCGAATGAACGCGAGAACGGGAAGAGGGGATCGTCCGCAGCGGCGTTTCCCGCGTCACGGACAAGCATGTTCACCCAATCTCGGTTGTTCGGGAGCCAGCTCGGATCAAGGCGCCCGATAATGGCGGCTGCATGGATAAAGTAGCCGTAGTGGAAGTGATGATCATTATACAATGTGTTACCAAAGTCGGCCCCAGTAGAGCCTCCGTTGTAACTGGCGGACGATACAACGCCCTTCCAGACAGTGTCATAAACGAGCGGATACTGTTGGCCGTTCTGAATGAAACGGGCATAGGCCTTCTTCAAGTTTTCTAGAGCGGGAGCTGCCGAGGCGTGGTCACCGAGTAGCTGGTCGACGGTATATATCAAGGTAGCAAACTTGCTCAATGCCTTGCCGCTGTAGTACATGCTGTTGAGGTTGGTTTGGTTCTCGATACTCTGCTGGAGTTCAACTGCGGCTACACTCGCGATCACTTGTTGGGATGCCGCGGTGAGGAGAGGAGAGCTTCCTGCGGCAGGGGTCCAGGGTGCGAAATCCATAGTCACTGGGAGATCGGGCTCTGTCATTGTCCAGTACTCTCCAATTACTGCCGTGGCAATGCCCTTCGTCGTGGTCCTAAGGGTAATGTTCGTCATTCGGTCTTTGGTAGTAGAATCGAATGCCGCAACATGGTGAGGCAGAGCAAACATCATCAGAGGAGTGTTTTGGACATCCTTGCCCGACTTGGCCCAGGCAAGGCGATATGAACCAGTATTGTTCGTGACCGAGCCAGACACCGCTGCCTGTACAGGGAAGACGCCAGATGAGTTGTCGAACAGCTTTTCTCCAGAGGTGCCTCCCGGATTCTTTGCGACTTGAATTGTGCCTGACCATCCAGCAGGGCCCTGTAGATTAGTTGTAGATACCAACTTGAGATCGGGATCTTGCCCATTTTCTGGGGTGAGATAAAGAAGCCAGACAGTGCCGTCCGATAAAGTTGCACGGTATTTGAATATACCGGGTCGCGGAGAGCCCGCAGTAACCACTTCACGGAAATAAACAGCGCTTTGAATGACGGGCTGAAGCTGAGTGTAAACTGCAGTAACATAACCCATGCCCTGTACCACCGGGAAGACTATGTTCTGGGATGAGCCTGCCTGTGGTCGGAGTACGGCGTTGGCTGAGAATGGCAAGGGGTCTTCTGTGGTTAGGACTGTCGAACTTGAGAGTTCTGTGGCTGACAAAACGACAGATTGAATCCCAATCGGGTTGATATAGTATGATACCGGGTTTCCCGGGATATGAGAATTTGTTGGCCCGTTAGCAACTAGGTTGTATTCAATGTGCGAGACAGCCATGCCCCAGCTTTGCAAAATGCCGCTTCCTTTCGCCCAGAACACTGAGTACGGGTGAGTAAAGGTCGCATTGCTTTGGGTACCTAGAAAGAACCCAGCATAGAATTTATTGGTCTCAATTGGGCCGGTTGAGTTCTATGAATGTTAGCGGAGCCACTGAGCCTGTCTCATATAACTTACGATGCCGGTTTTAGCTACTGGATGGTCGTTCCTTGCAGAAACCACGGAGGGAATCGCACCCGTGGGTAGAGGGATGAATACGTCTTGATTAGTAGCCATCGTGATGAAAGAACCTATAATCATAATCAAGTTAGCGTGGGAACGATATAATGTCCCTCCAAAAACAGACCTTGTGCTACCTGCAAAGGCGTACTTGTCGGTGTATCCGAGGGGTTTGGAGTAACTGATTGACTAGATCCGATAATCCAGCTGGAGGGCGGCCTTGTTGAGAATAAATCGTAGATGTGATTATCACTGGATGTACTTGGCTTAGGTCTCGGTGTTGGCGTCCACCAGGCTAATGGTTCTGGTGGACTACTGGGAGCTGCGTCCGAGTCGTCTAGATTTATGCCTGGGAGCAACCAATCTAGCAGCGTATCTGAATCGCCAAGGGTATCAAGGAGATCAGAGACATCAAAAGGATTCCCTGAATCTGTTGGGGTGGGCTCTACATATGGATGGCCTTCGTGCTCAAGTTTGGTTGGATAGAACTATATGTCGTCAGCAGTGAATAGAAACCTGGGCAATAGATGCGAGTATACTCACACCTTGTGTTTCAGGAGGTAGCAGTCTTGCACCCTGTGTAGACGGAGGATACTGAGTCTTGAGGGATGTGGGCGTCTCCAATCTCGTAGGTCTTGGAGCGGCGTATACTGTTCTTGCAGCGAGTAGCCATATTAGCATGGTGGAAGGAGACCACGTTGATCTGGACTCCATCTTGAAATGATTGTAATGGGGACGTTGAATTATGCAACAAAAAATAGAGAGAGAGAGAGATATATATATATGGAATCAATGAAGGAGTGAATGTAAGAGGCACCACATTAAAGTGAGATGCCGCCCTTTTTGGATGAAGAATGAATGTTGATATCCTTGTCTGGTGCGGAGAGAAGCTTGCCACGGGTCCTGGAATAAAGGAGTGTCGCAGGTTTAATTCTAGGTAAAGGAGGGGAATACAGCAATCGCTGGACAACAATGCACTATGAAAAGGGCAGGGGAAGTAGTAGAGAGCGTGATAGGACCCGTTACCGATACATGAGCGAGGTACCCTACTGACAGCTCGACTGCAAAGGAAGGACAGGACGGAGACCAGCACAGATCAAGAACATTTGGAATCAAGTAAAGTGGCTTACAAGGCTTAAATATGAGCGGATCTCTAGCAATTTGCGAGGAATCTTGCTAGTGCCGAGCAAACACGCCCGCTTGGAAGAGGCGTAGGTGTACGCGTGGGGGAGAGACAAAAGTATCACGAAAATGCAGATCTGCGCAGATGTGAGTATATGAAATAGCCCCGAGGCAAAACAAACAACATTGGTGGTCACCCGAAGAGGGTAAAAAAATGCAGGGTCGAGGACCTGGAATGCTCCCACCAAGCCACCGAAGCTGTATCTCTGGAGTGGGCCTTGGAGGTGTTTTAAAGGCATAGGTCACACAGGAGCATTCACGGAGATGACTTACTTGGAACGACTGATTGAATCATTTGATAGAAACCTGCTGTGTATGTCGAGATCTCCGAATGACGGGGGTGTGTGTGATAGTTGGAGAGTCCACAGAGGGTGGTGGAAGAGGAATGAGGGATGTGGAGCAAGGCAGCAACAGGAGAGGCAACGCGGGACACTAAAATAATCTCGATAGCTTCTTGGTCAGCGTCAGTCGAGTAACTAATTCATTAACTAGAGATACCTGATACCTCTTATGAGCCACCCTCTTTTTCTTTTTTCGATATTCGCGATGACCAGGGATGACTGAATTTTGCTTGCCGCGTGTCCATTGTTTACCAACGGCTTCGAGGGTTGGCGTCGTGGTTCTCCAGGAATGCGCCCCAAAGCTTGAGCTTGCCCTTCCCATGCTCCTAATTCCCAATTGATTGTAATGTTGTGGTGCAATCCATGCCATGAGGTGCCACCGCCCCAAATGTGGGTGTGGATGCGTTCATGGAAACCTCGAAAGGTCGCAGTTTATACCCCGCACGGCCTTGATTAAGACCTCAGCAGACCAGATCATCCTCTCCTCTAAAACACTGCTTATTCGGTCGAGGCTTGGAAGATGACCAACCATGGGCATTTTGAGGCTAGACAGCATCATGCTACGTCTATTGAAAGAGTCTATCTAATCCTAGATCGGCACAGCACACACATCCTTATTCGATTTTAGCTTCCTATATACGCCGTATACATATTAATATGACTCGGGATCGTGATAATGCAGAATAATCTATGATCGACACAGGAAATCGAGAGACATGGGTCGTAGTTCTTGTAGACCCCCCCCCCCTCTCTCTCTCTCTCTCCACCAAACGGACGGACAGCCGGTCTCGAAACTAAATCGTGGGCTTCTCCATCGGCTTGATGATGCCCTGCTTGATCATCACACGAGGCTTGGTAGACACCTGGAAACTTTCCTTGGTAGACCATTCGGGGCCTATAGGGATGCGAAGAGACCTCTCGTATTGTTGTCGGCTCTCGAAGGGGTGAGGGAGCTGGGTCGCTAGGTACTTATTGTTCTATATTGGAGGGTAAACGATGTCAGTCAACTTGTCACGAGGTGGTTTCGAACAGGGTCTTCCTTACCTTCTTGATGCGTTTTTCATTGATGATGACCCGTGAGAGTTTGGCATCTTTTCGATTTTCAGGCTTTACTCCCTCCACGGTGGTCAAGAACCGCTTCTGTCGCTTCTGCTGCTTCTTGCTCACCCCGTCGCCGGTCCAGCTGCCCCAGCCCGGAAGGGTGTTGTCAATCACCTGGTCACCTTCCTCTTTGACAGTGTCTAGCTTTTCCTGCTCGAATTCTTGTACGACCTCATCCCCAGCGAAGGCTCGTTTCACGAGGTCATGGTTCTTGAGAAGGACTGGCACACTCCGTTCGTCATCACTGTCATACTCTCCGTCTGCGTCGGTTGGTGGCGGCGGTTTCGAAGACTTGGCCTTGGGAATTACAGCACCCTTCTTTAAGCTAGATTTCGCTGACCCCGTGCCGACAGGCGTGATGTCGATAGTCTGGGACGAGTCGTCTGCGGTCGTACGACGGTTGTTTCGAGTTGTCTGCACTAACCAGGGGTTCTCTTCTTCGGCATCAGGCTCGTTCTGAGCACTCACCTCGTTTGTGGGGCGTGCAAGAGGTTTGTTATTCGCTTTCGAGGCTGGCTTCTGGGTGGAGGGGCCGCCGACCTTGATCTTTGCATCTTGGTCTGTATCTAGCTCGGGCTCATCCTCGGATCCCATTGCTTCCTCGAATTCGTTTTTAGCTTGCTGTTTCGTGCTCTTGTCGAGTTGGGATTTTGTCTCCTCTGAATGACCAAATTTACGACGACCAACTTCAGACTCAGCCTCGGATTGAGACTCCTCTCCATGTAGTTCACGATTAAGTCGTCGGATTTCGGCATCATTTTGTGCTTTGCGGGATGCCTCGGCGTTTTGCATGAACTTCATAGAGAACAGCTTAGCGTGAGGGCCCTGGGTTTCCTGCTCGGCCTCGTCGCCTCCTTCAAGCTTGTTTAGCTTTTTGAGCAGCTTCTGTTTTTCGACATCAGAGCCTTCCTCGTCCCAGGGGTTCTCCTCGTCCTCCTCCGAGCTGGATGATCCTAGAAAGTCATCGTCATCGCCCCCTCTGACGCGTTTTCCCTCAATCCTCTGACGCAACTCCTCTTCCCTCTGCGCCAGGTCGACAGCACCATGTCGGGCGTCTTCATCCCATGCCGTTCTGCCGGTCTGTTTCAAGCTCTTTGCCCATTTACTTTCCTTGTGCTTGGAGCCCATTCTAGCCTCGGCTCTTCGTCGTTCGTTCTGCTCTCGTTCCTGCTCCTCCAAGTCGACACCGGCCTCGAGAAGGGCTTGTCTCTCCTTTTGCTCCAACCTCTCCTGTTCCTTTCGGTGTACCCGGCGGTACGACTTGCTCTTGATTTTCTTAATTCGCTTGGCTCGCACTTCTTCTCTGAAGAGTAGGTCACGACGCTTGCGCAATTCTGCTCTTCGGGCTCGGATCTCCTCAATCGGCAGCTGGCGACCCTGCAACTCCTCGAATTCTTGGACTTGGTCTTCGCCAGATTTCCCCTTGGCGTCGGTAAGTCCACTCTCGACAAGGATATTTTGGATTGTGCTTTCCAGGTCTGTCTTTGCCTGAACGGCACCCATACGGTGGGACTGCTGTGCGTCGGGATCGGGCAGGGGGAACATGAGATTTTCCGCCCTGCGATTGGCCTTGACTGTCTCGATCCAGCGACCAAGAGTTTCCTTGCTCTTTTCGTATGCGGCTGCTCGATCAAGACGATCCTGTTGCCGTTTCGCAAGGGGAGCATCTAGTTTTCCAGGGATCCCGGCGGAAGCTGTGGGGCCAGTGACGGTTGAATCAACATGTTTTAAAGAGCTCTTTAGGCGGGAGTCGGTAATCGACGAGAGGAGGTCAGCTACGGTTAGCTTTTTGGTAGAGGTTAATCCGAATTCTGACGGGGTAAGATGTTCTTGCCCGGCTTGTGATTTTCGTGTTTGTTTAGAGGCAGCATTTGTACCCATAGCATCCACAAAACTCTGTAGTTTCGAGAGGCCATCTTCGTTCCCAAGCTCCTCTTCAGACAACGACAGATCGTCATCGTTGTCATCCTCGGAGAGATTGCTGTCTTCGCTTTCGGAGATATCACCATCCGAATCTTCACTCTCGGCGGCTTTTTTGGCCTTCGACGATGCCCTTTTAGCCTCTTCTGCTTCTTCTGCGGCGTTCATGTCCCAAGCGCTGACCAAATCAATTGCGTCCTCGCCGAGATCATCATCGTCGTTAAGATCTTCATCTGCGTCCGACTCATCCCCTTCGGACAGATTCAATTCCTTCCTGCGCTTCTTATGGGCATCTGCGTTTGATTTGCCCTTGAATGTCGAGCTTCCCCGGAATGTAAAGCCTTCAAATCTTTCCTCATCACTTGAGCCCATGGCTTCGTCGCTATCCAACTCGCTGTCGTTATCGCTGTCCACCTGACCTATCTTCCATCGATGACCTTCACCATCGCTGCCCGCATTCGAGCCATCGTCTGAGTCGTCACCGACCCGACGACGTTTATTGTCTGGGCCATCTGAATCTGCGGCATCGCGCCCGGTGTTCCGCTTGCGTTTGAACAAATCGTCATCGTCGCCTAGTCGGCTACGCCGGATTTTGACTCTGGTGGGATTTTCTTTCTCTGCGATAGCAAGAGCATTCAGAATCTTTCCAGATCTTCGCTTTACTGTGGGTTGTTTCTTGAACGCTTCGTCTCGGGGACCGCGCTGCTGAGTTTGCTTGCGAGGCATGGTGGTGCGCTCGGTGGAAACGAAATAGACAGCGGAAGCAAATTAAAAACAAGGATATCTTATAACGAAACAAAACCCATCTGAGAGCTTTGTAAATAGCTGCTCAGGCAAAAAGCGTGGGGTGGTTTGGAACGTTTTTTTTTTTTTTTTTTTTTCTATCTTGCAAGATGGGCAGAAAAAAAAAATAATTTTCTTGCCAAGGCGGAGAGCATCTTCTTCTTAGCGCACCTGCCAACTTTCAGCAACTCAGAAACCTTTCCGGCCGTCAACACCGACAATCGGATGAAGGAAATCGTTGAATGAGTCCTGGTATTATCGATTCTCATAACTTGGCACAATGGTTAAGCCTTCACCAACGATGATGGCGCGTCTGCGCCTGACCACGAAGCAGGTCAATGGTGGTTACTACAAGGGAAACCGGACGGGATCGATGGGATACTTCGCGAAGAACGGATCTTATGTGATCGACTGGAAGAAGGTCCGCACCTACGTGGTGCCTGAGAATCTGAATGAATTCAAGGTGCGTTCTTTCGATCTTTAGGTTGACGATAATCGATGCTGGTGGCCCAAGACTAACATAACATGTCCCGAAGCTCACACCCTTCGTGACAAAACGCATGGCCCCGACAAGGAGCAAGTACACCAATGATCTGGAGAAGAATAGCAAGATCATCACCGTTGAACGCGCTTTCGGGGGCAAGGATTATCTCGATATGTGGGCATCGGACAATGGACAGGAGGTTCTCGAGCGGGAGCGACTGGAGGAGGAATCGGCATCCAGCGGAGCGACTCGCCAATAAACCACCTTGTGCAACGGACGAAAGCTTTGCAGAATCCAAGGCCCCTTTCGAGCCACAACGCTGCACAACTCACACATATCTCCCCGTAGACATCCCGGGGCAGAGGAGGGTGACCGGCCTTCGAAACATGGGGCTTACGCCGACGATCGGATCCTATATCTAACCGTACGATCACCATCGGTTGTATTATTATATGTACAGTATTTGAGGCATCAGGCGAAGAAGGATATATCACAAAATGGTTGGCAGAGGAGAAATGGTGCCGCTGGCCCTTAAGACTCCCTGGCATGATATTGGTTTGCGGCGTATCTCTGGGATTGTTCACATAGCACATGTTTGCTTTTCTTTGTCGTTTTCGATGTGGTTGTGAAGATTCAACGTACATGGAAATCTTCATTTAAATACCCTAAATACAGTTCGAATATTCTTACCTTGGTTTCTATCTTAGCTGGGAGGTGGAATGAATCCATAGGAATTACGAGGAGTAGTCTATCCTCTCTAAGCCAGGCTCTTTGTCTTGATATAGATTTTATGCATGATCATCCGTATATTAGGTTGATATAATCCAATTTAGCACCAATCAAGAAAATAGATACTCAAGGGCTTATATTCCCTAATCTAGGTTTGCTTAATATTGTGAAGTGAAGCCTCAAACGAAAGAAAAGACAAATACTCGATTCGGCAGGTTTAGTTAACATTCTAAACATGGAGAGAGAAGGAGGATCTACCGAGGTACTTGGTTGAATTGCTCCTGAAAACGTGTAAAAACCTGCTTCCAATCTTCGTTCATATTGTAAATCCTAAAAGAAATTATGGTGAAACAGCAAAAAAGTACCTAAGGTCCTTTGGAACTGGACTCGTATGCACCGAATTAGGTCCATGCGAGTTGGTTGATGTCGTCCGGGACATTCCAGCCGTGGCATATGCATACCCTCTTGTACTCTGCGATCGCCTCGCTTACGGTGTAGTCTTTCCCCCAGTTTTTAGGGTCCAGTCGCGCTGGCTGTGGCACTGGGTTCAGAATCGCCATGCGGACCTGCAAGAGGACGCTTTCGATGGATGAAGTTGGTAACCAGCCCGAGTTCGTCAGTAGCTCCATGCACATGGCGCCCCCGGCTGTTATGTGTCCACCACCACCACTGCTGAATCTGAGAAATCGGGGACGAATAATACGGACAAAAGGCGGAGATATAGGGAATTGCGAAGGATAACGAATCTCTAACACAATGCTTGTCAAGCCAGCCGAATTGAAATCCCGCGCTAGCGGATGATTAGGATCGAAGCTGTGTAGCTCGACGATCCACTGGTAGACGTTGCTGATCAGATTCTCGTTGATGTACCAACCCAATTCATGCATGGGCTCTTTCTTCTGTGTTCTTAGCGCCACTCGGAGTTGCTTCTGCAGAACCTTGGTAGCCGTTGGCGTTGCGTATGTGGGGTCTCCGAGTAACTGCACGGATGATGGATCAAGGCTACCTGGTTTGAAGTCTGTCTTTAGTACGGTGCTTTGAACGAGACCAGTGGATTTGGGTTGCTCGTGGCCAAACCCCTCTTCAGAGTCTGAGAGGAGAAGAAGTTGGTCTTCCATCAGCGTTGCAATGCTGTCGGCATCGTCATCATTGGTACTGTTTCCTGTCGCCAAAATTTCCTGTCCTTGAGGTATTTTGAGAATCGATTTTAATTCTTGTAACCGAGCCGCCTTTTTTTTGGTTTTCTTCTTCACTTCTCTTGGTGATGTATGTATCCGGTGACTATTCACAGCTGATAAGGGGATCTTGATCTGCTGTTGCTGTGGCCCTCTGACTAAACATGAGGGATCTTGATCATAGATATTTGAGGGCTGTCGAGGTTTTGATTTATCCAAGCTCTGGGGGATTGTTTGGCACTTGACAAAAAGATATCTTGGTTGAATCCAATCCACATCCCCCACGACATAATGAGGTCTAGAGGAGACATACTCCGCAGGCGCATTGACTACCTCATTCAATGATATAGCGGTTGAGCATTTCAAAATACTCTGAGGCCACTGCCAATTCTGATACACTGGTGAAAAATTTCGATTGCAGTAACCAGTGGAGACAGAGAAGTCCTGTGACATGTATACGCCGTCACCAAACTGCCGGCCATTAACGATCTGCTTGTAATGAAGCCCTTCTCTTAGGATCCCATGCCAGTTGCACATTGGACTTCCATGCCAGGCGAAAAGGGTCGGGTATTGAAGTTGAAGACGCAAAGCAGTGCGAGTGACAGACGCCACAAATCGCTCTTCCTTATCTGGCGCTCCCTGTGCAAATCTGAATTGCAAATACGACTCCATGCCGGAAACCTGATGTTCCGGGTCATCGTCATAAATTATGACGGACCGGTTTGAGCCAACAATCCATTGTAGCAGAAGCAGTGCGGATGGAGATATTCGATGCTGCCATTGAGCAAGCGAGGCCGGCTTCGCCCCGTACCACTCGTCGACGAAAGTTTTCATCTCTGTCACACTAGGGAGGGTATCTAGCAGTGATAGAAGAGCCTTTAACTTTTGATCATTCCCGAGAGAATCAAAGTTGGTATCGTAGACCACAAATCGTACTAATTCTCCATGGAGACTCCCTTCCCACTCTTTTTGATCCGTCGTGATATTCCGAAAAATTGGATATGATAGGCAGATGTCCGGCCATTTAGAGACATCTTTCACGTAAGCATGTAGCTCAGGAGGCTCCCCCTGTGTACCCTGGGCTACAGGAAGCATGACAACAATCCAATCGCCGTGCTTGAGGTTGATTGAATTGCCTACACGAAGACATAGGCCGCTCGGTTCCGTAGTGAACATCTGTCCTTCATAGGCTTTCCACGTGATGGAGTTGCTTGTAGGAGGAGGAATCTTCAGCTGGAGGCCATTGGGAAGGTTATTTAGTTTTCCGGAAACGATGCTGGTGTATGCAAAGCTAATGAGTAGGTCAACCACGTACGGCTGGGACGAGATCTCCCACTCCAAGCTAGGACCCATCCCGAGGGCTAAGTATTGATACAAGCAAAGGCCATTTGAGCAGATAAACGGCTTAATAGCTTCAAACCCTGCGTTGATCTTGCAGTAGCAATTGAGGCAGAACTCTGTACACTTCACAAAGCGGCGCAGGGTGAACTGCATAGCTACCAGGAGCAAAGACATATCGGAACGGTTCTGGACGTTGGCAAGATGATCGGCTACTAGAAATGCCGGTGACGACGCACTCCAGTCTTCAACCTGAAAGTATTTGGGGTTCTCTCTTTCTCGAATATCTGTGATTTTTCCTTGACCATCGCTCACATATAATTCCGCACCGGTCCAGGAAAACCCGTAGTCAAGGCGGCATTTGACTATGTGGAGGAAACGCTCGTTAAGGAGGGAGTTGAGCGATTTCCCAATGAATATAGGGTTCAGAGCCGGCTCTAAATTGGTGACTTCATTCACATCTGCGGGCTTTTGTGCTTCTTTGGAGGCAAAAATATGACGCGCGCAGTTGAGACTCGGCTTGTACGACTCGCAGACACCAACATACATTTGGATAAAGCCTCCTTCTGCCCCTCGGCTGGAAACAATGTCGGCCAATGGTCGATAGTTTTGCGGGTAGCGAAGCAACAGTACAAAAAAGTCTGTAGGGCGAACATTCCACGCTTGCATAGCTTCCACTGATATGCCTAGTTTCGCAATACGCGACGAGGCACACAAGATAACCGCCCCGTTTAGTTCACCCAGATATCCAACACGCAAACCAGCATTTCGAGCCTTACGAAGGTCCGATCGTATGTTCTCCCGCAATTCTCGATCATCGAATCTTGGGCTAAAGTCCTTTTCGTCCTCCATCTCCCAATCCATTTCGTCATAGGCATCTTCAAAATCCTGGTCACTATCATCTTGCAATCGATCCCACTGGCAATCACCCCCTAGAGTAGCCTCATCTAAGCACTCTGAGATAGCCTTCAAAAAGTCTCGAACAGAAAGGCCATTCCACGAGGATTGTGAGGCCTCTAGAATCATAGGGACTGCTTCAGGAACCTTATCATTCTCGATATAGGCAAAGTATTGGTGGCTTTCTGGGTATTCTGATGTATCTGTGCGAGAGGTCAGTAAACAGCCCAAGACAACCCGATCGGTGACCCAGAGCTCAGTGATTCTGTCTACTCACCTGGGACTGAGACTTGAATCTTGATTGAATTTGAGTTGGAAGGAACTCTGTAGGTAAACGCGATAAGTCCATCTTCACTGCCGCCCCTCACATCGGCCAGTCGGGGGAAGAGCCCGGGAACACAAGCTTGGACCACATCTCTCTGGAAGTCCTTCCGGGACATGGTGTGTTGTAGTGCTTGCTGGGGAGCAGCCATGACTTAGCATGGATAGAGGATAGGCTCCGCGTTTGGTGGATGTATGAGGGATAGGAGAATGCTAGATAGAGGTTGACAAGAGGAAATGTGGCATGACGACAAAGGACAGTCATCCCCCAGAAGGAGAGAAAAACGATTTCCATAACTAATCCAGGGAAGAAGGGGGATTTAAATGAAGTCAATCTGACCAGAGTTCAGGGTTGTCTGGGTGGGCTGCGCAGTAAGTAATTCAACGGAAGCTTGTAAACGAGTGAATTCTACAAGCTGAATATGGACACTACATATACAATGACATCTGTGGCTGCTCTTCACACTGATTGAACAGGGACCACCAGAACAACAACGGGATGTTCCTGACAATCAACTCAGGTACATAAGTAGTATATATAGCTTTATCCCCCTCCCCCTCTTTTGCTTCACTGTGACGTGGGACGTTTTTATCGGCTTGTCGATTCCAGAGCATTGTTGGTATCTTCCCACTCCCTTCCTTCCCTTGAAAAATATGATGTCTCAAAGGTTCTAACCAAAATGATCAATGACTGAGCATAGGAAAAAATCAATGGAAGACCGGAAATACTCATGAGCTCCCGCTGGATCGAGCGCCAGTCACAACCCAGGAACGCGTCTCACGGATGACAATATGGGCCTGACTCGATTGACTGCCCGCATCCCAGGAGGGCAAGGCAGATACCGTTGTCGTGTTTCCCTGATCAAGAGGAATTGGTACGAGAGGATGATGTCCGCGCTTGCTTCCCATGGTACTCGTATCGTATATGTACCGAGAATACTGGGTTTTGAAGGATGATTCATATTCAACGCCTTGGATACGCAACCCGTTGGACTTGAATTGGTTAAGAAATGGTTTAAGCTGGCCCCAGCATGCTGTGACGATACTTGTGCACTGGATTGTCTGCATGGTGATGGTCACTTTAAAATCGTTAAAGGTTTGGTCGTGAGACTGCGCTGTATCATGGGTTAGGATGATATCTGCAATAATGGCAGCAATGACACTGCACCCGTGGATCAGTTTATGGTTATCTATTATGCGGGAGATAGGGATGAGTTACTGACAATATGCGGGTCATGAAAATACTGGCGAAAACGGCCTTTTTCTGCAGTGAGGCCTGAATCCGAAATATCAGAAATAGGGCCTGGGTGATGAGCAAAAGGTCTGTTGCGATATTGGTGGCTGACAGAAAATAATGCCAGCCAACCTATACAGATGATAACTGCTTGTCAGCTTCCTTTCGAGTGTCCAGAAGGATCCTGCAAAATTACCAGCTGAATACATTTCCCCTCGATATAATCCCATGGATTGGGGACTTTGCATTGAAAAGCGGTCCCCAATACCGCCACAACCATCCAGACCGTGATCAGGATCTGTAGTATGGTCGCAAGCAAATGATCCTTATCTACGGGTGTAAGGTTTCTAATAAAGGCAGAGATGGATATTTTCGAAAAGTACAAGCTCATGGTGTATAGGAAAGATGCGGAATATTGAGCCTGCAAACGGGTTACCCTTAGCCTTGCGCACATATCACGGGAAGATGCACCTGAGAAGGTCCGCATCAATTACATACCTTCATAATACCTTGGAGATGTATGGCACTGATTGTGGACAAGTGCTCTCCATATCCGTTTGTGACAGCAATTGAAATTGTGATTGATTGCCCGATGCAGAAAACCTGTTTGTATAGGTCGCAAAGCCAGCCCTATTAGCCCCCAGACTAGGCCATTCTTGCAGGTCCACCTACTAGAGAGGCAATAATAAGGTAGTCATCACTGGTGAGCTTCCGAAAAATATGATATTTGGTTCCCAGTCTAAATATCACACTTAGGACTGCTGTCACCAGAAGAAACCAGGTGGTAACATTAATGGCCGGGTCTTTGCTCTCCTTGGTGAGTTGACTCATGAAGTCAGGCGTGGCTTCGAAAAGAGATTTACTTGATAGCTGATAAAATGGGATGGCTCGCGAAGAAGTGCTCGACTCGTCATGGAGCCTTTGGGACCAGAGGCCGACATGGCTCTCCATAAAGTATGACAACCTTGACTATATGGGTTCGTGAGCATGGACCAGCAGAGCACTTCGATGCCTGGCTATTCAAATCACTTATGGATTGCTATTCATTGCTGACTGGTTCTTGCTCCTATTCCGGAAATCGAATCTTACTATGACCGAATATATTACATGTCCGTGTGCATTCTCCTTTTGTGGAGGCAGAGGATAGAATGCCTGCAAATTATGGTCCCTGGTTCATTACTTGCCAGGTAGTTTGCATGGGCCTATACAAAGAAATACCAACAGGAGGGAAGTTAGACCACTAGGAAACAGCTGGGGATACTCCTAATCAGTGCAGGCATGGGAAGCAATATCCTTGCTCAACTGTTGCTTCCTTGTCACCGCGCTTTGTGTGATCGGCATACATGCATACTTGCACACACACGAGCGATATTTCTCCCTTTATCTACGAATGCACCAAGCCGTGGCTGAGTTTACACTAAAGCAGACTATCCTGCATCCCGTGAATCCCTATTTGCGAGAACGAAGGCCTCTGCTTCTAGGAAAGGACTGGGTTTCTTAAAGACCCAACAACCCTACATTGATTCATTATTGTCTTATACTTCGCGCTATCGAGCGCTAGTTTACTGACCTGCAAGCTCAAGTGATTGTACATCACTCATGAATCAAAAGTTCAATTCTGATTCTATTCATATGAGTAGGACGGCCATTTGTTGCGCCCAAGTCCGGAGATTATTTCTAATACTCTCACCCCTCATCCTTATTGACTGGTTTGGTTGATCTGTAAATCCACCACTACTGGTACAAGACTCAGCCATGGAGCAAATTGAGTTGCAGTCTACCGACCCAGAGAGTCGGGGGACTGGTAGCAAGAATGATCGTGATAGGCTTGGTCTGGCAAGACTGGGGAAGAAATCAGTTCTTCAGGTATGCGCCAAAAGTTTCTATTGCAAACTTGTTATCCTGCCGTGAGAAAACCCTAATGGTTTCCTTGACTCAATAGCGGAGTTTTGGAATCCTATCTATCCTCGGATTTAGCTGCACTATTTTGGCTACATGGGAGGGCTTATTTGCGTAAGGAATAGACGTTGGTACATTGGAAGAATAACACAGCTGATGAGAAACAGACTCTTTTTAATGCCTTTGTCGAAGTAGGGTCAACCACATTAATGAGCTTTTATGACCGGCACTAAAGGACATAGTGGTGGTTCGGCAGGTGCTATTTACTCTTATATTCTGGCCTGGATAGGCACTTTCTGCACCTTTGTTGTGATTGCAGAGCTGGCCTCAATGTGAGAACACAAGGATCTATTTGGGCTCTTGCCTGGTATCACTGGGGAATGACTTCTTCCTAACCGTTGGTAGGGCACCTACGTCGGGTGGGCAATATCACTGGTGTGCTATGCTGGCTCCCCCACATATGATGAAGTTCCTGAGTTATATCACAGGTATGGAATATCAAAAAAAAAGTAAATAGATCTCTTAAACCAACAACTGCTGATTCCCAACACAGGGTGGGTAACTGTGATCGGATGGCAGGCCGGGTTTGCCTCCGCCGCATACCTTGCCGGAACAGAGATCCAGGGCGCTGCGATCCTTGCATACTCAAATTACACCCCCCATGCATGGCAAGGTACACTTATCCTTTGGGCAGCGGTGGTTCTTGCCCTTGGTATTAATCTCGGGGGGGGAGGGTTCCTGTCTCGTCTCGAGACCGTGGTTCTCGTTGTCCACATTTTGGGTTTCTTTGGAATTCTGATTCCACTGACTTACATGGGAAGACACAGGTCAAGTTCTGAGGTATTCCAGGAATTTCTGAATGGGGGCAATCTTCCAACCCAAGGGGTATCATGGTTTGTAGGTATGATGGGATCTGTCTTTGCCTTTGCCGGCGGGGATGCAGCGGTCCACGTATGTCCATGGATAGTACTCCTTTGATCCCCCTGAGATCAGACACTAACAGCACCGACAGATGGCTGAAGAAGTCCAAAATGCATCTGTAGCTGTGCCACGTGCTATTCTTTTGAGCATTCTCATTAACGGCACCCTGGGCTTCAGCATGTTGATAGCTGTTCTCTTCTGTATGGGAGACATTGAAACCGCGTTGGCTACACCAACAGGCTACCCTTACATGGAAATTTTTCATCAGATTACCGGTTCTGTCTCCGGGGCACTAGGGATGTCCTCAGTGGTTCTGATAATCGGTGTCACTTCTGTGATTGGCATGCTCGCTGCGACATCCCGGCAACTCTGGGCGTTTGCGCGCGATCGAGGAGTGCCTGGTTGGCGCATATGGAGCCATGTGAGATGAGACAGCTTTTTATTCCGCATCATGAGGACAAAAGTTAACAAATCTGTAGGTTTCCACATCAAGAGCACTTCCCACGAATTCAATCTACCTCACCATGGCCATCTGTTGTCTGTTAGGCTTGATTAACATCGGCTCAAGCGTCGCGCTCAATGATGTGGTGTCGATGACCGTTTCCGGCCTCTATACATCTTACCTCATTGTGGTCGCGTTGCTTTTTTACCGCCGTACAACTGGCCAAATATCGCGGATCCCCCAAGGGGATTCGATGGTGGCTAATGTACCTGGCGCCGAGTTGGTATGGGGCCCGTTCCACGTGCCAGGAATATGGGGAGCCATGGTCAACGCCTGTGCCCTAATTTATATTCTCATTATTATTTTCTTTAGTTTCTGGCCTACTCAATTGCCGGTAACAGCGGAGAACATGAACTATAGCGTGGTGGGGACCTGGGGTACAATATTCCTCGCGGTGTTGTACTATGCGGTGCGCGCGAGGAAGGTCTATACTGGACCAGTTAGGGAGATTGCAATTCCCTTGCCATGAGCTTGTGCGCTCAAGGCGCAAAAAAAAAAGGGAAAAAATCGATGATTAGGAGCCGACCGAGTGGTACCCCTTTGTAGGCTTATTCTGGGCTGAGATGCATGAAATGTTGCGATGATCGACTCGACTAGTTAACTATTGATTGTGTGTATATTCATATTGTCAGCAACCAGGCAATACTGATTTAACAGGAAAATGCAGCATGCTCCATTCAATGTCCTTCTATGGAATAGATAAAAATGAAAGGTCCGCGGTAGTGTGTCTGTGACATTTTTCCCCCAATAGGAAGTAGTGTCTCGATGCAAGACCAGCTATTAATAATTCGTTGACTGGGCCCTGAAACTATCTCAGAGGGATTTTAAAATGCAGGGGAATATGCCGATTTACCTACAGAGCAAGTGACGACGACAGTCGACTCACCGCGGAGTGGTACCGATGAGCATGAAGCGAAGATCCCCCCCCCATTCCCAATCCGATCAGGGAAGTAGATAGGTTATTTCAAACCCTATAACTGGTAAATGTTTGTTCCCCAAGAGGAAACTCTTGACCACCCGAAAACTACATAGAGCCGGGGTACGGGAAAACTCACCAGCCAGGATGAAAACCCGTCAGCTCCACTGGGTCACAATGGCTGAATCATTGAGAATTAGACTGGGCAAATGGCACCAGACCAGGTCTTGATAATGACTGTCCCAAGGCTTGAATCGAACAGGGTTTGGTCTGCGCTGGGGCTTCCGACGGCCGATGGTTAGAGCAGAAGAGAGAAAGAAGTCAGTCCCAGCTCGACTTCTCAGTATTTCGACTGTCTTGATCTGTGACAGACATATCCAAGGAACACAAAATTAGCTAGGAGTCAACTGGTTTGCGATTTTCCATCCGCACATGTTGCGCATAGCACCGAGGTTGAGGGTAGTAGAGTAGAATCAAGATAATCAGGGAATCGGTGTCTCTTCCACGACCCATGGGTCTTTCTTCGTAGAAAATAGAGACATTCCATATGAAACAACGTCAGTGGGTCGGATCCATCGTTCAAAGCCATCTGTTTGACTTTGACCTGTCGGGCTGGAGATAAGAATTATTAGCCGGGTTATTATTGGCGGCGACGATCATCGATGGATGTGATGAATCGGGAAATACTCGCGAGAGCTTCTTGCAGAGTTTGCGCCGGATATGAGGTACGAAACATCATCATCTTCTTCTCTGTCAATCAAAGAGTCAGTAATCTGGAGGCCAGCTGGACTTGAAGCCATAAGGATGCGCCTCCATCATACTTGCAAACCCCCAGACTGACCTCGAATCCCACAACTGAGACTATCCCCAGATATCCCTCCATCCCTAGACCTTCTTTATTTCATGCCGTTCCACTCTTGAGACAGGACGATCACGTAGAATATGTATGGGAAGGACAATTCCGCGGTTCACAACTCGTCGCCACGAGAACGCCGCATCCGTGTTAGCGCTGAACCTGGTCTCTTTCGATTCAGACCCCCCTGGGAAGGGGCTTCAGAATCTAGCTTCAGATTTGAACTTTGGTCTGGCTTGTGCCGTTGGGAACTTGAGATCCGAGGTTCGTTGATCCTGTTTGCGGGGGAAGGGGGAAGGGGGAAGGAATGGGATTTCATATGTTTCGATGCGAGAGGTACATAGAGACAATTAAATCGGACCCTTTCGCCCAACTGCGGCTTCCTGCATCACTTTTGCGTTCGCTTACCCTACTTATATTACCTTTGCTTTCTTCTTCATTTTGGGTTCTATTTGCGTTCTCTTCTATTCCTACTCTCCCTTGATCTCCACATACCTGGAGTATTTATCCATTATGGCTACTGCAGGAAACATCCCCCCTGGCTGGCTGGGAAACCTCTCGGAGGATCAGGAAGCCAAACTGCGGCAATTATGGGGTATTCTCTTGCTGCTGAATGCTGTCTCTTTCGAGACGGAGCAATCCACCGAGACCAAGATCGGGGAGGCGGCCGACAGGCTGTCGCTCAAGCGCACCGAGACTACAGTCTCTGCCAGCAGCGTGAGCACCTTCACCCCCCAAGTGTCCCAGGCTCTCAAGAATATCGGCATGAGCGCATCCGAAATCAGGTCCATCAAGGAGATCCTGCACAACACCACCGTGGACGATCTGCGACTGTGCCTCCTGAACAACGCGAAGAACGACAACCCAGATGCGCTGCTCCTGCGTTTTCTCCGTGCCCGCAAGTTCGATCTTGTCAAGTCGTTCAACATGATATTGCGCTCGATGCTGTGGCGACTAAAGACCGTCAAGGTGGAGGAGAAGGTATTGTTGAATAGCGAGCTGAAGGCTCTCCAGGAGTCTCGCGATAAGTCTAACCCCCACGAGGCCAAAGAAGCGGAGGCCTTCCTGGCCCAGCTGCGCATGGGCAAGTGCTACCAACACGGCTGTGATAAGCAAGGTCGACCGGTTGGTGTGGTGCGTGTGAAGCTGCACAAACCCTCAGCGCAGAGCTCGGAGGTGATCAACCGATTCATCCTGCATGTCATCGAGTCTACTCGGCTTTTGCTTGTGCCTCCTGTGGACACAGTGGTATGTGGGGTATTCCTGATGTTATCCTAAATCGTCACTGACTAGGAACGTAGACCATTGTGTTTGATATGACTGGGTTCACCCTGTCCAACATGGTAGGGATTGTCCGATCGATGCAAAAGGCTCAAAAGTCCATCCAATTAACAAGACTAGGAATACGCACCGGTTAAATTCATCATCGAATGCTTCCAGGACAATTACCCCGAGTCTCTCGGCACTATGCTCATCCACAATGCCCCTTGGGTGTTCTCGGGTACGCTCAGCCCCTTTTGTGTGTAACCAGCACCAATGCATGTACCATTGTCTAACGACGCAGCAGGGATTTGGAAAGTGATCAAGGGGTGGATGGACCCTGTGATTGTGTCCAAGGTGCATTTCACTTACAAGGCCAAAGACCTTTGCCAGTTCATCGACCATGACAAGCTGCCCAAGGAGCTAGGGGGCGGCGAGGACTGGACCTACCAGTATACAGAGCCTGTTGACGGCGAGAACGCCCTGATGGACGACACGGTTACAAGGGATGCTCTGCAGGCGGAGCGCCTCAAGATCGGCGAAGAGTTACTGCGAAGCACCTCGCAATGGATCAAGGCGGCGAACGAGAGGAACGACGCCGAAGTCAAGGCTGTCAAGGCCAAGCGGGACGAGATCATCGAGCAGCTGCGTCTGAACTACTGGAAGGTGGACCCGTATACGCGCGGACGACATGATCTCGACCGCAAGAATATCGTCCAAGACGGCGGCAAGGTGGAATTCTACCCTGGTACAACATCGCCAGACGTATCTTCGGGGTCGGAGGTCAAGGTGCCTGGGATTGCACATGTCGAGCAGACCAAGAGGAATGCCATTCCCATTTAAGCGAGGGCTTCGACCCGTTGAATAGTTCACTAGATATAACCGGCAAGTCATATTTTAGGATTCTTATTATGATTCCCAATGAAATTCCCAATTGTGATTTGTCTTGCACACATAATAACTAATACATGAACGTGATCAATTTTGGGTACGGTACGATATAGCATGCACATCATCCCAAGCACTCGCGCATAAACCCATATCCTATACAGCACAGAGCATTCACGCTTCATTATAGCTCGTCGATTTTGGGCTCCAAATCTGCCTCTGGCTGGAAAACATCATCGGGTCTCCCCTTTTTATATGCTTCGCCTCGATCGGCTTTGATCTGCGCCCGCGTGATAGGGAATCAGTAACCCGTACGAGACCAGCAGGCCCGGGGGGGGGGGGGGGGGAACTCTATAGACAAGACACCTACATCTGCTTCACTCAGGGTCGCGTTGATCTCGTCCCACTCCGGAGTGCCTGAAGTGCTCCGTTTCGTGATCAGAGTGGGCGACTCAAAGTCATCTGGGTAGGAGGCTGTGATGAAGAACTCATCGCGCTTGGTGGTGTGGATTTCGGGATGATACAGAGCGCGAGGGAGGATGCGCGACGACACCCGCGGGGTGCGCTTGAAGGTGGATCTGATGAGGAACGACATGTTTCTTGCCGTGGATGAGTTGGTCTTTTGACGGGTAGAGAAGAGAATGAGGTTGTTATGGGATTGCAGGTTTCTTTTATATGTATAGGAGAGCAGGTCGTTGATGTCATCCATGTGGCAAGAGCCCAACTCTATTTGTATACAAAACAAACATTTTGAATTGCTTTATTATTAGATATAGATATATATATATATCTATCTATATATCTATACGACTAGGAATAGTTATCTCGGAATACAAGATCAGTTGAACCCCATGCAATTCGCATAGTATGTCACCGTTGCAGGCCAGTCCGAGAAAATCCCAATCACGCCGACCTTGCGCGCCAACACATCCACAATCCGATACATATCTCCATCGCCCTTGATCGCGCTGGCAATGGAGTGCACGTAGTATTCGCCGGCGGCTGCTGCCTGCTTCAGCGGACCCGATCGCTCCAGGGACCAGGTGATGATATCCAGACCGGCCTGCTTGGCGGCGATCGCATAGGACGAGGGCACAATGTCCCGGCCGTCGGAGGAAGTGTTCAGCAAGGCGAAGATGGGCGGGGCCATGATGCGGACGCCCTGCTGAGCCAGCTGGTGCATGTTCGCAACGGCTTCCTGGTAGCCAGCTGCAGTGTCCACGCGAGGGTCGAGGTAAACGGCTTGCCGGCCAAACGCCGGCTCGTGTTGGACCCAGTAGAGGATGTCGGCTTCCAGGAAGGACTGCGCCCAGACACGCGCGGGCTTGATGCCCTGTTGCTTGTACTCGTCGATCAGCTGCTGCGCGTACATCTCCTGGGTGTAGTTCCCCTGGAAGGGCATTTCGACCTGCGGGGTCTTGAGCTCCGGCGTGAACTGCAAGCCCAGACTGTCGACCAGCTTGATGTAGGATTTGTGGTCCACGGTCGTGGCGCAGTTGTCATACAGGGACGTGCGCCAGTAGGGCCCGCCGTACTGGTATTCGGCCGGGGTGGTGGCATTGGGGTTGGACGAGTCCATTTTCGCGCACAGCGAGAGGAATTCATCCCGAGTGATGTCGGAGGTGCAGCATTTCGCCGTCGCGGAAGATGAAGCCGTCGCGGGCTGGAACGGGACGGTGCATTTCGCGGCCAGCTCCGGAATCAGCAGAATGTTGGTGGTGGTGTGGAGATCACACTGCGAGTGACGGCAGACAAGCTGGCGGTCCTTGGTGAACGCGACATCGCATTCTAAGATCCCGGCTCCCATGCGCGCGCCAGCAAGCATGCCTTCGCGGCTGTGCTCCGGGAATTGCAACGGACCTCCACGGTGGGAGATGGAGAAGGCTGGCGCGTGGCGGATGGGCTTCTCGCTGCAGGACTCCAGCTTGGATTTCAGCGGGCCGGCCGCCATCTGGTCAACCAGCCAGAATGGCCGCGGACCGACCTGGATGTTGGTTACAACCGGCTTATGACTGCGGCCATAGTGCGAATTGAAGGAGGGGAAGGCAGCAGCAACGCTGGCCGTGAGGAGGATCGAAGGGAGATGCATCTTGACTGCTTCGATGAGTTGCAATGTTTTCTTGTTTTTCCCTGGACCAAAGCGGGGATTCGAGGCGTTGGACGGAGGTATTTATGTTTGTTGTTGGGCGCGAAGAAGCAAATATGTGCATCTATCCCAGGCTTTCCGGAGTCGCGAATTGGTCAGCATTGGCGGCCGACACACACATGCAGTTGTCACCGGCCGTGATTGGGATCCAGACGCAGATGGGATTGATTCGAACGGATGATTGCTGGAGGTTAGTGTCTCCTGAATGCGGCCAATCCAGCCACCATCTTATGCCACGTTGATCCTTGCCTGACAAGATACGGGCCAGAAAGCCTCATCCGGGCCAAGAGAAATAGAATCAGACCATCGGTTTCCTCTCTTGGCAGGTCTTGGGCTTCTTCTTGGCTTTCTATTGCGAAAGGGGAGAGAGGGGGATATGGGAATGGTTAGGGTTGGAAGGTATACACATCTGTATGTATTCACAGCAAGCCAAAGTCTTCGAAAAGATACAAAGCACAATCCAATCCAATCCATTCACACCCTCCCCGAAAACAAAACCTGCTTTCCCGGATCAACAGGTAATCTCGCACAAGCCTCGCCTCCAAACTTGCCCAAGACATCCCGGATAACCTCATAACAAGCGCCAAACCGCACCACTTTAACTCGATCCACGAACCCAAAGTCAATCATAGTCGAGGATGCCCTTGGCGCATGATGCACGCGTAGTCCATAGTCCAGCACAACATCCGCCACCCGGAGCACATCGCGTTCTATCTCCTCGACGCGCGTCTTGGTGCCGCGTCCGGAGAGATTAGCAGAAGACCCGAACACAGGGGTCCCCGCGGCGCTGGCAAGCCGGGTGAGTTCCTCCTGGAAGGGCCCGCCATTGACCAACATGGCGAGGGTGTTGGCCTCCGTATCGGTGCTTTGGGATATCGTTTGCGGGTCTAGGGTTCGGAGGAGCGCATGGGTGAAGTCGTAAGGGGCGACCACGCCGAGCGGCAAGTCCTGCGTGACGGCGAGAACCTGCACGAGGGCTTGTCGCCCGGGAGGTAAGATGTGGATGGATTTATGGAGCTCGTAGTTGCCTATCATGGCGTGTTTTTTGTCCGGCGTGCGGCGTTTTGCGGTAAAGATGCGTTGCAGCGCTGCTGGCGTACTTCCTATGATGCCGTAGCCGACACTCGATGGGATTATGGCTATACCGCCGGCTTGCAGGGTGTCGAGGACGCGGCGAGCATCTTGGGATATATCTAGGGCCATGGTTTGTGGTGAAACTCGTTAGATGGGGGTGGTCTGGTGAGTGGGTGGACAGGTAATGTATGTTTATTTGTCTGTGCTACGGCGATTTTAGTTCTCTAGATGGAGCAAGTGTACGACATCGATGTATCCCGAGGATTACATTCGGTCTATATCCAGGACAGTTGAATCGTCGCCCAAAATACGCCGGTCAGAATTCTTTGCCCACATCATTGTAGAACCTGGCCAACTATTCCCTTGGGAAATGCATTTCAAGCGTCGGGAGAGTTAGGGCAACTCGCCCGCCGCCGGATAGCTGATAAGCGTGGGATAGAATGACTTCATCGGGGCACACCGTCTACGGGACTTTCCGCAGCCTGGGCGGGATAGATATATAAAGCTGTTGTCGCCATTGCTGGGGTTGAGACCTCGAAACTGTGAATAGTGAAGAAACAATAAAAAGAAATGGTCGGAATCACCGTTGAACCGCTCAGCCCTCCAGCCGGCTCTGATATCGATTTCGGTGCTGTGGTCACCAATGTCGATTTGGAGAACCTGACCGGTATGCCCTGCGGATAATAGAGACAAGCGGCGAGTTGCTAACTACATGGCTCCTAGATGATGCGTTTGATATCATCAGCGACGCCCTCCACAAGCACCTCGTTGTAGTTGTCAAGAACCAGCACAATCTTACCCCCAAGGCGCAGTACGCCCTCACGCGTCGTTTCGATCCGGCTGCCTCGCAGTATGGCCATGGGAAGACTCTGGATGCCAAACGCAGTGTGCTTCATCCGGATCTGAAGACCGTTCCTCACCAACCGCAAGTCCAGGTAATTGGACACGGGTTTGTACAGTCCTACGAGGGCCTCAGCAATGTCCAGCTGAAGCACCCGCACCACCGCACTTTCCACCGCGATCCCATTCCGGACGACGATGACTATGACTTCACCCGGTTTTACCGCTGGCACATTGACGCTGCCCTCTACGACTTGTATCCGCCGCGCGTGACCACGTTGCTCGCCGTGCAAGTCCCCAAAGGCCGTCGCCAGACGCTCCGCTACGACGACGGATCAGACGACAAGCTAGACGTCCCTCTGGGGACCACTGCCTTTGTAAGCGGCGAAAGGATGTTCGAGCTTCTCTCCGACGAAGACCGGGAGTTGGCCCTCGGCAGCAAGGTCGAATACGCACCTCACCCGTAAGTCTCTGATTCCGCATCCAGGCTAAGAAAGTAAACTAACGAGGATGGCCCAGATACATCTGGATGAGCTCTGCCCGCGCCCTGCCCACCGGACTAGGCATGTACACCGAGAACCTCGAGCTGCCCCTCTCCGAGCTCCCGCCCATCGACGAATCCAAGATCCAAGTACTTCCCATGGTCTGGCAAAACCCCGGCACCGGCAAGCCTGCTCTCCAGATCCATCCGGCCGCGGTGCGTAGGATCCATCTCAAGGACGGCACGGTCATCGACGACCTGGCGCGGGTGCGGGAGATCGTGTACAAGCTGCAGCGCCCCGCGATCAGCCCGAAATACGTCTACGCGCATGATTGGGAAGAAGGGGATTTTGTTTTCTTCCACAACCGGGGCGTGATTCATTCGGTTGTTGGGGCCTTTGGCGCAGGCGAGGTGCGGCTTTTCAGACAGTGTAATTTGGCGGCGGCGGAGCCTCCGTTGGAGTATCAGCAGTGAACTTTTCTTTCTTTCTTTCTTTCTTTCTTTCTTTCTTTCTTTCTTTCTTTATTGGCGTGTACTTTAGTTAGGTTAGATTGAATAAACTGCATGTAATGTGGCTTGAATGGGAGTCCCTGGGTTCACGCAAGTCTATATAGACCATATCATGAAGAAACATGGCCATCAGTAAATGCCTGCATGCAAATCAAAGCTACTCCACCCCGACATCCAGCTAGGGGTCATCTCACTGCAAGCTGTTTCTTCCCTCTCCCTGTTTGATCTTGAATCTCAAAATCAAAAATCATGACGGAACAAGTTCATCCTGCCGAATTTCTGTCTTTCAAACGGAATGTTCGACAATATGCAGCCTATCTGTTATCCTCACCTGTCAAGATCAGCGACGCACCCTCGATGAAAGAACAGGCTCGACCGATTGTGACACGTGAAGAGATTCAAAAAGCGCGAGATCTTTGTCCTCATCGCATCAGCGGCTGTAAAATCCTCGAGATCAGCGAATCGATCGTCTTGAAAATGGGCCCCGTGGTTTTCAATGGGAGAAGCCGAGGCCATGTGCCTGTACCGGAGGTGATCAATGCGTATATGATCGAAGATGTGGGATTCATCGTGATGCAGAAAATCTCAGGAATTCTTCTTGCAAAATGCTGGAATGACCTCCCCGACGATTCACAGCAGGCGATCATGAAGCAACTTTCGTGCCTATATGTCCGAATGGCGGGAGATCCAGGGGGATTTCTTTGGCTCTGTCGATGCAGGGCCCCTGTGATGACATCGTCTTCAAGCATCCATGGGGAAAGCAGAGTGCCCAGTACGGGTCCTCTCACACGCGAAAGGAATACAATCAGGGCGTTGTTGCTGCTCTCCGGAATCCGAGACCTCATGGCCAACTTGTTGGTGAGACTGATTATTGCCTAGCAGAAGAAATCCTGGCATCTGGAGATAATGGTAACGACGAGAGAAAGGTCTTCACTCATGGTGACTTGCATCCTACGAACATCATCGTGGAGGATGGCCAAATAGCCGACATTATTGACTGGGGGGGCCTCGGGGTATAGTGTTGCTTCGAGTTGGCTTGGATTGGGCGAGGTCTAGTTCATCGTGGAAAATCCTGGCATCTATCGATCTTTCCCTAGATGAGTATGATTTTTGGACGAAGGTTAACTATTCTATGACGGATTACACTGGCATCTAAGCAGACGTAGTTCAGCCACTTGCACAATACCACACCTGTCATTGCCAGACGTTAGTGGATTACCTCGATGAGCCACGTTCAGTTTACTATATGTACTATACTACTCGTTCCCGACTACCCCTAGTAAATGAGTCAATAACCTACAGAGAAATGATGAAGGAATTAGGAGAGACACAGATATAAGACTTGTAAAATGATC
This sequence comes from Aspergillus ochraceoroseus IBT 24754, assembly GCF_002846915.1. Classification (NCBI taxonomy): domain Eukaryota; kingdom Fungi; phylum Ascomycota; class Eurotiomycetes; order Eurotiales; family Aspergillaceae; genus Aspergillus; species Aspergillus ochraceoroseus. The sequence continues at coordinate 3,184,475 of NW_024468477.1, read as the reverse complement.
TAGATAATTCTATGTAGGCATCACTATGAATGTCAACTATACGGAATAGAATTAATTACTCCATGGAATGCACCTCTATAAACGCGGTATTCCCCAACCATAAGCCATGCATAATAATTTCTTTCCTCATAATTCATCGATTGAGCTCCTACCAAAGTTAGTCGCAGAATTCGGGTTCGGGCCAACGAGTCAAACTCACACTAGCCATCTTGCTGTTCGAACGAATCCGCGGTCCATAAATGGCCAGCACCCATGGAACCAGACAGAGAATCGCACCCTGAGATAGTTAGCAGACAGGCTCGGTGTAAGAGGAAGGGGTCTGTCTGGCTTACAACCGCCCCAAGCAAGCTAGACGCTTCCGGGAACCCAAGGTTATTGAACATGGCGTTTGTCACGAGGGGAAAGACACCACCCAGCAGGTTTCGGCCTACTGCCAAGTTAGAGGGATGGCCGTCGTGGGCAATCGGGGGAGGAAGAGAGAAGCTTACAGCATGACTGGGCTGCAATAGCGGAACTTGCGTAACGGTGGTATGTATCAGCCAGATAGTTAAAGGCCGCCAAATAGACCGAGAAGATTCCCATCGTGGCACAGCCGATAGCCATGGCGGGGGAAATCCAGTGGACAGAGGAGAAGCTCGTCCATCCGAACCAAAAGAGACCGACGGGCATGAGGATGGATTCGATGCAAACGAAGTACAGTCGGGCCTCGGGGCTTTTGGGCAGTAACCCGAAGCGGTTTGCGATTTTCTCTTGGTAGATGCTAATCGTGGTGATGAGGAGGGCCCCGACACACATTGCTGGTTTATGTCAGTGGGGATCTGTTAGCGTCCAGGATTTCGGGAATGGACATACCGCTGAACACAGCACCGTTTTGCTCGACGTTGAACTGGTGATTGGCGCTGAAGACTAGCGGGACGGAGCCAAACTGGAGGTAGAGGACCGCCCAACTGAAGGAAATCCAAAGGGCGAAGAAGAAAACCACGGGCTCCGTGACAAGCATGTCTTGGGGATGTTAGCAACCGGCATTCTGTAAACCAATGGATTCGAGCGAGCATAAACGTACGGAAGGGCCGGTATAGCGAGATACTGATCATTTGCGCCAGGGACTCTCTTTGTTCATCCGCCTTGACTTTCCACCTAATACGTTTAGGATATGGTGAATCGCCCATAAGGACGCCGAAATGGCCTGCAGCTTCGAGTTGCTCATAGTACTGGTTCACCGCATGAGCCTTGCGGCTGAGAAGGACGCTGCCACGGGTTTCCTTGAAGAAAAAGAAGATCAGGATCACGAAGAACCCCGAAACTATCGCGTGAGAGTAGTAGATCCATCGCCAGGTGGTGTGGTGGACAATTGCACCAGAGAGGAGCGGAGCAAGCCCGGTTCCAAAGAGCGCTGCGCCTGAGAAGAGGGCCATGGGCGTATTTCTATCGTGCGCATGATAGATATCGCTGATGACACCACCCACCATGGTAGAAAAGGTCGCTGCTCTTGTCAGTGTGCTCCTCCCCGAGGGGACAGGGATGATTTTCAAACGTACATCCACCCACGCCCTGGAAGAATCGTGCCACAAGGAGACCAGCAAATGATCTCGTTCCGCCGCATGCGATAATACAAGCTACCCGGAGAGTCAGGTCTGCGTTTCCTGCGTGATGTGATGTGCATAGGAGTCGGAGTACGTACCCGTGAAAACAATCCCACTAATGACAAAAATGGGCCGACGACCGTTGATTTCGGAAAACGGAGCCAAAACCATAGGGGCCAGCGCGAATCCGATGCAGAAAATTGTGACGCCCAGGTTGTATACAACCGGACTGATATCCCACTCCTTGGTCAATATCGAGGTGGAAGAGGTAATTTCGCCCGCGGAATAGCCTGCCAGCGCCGTCACTGCACAGGAGATCCACGTCATCATGGACTTGCGCCATTTCGGCCACGCAAACGGAGACGCAAACTTCTCGAGCCTCGGGGCGTCAGGAGGCGCAGATTGGCCTGGTCCCGGGGGTGCAGTGATCCACGGTGTTGGAAGAGGTGTATCGAGCTCCAGGTAGAGAAATTCGATCTCGTCGGTTGAGACCGGTGCGTTTTTCTCGCAGATGTATTCAGGGCCGGCATTCTGTGAACGAGGCGGGGACATGCTCTCTCTTATAGTCGAGGCCGTCGACTCGTTCGAGCTGGATACTGCGTCGGTCTGCATTTCTCCTGTGGTAGGGAGGTGTCTGCTCGAGCTCCTAGCTGGAGACAACACAGGTTGGCTTGCACAATGAATGAAAACACAATGCGAAAAGGGACCGACCCCGTACGAATTTATAATAATATAGCTGATACTGACCAAGAATCTGGGCAGTCCGAATGCCCGATCCCTGTGCTGGGATTTGGAGAAGACCGGTCTCGAGGACAAAGTCGTATATATTCCTGCATAGCATGAAAATTGTCTTACAAATTGAAGTGACTTGAATCAATCATCTCCTATTCTAGTCATCTAGCGAGAAACTGAGCCCTGAATTGACGTGAATACTCCGTTCCCTAAGGAAAGATTCGGGGAAATTCCCCACTTCCGCGGGCTTCTCCAAATTGGAGTATGATGACTCACCGGCCACATAGTTATCAAATTCGTTTCTGCAGAGAAAGAACGAGAGAGGCTCAATCGTCGTATGAAAATAAAGTTAAAGGTAATGGCCGGGGAGACACGAGCATCCTCCGAGTCTGGACTTGACTGTTGTTCGGTCTTAATTCCCTCGCTTGGAAGTCAGCTATGTATATACTCCGTAGTCCACGGGTGCATCTGGTATTGTCGAATTGGACCTCGGAAATACTCCTCCTCCGGCAGCGTCATCTCGGCTTTTTTGTCATCGACACCTTTCATCCATCATTCTCTCAGAGGATCCCAATCCTCAAGTTAATCAACATCATGGCACGGAACTAGAAGAACCCTGTAATGATTCCATCGGAATGGTCAAAGCCACACGCTCCTACGAATGTCCTCGATGTTCCCGCACGTTTGCTCGCTTAGAGCATCTCCAGCGCCATGAGCGGTCCCGTATGCCATTTCTCCTTCTATCCTTCTGTCAGCCGCTCACTAGTCTGGTCTAGATACCAAGGAGAAGCCCTATCTCTGTGATAAATGCCCTAAATCCTTTACGCGCAAGTCGGAATCCAACCAAACAACCCCCCTTGCCCGTAGTCGCCTGCTGCTGACCAATTACCTAGAGATCTTTTGGTTCGCCATGAGCGTCTGGGTCACAGTTCACCAGGCCTTTCGACTCAAACTCCCTTGACGACTCCTCCAACCTCGAGCCGTCCGGGTTTCCATGGCCTCACCGTGTTGGCGTCGGCCGTGGCGGACAGCCCATTCCCCTCTGTAACTGCGGGGAATCAAAATCTCATGCCCGCCCCTCACGGACCGTTTCAGGCCGACCCACCAACAGGGCCAACCAGCTTCAGCGAGCCTTTCGCAGGCTTTGGGGCGTCAGCTTCGTATGACGGGGATGATTTCACGTCATTTCTGGATAGCATTCCTATGCCAAGTCACACATATTCCCCAATTTACCAACCGCTCCCTCTATTCCCGCCGTTGCACTTGGAGTCCGGATCGGAGTATCATTCTACTCTGGTTAACGAGAGAGCTACAGAAGACATTGGTACTCCAGCTAGCTCTGTACTTCCCCGTCATGGTACGCAGTTACCATCATTGCAGCCCGAAGAATCTCATCCTCCGTACAAAACGCGCCCCCCAAAGGTCCCGATTTCAGTTACAACGCAATGTCGAGATCGAATTGTCCGCGAATTGTTGGACTATGCCAACGTTGTCCCAGAACAGTCAATCCCTTCGCGTCATGCGTTATCACGATGTCTGACAGGGTATATAACCGGATATCACGATCATTATCCGTTCCTACATATCCCCACGTTGAACATCGAATCCCTTCCTCTACACCTATTCCTCGCGATGGCAGCTTTGGGGGCCCAATATTGCCGTGAGCGTGACACTAGCATGAACCTATTCCGCCTTGCAAAGGCCGTGACTTTAGAGCATACTCGAAGAGACCTGCAGTGGGGTGAAAACAGCGACCTGTATCCCAAAACCTCGTCCCGGGATCAGCCGTCACAGAGTCAAGACATTCTGGAAACGGTTCAATCATTGGTAATTTTGATCTCTGTGTCGTCGTGGTTCGAGCACAATCCACCCCATTACGAAGCGTTGTATTTGCGGAGCTTTATGGAAACACTCCTGCGAAAGGGCGGGCTGAATGAATTACCCGCACAAGATGGATCTTGGGAAAGCTGGATCCGGAACGAAAGCGCAAAGCGAACGAAGTTGATTGTTTTCTGTTTCTATGGTATCCATACGATTGTCTTCGATATCCCTTCTATGATTTTACCAGAAGAACTAGCCCTTGATTTGCCATGTACCGAAAAAGAATGGATGGCTCCTAATGCTAGTCAATGGCTGGAACAGAGGCAGCAGAGTCGAGCAAACCCCAAACTACAGGATGCCTTGGCCTCCCTGTTCACCCGCACCCCTGGCGCCACAGAACAATTAGAAGGCTTTACATCTCTGGGGGGCTACGTCCTGATTCACGCGATCATCCAAAATATTTGGCTTATACAAAAGGCATGTCGACTTCCCGTCTCCGGCAGTAATTCGTTATCGCCAGCCCAGATTACATCCCTGGAGCAGGCACTGGAAAATTGGTGCCAATGCTGGGAGCGTAATCAAGAATCTTCAATTGACCCGTTTAACCCTAATGGGCCGTTATCGTTCACGTCCACGGCTCTACTCAGGCTGGCTTACATCCGCCTGAATGCTGATTTCAGCTCAGCGCGCCGTCTCCAGACCTGGGACCCAGATCAAATCGCTCGTTCTCTTCGCGAAAATCTCTCTGTGCAGCGAAGTGACCGTCTGACACGAGCCGCACTGCACTGTGCCCATGCACTCAGCACCCCCATCAAACTGGGAATCAACTATGTTGCAAGAACCTTGGTGGTTTCGTGGTCGAATCAATATGCCCTGTGCTCACTCGAATGTGCCGTGCTGCTTGCCAAATGGCTGGAAGTGGCAACGGTTGCGAATCCCCAGCCCAAGTTGACCGAACAAGAAACCAAGCTCCTGGAATTTGTCATCGAGATGGTGATGGAAGCGCAGCAGGGGGTGTCGCGAGCATGGCTGCTGGCCAACCACACTCGTTTGAGCGCGAGCATAACGCGACTTTGGGCTCGGTTATTTACTGCGGACTATATTTACGAGCTGGTGAACTTGATCGGGCGATCCTTGAATCGCTATGCGGATATTCTTGATGGGGCAGACAGACCTTGAGGACCGTTGGTGTGTGTACGATCAATCATCTGCAGTACATTTTGAGGGGACGCTTTCTCGGGGCTTCATTTGAGTAAATTAATTTCTCTGGACAATCCCAATTGCACGAAGTCGGCTGTTCGCAACGAGATCCAACTGGGAGAGATTTCCGGACAACGAATGGATCGTTCTATGGCTGTTAACGAGTTGGAGTATTAAATATGAGATATTTTAATCTAGTTACGACTTCACTACCGCATGTAAACTGGAATCAATATATATTCTTCAACAACTAGATCTACGGAGTATATAGCTGACTATATCACGGCCCTGTTGAAGAACCAACCTGGAATCGACAAAAACAGCAGGAAACCAATGCATTCATTTGAAAAGGGGGGAGGGAGGGAAAGAAGAAACTTACTTGCTCAACCCATACCAGACCAGAGAGTTGAATCTCCCACTCAAGCAAAGCAAAAGCAACGCAATCAATCAATCCGAATTCAGCACAAGCGGCCCTTGAAATTATGAACCTCCATACCGTGCGGGATAACGTCCCAGACGTGGCACAGGGCATAATCCAGTGCAAAGGCACCCACGGGCAACCTGGAATACGTCGACATGCCAAAGGGAGTGTCGGCGCCGCCGTAGAGCAGAACGCCCCGGGCGAAGCTATGGAAACGGATGGCGTGCGAGGCGGCCGCATCGCGCATGCGGAAGTAGGGCAAGCACATCCCCAGTCCATTGGGGCCGCGCTCGTCGTCGACGACGATGGATTTGAGGGAGCGCGCGGCGCCGGCGACGGCGACGCCCTCGAGCTCTCGGTCCAGCGCGGGGAGGAAGTGGGCGATCCAGGCGGCGTCTTGGCCGTAGAGTCCCAGGGACTCGAGGTTCGGGGGCAGGTGGCTGCTGAGTCTCTTGCCCGGGGCGTGCTTGCATCTGTGGCCGTTGAGCAGGAGCGGGGTGATGTTGAGCTGGCGCAGTTTCTTGAACTGCGGGAGCTTGGGGCAGAACGAGAGGTCGTCGTCGTCCGGGAAGAAGTCGGTGGTGTCGGAGGTGTAGTGGAATTTGCCCTGGTAGATGTCGAGGTACTCGAGGTTGTCCTTTAGTTTGTCCAGCATGCCCCAGAGCTCGCGGTGGAAGGAGACGCCCTCCCTGGGGTGTTTTCCGAGAAGGAACAGCGAGAGCTGCGTGAGCTTCGGGCTGAGGCTGAGCATCAGGTCGAGCTGGGCCGGGTGCTTGGTGAACCCTAGGGTCAGCTGCTGGATGTTGTTTGGGGAGTGTCGCATGCTGCTGAAGTTCTCGGCGAACTTGGTCTCGAGAAGTACGAGTTCTTTCAATTGGGGGAGGCGCTGGTAGGGCCGGCACTCACCGATCTGTATAGATCGCCCGGGGACGATACGGCCGCTGGACGAGAGCTGGCATCGGGAGCCGAGATACAGGGATTCCAACTTCTGGAAGGCCAGCGCGAAGGGCCGGTGCCCATGCTGGATTCTGGGATCTCCAGTCGCGTAGGCGAGGATGGTGTCGAGAAATGGATCTAAATCGCAGGCGTGGTACCTGAGTCTCTTGAGGTTAGGACAGTGGGCTAGGATCAACGCCGTCAAAGGTTTCTGGTAGTTGGAGTTGAGCTCACAGCGCAGGAGCTCTGTCGCGGCACGAGTCAGGGCCCGGGTCGGGAAGTGGGTGCTAACGAATCCGGCTTGATACATTGCCTGCAAGTACCAGTCATGGTTATCCTTGAATAGCTCTTCATAGTATTGCTCGGGGTCCTCGCCGTATTCTGCGTCGACGATTCCATTCGTGGTCAGCGTTAGATGTGTAATATATGCAGCGAGATCGGGGCGCAACACAAGTGTACGCAAGAAGCACCAGGGAGACTTGACAAGTTTCCAATTACCCTTAAACTCATACCGAGAGTACAGTAGAGGGGTGAAGATCATGTTCCAGTGGCGATTGACCAGGCATGCTGCGGCGGGGACTGAACCAAAGTAGTCGGCATCTCTCTCTGGTCTGCCTCCCACAACGTCCTGGATAATCTGCGCACAGGTCTCCCGGGGAAGTAATCTCATGAAGTCAGGCATGTTGAAAGAATGGAGGGGGGGGGGGGGGGGTCTGTAAGGGAATTGGATGAATTGGAAGGATGGGATGGATTGGATATGGCAACATGCTGGAATACTTGAGGGTATATATAAGATATCTAACAAAGAGTATAGACCTGCCGGAGAGTCCCTAAAGGTGTTGTTCATTGCATTGTGAGTTTCAAGATGGCCCCAGAGAATTCTTTGTATAAGATGGTATCAGGGTTGTTCCTTTACTCTTTATTCTTTGTGCCATCTCATTGTACATACTCAACAAAGGAAACTGATATCTGTCAGTCGAACGATGAAATATAAAGGAATTCACAAATGCACTGCCTTTCAGTGTAGTAGATTCAAAGGGATGGGATCACATTCTGATAACAATATGGAGAACTCTTCACATACTTCATACAGCTGATTCATGTTAGAGTAACCACGCTGGAAGTCTTCATATTCTTCATAAAGGTTTCGAAAGATATCAGTACGGTCCTACAGCTCCTACTACTCCATACTAGATAATTATTTATTGCCTTCTAAACATTTCTACTAGGCTTTCTTATCAACCAATAGTCCGTCTACCAGCACTCCGGATTTGATCTCTACCGCAGAATCAGATACTTGGACAGAGCCCATATATTCTCGATATGATTGCACGCGTTCCCGCCAATCGAAGCGCTTGTAGGACGGCCAAGACGGATGGCATTGTGTTGACACTCCCGAGCCCGAATTACTCCGGTATACAGGTTCTGGACTGTTTGGAGGAACTCTTAGAGGGGACCCCAAAAAAATCCGCAGACGTCTGGGGAGAACCGAGACCATTACATAGGCTGTCAATCTTCTGGCTTTGGCATTGAAGCGGGAGCCCGGTAGTTGTACAAGAGTAAACGCGATTTTGAGGGTTCTGCCAGTGGCTGGAACAGGTTCCAAGTCCAACTTCGAGCGCCACTGATTAATGAATTTCAATTGCGAGCTCCTCAGCCGAGAATTACGAGGTACCTATACGAGAGCTTCTTGTCGTATTATTTCCAAAAATTGTATAAGGCTGAATGTGTGCATCATCGAAGTGGAGAGTGGTACGTATGCTGCTCCCCACTTCGTGGCGATTTCTCACTATTTATCAACATTCCATTGATTCCACGAATATCCAATAAAATAGTGGCTGTTGAGCTAGTCCTGATTCTTCGAAAATCGAAAGCTCCATTGCAGGCTGCGTAATTCCGGGCCAAATACGGCTCTCGATATCCATCAATTTGCCCCGGAAGGATCTCGCTTAGCCCTAAGTCGAGTCCTATTCATCCAGGTAACCCCTCCATAGTCTCGGCATACCAAGTATTTAAGACTGCGCTCTCCCTTCCTTGGATACTTTGGACTGACTACCTAGTTATTATTGCCTGAGTCTGTCTAATCTTGTCACCATGGGCCTGTTCTCTCACCATCACCCACATAACCCTTCCTCCGGCCCAGGCGGCCCTCCTCCGGGACCTGGCGGACCTCATGGCCCCGGTCCCCACCAGCAACCCGGCGGCGGACCTCCAGGACATATGCAGCCCGGTCCCCATGGCCCGTATGGTTCTGGTCCTCAAGGTCCTGGCCCTCAAGGACCTCATGGTTCCGGTCCCCATGGCCCTCAAGGTCCTGGTCCTCAAGGACCCCATGGACATTCTCAAGGACCACCTCCAGGTCCTGGCGGTGAAGTAAGCCGATATTAACCTAGAGTTAGAATCTGGTGCTGGTTACTAATTCTTGTACAGTTTCGTGGGCGATAGGGGCGGAGGCATATATAGAGCATTATACATGCTTGTGCTGGGAGATAGCTGTACTATGCAACTATCTTTTTTTCAACTACCAGTGGTTCATATATATTGTCATGCGTCTATATTATAAGTCCTGTTCTTAGCCTAAAGTCCAACCTTGGAATATTTGCCGTGTCTCGAACTAATCAAGAGACGAATTAAATCTCTATACGCAGTTATAATCAACCGTCATATTACTCGTACTTTTTTATATTCCATGCCTGCTTCCGTGTTAATATACGGATAATAGGGCGCGGTGATCATCATATCGGTAACCCTAACTGTGTATAGTATCGGAGTACGTTATAGTGTCATCATGGTCATGTCCACCATTCATGTCAAAGCGGTTGACTCAATCCATTTATAGGAAACACGCAGTTCTGCAGCGCTGTTCCAAACTACTGTTTCCAACCCGTTGATTCTCCGCCAATCTGGGGCACGAATTGTGGCATTCATTCTTATAACGTAGTATAAAAATCAAGCCATCCATTTAGACAAGTTTCACTACACAGCCCTAACCCCTTTCCTGAATAGATCCCGCGTGTTTTCTCCCATAAGTCGCTTTTACCCTACTGAGCATCCGTGACCCCTGATGTATGAAGCTTCAGCCACTGTTAGAGATTGATTTGGGGTGGAGAGCCGGGGGGGATCCATGCTCTCTGTTGCCAATTCGCTCCACCAATGGCCAGTTTCGTCTTCTTCTAAGCTTCTTCTCCTGAGCTTAGCCATTACGTTGCATGGAGTTTGGAAGATAGCACATTCGGGATCAGGATATATAGCCTGGCATGTCTGGTTGGAAGTCGAATCATCATCCAGTCTTTCTATTCCGATTTCTCAAGCCATTTTTCTGTTGATCAGAACGTCCCGTCTTTTACTCTCTTTGTGTCTTTTGTTCTGTAGATCGGAACTAATCTTAGCCATGCATTCTCTTGCTCTTTTCGGCCTCCTGGGCTCTCTCTCGCTCGTTTCCGCTGCTCCCACGGCTTCTCTGACGAAGAAGTCTACTTGTACCTTTACCTCTGCTTCTCAGGCTACCGCGAGCGCTTCCAAGTGCTCCAGTATTATCCTGAAGAACATTGCAGTTCCCGCAGGAGAAACTCTCGACATGTCCGGCGTCGAAGATGGCACTACCGTACGTTCTTATTCTCGCACCATTCCATCACGCAAACCCGACCTGCATATCTCTAACGAAAACCCCCCCCCCTTACCTAGATTACCTTCGCTGGAACGACCACCTTCGGCTACAAGGAGTGGAGCGGCCCTCTTCTCCGCTTCGGTGGCAAGCAGATTACCATTAACCAGGAATCCGGTGCTGTTATCAACGGTGAAGGATCCCGCTGGTGGGATGGCAAGGGTACGAACGGCGGCAAGACCAAGCCCAAGTTCATGTACATTCACAATCTAGAGGACTCGACCATTACCGGTCTCTCGATCAAGAATACCCCCGCTCAGGCTGTTAGCGTCCAGGCCACCAACGTGTATCTGATCGATATGACCATTGACAACTCGGCCGGTGATTCTGAAGGTGGTCACAACACGGATGGGTTCGACATCAGCGATAGCACCGGGGTGTACATCCGCGGCGCAACCGTGAAGAACCAGGATGACTGCCTGGCCATTAACTCCGGTGAGGTACGTACTCATATATCCATATATCACTGTCGCTATCCGGGAAGCGTGCTAAATTGGGGGGTGGGGGGGGTTACGGTACAGAACATCGAATTCAGCGGGGGTTACTGCTCTGGCGGCCACGGTCTCTCGATTGGCTCCATCGGTGGACGCAGCGACAACATTGTCAAGAACGTGACTATTGAGAGCTCTACCGTCACCAAATCCGCGAACGGGGTCCGTATTAAGACTATCTACGACGACACTGGCGCTGTCTCCGACGTCACCTTCTCTGATATCCAACTCTCCTCCATCTCCGACTACGGGATCGTCATCGAGCAGGACTACGAGAATGGCAGTCCCACCGGCACTCCTAGCAACGGAATCGACATTACCGATATCAAGGTCAAGGGTATCACAGGCTCCGTGGACAGCGATGCCACCCGTGTGTACATCCTCTGCGGTAGCGGCAGCTGCACTGACTGGACCTGGTCTGGAGTTGACATTACCGGTGGTAAGAAGAGCAGCAAGTGTAAGAACGTTCCCTCTGGAGCTTCCTGCTAGTTGGTGTTTGATCTTCTTTTTTCGTCTTCTGCAAGATTCTGGCACCACTATCTATTCATGCCAACATACCCAACTATGTAGAGGACCGTGAGAGATTGCATAGAACTGGGTTAACTCGCACCATAAATTCTTTCATAATAAAACTTACATCACGAAGCGGAAGCTTTCAATCTCCAAGTCTGTCTCCCTGCACTGTCTGCTCCGGCTCGCTCATCAACGCCTATTCTCAAAGAAGTAGTAAACCAACAAGCAAGCAAGGGAAAACACACCAAATGCTAATCCAGAGATAGAAGCGGTCGATCCAGTCTAGATAGATATCCATTAGCATCTTCACGCTAACCCCCAATGCACGGAGAGGAGAACACGGCAACGCGCTCCGTACATACCGCATAATGAGGCTCCTCCTTTCCGGGAAAAAAAAAATTGCGGCCCAGTAATGTTACCAACAGCCCGCTAAGTCGTGCTCCTCTTCGAGGGTGGTCTAGATGCATGAGGAGTGAGCGCATGACGATCGAGTGCGAACTTGGGGTCAGTTTCTTTCCAAGATACCCCCGAAAGGCTGTTAAGAATAGCCTTTCTACCCCTGTTGATTTTACTGGGTATTACTTGGCGTACAATTTCATGTTTGGTAGTCTTCACATATAACGTTGGTTAGGATATGGTTCCCGAGTGGTGTAAACAATGAAGTGATGATGCAATTGACTGGCGGCAACAAACCCTCGCGGTTTTCGTATCAACAGAAACCCAACATCGATAGCTGAAAATAGAGGATGATGCCGGCATCGTTCAAAGACATGACTTCCCCGTTTCAGTACCGCGATGACTTGGATCTCAGCTCCAACGTCCAGCAGCTCTCATGCAGGCCACAGATCCAGCCATTCGCCGGCCGCGTAGGTGGCAACCAGGGTTTAGTTCTGGACCGTCAGGATCCAAGCAATGCAGATATCTTGAAGAAGACGCCCGATGCGGCGCCCTTGATGGCATTTCATGATGCTTGGAATCCATCTGGGTTTGTGGATTGGAACCTGTGGCGATTCGGGCTAGTTGAATGCGTAGGTGAGGAACCTCCCGTGCAAAAGGCTTCAAGTCAATTCCATCCCTAAAAAAAAACATAACAGGTACCATGATGCTGTCTTTCATCACAGCCTGGGTCTCGACGACTTCTACAAATACCCCAACGAGCTCGGTATCAGACCCGGCGGGGATCTTCGGTACCCCAGCCTTTCTTGGTCCGCTGTTTGGTGGCATAATGAACTGGCTGTTTTTGACATTATTCATCTTCACGTTTTCCTCTATTAGCGGCAGCCATTTAAACCCGACGATCACGCTTGCGACCTTCTTCGCCCGGTTGATATCCCTACCGCGCATGGTCATCTATTTGGCTAGTCAAATATTGGGTGGGACGCTTGCGGGTTGGATTCTAGAGGCCGCGTGGGGATCACGGAACTTCCGCGTAGGCGGTTGCTATATCGATACGCAGCTGGTACCTGTTCGGCAAGCGTTTGTGTTGGAGTTTATATGTTGTCTGATTCTAATCTTCCTCTCCTTTGGTGTGGGGTTAGATCCGCGACAGGTGCAGGTGTACGGAGCGGCGCTCTCCCCCTGGTTAGTAGGGTTAGTTCTGGGTGTTGTCAGCTGGGGATCTGCCTATACGCGGGTCGGATATGATGGCGCCTGTATGTCTTTCTCATCCATCCTTTGGTTCAGTCCTGCGGAAATATGAGGTGGCAAGCTGATGATATAGCATTGAACCCGGCGAGATGCTTTGGAGTCTATGTGGGATCCTATTTTCCAGGGTATCATTGGATTCACTGGGTAAGGTTTCCCCTTCCTATATATTGAGTTGATCTGATAGATTTTCTCGCCAGGTTGGACCGTTGGCTGCATCTATTGGACATGGGATGGTGTATTTCCTGGTACCCCCATGGAAGGCATGATGATAATCAGTTCTCTTCTACCGTTGGTAGTCGCTCGCGAATCAAGTCCAACGCCTCTTCCGACGGGAATCATGCACTGCGTCCCACAGCATGATACACACAGGCGAGAGAGAACCGCTCAGCCCAGCGCTCCCAGTTTTCAGTCTTCTTATCTGCCATATCTTGCTTCACGTAGACTGGCGGATCGGAGTCTCCATTGGCAATGTCGGAGAGTAGAATCCCCCAGCAAGCAGCAGCTCCCTGGTTCTCATCGCGAAACACCAATACTTCGTTGCAGTCATCAACATCAAAGCTCACAGGACCTCCATAGTCTGTCCTGGTTTCTCATGAACTCGTCCCGTCCCCCCAAAATGGAATATGCCTCACACAGTGCCGCGGGCAAAACGAGCTGAAGACACTCGCGTCACGGAGATCTAGTCGCTCCACATCTTGTTCTGATATCGGAGCTGACCAGTGAAGGACAAAGTCACGGATAAACCCCTAGGCCTCCTCACGAGTTTCTATCAAATCCATCGTCTCTCTCAGTCATCCAGCACGCTTTTGCGCTCTGGTATTTCCCTTCATCTTCATCTTCACCGCGGGGAATTGGATGACTAAGCCGCCCATCGGCCTCAACTTTTGAATCCCCAACTTTCCCGCGGCTCGAATTCCGTTTCTTTGTCGCCCCTCAAAGCTTCGATTTTGTCGTTTCTCGATCCCAGAGACTGGTGTCTCGGGGCTAGCCTGTTCGTCTGACGAGTGGGCGACTGAATTCATGTCGGGCCGCAATGCCCCTCGCTCAAAGAACGATATTGTGAGCCCCAAGTCCTGATAGTTCTCCGCGGGAATCTCCAGCCCGGTTTTGGCTAATGATTTGTTTTTTTTTTTCTGTGTCATTTTCTAGCCTGCCGCACATGCAGACGTCGTAAAGTTAGATGTGGAGAGGAGCGTCCCGTCTGCAGACGCTGCTTTTCCTTGCATCTCAGCTGCGAATGGGGTGTACCTGTGAAACGAGGGAAGGCCGATGCTGCTGCTCGCTATCTTCAACCACCTGGGTCGCGATGGCCAGCAACGGAAGCACCATGGGCTGCGGCAGGCCCTTCGGGTAGTGATGGAGCTCCAATAATCCAGGCGCATTGTTTTGGCCGCATCCTAGCTCTCCCCCCCAATGCTACTCTCAATCTGTCCAAGACCTCTCCGATTCCCGTGGAAGCGTTCTCCCCGACAGACTGGAGTTCTGTACCAGTCGCCTCACTCGATTCCTTTGCCGCTCTACGCATCGGTTTCGAGTACAGGAGTTGCGTGCTCCAACTCACTGGTCCTCACTGAACATGATCAGAAGTACTTCCAATTCTTCCCGTCCTCTTCCGTCGTGTTTTACTATATGAAAGCTTGGACCCCGAGCTTTTCCAGATCAAAGATGTGAATAATGTGCTACTATGTATCGCTGCTCTCCAATTTGGGGCCGCTGTTTTTGGGGCCAACAGTATCCAGTCCAGGAAGCGTCTGATTACATAGAGAACTACCGTGCACTAGAACTGTTACGCATAGACATGACCCTCCGATACAAAACGTGGCGGGCCCTGATAGATGATCTAGTCCAAACCAGACATCAAGCAGCAGCCCTCCTGGCAGAGATTATGGGATGTTCGCGAGGTATGTCCAGTGCTGTTGTGCGTAACTAGGACAAGTGGGACGCCAGCTAACTACCGTAGCGATTTTCTGACTTATTCTCTTAACTGCTAAATTCGCCGGTCCAGCCTCCACCCGCCGTACACTCAACACTATCAATATGGCTGTCAGCACATTTTATGCACAAGCTCTCTTCCATCATCGCCTTTTATATCCTCCTTGTCCGCCATCGACCCTCCATCGCCTAGCGGTAACAAACATTGTCGAGATCGCACGCAAGCAACACATGTCAGATCCGCGCCTACTCCGTCGGCTGCATTGGCCACTCCTAATGGCGGTGATCGAAATTGAAAATGCTGTACAACGTGAGTAGTTGCGCGAGCGTCTTCTCGAGTTGCGCGAGTTCCACTCCGAGTATCGTTGGGCCAATGATATTGCGGATGAGGTCCTAGCACGGCAAGTTGCAAGCCAGGGGCAATATGCGGATGTGGCAGAATCATTACGCCGACGTGTATGCATATGATACATAGCCATTATTTGCTTTCCACCGCAGTATCTGTTCTATAGTGCAGTCAGTTTACGGAGTATACCGTCACGATTTTCGGGGCGACCAAACCACAGCTAAGCGCTGGTCGACAACTTGCAGGCTTACAGCTCCCCAAAGTACCACTAATTAATAGGATCACCCTGTCTGATAGGCTTTCTCTTTCTCATTGGTCGAGATGTGCCAATGCATTCCAATCCTCGCATCAATATATGCGATAAGCCTGGGCTCTCCATACAGTTCCTCTGCTGATGAGTATTAATACTCCCTGCAACCCCTTCCCAAGGGGTGCTGTGATCCCCAGGTACAACGAACGGTAAAATTATAACGATTCAAAACAAGCCGCAGCTGGCAAAATGTCCATTCAAGACGCCTGGGAGGCGTGCGACAAAATCGACACCCTCTTCATCCTTGTTTGCTCCGTCTTCTGTTGGCTTATCATACCGGCAGTCGGGCTGGCATACTCCGGGTATTCAACTCGGTTCAACAGCCTCGCCTCATTCTATCCTGGCCTCCTAGCTGTAGCTGTCTGTTCGGTGCAGTGGTGGATGGTTGGCTACTCCCTGGCGTATAGCGATGGCAATCCTTTCATCGGCGATCTTTCCAAAGCGTTCCACATCGGTGTGCTCTCCGAGCCCGTTGGGACCATCCCCGAGATTTTGTTCTCAGAGTTCCAGCTTATATTCTGTGCAACCGTCTGTGCTATCGCTATTGGTGGCGCCTGTGAGCGCGGTCGGCTTCTTCCATTAATTCCCTTCATATTTGTACAGCTCCTCCCCCTCCGTTCTTCTGTTTGGCTGCTAATAATACCTTGCGCCAGCTCTGGAGTACCTTCATTTATGCGCCTCTCGCCCACATGGTGTGGTCGGGAAACGGCTTCCTCGCGCAACTCGGGGCCCTCGACTTCGCTGGCGGCACGCCCGTCCACATCTGCAGCGGCGCCACAGCGACTGCCATGAGCATTTACCTTTCATACCCTCTCTTCCGATCGCGTCGCTCCACCAAACGCACCCCTCAACACCTTCGCCTTCACAAACCCCATAACTCTATTTGCCAGCTGCTGGCCTTGATGATCATCTGGAATGCCTGGCTTGCCTTTGACGCCGGAACCACTCTCTCCTTAAACTTCAAGAGTATCATGGCCGCCTGTGTGACGAATCTCTGCGCTGCGTCCGGTGCCCTTACTTGGGCGGGTATCACATACTGGGAAACTGGCAAATTCAGCCTAGACAGCACGTTCTTAGGCGCCATCGCTGGGCTGGTCCTGATTACACCCAGCGCGGGCTTTATCGATCTCAATACCTCAATTGCGTTGGGTGTTGTTGGTGCTCTCGCCGGACGCCAGGCATTGCGGATCAAGTTCACCAAGGCGGCGGCGCTGTGGCGTTGGGTGGATAACGGTGATACCTTCGCAACGCACTGCCTGGGCGGCCTGCTGGGCACATTGGCAACGGGTCTTTTTGCGCAGAAGGCAGTTGCCGCCTACGATGGCGTGACAGAAATTCCAGGGGGCTGCTTCTTCGATGGCAATTGGCGACAACTAGGAGTTCAGCTGGTTGAGGCTTTGGTTGGATTTACGTGGAGTTTTGTAGGCAGTTACGTCCTCTATGCGCTAGTGGATTGTGTTCCTGGACTTGAAGTTCTCGCAACCGACGAGTGAGTATTGCAATTAAGTTGGCCCCTTTACACTAAGTACATAACGCTGACCAATATCCAGGGATATCATCGCCGGGATGGATGCATCGCAGATGGACGAATCTTTGCACCAGGCACAATGGGCCGGCGAAGAGGACTACCACCCATTCCATGCGGAAATCCAAATATAATTAAAGCTATGCAATTTTGCTTTTTTTTTTTTCTCTTGTACAGTATATCACGTCGAGAAAAGATAGCAGTACATAGCCATCAAGCAATCAATTCATCATAAAATGTTCATCAGTTGAAGACCACGGTCTTGTGTCCATTCAACAACACCCTCCGCTCAGTGACATACTTGACGGCAGTTGCCAACACATTGCTCTCCACGTTGCTTCCAGCATGGGTTAATTCCTTAGGGCTCAGCGCGTGGTTCACACGAACAACACTCTGCTCGATAATCGGACCCTCATCCAAATCGCTTGTGACAAAGTGCGCAGTGGCTCCGATAATCTTCACACCACGATCATATGCCTGGTGATAGGGTCGGGCGCCCTTGAACGAAGGCAAGAAACTGTGGTGGATGTTGATGATGCGTCCGGACATCGCCTCACACAGCGTGGGTGACAGGACCTGCATGTATCGTGCCAAAACCACCAGCTCGATGTCATACTCCTTGACGAGTTCTATGATGCGCGCCTCCTGCTGAGGCTTGGTCTCCGCATTCACGGGCAGGTGCATGAAGGGCACCTTATACGTCGCGGCGAGCGGCGCAAAGTCCGGATGGTTGGACACAATCAGGGGAATGTCGACGGAGAGCTGGCCGGTCGACTGACGGAAAAGGAGGTCGTTCAGACAGTGCCCAATCTTGGACACCATGATCAGCACGCGGGGCTTGTGGTCCGCTGGGACGAGCTGGAATTCCATCGAGTGGGCGGCGGCGGTAGGCTCAAAGGCCTTGCGGAGGGTCTGGATATCGGGCGCACCATCGCTGCCGGCATCGGTGGCAGCGGCGCCGAAATGCATGCGCATGAAGAAACGCTGCGAGGTTGAGTCACCGAATTGCGAAGAGTCGATGATATTCAGGTTGTGCTGCACCAGGAAGGCTGTGACGGCGTTAACAATGCCTGGTCGGTCCGGGCACGACAGGGTAAGAATGAAGCTCATGTTGAAGAAGACTTGGCTTGATGTTGAATGCTTAATATGATGCAATTGCAAGAAGCAGAGGGAGAAAATGTGATGAGGGGTAGGGAAAGAACGACGGCTTGAGTCAGGCGAATTCTTACCGAACTCGGGCCCATCATCATACCACGTGACATCTGCAAGCAGGCGCTGAGTCATAGATTAGATTGATAAGGGCTGCTATTGAAGATTCCTAATATAGACTGGAATAGGGCCTAGGGCTGCGGCTTAGGGCTGCGGCTTAGGGCTCTGGGGCATCATAGGTCATCATGTGTCCTTTCCTGTTTAGGCAGCTGCTCTCCAGGTTGAAAATACCTTCATCTTTACACCTTCTTTCACGGGCTTCTCCCAGGGTCCAGATCAAGGCATCACCCACTGCCCTAACTAATCTACTATCGAAGCTCTGCTGCAAAGGCCAACCCACGCCGCGCAGTGCCACCGCCTCCCCCGCCTCTGGATTGAACAAGTTCCCCCCGCGACCGAACAAGGGCTCTCTCATTTGCAGACTAGCTCGCGTATTGTTACCCCCCTCCTTTCTCCAACTTCTAGGACTCAGTCCGTGACTCCGTATACTCCAGGTGACTTCTCCTACACTAGCACTTAATCTAATCGTACATTAGTCAATCTCCCCAGGTTTACGCCTCGGCATGCCCTGCTTCACACAAGAGTCACCCATGCATATTGCCTGAAGGGTTTCTTTTATCCGGACTACCTATTTCGTCAAGGCAGGAGTCCCTTCAATCCCGCTTGGTGATACGAATTCGTTTGTCGATCTTGTCCGAATGGCTTCACTTTCGTTTTCTCTGCGGTCTACGGACCGGGGTGCCGTATTGGCATCCCCGAGTGTCAAGGTCGGAGGCATACAGCGCGCGTATAAAAGCCACTTCTTGTGCCTTTCCAGGCAGGTCTCTTTCAACCCATCACCAGCGATCTTTCTCTGCTGTCTCTTCCTCTTTTCTCCCCAGACTTCAGGAAAAGCTTTTAGCAATGGCTTCTTCTTCTTCTTTCCAGATCTACAAGTCCCTTCTCTTTTTCGCCTCCTTGCTGTCTGCTGTGCAGGCACAAAATGTTGGCACCCAGCAAGCTGAGATTCACCCCAGTTTGACCTGGCAGACTTGCAGTGGTGGTGGCAGCTGTAGCGCCAACCAAGGTGGAGTCACCGTCGATGCGAACTGGCGTTGGGTGCACACTGTGGGTGGGTACACCAATTGCTACTCTGGCAATAAGTGGGATACCTCTATTTGCTCGACCGATGAGGAATGCGCTGCAAAGTGCGCTGTTGATGGAGCTAGCTACTCCTCCACCTATGGAGTCACCACCTCCGGCAACTCCCTGCGTTTGAACTTTGTCACCCAGTCAGCCCAGAAGAACATCGGCTCGCGTCTGTACCTCATGTCCGATGAGAATACCTACGCTATGTTCAAGCTGCTCAACCGTGAGTTCACCTTCGACGTGGATGTTTCCAACCTTCCCTGCGGTCTCAACGGTGCCGTCTACTTCGTCGCCATGGATGCCGACGGTGGTTTGGCCCGTTACCCAACCAACAAGGCAGGCGCGAAGTATGGTACTGGATACTGCGACTCGCAGTGCCCCCGCGATCTCAAGTTTATCAACGGCTTGGCCAACGTCGAGGGCTGGGTACCTTCCTCCAATGACCCGAATGCGGGTGTCGGAAACCACGGCTCCTGCTGCGCGGAGATGGATATCTGGGAAGCTAACAGCGTCTCCACGGCATTCACTCCTCACCCTTGCAACACTCCTGGTCAAGTGATGTGCACTGGTGACGCCTGTGGTGGTACTTACAGCTCTGACCGCTATGGTGGCACCTGTGATCCCGATGGCTGTGACTTCAACTCCTACCGTCAAGGCAATAAGACCTTTTACGGACCCGGCATGACCGTTGATACCAACAGCCCCTTCACCATCGTGACCCAGTTCATCACTAATGACGGTACTGACACCGGTACCTTGTCCGAAATCAAGCGCTTCTATGTTCAGGATGGAACCGTGATCCCCAACTCCGAGTCCACCTGGACTGGTGTTAGCGGCAACTCCATTACCACTGATTACTGCGAGACTCAGAAGGAGCTATTTGGCGACCAGGATGCGTTTTCCGTTCATGGTGGCCTGGCTGGTATGGGTGCAGCTATGGATGAGGGCATGGTTCTTGTCTTGTCTCTGTGGGATGACCATGCTGCCAACATGCTTTGGCTCGACTCTACTTACCCTACCGGTGCTCCTGCCACCCAACCTGGTGCCGCCCGTGGTACCTGCTCCACTAGCTCTGGTGTACCCGCTGATGTCGAGGCCAGCTCGCCCAATGCACATGTTGTCTATTCCAATATCAAGTTCGGACCCCTTGGCTCTACCTTCAACTCCGGCAGCTCTAGTGGTGGCTCCTCCTCTTCTACCAGCACTACCAGTGCGACCAGTGCGACCAAAACTACCACCACCACTATGATCACTACCACTACCACTTCCACTACCACTACCACTACCACTTCCTCTGCCAGCTCAACTTCTACCGGCTTGGCTCAACACTGGGCACAATGTGGCGGCAGCAGCTGGACTGGTCCAACTCAGTGTGTTAGCCCTTACACTTGCTCCAAGCAGAACGACTGGTACTCCCAGTGCTTATAAGCGATGGAAAATTGGTTGGATGTACACGAGGGTCCTTTTTCTTTTGTAATTGATTTTGTCGACTTTTAGGAGGCGGTTGCGATATTGTCTGTATTACTGAGAGTAGCCGCCTTCTTTCGTCATCCAAGACCTTGCTTTTCGTCCAGTAAAATGAAGCGCTTATTTTTATTTTCTAATTTGTTCATTCAGAGCCGTAATGTAATGGCCTCGGTAAATTGCATCAGCCTAGGGTGCAATCCTTCTCATCTCAAGTAACCGCCCACCACGATTCATACCCGACCAACTATCCAATAGTTCGCCAAAAAGCTTCGCCACCAGCCCATCCATTTTATATTGGTTAATTCCCAGGGGGGACTCGCGGATTGGCCGGATTCAGGAATAACAACCGGGCCACCAGGCAAAACGGACGAACTCACTCACACTAGTGCTGATAATGGATATTCAGCCGTCTATGAAGGACAGTTGTAATCTCCCGAATCCCCGCATCTCACGAACGCCATCATATAGATCCGACACCCTATAGTTCACTAAGCCCGCCACTAAATCTAGCGTTTCCTACACGTATCCGTCCCTAGCCTGTCCTCCAATCGGACGCAGCGCCGATACGGGGAATCTGAGGCATCAAGCCATTTGTCTGCCCCTGTTAAACCAAAGGGTCCGCGCCAGGACCGTCACCAAATTGGGCCCCCGTGGAGTCCGTACTGTTTCCGGACGCGATGGAGATTAAAAGTAATCTATTCGGGGCTTTAGGAGTGGGGATAGAGAACCCCTTTTATACCCGTCAGGGTTGGAATAGAGTCAACAGCCCTCGCCTATATAAGCGTCTGCCAACTATCGGATCTTCAGCGTCGTCGAGAGAGAACCAAAAAACATCTCCCAAAAACATTCATTTAAACACTCCTTTTTTTGTTTTTTTTTTTTTTCATTCACACCAGATCTGGTATCGGTAGCAATGAAGTCCATTCTTTTTTCACTTACTTGGGCTCTAGCCCTGGCCCGGCCAACTAAGCGCTCTTCCTCCTCACTCCTTTGTATGTTTTGTTGCCTCCTCTCCCATGGCATGGCAGTTCAGTCGCAAGTGTACTAACGGAATCCTAGGGCTTGGAAGCAACGAGTCTGGCGCTGAGTTCGGCCCTGGCACTTTACCTGGTGTCGCGGGTACAAACTACGAGTGGCCTGACCTGTCCACCATCACTACACTGCAGAAGGCTGGCATGAACATTTTCCGAGTGCCTTTCCTCATGGAGCGTTTGATCCCAACCAGTCTCACTGGTACTGTGGACTCTACCTACATGGGCGAGCTGAAGAAGGTACCTAGTCCACGCCAGATATAGTTCCCGAGGGAGGGGATTGCTGACCAGGTTGAACAGATCGTTGAAGGGGTCACAGCCCTGGGGGCCCATGTCGTTCTTGATCCCCATAACTATGGTCGATAGTATGTTTTTTTTTTTTTTTCTTCTGGCAGGTTGCTCAAACACTAATGGAACCAGCTACGGCAACATTATCGAGTCGACTACCGACTTCGCTGCGTTCTGGACCACTGTCGCGAAGGAATTCGCCTCGAATTCTCTCGTTATTTTCGATACCAGTATGTTCTCTCCCCAAGTCT
Source organism: Aspergillus ochraceoroseus IBT 24754 (assembly GCF_002846915.1). NCBI lineage: Eukaryota > Fungi > Ascomycota > Eurotiomycetes > Eurotiales > Aspergillaceae > Aspergillus > Aspergillus ochraceoroseus. Next base: position 3,161,980 of record NW_024468477.1, on the reverse strand, counting down.
CAACCTCGGGAAAATAGCAGAGAAGAAACTAACCGATATTGAAAAAAAAAAAAGACAACGAATATCACGACATGGACCAGACCCTTGTCCTCGACCTCAACCAGGCCGCCATCAATGCTATCCGCGCTGCCGGTGCCACCAGCCAATACATCTTCGCCGAAGGAAACTCCTACTCTGGTGCTTGGACCTGGTCCACTGTGAACGACAACCTCAAGGCCCTCACGGACTCCGAAGACAAGCTCATCTACGAGATGCACCAGTACCTCGACAGCGACGCCTCTGGCACCAGCTCTACCTGCGTCAGCGCCACAATTGGTAGCGAGCGTCTCAAGGCCGCCACTACCTGGCTCCGCAGCAACGGCAAGAAGGGTGTCCTGGGTGAATTTGCTGGTGGCGTGAACTCTGTCTGCGAGGATGCCGTCAAGGACCTGCTCTCTTATCTCTCCGAGAACACTGATGTGTGGACTGGGGCTTCGTGGTGGGCTGCTGGACCCTGGTGGGGTTCTTACATGTACAGCATCGAGCCTACTTCCGGACCTGCTTATGAGAGTTATATGAGCATCTTGAGCCCTTACTTTGTTACGGGATCTACTACTACTGCTGCTACCACTACCACTAGCACTACTGCTGCTGCTGCCACCACTACTGCTGCTACTACCAAAGCTGCCACCACTACTGCTGCTGCTACCACTACCAAAGCTGCTTCTACTACCACTGCTGCTGCTGCTACTACTACTACTACCAAGTCTGTTGCTGCTACTACTGTTGCTGACGTTGCTGCTACTACTTCTACTAGCACCAGCGCCGCCGATGCCACCGCTACAGCCACTGCGACTTTGACCAGCACAGTGACAACCACTACCACTACCACCACTACCACCACTACCACAGTGACTTCCACCACTACTGCCAGCTCTGCGGCCTCCACCGCATCTGGCACCGTGGAACGCTGGGGACAATGCGGCGGTCACAGCTGGACTGGATCAACCACATGCGCGAGCCCTTATAAGTGCGTTGTGCAGAACCCCTGGTACTCTCAGTGCCTGTAAACACCCTTCGTTACCTTCTTGAAATCTCTCGACCCAGACAAGAAACGCGGACCTTGACCTTCTTTTCTGCACCTTTTTTTTCTTATCTCTCTATTTCTTTCTTTCGATTCTTCCAATCGTTTTGTTGTTATTTTTTTATCCCTTAGTTGTTTTTAGTCGCTTCTTTTCATCCGTGCATTTAGCTGGCCAGGTTAGTGTATGGAAAATTCATTCTTTATCTAGATAGAATAAACGATTCCTATACTATTTCTATACTATTTCTATACTATTTCTATACTATTCCTATACTATTCCTATACTATTCCTATACTATTCCTATACTATTCCTATACTATTCCTATATATACTATTCCTATACTATTACCTAGTTGTGTTTCTTTCGTTATCCAACTACAGAACCCCTACCCCATAAAAATCGCTAGTTATATATATATATAACAAAAGAAATATATATATATATTCATTATATCCAGAGCAAAAGAACGAAGAATCGAAAAACTAATTTCATCACACAGGGTTTATTATTTATTTATTTCTCTCTCTCTCTTGTAAATTCATTCAAAACCGGTCCTTCACCCCCGTCGGCGGCAGATTCGTCGAGGTCTGCGTCAACTCAAACGTCCGATGAATCCCCCCCGTCATCTGCGCCGCAAAGGGACTGGAAACTGGCGCCTTTTGCTGGTCGGCCGTCAGGCGCTCCTCGCTGCTGTTCAGGCTGCCCGAGACCGTCCACCGGTCCCCGGAGTCGTGGTGGGTGTGCACGGTCGTCACGGTGACGGCGAGTTTGTCCGGGCGGAGTCGTCCGTGTCCGTGTCCGTGGACGCCATCGTGGTCGATTGATCCCAGGGGCAGGGGACGGTCTCGGCTGGTGTCTGGGTGACGACGGGACCCCGATGGACCCTGGAAACGAGAGGTATCGTAGTAGGGGTCGTGGGCGGAGCCGAGCCACTTTCGGACCAGGGGGCGGAGGGTCGCGAGACTGCCTGCTGTGATTCCGAGGCCGGTTTCAATGTTGGACCAGAGGGCGATTTCGACGGTGGCGTCTGTTATTTGTGTTAGTATATGTATGTATATATATAATATAATGTGGGTGTGTACGTACAGAGGAAATCGGGGTCCTTGAATGTTCGCACGTAGGGGATTCGAATAATAACGGCTGAAGAAGCACTTTCCGAGTTAGAAAAGAAGAAGAAGAAGAAGAAGAAGAAGAGAATAGAACAGAACCTACATGCAGGCCATGCTGAGAATGCCTATCACGGCCAGCTTGGTCTTGGTGCGCATGTGCAGCTTGTGGACGATGAAGATGGGTAGAATTCCCACGGTGAAATCGCACAGAGCTGCAAAGGCGCTGTATATATATGTCATAACAACAATAATGTCCATGCTGATACAGGATCCTTTGATATTGGCATCAAAGGCCGTGCGAGTCCAAAAGTATGCCAGCGGTCTACACTGGAGCAACAAGACGAACATGAATGCCAGACCAGCAAGAACGGTGAGAAGCATGACGGTGTACAGGATCCAGATATGGGCTCGCTTGACGGTGATACGAAGCAAGAAGATACAGACGGAGACTTTACAGCCGAAAGACGCGAAGCAGTAGGCGATCTCACAGAGCCACCAGTACTATCTGCGTTTTAGTTTCTTCTTCGTCTCCAGTCAAGATAATTTGCATACCCTCATCGCGGTCACCCGTTCATGTGCTGTCAACACTGCGAATTTACGACCAGTTCCATGTATGGCCCCGCCAATCATGCAACCAGAGAACATCGCATAGAAAATCTGCGACCCAATTGATATCCTGGGTTAGATCCGGATTGACACAATTATATAGAGAGGGGGGTCGGTACCATGGCGATGACCATCACCGCGTCATCCCACCCAAAGGCCTTCACCACCCATCCGCGCACATAGCAGCGCAAGATCACAGCCACCGATGCCACGGACATGAAAACGGCCGCAACCGTCTTGACCTCTAGGGAACGGTCATCTTTGGTCATTTTGGCGACTCATCACGAGGGGTTTTCTCCCGCGAGCCAGGGCAGCGGGAACCCCATTCAGAATATATATATATATATATATATATATCTAAGAATCGATCGTCTCTTGAAAACCCTGGACGATCCCAAATTCTTTTGCCATGCTTCATACGGGGGGCGAAAAGCCCCGTCAACCGATTTCGTTCTTTACTGGAAGTGGAAAGTCTGGGTGTCAACTACTAACCAGAGGACCGCAGCTACCAGCCTACAATTCCCCTTCAGATAGCCCTGCGATTGGTGTGAATCTGGTTTTCGACGGAGGAGATCCACTCGCCAGTCAATTACATCAAAACGAGGTAACCCAAGGTAGAGAGAGGGTCGGGAGGGTCGAAATTTCGTAGCGTACCAAGTATCCAGGTCAAGTATCCAAGTCTAGGTCATACGATTCCACAGGCGATTATTGTTGTCCATATGCAACGCTGGACATTAAAGTATGTCTGTCTGTCTGTCTGCCGATGCATCCGCGCAGAGGTAAAGAACAGATCCCGTGTGCTCAAACTTCCCGTGGCGTTTTACCAGTTGATCTTTATCAGAAGACGGGAGAAAGAGCAGTCCGTGTCCTCGATTGGATTCGACGGAGTATCCGCTAAACGATCTTAGGCAATTGAACGGTAGTCGTTATCCATATAATAACATTATTATACCGATTGATATGGATTAAAATCAATCCACGTGTAAAAAAAAAAAAGGGGGATTAAACTGCGGTAGAAATCCCATTGGTTGGGGATAGTAGGGTAAGGGGATCCGGAGCCCTATCTCGGGTTGAAATTGAATATACAATTCTACCTTCTAGGTTCCAATGGCCCGGATGTTATGATGAATTTTTGATTCAACCCGGGTTTCTATCTTCAATACCAAAGATGACCTCGTTTTTCGGTAAGAAAGAATCTCATCCGGGTTTATAATCTGATTGTATTGCCGATTCAATGTACGATCTACAGGACGATGAATCCTTTACCAACCGTTGTTTCAGAACGATGGCGATTCCCAATGACTGCTAGAATGCTCTCCACGCAGGTTCCCATTCCCCTACGGAGTACTCTAGAATCTAGATGGATTTTCACAGATTCCCTGTCTGTGCTTTCCCTGGACAAACCTCTCCTCTCCTACGTTGTTCTCGACCAAGAAGCTTGGATACTCTCGGTTCAAAGGAACGGCTGCTAAAGCCCCTGAGAGTTGTCGCGGAGTCTCTCTTTAGGGTGATATCCGTATCTTCTCTTTTCGGTATATGTACCAGACTCCCGACTATCCGAGGTCAGACTACATATTCTATAGTGAGTACCTACCAGCCACTCAGAATCCCTCGGCTCCTAATATTTCGCATCTAGGCCCTGCCAATCCTGGGACTAGGTTTATCCCTTCTTCCGTTGATGATCAATCCTACTCCATGTTCGTGTGTACCTTTGTACTCCGTAGATTCGGAACCATGCAAAAATGGCGACCTGCATACCGGTACCAACCGGCTCTCGGGACAGACAGGTAAATGCATGTCCATACCTTGGGAAGAAATGAAGAAATGAAGAAGAAATGCTCGAGGATAAAACAAACAAATCAGTTGCGTAACCAAAGTCTGCAACCTGGCATTCATGTTACCCTGCAGGGCATCTCGACAACCCATCCAAGAATACTATACTCCGAGGTATCTACTACTTGACTTGACCCTTTGCAACCAGGCGATGAAGCCCTTTCTGTGTCGTCTTCGTGCCAGATCGTCCGGCCATGGAGAACCTCAACGGGAATACAGAAAGCGCCCCCTCTCCAAAGCAGGGGAATGAGACGTCATTGTCGGCAACAGTCAAGCTATCACCAAAGATAGCAGGGTGGTGCGTTGCCCTGACGTCTGCGATTCTGCTCTACGGGTACGATCTTGTCATTGTGGGAAATGTCTCCTCCATGCCTGAGTTCCAGTAAGTTAGGTGGTTGGTTTGCCTGCATTTTCTTTTTTTCCTCTTTTATCTCACACACCCCCGTTTCCAGACGAGATTTCGGTCGAGAACTACACGGGCAACTGATCATCCCATCACTCTGGCTCGGCCTGTGGAATGTCGCAAATATGATCGGGGGTGTCTGCGGCGCCCTCTCGGGGGGCGTTATCCAAGACGCGCAAGGACGGCGCGGGTCGTTGGCGACGGCAAGTGTTGTCTCCGCGATAGCAGTCGCCATAGCATACGTCGCCAACATCCCCAGCTACCTCGCCGCGCGCCGGGGGGTGTTCTTCGTCGCCAAAGTGGTGCAGTCGTTTGCCGTGAACATGGGCATGTGCACAGCCCAGACATACATGTCCGAGGTGCTCCCCCCCCGGCTGCGCGGCCCCGTTCTCGCCTTCTTCCCCATTTTCACGCTTCTAGGCCAGTTAATCGGAAGCGTTGTCGTCTACGCATCCCTGCATAAGCCAGGCCCGCAGGGATACCGACGCTGCTTCGTTTCCCAGTGGCCCTTCTCGGTTCTCCCGCTTGTCGTCGCGATATTCATCCCCGAAAGCCCGACCTATCTCGTTCGGAAAACCCGCCTGCACGCCGCGCGCCAATGCCAGCGCCGACTGTCTCCCCCAACCGCGGACCCTGACGCCGTCGTCGAGCAGATCCGCTTCTCGATCGAGCGGCAGCATCAGGCCGCCGCCTCCCGCGCCACGGCAGCATCGGGATACCTGGATTGTTTCCGGGCCACGAACCGCCGCCGCACGGCCATTGTGCTGTTCTCCAACCTGGTTCCGCAGCTCTTCGGCTTGACCCTCTTAGCAAAGGCGAGCTATTTCCTGCAGGTCGTCGGTCTGGACGCCGACCACAGCCTCTTGTTCCTGCAAGTCAGTCTTGCGCTCGGACTGGTCGCGAACATCTTGAGCATACTCGCCTTGGCCAAGTTCGGACGAAGACCCCTGTACCTCTTCGGTCTGGCCGGCTGCACGGTGCTCTGGACTGCAATGGGGGTCGCAGGGTGCTTCTCGGGCGTTGCCACAACCTGGTCAGTTTGCCCGAGATTCCTTCTTTCTTTCTTTCTTTCTTTCTTGTCCTGAATCGGGAAACAGTAGCGCTAGCTAGCTGCGTTTAGACTGATCTCGATTGATTGATCGTCTCCAGGTACACCGCAGCCACAATGATGCTACTCATCGCCGTCGTGGGCGTCAGTACATGGCCGGCTTCGTACGCCGTCAGTGCCGAGGCCTCGTCCCTCCAGCTCAGAGGCAAGGCGCAGGGCTTGGGCTGGCTTGTGAATAGTCTTTCCAACGGCGTCTTTGGCCTCGTGCTCCCGTATATCTTCAACAACGACCAGGCGGCTCTCCGGGCAAAGACGGGCTTCGTGTACACGGGTCTCTGCGGCATCGCTCTGGTAGGCGCATGGATGCTTATTCCGGAAATGAAGAATAGGACCCCCGCGGAAATCGATCGCATGTTCGAACTCGGACTGCCGACGCGCAAGTTCAAAGCGTGGTCCTCCCTCTCTCTCTCTCCTACACCTGGTGCCTGCTGAGCCTCGTCGTGAGAAAATGGTACTATCGAGTATGCGTTGCGATTTGACTTTTCATTTACTTCCGGGATCATTTATGATACTAGCGATGTTCTCAAGGCAAAAAAAATGACCCCCGTGAAAGACGATGTGTGAACATAGTATAATGAAAAAGGCATGTTCGCTATATACATAGTTATCATAAGCTAGAGGATTTCAATCATTAAACCATTTAGTTGCATGGAAGTGTGTTTTAAGTCTTCTCAGGACTATCGTCGTCCTGTCCACCCGGTCGAAAAAAAAAAAAAAAAATGAGCAATCAATACAGTCTGGGGAGAGCCCGGACATTGGGTTGGGAAGGTCCCTGGGAACACGGCTCTCTTGGTTTTGGCAACTTCCTCGCACGGCTTTTGACCACTTTCACTATGGCTACACAGCACGTCAATCAAAATCAGGAATGATTGTAGGGACTGCAAACAGTACTAGTTACACATGTGTATGTGTGGAACGGGACTGCTAATAAGGCGCCATTATCCTTTGCTCCAAAGTAGCACAGTAGCACACGCGTTTCAAATCGAGTGCTTTATGCCTCCAATGCTCGCTGAAGTGCAGCCTTTTTACCCCTTTTATGGACCCGCTCATCATTCGGGTCAAACCCTCCGTTGCCCCATAGCGCCCACTCTTCCGTTTCTTTCATGTAGTCCTCTGGACGGAAGGAGGTGCCATCGGCCTTTTCCTGTTCTAAAAGTTCAAAGAACCGAGGGTAATCAATGCGGGAGTGCCACTTTCCATCAACATGGAAACGCCGGGAGGCGATGAGGACGCAGCAGCTGTGAGCATGCTCCGCAGCAATTCCATAGTCCAGGCCCCGGCGCTCCAATTCTTTGTTAAGAGAGACGACAAACTGAGCAACCTCTTCGTAAAACGGGACGTTCTGCATCGTCAGCCCAGCGCCTGCACTTGTGCTCGTACCGCAGTATGTCACCCCCTTGATCTCGATAAAGCACGGCAATGCCTTTTCTACGAGATTTGCATAGCCAATAACCTCATCATCAACATTAAATCCTTTCACCAGTGTGAGGCGGAAGACCGTGCGTTGGATGTGTCGCTTTTCCCTCAGGATATCGAGGCACCGCTGGAACCGCTCCCAGAAATCCCGATGGAGAGGACGATCAATCTTTCGAAGACTTTCGCGGTTACTGGCATCGATAGATACGTACAGCTGAGTCACCCTGTGTAATGTTTCAAGTTGATCAGGGTGTTGTGCGTTGCACACCAAAAAGCTAGAAATGTGCTCCGAGTGTAGAAGATCCAAGAACCCATTAATGTGGGGGTAGAAAATCGGTTCACCAACAAGACTCAGGGCACAGTGTCTAATGCGCATGGCTTCCGCGAAGCGCTCTGCACGGACACCTGGAACACCGCGCATCATTTTGATCTTTTTATAGTGGCCCTCCTTGACCCCGTTGAAAATCAACTCAGGCGAATCCACCTTCCAGCGCCAAGTGGTTCCAACTGGATTGGTCCCATGCCTCCAGCAGAAAATGCACTTGTTACTGCAAGAAAGAGAAGGGGTTGCCTCCATACAAAGATGTGAGCGAATTCCATAGAAGGAAAACTTATAGCATGACCCGCGACCACGTAGCGCAGACTTGGTCCACCGGCAAATCTTCACGCCAGAATGCGAGCCAACAATTGTATAACCCTGCTTTGTGAGGGCCGCATAGGTAGGCGATGTTGTTGGGACCATCTCCTTCTCAGTGGGTTGAATAGATTGGACAGCAGGGTTTCCTGAGGTGGTGAAATCAACGGGGATCGGGGATCCCGACCCAGCTTGGCTATTGGATCCCATCTTAATATCTTCCAAGTCAACTACAGCTCGAGGCTTTCTGCGGGGCCGAGCCTTTTGTTTGGCATCATCAGTTTCCTCGTCGTCCAGGTCCTCCTCATCACTCTCCAGCGGGTCACCGCTTCCTGGAACACCCTCTCCCAAGCCACCGTGTTCAACAATATCGCCAAGAATTTCCTGAAGACCACGAGACCACTCTTTGAGTGCGGACTCGGCGTCACTTTTCACGTCACCAAATCCGAGAGGATATGCCCTCTTCTTGTCAGTAAGCTTGGCCATCCATCTATCCAATTCCTTGGCCTGCGAACAGAACCCTTCCTCCTCAGTCGGCCACCCTTCCTTGTCACCAAATCCAAAGACCGTAAAGCCAGCAAGAGTGGACAAGGATCCCGTATCAATTCGGAAATCGTGGTGGGTTTCATCGAGGTGGGCCAGGAAGGTATTGAGGATAGTGTCGATATTGTAGCTGGGAATTAAGAAACAGTAAATATAGCGCGTACCGGGAGAGGTCGAGGGCGGTTTTGGCGCAGTGGTGAAATAGTCATCGAAATCTACATACGCCAAATCATGCATCTGGGGAGGCAGCAGTCCGCGTTCACGATTCTCAGAGTCAGACTGACTCTGCGCAGCGGCACGGAGATCCTCCAAGAAGAGTTGGGCATATCTTTCCGTGTTTCCAGTTAAGGAGGCGTAAAATATAATGGGTTGGAGGAATGTCAAAGCTGGTTCCTGATCCGTTGTATCTGCGCGTCGTCCAGCAACCTTCTGGGGTTTCCTTCCCGAGACTCTCTTCGGTCCTGGTGCGGGCTTTCCAGTAACCGCTGTACGGTCTGGACCTTTCAATTCCTTCTTCTCAGATACGGCAGGCACTTCATGTTTCTCAATAGTCTTTTCTGGTGCGGAACTTCGGGGCGATGGCGGAACCGAGGACGCAGTCGCGGCTTTGAGCCGTCTAGCCTGTGTCTTGCGACGCAGTCGGATAATAACAATGACGGTGGTGAGGGCGACAAGGATAGGAAGGCGAAAAGAATGCCAAAAGGCCAGTACGCCTAAAAAAGGTCTCGTCAGTAGCTGCTCCCAAGCATAAGGGCAGTTTAAGAACCCATACCTTCTTCGGCTGTGGAGGACTCTGCCATCGTAGCTGGAGGAGGGGAAGTTTTATGTGTCGCCCCTCAATGTAATTGCGTCGAGAGAATGGGGTTTGGCGGGCGGTCAGAAGCCTAGGAGATCTCTAACATAGAGGATACAACAAGCCTTGATAAAGCATCGCACGCAGAGCTCTCGAATGTATAGAAGGAAAGAAGATGAGCTGCGATAGACTCTCTTGTCGCGAAAAAGAAATCCAAGTTGATAATGGATGTTGGGGATCTCGAATTTTTTGCCGCCAAAAACGTGATTGGCTCCCACATAGACACCTCAGGCACCGTTATATTGTATGGCTATATCTCATGCGACTGAAGACTTTTGTTTTGTTTTCTGTTATTTTGGCTAAAATCCGCCGTTGTTAAGCAATAATAGACATACTGGATCCGTTTGGCTCTTGGTGGGAGATATTGCTTTGGTATCTTAGACCCAGGTGTGTTCCCAGTTGCATCTCTCTACTATCTTCGGGCTCGTGCGATTCATTATGCACAATATGACATGACATCTTCAAGAACATGTGGAAAATTGGCTAACATCATTGAGACAGATCTCCAACTCGGCCTTATACGAGGCCAAAAGAACAAAAACCGCCCATGGGACAAACAAATCATCATATCATGACTTCAACTTCAGTAATCGAAACGCCTCCAGAATCGACTGTCCCTGGTCACCAAGCATAGTGAACTTTCCAATGCCGCTCGCTTCTCCCTCCCGGATCTCATCTTCAGTAGCCCACCGATACGCCCGATGCTCCTCCGGGTTTAACTTCACCGCATCCTCCCAGCGGGCCGGCGGCAGACCATCAGAGGTATCCGTGAATAAAGCAGCCTCCTCCTTTTTCCGGTCATCTTGTGCATGGACAGGCCCGTCAGATCCCACTTCGTGCACTTCCACAATGAAAGTAAACTTGGCCACAGCGTAGACCCGATCCGGCTTCAACTTCGTCCACCTGTCCAGCGAAACAAACTCCACGAATCTCGACACGCGGAGTCCGCTTTCTTCGAAAACTTCGCGAGCAACCCCTGCTAAGAGTGTCTCGTCGTCTGGCTCACAGGATCCGCCGGGGCCTTCCCAGTGCCCACCGTACGAGTCCTCAAAAGATCTCTGGAGGAGAAGTATGCGCAGAGGCGGATTGCCCTCTTCGGGGTCGCTATTTTGAAGAATTCTCCGTGAGAAGATAAGACCCCCGCCGACGAAGTGAGTGAATTGCGGTCTAGCGGCTCTAAAGCTGGAAAATGGGACATTGTATTCTTCGAGATGGTGGGGGAGCGTGTAGTTGGATTTTGGCGTCATTTTGCTTCAACCCCTTCTTTTAAAAAAGAAAAGAAAAAGAAAAGAAAAGTAAAGTAAAGTAAAGTAAAAAAGACTGGATTAGCTTTAGCCCAAGCTTTTAATATCAGAGTCTGTGTTATGCTGGCGTTTCGAACGATTCTGCCTTGTAGTAGATCAGCCAGACGGGAACGCAAGGTATATGTACCTAATGAGGGCGCAGCACTCACTCACTGCACACCAATCAACGGGTAATTTCAGGATTCATTATCCACAGGAAGATACAGCTTGAAAGGATTAAGTTTGCAAATAAAGACAGCAGGTAAGTTCCAAGACGGTCATCTCATGTATTTTGGATAGGAAGCTGTCGTTTGCTTGTGGCTGAGCGAGGTGGGTGATATTAACTGTATGTATATGCCCTCTTATTTTCCTCTATATAAAACTGAATGCAACCATACACCATTGGTTATCTCAATACTATCCCCAGAGTTCTTAATTTCATGTCCCATAATAATAAAGGTTGAATTGAATTTACACTTTGCTTCCAGATAACGAACCAGAGGTTTCCTGAGGGATCATAAAGCCCACGGTAGAAACATCCAAGGGGGAAAGAGCAATAACACCGTTCCGAGGGTCGACACCAAGGTGTTTGTACAAATGACCGTGACCCATGTTGTGGCTCTGTGAAGGTCTAGGATACTTTCTACCCATAAATTCCGTAACTCAGAACAAACCTTTGATCTGGTTCTTGCCGGTGACGGGATAGAAGGCTGCAGGAATCTGATCAAGCTCAACATCGTGTTGAAACTCTTCAGGAGAAGCCTTCCCACCTGAGGAGAAGAGCTGCGAGAAATAACAGTCAAACTAACATTCATGCCCTGGCCAGCCTGGGGTGAGTGAGTGTGGCATGCATCCTCCACCCAGGAACACAAGGAAATCTTTGTGCAAGAAGTCAGCATGACGCTGGCCGATAGAGTACGCAGACCACGAAACAGTCTTGGTAAATTCCCCTCGTACTGGCTGAGGATGTTCCTCGGATGTGACATCGACCAATCACAGGGCTGTTTCTTTGCTTCTTTCTTCGCTGTCTCTCTCCGCATTATCGGCATTGCAGATGTCTGGAGTACATGCAATAGTGGAGGACTGGAGGCGCACGGATCAATTCTTGGGGGAGGACGGGAGTTGAAGGTGGCATGTGGTTTGGCATGATCAATTTGTTCTTGGCCTCTGCGGAGGAGGGAATGAGATAGAAAGGACTTGTGCAAAGAAACTGACTCGGCATACTAGGGACTTTCCTTTTGAGAAAAGATTTTTATTTCACTTTGAATTAGTATGTTCGGAATCTAGTGGAAAGGCCAGGCTAGTTATCTCATTAATTGCTCTAAATCGTTATGTATGATATGATGCTCGTCAACAGCCTCCCCTCCGAAGAGGACCAGGCACATCAGGTATTCACCCCGAACGCCCGCGTCGGTGTAAATGACCGCCTCATAATACGGACAGAGCCATAAGGCGGACAAACAATCGAGAAAATGCAGGGCATGGAAATATTTTACAAAAAGTACTCGCTGCGGCCCGGCCGCGACGGGGGGACGTGTCGTTGATCGTCACTCACGGCACTGAAGAGCTTGAAGGTCGGTTTTAGGTCATCACCGATCTCGCACACGGATGCCAGGTTTCCGCATCGGTAGCAGTAGTTGGGGGCGCTCCACACAGTAACGACGTTTTGGTTCGAGAAGTGGTACTTATATCCCTCATTCACGAGTTGATGTGCTCGGGCAATCAGAGTTAAGTCATTAACGTGGCAAAACTCATCTGCAACTTTATCTCCAAACAGCCAACCTAGGCGATATTAGTATAGATACGAAGGTGAGAGAGCCGTTGCTTGACTTACCAGCTCCTCTGGGACTAACTGCCCAGGTTTCCACATCATCCGGATCAGACCATACCAGATCACAGAAGGCTCCTTCATGGGGAATTTCTTGGGCTCTGGCAACCACGCGAACCTGATCCAATGTCCTGATTTCCGGACTCAGGCCGCCGTGAACGCACAGCACCCTGCCATCAATAATAGCACCTAGCGTCATGAAATCAAACACTTGGCAGCATGCTTTCCACACAGAAGCGTTTCCATATTTCTGCAAGCATTCTTCGTAAAATCCATAAACCTGGGTGATCTGTCGAGATTCATGGTTGCCACGAACCAGGGTTACGCGGTCAGGGTATCTAAAGGCCTCAAATTAACGTCCACCCAAGCTAGTCAAACTGAAGAAAAACTCACTTGGCCTTCAGACATAATAGTAAAGTAAGAGTTTCCAAGCTAAAATACCCTCTGTCGACATAGTCCCCAAGAAACACGAAGTTCCGGTTGAGTGTCACGTCCGCCGATCCTGAGCTCGAAGACCGCTCTCTTTGGCTGTTAATTGATCCTGTATCATCGCCATCTTCCGAAAATCTCGGGTTCTTCAACTTTTTCCGCAATTTAGGATCCGTAATCGTGGTCGGCGGTTCAATATCGGCGGACGTAATCACAGAGGATGTGGTCTTGGGCGGCTCAACTTCCGACTCGTTTGGCATTCCACCAGAGACCCGGAAAAGCTCTAGAAGATCATAAAATTGACCGTGAATGTCTCCGCAGATCGTGACAGGTGTCGACACGGGCTGGATATTCGATTCTAAGCGCACACAGAATATTAGCCCCCCGCCCAAATAAGATTATCATCGTCTATGCTTCGGGGTCTGAGCATACCTTCCATCATATATTCTTTCACAATTTCACATAGCTGTTTCATATGCGCTTCTGAAAGATATTTGCAATCCTTAGCTGCCTCCAGCCATTCATCAGGCCCTGCATTCCGCTTCAGCTTCGCGGGTCCCGGCTGAGGGACCTTACTATCCACCATACTGAGGGCCTAAAAGGTAAGGTTTTTTTTTTTCCACAAAGGAGTAAATTGAAAGAAAGTGACAAAGTAATAGCACCAAATAAAAAATCAGTTGTTGTTATGAGATCAGGCACATGAACATGCGCAAAACTATCTCCTCCCTTAACACTTCCCCGCAAGACACTTCTGGTTATCACTGGCCGCCACAGAGAGCAGTCACGTGTTGGAGCTGCCGTAGTCAGCGGGGGATTTCAAGCAGCATCAGGAAGCCCAACTTTGCACCTCTCAACTCTTTTATCAGGGTCGGGTGTGAATCCTACAGTTCATTCTGTCCCAAGTTAATCAACCCTCTTGGTTTTCTTTGTTCACTCTCTCTCCCGCGGCGGCTATCCACCTACGCTGCAATCGGAGATAGATCCTTCATAGTCAAGGACACAAGGACATCTTCATCATGACGCAAATTCTGACCAAATCAACAGGGGGGGTTCTTCAGATTCCCGCTGCTGCGACCCAGAAGAGTGCGCCTCCAGCTCCCAGAAAGACCTCAAAGCCAGCGGCACCACGCCTGAAATTACTTGTGAGGCGTCTGCCACCCGGCTTGACTCAAGAGGAATTCGAGACGGCGCTGGGTTCGGAGTGGAAACTTGGAGCTGGGAAGGTTGATTGGTTCCAATATAAGCCTGGCAAGATTTCCAAAGAGTAAGTTGGTTCGGTCGATTTAGGGATTTAAAGTCTAATAATGTCATCAACATCCAGTCCCGCAAAACCCTCTAGACCGGCTCGAGCATATATCCACATTGCTTCAAGCGATTACGCCGTTCCACTTGCCGATAAAGTCCGGGATACGTCGTTTTTAGATTCTCGAAGCACCTCCAATGATCCCGTCCTCCTGGGCCCTCCTACTCTGGAATATGCTCCCTACGCAAAAATCCCCGGAAGCCGCGTCCGAAAAGATGCCCGGCAGGGGACAATTGATCAAGACCCCGAATTTATTCTCTTCCTGGAAAGTCTCACACAACCAATCTCGAAACCTGCGCCTGTCGAGTCCGCTGCAGACGGTGAGGAGAAGAAAGAGATTGTAACGACCACTCCTCTCGTGCAGTATATTAAGGAAAAGAAGGCCAATAAGGCAAAAGAGTCCTCGGGCAAATCATCCAAGCACAGGTCCGATAAAGACGGAAAATCCGAGAAGTTACAATCCAAGAAGCTTCTACAACGACCTGACAAGGAAGGAGCACATTCGGCTAGTGCGGAGAAGGGGGAGAAGAGGTCAAAAACAGACAAAGCTACGAAGGAAGCAGTAAAGGCAGCCAACAAGGCTGCTAGTGCTGCCTCCAAGCAAGTAGCGAAAGCATCGGGAGCACAAAATTCCCCCAGGGAAGCAACTCAGCCGGCTCCGGAGCGGAAGAGAGAGCGCGGGAGTGTTGCTGCTGCGGCGAGGATTTTACAACGCGATCTGGGTCTTACGCCCTCTAATAGCCGGCGAAAAGGTGGCAAGGGGACCTCTGGGAACGGGGACGGTAAAGGCGATCAGAATACTGCTACGCCAGAAACCAGCAAGAAGGACCCTCCCGCTAAGCCGGCAAAGGGAGGCTCGCAAAACGCGAAATCAAAACAGAATAACACTTCTCAGCCCAGTGAACCATCATCTGCCCCACGATCCGAAGCGAGCACGCCAGCCCAAGGAACATCTACGTCGTCGAAACCTCCGAAGTCTGGTAGAGGTAAACAAGCTTCCACGGCGGCAGGAATTACCCCAGCCCCTGCAGCTACCCAGGCCTTTCTCAAACATGCGAATCCTTCGCAGGGGGTTACGGAGCTACTCCTTGAGGCTGCCTTTGCCCAATTTGGTAATGTTTTAAAGGTGGAAATCGACAAGAAAAAGGGGTTCGGGTACATTGACTTCGCAGAGCCAGATGATCTGCAGAAGGCTATCGCGGCCAGTCCTGTTTCCGTCGCCCAGAGCCAGGTTGTTGTTCTGGAGAGGAAGCTGAACCCCGGGGCAGAGAAGGGCCGTGGAAAGGGGGGTCGCGGTGAAGCCAAAGCTGCAAATACGAGCTCCGAGACTCCTAATAATCGGGGTGGGAAGTCTGGCGACGGAGGATCTGGGGGGAACTCGTCTCGTGGATCGCGCGGTAGCCGGGGATCGAAGAACAAGAATTCGAAAGGGAATGGAGGGGGTACAAATCCAAACGCGGACAATAAGAGTGCAGAGAATAAATGATGTATGATAAAACGAATGCAATAATGATACCCCATATGCTATGAATGAGAGCCCACTAGAATGTTGGGAGATCTTATAAAACTACCGGTAGGATTTCTCTTACTCTAGTATATCTTTGTTAACCTGTAAAATCCCAAGTAAAAACTTGTATTAGCCATGATATCTACCCTCATGTATAGAATTGTTGGCTATATACTATACAGTCCCCAATTCAGGCCAGACCAAATAAAATCAAGCTAGAATTCTGTTAATGTGAATCATCCTACTAGGCCAATATTAACTATTATTATTCCCTTTTTTTTTTTTCAAGTGTGGCAGCAGATGTGTGGGCCATGGTGGATCGTGCAAACTCTTCCAGTGCAGGACTGTTGACTGATATGATTGAGTGACTGAATTAAAGAACAACAGGCAGCACACTGAGTCCCTATGTTATCAGTCGCCGGATGGAAAAACTATATTCCAGAAACATCTGCCGATCGTGATAGCATTAAAGACTTCACAAAGATCAGAACAAGATATAGCAAAGATCGTGCTAACTTGGAGACCATTATGGGTTCACTGTAAGCAGTAAATAGGTGTGGCCCAGAGTGCGGAAAATCAGGATGAGTGGCGCAAGGATTTTATCGACAAAGTTTCCTATATCAGTAGTGATACTAATACTGGTAGTGTACTACTTGGGAAAAACTAGTCTTGTCTTACTATTGATGATATAATATCATGAAGATATGAATTTTCATATTATTGCTATAAGACTATAAAAAAGGATTCCCAATACTTCCATCCTCAACCCATCCACCAACATCAAGGTGAAATGAATAAAGGAAAAGCCTTTCAGACCTCCTCGACACCCACCAAATCCGACCGACCGAAGTCAGACGTCAGGAAAAGGTCAAGATCATCACCACTCCCTGGACCATAAAGCAAACCGGAAACCCGGAACAAGTCTGTCAGACAGATCGTATCGGGAGCCCAGGAATGCAAGGTCGAGGCGGAAGTAAACACGGTTTCACTTTAGGGCATCGAGGACATAAAAGTCATCAACAAGGGTTGGGGGTGTGGCTCTTTAGAAGAGCTCAATGAGGGACGTCTACTCTAAAGTGATTCTTTGAACTGTTGAGATTGTTAGTGAATGTTCATTTCCAAATGATTGGGATTGGAGGAATCCCAATGTAGGGGGTAGGAGAACATACGTAGAGTCGCTTGATTTTCTAAATGAATGGGATTCGAGCGCCTTTTATAATTGGGGAGAAACTCAAAGGGCGCTAGTAGCAAGCGAGGTCATGTGCTGTTTGCCTTGTTTGAGTGAAAACTTTTTCAACTCTGGCCCAATCAGAGGGGGAGGAAAAACTCTCGCAGCTCCACTGCTTCTAGAAGCTCCAGTTCTTCAGTTAGTATTACCAAATATTATTACGTGCATTCTTGCATCATGAATAAGAGCTTTTTTGTGGGTAACTATTCCCTTGCTATTACATAACAGTTGCAATTGACCGCTCCAAAATCTTGGCATGTTAATACAACACATTTCTAGGTATGCTCAGCAGCTCAACATATATGCCAATTTAGTCTCGGCGCTCAACTAACAACAGCGGGTTCTCCACAGTGCTGTTTCGAGTTAGACATTCAGAATCTTTTCCACAGTACTTCGTACGGAGTAATCATTCGTATAGGGTTGGACTTTCCTTATCAGGAAGACAACGATCTCTTCCTAATCAGGACCACGGCCTATCAGTCACGGATGCGGGGATTGGCATGGCAGCCTGGACACAGATGCTGAGAAGAGATGTAATCGGGCCTCCCAGCACACTGTTTTCAATATGGCAGATTATTGGGCCAAATGACAAACAAAATATATGGCAAAACCGATGTATAACTAACGGAGCTGTTTGAATTTAGTCATACGATAGGCCTCTCCTTGTATTTGCTGTTCTTCCTCATTCAGGCCTTATTATAATACCTGCAGAACGTAAGAGTTAAACGGCGCCCATCGCCAGGGTATAATCGGAAAAAAACGAAGTACACGTCCGTTCGAGGTTGCGAAACTTTGTCGATAAAATCCTTGCGCCACTCATCCTCATACCGGCAGGTAAAGCAAGCTTTGGAATATTCCCAGTAATCCGGATACCATCCCGCTTGCTCCCAGTCCACAACGACAATCTGAACTGGGTTGAAGGAGGAAACAATGATGTTTCGTCGGTTCAAATCTCCTTGATATCTCCAGTATCTAGAAGTAAGCATCGATTGGGATCATCATATCTGCGGGAGAAGCGCAATTGGTGTCAAGCAGCAAATCAGTTGTCGTGTCAATCTTTATATATATACCTAGGTAGGTACCGGTAGTTATATATATTGAGGTGACCAACAAAAGCCACCTGGGCAGTCTTGATTGTGAGCCATAATGATCCAGCATCTCCAGCTATCCTAATACTTGAATAAGTGGTATTAAATCATCTGGCTTTCAGCTCCATCATTTCCTCAGCGGTTATTCTTTAAATATTGCTAAATCTAAGGACTCGCTGTCTTTGCCTTGGTGTCAGGGCTCTATCTGGAATGACCGAGACACTTGAAAATGGAGCGTGATAGGTAGAGTTTGATTGGGTATGGCCCATTAGTCAGCAGTTTCCTGGTTGTTTATCCTATTGGACACGAAGGGTGCTTAAAACAGCACCGACAGACTGCCTTTTTTGGCCGCCATTCTTCCGTCAACCAATGTTGGGATGTAATCTAATTCTTATTATTATATATATAAAGCATTATAGAATATACTCTAGATTATTTACCAAAGGCAAGCGATTCTTTTCAAATTACAACTAACCAACTAATGTAAAAGTTTTCAAAGTTAACTAACCATTACCTAGCTCGGGCCAGACCCCAAACACGTGATGCAAGACCCATTACATAAGCTATCTCGGCCCGAGGGACTGCAGCTGACCTGACCTGCAACCAAACCACCATTGAAGCGAATCCTAGCGGTATCCAGTTTGACATCTTCCTATCCCTGCCCCGTGATTAACAAGCTCGTCGCAACTACTAGCTGTTAATTGCTCCGGCAGTCTTCTCCTCTTAGAGGATCAGCCATCATCTCTACTCTGTAAACTATGATCTGAAGTACTCCATTGTTTGAGGGTTTTGCTTCCCCCGATGCCGCGACCGAAGGTCCTTCCTGCTAATCGTCTTCGGGCTCCGGAGGCTTGTCTCGCGTGTCGTGCTTCCAAAAAGCGCTGCAGTGGGACCTTTCCGTGCTCAAAATGTGTCCGCACTGGTCGTGCAGCCACTTGTGTCCCGTTCCGACGCTCGAATCCCACCTCCGCCCAGCATCAATCTAGCCATCCATGTAAGGTGCCGAGCATCCCCGGTGCCTTAGACCCGGGACATGGGACGGGAATCGCATCGGGGCCTCTCTCTGATGCACGTCCAGTCCTACCTACCGGTTCCCCTGAAAAACCAGGGGCTCTACATAAAACCCATTCGCGCATGTTGCGGAGCCTGCAGGGCGAACGAGGTAGGTAAACCTGACGCCTGAATTAAGTTTGAAGTGGTTTAGAATCAACCTAAGTTTCAATATAGTGTACGTCGGTAGGGCTGCATCACTGTCTTTCTTGCAGCTACTTAGGGATACGGTCACACAACATATCGGCCCTTCTCAGTTCTCGCACAATGTCAAAAGTGAGGATATGCTTGAGACGGAAACGCCCCATGAAACCCCCCCACCAATCGATGATGACCTTGATTTCAGCCAGGAACAAAATTATATTCAAACCTATCGCATTGCCGTAGGTTGACTTTCCATCCCCTAGGAATGAAGTGGTGGGTCTGGTATTCTGACGAGGTACTATGATCTAGGTGAGCGGTTTTCTCAACGTTCTATCTGATTTGGAATTAGACCAAATGCTACAAGGGCCAAGTCCAAATAGAGAAACCTCCCCCAAAACAACCCTAGCACTAAGAGATATTTTGATTGCAATAGGCGCACAGGCTTCAAAGCATGAAGCGACACTCACGCAAGTAGACCGTTACTATTTTGCTCGTGCACAGCGAATAGCATTTGCTAGCATGCTAGTGAATCCTAGTCTAGAAATGGTGCGCCTATTTATCTTGATGTCATTCTATATGCTAGGTGCCTGCCGCCGAAATGCCGCTTTTATGTATTTGGGGGTTGCTGCTAGAGCAGCAGCTGCTTTAGGCCTCCATTTTGCTGATCAAAACTCTGTAAACATCGATGAGCAACAGAAAAGGCAAGTCTATTCTAGAAAATCCTCTTATATCCACTACTCACAGTTTTCTAGGGCTCGAGTATGGATGAGCCTCTGCACATTGGACCTCCTTGTTAGCTCAATTCTTGGACGACCGCCCGCAACAGCGAATTTACCCTCGGACATAGCAGACAGCGCCACCAACACACTAAAGTCGGGTAGAGATATAGATGATAGTCTTGTTGCTTCCTATTACATGTCCCGGATTCTTGACGATATTGTTGTTCGGGTATATCACGAAAAGGCTGCTTCAACCGAAGTCGCAGAGTCATTACTCGAGAAGCTCAAACAATGGAGTAATGACTTACCCGAATATTTGTTGTCTTCTCCCAGCACGGACCCAGAAAGTTTAGCCGCTCAGGAGCATATCATTGGGAGTCTTCATGTCGCCTGCACTTATCATTTCGCAGTAATTATAGTAACGCGGCCATTTTTGATATCAGTGTTGGGCGTTCGCCTCGCACGATTGCACCAAGACTCCCCAGGAATCATACCGGAGGAGACGTTTCTCGAGGATCCCACCCACACACGGCTAGCCAACGCCTGCGTGGAATCAGCATTATACATGATACAAACCTGTTTGGAGGTACATCAGTCTCGCCTGCTGCTAGGAAATATGTGCATTTTAAAGTACGTAGATCTTTTCTTTCGTTCTTTTCTTTTCTTTTTTTTTCTCGAAGATTTTTTTTTTAAATGTTTGACTAATATTTCATAAAGAGCTCTCGTGTTTGCTGCTGCCTTAGTCCCAGGGTTCTCTATGTTCTCACAAAAAGAGGTAGACACAACCCTCGAGGACACTTTCAACGGTGCCCTGGAAATACTGCGTGAGCTCTCGCAGCAATCCGCCCAGGCCGCGCATTACTATGAAATCCTCAGCCTTCTGCGGAACGCTATTGATGAACAGCGCCAGCGCCTGCGAGAAACCCCGGTCCCAGATAAGAAGTACGTTAGCAAGATTTTTAGCTTGAATCTGCGTAACAATTCCCCGCAAGGCCAGGGAAGCATGGACGCCACCACGGCAGCCTGTTCCTCCGAGGGTTCCCAAACCGATCGCGTCGGTCCATATGTAGATCCGGGAGGTTCAACCAATCTTTTCGACGCCGTAGCACTGTCATCTCCTTTCCTCGGGTGGGAAGGCATGGAGTTATCATTATGGGACAGGTTCCCGTTTGTCGACGGATGATTTCTATATTCTAGTACCGGTGTTTTGACAGCTAGGGTTGGCTGGCTGGCTGGCTGGCTGGCTGGTTGGTTGTTTGTTTGTTATGCGACCCGAGCGAGGAGCGTCAGCCATACCTATCATTAGTTACATAGATCCGAGACAACCAAGTGAATCCTACTTAGTTACCTAGTCCTAGGTACCTAGTAATCTTTAGTTAGGTACTTAGTCTGATCCTTCCGGACTGATATTATCCCATTCCTGCCTGGCTGCCTTGTCTTTTGCATCTCGTCTTGTCTCGGGGTAAATATCCTCCGGTACAACGAGTGAGAAAATCTGTGGGGATTTACTACGTACCCGACCATGCATGACTGACTGACTGACTGACCGACATAGTTAGTACTTGACTTACTCCGTAGAACAAAAAGAAATGGTATATTCACCTACTAGGTACATACATGTACACGCAACAGATTGGAGTTTTCAACTACGTACCACTGGTTTTTTTTTTTTTTTTTTTTTTTCTTTTTTTTTTTTTACGGGGGGATGGGCGGGGCTTTCAACGGGGATGGATGGTGACGTCATGGTTGGATGGCGAAAGACGGTTTCGGAAACCCGACATACGAATAGAATCAGGAATAAATAACAAGGACCCATAATAGTACGGAGTAATCGTGAAGTCATATTTGGGTGAGAGTAAGTGGTAGAAATGGGTAACTAATTTCTTCTTTCTTTTAAATTTTTTTTTTTTTAAAATTTTTATTTTTTATTTTTATTTTTATTTTATTTCAACAGGACGATATCCAGTACGCCATATATACCGCATTATGAGGTCATTCTGTATTTTTAAGCAAAGAGGGCGTCTCCCAGGCGGTAATGCACAGTCTTGACCTGTGTGTAGTTCTCGAGGGCGTAGGAGCCAAGCTCACGACCGATACCAGACTGCTTGAATCCGCCAAAGGGAGCCTGGTAGGTCAGCATGTTATAGTTGTTGATCCATACGGTGCTGCTGGCGGTTAGTCTGTAGTTCATCTTGGGGAGAAAGGATGGGTGGGTACTGACCCAGCTTTGAGAGCATTTGACACACGGATAGCAGTGTTGACGTTCTTGGTGTGGACAGCGGCAGCGAGACCTTTTTTGTTTTTTTTTTTTATGACACGTTAGGAGGAGGGATTTTCTCAAAAGGATTGAATAACTCGATGATGAGTCTTACCGTATTCGGTGCTGTTGCCAATCTTGATGGCTTCCGCCTCATCCTTGAACTTGAGGACAGTCACAACCGGGCCGAAGATCTCCTCCTGGGCGATCTTCATGTCCGGAGTGACATCGGTGAACACGGTGGGCTGGATGAAGTATCCCTCATTGCCGTGGCGCTCACCACCCACCGCAACGGTAGCACCCGCCTGCTTGCCGTGGTTGATGTACTCCATGATCCGGTCGAATTGGAGCTGCGAGACCTGAGGACCCTGGAAAGTGTCCAACTCGAAGGGGTTGCCTAGCTTGTTCTGGGCAGCACGCTCCTTGAAGCGCTGAACGAACTTGTCGTAGATACCCTCCTGCACGAGGATACGCGATCCGGCGCAGCAGCACTGGCCATGGTTGAAGAAGATACCAAAGTTGGACCACGAGATGGCATTGTCAATGTCAGCGTCGTCGAAGACAATGTTGGGGGATTTGCCACCCAGCTCGAGGGTGACCTTCTTCAGGTTGCTCTTTGCAGCCGCCTGGAGGATCGTCCGACCAACCAGGGTGGATCCTGTGAAGGCAACCTTGTCAATGTCCATGTGGCTGGAGATGGCGGCACCAGCAACACGGCCGAAACCGGACAGGATGTTAACGACACCAGGAGGGAAGCCAGCGGCCTTGACCAACTTCGCAGCGTAGAGAGCCGAGAGGGGGGTCTGCTCCGCGCTCTTGAGAACGACCGTGTTACCGGCAGCAATGGCAGGACCAATCTTCCAGGACCACATCAGAAGTGGGAAGTTCCAGGGGATAATCTGGCCGCAAACCCCGATGGGCTCGTGACGAGTGTAGACAAGGGACTCGCTGTTGGTGTCAATAGTCTGGCCGTGAATCTTGTCGGCCCAGCCGGCATAGTAGCGCAGGCAACCGATGGAGTTCGCAACATC
Source organism: Aspergillus ochraceoroseus IBT 24754 (assembly GCF_002846915.1). Taxonomy (NCBI): domain Eukaryota; kingdom Fungi; phylum Ascomycota; class Eurotiomycetes; order Eurotiales; family Aspergillaceae; genus Aspergillus; species Aspergillus ochraceoroseus. Next base: position 3,138,543 of record NW_024468477.1, on the reverse strand, counting down.
CACCTTGGCCATCGTGAAGGCCTTGCCGTTGTCGAGGGATTCGATGGCCGCAAGGGTGTCACTGTCGCGCTCCATCAAATCCGCGAGTTTATAGAGTAGAAGGCCACGCTCAGATGGGGTGACCTGGCGCCAGGGCCCCTCGAAGGCAGCGCGAGCAGCAGCAACAGCAATGTCGACATCCTTCTCGTTGGCCTCATGGACGGCAATGATTGGCTTCTCGCTAGTGGGGTTGATAGTCTCGAAGGTCTTGCCTTCGGAGCCTTTTACGAACTCATTGTTGATGAACCTAGATGTAGAAAGGAGGTTAGTCCCAAGGCAACACAACAGACATGGCGGGAAAAGAGGGGGTAGGGACAAGGTCATACAGGCCAAGAGGCTGCTCATATTGAACGATGGGGGTTTCAATGGTACTGAAGAGAGACATTATGAAAAGGAAGGGGATGTGAGAAGAAGGAGACGGAGAGGAGAGGGGTATCACTGATAATAAAAGAAAGAGAGATAGATAGAGAGGAAGAGAAAAGATGAAGAGAAGAAACGAAGAGGAGAAAGGTGAGTTCTAATATGACCAGAGCAAAAGAGGGGAAGGGATAATTGGGACCGAAACGGAGACCGCCTGTAATTGTATAGGTACTTCCGAACCCAAGGCTGGTGGTAATTTACCGTCTCCTCATACGAACCCCGGTAATATATTACTGGATGGATACTAGTGTAATTGTGCAAGGTTACCTCCACTTGCGACCCAAGGCGATCATGCGGGGATCCTGCTGGAAAGAACCAATCAAAGGGCTGACAGGGACCAACTCTGGATTTACTGTAATCTTACCTGCATTACCTAGGTACCTAGTAGCTAGGTACCAAAATATTAGTACTGGGATCAATCAGCGGAACTATTCCGGTCTCCACGAGTACTGATTTATTATGAGAAAAACCGTAGAAATACTCCTCCCCCTACAGTACTCTGGAGTCTGTACATGTCTAATTTATTATGATTGAACTCCACAATCCATAAAAGTGGATCTACTCCGGTATGTAATTTACGGAGGAAGGCACTCCGTAAGAACAATTAGCTTCTTCAACGGGCAAGCGGGAATCCTTCCCCCCCCCACGTCAGGTTTGTTGTTGATTGCAAAGCTAATACTAGTGATCCACTGCGGCACGACGAGATCTGTCATTAATTCTGGGGGACTGACAGACTGTTCAAGTTGCATGTTTGCTGACCAAACTGATCATAATCAAGATACAAGTAACTTTCCCCCGTGGACATTAGAAATAGGGAGCCCCGCTGGAGACGAAAATCCGTGGATATCCAGCTACAATCTGCATATGAGAAATCACATCACGAGGTCAGCTCTTCTTTCTTAACGAGTAGGTACCTCCGTACGCATATCTCATCTCATCTTTGGTACTCTCTACACACACACACACACACATTACCATTTTCTCGAAAAGCTACCTAGCTTTCCTTTGGACCGACAGCCACGCATCTCCAATCTGGGACATCTCGAACCCCTTGCGCAACTCTTCCCTTAACCCCGCGTCGATCGACAAAGGGCTCTCGAGCGGAATCCTGGAGACTGACTGGCTGCACTAGATCCTTGTTTCCGGTAGGAGCTTATTTCCAAGCTTCCGCTGGAGATGCTCTTCTCCTATCCTACTAGATTCCATTGGTCCTTCTTGTCGTTCCCTCGTTCTACTGGGTGATTCTAACTGGGGCCGGATGACTCGCTTTCTCGGGCAGATGGAATCCGGGGGTATGTGCTGATGGAAGCTGTTTAGTCTTGTGACTTTTCTTGGAGTTTTGTTTGTAAAAGAATTCAGTATTGATTTGATTTGATTGTTATTATAATGAACTTTCCCCTTAGTTCATCATGAGAGCAATCTAACAAACACGTCCCTAGGTAGTCACCTGGGGGGTCCTACCAAGTGATGCAAATTGAACACTTACAAGTATTATCTACCTCCTCCGTCGACTACTCGGCATCGGCTCAAATCCATCACTATCATCAACGTCCTCACTCAGAACACTGACACTTCGAGTGGTCCGATTCGGCCGCATGGATCTCGTATTACTACTCGCGGCTGTAGACCCACGCGCACTAGATTGAGACCCGACAAAATCCAGCGTCAACTGTGTTTGTTTGCCTGCTGCTCCTCTTGGTTTGCGTGCAGCTGTCCCACCCACGGTATTCGAGGAAGCAGGAGATGGCACCGAGCGTTTCGATTGGCGCTGGCTGGTTGTTCTTGTTGTGGTCGTAGTATTAGTAGTGGTGCTGCCCCCCTTACCTTTGCGAGATTTCGAGGCCGGTTGTTTGACAAATAGGGCTTGGGAGTCGGAGTCTTCCTCGATATCGGAGAGCGGTTGGGGTTGGTTGTTGTCATCGTCGTCATCGTCTATCATGACCACGTCGTGGTCTTCGTGTTCTTTTTCTTCTTCTTCTTCGTCAGAGACGGCGCGACGGCCGCGAGCCCGCGTTGTTTTCGTAGGTGCACTTTTCTTCGTCGTAGTGCCTGCTTTCCGGGTGGCTGCAGCTGTCCCTCCTCTACCACGACCGCGGCCACGGGTGGAAGTCGTGGATCGTCCGGTGGCCGGCTCGGCACCGTCCTTGTCGTCAGGGGAATTGCCCCCCTCGTTATCAGAGTGGATCAGTGCGCCTGGTTGATCTTCCCAGGAACCGTCGAATTCGCTGTCCCACCCGTCGGGTTTGGGTTTGAATCGCTTCTTCCCTCGAGAGCGTTTCTTAACGCCCTTGGAGAACATCTCCTCCATTTGGGACCGGTATTTCTCCATGGCTTGCTGCAGGGAGCTCTGCGGCGTAGCATCTTCCTCCGTCTCGCTATCACGGTCGAGAGATAGCAGGTGTTTAATTTGGCCGTCAAGAGAATCGTTGACAAACATTTCCATCGCGTGTTTGTCATCTTTGTCGATAAACTGCGCAACAGCGTCCCCAAAAGAATTTTGTGGAAGAATGGATAGGGACTGTGACGCGAGGAATTCCTGCACCAGTTGTTCAACTTTCACGGTATCCAAGGCCGTAAGATGTGATATGGACGTTTCTTCGACCTCATTCCCCTTCTTCCGGCCTGTACTCGTAGTAGCGGCTTTCTTCTTGCGGTAAAACTGTACCACGTCGTTGACGTTGGCAACCTTGCCCACGAACCGATTGGAGAACCGCTGCGGGTTTTCGCAGTCATAGCTGCCGCCTTCTGGCGTAGATATTTCCACACGAAGTCTTACTAATGGTAGTGGTATTTCCAGCTCCTCGTCATCTGCTGCCCCGTCTTGCATTTCTAGCCATTCCGCTTTGGCTTCCTCGATAAGCTCCTCGACAATCGTCATAAGGAAACGTGTCACTTCGGTTCGATTGTTCTCTTTTCGGGCTAATTTCTGTGCACCTTTCTCTTCCGAGAGGACTATCTCTTTCATCACAAACGGACGCACTGACTTGAGCCGGATTGGTTCGCATTTCATCTCCTTGCCAGTGATACTCAAAATTGCCACATGTTTCGGCACAGCTTCACCCGGCACCAGGGATGTCGCAACGGACGAGCCCGGTTGCATAACGCGGAACTTGGTCTCGGGGTTGATACGAGGATTAATCAAGCATTCGTGCTCGTGGCCCCAGACCACAAGGTCCAGAAACTCTGGGAGAAAGTTTTCCGGGAGATATCCAGTCTCTGTGTAAGCGTGATGATTTTGATGGACACAAATTAGATTATACCAATCATCCTTTTGTATTGATGGTCGGAAGAATTTCACCTTGCCGTCACGGAAAGTGCGAAACAATCGTTCATCTCGGACGTTACTCATTCCATACAATGCCAACTTAGTTCGACCTTTCTGTAGCAGGACGGGCTTGATCTGGATATTATCCGATTCTGGAGTCCGTCCGTAGTAATTGATCAATCCAGACACCTGTAGGATATCCAAAGCGGCCAGGTGACCCTCTCCAGACGGGTCATCATGGTTACCGTGAATGGAAAAGATAGGGATAGCGACGTTGATATCCATGTCCTCGTAATTCACATGGTTGAATGCTCCCTGGAAGTTTTCACTAGCATCACTGAGAAACTCTAGCTCACAGGGCTTGTCACCAAGACAGTTCATGCGCATTGAGCGCATCACTTGGTACATGGACTTCCGTGAAGGTTTATTCTCATGGAAAAGGTCGCCTGCCAAAAGGACCATATCCACATCATGCTTCGTGGCTAAACACATCACTTCGTGGAAGCTTTTCCAGCTGTCATCCCCTCGGATAGGGTCTCGTTCATTATATCCAACATGGTTGTCAGTCGAGACCAGGATGCGGATCGTTTCCGCGTCTGCGTGGCATGAGTATACGATAGCTTGGAATTTGTTCACTATCAGAAACTCACCTCCAAGTTCGGCCATTTCAATCACTGTGGTCGGATAGTCATCCAAGATGGAACTATGAATGACAAAAGAGAGAAGAAGTTCGGGGTTGAATAGTCAAGTTCGCGTTAGGTAGTCAATCATCGACCTCGGGAGATGCTGCTGCTGCCTGGGAAAATAACGACAGAGACCAAAAGGAAATAATTGAATTCTGGGATCGGAGAGAGCACCCTCTATCCTTTTCTTCACATAACCATTATTATGTAAAAAGAAAAACCCAACAGAAGGCCTCCCCTGAGATCGTATCTCGAATCCTCTGTTGGTGCTTCTTCCAGACACGCTTTTCGCCGCCACGGCGCGTGACCACGTGACTGCAGCGCGAAACCTTCAGGAGCCGCCAAATCCCGATATTTTCCCTTCATCTCCCACCCTCCCAACTCCTCCCTCTTTCTCTCTTTCTCTCTTTTCTCTCCTCTTCCTAGCCATCGGACGTTCAGTCACAAGTATCGCTTTTACCACACGCTCCCGCAACTTCGCGCATACCTCTTTTATTCCGACTGATCCAGCTCTTGTCCCTGGTTCAGTCGCCTCCGCTTCACCAGTTACCCCGCGATCACTTTTTATGCAATCAGAGCCTTCTGACGTTCTCAATCGTCCTCATACAGTAGATCCATCCTCGGAAGACCTTCTACACCCTACCCAGCATGGAAATGATCTTTATGGTGACTATCGAGTCTCTGGCCGTCTTCCCGAAGACGCTGGAGACGACCCCGATGTCCCTGACTCACCAGTGCGGGACGTATCACTCCTAAGGTCAGCTCAATCGTCACCGGCTGTTGATCGGGTCAGTCAGTATGAGAGTGCTGCATTTGAAACATATCCAAGGCAATCGGACTACGGTTTCATCGTAATCCCTTCCTCAAAGGAGTCCAACTTTTCTCTGGATACGTTCCCCAATGGTACGCTTGTCCAATCACCACTTCTCATAGCGTCATGTGCCTAACAAGCCCATGCCAGAGGTCTTAACTCACATTCTCTCCCACTTACCCCCCGCATCTTTGTCATCTATTGCGCTTGTGTCCCGTCGGTTCCACAGTCTCGTTACTACCCCTCATGCGTGGAGAATCGCCTTCTCTCGGTACTTCCCCGGCCCTTATGGCTCGGAGGATTCCAAGTCCCCCGACCGATTGACGTCCGATAAGCGATACTTCTCCAGGTTGACTGCGCTGGCATCCTGGAGAAGCGAGTATATCCTAAGAACCCGCCTGTTGCGATCGCTTTCCCGGGGCAAACCAGCACAATTTGGTGTGTCCAAGAAGTATGGTACTGTTCGATCTGCAACTATCCGGAATGGTAGCGCGATCGCGACCTACACCTCTCAGCTCCTATTTCCTGTTAGCCATCTCAACGGCACTTTTGGGGGCGATTCAGCCAAGAAAGAGCCTCTTTTTATTCATGGGGCGTCGGAACAAGGTAGTTCGTCCGCCAGCGACCCATCCGCCGTGAAGGTTGGCACATGGGGCTTGTCTGACCACCATTTCTTCCGCCACTTTACCGACATGTTCCCCGGCGAAGCACAGTATGGGCTAGGGTCTGGTAACCTTGTTGGTATGCCCAACCGTATGGATGTTAGTCAGCCATTCGGTATGGTTTATGGCGAAGCATGCCCCCAAGGACGTGGCTATTTCCTATCGACAGCTGAGCAACGGGGAAGGTTTTTAGGGATCACGGAGTTGGGTTCGCATCCCGAACTTGGTATTCCTGCTGTCAATCAGATAACCACTGCCGTCACTGCTGTCTGGATCGCAAAATCTTCGGACATTCTCAAAATGACTGGCGGATTAATTGGGATACTGTCCGGCTCTTCCTCAGGTGTCCTGACTGCGTACGCCCTCGGGCCTCATCCGGCCTATGAGAGGCGATTTGAAAGAGGCCAAATCACTGCTCGATGGGTTCTCAGTCCAGGTGTTCCTATCGTTGCGATCGCTGTGGATGACACATATTCCCAAAACCGATGTGTCCGTCGACGCGCGTGGGCAGTGGTTCTCAATGCATTAGGAGAGATATTTTATCTTTCTGATCTACCTAGACAAAACGATCCCGTGTCGACTAATATGACTCCTGAGGAAGCTGACCAGTTGGCTTGGAAGACAGGCCGCAGTGTGCGCTGGGAATTGGTTGAAATTAGTAGGCGAACCGCGCGCCCGGACCCTTTCAATCGTGAATTGGTCGACGGCAGCTACAGTCCGAGGTCGTCATCGGACTCGATGAGACTAGGTGAAGACCAGATTTCTGCTGAAACAAAAGAGATTGAGCAGTTTCTATCTTTCAAGCCTAAACACTTTCGCAAGGTGTGTGAGGGCTGGGATATGAGGCGTGATCTCCAAGTTGACTTTGCGGGTGACGATGGTTATGGCGCTGGCGAGTCAATTATTGTGATCCAACGCGGTGATGGGGAAAATGAGAAAGCAACAATTCAGAGGTATACTCGAAAGTTTTCACCTTCCCACTTGCAGGCAGTTACTTTGGGTTTCAACACTCCCGCTGCTTCAAATGCTATTCCAACCTCAATCTTCGGTGGCCCTGCCAATCCACCGGCTCTTCCCTCTGTTGAAAGCAGCTCCCCTCCGTCTCGCGCCTCTGCTAGGCTCAATGAGCCCGTGTGCACTCCCTCGAATACTGTGTGGCATATTTCGAATCTCCACTTCGACGGTCGGAAGTCTCTACAGATCACCACAAGCGCTTTAGATATGTCTACCTACGCGCTAATAACGTTTGACGAGGATCTCCTCTTAGGAATGGCAGGCAGTTCCGCCCCGTCATCGGCTGTGTCATCGCCTCTCCCCCATATGGAACGTTCTTCTGGTGTGTCTGACATACCAGGACAACGTGGGCGATACATGGCTATTGGGACAGCCACCGGATCCGTCTTTGTCTGGGATATTCGGTCTCCCACGTCGAAGAATCCGGAGATCATTAATTCGGTTGCTCCAATACGCGTCATTTATACGGACTCACCTCAAGTGTCGTGTGTTGCTCTAACCTCCTTGTACCTGGTTCATGGTGGGAATGACGGACTAGTTCAAGCTTGGGATCCTCTTGCCTCTACTACCCGTCCAATTCGAACGATCAATTCTCGCTTCTCCTCACGTGCTCGCCGACGCCTTGTTCAGGCTGAGGCTTCTATGCATGGAATTGGAAACAATTACTATGCAACAGGAGCCATATGCCTTGACCCCGATCCTACCAACCTCAGAGGAATGGTTGCTTTAGGAACACATCTCCGTTACTGGTCTTACAGCTCCTCTGCTGCAGACCAGTATAAGAGTAACAAACGGCGGCTCCGTCATACCCAGCGAGGCAGCAATAACGCGGCCAATGGCCAACGCTTTAATAACAGTGGCCGTGGAGCACTTAAAGAGCATATCGAGGACGAGAAAGTTGAGATGGAACGACAAATCGTCGCCGATCAGAAAGAGAAAGCACATCTAAGCAATCGTTTTGGCATTGACCTTCTAGGTCCAGATGTCAGCGAGGAAGAACTACTAGCCTATGCTCAGATGTTGAGTCAAGAAGCGTATAGCAGCGAAGCGATGAAACGAGGTGAACTTGCGGAAGGTTCAGTCATCAGCACCTCTCCCAGCGATACCATCGGCCCGCATGATAGTTCGTTTGTGCCCGATGACTTCTCCTCGGCGTCTTCTCCATACGACGATACTGTCGAGGAAGATCTCGATCCAGACCTTGCGGAAGCAATTCGCTTGAGTCTCCTTGACACCCCTAGCTCGTTCGAACCTGTAAAGAGCATCCCTATTAAGTATTCAAACGGGTCTCAATCTAATACGAGCTCTTTTTCTCCGCCTGAACCCACAAATGCAGAGAGCAGTCGACAGCAAGAGCTCGATGACCTGGATTTTGCCATCCAGTTGAGTCTTGTAGAGAACCAGCCTGGCGATCAATCATATGAGCAGGACGAGGAGTTTCCCACACTTCCTGTGGGATCGCGGTCCCCCAAAAACAAAGGCAAGACTCGGGTGGTGTGGTAAATTATGTGTTTTTTTTTTTTGACCTTGTCGTCTTCGTGCTATACATTATTCAATAGTCGCGCGTTCTGTAACTAACTAACATATGCTTAATAAACAATGCCTTATAACTAAGTTATGTTTATTCCACTTTCCCTTGACATTCCTGGTATTGTAGAAGACAATTAGAAGAATTTAATATTGCACATCTAAAAATTTATTACTGGTGTTGACTTGTCGGGTAGAGCATATGATGTATGTAAGGTAAGATCTATTCATAGTCACACCAGGAGAGAAAAAAAAGTATGCACAAGTATGAATCGACGAAGAGAAACAGGGCATTTCCTAAGAATGAAATAGAGAGAGGGAGAGATCAAAGAGAAGGGCACAGTGACAAGAAAAGCGGAAAAAAGAATTCAGGTCAACATAATTACAGCATCATGAAGAACGCCAACATAGTAGCAGCACCCGTCACCAAACCCATGAAGGGAACATGCAGCTTACCACCAGCGTTGTGATCACTACCGCTGCTTGTACCCTTGGTGGTGCTGGTGCTGGTGCTGGTGCTACTGCTGCTACTGGTACTGTTACCACTTGAGCTGGTCGAGCCGGAGGGGTTCGAGCCAGGGGTGTTGGATTCATCGCTAGACAGGACATTCAGTTTGATGTCGGTGATTTCCTGGCCATTGTAGTCGTAGATAGTCGTGGGGATAGTCTGGGACTTGACACTGACGAGCGATCCGGCGGTAATGTTGGTAAGACCGTTGTCAATCATGTCCTGGACACCAGGAGGCTTGGCAGGCAGGGTGAAGTTGGTGCTGAAGGTGCTGTTCTGGATAAGGCTTGCGCTACAAGTAACGGGCTTAACAGAAGTCTGAGTGGCGTTAGAGGCTGCAATACGGCTCATGTCGAGCTTGTTGTACTGAGTCATCAGGTTATCATAGTCGATGAGGAGCGTGACAGTGCCGTTGGAGTTGATTTGGACCAAGCCATATTCGTTGGCTTCCTGGGTCCATTCGTAGACCAGTCCGCCGGAGAAAGCCTGAGTCATGTCTTCACCATAAATGGCCTCCACTTCAGTGAAGACACGTGGTTTCACCGCGTTGCAACCATACTCAGAGAAGAAAACGGGGAGAGACGCGTTGCGGAAGTCCTCAGTCAAGACGTCGTAGCCGCTCTTGGTGTAGGAAGATTTTCCGCACCAGGAGTACGAGTTGAGACCGAAGAAATCGGAGGAGGAGGTCGTGGAGTCCTCATCCTCGCACATGAAGTAGTTCAAAGTGTCCATCAGGATAGGGCGGACATCAGCAGCAGAGTAACCGACAGGAATGGAACGGGTAAGGTGCTTGGCGATGTACTCCTTCATGTCACGTTGAACGGCCTAAAATTGGGTTAGGTTCGTTATGATCAACATAATTCAATGGCCAACAACATACGCGGATGTACTGAGGGACCTGCTCGACACTATCCTCGTTGATCACCTCATTACCAGCGAAGAAAGCGAGTGTGTTAGGATAGTCCTTGAAGGACTCAATAACACCAAAGACCTGGGTAAAGTAGTATTCCGTGTAAGTGGTCCATGGGGCGGAGCGGTCGATGTATCCCGGGTAGAGGGGAGAGTTGACGTCGAGAATCATATAAATACCGGCAGCATTAAAGATAGAGACGCACTCATCGTGGTTGAGGCCAGGGGCGAGGTTGTAAATGCGGATGGTGTTCACCTAGTTGGTTGGGCGCATTAGCCCAGATCACATAGAAATAGACCGAGTTGTTGTCCCGAGAGCCTTACACCCAGACGTTGCATGAGAGCAGCATCACGCAAACAAGCATCAGGATCAGTCAGAGGGTCACTCTTTCCGTCGAAGCCAGAAGAACCACCGGGCTGGTAACTGTTGCGAAGTAAAACAAAGATCAACACCACCGCTTTCTCCAAGAAGCAATATGGTCGAATATCCCTAGGAAAAGTAGTAGATCCTTACTCGACACCCAAAATCTGGAACCGATCTCCAGTTTTGCTGTTGACAAAATCCTTTCCTTTAATCTCTAGGGGCGTTACAGCATTGGCAGTGCTTGCGAGAGCGCAGAGCGCGGCGAAGAGACGGGCGTACTGCGACAGCAATTAGTGTTGGTGTTTCTCTGCAGAGGCGCAACGTAGACGATAGAGAAACCGACAGTAAGCATTTTGGATAGTTATATGAGAAATTTCAGTCCACGCTTAAAATGTCCGTTAAGATATGATGATATAGGCTAGTTGAACGATTGGACGGGTTCTCCCCCTGGAAGACCCTGAATAGCGGCAATCAAAAGAGTGACGATAGCCGGAGATAGGACCCTGAACAAACACGGAAGGAACGAGTGTGAGAAGAAGAAGAGGAAGAAGAAATAGATGTAAATAAAAAGCGTATGGATGAAGAAGCAGGGAGCAGAGAAGAGAGGCGAGAAGGCAACGACGGCTGGAGAGTGCGACTTTAATTAAGTACAAGCAGCGGGCCAACCCCCTCAACGAAATCTCTCGCTTTCTTTGGGTGAGATTGTCACAGAATTAGAGAGTCTCAGTTGAAACCCAAACATCGTGCGGACAATTGTCCCCGTCCATTAATTAAACGATATTCAAGACTAGGGCGCTGGGCGGGGGGAGCGTCAGGGACTAGCAGCCAACCGGCGCCTCCACTCTCCAGAGAAGTGATATTCATTAGGGAGGTTATTGGCCCTAGAGTGGGGGCTTCAGTCGACGGCGGTGCGATGGAAATGCTGCCCCGTAGTTATGCCATGACCCTTGAAGTCGGAGAGGTTGAAGAACTAAAGACAGAGAGGGTGTGAGATGGGGAAGTGAGAGAGATTTGTGAGATTTCATATCTGACCACGTGAATTCAGCTCAGAACCCTAGGGCAATTACTTCTTAATATTTAAAAAAGAATTGGCCGGGAAAATCGTTTCTGTCCATTAAAACATCAATTTTTATCCTGCAACATATAGTACTATCTCTAAACTGCAAGCTCTTTAGAATACAGTCCGATACCCCCTGAAGGGGGTCTGGAGAAAGGGGTGAAGAAATCAAGAGAGAAATGAAATAAATAAAAAGAGATAAATAAAACAAACAATAGATAGCACAAAGTCATGGCGCCGAGAAAATACCAAGCTGGGCCGCCACGTCGGAGGAGGAAGGGCCAAGGGCACGATGCAAATATACACGAAAACGAAGAAAAGGTAGTGGAGAGGTTGTCAACGCCCAGCATGAGGATGGTGATGCGAGAGAAAGGCCCATTTAAGTGATGACTCGGTCACGGCCTAGCGTGAGCCGGAAATGCAAGCGAAACACGTCTGAGCGGCCAAGGGTCTTATGCGGAAAAGAGGTGGGCGGACAAGCGAGGGCGCAGAGTCCAAGGTCATGGCACCGTCTTACTCGACACCATGGCCGTCAACACTGCCGCTCTCGCTAGTGAAAGAGCCGAGCTTCAGGCCAGCATCCATGGCCACCATCTCGGCCAGAACCTCCAAGACCTCCTTGGGGACGGTCTTGTCATATATGGAGATCAGGTCCTTGGGTTGAGGGTAAACCTTAAGAGCCTTGTAGAAGGCCAACGCAGCTTCGATCTTGTCTGCAGACCCTATGGGTTGGTATGTGAATCGCAGATACAAAATCTTGGGGACTTCTGATGACCTCATCGCAGCCATCAGAGGGAGAAACATACCTTCAGCACAGAGACCCTCACCCTTGGCGACCTGGCCCATGAAGTAGGCCTCCTTCTCTTCAAGATCTGTCGGGAAGCCCTCATCCTTGGCCTGCTGGACGACCTTCTTGATAATTTCACGCTCCATGGCTCCCTGGGCTTCCGCCTCCTCCTGAACAGCACGCGCCAGTCGTCGGTTGTTCTTCTTCAAGGCTTTTCGGAATTCGGGGTCAGTCTGTCTCTTGTGGTCGAAGTACACGGCATAAGCTACGGGGCAACAAGCGAGGGGAATTAGTATCCGTCGGTATCCGCCAGAGAGAAGTTCGGTATCATCAGGGTCTTACCCAAAAGGCCGGTAATGATTGTGCCAGCAGAGGCGGCGACGAGTGTTGAGGTCTTCATGGCGACGAAAATGTAGATTAAATCAAAAAGTAGAGAATTGACACGAGTAATTCCCCTCCAAAAAATGAAAGAAAGATCACGAAACACGCTCCTTTGTAATCACAAGCGACTCCAAATAGGATGGAAGAAACCGATGATATTCGTGGAGTACGGAACCCGCGATGGGGATAATTTTTGACTGCCAGGATCATTGTTGTTCCGGCCTCGGCGTTTCTGTCCCGCTTGAGACGCCCAACGCAACAACGTATCTCTCTCTCTCTCTCTCTCTCTCTCGCTCCTCGTCACTGCTGCCTGTTTCATCCCCTCATCCTCTCATCCCACATCATGGAAGCTCGAGGGTTAACCCTTCGCAGCAAGTCGCGCCGTCCTCGTCCTCAGATCAGTGCCCCGAAACCCATCTCCGGCCCGCTGCCCCCGACCCATACAGACATCGCTCCTAGCTCGACTACGGCTGCTTCCTTAGTCCCAAGTTCGCAAGAATATGCCTCCTCAAAGGATGCGACGTCAGATCTAGTGAAGCGCAGATATTCCACCCGATTCAACCAGGCCCCAGAATTCGATTCCGGAGCTGCTCCCCCGGTTCCTAGTGTACCCCAGGTTCCCGCCGCCTTTGCAGGTCTCAGTCCTCCCCAGGCGAGCACGAAACCGTCTGCAGAATCATCTGGGCCCCCGGAAGTTGATCTGACTGCATTGAGGGATCCAAGCTTGCCAGTCGATCGATGTGAGTATCTAGTATGCGAAGAAACCAGATCATCCAAGGTATGCTAAATGTTGGTTGTCCAAATCCAGATGTCGCCAATCTACTCGCCAACGCCTCGGAGGAAGAGATCAGACAGTACCAGCAGAGTTTGAAAAAAGTGAAGAACCGAACGTCGACCGATCTCCAACAAAATGTGTATCAAAACCGTACCCAATTCATCAGGATCAGCCAGGAGGCCGACAAACTCAAGGGGGAAATGAGGACTCTTCGGGCCTTGATGGCTGAGCTCACCACCGCTTTAGGACAGACAACTATCGGCAATGCACCAAACCCCATGTCCCCTACAGTAGACGAGCGGCTACCCAAGCGAAATGCCAACCGCAGCTCCGTCGCCAATCTTGAGAGCATGTGGAACGTTCAGCTTCAGACCTTGTGGAAGACCGTGGAGGGATCGCAAAAGTTTCTTCCCATGGTTCCTGGTCGGCATATTGTCCTGGAGACGGGAAACTGGGTCGAGCTAGACTCTGCGACGTGGAAACCGAGACGGCCTGTTCACATTGTGCTTCTCAATGACCATCTCTTGGTGGCAGCCAAAAAGCGGAAACGAGTCGACCAGAGCAAGTCGAACCATCGCGGCCCTGTTCCCACGAAGCTTGTTGCTGAAGAGTGCTGGCCGCTTCAAGACGTCGACATGATTGATCTAGGTGCTAACCTCGGCGCCGGGCCCGTTCGCGAAAATGCTGAGGACCGTGGCATTTCAAATGCCATTAACGTCCGCGTGGGCTCAAAGCCGTTCACATATCGCCATGATAAACGGAGTAGTTCGGCGAAAATTGATCTTCTCGCTACGTTTCGCAAGACTGTGGAGGATCTTCGACGGACACTGCGCTCTGAAACAGAGGCAGCTGGCAAGAATACCGAGTCGCTTGGCTACATGAACTCAAGGAATTCCACCTACGCACCAACCCCAGAGCCTTACGAAAATAAAGAGACCTTACGCGATCGCCCCGAGGTCCGGATTGACGTCGACGGCAAGCAACAAAATCTGCGGTGGGTTGATAGCCAGGTGGATGAGCTTGATATCGATATTGCCCTCCAGCGATCTGAGGAAGCTGTGTCCAATATCGAGCGGCTACGAAAGCTCGCCCGGGGGCTGAAAGGAAATACCGTTGCTCAGGAGGTGATCAATGCGAAGGTCGACGAGCGAGCCGCCAAGCTAGCGGGTGTGTTATCTCGATCTCTAGTCGACACTCACTCATTCCCCACATCGACAAAGACTAATGTCACTTGGCTTACTCGTCTGGGCTTCGAGGATCAGGCTCGGGAAGTCTACCTGAACGCGCGATCGGATGTTATTTCGAAACGAATCCGGTATATTGCTCCTTGTTTTTTTTTTTACAAAAAAAAACCCCTATGCTGACTGGAATCATTTAGCGCATGCATATTCGAAGGCGACCTCCCGCTTTACATATTCCAAATATCCTACGTCTACTTCACGCTCATCAAAAACACCGTCAGCATCTATCAACAGTGTTTTCCATCGGTGATGACCAGCGCCTGTATCAAATGGGCAAAGCATCACTTGGATGGATTCAATGCCCTCCTTACCCGGCAATTAAGCAGCGTGCAACGCGGTACTACCGTTTGGCAGAAATGTATCGATGTTGTGCACGAGCAGGCTGGTCTCCTAGCCGAAGTCGGTGTTGATTTCAGCGATCTGGTAGCGAAGGGTTTAGAAATGACGGACGAAGAGAAAGCCGACAGACCGCAGATGACTCGCTCAGAGTCTTTGATATTAGGTCTATCTGATGGCCCTAAGGAATAAGAAAGAAAGAGACGGAATATAATTGTATATGAACCTGTTTTGTTCAAGGGATTGGGTTCCCCCCCCCCCCCCCCTTTTTTTTTTTCTCTCTCTCTCCTTTGTTCTTTTTATGATGTTGCTTTTATTCTCGCTCATCAAGTATATCCTGGTCGGTATACAATGCTCCTTAATTTTGAGATGACGTGACCTCCAATTAGGGAACCAAAGATAATGTATGTACAATTGATAGAACCAAACACAAGTGAGGAGTGTATGTAGTGTGTGTGTGGTCTTGATACTTACTCATCTTCTACTCTACACTATACGCAAAAACCATTCTAGACTAATGGAAGTATGTATATGTATCTTACACCAATTCCCTCTTCTTCTCTCTCTCTCTCTCCCTCTCTCTAGTTTTTTTTTTTTAAAAAAAATTCAGCCCCACTAAAAAGAATACCACTCGTAAACCTCCTCATCGAGCTTCTCCGTCTCCGACCCCTCCGTCCTACGGAACGACCGCCGGGCCTTCTTCTTGAATTTCTCTGCAGGCGACCACGCCAGATCCCAGATCTTCGGGTCGTTCAGCGTACTCGTATACTTGAGCGATCCGAAGCGGAAGTCCAGCGCTGTGTTGTCGCCCTTATGTGCTGCGGACGGAAGACGCATGTAGTGTCGTACGCTATCGGGGATTTCCTCACGCACATGGCTGATCATGATAAGGGCTTGGTCGTCAGAGAGACCGTGGTGGCGGATAGATGGGGAAGAAGAAGAAGAAGAAGAAGAAGAAGAAGAAGAGGAGGAGGAAGATGAAGATGATGAGGAAGAATCATCCGAGTTGAATCCGCGGAGCCATTCACCCTTGTACCCTGCGCGTCGGGTAGCAGTGGATGGCTTGTTACCGACTTGCTCGCCGAGTTCGAGAAAGTGGATGCATTTGTCCCGGAGGGAGCCGGACATGCCGGAGAACGGCTCGTCGAGGATGACAATATCTGGTTTGTGCACGACGGCGCGTAGGAAGAGGATGAGGCGCTGTTGCGTGGTAGAGAGCTGGCCGAATGTGGTGGAGTCGGCGTATTCGATGTCATAGTCGAGCGGGATGTAGGGCCAGCGGAGGGCACGGGCAGTTTTGGGGAATTGGGAGCGGTCCGGGAGAACCTTAGGAGGGGGTTCCTTGAGGGTAACAATCGCGTTGGGGTCGAGCTCTGCTTTGAAGAATCGGAGCACGGCGCTGACGTCGAGGTCGCGCTCGTGATCCAGAGTGGGTTTCGCGACGAAGGTCTCGGCGAAGGCGGACTCGATGGCTTGGCGGATGGTGAGCTGGCGCGGGAAGAAGGCGTGGATCTCTGGGGAGGAGTGGCCGATTCGCGACTGGAGTTCGAAGATAGAGATTCCTGGCTTTCCGGCTTCTGGGAGACGAGAGCGGCCGAAAAGTTTGATGGGTAAGGCGTACGCTTGTGGGTGGTCGGAAGTGATCAGGGAGAGGAGGGTGGTCTTTCCGGAGCCATTGGCGCCCAGGATGACCCAGCGTTGGCCGCGACGGACCGTCCAGTGTAGGCCATCTTGCTTCTCGCCCCTGACTTTCTGGGTCCAGTCCCCGAGAACAGGCTTGTCGCCATATTGCACGCGAACACCGTCCATTTCAATCAGCGGCTCTCCTCCTCGGGGTGGGGGCAGCTCTACCTCCTTGGCGTCGTGGGAGAGTAACCCAAGGTCCCACAGGAGCTGACGGTCTAGATAGCCCGCTGCCATATCATCCTTAGCTTGCTGGAACATCTCCCGATATTCATCGTCCTTTCGTCTCGTATGCGCGACCTTGGCCACGTTGGACCATACGTCGAAGACGTACTCAGCGTGAGATCGTGGTCCTTGCAAGAGCACGCGGTTCGAGTTTCCTAGAACCATGAGATGCGTAATCCAATCTGGGAGGGGATCCTGGGCCCGGAGAGAGAGCACTAGACGGGGATCCGACTTGGTAGCGAGGCGGTGGAGAAGATCCGAGATGCTTCGGACGGTAGCAGGGTCCAGGCCCACTGCTCCAGGTCAGAATCCAGTAAAAATCATACTTGGGAATAGAAAGATGGGCAGAAACTTACTGAACGGGTCGTCCAGAAGGAGAAGCTCCGGTTTGCTGAGCAGAGCTTTGGCAATCCGCGTCCGTCTCGTCTGGCCGTTGCTCAGATTTGCAACCGGCATATCCAGCAATTCCTCTAGGCGCAATTCAGTGACGACCTCGGAGAGGAATTTCTCATTATGCACATTTCCTTCTTTCTCCTCTTCTAGAGGATTTAAAGACGTCTGGCCCCTGAGATACTGACGGACGGTCCAATCGGTCTCCTCTCGGAGACTCTCATACCGAGCACTCAAATACGCGCCCCGCGTGCCTCCAATTGCCCCCGATCCCTCACCGCTAAACCCAATATATTGGATGGCATTCCCAGAGAATCGCAGCCGGGGATCCTTCTTGGCTATCTCGTCTGTGAGCAGGTACGGATAACTGCGTGCGGTGGGCGGAAGACAGAGGTATTGGCCGCGGAGGATCTCGAGGAACTGAGTTCGTCCTGAGGAACCGATAACAGCCCAGTGCTGGAGGCTCTCTTCCCCTCCTTCGGTAGACGGAGTCGCTTTCGATGGAAGGACAAAATTCAGGTGAGGAAACAGCGGAGGGTTGCGGCCTTTGGCCTCGTCTTCGGGGGTTGGATAGGTCTCGTAGAAAGTAGCGTCTTGAATGCGAATTAACGGAGGGGTGGCGGAAGAAGATACGGAACGAACAAGGCGGGATTGGCCCCAAGGACGCAAAGCCCTCGTTCGCAGCCGGAACATCGTCAACATGGTCGCCGTGGGAAGAAGAATCCTTTTGGTCTTTCTTCCTCTTCGATGCGATCCGAGGTCCAGAGGGATCGGCCTGAATTCCGAGGCTGCATTGTAATCACGTGTACGTATACAAGTATTCGCTTGAAATGCAGCTTCTCTCGTGCATGTAATGTCTTTTTAGCTTGTGTTTAAGTCATAACATGTATCCTACCTAGGTATATATATATATCTCTCTCTTATTTGAAACACACTCACAATAGAGAAAGACGCTTTCTCCGGGGACCGGGGTTCGGCATTCAGTTCTAGCCCCGAGGCATCTCATCTCTCTTCTCTCTCTCTTCTCTCTCTCTGTCTTCCTTTCTATCTCTCTCTCCTCTGATTCCAACTACAACAATCTGGTTTTCATCAGTACTCATGAAGAAAAGTTTGGTAATGCACCTATAACACATTCCACAGATATCAAGACCATTTCTCTCTCTGTCCCCTCTCCCCAATTCTCACGCCATCGTTCTCTCCTGTATGTCGCTGGCAGCTCTCCCTTCTCTTCCGCTCTTCATTGAAGCGAAGAAGCATGCCCTGGCCAATCCGAATCAGGTCGCGGTGATTGATACCGCCAAGGGAGAACAGTTCACTTTTGGCCAACTCCTCGCCGATACTGCCAAACTGAAACAGCGCATTCTCGAGGAATTGGACCTGGCAGGTGCAGGCGATTTAAAGGAGAGACGGGTTGCCTTTTTAGTTCCCAATGGATACGATTATGTGGTAATTCAATGGGCTGTCTGGGCGGCTGGCGGGGTCTGCGTGCCTCTCTGTACGTCCCGACATTTACCTACTAGAAACTAAAGAAAAGAAAAGAAAAGAGAAAAATATATACTGACAAGTTATCCCAGGCACATCCCACCCTGTCAAGGAACTCCTCTATACCATTGGCGACTCAGATCCGTCCCTCATCATTCTTCACCCAACATTTGAGGAATTCTTAACCCCTCTTCGCGATGGCGACAGTACAGCTTCCCCGCCGCGCCACTACATAACCCTAACTCCCCTCTCCCAAATCACCACCGGCACCAATCCACCACCACAGCTCCCAGATTTCTCCCCCGTCTACTTCCCGGACCGCCGCGCCCTGATAATCTACACGTCCGGCACAACCTCCACACCCAAGGGCTGCGTCACCACGCATAAAACCATTACCTTCCAGTCCCAATGCCTCGTGCAAGCCTGGAACTACCAACCCAGCGACCACCTAATCCACGTCCTGCCGCTGCACCACATCCACGGGATTATCAACGGGCTCACCGCGACCCTCCTCGCCGGCGCAACCGTCGAAATGCACACTAAATTCGACCCGCAATCCATCTGGACGCGCTGGCAAGACCGGAGCCCGGGAGCCTCCACGATGTTCTTCGGGGTGCCGACCATCTACGCCCGTCTGATCGATTACTTCGACACCCATATCCTCGGTACGGAATTCGACTCGGCCGCGCGCTCCGGCGCTGCATCCCTCCGGCTCTTGGTCTCGGGCTCCGCCGCTCTCCCCACCCCAATCAAAACCAAGTTCGCCGCCATCACCGGCCAATCCCTCCTCGAGCGGTATGGCATGACGGAGATCGGCATGGGCCTGAGCTGCGGCCTCGACCTCACTCAACGAATCGACGGCAGTGTCGGGTGGCCGCTACCGGGCGTGCAGGTGCGCTTAACCGAGAAAGACACGGGGGCCATTCTTCCCATCGAGGCCGTTGACGCCGACGGCATGATCGAAGTCAAGGGCGATAATGTCTTTCTCGAGTACTGGCGACGGCCGCGCGAGACAACCGCCCAGGAGTTCACTGCCGACGGCTGGTTCCGGACCGGCGATGTGGCCCGCAGAGACCAAGCCGGCGCTTATTTTATCCAGGGCCGGGCGTCCGTGGATATCATCAAATCCGGCGGGTATAAGATCTCTTCCTTGGAGGTGGAGAGGAAGTTACTGGCCGTCGCGGAGATCCAAGAGGTAGCGGTTGTTGGGATTGCCGATGCAGAATGGGGGCAGCGGGTGGCGGCGGTTGTAACGCAAAGGGCTGGGGTACGTAGGAACCAACACTTCCTCAATATCCCGGGGGGGGAAATAAATGCTAACGAGAATAAAAATAATGAAAACTCCAGACTGACCCACTAGAATTACACACCCTTCGCGCTCGGCTCAAGCAGGAAATCGCCCCGTATAAGATCCCCACCGTCCTCAAGATCGTCGACGAAATTGAGCGGAATGCCATGGGGAAAGTGAACAAAAAGACGATTGTGAAGAAATACTGGCCCGATCTGGCCTGAATAACCCACACTGAAACTATGATGGGAACGATACCCAGGTCTTATATATAGTAGAGTATATTATATAGTGATATCAATCATTTTCATTTTCATTTTTTTTTTTCCTCTGAAATCTACCTAGCTAGCTACCTAGTTGTACGAAAATCCTCCATCAAGTTGCATTTTATCCTTTTAACCACGAGCAAGCAAGAGCAAGCAAGAGCAAGACTACAAGGGAAATGAAAGAAAAAAAAAAAAAAATCCGCACTCATCACGAATTCTGTCGGCGCAGTATAGATGCCACCTCATCGTAAGCCTGCTGTCTCATAAGATACTGCTCCGTACCCAATTGCACCGCTTTATCAAAAGCATGCCCGCCGCCCTGAGCCCTGTAAACGCGAACATGACGATCATTCGTATTCAGCCGCTTAGCAAGCTTGAGGGTTTCTTTGGCCAGGGAGTCAAAACTTGCAACGACAAACAAACAGTTCTTGGGAAACCGGTCCATAGCCGCCGCCAGCGCAGGGGACACCCTGGGGTCATTCGCCTGGCCTCCGCCGAGCAAGTAACAAGTCTGGAAAAAGTGCATCAATGCCGGAGGCACAGAGCCGATTCCAACAGCCGGTCTGCCGGACACGAGGGCCTTCTTCCTATAAGGGCTGGTCTGCGCATCGACACAGGGATAAAAGGCAATCAGAGAATGAAAGGTATGGCTCTCGTAGTCGTTTGCTGCAATGGAGACGGCGAGGTTGGCCCCGGCGCTGAAGCCGCCGATCGAGATGTGAGCTGGGTCATAGAGATCAGGTTGTCCGATGACCCAGTCGATCGCACGCTTTGCATCCTCCAGGGCTGTTGGGAAAGGGTGTTCCGGTGCCAGGCGATACTGAACGTCAATCACGACATGGCCGGTTTGCTGGCTGATTTCGCGACAGTACGGGTCATCTAGCCCGAACCCTGGGATGATGAACCCGCTTCCACAGAAAGTGAGCAGGACAGGGGACGGTCCCCGAAGTTCTTTGGGGCGGTAGATGTGAAGTTTGATCCGATGCTTGTCGTTTTCTTTCCCGGTTGGGATGAACTGGATTGTGTCCGGCTGGACCTTGAGATTGATGAAGAGAGCATTGTAGATTTTCACGAGGGCTCTCAAAATCACTGCACCCAGAGTCAGGAAGAGCACGAGGATTGCTTTATGAATTGCCTTGCTCCAGCTCTTCACGCCGTTGGAGATCCTCTGCAGCATCGTGTCGTGTGTAAGGTGTAGTAGGAAGTTCAACGTAGGAGGGAAACCAGATACCGGTCAGTTTGCAAAATGAGCGCGCAAAAGGGATAGAAATATGGATAACTTTGGGACGAAGATCAAAGGTTGATAGAGCGTAGAAAGGAGAGAGAAAAAGCACAGGAAATAGATCCCAAGTCCTGGGGAAGGCGTGACTGGACGACTAACAGTGAATTCTTACATTCACCAAACCCCTCATCCCCCTCCAATAAAAGAATCCAACTGATTATATTTCACATGGGTTGCACAGAGAATTCGGGGGATTGTATCTAATATAGGTATATGCTAGCAATGAAGCCATTTGTTAGGGCTTCTTAGTCCGTAGTATACAGAACAAGGAGGAGAGGGAGCAGATGTCCATCCAATCTTTCGTACCGATTCTACAGTCAAACGCGGGGTTGTGTTCGAACAATAAATATAATTGACATTATCACATATGTTTCGTAAATGTATCCAAATAGTATATCATGTTTGATGAAGGTATCATCATGATTGCTGGATCCCAAACCGGTGTCTCCCGAATGCAAACCAACCGCCCAATGCCTTGAATCCCAAATGCCCAAATCCCAATCCAACCACGGCTCCAAGGATGCAAAAGAAAGAGAAAGGAAGAAAGAGAGAGAGAGAGAGAGAGAGAAAGAAAAAGAAAAAGAAAAGAAAACCAAAAAAAAAAAACACCACACACCACACATATACACAAACACCACCACAACACACACCACCACACAGAACACAGAAATACACATACCACATACATCACACATAACGGAGTCATCGAGTTCATAAGAAAGAATTCATCTAATCTATCTTGTGGGCGTGTTTATCTGCCTCACAAGTTCCTACACGGTATATAGAGTGTCTGCATAACTTTTGGATATAACATCGAAAAGGTCCATCAAAAACATAAAACGCAACCCCAATGGAGAAAAAACGAAATAAAGAGAAAAGAAAAAAGAGAAAAGAAAACGGCGGAAAAATGAAGTAACAAGGGTTTCTCTTCCCTCATAAAATCAACGGCCCCTGTAATGGCCTAAGGCGCCATGATCAACGCGAGCAAAGCCATGCGGCAGTAAAGGCCATATCTCATCTGTATCAAGGAAAGTCAGTATGGGGAGATTCTCACTTCAAACTCAAGGTCGGGACGACTACTCACCTGTCGGAAATAGGCTGCCCGCTGGTCAAAATCAACCTCCTCCGCGATTTCAGCATTACGAGGCAGAGGGTGCATCACCACCATGTGGCTCTTGGCGTGCTTCAGGAGAGCGTTGTCAATGATGAAGCTATCCTTCAGGCGCTCGTACTGCTCAAGGTCGGCGAACCGCTCCTTCTGCACACGGGTGGAATACAGGACATCGGAGCGGGCGACGATCTCCGGTGTCAGCTGCTCGGATTCCACAACAAGCTGGCCGGAAGCCACGATTTGCTGGCGAACCTCCTCAGGCAGAGACAACTCCTTGGGGGCAACAAGCTGTATACGAACGTCGTAGAACTGGAGCAGCTTGATGAGAGAATGGATGGTCCGTCCGTACTTCAGGTCACCGGTGAAGGTGATAGTCAGGCCGGTAACGGTTCCAAGCTCTTCGCGGATAGTGAAGAGGTCGAGGAATGCTTGAGTGGGGTGTTCCACACTGCCATTTCCACCATTGATGACGGGGACAGGGGAGAACTTGGCGGCCGTCTTGGTGCAGCTTGAGTCAGGATGACGCAGAACAATGGCATCACCATAGCAGCCAAGAGTGCGGAGAGTATCCTGCAGAGTCTCACCCTTCTTGGTGGAGGACTGCTCAGTGGAGATAACCACAGTACGACCTCCAAGGCGTTGCATAGCAGCATCGAAAGAAGCGGAAGTGCGAGTAGAAGGCTCGTAGAAGAGAGTGCACAGGACGCGGCCCTTCAGGATGTCTAGCACACCCTGACGCTGAACGCCAAGGCGCATTTCTTGCGCCACAGTGAAGAGCAAGTGAAGATCGGCCCGGGTGAACTGGTTCACGGAGAGCACATGCTTTTGTCTGAAGGAAGAGCGAGAGAGCATGTCAAGCAATGGCGAAGAAGCACGGGGGACAGGAGCGTAGAGAGGGGGGCCAAGCTCGTTCACAGTTGCAGGTACAAACTGGTCAATAGGCTTGCGGGGCAGGCGCGCAGGGGTCCCAGAGATCGATTGTCTCCTATCAAGTGCGCTCTCAGGGCGACCAACCATGGGAGACATAGCCTTGAGGGAAGGAGATACAGGAGCAATAATCCGGTGGCCAGACATATCCGAACCCTTAGGAGCATCGCGAATAACTTCGCCGTCGAGACACGAGGTCTTTCCTTGGAAGACGACTCGCTGGACGACGCCCTTGACGCTCTTGCCGTTGAATGGAGACCAAGTAGGACTCTGGAAGAGATAGGGGCGGTCAATCTCAATTTCAACAGAGCTATCGGCCTGTTCGTGAAGCTCGAAGATCTTCTTGGGGTTGTCGTATAGACGAGCAACGATGTCGTCCACGGTAAGACGGCCTTCGGAGACAGCAGTGAAAAGCAAAGGCAGGGCCTCGGCGATACCGACAACGGGTGAGCCCTTCTCACCAGCGATCTGGTACGGAATGCTGCTGATGGAGAAAATATCAATGGTGCTGATGTGCTCCCACAAGGCCTTCTGATCTTCGGCGGTTGGCAGGAAGCTGCATTCGGGGAAGTCATCGCGAGAAAGGAAGAGGCAGAAGATAGAAACATCGCAGGTGACCTTCAGGCCCTTCTCCTTGCTCAGGGCAATGAGGGTAATATCCTCCTTCGAGGTAACGCTCATGACATGGATGTTGCGGCTGTGAAGGCTTGCCAGCAGCAGAACAGAAGCTAGATCCGTCGACTTCGCATCAGTGATGATAGGCTTGCTTGAGGGCCAGGCCGCAAAGTGGCTAGTCACAGCGGCAACCTTGCTAATGTTTCCAGAGAGATGGTTGAAAGGGATGAACAAGGAGCCAACCTCGGAGGTCAACTGTCCAAGATCTTCCGAGTTTGTGGAAGTAGCCACAACCGAGAAGTTAAAGTCACAGTAAGATGCCTTCTGAGCGTTCTGCTGAACAACCTTCAAGGTACTAGCATCCGTGATAGAAGTGTTGACACCGACAGGCATCACGCGAACCATGCTAAAACCAGCAGCAATGGAAGCCTTGGTCATAAGTTCGAAGTCCTTGGAATCGGGGCTTCCAAGACCAGGAACAAAGGCGGCGATGTTGATCAAACCAGGGAGGATGATCTGGCGGTGGCTGGTCTGGTAGTCGATAGTCTGCACGTTCAGAGCATAGTGGCGAGCGATAGCCTCGATCAAGATCTTCGCATTCTTGACGTTGGTAACCAGAGGGGTCTGGTAATCCACAGCCATACGACGAGTGCGGTAACCCTTACTCATGTAGTTGGCAGGGCGTCTGAATCGGTTGCTAGAGGGCAAGTTGATGTATAGATCAATCAGGTTATTGGCCAAGTGCTGGGTGAGAGAGTATTCAGACTTGATGTCCTCTTCCTCGCCGGGCAGAATCTCCAGGTACTTGACAGGAACGCCATTCGCCTTCAGGAAGTCGGCAGTACCAGAAGTGGCAAACAGATTGAATCCAATCTCGTGCAGCTTGCGGATCGAGGGCAACATCTCCATTTTCTCCTTGTAGGAACCAATGGAGAACAAGATGTTGCGCTTGGGCAGGCGGAATCCAGTAGACAGGAGTGCCTTAAGATAGGCCTCATACTTGTCACGACCGAAGGAAGCAACTTCACCGGTGGAAGCCATCTCGACACCCAGGACAGGGTCCGCTCCAGAGAGACGAGAGAAAGAGAACTGCGGCACCTTAACACCGACATAGTCCTTGGGGATACTGACGGGAGGATATTCAGTGAAAGGAACGCCAATCATCGCCTTGGTCGCCATTTCAATCAGGTCAACTCCCATAACCTTGGACACGAATGGGAAGGAACGAGAAGCTCGGACGTTACACTCAATGACCTTGATGTCATTGTCTTTAGCAATGAACTGAATGTTGAAAGGACCGGTAACGTTCAGGGCATTTCCAATCTTGCGCGTAGCTTCTTCGATGCGGCGGACAGTCTCGGGGTCCAGGTCTTGGGGCGGCAGGATCAAGGTAGCATCACCAGAGTGGACACCGGCATTCTCGACGTGTTCGGAGATAAAGTGTCCCACCATAACACCATTGCGAGCCACGGCGTCCATTTCGATTTCCTTTGCATTTTCAATATATTTGGTAATGACCACTGGGTGTTCGCGAGAAACTTCCACAGCTTGGTTGAGATAGCTGGCAAGATCGTGCTCGGAGTAGACAGTGTTCATCGCGGCACCGGACAGCACATACGAAGGTCGGACAAGCACCGGGTAACCGACCTTGTTACAGAAGCCAGTAGCCTCATCAATGCTGGTAAGCTCCTTCCAAGCCGGCTGGTCGACGCCAATGCGATCCAGCATGCGGGAGAACTTGTAGCGGTTCTCAGCGCCATCGATCATCTCAGGGGAGGTACCGAGGATGCGGACATTGAGGCGGTGGAGAGGCAGAGCAATGTTGTTAGGGGTCTGACCACCCATAGAAATGACCACACCGCTGGATGATTCCAGCTGGTAGATATCCAGCACGGTTTCCAGGTTGATGTTTTCAAAGTACAATCGATCGGCCTCATCATAATCGGTACTGACGGTTTCAGGGTTATAGTTAACCATAACGGTCTTGTGTCCCTGCTCGCGGAGGGTACGAATAGTCCTGACAGAGCACCAATCGAACTCGACCGAGGAACCAATACGGTAGACTCCAGATCCCAAAACCATGATACCATGGTCATCGAAGGCAACATCGTGCTCGGAGCCATTGTAGGTGAGGTACAGGTAGTTGGTGACTGAGGGAAATTCAGCAGCGACGGTATCGATCTGCTTAACAATGGGGATGATACCAGCTTCAACACGCATGCGTCGGATGGCCAGCTCGTTAGAGCTCAGGAACTTCGCAAGCTGGCGATCAGAGAAACCAAGCTGCTTGGCTTGGCGGATCAGTGGCAAGGGCACAGAGCTGGCGTTGTAGGTCGACATCTGTTTGCTAAAGTCGCTCAGGCCCTTCAGTCTGCTCAGGAACCACTTATCGATCTGGGTAAGCTTCCAGATGTCGTCAACGCTGTAGCCAGCAGCCATAGCGTTAGCAATGGCAAAAAGACGCTGGTCAGAAGGAGTCTGCAATTCGCCCTTGATGGACATGAGGGCGCTGGTCTCGTTGAAGCCCAGGTTGTGGAAGTCCACAGAGCGAATGGCCTTCTGGATGGCCTCCTCGAAGGTTCGACCAATGCTCATAACCTCACCAACACTCTTCATAGAAGAGCCCAGCTGGGTAGAGACACGGGTGAACTTTTTCAGATCCCAGCGGGGAATCTTTACCACACAGTAATCGAGCGATGGTTCGAAGCAGGCACACGTGACCTTGGTGACGGAATTCTTGATTTCATTAAGGGGAATTCCCAATCCGAGCTTCGCAGCAATGAAAGCAAGTGGATAACCGGTAGCCTTGGAGGCAAGGGCCGAAGATCTTGATAGACGAGCATTGACCTCGATAATGCAGTATTCCTTGGAGAAGGGGTTCAGAGCGTACTGAATGTTACACTCTCCAACAACACCAAGATGACGAATCACATTGACAGCGGTAGTACGCAGCATGTTATAATCCTCGTCGGAAAGGGTTTGAGAGGGAGCAACAACAATGGAGTCACCAGTGTGGATACCGAGAGGGTCAAAGTTCTCCATATTACAGACCGTGATGCAGTTGTCGCGAGCATCTCGGACGACTTCGTATTCAATTTCCTTCCATCCCTTCATACTCTTTTCAATGAGCACCTGGGGGCTAGCCGCAAAGGCCTTGGCGCAGAGTTCCTTCAGCTGCTCCATGTTATCGGCGAACCCACTGCCAAGACCACCAAGAGCATAGGCAGCACGGACGATAACGGGGAACCCAATATCTTCGACTACACTGAGAGCCTCCTCAAGGTTTGAGGCCGAGGCAGACTTGGCACACTTCTCGCCAATGGACTCCATGCTGCGGGCAAAGAACTCACGGTCCTCGGTGGTGATGATGGTGTCAATTGGGGTACCAAGGACCTTAACCCCAAGCCCCTCGAATTCATCCTTCAGCTGAATACCAACTTGGAGGGCAGTCTGACCACCGAATGTGACATAGATAGCGTCGGGCCTTTCGTGCTTGATGACCTTGCGCACGAAATCGGCATTGACTGGGAGGAAGTACACCTTATCCGCGAGACCCTTGGAGGTTTGAATGGTGGCAATGTTGGGGTTGATGAGGATGGTGTAAATTCCTTCTTCCTTCAGAGCCTTGATGGCCTGACTTCCGGAGTAATCAAATTCTCCAGCTTGACCAATGCTCAGACCACCGGATCCGAGGATCAGAACCTTCTTGACAGAAACACGAGGGGATGCCTTGATGTTTTCTGCCATAGTGCCGCCGGGGAACTTCACGGGCTGCTGGAGAGCAGCTGGGGAAGCGATCGTTTCCTTGATAGTGTTGATGAACACATCGAAGAGGAACTCGGTATCCCTAGGGCCGGGAGTGCTTTCCGGGTGGAACTGGACACTGAAGAAAGGGCGGCTGGTGTGTCTGATACCCTCGTTAGAGCCGTCATTGGCATTGACGAAGAGTTCCTGCCAGTCGCTGGGCAGAGTGGATGCATCCACAGCGAAACCGTGATTTTGGGAAGTGATGTGACACTTTCCAGTCACCATGCTGGTGCAAGGAATGTTGTGACCACGGTTACCGAACTTCATCTTGGTTGTTTGAGCGCCAACAGAGCGAGCAATCAGCTGGTGACCCAAACAGATACCGAAAACCGGAGTCCTAGCCTCCTGGATGGTTTTGGATAGGTTGGTAACAGTTGTGCTGAGCATGGCTGGGTCACCAGGACCGTTGGAGACGAACAGACCATCGTAGTCTTTGCCAGCAAGATTGGGGAAGTCATAGTCCCAAGGCACGACCAAAACCTCAACACCACGAGCAAGCAGGCAGCGCAGCTGATTGAATTTCAGACCGACATCCAGGCAAAGAACACGGAGCGTGCGACCAGAGGGGTGCTTCAGGGCGACATTCTCGGGGGGAGTGAAGAGCTTGGGTTCGCGGATAGAGACTGTTTGAAAGGAAATAATCAGAGATAATTCAGGAGAGGAGGATGAAAATTGACGGCACAGGCATCTACTCACCCTCAGCGACAAGATTCTTGGCGTTAGGATCAACCCAGTCAATCTGTTCGAAGGACGATTTCCAAGCATCCTTATCGAGGTCTGCAGCGCTCTCAGAGGCTCCAGCCTTATGAAGCAGCATGCGTCCAAGCATACTACCCTTCTGTCGGATACGCTTGGTCAGCGCACGGGTATCAACCCCGTGCATGGCTGGGATTCCTTGTTCCTTGAGCCATTGTCCAAGTGAGGACTCGGCCAGGAAGTGGGAGTAGTTCTCGCCAGCATAGGTAGCAACAACGAGGGCTGCAATATGGATCTGGGTGGACTCGAAGTGCTTGGGCAATGTCTTAAGCAATTCGTCCATAGTCTCCCGCGAGGGGACACCATAGTTGCCCACCAGAGGGAACGTGATCACCAAAATTTGACCACGGTAGGAAGGGTCAGTAACTGACTCTGGGTAGCCAACCATACCGGTCTGGAAAACCAGTTCACCTGCGACACTCTTCTCCGCACCAAAGTTGTAACCCTGGTAAACGGTACCATCCTCGAGTTCTAGGGCACACAGCCGCCCGGTGCTGCCCTGAATTCTGGAGGAGGCAGGAGGAATGATGGCGCCATTGGTGTTGGCCATTGAGGGAAGAGGTTGCAATTCCTTGCTGATCTGATTGTAAGCCACAGCCCCTCCCGACAGAGGGCTCGAAGGAAGAGCAGGCTCTTCGTGGCCGATGGACTCAGGCATTGTCGGCAGGTAGTAAGGTGGGGGGAGGGGGGAGGTATATATGAGGGGAAAGGTCCTCTCAAGGACAGTATGGCAGGGGGTGAATTCACTCTACCGTAGCATCAGCAGCCTCCAGGACTCTTCTTTGAGAATGGATTTGGGGCGGTATTAGATAGAGTCTTTTGATTGCTGCTTCTGCACGGGGAGGAATATAGGAAGAAAGAAGAGGAAGAGGAAGGGAAGAAAAGTTACAGTGGATTTCCTGGCAGAATAAAAAAAAAATTTGTGTACGGAGTACTGCTAGCGGAACCAAATTTCTTATTGGACGAAATCCTTCACCGACCTTTGGGTTTCTGCCATTGATTACCGCCTACAGAATTTTCTTCCTTTTTCTTTCCAGGGTTTTTTTTTTTTTTTTTTCTGTCGACTACTTATTACATAAGTTGATCACTCCGAGAAAAAAGAATAGGTAGGGACAATATTCATGGAACATACATTAATGATCCTCAAACTGTTTGATACAGCTTAATATAGCATCAACATCAATAAACCGGATCCAGTTCCCCGAGGCCCAGGGCACAGTCACACAAATTGCCTCAGGTTTGCCACCCAAGAAATCCAGTCCGTTTCGGTGCAGGCGGTGAAGACAAGGCTCACACTAACGATGCACCATTTTTCCTGCATCTTTCCTGCAGTCTGGACTAGTAGATCTTATTCTTATATGTAGGTATTATTGTCATATTATGATAAGAAATCTGTATTCCTGAAGGTATTAATAGACAACAAAGAAAAGAAATATCACCTAACTACTCGTACTGATTTCCTACGCAGCGCTCTCTCTACAAGTACAGCCACATACAGTACAGGACATACTCAAGTATCCAATACCAGAGCAAGTCATCGAGGATTTGAGTTATCGCACCCTGGCCACTCACTAGCAGTAGTGTTCTCAGAGCTCAAGCCTTCTTCCTCCTACTGGTCCTTTCATCCCACTTGCATACAGATATGTACGTACGGTAAATCCTGGTCCATCCGTCAGAGATCTTTTGAGAGAAAATTGATGTTCAGATGATAATGCCCGGTGCGTCTTATCTTGCGGATACGTACCAAAGTAAAAGCTTCCCCCTCCTCTCACTGCGTTAATTACTCCAGCAAATCCCCGACCACGCTTGGACGAACCTCTTTTGCCGTCATCGCGATTTCCGCCATCATAATTCCCCAGCCTGGTTATATTCTATCCCTTGATACTATACCTTGGCATATCTCCTCGTCCTCGATCAAAAGATGTGGTAACCCATTTCTCTTGCCTGGTCGCGGAATTTGCAACCATAGCCTCCCTACTATGCTCGCCTCTCTGCTTCGACCCAAGAAACTGCGGCGCGAGTACGCGCAGCGCTCTCAGTTCTCTCCTCCCTACAGCGCTCGCAAATCGCTATGGCTCTCTCTTAACGGAAAAGCGGGTGTAGACCGGCGAGCAGGGTATGAAACACTTGATCAACACGAGACGGACGAGGAAGATGTGGATGTGGATGAGGAGGAGGAGGAGGAGGATGACGACGACGACGCTGATGGAGAAGACGACGACGGTCCGATCGAGGCAACGCCTCTTCTTCCGATCTTCTCTGCTCCTCATCTCGGTAATGACTACTGGTCTCGAACTAAATTTCTGACAGTATCGACTGACTCTGTTTTACCTTCCAGATATCCTTCCAGTCTACGATGTTACCCATGCCATTCGCTCGCTGATCATTTCACGCTGCGAAACCACCTTAACATGGGACCAACTACGCTCGCCACAAATCTCCCAATTCTTGGTGAAGCCTATCCAGCAGAAAATCACGGCATTGCATTTCTCCAGAGCCACATTGTATGCTCTCATGACCAATTGCCTCCAGTTCAACCGGGAAGTCCATCTGAATCCCGGCAACAGTGGCACAAACCAGACCAGGGCCATGGTAAGCGAACTTCTCGCTATCAAGTTGCTAAGAGAGTACACCACCCGAGAGTTGATTGATGCGCTATCCTATGATTTCTACCCCCTCCAGGGTCAAACGCCCACAGAAAATGGCGCCCCCGAACGCGTCCCTGGTTGGAGCTATGCGGCACAATCCAAACGATTGCGTGGGGTAGCTCGCATCTCTTGTCTCGAAATCGCCATTCGTGCCCAAGCGAAACGGTTTCTCTCTCACCCCCTTGTGGTGAAACAATTGGAGGCGATCTGGGCAGGCACCGTTGTTTTCCATTCAGCCGCTGATAGTCTGCATCGTCCATTGGTGCAACCCCATTCCAATCCACGACCCTCTTACGGCGCTGCGGCTGCCAATCGTAGCCCGTCAATGGTATCAGACAAAAAGACCTGGCCTGAAATGTCTGGTTTTCGACGATCAGTGACGCTCTATGACCCACGAGATGCGTCCTTATTCAAGCTTTCCCGACTGAGGGTGCCTCGGTATCGACAATTTCTCTCAACCCTGTCATTTGCCGTCCTACTGGGGCTCTTCCTAGCCGTTCTGCATCAACGAAGCATGGAAATCACCCCGCTGGAAATCGTGTTCTGGTTCTGGAGCGCTGGCTTCATGCTGGATGAGATTGTCGGCTTCAACGAGCAAGGTTTCAGTCTCTACCTGATGAGCTTCTGGAATCTCTTTGACCTTGGAATCTTATTTCTTTTATTTTGCTATTATTGTATGCGGCTTTACGGTGCTCTGATGCCCTATGCGTACAAGGAGACGATTGCGGAAAGAGCCTACGATATACTGGCGGCGAATGCGGTTCTCTTATTCCCTCGACTTTTCTCGGTTCTAGATCATTATCGTTACTTTTCTCAACTCCTCATTGCATTTCGGATTATGGCGTCTGATCTGGTGGCTGTCTTTCTGCTTATCATTATTGCCTGCAGTGGATTCTTTGTGGCCTTCACCTCATCCTTCAGCAATAACCAAGATCAATCCCCAAGCTCTGTGGCCTACGCCCTATTCCAGATGTTAATGGGATTCACCCCGGCTGCGTGGACCCTCTGGGACGAGTATAACGTCTTGGGAAGGGCTATCCTAACCATATTCCTCTTCATCTGTCATTTTGTCGTTGTCACCATTCTTATTACTGTCCTCACCAATTCCTTCATGGGCATCGTACAAAACGCCAACCAAGAACATCAGTTTTTATTTGCCGTCAACACGATTTCGATGGTCAAATCAGATGCCCTTTTCTCTTATGTCGCACCAACCAACATTCTTGCTTGGCTAATTACGCCTCTTCGATACCTCATCCCTTTCAAACAATACGTCAAGGTCAATCGCACGATCATCAAGATCACACATCTGCCCATCTTGTTCACCATCTGCCTTTATGAGAAGACGATCCTTGGCTCCCAGATGATTGAATCCACTGACCTCATTGACTCGCCTATTCGATCTGAAGTGGGAGGCGAGAACCGCGGCGCTCATCCTCGATTCAGAGCTTTGAGCTCCCGAGCGCCTCGCTTTGTTCGGGAGCCATCAGTGGCTACCTATCAAAAGGATCGTGCCCTGGAAGAAGTATTTCGGCGGCCTTTTCATGGAGATACAAATAGAGGCCCCGTCAGAAATATCGCCAGCCGGAAAAGCAATAATATCGTCGATAATTGGATGGAAGCTATGGAATCGGGGCCGGTCAATCCGCCCGATGAACAAGACTCGGATGAAGTGTATCGACTGGAACGATTGCCTAGAAGCCGTTTCCCTTTCCGGGCACGGCGTGCTCGCAGTCTGCGCAACTTTCCGGAGTTCAACCTCTCAGCTATTACCTCTAATCACGAAGATCGCATACGCCACGCCACATCCTCCCCCGTTACCCCTCGCGACAGAAGAGGGTTCGTTACCCCTACGATAAGAAGGAAGTTATCACGGCATACGGACATCGAAGGAGATAATGAACTTACGAGTGGCGACAATGAAGACGGGGCCGAGCAGCAGGAGAGTGCGGGAGATGGTGACAGTGGTGTTCCCGCGACTACGACTCCAGGAAAGAGCACGCCGAAATTCTACAGCTCTCGACCATCTACAGCAAGACGCAAGTCCCGCAAGAACAGTCCAACTCGACGCCCTCATTATCATTCACGAAACCCGTCTGGGGCCACCATCTTGTACAATCCTCTCTTATCACCAAGTCATGATGAAGACACGGATGTCACATCGAGTTCTGCCGGTCCCATGCCTGTGCCAGGTATTGGCGACACTCTCGGCCCTGGCTCATGGCATCACGCAACCTCCATTCTTGACGGTCTTGGTTCAGACTTGGGTGATAACAAGGCAATTGCCAATGGGTTTACTGGGGATGTGCCTTCAAGCTTTACTACGCAGATGGCGTACGCCACAGGAGGCATTCGACGAGGAAGAAGCCCACAAGGGAGCCAGGATATACTCAGCAAGCTGGTTCTGGCCCGGATGAATAATATCGAAGAAGGATTTCGTGAAGTGATCAAGGAGGTTAAAGACCTTCGTCGCACCGGATCCAGCCGCAATGAAAGCCAAGTCGATGAGCAGCGCAGTGGCCAGCGGGAGAAGAGACGAACGGATAAGAAAGACGGAAAGAAGAAAGCCCCTAGCTCTCGGCGAAGCAAGATCAGCAGCGATGGGATGCGAGCAGGCGAGACGACTTATGACTTGCATGAACAGGATATAGATCAACAAAATCACGCATAACGACCTACAATCTCTCCCGTATTTGCACTTTGAAAAGATTTGACCCCGTGTACAAAATCAGGGTGGCTGTATCTTTTTTTTTTTTTTTTTTTTTTTTTTGTGTGTCTGTCTGTGTCAATTGGACACTAATAATAGAATTGCCGGCTATGATTAGAGAAGCTATAGATTAGTTAGTTAGTTAATGAATTTACGCTTAGTTATGACTTACTTGATCGATAATCACTTATCCTTCGTATACCTAACATACCTAATATGTACTCTGTATTGCATGCTCCACTCCACATATTCTACATCTCTACCAAGATACCACTTCACCATACGATAATTCTAAATCGAGCTAACTATTGATGAATATCTAGGATAAAATATCACCCCCGATGCTGGATGTTAGTTATTATTCCGCTACTGACAACAGGCAGTAATATGTATATAGGTACCTAGTACATAGTACAGTATAGTACCTCCTAGGTGCTGAGCACTCTGTAGAACAACCGAACAACCACCTTGCTCAATCTAATAAATAATAGGCGAGCAGTGCTGGGGTGAATCAGCAGAAGGAAGAAGGGAGTAGTTAGTTAACTAGTTAGTTAGTTAGCTAAGATTCAGGCCAAGTATGATGGGTAAAAAGCCCGTGCACCGCATTCGGCAATGATTTCAACCCCCTATGCGGAGGGAAGTCAGGTCACTTTCTCTCAAGGCAGTTTTTTCCATCCATCTCCCCGAGGATATCTCCACTGAAAGGAACGTTCGGAATTGGGCTGCTGGCTCAGAGAACTGCCAAGATTTGCCAATGTCCGCGTGGAATCTGCTTATCAGACCAGTTTGACATTGCTGATCCGGAAGGGATCATACAGTTGCGTCCCTGTTTTCTGATTGCATATAACTAGGTCAGTACCTTAAAGGACTCCTTATATTATTTTTCTCCAGGTAATACTAACTTTATTTAGAAATAATTAGTTCCCTACTAGTTAAATTCTGGGTCTTTAATATTCGTGTACGTGACTATATTTGTGGATATAGCTTCAATTAAGCTTTCTAGAGCTTGCTGCAGGGGCGGTTAGAGATCAGCAAGCTTCTCAAATTGCAGCCAGCCAAAAGGGCAAAATTGTTTCCTCGGTCTCGGAGGGGCAGGAGAGGTTGATATGACCACTGGTGCTATCTGGCAAGACCGTAACACTATCAAGTGGGGTGTCAATACTGTGAGTGGATCCTTTAGGCCTAGAACCACTCCCCTTGCTAGGAGAGTGTTCCATTTTTCTTCAGTAGGAAGGATGTAAGAGATGTCCCGTGCCTCTTCAAGGTAGATATTCAGTGACTGACCCTCTTGTGTCAACGTTGAGATCTTCTCTAACGCGACTAACTCGAGGTTTGCGTCATCCTCCCCTCTAAACCTTTCGAGGAGTTTCCCCCGCAGGACCGCTAGATCTTGCTGGTCTGCTTTTTTCAAACTTCTGACGAAACGTGCTGCTGAATCTCTTAAGTCCTGTTAACTTGGGTATTTTTTGCGAACTCTTTCCTTTTATATCCATCCCCTATTCAGTACCTCTTAAGGAGAACCAGCACTTACCTCTATATAAGAAATAACTAGATATATGGAATTGCAGGTAAGACTCTTTTGTTTTGTTGTCTGGAACCAATACCTCGTGAGTGAAACAAGATCAAGTAATAAAGGGGATATGCACCGGTAGGTGAAATACTACAAGAAGTAACTTGTAGCTGTTGAAACAAGAGGGCAAGGTATTGGTTCCAGATAATAAAAGAGTCTTACCTGTAATTCCATACATCCGGTTATTTCTCAAGTAGAGGTAAGCGCTGGTTCTCCTTAAGGGGTGCTCAGTGTCGCAAATCAATTTGACATCAGGAAAGTTCGCCAGCTTCGAAAAGTAACTGTATGATCCCTTCAGGATCAGCAATGTCGAACTGGTCTCTCTTGCCCAGGTAATCTTCCCAAAATTCCTTCTAGAGGGGTAAAACAAAGCGAGAGCGGAGCTAATCTAACGAATCTTCTTCCGATTCAAGTCTCAGCTCCTTTTGGAGGTCTCTCTTGTTCGTTGAGAGAACAGTAGACTGCTCTGGTTCTTTATTTTCACTCTGTCAGTAATTCCCCGGGATTTTCTTTTGCAGGGAACTTGAGCTCACCCAGCTCCTCTTCAGGCGCAATAGCGCTGAAGTCAATCTCGACATCGGGTTCATATCTGTATCTGGCATTTTGATGGATTCCCCTAATAGAAATCAGAGATGAGAATGAGTAGAAGACGTCAATGGAGAGAGGTGGGTGGAGGATGTGTTTTGGGACAGAGAGTGATGAAGTGAAGAGCTGAGAAATTTTGTCTTCATTCACTTGTGTTGCCCCCGAGTACCACGTAAGTGAGAGTTGCTGGAAATGGTATTCTCAGATGAATTAGGATCCTAGTCATAACACCAGTGAAGCGTTCCTCGCGCAACCTGGTTCCCTGGAGCTCGATGGATCTCATACTAATTCTATCTTAAGGTGTTTACAGCCATTTGTTACGCTATAAGTAAATACGTACATTGATGATCCGACCTGGGGGTGAAAGAGAGCCCTAGAGAGTTTCATTTTCCCATGGCGACAATCCTGGATAGCATCATGAATGGGCCATTTACCTTCAACATGCCCAGAATGCGGCTAGAGAGTAGAATAGATTACAAGACATCTTCAACGAGTTGAGTAGGATATACCCGCCAGCAACCCAAGGTATTGACCAGCTTGGGTGACGTATCACCAACTCATGCCGGGCAGAATCATTGACCAGACCATCTTGACAGTCAATCAATTTCCCAGTATGGCTTGGTGAACTTCGCCTCTCGACGTTGGGCAGATTCAAAGACAATGCAGGAAGCCAATCGGCTCCTGCCAGACAATGTCATGGAACGATCCCATTCACCTATCAAGCGAGTTCCTCTGAACACCTGAGGTAAGGGCCAACATCAGGGAAATAAGACGGACTAAGACTTCGAGGATTTAAAGAACTGGCGCTCCTGACCCAGAGAACGAGCTCCTGTCAGTCCAGATTAGCTTGGGCCATTGCGTTGAAGATCTGCTCTAGAGTACTCCACAAAGTCCACACACTCTTGCCCGTTATCTCGCGCTTGGTGTCCATCGTACTCCGCATAGCTGAAATAGCTTTTGATGGCCTGCTGTTCACAGCACTGCCTGGTCTATCCTCTCATTAGTGCATCTTGACTTCCTTAGTGAAGCAGCCAAACAAACAGGCGTAGAGGAAAAGAGGATGATGGGTGAGTGAATCACCTGACTCACCCTGCTCAGGTAGGAAAGAGGTGGTCGTCCTTTTTTGAACACGAGAGAAAGTTGCATGGGTGTTCTCAGCCTCATCTCATTCATTTCCAACTCTCTTTCTTGAAACACTTGGCTCTCTCTTATGAGTGGTGGCTCGGATCCTGCATAATTGTTCACTCTACCTGAGTCTTCGTCTTACACTTTTATCTCTCTCCTCTCTTCTCTACATGCAGATCGAGATTCTACTGCAAGAAGCCAAGTATTAAGCGTTGCCTTCAACCTCACAGCTCCAAGAACTGCCCCACAATCAACACCGATCTACAGATTAAACCAACTCTACCAAGCGTCTCGGGTTATCAATATGAGTTCCGGAGAGCTGGATTTGCTCCTCCTGAAAGGTGCAGATACCCTGGCATTCATCGATGCTCCTTCCTACAAACCTACTTGGTCCCTCCAGCCGAGTTCCAGCCAATCTATCCCGCACCGTATCCATAGCGGCATATTGCTACAAACGAGATCCCCTGTTATCCGCAAGCTATTCGAACCAAGGGCCCAGTCGCGCAATATCAAACGTCGCGGACCTCTCCCAGATGGCATCAAGTACATCATAGATCTCACTCCTCCTTCAACTGAAGACGACGCCGTCTTGTTTCTCACTGAGTTATCCTGCCCGCAGGGTATTATGACCTGGGCTGGTACAAGAACCCGCTGGGATCTGCCGCCGGCTTGTGTCGCGGGGAAAGACCCACGGCCGATGGCGGGGGAAGGTCAGGCTAATTCTGGCTTACTCCAGGAATACTCGCCTGCTCAGCATCGTGCGGGTATAGTACACCTTCTTCAAGCGCTGGATGGAACAACACCACAGCTGAACACTCCTTGTAAACTTTGGACTTTCTTTGCGCTAGCCAAATTGTACGAGGTCGCTACCCTTCCCCAGATCAGTATCCCCGTGCTGTCGTGGATCTATGAGGGTAACAATAAACGCCTCATCGAGCTCCACCCGGAAATCGCCTATCGCATAGCTCAGGGAACTCAGTGTGGTTACCTCTGTTGGGATGCATTCGCTGTCCTAGTCGGAGAGGAGGCTCTGCTTTCTCTGCACCAGGCAAACCTGGGAGTTATCAGCCCCAAGAAACGAGAGGCGACTTTCCACGGACGCCCCCGGGAATCACTGAGTGACGAAGAGCTCCAGCGTGTTGAATATGCCAGCCAGGCGTTCATGGAGCATGCAATCCAGCGATTCATTAGCCTCGTAGGCACAAAAATGCACTGGCTCTCCAACTTGTCCTCGTTTCAGAGTATCCTGCTCTACAAAATAGAGACGCCCAGGGAATACGAGGTTGTTTCTCGTCTTCTTTCCTCCGTGAAAGATTTTGTGCGAGGTAGCATTGTAGCAACCCTAGATCAATTATCCATAACCTATCTTCCAAAAAAGTTCAACGTCGACGACCGCGGTGCCTACCCGACGCACGCTTTCATGAATGTCTACAACTCCATGGATTGTGTGGAGTGCATAATGAGCAGGACTTTCTGGAAGCATCTTTCCGAGAAGAAATTCAGCAAATACGACGGCTTTAAGTTCCTACAAAAGAAGTATTGGGATACATCCCTGGCCACTCTGGGAAACCACATCGGAGGCTTTCGCGATGAAGAGAACGCGGTTATCAGACCAGTCAATGATCTCGAGCTAGACCACAATATTTTGGCCTTCAACCGCCTTCCTAGGCATAATAATACCCACGACGGAGATAGCCTCAGGGACGGCATCTTGACGAGATTTTCTCTATCTTATTTTCTTGTAGAGATCCAGTCATTCGTATCTCAATATGCCGGGGACATGATTAGGGCGAGCAGACCAGCAATGACGTACGAGTTGACCGACACACTTACCTGTCTTACCGATAACGAGTTCAAATACCTTCCACTATGGGCCGGAGGGAATGATGATGGAACCGGTGGAGTCTTCGTGGACCAAGACATTCCATTTCTTGAAACCGGGGGGTTCTCTGCTCCAGGGCCTTCCATCCATACGGACAGTACTACACCTTCTCTAGCCTCTTTCTCTATCTTTTCGGCTTGCACCTTCAGCACAGTCCAGAGGGCATCTCACAAAGCGACTGAGAGCCATGAGAGCGACGTTCTATCTCTTAATTCCGACGCTTTCTCAAAAGCTGGAGTCTCAGACAGACCAAACCATACTTCGAAATCCACCGCATCCGAAACTGATATAAGTGATGACTCCTTTACACTAGGCTCATCTGCAGACGATGTTGAGGACTTTCCTTTCGATGACGACAGCGACAGTGATGATACCGTTGTCATGGATCACCCTGACGAGCTCGATGAGTTTGAGGAATTAAATTTGAGTGATGCTGATGATGAGGAGAATAGTTCCTATTGAACGGGTTGACAACGGTGCTGTCGGGATCATACTGCCTTTTGTTTTCAAAAGAGAAAAGAAAAGAAAAGAAAATTAGACATGACTCATGATTTAATGACGGATACCAAAATTTGACGAGCTGGATCAGTATTTACTTCATAGATACTCTGTATACAAGGGCAATATGTAGCACGTGATAGAGATATGAGGTCTTGGCACCGCCGACGTCACGGAGATGCGCAAAATCAGGCTCTGGTGAATCCTTTGTCAAAGCTCCTACGAGACAACTCCTTTGTCTCTATCATCACGCATTCCCTGAAATCCAGACAATTCTATTCAGAGCCTCGAAAGAATAAAATCTAGATTGTCTGTTGGGAATAAAATCAGCCGCCATGGCCTCATCCTCCAAGCCGTCGAGCTTCCTCCTGTAGTATGTTGCATCGGATGGCACTCAAAAGCCATAACAATGTCTCACTTCATTCTCTTAACAGAGCCAGCTAACAACATTTTTGATAAATAATAGCTCTTGCATAGCTCACCGCACCACCATTCTCGCAGAACACTCGGCCCCTGGCTCCTCTTCCACCGCCGCCTCGTCCCTCGCCTCCATCATCCTCCCCAAAATCAGCCACGACAAATCCCAAAAGCTCACTTACACACACGAGCGTCTCTTCGTGCACTACATCTCCGACTCACCCACCGGTCCCGCTGAAGATGCAAGCCGCCAAGAACCCAACTCCTATGCCCCGCTCAGCTACATCGTGGTCGCGACGGCCGAACAAGGCCGCCGCATCCCCTTCGCCTATCTCCTCGAAATGAAGCGCAAGTTTCTCACCACGTACCCACCGTCGAGTACAGATTTCTCAGCTCTCCCAGCCTACGGTTGCGCCGCGTTTAATACGGAATTGCGCTCGCTATTGCATACGTATAATACGGCGCCGCCCTCGGATTCCTTGGCCTCTGCGCGCAGAGAGATCGATAGTGTAAGGGATATTATGACGGAGAACATTGAGCGGGTTCTTGAGCGCGGCGAACGCATTGATCTGCTCGTGGATAAGACGGATCGTCTGGGCGGGAGTGCGCACGATTTCCGGATTCGCAGTCGCGGGTTGCGCAGGCGCATGTGGTGGAAGAATGTCAAGTTGATGGTTCTGCTGGGCGTTGTCGTTATCTTCCTCTTGTATTTGTTTGTTGGTATGGGCTGCGGGTTGCCGGCATGGGGGAAGTGCATTGCGTCTGGGTCTAGCGAGTAGGTGAGTGATATTTATTTATTGGGGGGCGGGGGGGGGCATTTGCCTTCACCTTCCCTCGCCTCCTTGGAGTGAGACGCTATCTGAGGAATGATTGTGATGGTTAGTTGCATCTAGGGCTTTTCTTGCGGAGCACATGAGGGGTTTCTTCTTCTTCTTCTTCTTCTTCTTCTTCTTCTTCTTCTTCTTCTTTTTTCCGATGTTTCTATTAGCAATATCCAGCCGCTTGATGATATCGTTGATCCACCAAGATGGTGTCTGTATCATACTATTGATTTCTTTGTTACTAGTTCTTCATGATTTAGATCGAGTATATTTATTCCTGTGAGTACTAGTAGGCATATGGGTATACCTAGAGAGAGAGATTTATACCAAGTGCAATCACTGTTTTTTCTTTTCATTTTTTTTTTTCTACCAAAGATATGTTTTTACCAAGATATGTGTCTCACTATCAAACCCGCAGCTTCCTCGGCCAAAGGCCTCAGTGCGAGTCTGCAAGCGAGGCAGAATATATTTCTGGAATATTACCAGATCCTGCAATTCCTTCTACGCCAACCGTATACCTCTTCAATCATGGTGGTTGTCCTGGTGGACTGATTGAGGAGGAGATAATTTGGCGCCTATTTTATTAGGCAGAGCGAAGGGGGAGGGGAGGAGAAAGGGGGGTGTGATTTAGAACAGATATTATTGGGTCAAAATGCTGGAAAGAAACTTGGAAGATCCTTGAAGCAGAAGCAGACTTGACAACATCATGACTCTTAGCTGCTGCTGCTGCTCCAAGTCCTTGTCAAGTTTGAGCTGGGTGAAGACCACGTTGGAGGGATGGATGATGGTGACTATGTGTCAGTCGGTGCATAAGATGGAGAGCGGACATGTCCGCCACTGTTAAGCCTGTGATAGATAGTAATGTTAGTAGTAACTCCTTCGACCTCTTGATCTTCCTAGCTGTCTGTTATAGCTAAAACCAACAGAGAAGAACAAGGTGGTCAAAGGAGGAAAACCCGAGAAATACTCCGCAGATGGTGGATATTGTTGTGCGTCACATGACACTCCGCTAAAGCGGTGGGTTTTCTGACCGCCTTTGTAAAGATTGGCTGATAATTAACTACTTGACAAGCACGTCCCTTAGGTACCCAGCATGTCCTGTTTTTCAGTCTTTTGAATACCTGACTACACAGTATAGAAATTCTATAAAGAGGTTATTTATTTTTGTTCTGGAATATTATATGGCAAACATCTTCCTCTTCTTATGGCCTTTTTTTATGCAGCTGAATCCAACATATGCATGCTCCCCAAGCAATAATCCATAACGCGGCAACCCCCACTGTTGACTTAGTTATACCTGGGTATCGGGGGCGCGCGTTTTACCTCTAGCATGTCGGACGAGCAGTTTCACTGGGCTAGGCTTCAAGGCTATGCACCGGCCAAGACAGGTAATCAAAACCTACCACACGCCGAGGAAAATGCTCAACTTCCATTCCAAATAGGCTCGTACTATGAACCACCTTCGACATTTCAGACACAACGGAGCCAGAATCACGGCCTCCCGCAATACCGTTCGCCTTATCCACAGAATGAGGCCTATGTGCGCCCTAGGGACTTAATCCAACCCCCTTTGCGCCAGTGGCCTACACCTTCCAGCTTCGAAACAGACACCCAACACCAGTGCGATGATCCTGTGCCCTCTGCCTCTTCGAACCACCAACAATTCCTAAAATGTCCAGCTCCTTCTCAGCTAGCGCTTCCATTATATCGAACAGGGTCAGGAGAATTGTGTACGGTGGAAAACATGGATTTCGACCACGAGGCTAAACGACGACGGATTGAGTCACTGACTGCATTATCAGCTCCTGCGCAAATCGCTCCATCAGCCTACTTACAGCCATCTTCACAAACCCATGCCCATGGTGTTTCATATCCTGCTGCACAATCTGTAACAAGGACTACTTCTCAACAAATGGCGCATCCCAGTCTGCGAACTGCATCTCGCCCTTCTGCCCCACAATTTACGGCAGGCCTTGCTTCGCAATCCCATATACCCCGTGTCTCGGAGTTTGTCTCAAGGCCTACTACACAACTTCCGACCCAAAATTTACGATCAGTCGTACCGTCAGCCATACAACCCCCTCGATATTTAGGCGCACCATCTAGTTCTTCGTTAAATGCGGAACATACGCAAGAACCTCCCCCAAATCCTGGGTTGTTCGAACCACCACCCTCGCAGACGTCGCAAACACCTCAGGCTCCTCCGCGACCGGGGCCATATGCAAACCTTGCGCTATTCTCCTTCCAGCCTAAAGATCCCCCAGACAGGGCCTATCTTAAATCTCGTACAGATCTGATCAAGCCTATCAGAAAGGAAAAACTCGCAGAGAAGCTCACATACGATCCCAAAACAATCGCTAGGGACGTCCTGATCGCAGCCGGCCGTCACCCCACGGAAAATCCTTTGAACCATCACCTTCTCCGACTGAGAGACTCGTTTGTTTTCGTAGACACCAACTCCGACTTGGACACATTTCGATGGGATCTTGTTGACCCGGAACCATCACGTGATTCAATGCTCGACACTACTCCCAGAATGGAAGTTGGCCCCCCCATTCCGCAGGCCGCCGTTCAGGGACCACCACCACCACTACCACCACCACCACCAGCCGCCAATGATTCTCTTCGTATCCCTGCACCTCCACTTCCACAAAGTCACTCCTCGGAGTATTGCACGCCCCGGCAGTTACCCCTAGTACTTAAACATCAGCAGGAGCAGCCAGAGCCAGAACCCCAGCCCCAACCAGACACCACAAGGACACCAAAACCAAACATGCCAGGCCGGAGGGGCAGGCCACCCGGAAGCGGGAAGTTCAAGGTTGCGAAGCTTGTCGTTCCTCCCCCTGCTACTATCTCGTATCCGGTCTTTGCTTGTCGATGGGGAACTTGTCAGGCCCAGCTGCACAACCTGGAGATGCTGAAAAAACACATTTTCAAGGTTCATGTGACTTATCATATAACCTGTAGCTGGAGGAGCTGCACGTTCACCGACGCTCTGCCCGCTGCAGCGCTTTTCAATCATGTCAAGAAGGAACATCTTAATTCCCTTGCGTGGAGATTAGGTGATGGTCCAGCAGGGCCTCCAACTGGTGAGAAATCGCAATGATTTGCTTTTGATTCTGCATACTTCGGGAGCCAATAGTATATTCTTGCTTTATTGACTTTTTTTTTTTTTTCTATTCTACTTGCCGGGTCTAGTCGATCGAGATTCTGATGGAAACTCTGTGCCGTTGACCATTCCCGAGTCCATCCAACCAGGGTGCGAGGGTTCGCTTATCTTTCCGGCCAGCTACAGCTCCATTCGCGCATTCAATCGAGTCCATGGAAATCACACGCAGTATGACAAGGCCCAGGAAATTTTCAAGGCCGTTCAGCGACTGAAGGAACATGTTGGGGTCGGCTTAGATCCTGGTGGATGTGAGCTAGCCACACCTTCACGCAAGGAAAGGGTGAGCAATGATGAGGAGGTATACGAGGTGCGGACTGGTTTTTAAAAGCGATCTTTTATGATCCCCCGTGATACCCTCTTTTTCATCGAGGCGTTCTAGCATAGGCGGCATGGTATTGCATGGTATGGGATATCTTCAAAAGGGGAGGAGTGTATTTCCTTTTTTTTTTTTTTTTTGCCCTCTCTGTACATTAACCATAGGAGGGAGAACAGGATTCCCATTAATCCAGCCACAAAGTTATTTTACCAAGAATTATTGTGTTTCCTTTTCTTTTATGCCTCAATTGTATCGAGCGGCCATGATTACAATACACAAAATACGACATGCAACCAATGTCCCCAAGTTATCGGTCCTTGCTTCCTGCTGACGAGCCGCCGGCGGCCTCTGTAGAAGTTGCAGAACCAGTAGCTGTCACCCCGCCGGCTGATTTCTTTGTCGCATTCACGGTATCTTCATCATCTTTGGCGTTCACTTCCAGGAAGTGATAAAGGACGATCATCATCATGGCGCAGGAGCCCAGAAAGACGGCAAGCCG
Source organism: Aspergillus ochraceoroseus IBT 24754 (assembly GCF_002846915.1). Taxonomy (NCBI): domain Eukaryota; kingdom Fungi; phylum Ascomycota; class Eurotiomycetes; order Eurotiales; family Aspergillaceae; genus Aspergillus; species Aspergillus ochraceoroseus. The sequence continues at coordinate 3,093,695 of NW_024468477.1, read as the reverse complement.
ATGGAGTTCATCGTCGGTGATCATGGTGGAGAGGGATCGGTGAAGTTTTTTCTTCGAAAGTAGAGCTGGAGGAGATAGGCGATATTAAGCGACCATTAAGAAGGGAGATCGCAATCCAAGGCGATTAAGCGCACTGATGAAGCTCGTCGAGATGGCTGCTGGATGCCACGGTGGTAGGTTAGGTTAGCTTGGATAAACGTGTAGCGGAAGGGTAATTTCACGGGGGTGGTTGCAATTGTTATAATTACCCCAACTAGTGCAAGAGAGAGACAGACAGGGACTTCTCCGAAACGTACCTCAAGTTCATGAGATGGAGGGATTCAAATAGAGCTGATGATGAGAAGGGAGCGGAATGGACACCTTGGATATAAGGGAATACAAGGCTAACTGGTCAAGTGTCGTCATGCCGTTACCAAAAGTACCGTATTTTACAGCTCTCCCCGGGGAAATATGGGTAAAAGATCCGTACTACTCTGTACTCTAGTACGCCGCTGTCGCCGTGCATAAATGGATAGTTAGATAATCAGAATTATACTCACAATACCTTCGAATTACGTTCCTCTTCTTCTTCTTCTTCTTCTTCTTCCTCTACATATCCATCATTTTCATCATCATCATCATCATCACTTCTATGCTTCTGCTCAACTTGATATCTACCTCACCAGTCTTGTATCTCTTGAAACTTGTCCGACCCCGGAGGTTAGTCGCATCTGGAGAATCAAAGCGCGCTGCAACGGCCCGGATACAGGGCCTGCCTGCCTGGTTCATTGGCTTCAGGATTCTGTGTGGAGTGGATGGCCGCTTTACTAATTTGCTGAGCAACCTGCTTCTTTCTTTTCCTTGACCTTTTCTCGCTCCCCCCATTTGACTCCTGCTCGGTTTAATTTCTCGAATCGATAGTCAATTCCCGATTGTCCGGCCCTCTCTGCTACTTCAGACTGCTTTTCTCTTGCGTTTCTCCTATTCAATAGCCGGCGCATTGCTGTACCTGTGAGAGCTTTTTATTTTCCTCGCCGAATATTCTGCTTCAAGTATTTGCGCCGTCGGGAAACGGCGCCTACGTTTTAACCAAACAGTCAATCGGTTATCTACATCTTCGGTCATTCCAAAATGAACCCGCAATTCATCCCCAACCAGAGCTTCAACCAACCACGGGCTTCTGGCCCTTCGCTCCTAGCCTGTCTTCTTTGTCGGCATAAACACCTTAAATGTGATGGTGTCACTCCTGTCTGTAGCCGCTGTGCTGCGACGGGCTCAGAGTGCCAGTATACTCCATCACGCCGAGGCTACAAAGGGCCCTCGAAAAAGAGACGAACCAATCCATCCTCGCCCGAGAAAAGTCCTACAGAGCTTCCTGCCACATTCGACCCGAATACAGTTGGCATATACAACGCCCCCATCGACTGGAACCTCCAAACCGGTCTCCCATATGTGCCAATAGCGACTCTTCCCTCTTCAACGTCGTCGGGAAGTCCCGGTTTCGCTGAGAAGTTTAGCGCATCACAATCCGCTCTCGTGAACAACTCCCCTCTAACCCCGGACTCGTTATCCTCTATTTCCAGTGATGGCTATCTTATCGATATCTACTACACCTTTTTCCATCCCGCACACCCGGTCTTGCCTCCCATTCGCCTTCTCTACCAATCCCGCGTCCCCCGGTTTCTTGAGCAAGTGATCAAATTCATCGGAGCTCACTTCACCCCAGCTGCAACCCCTGATACCTACCGACCGACAGTAATGGCCAATGTTATGGACCAGGCAGGGTCAGTAGAAAAGCTACAGGCACTGATACTACTAGCTATTGTTCTTCATTCCCGAAATGAACGACCCCAGGCCGGCGAGTGTCTCGTTGCCGCCGTTGACCTGGCCTTCGAACTGGGAGTCCATACTAAACCCTTTGCAACAACAATGGGCGAAGGGAATCCGATAAGAGAGGAGTGCCTAAGGCGTACTTGGTGGGAATTGTTCATCATTGAGGGAATGCTCACAGCACTTGGTGTCCAGTCCGCTTTCCGCACAAACATGGTGCCGCTGGAGGTGCCGCTGCCCTGTGAGGAGCGCATCTATCAGGATGGATTAGCCCCTCCATCTCCCCCCACGGTGGCGCAATTCGACGAGCGGGTTTTTGCCGACGAGGAGCGAGATTTCTCTTCTTTCGCCTACCGCATAGAGTCGGTCCGCATTCTTGGCCGGGTTGTCGCCATTCAAGACATGGTTGAAGGCCAACAGGACCATGTAGAAGCCATCGACGCCCGAATTACAAGCTTTTTCCACCACCTACCAGAGTCTAAGGCGGAACTGTTGCGCCCTGATGGATCTGTGGATGAGATGATGTTCCATGCAACAATGGTTGTAAACGGCGCATCCATCTACCTCCACTTCCCGCGCTCCGACCTACTTTCCTCCCCTGCTGTTGCCGCTGAGGTTATCTGCGGCCACCATGGACCATGCTCCATCCCCGCGTTTTCTCATCACGCCCACGCTATGAAGGCTGTCAAGGCAGCCAGTGAGATTTCAACTTTAGCGTCCATCAGAATGCCTGTTGTGAAGCACACCCCTTTCTTCATCTGCTCTCTAGTCCTCAGCTCCATAGTACAACTAGCCGCCTGCTCTGTGAAAGCAGGACAGATGCCAGACCCCAGTCGGGATCGATTATCGCTCACCATCGGAGTATTCAAAACTCTGGCCAACACCTGGGCGATCTCACAATCAATCATGCGTCAGATCAAGGCTGTTGCCCGTGACGTAATGGACATGGGCTTACGTCCTACAATGGATCAAATCGACCTTTCAACAGTCCTAGACAACAACCGATTCTGGCTCCCACAAGCACTTCCGATATAAAAGGGCCCTTTCCTTTCTCTCTCTCTCTCTCTTTCCCTTCCGTTATTTGAGGACGGACGACGCTGCAATGATACCCTTTGTCCATATTTTGAAATTCCTTCCACAGTCCTAGTTCATATAATACATCTCATATCTGTCGGGCTTACTTTGATATTTTTTTTTTTTATTCCAGGGGAACTTATCGCTTATCCATCTTGTCTAGATGGATGTTTGAACAGTCTTGTATTATCTAAAAATGTCACATTCCCCTGCATATATACTATATACAGTTCACAAGCCCCTAAATAAATAAATAAATAAATAAATATATGCCAAGCTAAAGCACACACATATATCTATCTTGTTTTGAATTTGCCCTTCTATTCTTTTCTCTTTTGTTTTCCTCGTCTAAATTTCGAATCTCAACCAGGTATTAATTATATCTTATTGTGTTGTTTTGTTGTATCTCAACTATGTACCTCGTACTAAACCGTGTGTATATATATTATGATATTCTACTCTACTCTATATAAAAAAAAAAAAAAAGTTCACTTAAAAATAAAATGTAATGTATCCATCCAGCTTTAATATGTATGTACATCAATCAATACAGAACGTACATATTTGCTTCTTTCTGTATAAGCCCTGGTATAATAACTGGTAGAAGCCTTTTGGGTATGGGTATGGGTGTGGGTGTGGGTGTGAGTATGAGTATGAGTATGAGAGAAGAATGATATCTATGCCTATCCAGGTGAGAGATGAGATGAGATAAGATTAAAAAAGAAAAGAAAAGAAAAGAACAGTTCCAATCTTGTGTTGGTTTGGGGGGGAGGGAGGGAGGGAGGGGTCGTTGTTGTTATGCTTGGTATCAGTAAGCAAGGCTAGGCAAGAGGAAAAAGGAAAGAAAAAAGAGAAAAGCCCCCTTGGTAACAACCATCCAGCCCGGTCTATAAGGAAAGACAAAAAAGTGGTATCATGGTGATAAAGAAATAGGCAACAACCAATAGACAAAGGGAATGAATGAATGAATGAATGAATGAATGCATAAGTGTGCTTTGGGGGAAAACAATACAAGAAAAAGCTAAAAATGTGGAGATTGCGGAAAGGATGGATGGTGAAAGAAGGATTCAAAGGGATTATATTATGATTATGCCCTTTTATTGGATTGGATTCTATATGGCTGATTGATTGGAGTCGGCGAGTGCCCGCATCTCTCGCAAGGCCTCGGCTCTTCGGATGACAACATCATCGCGGCGCACAACGTTTCGAAGGGCCTCGCTAGCTTGGATTAGGCCGTCGATGCTGATAGCGTGATTGGTCATCTGGTGGTTGATGTATGTGTAGAGCTCTGCCGGGGTGGAGCAGGTGGTGAGAAGCTGGGGCTCATTCAGCTTTAGGAGGGCAAGTGCTACTTGGAAGAGGAACGTGCTTCCACCACCGCTTCCGGATGTCGCACCGTTGATGGCGGAGGTGTTTGATGTGGCATTATCTCGCGTTGCAGACGATGATGTGGGGTTGGACGGAGGGAGGGGGACTTTGCTCGGTGAACTGGCAACATCAAGGCAGAGGACTACGTCCCAAACACGGTATAAAGCTTCTGCGGAGAGGCAATCTGTGAAAACAGAGAGGAACCATTGGAACGTGAGGGCCTCGAGTTCGACGCCTAGACTCTCGAGATGGGCGGACAGCTTCGGGAGGATTTGAGAAATGTACTGTCGCAACACGACCTGGTCAGCTCGAGAAGCCATGAGACCGTGGTCATAGTAATGCGCTGGAAGGATGATCTCGACCATGGAAGTGAGAATCCAGAAAGTGTCTTCCGCAGTAGGCGTGATCAGGAGTAGAGAGGCAGCGATCAGATTCATGCCTTGGCAGTATCCCACCTCGGGATTGCGACGAGAATAAGCCAGTAGGACTTCCTTGAGCTTAGCAACGCCTGGGCCCTTCCGGAAGAATACGTTGTCTGTTAAAGTCCGATTGATATCCATGTCGATTTGAGCCACAACCGTCGGGTCAGGGTCGAGACCCCCAATCCCCTTTACCAAGTCATCATAGTAGCCTGGAACCCGCATCGAGGATGCACCACTGCATTCAGACCAAATCTTTGATCGAAGCGCAACGGGAATTCCACCAAGAACGAGAGATCGGAACTCCCGCCACTTCGCACGGCCAACTTTTCCTTTGTTTCCCAAGCCAGATATCCCGACCATTTCGCCGTCGGCGAGGGCCACTTCGGGCATATCGACCGATTGCAGGGGTCGGTCCAATGCAGCTGCAGCCGCGGCTGCAGCTTCGCCCTCCCTTCTGCGTTCCGCGCGCACCTTGCGTAAGAACTCATTCCATCGGACAGTTCTGTCTCTCTGCAACAAGTCGTGGAGCTCAGTGAGCTGCTCAAGGAGCAGCTTGACCGGTTCATTTTCGCCTCCGGATGCCGGGCCGGCTATTTCATCAATCGAGGTCCCGGCAAACTCTGGACGATCTGCGACAACGGTAGACGTAGAGGCTGATGGCTGAGGGTTAGAGTTGACCGCAAGCGAGCCACGTTTGCCAAACACGGGGGCTGTATTAATGCGTGGTTGATCTTCACCCGCGGTAGTCAGGGACACAATCGGTCCAGCAGAAGGCGTATGTGACAGCAATTCCGTTGGCGCAGACGGGACTCTCAAATAGTCCTGCCATCTTCGGGTCCCCGAAGCAGTAGAGTCTGGATCCTCCGGAGTTTCAGTACCAGGTGAAGGTTGGGATCCAGTCGCAAACGGCAGCAGCTCCGGCAAATCGTTATCATCATCATCATCATCATCATCATCATCATCGTCGTCGTCGTCATCGTCATTATCGTCTGAGACATCGCTTCGAAAGGTGTTCAAGGTCTCCGCGATGCTCAGCCGGCTTGGATTGGTCTTGAGCGCACTCGCTTCTCGTTGCCTTCTTTTTCGACGCTGATCATAGATGAATCCAAATCGGTCGGTTAGAAAATCGCCGCCAAGGTAGTTATTGTAGATGGGCGAAAGCGTGGGGGGGCGCGATTCCATTGGAAGAATGGCATCCATCTCCACGGGGCCGAGATGTGTCGGATTCTTAGCTGCAATTTCGGCAGCGGCTCCCTGGGATATGCTGGAGGCTGGTTGCCTGCGATTAATTTGAACCGATCTTGTACTGCCACTCAACCCGTTCGTCCTCCCCGGTGCGCTATGCATGCTCGTGTTGCTATTGATCCGTTTCAAGGCGGCGACAGCCGACATTCCTCCTTTGGGAGTGCCAGCCAATGCGGATGAAGTTCCCTTACTTCTGTCTCCATTCGCTGAAGAAGCTCTCCCGCGACTGATCACCCCAGAATCGTCATCCCTATTCGCTTGGGAATTGCCAGCAAATAGCTTGATGGTCCAGGACGAGACAGATTTCGATGACTTGCGTGAATGGGTACTGGCATCATCTCCGCCCGAAGACACGTCTGGAGGCGGCTGGAACAATCGATCGTCGAGCGCTTTCCGTCGAGCGACGTTACCCGACGTAATCTGATATTGGGCATCATCTTCCTCATCCTCCCCCAGATCCGTCATAATACTGCTTGCCCGACTTGTTTTCCGGCTTCCGGCAGCGCTCCCAAAAAGAAAATCCTGCCAACTTCGGAGAGAGCTTTGGCGCCTCCGATTGGCGGCCGATTCAGTACTGGAGGTACCTGATTTAGCATCGGGGTCTAGGCGCTGGGGCGCACGAATGGTAGTCTGCAGCTGGGGGGGAGCGGCAGCATCTGAAGAATCATGCGGCAGCTGGTATCCAATCCCATCCGTCATCGCCTGCTGCATGAGCCCACCGACTCCACCTGACGACTTGGCGGTGTGGCCAGGATCGCCGTTCTCTCGGGTCTTGATGGGCTTGTGAGGGGGGTTTTCTAGGGCGTAGAGCCGATATTCAATATCTTTATTGGAGACGGAGGCCTCCCGTAGCATCCTCTTCAGCTCCCTCTCCCTTGCATCGGCGCGCTGGCGTAAGGCAGAGATTTCGGCATCGCGTTGGGCCAGGTCGCGAGCAAATTGGCGAACCAGTTTAACCGGGCCGTTGTTTGCAATCAATCGTTCAATGTGCGGATCATCCGCCAGGTGTAGAGCACCAGGGAAATCCCGGATCGGAATGGAATCCTCAAAAAGGGCAGAGCGTCCCGGGTTGTGCGGGAACCCACTCGTCAGTTTCGCCAGCGTCGCCCTCCGATCGCGACTGTTATCGCTCGAGTAGTCACCACTATCAGGATCTAACAAGGCACTGGTCAAGGCATGGTTCAGCGCCGGTTGGCCCAAAAACCCCTGCGGAGAGCGATCTGGAGAGAGGGAGGGGAAGGAGGTCAGGTCGGTGGCGACGGTATTGGGGGAGGCGGAATGGCGCTTCTGGGACTTTGCACGGATGGTTCTAGCCTTCTGACTTTGTCGAGAAGACGAGGAAGTCTGTGACGAGGAACGACGCTGTGGGAGTCGAATATCGCATTCCGCCATGGCTTGTGGGGCGGTAAACAGAACAGACCGGGGAATGGATCGCGGCGGACTTCATGAATGCTTTGGGAGAGATATTTCTTGTGTACAGACAGTGATATAGAAGAGATAGAAGAGCATCTAGTCTAGTTATACAAGCCAACTGGTGGCGGTGATGCCAGGATCGCTATCCTCTGGTGGAGGATGTTCGTAAGTAAGGTGGGATGCTGGCTGAGAAGCAAGGTAGGGACAAAAATTGGAGGCAAAGAACGAACCACACGCGGTCCGCCTTGAAGAGAAGGGGCCGAAAATTGAGAGAAGAGGGAAGAAAAAGAAAAGAAGAAAAGAAGGAAAAGGCGGAAGAGAAGAGGGTATAACAGGCGTAAAGAAAGGGACCAAAAGGGAGAGAGAGAGAGAGAGAGTTGAGTTAAAATCGCGAGCCATGACATGACGTGAGGTGGACATGTGACTTCTTGCACTCCCGCCATACATAAACACGACAGGGAAATCCAGAGGATTTTATTTTAAGAGAAGAAAAGCTAGAGAAATAACAGGATGGGTTTTGTTTTCCTTCTTAATCAGATTGAACAGGGAAAATAAGAGGTATATTCTATCATCAATCAGCACAGCTCCTGAAACCGCGTAATCCCAGCCCTGGATGCAGCATAACCAGAAGGACTAGAGAAACCCTGCCCAACCAGATACCGAGCAAAGAAGAGGGATTTAGAGGAGAAATATATGCCTATCAGATCCCAGAAGAACCAACAAAGTAGTTTAACTTCACTTCCACTGCTTACTCAGATCTTTAACAGCCTCGGTTCTCCGCAGAACAGCCGAGAGCCTTTACTCATAAGTACAGAGTACCTACTTCTTCTTCTTCTTCTCTTCTCTTCTCCTTCTCTCTATAGTTATATAGTTACTACCATCACTTATCCATCCCGTTCAATCATGTCTGGAACCGCCCGACACCGTCTCCAAGCGCTCAGCCAACAATTGGTAGAAGGGATCCCCGATGCAGGGAGCTTCGAAGACATTCCCAAGATACGTCAAGTTGCTCAGGATTCAGTGGGACCGTACGTGGATTGACTGAACAATATATATATACTAATTGAGTGGACAGTCGAGTGAAAGACAAAGTAGCCATTATAACAGGTACACCACCACCACACCACCACACCACTACACCACTACAACACAGAAAGAAAGAAAGAAAGAAAGTAAGAATAATAACATGATACAGGTGCAAACTCCCCCCAAGGCATCGGCCGCGCCACCGCCCACCAATACGCCCACAACGGCGCCAAAGCCGTGTATCTATGCGACTACAACGCCTCCCACCTCGCCACGCACAAACGCGAGATGGAATCGCTGTACCCAGGAGTCGACGTCCACATCCGGCAATTCGACGCCGGTGACGAACCCGCCGTAAAGGCTGTCGTGGAAGATGCCATTGCAACCTACAACCGAGTGGATATCTTCTTTGCGAACGCGGGGGTTCTAGGGCACGCGAAGATCTTTACAGAGATTACGCCGGAGGAGTTTGAGACGACGTTGAGGTGTAATACGATTGGGTTTGTTTGTTTTTTTTTTTCCCCTTCCATATCCTTTCTTTAGGATGGATGGATGGATGGATGGATGGATGGATGGATGGCTGAACAATGAAAAAAAAAAAAAAAGTGTCTTCCTGGCTGCAAAACACGCCTCCATCGCCATGAACCACACCTCCCCCGAGAAACCTTACCCCGCCGGTTCAATCATCTGCACCGCCTCCGTGGCCGGTCTCCGCTCCAATGCCGGCTCCACGGATTACTCTGCCTCCAAGGCCGCCGTGGTCTCCATCGCCCAGACGTGTGCGTACCAGCTTGCGGGCTCCGGCATCCGCATCAATGCCATCTGCCCCGGGTTGATTGAGACGGGCATGACCCACGCCATGTTCGAGGCGGCCCGCGCGCGCGGCACCCAGCGCAAGATTGGCCAGCTGAATCCGTTGCAGCGGGGGGCTGTGGCCGATGAAGTCGCGCGCGTTGCCTTGTTCTTGGGCAGTGATGAGAGTAGTTATGTCAACGGTCAGGCGTGGGCTGTCTGTGGTGGCTTGAGTGCTGGGCACCCTGTTGTTCCGGGAAAACTAGCTTAATCTTTTTTTTTTTTCCCCCATAGTCGACTACAAGTGTCCTACTGAAGAGATGTAATGCACTTATCAACAATCGATTAAACTTTAAACCGCCAAAGATTCAGTAGACGGTACAGAGAAGACTGCGCCCAATTCAACAGCGCTCGGACTCAGATGGTAGCTTTCAAAGCAGCTCTGTCGAGAAACTATAGACAAAAGGAAATTAGAGGGGAAGAGGATAGGAAATCGAGAGAGAGTGACTGGCCCAAGATGGATGCCGCGATCTATTTCAAGAGAGAGGAAGAAAAAAAAAATAAAAAAAAAATAAAAAAAGATGAGGGTGAAGGTAGGAGAAATCACCCAGTGGGAAGGTGGGTGAAAGATGAGAAATGAACCGAGGTAGTCGACCTGACTACCTCTAGGAGAGAAAAGAAATTCGAATAGAGATCCTCCAGAAAAAATTAAAAAAAAAAAAAAAATGCATCCGTATAATCACACACGACAAAAGTGGGAATATCCAAGAAAGAAGAAGTAGAAGAAAAAGAGGAGGAAGAGGGAAAAAAAAAAGACCAAAAACAGTGCCAAGGATTGGCCACAACTCGCTCTAATTCTGACAGTATTGAATGCGGAGCAGATGTCGTGTCGAAGTCGTCCAAATCAAGCGTCGCATCATCGATGGATGGGAGTTTTATGCGACCAGTCGGGGGGTGGACCGCATGAGGTCCTCACTGGCCTGCTTGGACAGAGTGCCAGTCTCGGTATGGTCGTCAATCCCATCCGTTTCGTGGATACGCTCATCATCGTCCTCCACTATCCGGGTGGGGATCTCCCCGGGCCCGTACTGTTGGCTCGACCTTTCGGGAAATGTGGAGCTACTCACCATCGACATCGAGGTGCTTGACCGGTTGTGTACCAGGTCGGGTGTGGGAGGGACGCTAGAGCCTCGATGATCAGGGTGCAGGGAGTTGTTCTCACCATCACCGATTTCACTGCCGTCACAGGGAGAATGGGTCCTGCGGCTCTCCAAATCCAGACCAACGTGGCTACCGCCCCGGCCCGCTTTGCCAGTATCCTCGTCCTCATCATCCTCGGCATCTTGGGCAAGGTGCAGGCCCTCGACAGCGGCAGCGCATTGTTCGCTGATGCTACGGATGATGTCCGAAATCGCATCCGTCTTGTCGCGCAGGTAGCGATCTGCTACATCAGTTATGCTAAGCCGAGCAAGGCGGCGATGTCCTTTACCAATGTTCAGGAGGTGCTGCTCCAGCTCTGGATTCATATCCCTCATATTATCCTTTGTCGGTGTGCTGCGATCGACACTCGGTTCTTGGGTGACGTCGGCAGCTTCTTGAGCCTCGTTCTCTTCCACAACTTCTTGCTCAACCAGTTCGCTCAGTTCGGCAGAGCTGCCAATTGAGCGGACAATGTGCTCCATGTGATGGGTTTGGCCGTTAATCAGGCTACGCAGGTGCAAGACAACCCGCTGAGCGTCGTCGCGTTGGCGCGAAAGAGAAGAATTGCTGTGTTGTAATGACGAGAGCTCCTTCTGGTTGCGTTTCCTCTCGCGCTCCAGTTCTTCTGCGATCTCCTGTTGCAGCACAAGAGCCTCGAGGGCATCATCACGTTGCTTCTCGGTGCCAGACAAACGAAGAGTAAGACGGGCAACATCATCCTTCTGCTGGTCAATGAGACCCGTGAGGCGGCGGTTCTCCCGCTTGTGGTTCTCAATTTTGACCTTCAGTTCGGAGGTCTCCTTTGTGAGCTGCTCCGCGAAGGCCTGGAACTTGAGGAATTGCTGTTTCCAGGTCTCAAGCTCTTCGACTAAAAAGTTGTTGCGCTTCGTGACCTTGGTCAACTCAGTGTCCATACGGCCCTTCAGGTTGATAAAGTCTTGCCATGCCTCCATAGCATCGCGAGAGTACTGGTTACGCTCACGAACGAGTTCATTCAGGTGACGCATGGACACCTTAGTCATAAGCGGCTTCTTCACAGAGCCACCGAAGATTGCCTTCATACCCGTATTGCGGCCCTACTCAAAGAGTTAAATTAAAAAAAAAAAAAAAAAAAAAAAAAAAACCCCAACCACTCGCGCTGAAAACAGGAAACTTACCAATTTCTCGCAAACATGGTCCATGACTCCCATCACTGCATCCTGGTTCCACCAGGTGGGATCTTGAACACTCTCGACTTCGCCTCTCATCACAATAATCTGACCCGCGGGGATCAGCTTGCCGCCCGCATAAGCGGAGCGGAGGTGGTTTGGAACCCCCGAGGGCGAAACATCTCCATTCAGAGCCTGGGTCAGGCGGCTGATAAACTTGGTCCGCTGACCGGGGTTCAAAATGTTCGGCGGGCTGGATGTCAGAACGAAATTGTGGTCCAGGTCCACCACCAGAGCATCGGAGGGGGCATTGAACAGGGTTCGACACTCGGCAGTTACGCCCAGAATGTAGGGGCCCGGTTCCTGGACCAAGTCCTTGGTGTGGCGGGCATGGACCACGGGCACATACAAGCCGCTCCACTCGTAGATTCGAACGCAGTAACGGATGGTCTCCGCGGCAATGGTCAGCATGGCCGGATGGTGGCTGACAAAAATGATGCGGCGAGTGGGCGAAACCGCGGCCTCCACCACGCCGACAATGTTGGGAATCGACAAGCAGGTAAACAGGGGCCACATGGAGAAATTCTGGAAGCCAGTCGGGGAGGAAGGAAACTGGTAGCACAGCGCATAATCCTTCATATCGATGCGGACCAGATCGTTGAGACGGGGCGCGGGGAAGCTGAGAATGCGGGAAACTTCCTCGGCATGGAACAGATTGGTGGCCTTGTTCCAGTGGATCCACATTCCACGAAGATAATCACCGAGTAGATCGTACAGGGGATATCGGGAAAGGAAACTCAAACAGTAGGGGATCCAGTAAGTCTCCTCGGGGTTATCGTAGAAATCCGATTCGGTCTTCTTGCGCAGTTCGCGAATCGTTTCGGCCCGCTTCTCGTCGGCCCTGGACCAGACGCGCAAAGCAATGCCATAGAGCGTATGAGAGGAATCCTGCTGCAGGACGAACGCATGGTGAACACAGTGCGGCTGGTTCTTGCCGGTACAGATTTCGACATCGTGCGGGAAGCACGCCTAGCGGAGTTAGTTCATCTCGTTCGTGCCATGACACATCAGCAGATACAATACACACCCTCATGGCGGAATGCAGAGCCTTGGCAATCTCATTATCTTGTTCCAAGCGGGGGCTGCTTCCTAAGATCTCGGGTAACCAATACTGGCCCACAGCGCCTTTCATGTGGCTGATCTTTCCTTGGGAGGGAGTGGGTGCCTTCACCCACTGCGAGGGCTCCCGGCCCACACCACACACCATGTAGGCATGGGTAAGAGTCTTTGGTGTTCGTTGAGTGGGTTTCAGATTCATCTGCGACGAGATGGGTTGTGTGATGCGAGAATGGAGGGACGATGTGCGACTAGGGACGACCAGCGAATTTTCCCCTTGATCACGAGTGGATGGGCGGTCGCGGGTGGATGGGCGAACGAAGGACGAGTGGTCTCTCAGAGACGGTGTCATATTCGCGAGAGAATGAGGCGGTGTTATTGCCGTGGAAAGGACCTATGTAACTCAATTGTATAGTGGGATGGAATTTTCGATTGGATAGCAGCACTGCTGAGAAAAGAGTGAAGAGGAAGAAAAAAAAAAAAAAAAAAAGACCGATATATGGCTGCAGCGAAAGAGTGGCAAGCAATCAGAATACGCAATCAACAACGGACTACTTCAGGAATCAGAAGCGATTTGCATGTCCCATGCTATAGAACATACACATCTAAAGAGAGAAGAGACGCAAAGACATGTAGAGAAGAAGAGAGAGGATGAAGAGGATGAAGAGGATGAAGGATGAAGAGAGGGGGAAGAGAGGAGGTAAGGGAAAGAAAGGCAGAAAGAGGGGGAAAGAGAGACAGACAGAGACAGAAGACACAAACGAACAAAAGAACAGGAGAGGGAAAAAAAAATCCGGGAGTCAATCTTGACCCTGAAGAGTTTAGACAGAGCACTTCTAGGGGTTATATTATATTACAGTAATTTCACTTGCGACCAGACGAGTCTAGGCTGCGGAGTCGTTTGTTCGTTCCTCCACCTTCATTTATTTCAGGAGGAGTCCTTTTGAATTATAATCAAGAGTTATCTTGAGTGGAATAGTTAATGGTAATTCTCACTGGGAAATCATACTCTCCAAAGAATTCTGGCTGGTCAGAATCTGTTGCCAAAATCCCGAGTAAATACTTTGACTTGGAGAATTCATATCAGGGGTTGTCAACCACAGACTGATCAAATCCTCTCAGAAACAAAAAAAAAAGATCTGCTTCGGTCCAACTTGGAATTTGATTAGCTGTTACAAAAGAAGGCCTAGCTCTTTTCTATGAAGGTGGTGACTGGTGCAAAAGGTTCGTGAGGAGGCTGTTCTAGGATGATCATTATTTGCAGCTTTCGAGTACCTGGATTGAGGTCGTGAACGTTATATCATGTTGAATCGAACCCACGTTGGTTCTTCTTCTTCTTCTTCCTTCATTTCTCGGAAAGTCAATTTCATTCAAACTTAAACCGACTTGACTTAAATTTTGGTGTAAGACATTCATTGATTCGTATTTGGTCCACCCGTTATTATAATTGCCTTGTTAGCTTCAACTGGAGGATCACAACCACCCAGCTAGCAAAGCAGGATTTGGTTTTAGAATATGATTCACATACATACTCATAGTAGCTCCTGTCCCTGAGGGTATCTTGAGTATCTTGAGCATCTTGTATCTGAGCTCCGCTTCTCATCCTCGGCTAATCCGTCCTTCACAGGGACGGTAAGCATCAACCCTAACCGAATTGTCTCATGAGTCCTCCGTATGTATGATTCTTTTGATGGCCACTTACTCGCAGGCGATAGGTCATATAATATCCAAACCCACGGTTCCTCTCCGGGTATCTGAATGGGTTATTTGGTTCCGATCTGACGGGAGTCTTATAAAGGAGGACCTGGGAAGGTGTTTCAGACTAGTCCCGGATAGTTCTGCAACTTCTTCATTTCAGGTACACCCTCCATTCTACTTCCCCGGGGATGAAGAATCTGATGATGAAGATGACGGTAATGACAAGCTGGGTTGAATCGATAAACCTATAGTTTGGTTCAAGATGCCCCTTTTTGGAAAACGCAGCAGGAGTCGAACCGGTGGAGTTTATGGAAACCACTAAATATCCAGAGGCTGCTGCCTCAGGCGTCGATTTGAGTTCGTCGGGGACTCTGATTAGTGAATCAACTTACAACCACTTGTACTCCATATATATCTATATATAACTATGTACGGTGTTGTCGGTAAGACTAACCGGAATCCACGTGCTAGTGTTTCACCTATAATGACGGACCTCTGTGCTTGACTAGTTAGTTAACTAGTTTGAGTGGATGGGTAAGATTAATATAAATCCATGATAACTAACTAACTAACTATATATAGTACTGTGTAGCTATATAAAAAGCTCCCAGTAATACTCCGGGGGAAGTGATTGGATCCTAGAACCTAGCCTAAGCAACTGACGCTGGGACTTGGATTTGAGAGAGATATATCAAGAAATACTAATAGTATTCTCACAGTTTGGCTTTGAGTGTCCATCCGTAAGCAACCACGGTGTACAGACAAAGATGTACTGCATCTCCGACGAAAAACGAGCGGGACACTCCTCCTGATATGCCTGCAGCTGCTCCATCTTGATCTGCGTAAAATGGCTCCATCTCTGCTCGCGCCTTGTCATCAAGCAACTCAACTCCCGCACCCGGCTGTCCATCGTCGAAGCTGAAGCGGAAGCTCATGTTGAAGGAACCCTTGAGAAAACCAACATATTTTCCGGTTCCCCCTCCTGGCCGCTCGCCCAGCGACAAAAAGTGCCAGTTCAGCCCTGCAGTCAAATGCTCTACTTAACCAGGCCAAATCACACTAGCAACAGAGCTTCGGATAAAATAAGATTATTTAGCAGCGTTGGCTTGAGATTCTCGACAATAACCCATATTCTTTGCAAATGTAGCATTTCGAGCCCAGACCAATTTTTTACACCTAAAGATACCTAAAAAACAAGGATAAAGATAAAGAACCGATAGACCTATCATAGACATTCCTCATGTCTGTAAAGGGTCAGGATTACAGCTTCCAAGAACTTTAGTGTCTCCAGTCGGGCTTCCAAGATACCACTGCCCAAAAGTTTTAATCAAGGCCTCGTCCTTCTTACGAAGATCAAATAGCCGAGTTGGACGCATTACCAGCGAGCTGCCATCAAAATATGCTTCGATGATCCGGGCATGTTGGGGCCCCATGAAGGAGAAAAGAAGAACCTATATGTTCGCACTTAGATTCAGTTTCACTTTTAGGCTGATAGAGCGTAGGCAGAGCAGAAATTACCGGGGCAGTCAGATGTTCGAAAAAACGGAGCCTCCTGAATTGTCCATAAATCAAGCGGAGAGCAATCACGATCTCTCCTCGCAGAAGTTGACTATCATTACCTTCCAGATCATTATAGATCATGGCTTTTATATGCGTACATGAATAGTCTGTATATTCAGCGGCCGTGGGGGTTCCATATTCAGGAGAAGCATGATCGAACAAGCCCGTAAAAGGTGTATCATCAACACTATTGTCTTGTGTGAGAAGTCAAGTACAATACATAGAGGGTGGAGGAGGTACCTGATACTAGACCACTTGCCATGAATATAGTCATTGCTTTGAAGATTGCTGGCAAATATGTAGTAGGAGAAATAACTAATCATGTTGCGCGCACAATCTATTGGGAGTCTGCGAATTGGGCTGACTAAATCAAAGTCACAATATGTTCTCCTGGTCCGGTCATATTCATAATCAGGGTTCATTAATAGAGAGGCAGCGCAAGGGGTAAAAAATTTTGGTCTAGTCTTAGAATTATCTAGATCCATGGGCAAGACGTCTACTTTGTGCGTCTTTAGATGGCTGTAATCGAATTGATGTGTCTCGAGACTATTAAAGTGTTTCGCGAGGGCACGGAGCGCACCCCGTAGCTCCTTGTGTTTCTGAGACTCGGGAGAAGGCATGGTTGCCATGATCAATAGATGCGGGTAGGCAAAATGTAGTAGACTGTAGAATGACTGAGAAGGATTGTTATACCCCGATCAAAGGTGGATTTATCTTATCCCATCCCTTTGTTGAGTTGGGGAGCTACAGACGTGTTGGTGTTTTGCCGCCTGGGCGGTGTGACCTGCTTCCGTCTTTGTCCAATGGGGCTACTGCAGTCACTGTGACTTGTGATGAGATCTTACCTATACAGAGTCGGCGCTGGTATATGCCAGTCCATTGGCCATGGCCATGAATGGTGACGTGACTCAACTAACTAACTAACTAACTAGTTAACTACCCAAAGCTGATTCATACAGCATTAGCGCGCTTAGTTCTACCAGGGGTATGACTTCAGACAGGAGCCGTCTGGCTTGTGGCCTATCTCCATCTTCCAGGTCCAAACAACACCCTAAGCGTGATAATGGGGGGCTGGGGGTGTGAGCCTGTCCTATTAAACAAGTCTCGGTCCCCGGGTTTCCTCGAAGATGAAAATAGCTTATTATCAATATTTCCTTCATCCTTTACTCCTCCGTTCGTTGGGAGAAAGATCCGGACTCTTCCGCATCTTTATTGAACACGGAAAAGCCTATATTCTAGTCCCCGCACAAGTGTCCCTGCGAACGTTTCATCCTATTATTTTCTTTTATCTTACCTGCTAGGATGAGTGGTACTGCTTCCCAGGAAGTTCCCTCTAATCGCGAAGAGTGGGAATTTTTTGTCAAGGAAAGAAAACTCGAGGGGAAAACCATCCACGGAGCTGAGCTGGCTTCTGGGTCAAAGATTGGTTATGATCAATACTTGCTCCTTCGTATTATATGGGTGGAACACCTCGTGGACGTGTCATTCCCGGAAAGAATCAGCAAGTTGCTTCCAAAGGCAGCTGAAATGCTGGCGCAATTTCCATCGTGGAAGACATACTGTGACAGTTTTAGTAAAAAGGAAAACCCTGAAGGGAGCTTTGCGGTGGCTCGCCACTATCAGCAGATGGCAGCAAACAGCAGAGGAAATATCAGACCCAATAGCTTTGAAACCCCGATTGCACTGCGCACCCGCAGCAAACGCAATAACAAAGTGCCGGATATATCTAAACTACAACTAAATCCATCCAAGACCCCACAAAAGAAGCAAACCAAGCCACCGGAGACACCAGTCATATCATCCTCTGATGATGACTTGATTGCAGATGATGAGGAGTCTTTTCCCCAGCCCTTACCTATTACTCCAGCCGCCCAGGCCCCTGAAGAGCTCCAAAGCCTGATGTACCCACCGACAAAAGATGAGCAAATTGTGAACACCGCACTTGTGATATTTTTGAATGTGCTTACCATTTACTTCGATAATTGCAAGACTTGTAACTGGACTCTTTACCGGAAAAGGTTTATTGCTAACTTTACCAAGGCTAGTTTCGAAGCTCGGATAGATGGTTATCTGGATGATGGCCAAGAGAATGCTTATGCTCTCATTGAAGTGAAGCCTATTACCCGAGGAAAGAAATGAAATCTTATCCAGATGTAGGAGGGCGCCCAAATGGTTGGATGGCTTATGAATGACTCTGAGAATAACGACCTTAATAAAATGCAAGTCTCTCTCTAATCCTGAAAACTATTAATCTGACAGTCGCATGTAGACGAATCCATGTTTCACAGGATCGGCACGAGATATTTTTATCATTTGCTGAATATGATGATAAGTATCTTTCGTATCTCAAGAATGAAGCATCTAATGATAAAGCGTCAAAGAGTCAAACGTCTTCGAACCCGGCGCCTGAGACTGGAGCCCTATCCTTCCTCACCATGCACCAGTATAGTCCTTGGAATACGCAACAGCGATCGCACATGGAGAAATTGGGTCCTATACTTCTTGCCATAACACTTTATGCTGAAGGTGAAATCCAAGCAAAACAGAAATCACAATGCAAGTGACTCGGGTGTTTCAAAGCTTACAGGCACAATTGGTTATCCACTATACATTTTGAGGATTGTTGCCCCTTGCTATCTATTGGTCATCTGTCTATGTTCCTTGTTTTGCTCTAGGTGATCGCAGTTTGAAGCGCGGTGTACCTATAAGTTCAATGTGTTTTCCTTGCATTCTTTGCCATCTTTCGACCCTGTTGTAATCTTCCATATATATCACTGGGAAATATGCGATCGATGGGAGCCAAGTGTGATTTCTTCCTACCAGTCGCTGCTAGTACTTCATATACAATCTTACCTAAGCAAGCCCTCGTTGCGCCTCGGCACTGCACCTGCACCTGCGGGGCCGCCTAACAGTATCACTTCCTTCCCTATTTGGGAATAGCATTGGGGCATATTAAAGCCAAAAAACTGGGGTATCTATCTATCGCGTTTTTTTTATGCAGACTTTTTTGCCTAGTAACTTAATTTAATGTTTATGAAAAAAAAATGAAAAAAAAAAACGATGGACTCGCCGGGAATCGAACCCGGGACCTTCTGAATGCAAATCAGATGTTATACCCCTAAACCACAAGCCCATTTTGCGTGTTAGCTAAGCACTTTCATTACATTATAGTACAGTATATTCCAGAGTATTTTTTTTTTTGATATCAATATAATCGCACAAAGAAAGGTAGGTGGTAGTAGGTAGTAGTTCCTTATCCTAGAACTATCTTAGGTCATGCATGGATTTAATTCTCTAAGTAGCTTGATCAACTATCATACACTGTCATGTCGTTAAAGAAGTGATCACTGGAATACATAAACCATTCCTGCTCGATCAACGCTGATGACCATCCCATATGGTACCCGCACGACCGCAATGTCTTGAATAAAATCTAGGTGACTCTTTAATAGCTGCTGCTGTTGCAGACTAATCACCGTGCTCCGGGGCAGTCGCCCACTGCCCCCTTTCCTAGCACTGCTGCCCTTTCCGTTTCCTGTTGATGCGCTCGAGGAGCTCGGAAGATGCTCCGTAGTCACCAGCAGTGACGGTCCCGGTTGAGACAGCTCATACCGTGGCGTCCCCGTTGGTCCTCCATCCGAAACAGCCTCTAGCCCACTAACAACAGTCGACAGTTCTGGCCGCGCCAAATCCCAAAATCGAATCTTGCGGTCGCAGCCGCCAGATACGATGAATCCGCACCGCGTGCTATTGTCCCGACCATCATCGGGGGAGTCGAATCCCACAGCAAAAGAGCAGATCCCTGCTGGTGCTGTGGTTGGTGAAGGCCCAGATGGATTGTCGACCGCTCCGGGACTGTCTGTTGCAAATCGACTGAGCATTCCTTCAGGGCGATCCCCTTCCACATGCCACGCCTCATAATCCTTAGGCGTCATGTATACGTGCTTGAGCTTGTTGTTCTCCCCGTAGGGGCTGAGGTGACCTACATTCGATGCTCCATTGCTGAGACTAGGGGAATCTGCTCGATATACCTCCCGGCACCGGACCTTCTCAATATCCCAAACCGTGATCTCATTGCCGTGGCTGCCACCCCCCGAGACGCAGACCCATCTACCGCGGCCCTTCGTTGGATGGACTTGTAGCCTGTGGATGGCGCCGGAACCTACGAGGCCCCAAGCTTTAAGTCGTACCTGGAACCGGAGATCCCAAAGGTTGAGTATACCATGCGTGGTGCCGACCAGAAGCCAATTGTGCTTACGGTCACAGCAGAAAGTGGTAGGTGTTCCGTGATGAATTGGGTTCTGCAAGCTAAAGACCGGGAGCATGTTCTTCATGTCCAAGGCGAGGATCCGACACCTGCTTGTTGCAATAAGGAGAGTCGACTGCGCATCCACGCGGAAGTGTTCCATCCAAACGGCGTACTCTGGAGAACCATCATCGGCCACAGGCAATTGATACTCACGGACGAGCTGAAGCTTCCCGTATCGAACGGTGCCATTGGAATTGTGATAATCAACCTTCACTGCGTGGATACTGCCATCGGTAGCAGCACTGACGAAAGTATGAGTGTTTTCAACAAATGTCAATGCTTTCACCTTGGCTTCAGCGGAATGCCGATACGTTTGACGGGACCTCGGGGTGAGATTCTTCTCAAGACGCGTGGTGTCCCAAATCTTAACACTTCCATCGTCCGAGGCCGTGATGAAGAACGCATGGTCTGGGGCTACAACTACCCTATTCACCGGCCCACTATGTTCTCCAAAGATAGCAACAAGTCCCCCCGTTGGTTTCCAGACTTTAGATGTATCGCGCTCGTTGGATTTCATGATAGGACGCCGTGTGTCCACCTCTTTGACATAGGGTCCGAGGTCGAAAAAGTCTGTTGGATAGTTCTCCGCAAACACAGAGTCTAAGAGCTTCAAAACTACTGGGTCATCCCCTCCATAGGAGTGGTTGGCTCGATACTGTTGCACTTGCTGGTCAAGAGGTTTTCTTTCAAGCGGAGTGGGTGAGATCGCGGGTTCTGCTGCATCTCGCTGGGAGGAGGGAACTCCAATCTTGCCAAAAGCATTTGCAGAGCTTGTGGCCGTCTCGGCATACGCCTTCGCGGTGTCTCTGCGATTGAGTAAACTGATGGCACTGGGCTTTTTTGGTACGCCGGCATTCAATCGCTTCACACTGAGATGTTCTGTTTCCGTCGACGAGCTGTCTTGCCCGGGGCTTCGCCTGCCTTCTAGGGCTCTGTGCTCAGCATCCGAGTTAGGTGGCGAAAATGGCCGGGATCCGGGCGCAGCGCTTGGAGACGATGCGATCGGCGAAGATCCTGGGGAGGATTCTGCACGAATGATATCGATCGCACTTTGTCGCGGAGCTGTCAAAGTGGCCGTCGATGCTTGGCTTCGTGACCGCAGGTGCTTTCGCCGAGCGTTTGACGCGCTGTCGATGGTGGTTGAAGCATCAAGTAGTGCGTCAGTAATCGTATGTATTTTGCGGTCTTCGGTTCGATTACTAGGAGCTTTGCCTAACGAACTCCTGCGCACTTTGGCATTTTGGTTTTTGTCAAAGAATACTGTTTGGGGGGTCACCCCATAATCCATCAGAGCAACGACGTTATTTAATGAAGATACCCCGCCGTCGGGGTCTTTTGCTTGGCGTGATGAGACCTTCCAGATATACTCCCTAAGGGCGAGCAATTTAGACTCGTCTTCTGGACCCATTCCCATGTTCCTCAATCTCGTGATCCATTGTTCGTCCTCTTCATTTTTCTGCTGCGAACCCAAAGAGAAGGCTCTCTGGCTTCTCTTTGGGAGTAAGCCATCGCTGACCTCGAGGCCTGAAGCAACATCGCGGCTTATCGACCTCCAGAACAATCCTTTCTCCGTTTTTGAGGCCCAAACAAAAGCCAAGTCATATACACCTCTCGGGAGCGGAGCTTTGAGGGCGTCGAGGATCTCCCGCTCAGAAAATCCTATTAGGTTGACCTTTAGAAAAGGGCGGATGAGAGGTGTGAGGATAGAGTATTTATCAGCCACGGAAAGATGCCTCGTTGAGTTAACAACGAGGCTAACGGACGCTTCTCTTATCCAGTTGTTTGGATGCATTAGAAAACGCACTGTGGCGTGAAGAAGATCCCAAGTGGTGGATCTTTGGAATAGGCCGAGTTTAGACATTGCTGCAAGCGAACGAATCACTTTCTCAACAACAAACTCCTCCGGATCTGTCATTGACTGTACTATCAATGGTAGAATGTACTGTTCTAGGCTGGTGCTTCCTACATAAGCAGCAACGCCGACAACAGCTTCAAAGAACGCACACTTCAGGATCCAATCTCGATCGTTTAGATATGTATTGAGATGGCTCAAGATTACCTCGTTGGTTTTCAGATTGCCAAAGAATACGCAGAGGCTGGACACAGACCCGAGGAAAGCACGACGGACAGAAGCATCATTATCGGTTAGCAGTGCTTTAGTGTGAGCTTCAAAATAGTCAAGAAGATCGACTCTTGCGACATCGTAAAGATTATGATAGGTCGCATCCTCGGTCCACCTAGGTTCAGAGCCAGCTGGTATAAGGTCAGGTAGTCGAGTATCGGAGCGCAATGCTTGGATCATATCCAGGAACCTGAGCGAAGATTGAGCGAGGGATGCAATACAAGATGCATACGCAGCGCGAACTAACGGGCTGGGATTTGAGTTGGCACTGGGAACAAATGGCTGTATTCTTGGAAAAATGTATTCTGAGAAAAGGTAAGCGTTGACCGGAGAAACTACCTGCACCATTTCTAATAGCTGCGCAAGCGCACGTATAGCAGCCACTTTCACAGAATCTGTTCGATCGTTGAGGAGAATCATAATGTAGGGGAGAATGCGATCCAACTTCGCTTCATCCGATAGCCTTTCAGCAAAAGCAAGAAGGATATCACAAGCCTTGATCCGGGCCGACGATTTGGATGTGTTGCGGAGATTTGATACCACGAGAGTTAGGAAAACTAGCACGCCGTCGTCATTTTGCGAGTAAGACTTGGAATTCTGGTGCTCGTAGTGTGGCAGGTCAAGTTGAACGGGGAAAGGGTTGCTGGTAAGCCTCGACGTTGTGTTGCTGGAACCGTCCTTGGATGCCGAGGGGGATGCGCCTAGGAAGTAAGAAATTTTGTCAAAGTCAAGATAAACCCTTTCTATCCTGTCATCAGCCTCGCCTCGATTGGCGGAATCGGCCTCCACTTGTGCTCTACCAGATGACGGATCAGTCATAAGCGACATGTACTGATGCAGGAAACTGTAAAAATATTCAGGAAAAGCCTTGTTCTTCCAGAAATTCAAATACTCCTCTGCCGAGTACCTGGACTCTGGGTCGAGTTGGATCATGTGAAGGATCAGAGCCCGTATCTCCGGGTCTTCAATTTTGACGAGCTGGCTGTGCTCAGGGCTGTACTCGCCTTTGCGGTACTTGTAGATCTGGCTCAGGGTGAAGATAGGTGACTCCAAAAACAGCTCTGCTATTACGCAGCCTGCGCTAAATATGTCCATGGCCCAGTTGACATGCCTGCTTCCCGGATCTTCCCCCGCGACGAGAAATCTTTCCGGGGCTAAATAGCAGGTCCGACGCCCCGATGTATCAAAATAAAAAGAGAAATCTGCAGGATTGTCCTCAGGGAGGAATGTCGGTTTAAAGGAGGAAGAGAAATCAGAGAGATAAAGCCAATTCCACGACGTCACCAAGACATTCTCTGACTTGATATCACCGTGAAAAACGTCGAGCGCATGGCAGTCTCGCAGAGCACATAGCAGTTGGAAAGCAATCCACTTCTTCTCAATATCCTCTGGAAAGGGCCGGGTGCTAGTTCTATTAGCGTAAACTCACATTTTGTCAATGAAGAAGTTATACCTCATTCGATCGTAAAGCGAGCTGTGGATGTACTGGCGAACAAGGTATCCTCCGGTGCTTGTTTCTAGCACTCTCTGATAGCTTAATGCATTTGGAACATCTGACAGCAGCTTGCGTTCCCCTATTCCCAGACATTAGGTCGTCATCTCTAACTGATAGATAGTGACTAGAACATACGAATAATGGCCTTGACATATGGCTCCAGCTTCAAACTGGGATAAGGCTTCATGATTACCTTTACGAACACCAAGCCATTTTTCTGTCTTGCTCGGATACTTTTCATAAACCGGCCACCGCCCATGGACTTCTCATACGTCAAGTCCGAGAGCTCAGGGATATCGATCCCAGCCGAACCCGCTGAAAGGGTTGTGAGGGAGTAGCCTTGGCCCATGATGTTGAGGCCTCTTCATTTCACAGCCTTTATAACCGGAAAATAATTTTCATCTGCATAAAGTTTAGGTATTGTCCAAGGAAAAGAGATATAAAGGACAACCCCTACAATGCTTTGGCAAACAAAACCTCGGACGGCCGCAGATCGTCTCACTGTCGATGTAGACCTGGACTGGAGCAATCCGATGGGGGGACGATGATGGTGGATGATGACTATCGGAGGCTGTCACATGAGAGGAAGGCGGTGAAGGCCACATCATCTCCTATCATTGTTTGACCTCGCGACAACTTCTTCTGCTTAGGAAGAGATTATCCATTGTGCATTGAATTTCATTCAATTGGAGATTCAGATTGTGTCTTATTATATACTAGGACTTCCCACCCGCCTCCTGCGAGCCATCTGTTACGATCCCATGGATTCTCACTAACTACGAAAACTTTAGACTTTGCTGTCACCAGGTGGGATTCTCGACAAATTGAGTTACAGTTTACTTCTTTCTGATCCTTGACTATAGATGGGATTTTTGATATCGTCGTTGTGTCCATAATAGATGTTTCTGCTGTTAGAAAACTGAGCACCGTACTATTCATATATTGAAAAAGGAGCTTGTTGAATCAGGTTGGTTTGATGCTTTTTCGCTTTTTCTCTTCATATTTGCGCGATTCATTAGGAGCCAATTCTCATTTTAATTACCTCAGATTATCGAGAGAATATCCTTGGAAGCTACTAATGAAAGGGAGTTCTGAAAGCTTTCCTCGTTAAGGTAAACCAGGCTGGGCCTTAGGGGCCCTGTATTCTCTATAAGCAACATACGCTGGTACTGAGCGTCGTCTTTAATATCTCACCATGGGACGGGATCTAGCGGGGTCATTTATTGCCTCCGCGGACCATGAATATGTCGAGGCCCCTGTCATTGGCGATGAAGAATCGCTCGTTGACGTTGTTCGAAAACTAGACAAGTACCAAGCTAAAGCCCGTCCTACCTGTATCACATGAGGATCTAACACTGTTATCACAGTTTTATAACTTTGTTGATCTCCGAGGCTTCGTATACTTTCGAAGACATGCGATCTTCTCCGGACCATGGCATCAGATTGCTTATAAATTCATTGGCGGAAAATTCTCGCAATCCTTGTATTATATCTGCTTTAATGTAAGTTGGTTCTAGATGCCCTGATATGTCGAGATTTCTCACTTTGCCTATGTTAGGATCTTGAAGTGGAAGTTTGAAAAGGCTTGGGGACATGACAGAGGCCAAAACGAAACCCGAGGGTTTGCTTGCGAGTATATTGCCTGGAAATTCCTTTGTCATCTTCATAAGCGGGAAATGATCCAGTATCTTCTGGAGGAGCTCACCCGTCCTCTACCAGACGAAGTTGGTCTCAATCGACCGGAGAGTGGCATATCTGGACTTACATTTTCCACAGGGGACCATCGTGCTCAGGAAAGCGAGAGGACTCCACTTTTGCCGAACTCTGGAGCTTCGCAATCCCGTTTCTTTGCAAGCGGTAGACGACAGGCAAGCTCCCTGGAGAGTGGTAGCCAAGATTTTTCAAACTTTTTCGGGAGCGCAGATGAAGCTGAACAATTTTCCATGTTCTTTGGGCTGAATGCCCTTGAAATCGCAACTATTGCCCAGGCAAAAAAGTTTCTCAGCCAAAGAGTAGTCCAGCGAGTAATAGATGATCTCTGGACCGGAGAAATTGTTTTCTGGGACTCCCTCAGCGTTCATTCAATAAAGAAACCGCAACTTTTTAATAAAAGGTACGATTATTATTCACGCCCAATGAAATAAAGGCCGTTACCAAAATATTTACACCTACCACAGGACGGCAGATCCGTATTCTCGATTAAGAGTACCGGCATATCGAAAAGCTTTTGAAGCCGCCTTCTTTGTCTCCTTTCTCCTTCTTTATTATGCAGTTCTTGTTGAGAGGAAGCCAACTGGAATAGGAGTTTTCGAAGCCCTAATGTATATTTGGATCGCTGCTTTTGCGTACGATGAGATAAGCGGAGTGGTTGATTCTGGAATGCTCTTCTATCAGATGACCTTCTGGAACCTCTGGGATCTTTTCATCATAGGTACCGGTGCTGCCTTTGTCGTTACGAGTGAGCACCTGAACCCCTGTGAATCTGCCTCGTCGGTATTGTCTCAGCTGGCCTTGAACTGTTTTGCCATTCAGCTGGTTGGCTCAGACATGTCTTTCTTTCGGCCTGTTAACTTTGAATACAGGGATTATCGGCTTAGTGGAAAAAGATGCGTACATCACCGACTTGTCATTTGACATACTTTCTCTGGAGGCGTTGTTTCTAGTTCCTAGGTAAGTTAGCACTGCTACAGTCGCAGCAATGGGTCTAAAATCTAATAAACACCAATAGAATTTTCTCCCTAGTGAGCTTAAATCCATACTTCGGAAGTCTTGTAGGTTTGCCCTGCCAAGCCTCAGCTGAGAGAACCATGTTCTGGAACCCTGGCTGACAGATTCTTGCATGATAGATACCAGTGTTAAAGGAAATGGTACCTTGGTCCACCTATGCCACAATTTAAGTTAGAGTAAGGCTGATCGATGCGATGCAGACGAAAGCGTTTTTCCGCTTTATGCCTGTGATCATCGTTTTGTACCTGGGTATGTCCCCTAGCCTAGGAGATAGTTAGCTTGCGCTGTGCCGGATGATTAACCTGCCGCATATAGGTTTCCTAACAACATTTACCATGCTTTCTCGCGACCGCCTCTCCTCACAGCAGATGTCCTGGATTCTGGTGAAAATATTCTTTGGGTATGGCGGTCAAAACTTGCTGTTGTTAGGCGTTCTGCTAATTATTTTCGCGAGGCAGATCAAACTCTCTCGGCTTTGTATGTCAATCTCGGGTGCGGGAAGGAAGATTTATCTACTAACGGTGGCTGAATTGATTGGCCTACAGGACATTTGTTATGATGTAAGTGCAAGCACTAGGCGGCTGTCATGCAGCAGAATTTGGAATCCAAGAAGTCTTGGGAAAATGGTTGGCTCTGGCGTTTACATGACTGATACGCTAGTTTTAGATTTCCCCAATATTCGGATGTGGTTTGATGTGAGTTGTTGACCTTTTTTCACTGCTGCGCCACAAGAACTCCGGATGAGCCCTTTGCATACAATCTTCGTCACGTTTGAACCCCTCGCCTGGTTGAATTTTCCTATCTCGATTTCTACTCTTTCTTTCTTTTTTTTTGGGTTCCATTTTCTGTCGCCATTTATTTTTCTGTCCTTTGGCGCCCGTTGACGGAGGCGGTGCAAATTGAGTGCTTCCCTGGCTCTTTTCAAGACGCGACGAGGGCTGAAACGCCTTATTTTGACCAAGAAAGCAATATACTAATATGTGTGACCTCTAGGCTGATTTTTGTCTCCGTGACAAGCCTGTTATTGATATCGTCATTGGTCAGTTTGATGAGTATGAGCTTGGAAGGGGTATGGTTTTTTTTTTGTTCTCTCTTCTGTACAGGGGTGATTTACTAACACAACATCTACCCTGGTTAGGTTATGTCTCATGCTCGAGAGGAGTACCTGTTTCAGTTAGTGAAGAAATTGCATTGGTTTCATAACTGCTCAGCCACTGATTTATGAGATAGGTTGGCAATCTATGTCTTGGAGAGCAGTAATTCTCGGAGACTAACATACTTCCTACCGCCATTGGTAAGTACATCAAAACGATTGGCCCGAGATCATTATCCAAAGATGTTGGTATTAACAGGGGGCGCTGATGAAATTGCAGAACCTAATTCCGCTTCTCTGTATCCGACCCATGAGACTTTTTCTCCCTGCGGAGAATATTCGACGGGTGCGCATCATTCTCCTTAGGGCAACCCACCTTCCGCTTGTTGCGCTGCTTTGGGCCTATGAGTCTAGCCGCCGATTTGCCTTACGGCGAAACAGTCAGTCTCCCCCAACTATAGCGGCCCGGGAATTCAGCCGTCCAACTTCATCGACTCGGGCTCGTTTTGTGCTCTCCACGCACCCAGCTCCCTCTCAGACTTCCGCAGCGGATGCGCAGTCTCTAGCTCCCGGGGGCCATGTGGGGTACAATCCCAGTGTGCAACGACCTGGTACGCGTGAGTCAGAGGCAGGTCCGTCTAGACCAAATGACATCGCAGAAATGATTGCGGAAATGGAACGACTGCGCGCTCAAGTCGAGCGGGTTGCCGCTGTTGTAGGGGTTCACCAACGAAATCGACGGTAACATAACCCATCATTCTGTGACTATGTGCGACTAGAATGGAATTCAAGAAAAGACCTGTACCAGCGAGACTCGTGGGGTGAAATACCAAATAGAGGGGTTGTACATACCTCCTCCTGCATGAGTGGTCGGCTACCGAACGATCTAGCGTGGGAGCCGGCGGGTTCACCAAGCTAGAATTGGGAATAGATCCAGATTACCTCCTGAAATGACGCACCTCGATGAAGCCAATGTATCTGTTACCTATGGTTTTTGGGGGGGGTTTCTTTTCCGCGTCCTTCCCTGAAGGTGTTCGGTCGGGCCCAACTGCTCGTGAACTATGCCTATGACTACTGCTGCTGCTGCTGCTGCTGCTGCTGCTATTATTATTATTATTATTGATCAGGTGCATCGTAGTGTTTTACCATATGGTCCACTCTTATCTCGTGGTCAAATTCCCTTGGGCTTTAGTGGGTTAATATTGAATGACCCTGGGAAGAGGCGCTGACAGGGGGGAAATCCAAATCATCTGTACACAAAACATCTCCATTCTTTGGGGGGGAATAATACCTCTAAAAACAATAATAATAAATAAGATGAAGAATCAGAACAATAATCAGGACAATAATCATGATTCAAGGCAATAGTTAACTAAGTATTGATTGATTGTATTTTCTTAGGCTGAAGTCAAGGTTGTTGTTTAGGTATGTTAGGTTCTTCTTCCCCTCTTTTCCTTTTCCAGGGACCCGCCTTGGCTGACGGGGACTGCCAGCCCTCACCTCACTCGTTCTTCTTCTTTGCATCCATCCATCCGCTCATCATCAACAACCACATCCATCCTCCCTCCTCTCTCCATTTCATCCATTCTGTCTTTCATCCATAATCTCCATCAAGATCCCCTTCCTCTCCTTGTCTTCTTCGCTTTCTTTTCCCCCCAGGAGACCTTCTTTGCCTACTGGAGACTACCGCTGGTTTTCCCAATGATACGATACCTGGCGACACGCACTGCTCCGTGGCCAAGCTAGCGTTACCAGACTGTCGGGTTCGGACTAGACCTCTTTCAAGCAAGAGAAAAGAAACAAATTTCTGCGCTCTCGTCCAGCCAAATCACTAATAATAATAATAATAATAATCATGGCGCTGATCGGAGATACCAGGGCCCTCCTAGGGAAACAAGATTATTGCCCACTCAGTCCTGGTCTGTTGCTAAGCCAGCAGGATTCCAAAGCCTCTCTCTCTCTCCCCTCGTCCTGCCTGCTGACTGGGTTTCTTTCATGGCTTCTTGACGAAAATCCTTGAATTCTCCTCGTTTTCTCACTGGAAGTACCTGTCCCCTTTCCCTTACGGCCCCTCTCCGTGTCATTTCCTCCCTGGATGCACAGGGCCATGTCAATCGACTCAATTTCCTGGGCCACAGTCACCGCTCACTTCCTCCATTAATCGTTCCATGCAACCCTCTCTACTGGGTGCTGCACTGATGGACGAAGTTGGCCGGATCACATTATTTCGGCGCTAATTAATTGTGCATGCCCTCTAAATTGTCGCGCCTATCTGAATGTTGCAGACATGGTTGCAGTCAACCCGGTCCGGCCCTCCACAGCAGAACCTCTTCCCACCACTCCACCACCCCCCCCCCTTCTCGTTCCCATCCTTCTCTTTCTCTCTCTCTCTCTCTCTCTCTCTCTCTCTTTCCCTCTCTCTCACCCTCTCTCTTTCCCACTTTCCCCCCGTCCCTCTGCTACATCCATGCAACAACACCAGCTCGATTCTGCCTTGCCGGGCAAGGCGTCGAGTCTGTTGCCTATAACTTTCTTCACTGTGCCCAGGTAGAGGGAGCTTCCTCTAATGGTCAGATGGATTATTCTTGAGGGACTCTTTAAGCCGCTGCCACTGGTATTGCTACCGATTCTTATTTCCCAAAAGCATCGTCCTTTGAGGTTTTTTTTTTTTTTTTTTCTCCTTTCTTTTTTTGGGGTCATTCGTACCGCTGCAATTTCAAATATATATTGATACACCTGGCAAATCTCTCCGTTACAGAATTTGAGAAAGCTAGTGGAAGAGCTGTGGATATCCTCTTTTGTTTATATTGCTATCACATTGAATTCTACGGGTTTCTACGTCCCTGCTCTATTCCGCTATGGATTGTCCACATGGGTCATTCCCACTCTCTTTCACGCCCTCGTCATCCGGTGACATGGTGTTAGCCAATGCTCTATCCTATTCACACCCCTTATCTACCTCTCCAACTTTCCCCAGAAGCCCCCGAATGGTGGAAGTTGGCTTGGGGATCTCGACTTGTGGCAGCGAG
Organism: Aspergillus ochraceoroseus IBT 24754; assembly: GCF_002846915.1. Lineage (NCBI taxonomy): Eukaryota > Fungi > Ascomycota > Eurotiomycetes > Eurotiales > Aspergillaceae > Aspergillus > Aspergillus ochraceoroseus. The sequence continues at coordinate 3,063,049 of NW_024468477.1, read as the reverse complement.
CCTCCTGTCAATCAGTTAAGTCACTTCCCATCCGCCGAAGATTACGCCATCCCAACTACCGGCTGGCCCAGCCAGTTGATGCCTTCTACACTGCCCCCCCACTCAACACTGGATACAACCCATCTTTCGCCCGCAACTTATTACGAAACATACTCAGGCTCCGATGTCTCCGCCTCACCGCTCAGCTACTGTGACCCACGAACTATGAGTGCTTCACCTAGCCGTGGGTCGATAATGGACATTGGGCCTCCGCAGGATGTGTTGGGTGGGCATGCGTCCTATTTCTGGCCAAATAATTCCTCCTCCGACACCCTTGCGCGAGTAAAGCAAGACCCAGATGCTGAGTATCAAGATCGATCGTTTCTGGAGGACCCAGCTCTCGTTGGGTTACCTGCGTTCACAAACATGGAAAACGAAGGAGAAAGGGTGCCCCCCAAGCCCGAAAACCTCGAAGAAGAGGATTCCGGAAAGCTAGCAGAGATTGATTTGCATATGGAACGAACGTTCAGCTGTGATCTGCCGGTGGAACCTGCTATGTTTCCCTTTGAGGTAATTTCAAAATGGATGAGAGAAAACATCGCATTCCCTAACTGTGAAAAACCGAAGATATCGTCCGCGAATGGCCTCTTATGCACTATATGTGGCGTCCGCTTTACTCGCCGCTCGAACTGCCGGGAACACATGAAGAGGCACGACCCTAACAGCAGAAAAACATTCCCATGTGAGATTTGCGAAAAGCCCTTTGGCCGGAAGACTGATCTCAAGAGACATGTCGGCAGCGTATGCATTTCTTTTTTTTTTTTTTCTTCTTTCCTAGTTGGTTTGCAGGGCCATTGCTAATAAAGGGAAAAAAGGTTCACTATGGGCTGCGGAAATTCGGTTGCGAACAGTGTGGTTTTCGCTTTAGTAGGCAGGACACTCTTGCAAGGTGAGTAGAGCCGATCTTCCACGGTATCTTCGATAACCATATTTACGTGTCTGTACTACCTTACAGACATATCGCAGACGGGTGTAAACGAAGCACTCGGAAATCTACTAAACCTCAAAAAACGGCGCGACTTTCACCATCCCCCCCAACCGAAACCGTTCCGAGCCAATTTTTGCCAGGCCAGTCCTTCCCAAACCCACGATATGCACAGTAGTAGCGAGGATTGATTTCTGTTAGCGTACATTGCATTGTGATAGCTCATTCGTTTATTGGTTCAAAGTTACGTTGTGCGCTTGGATCAGAGCCGTCGATGTTTCCATAAGGTCGGGGAGGCATTTTCTTTATCTTGCATTTTGTCTGCTGGCTTTTGTCATCATCTGCTTTCTTTATTTTGCGTCGAGGTTTAATGATATATGTACAACCGGCATTGCATATGAATACTGATAGAGGTAAGGAGATTAACCATGGCAGGCCCATGCACAGGAATGACTTGTTATCAGGCGTTACAATCTGATATCTTATTTGATCATCACATTAAACTGTATCAACCTAAACACATGAACCCCTTGGAAACCCTGTATATATATGTATATATATACTGTGTACTCTCACTTCATTTCTTAACATGTTAAAATTCTAGACTTGCAGATATGACTTTAAGCCTGCATGCATGGAAGGCTTGCAGTATTACGCACGCGCCTTGGGTAGTTATATATATTGCCATCTTGTGGATCCACTCTACATGACGATTTACTATACATACTCCTTAACTAAGCTTTCATATGACTACTAGTAGGTATCTAAGTAGTGGAAACCCAATTTCTTCTTGAAGCTCTTCCATGCATTGTTGTTTGCGGTGGATAGGTGAGTCGGTTTACTTCGTCCTTGGGCAGTCAGTCACAAGGGGGAGGGTGAAAAGGAACAATTTTTGAACGTGACTACTTTTTTTTCACTATTTTCTATCGGGTCTTCATGAGATATCGAAGGAGTTATGGGAGATTTAGGCATAGAGGTTTTTCAAGGCTAGTTATTTTTTGGTGTTGGATATATTTCGAGATCTCTAGATTGGACCATCCTCAATCTTGTCCCGTTGCAGGTACCTAAAACAAGTTTAAAAAACCTTTTTTAGCCTGGAACAAATACGTACCACAGAGTACGGAGTCGTTGACGTGCCAAGAAAGTGACACATACCTTTCGAGTCAATTATCGTCAGGATACAGCAGCCAGCCCATGTATACAGGCCGGAGGGAAAAGCTGGCGTTGAAGAAGAAGCAAATCCAGGACTGACTCGGACACCGAAAAATCCTCCAGCCAATGAATGAATATCAATCACTCAATCTCCTATATCCCCCCCCCCCCCCCCCCCCCGCCTGGTTTAAAATGCACTTGGTAGGTAGTTATAAGCGAGTTGACGAGACGTGACGGATTGTGGCAGTTCGAATTCCCCGACTGGTTTTGCCGAGCCTTACCGCTTGAGGCGCGTGGACCCTCAAATATGGCGCCAATTCCCCAGTCTTAACAAGCAGCAAGCAAGAGAGCATCCAGGTGAAGTGAAATATTCACATTTTATTGCGCATTTGCAAATACTGCCGCCACCATGAGCGCCACAGACACTGTCACTCGAATCACTGCGGAGAATGTCGCCAGCATCTTCCCCGACGTTGATACCTCCCTTGCCCGCGAGGTCCTCCCTACACTAGCAAACACCCCTGCAACAAGCAGCAGTGACCTCGCCGGGTACGATGAGGAACAGGTCCGTTTGATGGATGAGGTGTGTATCGTGCTCGACGACGATGATAAGCCTATTGGCAGCGCCAGCAAGAAAACCTGTAAGTAAAGTATTTACCTCTCCTGTCCTCTTTTCTCTCACGGCGGGGGCTTGCTCAACTCAACTCAACTCAACTCAACTCAACTCGTACCAACTAAAAATGGCTGTTTCGAAACTACAGGCCACCTCATGACAAACATCGATAAGGGTCTTCTGCATCGCGCATTCTCTGTGTTCTTGTTCGACTCTAATAAACGCCTCCTCCTGCAACAACGCGCCACCGAGAAAATCACTTTCCCCGATATGTGGACGAACACCTGCTGCTCTCATCCCCTGGGGATCCCCGGAGAGACTGGCTCCCAGCTCGACGCTGCTATTCTGGGCGTGAAGAGGGCTGCCCAGCGGAAGCTGAACCACGAATTGGGCATCAAGCCCGAGCAAGTGCCTCTGGATAAGTTCGAGTTCTTTACAAGGATTCACTACAAGGCGCCGAGTGATGGGAAGTGGGGGGAGCATGAGAGTATGTTCATCTTACTCTAGAGTGAAACTTCTTGCGGAACTGACTGACATTTTTAGTTGACTACATTCTCTTTATCCAAGCAGACGTCGACCTTGACGTCAACCCCAACGAGGCCCGAGACACACGCTATGTTAGTGCAGAAGACCTGACGCAGATGTTTGAGCAACCCGGCTTGACTTTCACCCCGTGGTTCAAGCTGATTTGCAATTCGATGCTTTTCGAATGGTGGAGCCACCTTGGCTCTGCCTCTCTGGAGAAGTACAAGGGCGAGACACAGATTCGTCGCATGTGAGGATCATGAACACCCGGATATACACTTAATGACGATATAGCAGCAGCATTATCCTTGGAACCATTATCATAGCTAGTAATCACTCGTTTGGCGGGAGTCCTGCTTCTGCGAATGTTCCCCAATCCCTAATTCTAAGCTGCTTTTCCTTCACAATGGATATAATAATTATTTAGAATCAGTCGGGACTATTGTTTCTCGGCATCAGTCACCAAAAACACAATACAGCTTCCCAGAATCACTGCCCCAACAATCAAAAACGTCATTTGCGTCTTCCACCCGCTTTGCACAAGCGCCGCTCTCCGGCTGTACTTTTTCACTGTCCGAATGTAATTTGCAAGTCCATTGGCGAGGCAGACCAAGCTTAAGACCCAGAATACGATGCCCAGCGGCAGGGCCATCCGACGCTCAAGCCCGGTTGGCTGAGTCTGAAAATGGAACGAAATGATGATGGCGATCGATACGATGCCTAGATACATGGAGAGTCGCAGCCACGAGAGGAATGTGCGTTCATTCGCACAGTGGTCGCGGGCATCGGAGGCGACGTTCTCGAATAAGAGAGCTCCAAGCCATGGTCGCGTAAGGAAGATGTGGGGTTTATCTTGTAGATGCCTGGTCACTGTTAGCGTGGAAATGACTGGTTCCAGGGCCGATTTTTGCTCACTCCTCCACTAGCACTGGTCGAGTATGCGTTGGATTAATCAAGGGGTTATATCGTGGTTGTCTACTGGCGGCATGCTGCCCTGCGAGGGGCGCTGCTGGGGCTGGCATGTTTGGTTGAGAAAATCGGTGAGACAACTTTTTTTGAATGTGTCTCCGGGGTTATATTGGCGGCCAGCTGGACTTCTTCCCGTTAAGAAACACCCAGTTCGACATACCCTGCAAGGAGATTCTGGCAATGTGCATTTTTCTCGCTAGCAAGAATCAAAAAGGATGAAAACCTGGCTGGGCGGCTTCGGCTATTTCTTGTTTTATTTTATTTTTTCGCTGCATTTGCCTCTCTGGTTTAAAGCTGGTCACGCACGCATGCGACAAATGTGTCCACGTGATACGGGGTTTGGTCTAGCCTGTTTGGGCGATGATGTCATGTTGATTCGGTCAGTTTTGTTTCCTGAGGCACCAAGGGCAAAGATGGTAAACCAGCCTCGACGGTTGAAGGGCGTCGGGTTGTTTATAAACTGCAGCTACGGGGCACGATCCTGGTATCAGCCTGGAGAATATCTCCACGATTTTGCACTGTCCATCCGGAGTAAGATGAATAGACCCCTCCCCGATTGAGCCTACCTAATTCGGCCGTTACACAGTGGAGTCAATCTGCGGGGCGTTCTTGGGACAGACAGTATGGTCACTATTCGCATTGTTTGAACAATCCCCAGGACGGCGATAACTCAATCTCCATCGTCCCGTTATTGGTCCTCATATTGATCAGAAAGGTTCTGCTTAAATTTGATTTCCATGTGAAACAAAGCTGTTGTGAGTCATGGGCTGGCCGCTGGACTAACTAATACCTCCCTAGGTAACTATCCTCCATGGGAAAAGCAAGGATTTTAGTGGATCCCCTGTTGAAGCAAATTCTGCGGCTTCGAGGGACGCGGATACTATTCCTTATACGGGGAAAGGTTGCTTAGAGGTCACTTCTTCTTTTTCTTCTCACCCTCTGTTCTGTTCTTCCATTTTCCTCGATCCTTCGTCCACCAGTCCTTTACCTCTCCATTGCGCAATTGTCCGCACCGCAATGAAGAGTGGCAGACACTCTTTTTACTAGCTTTCGATAAACCAACTTCTGTTTCTCTTCGGTATTTCTACACGTCAAAGCTACCGGCTATGCCACGCGATAAGAGCGCAAACTCGCTCGGCACACCGGAAGGCCGAGCCCTTCACGGCCATTTCCTTTCGAGCTCTCCACTTGCCGAGGCTGCCATTGCCCGTGACTTGGAGGAATATGCTGATGATGAGGATTCAGTGCTCACTGAAGACGATACGTCGGGAATTTCAACCATTCGTCCAGTAATCGGTAGTCTTCCCGGCACGGCGCCTCATTCTCTGGCTGGATCTTACCAGCGTCCGAGTTTTTTCACAACGGTGTCGCATGCGACAGTGGTCCCGCATTGTCTGGAGAACGAAGGGCTGACACCCAGGGAGCGCGAGCAAGCGATTGAAGACGAGCGACAGTTGCTGGCCGATAGTAATTGTTTGGTATCGTCTGTCGGGGCCAAGGGCCAGCGCAGGAGGTCTGAGGCTGGAACGGCGGAAACAACCTCTTTGTTAGCCGGAGAAGATCGGTGTCCTGGGTTCAACGCGGCAGAGGATGAGGACATTGATCGAAAGTGGGAGGAAGCAGTGGTTGCGGGCCTGATCCAGACTACTTGGCAACGCGAAGCAAAAGTGATAGGCAAAAATGCAGCTCCGTTGATAGTCACCTTCCTACTTCAGTATTCCTTGACTGTAGCCAGCATTTTCACTCTAGGACACTTGGGCAAGAAGGAGCTGGGAGCAGTTAGTCTTGCGAGTATGAGTGCAAATATCACCGGCTATGCAGGTATGTTCCCACCGTTTTCCCTTTTCACTCTCCGCGACATGTCTAACATTCCGAGTTCATAGTTTACCAGGGCCTAGCGACTAGTTTGGATACTTTATGTGCTCAAGCGTATGGATCTGGGAAGAAGAAATTGGTGGGACTACAGATGCAGAGAATGGTGTATTTTCTGTGGCTTATTACGATTCCCATTGCTGTTCTCTGGTACTTTTCGGATAAGATCCTGGTGAGAATTGTACCGGAAAAGGATGTAGCTCTTCTAGCCGGTCTTTACCTGAAGGTGGTCGCTTTGGGGGCTCCGGGATATGCTTGTTTTGAGAGTGGAAAGCGATTTGTACAAGCGCAGGGGATTTTCTCCGCATCTCTTTATGTTCTGCTGATCTGTGCTCCGCTTAATGCGTTTATGAACTGGCTGTTTGTCTGGGTAAGTCTTCTTTTTTGACTTGATTACTGTGTACAATTCCGCTGTACTAATCGTCAATCCATGAGCAGCAATTCGGTTGGGGCTTTGTAGGCGCCCCTATAGCGGTGGCCATTACGGACACGCTCATGCCCATTTTGCTCTTTATTTATGTGTACTTTGTGGACGGAGTGGAGTGCTGGAATGGAATCACCCGAAGAGCGCTGCATAACTGGGGTCCAATGATTCGACTCGCACTCCCTGGATTGATCATGGTTGAAGCCGAATGTCTTGCTTTCGAGGTGTTGACTTTGGGTTCTTCATACCTCGGAACCACCCCCTTGGCTGCACAATCAGTGCTCGCAACAGTCTCATCCATTACCTACCAGGTCCCCTTTACTCTCTCAATTTCCGCGAGTACTCGTGTTGCCAACTTGATCGGAGCGACTCTTGTCCCAGCAGCCAAGACAACCGCCAAGGTAGCCATGGTCGGCGCCGTCATCGTGGGCTTGTTAAATATGCTTTTTATCTCATCGCTGCGGCACTACATTCCGCGGCTTTTTACCTCGGAGGAGGAAGTCATCGAGCTCGTTGCGGAAATCCTTCCACTTTGCGCAGCTTTCCAGCTGTTTGACGCCCTCGCATCAAACTGTAACGGTATCCTTCGGGGTCTTGGACGACAAGAAATCGGCGGGTACGTTCAACTCTTCTGTTACTACGCAATTGCCATGCCCATTAGTTTTGGGACCTCGTTCGGGCTAGACTGGGGATTACCTGGTCTTTGGACTGGCGTTGCAATTGCTCTTTTCCTGGTCTCCGTGTTCGAGGCTATTTTCCTGACTCAAATGGACTGGAACCGTTCAGTTGAGGAAGCTGTTCGTAGAAATGCAATAGCATAACCAAGGCATGGCTGACAACGTTCCTCGTGTATGTGTGATGATGGTGATGATGGTGATGATGGTGATGATGAGATATTACGACTCTTTCCTGAGACTTTATATACATAAACATGGGCTACACTTCAATGCTTGATATGACTAAAGTGGGGGGGGGGGTTTCTTCTGAGTTATATAAGTATAAGACTAAATTGTTCTGAAATTTTTAGCTAGTCTAGATATGTTTTCTAATCCTTGTTTGTTCACTTGAAGATATCCAGATATATATTTTTCGGTCATATCTACAAATTTAACCCCATTATATTGATGACGGATGGGAAGAAAAAAAAAAAAAAAAAAGAAAGAAAATGAAAAGTTGGAAAGTTTTGGGATATTTGTATCATATCAATATCGCAATGCAAGAGTGAAAAAAAAAAAGAAAGAAAAAAAAAAAGATTAATAGAGAAAACAACCTAGTACTCCAGGATAGCCAATGTATCCTCATCCAGAGTCGCGAAAACCACACCAGAGTTAAGCAACTCCTGACTAGCTCGGGCCACCTCAGGCAAAGAAAGACCCAATCTCGCGGCAATGAACTGCTTGTGCAACCCCTCATTACTCTGTCGTTCCGTATTCAGCAAGTCATACACCCTCCGCGCAACAGCACTCATATGAGGCAACGTGCTCTCATGGCCATGAGGAGCATTCTGATCCCCGCCGCCGGCCATCGCTGCATCACCCGCGCGAGGAAGACCAGGCGGGCCCCGCGCGAAGAAAAGATGCACAGCAGCAGCCTCAAGCATGTGGAAATGCAACTCATTGATGTCCGTCAACGGCCGCACACAATGCGTATTCACCACCCGTTTATCGCCGAAGAAGGTCCGCAGCCTCCCGTACACTTTGGCGTACCCGTTCACCTCGACTTTGGCGTTCGCTCCGGGGCCGGATGATGCAGCCGCGGCCTTCTCGTCCTCCGTTGTATCCATGGAATCGGGCGCGCTGGGATTCACCCACTCCTTGGCTTCGATTTCGCCCGTGCCGTCGTCTAGCTTGTAGGTGGTGTTTGTGCTTTGCGTGCTGATGTTGCGGACCTGCGCGACGAAGCAGATGCTGGCGACGTCGGCGCCGTCAATCTGGAAGTTGGCCTCAGGGTAGGGTTGTGTGGCGTCGAGAGCTTGTTTGATTGTGATGGGGCGGAGCGTTGAGTTGTTTCCTTCGCCCTAGTAGCGCAGCGAGTGTTAGTGTTTTTTTTTTTTTTTTTTTTTTTACGGTTGAAATTTTGTTTGCGTTCATCGCTAGCTAGCTAGCTAGCGAGCTAGGGATATAAGCAAAGTCATGGAGTTGCAGTGTACCTTTCCTCCAGCTGGACTTGTCATCTCTCCAGGCATGAATCCTCCTCCACCACCACCACCGCCGCCGCCGCCGCCTCCTCCGTAGGAAGAACTACCGTAGCCGTAGTTATCTAGATCGGTCAGTTAGCTAAGATTGTACAGTAGATACTGGGGAGATAGGGAAAACCAGTTCATACCCATTTCTTGCGAGATTGGTCTATGTCCTGGAAAGGCAGGGGGGGGGAGAGAGGGAATGAAGATATTGATGTTTCACGCCGTGAGGGTATCCAAGCAAGCAAGTCATTTTACCTCTTCGGGACGTGTTGGACGCGTCGCGGGGCGAGGGTCTGTTTGCATTGTTTGCACCGTGTTTTCGGGATAACACTTGATCCGATTCTTCACCGCCTTTACTTTTTTTTTCCTGCCTGAGGGAAAGAAAAAAAAAAAAAAGTTGACAAAGTGAGAAAGATATATTTTTTTTTTAAAAAATAATATTTGAGGGCCAGGTAAAATGGCTCCTCGCGCGGCGTCCCCGGCGCTATCGGAGAACGAGTTTGATATCACGAGCGCGCTTTTTCAAAATGACAGCGATTCCGAAGTCGAGAAGAAGTCTGTGACGAAGCGAAACACACCGGCCCAGAATCTCGATTTCCTTGGAGGAGATGGCGGCGGCGACGACGACGACGATGACGATGACGAGGCGTTTATTTCGCAGCAGCAGACGGCGGCGAACAGGAAGGCGGCGAACCTTAAGGGCCGTACGGTGAAAAAGGGCGGAGGTTTCCAGGCTATGGGATTGAACGCGAATCTGTTGAAGGCGATTACGAGGAAAGGGTTTTCCGTGCCGACTCCGATCCAGCGCAAAACGATCCCTGTGATCATGGACGATCAGGATGTGGTTGGAATGGCCCGGACGGGTTCCGGAAAGACCGCTGCGTTTGTTATCCCCATGATTGAGAAACTCAAGGCCCATAGCACGAAGATTGGAGCGCGCGGGCTTATCTTGTCGCCGTCGCGAGAGTTGGCGCTGCAGACCTTGAAGGTGGTCAAGGAACTAGGCAAAGGCACGGATCTCAAATCGGTGCTTCTGGTTGGTGGTGATAGTCTAGAGGAGCAGTTCGCTATGATGGCCGGTAACCCGGATATCGTGATTGCGACGCCTGGACGTTTCCTGCATTTGAAGGTCGAAATGAGCTTGGATTTGTCCAGTATTCGCTATGTTGTCTTTGACGAGGCCGACAGACTGTTTGAAATGGGTTTCGCCGCTCAATTGACCGAGATTCTTCATGGCCTTCCGTCAAGTAGACAAACTCTGCTTTTCTCCGCGACGCTCCCCAAGTCGCTGGTGGAATTTGCGCGGGCCGGTTTACAGGAACCTACACTTATTCGATTGGATACCGAGAGTAAAATATCCCCGGATCTCCAGAATGCCTTCTTCTCTGTGAAGACTGCGGAGAAGGAGGGTGCTTTGCTATACATACTGCACGAGGTTATCAAAATGCCTACAGGGCCGACAGAAGCTTCCCAGCGTCTGAAGGAGGATGCCCACTCGAACGAGTCGAAGAGTTTCAAGAAGCGGAAACGAGCGGAAATGGATCGAGCCGTCAATATGAAAGAGTCTCCTACAAAGCATTCAACCATTATTTTCACGGCCACCAAGCACCATGTCGACTACATATACTCCCTTTTGCGCGAAGCTGGCTTTGCGGTATCCTACGTCTACGGTTCCCTGGACCAGACTGCTCGTAAGATTCAGGTCCAGAATTTCAGGACGGGCATTTCCAATATTCTGGTCGTGACGGACGTCGCAGCCAGAGGTATCGATATTCCTATTCTCGCAAATGTGATCAACTACGACTTCCCCTCCCAGGCCAAGATCTTTGTTCACAGAGTTGGTCGAACCGCGCGTGCCGGCCGGACGGGCTGGAGTTACAGTCTTGTTCGCGACGCGGATGCTCCGTACCTCCTTGACTTGCAGCTCTTCCTCGGAAGAAGACTCGTCCTCGGCCGCGAATCCAGCGACCAGGTCAACTTCGCTGAGGATGTGGTGGTCGGAAGCTTGCCACGGGACGGTCTCTCGCAGAACTGCGAGTGGGTAACCAAGGTCTTGGATGACGATACCGACATTTCCACACAGCGATCAGTCGCCTCAAAGGGAGAAAAGCTCTATATGCGCACGAGAAATGCCGCCTCCCTTGAGAGTGCCAAGCGCTCAAAGGAGGTTGTATCCTCCGATAATTGGACCACTATCAACCCTCTCTTCCAAGATGACGCAAGCCAGCTGGAAGCGGAGCGGGAAAAGATGCTTGCCCGGATTGGAGGTTATCGGCCACAGGAGACGATCTTTGAGGTGAACAACCGACGTGGAGGCAAGCATGAGAATGACGAAGCTCTTGACTCGATCAAGAGAGTCCGAACCACTCTCGATTCGAAGAAGAAGAAGAGGAAACTTGAGCAGTCTGAATCACTCGAGGACGATGACAACAACGAGGACGCTTTCCCTGACGACGACGAAGACAACACCGCCGCACAGGACGCCCTTGAGAACATGTCCATGGCATCCGAGTCCGATCTCGAGGTTACATTCTCCTCCTACAACCAATCCAACAAGGGCAAGAACAAGAAAGATACGACCTCGTCCTTCCAGAACCCGGATTACTTCATGTCTTACACGCCTGCCAACACCTCGCTAGCCGAAGACAGGGCTTACGGTGTGCACTCGGGCACCAATGTCAATTTTACCCAAGCCTCGCGCGATGCAGCGATGGATCTACAGACCGACGAAGGTGGACGCGGATTCGCTGAGCCTCGCACGCTCATGCGCTGGGACAAGCGACACAAGAAATACGTGTCTCGCCAGAACGACGAGGACGGGTCCAAGGGGGCACGCCTTGTGCGCGGGGAGAGCGGCGCCAAAATTGCGGCCAGTTTCCGGAGTGGACGGTTCGATGCCTGGAAGAGAGGCAAGCGGCTGGGTCGCCTGCCTCGGGTGGGTGAGATGGAGACCCCTGGAATGGCGAAGGAACTTGGCTCCGCGATGGGAGGCAAGCGGTTCCGACACCGTAAGGACCAGGCGCCTAAGAGGGCTGATCCTCTCCGTGGCGACTACGAGAAGATGAAGAAGAAGGTTGCGGCGGCGAACGAGAGAACAATGACCAAGGTTGGGGGGGCAGCTCCAGGCGGCAGGAGCGAGCTGAGAAACACCGACGACATCCGCAAGGCCCGCACGTTGAAGCAAAAGAGGAGAGAGAAGAACGCTCGGCCGGCTCGCAAGAGGTAGTAGCAGCTACAAGCTAAGCTTTTCTTATACGATACCGAAATTCCTCCTAAACTCCTTGTAAAAAAAAAAAAAAAAAAGGCCCGGTGAAAGCGGGTGAATTCTTGGATTTGTCTCACATTCTCAGCGACTGCGGTGGCTGGCTGGCTACAACAGAAGTGATCAAATAATGTCCCCAAGTACTCGATAGCAGAAGTACTCGATAGCAGAAGTACTCGATAGCAGGGACGACATTTAGAGCCAGAGGGCGAAATGCCTGCCTGACTTGTCCTCTATTTAAGCTATATATACCTACTACTACTACCTATCATTCTACCTGGCTCTACCTAGGTGGTTATATAGATGCCCTACATACCTAATTGCCCATCAACCCGGAAGCATTCATTCCATGATAATAATAATAACTACCTCCAGAGTGACGACGGGGACCGAAAAGAAATCGAACTTGACCTTGAACGGGTTCTCTTCTCTTCTCTTCCAGGCTTCTCGAATCCACAGCTTTCATCCAAGACAGGTCACATCATCTCCCATATCATATGCATCCCATCCCATCCCATCCCGTCTCGTCGGTCCTATTTCCGGTAACCGTCGCCGTCGCCGTCGCCGTCCGTGCTTCACACTGGAAATAGTGCAGAGTCTATGTATGTATGAGCGTGGACGGGGGCAGTGCAAGTAACTACGGAGCACTGCTTGGTACTTTATAATCAGATCAAAGGATTGGAATAGTTAGTTACTCCACTCTAGGTGTGGATGACCAAAGTGTATGTATTATAATAACTACTAGTTAGCTATAGTTAGTTAGTTAGTTAGTTAGTTGTTATTTGTCATCTAGAGAAGTAGCTAGCTAGCTGGTCACTTATGTAGCTGGCTACCTTTGTTTCTCTCTTTTTTAAACCGAGATATGGGTAGCGCTGTCTGGAGCTGTGGATATGCACTGATGGTGCTACGCTATGTATATTAGCTTTATTCTGTTGTCGTTGCTAACTAGGAGTATAGGAAAAAAAGGCAGGATTAAGTTGCATCAGACAATGATCGCCGACAAGGATTGCAAGCGCTTTTTGGCGCCTCGCTTGACTTTTCTTTTCTTTTTTTTTCCTCGCTTCGTGTTTTGTATTAGGACTCCGGTAGAACTGCTTTTACTGGTATGGTTAGTGTGGGGACTAAAGAAGGTTATAAAGGCGTAGGGAATACATATTACTATAATACATGTCTTTAAACATTACCGTAGAGGAATCAAGTGCGAGTTCGACTTTGTGCTGTAGGGTAAACTCAGATACCCCAAAACTCAACCTTGAATCCGAGCATTAAGCAAGGAAAGTCAATAGATTGATTGCCTTCCTATTCGATGAACCACCGCTAGCTACGCTTCCTCAGTGGAAGTGCCGTGCGTTGGAGGTCGGAGCTGCGCTGTTGGCACGGAAAACTTGGAATTTAGTGCCATATCTTGAGAGTGATTGGGTTTGGTCAATTATTGAACCCCTTCATTCATCGTTTGGGATTTACTCCTATAATATAATTTGCGAAAGGCGCGGTTTGGTGGGTCGAACGAGATAGGGTTTACACGGTCCGTCCCGAAATGACCCAAGAAAAGGAAACCAGTTCATTTGGTCTGGACAGACTCCGGGGGATACCGTGGAAATGATAATTTCCTGTTTCCGTTTATCTCAGTAGACTGTACAGAGTACAAGAGAGATTCCCGGGGGACTGAGGATGCAAAATTGGAACATGTCGAGTACTCGTCACATAACAGCCTCACCGACACTCTGGCCAATTTAAGACCATGATCCACGCAAGGTATGTCTGAATACATCCTGAGCAGCCTATCCATGGGCAAACATGACCGGTCCATTTTCGACGGCCGCTCCGAGTGCGTTTTCAACGTCTGTCATGCATCGTGGCTGGCTACCTGCGGTTGAGCTCGCCAAGCACGGCGTGCAGACCCTTGTGGCCTCAGATCTCGTCGAGAATCCAATGCATTGCTGGATGTGGCAAACCTTATTGCCTCTTGACCGACAAAACGGGCTTCGGACCCAACAACCCTAGCGTGAGGCAGACCATTGCGGATAGACAGGATAGGTCACCTCCTGTCCTCTCTCTGCGCCTCACCAAGTTTAGGACTGCATGTCTTGCGCGTGCTCTTACTGAAAAGAGCCAGTTGTTCCCCATCTGGGAGGACATCACGAGTGCCGGTAGCAGTTGATCTCGAGGACGGTTGCACAACACCAGTCTACGCGTTATGAGGCCAGGATTTGCTACCGCCGCAAGATGCAGGAAGTCACCAGGGCTATATTCATTCTGACCTTGATCCCTTCGTGGCGTGTCCAAAGAGTCAACAACACATTGAGAAAAGCCTGGGCAGCTGAGTGTCATTCGGACATCCATATCCCGATCAAATGCGCATCGATTCAGCTTCTTTCCTCCGAGTGATCGGGCAAAGAGTTTCCCGCGAAGGGCGCCATGAAATACCCGCTTCGATTCTCTCTTTCCTAACCCTGGCTATAGAGAACGCCACCTAGCCCGCAATGCATGGTTCGGGTAATTGAACGTCGCAAACGAGATGGGAAAGGGTATCTGACAGCTCAGTCCTGTTATTTGGCGAGTAGTGATACTTGTCTGTTGCATTGTTGAACGTTAGCCGGTTTCGCTGGACGTACGTATCCGATGTCAAAAAAGAGCACAGTTACATTTCTATTTTCTGACAATGACCAAAACAAGACATCCCGGTATCGTACTTCAACTGGGTAGCGAAATGCAATTGCCTGGTACTCAGCTCCATTGTGAGATTGGATGGAGAGCGTTCTGTATTAAAATTGAGCGGTGCAATGGAAGGAACCCGAAGCAGCTACTTCAACCAAACTTATGCCCTGGTCGTATCTCTCTGAGCAATTATAAATCCTAATGTATCCATTATTGTCCGTACTCCGGACATTCTGGGGATCGGCTCGGAAGGATGCTTTTCGGAGGATTTCTGGTGTCTCCTGAGTCCTGAATAATCGGAGGAAGGACTATTTGGCGTGGAGGGCAGGGAAGTGCAACGACGAGGATGTATTGGACGAACCTAGGAAAAGAAAAATTGTCCGGAGTGGCTAGTTCAGCGTCTAGTAGAAGTGGTGTTGAATAGTTCCTTTTTGAGGCTCGGCCCAGTGACAAATAGTCGGATAATCTTTTCCCAGTCCAGGCCTGCGTGTTTCCCAAACCGGTTGTACTGCTTCAGGGAAAAGCTGATCGTCTCTCTTTCTCTTCGTCAACTTCCCTTCCCTTCCGTCTTGTCTCTCTTTTTTTCATCTACGGAGTAATATTACTATTACTATTTGACTTGCGTTGATCGTATGATGTGAGTCTGGTGTACTCCTCAGAGGTAGCATCTCAGATCCAGGTGTCTGGGTGACACTGCAGCCCATGTTAAGTTAACTTGAGCTACTTGGACGGAGTACTGACGGATTTCCAGATGGGCTTGCAGGTCCCCGTGAATCATCGAGGTCCGGTTTCTCTCCGGTCGCATCAATCACCCTGTCTCCTCATCATCCTCAGCTATCCCTCCGCCTCTTTACCTGTTCGGGCTAAGATGGGGACTAGTGGGACGCACTATTGACACTTGTAGGGCCCCCTAAGTGGCAGATCGTGTTGGCGTTTGGCCCCAGCTTGCATGAACCACTTGAAGTTGCCGCTTTTTGGAACCTAGTCTACCTGGACTCTTCCCTTGACTCTCCGAGTTTTGTTCCCGTACAGGAGTAGCACTCAGGCTGCTCCCCCCCCTTACTCTTGTCTCCGCGTGCGGTATGTCGCACAAGAATGCGGTTCTCACCTGTCCACACTCAGTCAGTCGGTTCTACAACAGTTGTTGATGTTGATAGGTCGACTGGTTAACGGACGGGCTAGCTGTGTGTGCGTGCATGCGTGCGTGCGTGTCGTGTCCTGGGGCGCTAGCTAGTTCTCTGGCTCCATGAGTATTTTCCTCGTCTATCCATTCGATTGGTTTTGTTTGCCAGAAAAGAATGGCCAATCGTAGAGCTCACAGGCAGTAATGAGAATTCCCCGAGGTGCCTCCAGATTCGGACCCTCATCGACAAGTCGTGCCTAGGCCCCTCCCCAGTCGGTACAGCCAGCTAAAGAACGGCATGCTTAATGGATGAGAGAATGCCAGCCCCTTCCCAGTCTGGACATTGAAATGATTGACAATCAATCGCCTTTGGACCGCGGCGGTTCCTCTTCGCCGTTTTCGCTATGCTCCCTGGACGACAGTCGACAGGATGCCAGTGGATCTTTGCCTCTTATCGCACGGAGAGGGACGGAACATTTTCAATTGCCATGAATCTTGACAAATTATCCGGAGTCCAGGTGATCAAGCAAGCTAGACTTATGCTCGTTCCACCAAGGCACTGTAGCTGCAGCCACATCTTGAAAATAACAGTCACATTTTCTTTTTCTTTTTCTTTTTCTTTTTTCTTTCAAACAAAAAGTGTTCCCATGATTTGTTTATTTCCCTTTTATATACAGAGACGTTCATTTTGTTCCGGAATGGCTTGTTTAGGGTTCCTGGTAAGGAGAACATCACTTCGGAAGGGGCGCCGGCTTGAGTTTGACTGTGCGGATCATCATCATCATTGTAAGCCGTGCTGGCGATCAATTTCAACGGCCAGGTCAATCTCTGGGGCTTTGGATAGGTCGGGAGGTTATGTGCAATAACACATGTGCATTGTACTTGTTC
The DNA here is from genome assembly GCF_002846915.1 of Aspergillus ochraceoroseus IBT 24754. NCBI lineage: Eukaryota > Fungi > Ascomycota > Eurotiomycetes > Eurotiales > Aspergillaceae > Aspergillus > Aspergillus ochraceoroseus. The sequence continues at coordinate 3,046,417 of NW_024468477.1, read as the reverse complement.
TTGCTTCTTCCAACTGTACAATCTGTTAATACATCTTCTAGTATCTGATAGACAGAGTGGGTCCTCGCATGAGGCCCAGAGCCACTGCGGAGAAAATGGCCGCGATTGAGGGGAGCTTAATCGTAGAATCAAGGAGGCCAAATTCCCCGTTCCTGATATATAATCCGTATATATATGCGTTGGAGGATCTGTAAGAAACGAGGTTGCCATCCCCGTATCCTCCGTAGGACAAACCAAGATTTGCAGGGAAGATTTCACGGAAGGAGGGGTAAGAGTGAAGATACTTTTCTATTATCCCAATAATTCGACAAGAAAGAATCAGGATTAGCTTTCATTCCGAGGATCCCATGTCGTAGTACCTATAGAGGAGGTAGAGGAGTGAATTCTTATCTACTCCTAAGCCTCTAAGAGATCACCTTGAAGTCATTCCCTAGGTCTTCTATTGCCTGATTCGTATGGAGGACAAGCTTAAAATCCTCTATGTGGGAGACGAACGGACTATTGGCAATGGGCCGCCGACAACGTCGATCCTGTCGCTCAATCTTTGCCTTGCGTCCAGCTTACATCCAATAATGTCTTTCCCCTTCTGATTCCGTCTTGCTTTCTTCTTTCTTTCTTTCTTTCTAAGGGTTGTGTCCCAAGAGTCACGGTTCTTGCTATAGTTCGGGTGTACTTGATCTCTGACTATAGATTCTCCCCGACAAATGAGAGGGAAAATCATTTAAATTAATTAAATTCAAAAAGTAGATTTTAATTAATTATTTGATTTATTTGATTTGATTTGATTTTTAATATTCTAGTAAAAAGCAAGCTGAAGATTGAGCTTATTGGACCTCCTTTTTGTACACTGACTTCTCTCATTATCATCACTGACACTGATTGTACTGACTTCCCCCCCCCCTCTCTCTCTCTCTCTCTCTCTCTCTTTCCTGAACCTCAGTTACCTCACTCTACCTACACCTTCTCTCTCCTCATTTAGTTACATATCGACCTGACATACTCCCCATTGAGATCGACACAATGGAGATCAGGTCTATCGGCTGCTAGTCACGGTTGCACTGGCCATCATTTATCCACTTCTTACCTGTTTCCCTTTCTTTCCATCTGTCCCTCTTTGCCAATCAACCAGGATCCTCTTCCGGTTGGGAGAAAAAGAAGTATACCTAAGCCTTACCAGAGCCTGCAGCCTACAGCTACTAGCACACGCTGAGTAGCTGCCGTCCCTACCTACTGGACTTGATCTTGGAGCCCTCTCCTTGAAACTCGGACATTCTTTCTCTGATCTCCCCAGAGCTGTCCCTTATGATCCACAGAGCTATAAGCTTAGGCTCAGCGGACTCTGTCACTTTCCTCTCTTCCTAGGACGGCCTGTCTGGAGAGAGAGAGAGAGAGAGAGAGAGAGAGAGAGAGAGGGGGGAAATACTCCTATTTTCTTCCTCTCCATATTATTTAATTCCTCTTGTTTCCCAATTTTAACCCATCCTTTTTCTAACCCTCTTTGTTTTTTTTTTTACTTTCCGTTGGGAAAAAGGATAATAAAACGGCGTGCGAACCCACCGGGGGTTTTTACGCCTTACTTTTCGGTCTATACTTCACCGTCTTCTCCCTGCTGCTTTTTTCCCCCGGAGTTTCGGAGACCAGTTGTTCGCCAGCCAGCAGAAGACTATTATAATAATACAAAAGAGAAGCACAAGAAAGGAAAATTACGGGTTATGAATATTACTGTCAGGTAAGGTACATGCTTCTCCTCTGCAGTTGAAGTGTTTTTTTTTTGGCTTTATTTTTATTCTATTATTTGCTTTTCCTGTTTCTCTTTTTTTTCCCTTTCCTACCCTCTTTTTTTCTCCCCTTCTGCGTCTTCCCTGGCTCCAGTGATCGTCCACCATGCTGCAATAAATCATCCCAGAATGGGGACCATCGAAGCTATGGAAAACTGCCGTCACGATCTGGCTGTTCACTGCTGATCAACGCGTCCTATTTTATGACTCCTCCAATAATGAATCTGGACTGACGGATTATAAGCTCTCCTATGGTCCTCTCACTGCAAGCGTGCTTGTTTCAATGATGACTGCCTTCTGAACTCCAACACACCGCAACCAACTATACAACCTTTTTTTTTTTTAAAGAAAATCAGCGTTCTTTATGTGCCAGATATGCTTCCCATTTCCAGCTTGATTTTAGCCCGATTTTAGCCGGTCTTCCCTTGTGAAACCCTTTTCTCGTCATCTCAAGCCGCTGCCATATCTCGCCTTTAGTCACCTCGAAAGGCGAACTAATAAGAAAGAAGAAACAAAAGAGAAATAGCATACCAAAATCTACCAGATGCAATCACTCGTCCTTCCTCCTTCCTTTGTTGCCTCGGAGTTCGGACATCCCAGATTTGCTTCAGCCCCTGAGCGGCTTCCGTTGAATCTACCTAGATCTACAAATGCCCGACGGTGTACGCCCCGGGATCTGCCACTTCCCCGCTCTATGTCCAGCTCGGTCCCAGCAGAAGACCCGCTGGAGATCTCCGGGAATGCCAGACGGCCCGGACATCCAGACGTACCGCAACCGGTAACAGCGGTAACCACCACCGCCGGTGCTGCTGCGGCTTCGACTGGTGTCTCAGGGCCCGTCCTGCCTCCAGGATCTCCAGATCCTGCCGCGGTTCATGAGGCTGTGCTACAGCAATTGGTCTCGGCCCCTAGGGACGAGACATTCCGACAGTCATTCGCCATTAGCGAGCCGTTTCCCTCTTCCCGACTACCCTCATCACTAACTGGACCGGGCTCTACGCAATCCGTAACCGCAACATATCATCAGCCTACATTTGGAGGGTCCCCTCCGGGACAAGCATCTCGAGCTTTACCACAGAAACCCACCCGGCGTACTAAAGCCCATGTGGCCTCAGCTTGCGTGAACTGCAAGAAAAAGCACCTAGGTTGCGACCCTGCTCGGCCTTGTCGGAGGTGTGTTTTGTCAGGGAAAGAAGTAAGTTCTGCCATAAAGCAAACGTTAGAAAAAAAAACAAATAATTGGATGAGTCTCTAACTGTTCCAGGCAACATGCGTTGATGTCACACACAAAAGGCGAGGACGACCGCCGTTGAAAGCAGAAGAAGCATCGTTACGGACGTACACTGCCCAGATGGACAACCGGGGGGTGCCAGGGGAACAAGGAGTTCAGTCGAGGCGTTCTATGCATCGGGCCACTTCTTCCCGCGAAATCAGACCTATGACCGATCTTCAGATGCACCCAGGGCAACCAGGCGCCATGGGTATAAGGATGTCTGCTGGTCATCCTCAGAGATGGTCCACTGCGGTATATCCACATGCGGTAGATCCTGCCTTGTCAATGCAGAGAGCAATGGGGCATCGACGGTTTTCATCTTCTGGATCTGTCCAGTCCCTTACAGCAGCCTCCCCACCTAGCTATGTGGCCGTTCCTGGCGGATATAATCCGGCTCTGGCAGTTGTGCGTATGCCTACTTGTGTGGGGGGAAGGCCGGTTTCATCCTACACCAACCAAGGGCTACATCCTGCAGCCTCCCCCCCTCAGTATCATCCAACGTACGGTGTACCAATCTCCCCTTACCCGGAGAATCCTCGCATGGGGAACCGGATGCAAATGAGTGAAGCTTCGATGGCAAGAGATCCTCGTGAAAGCTATGTGGAATCTACAGTCAGGCTTCCTCCTATTTATCCTCCGACCATGACCAACACACAAGGGCATCGACTCAGTGATGCCTATCCAACAATGTGGTCCCCTAGGATGCGAGAAGAATACCTACAGCAGCAGCAGCAGCAGCAGCAGCAGCAGATGTCACCGCACGATATCGCCCGCCAGCAGATTCAGCCGGGGCTGATTGAACCTATTTCTCCTACCCACCAAATGCACCAGACAGTGTCTGATTTCGGATACATGGACCCCACACCCCGCCAGATGGGCCCGGGTGTTGTTTCCCCCACGCAAGGACTATCGCGTCAAATGCCGGCGACCCGCCCCCCGGATACGCAAACTGAGTCTGAAACGGACAACGGGGACTCGTCAAGGCCCGCGAAACGCCGGAAGATGGCCTTGGATGACATGGTGAATGACTAAGTAATATATTTGGTCATTGCTATTACAGAAATCTACCTGCAGCTAGCACCTTCATTCCTTTCAGTTTGGGAGCAGGAGCCTCCCCTGGATATTTGATGCTTGTAGCAGGGTCTACAAGGACTAATGATCTTAATGTATATTTCCTTTGTGGCATTGGAGTGCTAGCGTCTATTCTTGGACAGATTGACCGGATATCATTTTGCTATGCTTTGATTTCTTTTTTTTCTCTTTTTTTCCAGCTCAAACCTCATTGTACTACTACGTACATGTACTTTGGCATACATGACTCACCATTTACCTATTTCATTTTCTTTTCATTTCTTTTGTCTCATCTTGTCGGTATAGCCAGTTCTGTGAAAAAAAAAAAAGGTGCATGGTGTCGGAAGTTTGGGTCAGGTTGACTGTTTCAATGTACGGCGTGTTGCAGTTCTTCAAGGATACCTCGCAGGCCCTGAGGTTTCTCTGTCTCATCATCATCGACGGCGTTGTTAGGAGTCTACACTGCATCGGAAAGGCAATGCGTTCATTTATTGTAGTGTTAGCATCTCATTTTTATTATTTCCTTAGCTTTCTGTGTCTGGTTGAGAGTCAGTCGCTCTCATGAGCCTTGGGCTGTTTTGCAGGTGTCTTTTCTTCAAACCGGGCTAGTGCGGAGCAAACCCTAACTGGATGAGCATTATTATTACTTATACTACTACTACTATGTAATAATACAAGTCTGTCACTTGAATTGTTTTTGATGAATTTAGAATCCCACCAGAACACCTTCTTCTGTAGGCCATACATACATACATACATAGATACATAGCTCCAATCGAGGGCTTATTCCTGTTTCCGATCTACCATCTACCATCTACCTGACCTAATGATGCTCTCTAGCCAGGTCCCGAGGATACGATACCTAGTTAGTTACTAGGTAATAAAGAACAGTCTGCAATCTAAATAAAATCCATGACCTTACTGGATCACTACGAATCCAAGAATAATCGCAATAAGATTTACCTTTTTATTTATGATTGCTGCCGTTCTCTCTCGGTCCTTGAAACCCAACCATAAGCTCAGCCCAGCTAGGTTAGGTATATATGTATAGTAATGCTGTACAGTATATGTATGTATAATAACGCCGATTGATTTTACTGACTCGACTCGAGGGTAGGTAGGTTGGTTGTATCTCATCCGTGTATTTCTATCAGACTATATACAGAAAACGAGCTCGTTCTATGGAGATATTTTTTTTTTTCGCTGGCGTGACAAAGAAGTATGAAACTACGTAAAAAAAAAAAAAAAAAAAAAAGAAAGAAAGAAAGAAAGAAAGAAAGAAAGAAAATCACCCCAGTAATCCCGTAGCCAGCGATTCCAGATCCTCCAAAGTCTGGATCCCGGCTGATTCCTTTGCTGCGGGTCTCTTGGACTGCTTGTACCACGGCTCTGGCTTCTCCTCTTCTGTGCGTACCTTTGGTCGCTTGCTGCGACGGTCTCTTTCTCCCTCTGATGAGGCAGAGAAATCGCCGTCTTCCTCGTATGGGACGAGTTGAGCCACGGCCTTCTCCTCCTCCTCTTCTTCTTCTTCTGCAGCGATAAGCTCGCGTTCGCGGGCCTTGCGCTTCTCCTTCTTTTCGCGCTTCTTCTGTCGGGCAATCTCCTTGTCCTCTGTATCTGCGACTTGGGTGCGTTGCGTTTCCTCCGCCAGGAACCGGGCTTGTTGGTCTTTGGCGTCGCCGCGAGCCTTGAAAGCTTCTTCGTCCTCCATTTCGTAAAGCTCGTGGGCGTTGCCGTCTTCGTCGAAGATAAGCTTTGACCCCTTGCCCTTGTATTTGAGAAGCTTCTTTTTCGATTTGAGCAGCTTCTCACGGCGCTTGGAGTCGATGACGAGGGTTTCTTTACCGTTAAGCTGTACCACCTTGGCTCCCTTTGTGGATGTCTTGTCGTCGTCGTCGTCGTCGTCGTCGTCGTCGTCTTCTTCTTCATCATCCTCCGAGTCAGATTCGGACTTGGCGCCCAGAGCATCATCGCCAGCTTCGAAGCGCCGCTTAACCGACAGGAAATCGTTGTCTTCATCTGCGTCGTCTGTGGCCTTGGGAGGCTCCGCGATTGTCCCGTCGTCATTGATAAGTTTCGAGTAGTGATCAGCCAGCACATCCTGGTTCCGCCTCTCAAACATACGGTCGTACTTGGTCCGTACTTGTGGCTCCTTCTTGGCCTTCTTCTTTTCTCCATCTTCATCCGATTCGTCATCGCTCGACGTGTAGGCGGTCGCCCGAGATGCATTCTTGCGTTCCTTGGTATCGTCTCCCTTGATGAACTTGATACGAGGCGCACCGGGAAGACCCATGCTAGTGGCAAAGTCATCCAGCTTGAGCTCTCTGAGGTTGAAAGTTTCCTTGTCCTTCTGAACATAGATAGACTTTACGTATGAAATGAATGCCTTCTGTCCAAGATATTTGAGCTCAGGGTCTTTGAAGCACATGTTCTGCAACTGGTGCTTGATACTTTGCTGTTTGTTCGATTTGACATTGATCCGTTCGACCGTGACCTTCTTTTGCTCGAGGCGTCTTAGCATTCCCTTTTCCTCACTCGGGTCCAGGAACAGCACAGCACGGCCGTCGCGCTCGTATCGGGCAGTCCGTCCAACCCGGTGAATATAGGTATCCGCATCCTCAGGGCAGTCCATTTGAATCACCCAGTCGACCGCGGGGAAATCCAAGCCACGGGCAGCAACATCCGTAGCAAAAAGGACTGCATGTTGTGCCTGCGAAAAGCGAGTGGTGATATCGAGTCGTCCTCCCTGCTTCTGACGACCGTGAAGATGGAGCAAAGGAATCCCGGGTTGCATATGACGGAAGGACTCGTAGACGAACCGGACCTGTTTCCCTGACGATAAGAACACAATGGTTTTGGTTTTCAGGTTGCTTCGGATGAAACTCCACAAGATATCGAGTTTTTCGGGAAGGGGTGTAAGGACATAATGCTGCTGAAGTTTGGAAGGGGTAGCCGAAGAGGCGGCTTGGTGAACGGCTACATACTCGGGGTCCTGAAGGCTAAGTCGTGCTAAATCGGAAACCTTCTTCGTCTGCGTAGCGCTGAAAAGAAGGGTCTGGCGATTGGGCGGCAGGTGTCCAATAATGGCGTCGACTGTCTTCTGGAAACCCATGTCCATGATTCGATCCGCCTCATCCAACACCAACATTTGTAGGTTGTGAGTTTCAAAAAATGCCGTCTGATCGAGATGCTGGAGCATGCGGCCTGGCGTACAGACCAAAATGTTCATCCGTCCCAGTCTTTCCTGCTCCTCCCGCAGACTCTTGCCTCCAATCACAAGACCGGCAGAGAAGGTGTGATACCGACCGATTTTCCTCAAAACCTCGAAAATCTGAATAGCCAATTCGCGCGTCGGGGAAATGATCAAGGCGCCTAGACCATCGTGTTCGGACCATTGTCTGCGATACAGATTCTCGAGTATGGGGACCAAGAAGGCCAGGGTTTTCCCACTGCCCGTCTTCGCAGCTCCAAGCACATCGCGACCCTTGAGGGCATGGCTGATTGCACGAGACTGAATGTCGGTGAGGGTCTTGAAATGAGACGAGGTAAGTCCCGATATGGTCGGTTCCGAGATGGGCAGATCCGAGAATGATTCGTATGTTCCTTTGAGATCGATATCTTCTACCCGCTGCACAAGCGACGAGAGATCTTCCTGAACCCGTTTGCGTTTTAAATTAGAGGGTCGCTGGGCATGTTTGGCGTGTTTCCCATTCCGAGGACCAGTTGACGCAGCCATGATAGAATCACTGGAGATGAATTCCCGGATCAATCTCCAGACTTGTTCTTGGACAGGAAAAGAATTGGTTGGTAGAGATCTCTTCTCTTATTATTATTATAAAAGCAAAGAAATTCAAACGCCGAAAGTCAAGGGCGGTGAAGGAACTTTTTTTTCTGCCGGGCGGGCAAGTGCTGAGTCAGCAGCGATAAGGTTGTCGCTTCAATTAATTAACTAGTTAGTTATATTATTTTGGTCGGCTTCACCTCGAAGAATCAATCTTGCGTGAAAGAGAAGCTCCCAGTGGACTAGACAGGCTGTTGGCATTATTGGCGTATAAACTGTGTCTGTCTCCGTTTCAATCGCATTTATTCTCTCCGCTCACGATCATGTCGGACGAACAAGACGCCCTCGATGCACTGGAAAGAGAGGCCTCGGACTTTATCAAGGCAAGTCCATCGTACTCGAGGCAAATCCTCCAAGGACTAACCAGACTACAGGATGCTGAGATTGACCGCATCCGGAAGGCCTTCGTCCTAGACGCGTAAGTGGCCAAATCCCTCACCCTACAATCGTCTACAAAGCCCTAAGCTAAGATATGCTTGACTAGTTACGCTGTCCTTGACCTCCAACCTGGCGTGACCGAGTCAGATATTAAGATCCAATACCGCAAGAAATCGCTCCTGATCCACCCCGATAAGACAAAGAACCCCGCCGCACCTGACGCATTCGACCGCCTGAAGAAAGCGCACACAACCTTACTAGAAGAAAAGTCCCGGACCTATCTAGATGAATGTATTGCGGATGCGCGACGCCTCCTGATCCGCGAACACAAATACACGCTTGACTCGCCCGAGCTGAAGACTGAAGAGTTCAAGAAGGAATGGCGTCAGAAAACAGTCCAGGTGCTTCTGGAAGAAGAGGCGCGCCGACGGCGACAGGCCAAGGCCAAGCTACAGGAAGAAGGACGGGAACGACGCAAAGAAGAGGAAGAGATTGAGGAGCGCAAACGAAAACGGGACCAAGATAAGGCATGGGAGGACAGTCGTGACGAGCGAATTGGCAGTTGGCGTGACTTCCAGAAGGGACAGAAGAAGGGGGACAGTGATAAGAAGAAAAAGAAGAAAATGAAGGTATTAGGATGAAAGTACCGACCTACCTATAGTTACTAGGTGCTTCTTGGCCATTTGCATAGAATCCTGCCAGCGTTCTCCCTCTTGATCCTCTCTTCCATCGCACAACATCATGCTACAGTATAATCCTATAAAAGCGAACGAAAGCTGATAAGAAAGCGGTCAAAAACGGTTGGATTGCGGGGGCGCGGGGGCGCTTCTTGTCGTTTATTCGCTTTTTGTCTGCGATGGCCGGCGCAACTAGAACATTCTCTCTCCGACCTAATCCTTTCTCTCTCCATCGCCATCTCCATCTCCTCCCCCTCCTCTCCATCCTCCTCATCTGCATTCCTTCCTCGGGACACAAGATGACAGACTCTGTTGTCACCACCCCGTCAGATCCTCTTCTCTCCCATGCAAATGACATTGTAATCAAACCCATGTCTCCGTCCCTTCCTTCCCCCCACCACCAAGATGAAGTACAACATCAACAAGACCAGGAATCTCAATCCCAGTTCCCCCCTCACCCAGCAGCCGCCTCTCTCTCCTCCATAATTGCCTACTGCCACAACAAAGTCCACGCGTTCCTCTCCGAATCCCACCCTCCCAACTCCGTCCTCGCCGCCGTCCAATCCCAGACCCGCATCTCGCTCGAGGTCGTCGCAACCGCTCTCTCCCGCTACTCCCTCGCGGGCCTCTCCCTCTCCTACAACGGCGGCAAAGATTGTCTCGTCCTCTTGATCCTCTTCCTCGCCAGTCTCCACCCTCATCCACCCCCCGAAGATGGCGGCGGCCTCGACGCCATCCCGGCCATCTACGCCCTCCCACCAGACTCTTTCCCCGCCGTGGACGATTTCGTCCAATGGTCCTCGCGCGTTTATCATCTCGCCATGATCAAATATACGACCAACCCCCCGCAGACCACCCTCCGCTCCAGCTTCGAGAATTATCTTGCCCGCAACCCTTCCGTCAAGGCTATCTTTGTCGGAACCCGCCGAACGGATCCGCACGGCGCTACTCTCACCCATTTCGATCGCACGGATCATGGCTGGCCCGATTTCGTCCGCATTCACCCCGTCATCGACTGGCATTATGCTGAGATCTGGGCGTTCATTCGTCACCTCGATCTCGAGTATTGCCCTCTCTACGACCAGGGTTATACGAGTCTGGGTGGCACGACGGATACCCTCCCCAACCCGAAGCTTCGGCTTCATCGCACCCAGGACCCCGCGGTCTCTGCTCAGAGTTATCGCCCGGCCTATGAGTTGACTGAGGATGACCAAGAGCGACTGGGCCGTCATTAATCGGCATGAAATGTTTCATCCTTAGCCGTCTTAAGACCCTCTTTATTATGCTAATATGGTGGACTAAGGCTTGGGTGGCCTTCACCCATACTCAATAGAATCACGGGTAGACTGTCTTCCCCCTTCCCCGAGCCCATTCCCTTGGGAAGTTCCCATATTTGAAAGTCACCACTCAATGGGTTCGCTCCACCTTGGGTTGTGAAATGATAGAGCCCGTATAAATGTGGTGCCCTCAGGGGCTCAACATACACTGGATATATACATATATATATATATAACTTCTGCTGAGCTCGTTGTTAATTAGTATTAGACTAGGTAATCTGCTCTGATAAAAAGCGAAACAATACAGCTAGACAGATACAGAAATATGCCATTTTCTTCCTAATCTCCCCCTGAACAATTTCGCTTTGGGATCCTTCTTCAAACACAATTTGTAACAGATGCAACTCCTGAATGAAATTCCCCCGTGGGCCATAGAACCGCAAGTGCTGTCAAGAAATGAAGAACAAATAACACTCATACAACACTCAAAAGTTCAAGAAGTCCAGAACAAAAGTGGAAAAAAAAAAAAAAAAAAAAAACAGAAGAAAATAAAAAAGTTAGACAACATAATTCGGAGAAAAATAGATAGGACCACTGAACAAGCAGCGTCGAACAATGCAAGGATACTTTAACCATGTAAGATAGTCTCGTTTTCTCGTTTTTGGTTTCAATTAACTCCATTCTTTCTTGGTGTCTGTAGTCGCTGCGGGCAAGCTGTACCATCCTGGAAAACGAATTGAAGTTTGTGGATCAAGGCGATATCTCTTAGACGTCCGTATACAAGTATTCGAACAAACAAGAATAGCCTCAGAAAACAGCTACGTCTCAGATGACGGATCGTGGAGAATTCACAATGACCTCCTTGCGCGAGGACATGGGTGACAGAGATCCGGCTTTGATATTCTCTTTACGAGGACTGGATCTTTCAGAACGAGGCCCGACACAAGGAGTGCTAGGGAGAACCGTCTTGGACGAATTTGTCTTCGATGAGCCACCGGACATGGTTTCATTCCAATTGCTGCGATTCGCAAGTGCAAGTCGCCCACGGTAAATCGGAGTACCATCAAGCGCAACAGGGCTGTTTTTAGAGGACCATGAGTTAAACCGCATGTTATCGACCGGGTTCTTCACCAGAGGAAGCCTACTTTTTTTGTCAGCGTGTCTCGAACTTCATAGTCATACTTGAGGAACTTACGATGGTGAGATGGATGTCGCAGGAGTCCAGCTAGATCCCACCCCGGCTGGAGACACGTAACTGACCTGAGAGTTTGGGCTGAGGTGGGAGACTGTTTGTTGCAAACGATGAAGAGAAGGAGAAGGAGTTGACCCCTGGACGACCTCGACCGAGTAGTTGTACTCTCCAGCACGATAGGCACGACGCTCGTTGCTTTGCTGTTTGAGTAGCTTTTGCGCTTTGGTGTCCGCAAATCGGAGCAGTAGTTTCACTCCATCCTCACCCACGATGTTATGGAATTCTGACAGGACCTTTTCTGCAATCTCACGTGTTTCAAATCTAAGTCCAATGTCAGCACAATAGAGGTACTCCTGTATATCGTGTTGGGATCACAGACCGAGCAAACCCAACTTCCTTGCTAACTCCCGTCTTTTCATCGCGGCTAATCTTCTCAGACACTACGCGATAGGGCTCGAAATGGCGGCGAAGGTCCTGGAGAGAAAGAAAATTAGGTGGTGGTATGGAACACATTGAGGTAAATCGACGTACAGCTTCAGTCCAATCGATTGGAATATTGGTGCAGTAGATGTTGGTTGACAACTTGTCTTCAAGGTCTTTCAGACGAGAATTGCGAGATTTCTATCCTTCGTTAATTCTGAAGTCAACCAAACTAATTGTCGTAGATCACATACCTGAGCGAAACTGGCCTGGTAGCCCAGATAGAAAAAACCTCGGATGCAGTTCTCACAGGATTCGAAGTTGAAGTATTGGACGAAGCCGAACCTTTGAGGAGTCAGTGATAGGACGGTAAAAAAAAAAGGAGATGAGCACATACCCTTTGCAAAGTCCAGTCTCTAGATCGACAATAGCCTTACATCGATCGATTTTTCCAAAGCGGGATGCATAAGAATTCAGCATCTCGTCGGTCGTTTCAGGAAGAAACCCTCTAATATAGACGTTGGTGATCCCCTCGCGATTCTCAAGGCATTTGGCAAGAGTCAAGTCTGTGGGATTAGTCCACATCGCAGGCACAGCTCTGGGAATCACAGGTTCTTGCTGGACTAGGCTCTCGAGATCTTGCAAAATATAGCCAGTCGGTGTTTTCATCATCTGAAACTGCAGACATCCCTGCGCTGGCTGGGTCATACCGTTCAGCCCATAATTTGTCATGGAAGTGCCATCAATTCCTGAAACAGTGGGAAAGTATTCACTGTGATTGCCACCGTCAGAAACAGAGATGCCCGCCCCCTTCTGTTCATCGTTAGCAATCCAGTGGCTCCTCTTTTGGCCGGTCAGATCCGGCATGTCACAGTTCACCAGATAAGGGAAAGGATACCCGGGCATGGCTGCTGGAACTACCGGGCATCCAGGAGTGAGGTTTGGATAGATGTTGCTCGGCAGAAACGGGAATTGGCCCACTTGGTCATGTCCAGGAAGAGAGGTTGGAGGGAAAGGGGGGACCTGAGAGACAGGAGGAATACCCCCAAAGACAGTTCCATTAGGGAGGAGAACAAGCTGGTTCTTGTACGGAGAACGATGAGAGCCAGCCATTTCCAAAGGTGGAGGCATGGACACTGGCAAGTTTCCATTTACAGTATTAAACTTATTATGGCCAGGCACCTGGTTCTGAAGGTTCAGACCACTGAGAAGAGATGACAGATCGGGACGATTGCCCTGCTGATGGGTTGGAGCGCAAGGACCGTGACTGTTGTGCAAAAATTGTCCGTTTTGGCTGGCTGGCTGGCCACCGTCGGAGACAGTCTGCTGCTGACTCTGGGTATGCATTGTCCTAGACTTGAACAGGAATTCTGTCATGCTGATTAGTGATGACTACCCCATTTGCAAGAATTCAACCGAGCAACGCATCTATCTTATTACCAGTGGGCAGATAGCCCAGGCAGAGCAAGCGAAACCGGAATGCAAAGAGAGGGGTGAAAGAGGTCGGTCATTGATGAGAAGATTATTGTCTGGAGAAAAAACTTACCCAAAAGATTGCCACTAGACACCTTGGGTATTCAACTAAGTAGAAAGAAGTCAGATACATCAACAACTGTACACTCACAACCATTGGGATTAGCAAGCTTACCTATTCCTAAGCTGAATAGACGCACGACAGTATGGAGAACTAGAGAACGAAAGTCAACGAGAGGGCTGGCTTCGAGCGAGAAGAGTAACAGAATAGGGCTTGAATGAAGGCTAGAAGCAAAAGCTTGTAGCAGAATCAAGCAAAGTGAGGATACGGAATACGTAACCTAGTCGATGGGATGAAGTAGTTGTTGGATGAACAGAGAGATAGAACAAAAGAAGGGATATGAGAGAGGGAGACAGAGAGGAGGATCAAGAAGAAGAGATGGGATGAGGAGGAGGAGGAGGAGGAGGAGGAAGGAAGAGGAGGAAGTGAAGGAAGGAAGCGTTGACCTCAACGATCATCAGGACCGAGAAAGAAACTGCTTGAGATGGAAGGAGGCTGTTGTGACGCCGAGATATTTCCCAATTAGGAAGGCACAACAGGATATCTATGCCTCAGAACACAGGACGGATAGGTCTAAAAAAGAGAGAGAGTATTCTTTAAAATAATATTGAAAGAATCATGCGAGGTTTGTTCCCTGTGAATTGACAAACAGTTTCAATTATTTGTATAGATATGGACTGAAACAAGAATCACACAAGTTCACATCTTATGGGATACACTAGTACACTGCTATATTAAAGTACATGTGTCCAAAGTCATATATATAGGAACATTGTATCTTATAGTGTGTGTGTGTGTGTGCTTGCGGAGCAGGATTCTGAACTAGTTAAAACTAAGATATCTTCACCAAGCCCAGTAAATCTATGATGCAATACAATACCAGAGGGGGAAACATACTGAATAGAGGATATCGGAAGCAGAGTAAGCAGAACGACAAGAAAGTGATGGCAAAAAATAAGCAACAGGAACAGACAAATGCCGGAAAATAGGGTCTTTCATCTCCCCACTAAGCCGGTGACTGATCCCGCAGCCACTTGTATACAACGGAAAAGTCCTTGCCTCGATACTCTGCCTCAATCACGTTGTAAAGGACACGAGCCACCTCTGCAAGTGCAAGCGGAGTTCCAGACTCCTTGGCCGCAGCGAGAACCAACCGGAGATCCTTGTTCATGAGACTGACTCCGAACCCGCCCTCATAGTCACGCGAAGCGGGCGCTCCCTCGACTACACCAGGCACAGGGTTATTGATTTCCATCGGCCAGCAACGACCAGTGGAGGTGTTGATCATATCTGCCAGAACTTTGGGGTCGAGGCCGCAGCGCATTCCAAGGTTCATCGCTTCGGCAGTTGCGATGTTGTTGATGGCTAGGATGTAGTTGTTGGCGAGCTTCGCCGAAACACCCGTTCCTGGCGCCCCCATATGCCAGGCCTTCTTTCCCATGAGAAGCAGGATGGACTCCACCCTTTTCACGAGTGCACCAGTCTGGGAGGAGGCTCCATACATGAAGGACAGGGTACCCTCACAAGCCCCAACGACTCCGCCAGAGACAGGCGCATCGACGAAACGGCCTTGGCAAGTGGTATGAACGGCATTCGCAACTTCTTTAGTAGAGGCTGGATCTATGGTTGAGGTATCAATAAAGATACGTTCCTTATCTAAGGGAGGGAGCTCTCCATGGCGAAGAATGGAATGGAAAACATCTTTGACGTGCTGGGGCTCCGGAAGACTAGTAATCACCACGGACTAAGAAGCCGCGAATTGTTAGAATGTGGAATAAGCCCAAATAGCTACACACGGTCTTGAGCATGGAGGTAGGTAGGTGGTTAGGTAGTTAAGCGGTGACAGGCCGAGCGAATCAAGCTGGTTGAACTTACCGATTTCTCTGCCAGCTCCCTTGCATTTGGGGCAACTAAGACATTGTCACCAACGCCAGTGCTGTTAGCAGCCTCGCGGGCTTCTCGCACAAACCGGGCCGTCGATTCTTCGTTTACGTCACGAATGATGAGTGTATCACCTGCGGGGATCTTTGCGCGTAGATTCTTGGCCATATTATAGCCTGGGGAAGGGGAGGATATTGTCAGCAAACCCAAGCATGTGAAGGTTGTTCGAACAGAGAAAGCGAAAAAGAAGAGGCATTTTTTTGACCTCTTCATTTCGCCGACGTCTAATGTATATTCTGTAATTCTACTTTCACTGTCTCCCCCATATCCTCGCAAGCCTTGAGACACAACAGCAGCTGAGAAGATGGACAGACTCTGCAGGGCGGGTTCAGGCAAACACAGAACAGAAGGAAATATTCCACATACCCATTTGGCCTAATCCGATAAATCCCCAGGTGTTGCCATCGCGTGGTAAAGAAGTAGAGAAAGCTCTGGCATTCCGTAGTCTTGACGGGGAGCGCTGAAGGACCGAGTGACATGACTTGGAAGCGGCGCCCCTCCGCAATAGAGGGGTGAAGGCACAGGAGACGCTCATTGTGAAAAGAAGCGGATCAACTTCGACGCTGAATGATCGAGTGTACAGAGCTTCTGACGGGGGCACTGATCAGCGGCGAGGTATGGTATAAGTAGGAATATTGAAGGACAAGGGAGAAAGAGGAATGGCAAATCTACACTTCAGCAAAGGTGATTGATGGTAGATAGGAAGCCTGATCAGCAACTTCCCTCCGTAACGTAATCACCCGTACAGAGAAATCCCGAGGATCAAAGCAAACAGTGTCTGGGCACCCGTGGCTTTCCGAGGCTATCCATGCGCGGGGGGGGGGGGGGGTTTACCCCATAAGTATAGTCTGTATAGATGGAGAGAAATCCACCTCCCATTCTCCCTAGGGCCATTCTTATTGCAACCATCTCCACCCGTCTCCATGCGGGGAAGTCTCAATCTGGAAAGGTTGCGGAGCGCGGAGAACCAACTGTCACGTGCTGTTTTATTGTGATCACTATTAGGGCTGGTCAGACAATGTATCCATGCCTTTCTGCCCACCTAAACCACTACCTGCTTTAGGTGCGCCACACATTCTTCGCAATCATATATTCTTCGCGATTTTTAATATTTTAACTTATTTTTATTATTATTATAATACAACATGCCTAAATCTCTAGATTTTAATAAATCTTGCTTGCTTGAAGCTATTACTATAGTTTAAAAGTAAAAAAAACTAAATATTATAAAGATTATATGAGAATTTAATATACCTAACTCTATATTTTAAATATATCTTAAAAAACTAAAAATACTAGTAATACTAATAATAATAAATAAGAACCTTCTACAGCTATATTAGGAGAAGGCCTTAATTAACTAGATTATATAAATATAAAAATAAAATATTTTACTAACTCCTATAGTTATTATAGTATAGGTAAATTAGATACTTGCTCACACGGGGTTAGATAAGTAAGTTAATAAAATATAGCTATATTAATTTAAATTATATATACTAGTAGATCTAGAACTTGCTCTAGTAAAGTAGAAAACTAAGAAATTAAGATAGATATAAGTAAAGAATACTAGCTTACTTTAATACTAGTATAATCTTTTAAAATTACTTCTTTACAGGGTCCTGGCTTACCTTATTTATAATTTTAATAAATATAGTTTCTAACTAGATAAAGATTATAATAAGAAGGTTTTTAGAGATCCTAAATACCCTAATCTTATAGAAAGTAAGTAAGATAAAAATATTACTATAGTTAAATATATTACTATAGATAGTTAGATAATAGACCTATTTTTTATTTTTAAAGTAATAGGTAATTATATAAAGGTCTAGTATTATAATATAGAATAATTATTACCTAAAATAATAATAATAATATTCTTAAATAATTAGATAACTAATAAGCTTATACTTGCCTGGCTATATTAATTTAATATTAAAATAAAGTATCCTAATTATACTAAGTAAGGTAAGAAGTAATATCTAATATTTAATAATTATAGTTTATATCTTATACTTAAATTTCTATAATATTATAAGAAAAATAATATTATTCTCTTTAATTTTATAGCTTATTTAATATATCTTTGCTAATCTCTTAATAGAAAACCTTTTCTTACTTATAAGACTAATTTTTACCTTAAGAATAATAAGCTATCTTAATAAAGGAGTAAGCTATATAGGAAGGTAGAATTCTTGAAGATTATCTAGCTAATCTATAACTAGATCTTTTACTAGCAAATTATTCAAGATACCTTTAAAAAATATAGTATCTAGTTAGTTAATAGTACTAAAATTATTAAAAAACTAGCAAATTAGATAAATATACTAGATATATTAATTAATCTTTATTAAACTCTATCTCTACTACTATTACTATTCTCTAGTATTAAAAACAATCCTCCAGTAATAATAGAGGCTCTTCTAAAGAATTAGGCAAAGATTATAAAGGAACTTAATAAGGTATCTAACTAGGTAAGATAGAATATATTAAAACTCTTTTAATATTAGGTAAAGAAGCTTGAGGAGCTAAAAATAATCTAGAAAGTAATTTAAAGGATTAGGGCTATATAAGAGCCTTAATATTGGGTTTATATTAAATACTAGATTAAAGATTTATTTAGTAATAGGATTCTAAAAGTTCGTGATACTATTTAATTAATTAAAGATAGAAAGGTAAAGGATGCTAAATATAAGTAGAGAAGATTAATAAAGTAAAAAAAGAAAGTATATGGTTCTCTACTCTCTTCATACTTGCAGGAATTAATTTAAAGAGGAATTAATAATATAAGACATGCTAAAAAAGCTAGAGAGTTTTTTTATTTTAATTACTAGTATTATTATTATTATATAGCTTTAAATATTAAAAAATCACAAAGAATATGTGATCGCGAAGAATGTGTGGCGCACCTAAAGTGGGTAGTGGTTTAGGTGGGCAGAAAGGCATGGATACACATTAAATAATATATGAAAGTCTCCCTTTTACCTGTGGTATGACCCGTACACCGTGCTGAGTTCTACACGCGCTTCGGAAGAACTATGGCCCGCAGGGCCATCTTTTCCGTGCTGTAGAACCTGGGGATGTTGGTTAACCTGTTAGCTATAGAGATTCCTATATTATCTACTTTTATAAGCTATTACTATACTAATACCTACTTGAATGCCTGCTTCAATGCCTGCTTTAATGCCTGCTAATACTTACTTTAATACTTGCTTTAATACTTGCTTTAATACTTGCTTTAATACCTACTTGAATACCTACTTGAATGCCTACTTGAATGCCTACTTGCTTTTCCGTGCTATAGAACCTGGAGATGTTGGTTAACTTATTAGTTATAGAGATTCCTATATTATCTACTTTTATAAGCTATTACCATGCTAATACTTACTTGAATACCTACTTGAATGCCTACTTGAATGCCTACTTGAATGCCTACTTGAATGCCTACTTGAATGCCTGCTTCGATGCCTGCTAATATGCCTACTTAAATGCCTACTTGAATGCCTACTTGAATACCTGCTTCAATACCTACTTGAATGCCTACTTAAATGCCTACTTAAATGCCTACTTGAATGCCTACTTAAATGCCTGCTTCGATGCCTGCTTTAACACCTCCTTTAATGCCTGCTTTGATGCCTGCTAATACTTGCTTTAATACCTACTTTAATACCTCCTTTAATGCCTGCTAATACTTGCTTTAATACCTACTTGAATGCCTGCTTTAATACCTGCTTTAATACCTACTTGAATGCCTGCTAATACCTGCTTTAATACTTGCTTCAATACCTGCTTCAATATCTATTTTAATTCCAACTTTCATGCTATAATTCAGACTATACTATCTTCTATTTTAGCTTTAGTTTGCCAACCTACAAGCCGCCGAGCGTAGCAAGGATTTAAGGCTAGTAAATAAATATAGATATATATAGATATATATATACAGACCGAGTCCCCAGCTAAAAGGCCGTTAATATACATTTGTCTATTCTAATTACGGCAATGAACATCCTCACCCCATCTTATAGGAGCTGGGACACAACCCGGGTATGAAACTATGTATAAATTATTCAAGGTATCAGATTGCCTTGCAACGCCACAATATTGCACCAGCCGCTAATTGGAAAGATTGCAAATGAGTTTCAAAAAGAGCAAAAAGGGAAGGGCAAAGCAGGGGGTGAGTAGAGAGCGTCGTCGACCACTATTCATCACGATCCGGGTGAGGTAGGATTACTAGCCGACCCCACCAGGTACTCCGGTGGCACTTTGGGGACGCGCGGGGAGCTTGCCATCGCCCGGTGTTGAGCTCGAATCAATTCACGCTGCCGTTCCTTCTCTCGACTCGTAGCCGTGCCACCGGTAAGCCGCCTCATGCCGCTTCGTATCATAGACTCAAGCGATGAAGACGAGTCCATCGGGCTACGGGATTGACTAACCACGTGGGGAACAACAGATTGCTTGCTGGTCGTCAAGCGCCCATCGAAGTCGTAGAGACTGTCGTCCACTTCATCGTCGGACAAAAAGGCGGGTTCGTGGATACCAATGGGTGGGGTTCCAAACTGTATACTCGATGCGGTTGGAGAAATGACATGGTTAACCGGTGATGTCACAGATCGGGTGTGGGAAACGGGGCGCAGCGAGTGTGTAGACAAATAGGGGGTTGAAGCGCCTGCAGAATGGCCACTAACGCTGTCAAAACGCAAATTGGAGGGGCGAGACTCGGCCAGACCATTATGGAAAGATGAGGTCGAAGCAGTGCGGGCTAAAGATTTTCGCAAAATAGGCGCGGTTTGCTGGTCGTAAAGACTGGCATTGGTATCAGCATAGCTGCCAGTAAACCCTCGCAGGGCTGAGTCTGGCATAGGGTCTAGGGTCGGGTGGGAGATTTCAGTTTCCTCGAAAAAGTCGTCGAGGCTGTCCAGCTTCTGCACAATGTCACCGATGTTGCCGTCGGTTTGGGTATCGATTGATTTCATCGTGTCGGCCCGCATAGGGAAGAAGGCGTCATTGTATTCATCTGCGCGGAATTCTACATCAGACGTGGCAGTCTCCTGCGCCTCCATGCGGTCCACTTCTGCACAAGTGTAAAACACAGCATGAACGTTATGTCGTGTAACACCTGACTGGGCAGCCGGCATCGGAATAGACCACCCCGTGGGCTCTGGGATGCCATAAAGGCTTTGAATGCGTTCGTATTCTTTTCGGATAGCCCGTGATGAAGATGAGGATGCCATACTCATGCGGAGGTGGTGACGCTCCATGGGATTGCCAGAGACAGTCATGATATGATCCATAACTTGCAGAGCCTGCGGG
This sequence comes from Aspergillus ochraceoroseus IBT 24754, assembly GCF_002846915.1. Classification (NCBI taxonomy): domain Eukaryota; kingdom Fungi; phylum Ascomycota; class Eurotiomycetes; order Eurotiales; family Aspergillaceae; genus Aspergillus; species Aspergillus ochraceoroseus. Next base: position 3,025,725 of record NW_024468477.1, on the reverse strand, counting down.
CAGAGGTCGGTTTGGAGAAGGCGGAGAAGCGGAGATATCAAATCGGGGCCATGACAGCTTACTTCCGCGCGTCGCATGTCGATGTCTGGAATGACGACGCATAGAATCTTCATAATTTTGATGCGGAACCAATCGGTCGCGTTGGTCAGCAATCCCATGAGAAAAATCAAGCTCTGAACATCTTGCTGGGGGAAATAGTACGCCCGGATCTCCGTGATAATGTGGTTGAGGAAGTCATTCTCTGCCTTGTATTGTCCGTTCGCAAATCCAAGCAGCGAAGCAGCAAGACGAGGACATCCCTCCCCTTCAGCCACGCGTGCTAATAAGGTAGCGCGAGCAAGTGTTTTCGGGTCCTCCACCGCTGGATCAAATTGACGAAGGAAATGAGACAGGTTTGCCAGAATAGTGAAGAGCAGACGACTGCCGTCACCAATCAACTCATTGTTTGGAAGCGCGCTCAGACGGTGCAAAACATCCAGTGTCCGGTTGAGCGACTGGGACGACTTGAGCCCCTTGTAGACCACGTTTTGAATACCATCAAAGCCGCCTTCCCATTTAGGCGGCTGGCCCTTGATAAGTTCAGTGACAACCATGGGGTCACTCATATCCATCCTGTCCAAGAACTTCTCAAGCATGCCAATACTTTCTATGAATTCCGTTTCATGTATAGTGTTTAGGCACGCGGAAGTAGTCCAGAATAACTGTGGGTAACGCAACAAGTCCGCTGGCGCTAAAGAGCTAATGATAATCTTCAGTGTTGTCAGGATCTCCATGGAGAAGGTTCTATAATCCGCCTCCTCATCTGCAATGGTGTTTGAGAGTCGGGCTAGCATATCGGCAAGCATTCTAGAATCCAAGGATGTTGATATACAGCGAAATACCTGAAATGAGCGACAGGCAAGGTGTCGTACTGGGCAGGAGGTCGCCCAGTTCAGCGCTTCCTTCGCCCATAGATCGTTTATACCTTCATAGGCAAAGCTAAAGAAATCAACGACTCTATGAGTGACACTGGACATCGATGTGGGAACGCGGCTGTCGTCATCGTTGTCTTCCTTATCCTTATTATCCTCATACTCCCAAACAACTTTAGGATCGCTTTTGCGGATGGACTCCACAAAGTCCTCAATAGACTGACGGCTCCCAGCAGGTTCATTGTCCTCTATCTTGGCAGCGATCAGTTCATGAATCAGATGGACAAGCATTTCCCTGGCTTGCTCCTGCACAGTCAGTGTGTAATGGTCCCAAAGAATGAGAACAACATGCAGCAACTTCACAACATCTTCGAGGGTGAGTGTAACAGGCGCAACCATCAAGTCCACGAGAAAGATGAGTGCCACCTGGCCAAGAGAGAGGCCAGCCTGCTTGTTACCAACCGGGAGAACGGCTCCCAGATCAGCAACATAAGGCAGACTTTTAACATCAGGCGGGGCCGGAGTGATATCTTTCCGTTCTTGGACCATATTTTTGGGAATAACTTGCATAAGGAAGAATTCGATGACTTTCGATCCAGCCGGAGTTCCCGACAGAAATACAACAACCTGCTTCGCACATTCCACAAAGTTCTGCTCCTTACGTTCCAGGCAAAGGCTGATTATAAAATCAAGTACTAACTGGACATTTCCCCCATGGGGCCCGGTGGCCAGCGCCTGCCAAAGAGCTTGAACTTCGTTCGGGAGAATGGTGCTAGATCTTATCGTGATCTCAAAGAGGTTGGCTAGGAGCATGTATGATTTAGCTGTTGGGCCACCATTAGGATCGACCTGGAGCTCTATTGTCTGTACCCAAGGAAGAATTGCTGCCACCATATTGCGTTGGCTGTCGGGCTGCAAATTCCGAAAATGCAAAGAAAACTCAGAAAAAAGAGTGAAGGATAAGTCGGAGTGCTGCTGTGCAAGGCGCTTGGATGTCTCGAATTGTGCCAGTTTGTAGACGGCGGTAGTCTTGTCGGATATGCTGATGTCAAAATCTTGGAGGCGAGAGTTCTTTTGTTGGCGCTCTTCCAGGATTCGAAGGAGCTTGGCGGATTTCATCCTGATCTCCCGTTTAGAACTGCCTAGGGTCACCAGAACGGCTCCTAAAATCCTCCAGAAGCCGAGAGGGTAGTCGGTGTGCTCAATGAGGACTTCAGTCACCACTTCAAAGTAACTTTCTAAGGCCTTCGGTCGCTCGGTGACATAGCACATCTCAATCGATCGTTCTAACAGGTACGAATGTTCCTTATTGTGAATGATCACGTTCTTGAGTGCCCGTCGGCCAATCGTATGCCATTTATCGCTAACCGTATTGAAAATGGTATCGATCCATGAGAGCATCCGTCCAACATCGAACTGAAGAACGGAGCCACTTTCTGTAGTAATACTGATAGGCCCGGCCTGTGGAAGATTAGCATGAGAAGATAAGACGAGATCAGGATGACTACTTACACAGAGAGATGTCATTGCGCCAAGGGCCGCCGCTCGGAGGTTTTTCTTCTCTATTTCCATGGCAGCGGCGGTATTTCGTAACTCTCCTCCGGACTCTTGGCGCCGAGCCATAGCAAGCTTTCGCATATTATCTTCTCTTTGGGAAATCTGGGTTTGATTTGGAGAATACCCACACCAATCCTCCATCAGTGAGAAAGCAGATTTACGGGACTCGAAGGAAATCCACCGAGAAGGGTCCTTGGTGCGGTTAACGCCTTCGAACAACTCTTCCATAAGGCCGCAATAGTGGAAACGTAAGCGTTGGAATTCCCAATCATTCTGAACTTCTGCATCACTCAAAAATATCCGGAGATCTTTAGTGTAGGTGACGAGATTATTGACGATCCAGTCGTCATTATATACCTCGGGTTCTTTCAAGAACTTCGATGTGAGCTTGTAGACATGTGTCACCTCCGTCCGTAATCTGTCTGTTTTTCGACTGCGCCGCGGGCTACTTGGTGTTCGATAATGCGTGCCTATACGAATCTTGGCCTCCTCATTGCAGGTGGTGACGGCGTACTGCAATGACTCCAGCAGCGTTCGATAAAGATTCTTATTAATGGAGCCCAACGCGACTACAATCGCATTTCGGATTGAGGACCGTTCGGCAGACAGCAGCGGGATCACAAACGCGAAGAGACTTCTCGCGGATCCTATCTTATCTTGGGACTGTTGAGAACCTTTTGAAGCCTTCCGCGCATGTTGGGCATTAGCTAATTGACTTTGAGACTGCGCGCCAACACTGTTGAGAGTCGTGCATGCCATAACCAAGTATAATTTCCACTGTTCAACCAAAATCTCCGCAGTCATGTTATTTCTGCCCAATGCGCGGGCCTGCGCAGCATCAATTGGGGCATAATGAGGATGTTGGGGACTTTCGGCAAGCGCAGTGATGGCTTTGTGCATGTGGACGAGACGCGCACACACGATTTCACGCCCAAGGGTGACAGCAAAAGGACACGTCTCAAAACTGATGCGAATAATGTTTGGAAAAACCTTTGACCATAGTGTTGAATCATATGAAACCTCGCTGCTGCAGAGCTCGGTCAAAGTGTTGTGGGAAGCACTTCTTCTCTTGCCCTTCTGAATTCGACTTCTTTCGGCTACAGTGAGCTGTTCGTCATTAACATCTAAGATTTGCTGGGAGTCGGCTTCAAGGATCCGGATGATTCTTGTGTTTTCTTTGCCTAAAGCGCTATCGAATTCGGTAATAAGTCGAAGCACTGTAATCGCGAAGGCTCGTACCCTTCGTGATTGTGAGCATAAGAAAAATAGGCCGTGAGACTCAATCTCTTCAACATGTGCTAGGATAGTGGAAAGGTCGAGCTGCAGTGCTCTACTTCCAGAGCCAGTTTTCTCCCCAGAGTCAGTTGTAGCGCACTTGGTCTTTTGCTTGATTTCCTGTATCCATATCCTCAACAGCTCAACGTAGAGTCTCAGGGTGGACTCAATGTGGCCAGGACCAAGCATTCCCTCATCGGACATAGTAGAGTACCTAGCATCAAAGTTGAAGATAAACCTCGCGAAACCTATGGTCACTTGTTGAGCATGAGACTGGCGCGCGATTGCCTTCAAGGACTCGGCGGATGAAAATGCGATGTTCGACTGAACGTGAGCAGTCCCCGTACACAACAGATTGATCAAGGAATTGAAGGGAATATGGTCGGAGAGACACCTGGGAAGTGCTTGTACCGCAACATGGAGCAGGTCATAGAAACTCTGCCTCTGATCTAGCGCGCTGAGATGGTCATCGCGTCTTCCAAAGCTGAAAGCCTCTGTAATCGGGGTCTTGGGGGTGACTCCGCCAAATTTCTCATCCAAAGTGGCCTGGCCTCCAAAGGTATTATCACACAAGATCGTGATATTGCCCAATATCTCACAGAAACGGATATAATGGTCCCTGACATTATCGCTGAGTCTTGACGTATTAACAGGCTGTGACGATGCTTGATCCGTCGTCTCCAGGTTGCCAGGTAGGCGAGGATCTACCAAATATTGAGAACGAAACAAGTGGGCTGAAGCTGAAGGGTCGGTAAAGGGGTTGGGGATCGAGCCGGTGGGGAAGGGAGGACATAGTTGATCGCAGTTCTCAAGGTCCGTCACGATCGCAAGAAAAGATCTAATCCCAATCACCATCTTCTCCGGTTCCATCTGCTCTATCTTCATATCCTTGCCGGAAGACGTGAAGTAGTCGGAATTAATCATTGGGAAGATAATAGTGCGGAAGCATACATCTGGGTGCTTAAATCCAATCATGCGTATTAATTGAATCAAAGGTTCGGCCACTGCTGGATCACTACTTAGGTATGTCCTCTTTCCCGCGGGCAGTGCTATGCGGGCCACCTCCTCAATCTTTCGAAGAGTCACTGTCGGAGAATCCGAGTATCGGAAAAAATAGGTCCACATAAGGCGACACATGGCTTGGAGGGATGGTCCTCGGGTGGGACGATCCTTCAATTTAGCCGGGAGAGATTGGATCACCGACAGCCACTGAGACGAGAAACTCTCCTTTGTAGATAGGCACAAGAGCAGGACATGAAGGGGGAAGGCTGCGGCCCAATGACGAGGTTTCGTCAGCATATGTGGAAGGCGAGAATGGAGCAAGTCGAGGAATTCCTTCCACTTAGGCAAAGTGAGGTCGCAATTAGGATTAGCCGCAATGGGTAAAAGCATCCTTTCAAAGATATTGCAATAGGTCTGTTTGATACGCTGGCCATGGGAGTTCACAAACAAACGGGCCAAGGACCGCATAAATTCGCATGCCTTGGGCCACTTATCGGGAGTGGACCTAATTCGAATGTGCTTCATCCCCGAAATCAAAAGCTCTGATTTGGCGTCCCCTTCTTTCGATGGCCCTCGGATGCTTTCCTCCTTCTGGTACCGTTCAAGCTCTGCTAGGAACCGGTTTGCAACGCTTGTAAACTTCTCTTCACTCATGATTCCAAGTAGTTGAGAATAGATCCTCCAATTTGCCATACGAAGCGGTGACGCTGAGATCTGTTCTGGGTCGACCGTCTTAAGTTGCCCAAACACGATGTCTTCCAAACGCTCAGCCATGTCCAATGTTATCGATTCGAGACTGCTTTGATTGAAAATCTCTATCAGGACCCTGCAAACGAGGTAGACAGACACTGTGGCGCGGCGTTCAGTCAGAATGATATCGTCGTGTCGCGAGAGGAGGGAGTTTGGCGTATGTTGAGTAGCCGATTCTGTAACTACCTGGGTTGGCTCCGTGTTGCGACGAATGAGTAACCCGTTTTCTGCAGATGTTTTCGGCTGCAGCAAGAACAAATAGTTAGGGACGGAGGAAACACTTCTTATGGCGTAGGGCTTTCAACATACCTGACTCGCAGCTTGCTTGGCTATCAGAACAGCATCGCCTTTCGCTTTTCGCCAGAACATGATAGTGTCGATCAAGGGCTTGGGCTTTTGACGCGCGATGTGACCGAGGGCCGATATCAATTGATCGAAATTCGGGTCCGCACCAGGACCACACACTTCTTCCACCGGGGCGTCTGATTCACCCAACTTCGTGATCGCTTGGTTTATCTTGTTATCCGCTTGTCCAACAAACTATCCCTACGGTCAGAAATATAGTGGGTGTTTTCCCCGGTAGATCCCGGACTTACAGAATTGAAAAGGTGGTGCAGGGCATATTCGCCCACAGTCTTGGACTCCGCGAGATGCTTCGAGTGCGAACGGCTATGGGAGCGTTCTCGCCATGGCTTCCCAGCAGAGTTCATCCTTCTATGTGCCGGGTTTACTGGACTGGTACCGTCGGGTACCTCGTCAGTATCCCGGTCCTCAATAGTACTCAGCATTCCTTGTAACGTGTGGTTTGCCCCATTCCCTGCCGGGGCCTGAAGATTCGAGTGCATATCGGACTGTTCCAATCGCCCAAGTCCAACCGAAGCCTCCGGCTCAGCGGCACCGGATCGACTAAGAGTCGCAATTATTTCCGGGCTCAGAGGACTCGTGGAAGTGGACGACGCGGCAAAACTAGTATTTCGAGAGTGCTGGATTCCATGGACGATCGAAGTCTGCCGGTGGTGCCCGTACGAGTTGGACGGCCTGCGTTCCAAGGGAGCATCGTATCCAGCGCTAGGACGCACCGAAGATGTTTCAGGACTTTTGGAGTGAGACTGGCACCGACGATTATTCTGAGGTTGTAGGGTCGCAGGGGCTAGTGCGGAGGGGTCGGGTGCTCGTCCTCGAACAGCGGATGCTTCCCTACTATGTACAGTGGATGATGGAGTGCTTCTGGTGACCAGGCGCTCTGGTGGAGATGAGAGATTATGGTGCGACGTAGAACTCGGGTCGTCAGGGATGAGGGGCATTGGCGTGGGCTGGACGGGGCCAGCTTTTATTGTAGGATGGGATGCCACTAAACAAGCATCAGATCAGATCTCCGTTGCCGCTTACCGAAATAATTTGCCAGCAAATTGATATCGAATTGGGGACTGTGTAGGGGGCAGAAACAGCGGGGAGTGGGAAGGTTGTAATGAAAGAGAGGTCCGCTCGGCAACATACTGTTTATCCTCCGTGCTGCGCCCTGATATTCAGGCACTCATTGCCTAGCAATGCTCGCATCTAGAGGAGAGCCAATGACTATGAAAACACCTGTGGACTGCACATTATTGCCCTGCAGCTTGGGGTTGCTGGTTTTGGGGAATGGCGGCCATCTGAAGAAGTGCATTTCATTGTCCAGACGCTCTGGCGGAGCTGTTGGTGCGCGACCGAGAGGAGGCTCTCTCAACACGGGAGCAGAAATCCACTCACTCGGCCTGTCAAGATCTTGACAATGATTAGATATTCCAGATTCAACCTGAATTGCATTACTTTTTCTTGGTCTGAATTACAAATTCTCGATATATATTGATTTGCTGATTTTGTCGCCGCAGGAACAACATAACATAACTTGTCTTCTCTAAGTACGGAGTAGCCAGCCTCCTGAAGCCATCACGAAGCCATCACGAAATCAGCTTGTTGTTGATGCACGGAATAAAGATCTCAAGTTCTTCCAAAATTTCGGACCATAAGATGCCACTCCTGCCCCCAAAAAGACGTTGAACCTAAAAAGATCTCCCAACTTGACAGCTCAACAGGCATTTTTGTATTACTCTATACTTCAACTTCAAAACAACCTAGCACCCCCAAATTAAAAGACATGACACTAATTTATATACAAAAATAACGCTTATTTGCTAGTCCTTCTTTCCAGATGCTTGCAAGCATTTTATAAGGTTCCTCACTCAATAGCATGGTCAACAAGCTCCTCCATGACCTTTTCTATTGCTTCTGTAGCTATATTCATTCCTTTTACTTATGATATTTCTCATCAGATCACTTCATTTTTACTTCTAGGTGCTTAATATTGTGCCTCCTATTTATATCTAGGACCTAGAAGACCTTACTTGCTCACAGCGGGCTTTATCTGGCTGGATATAGCAATCCAATTCTTGCTTAAGCCACTCTACTAGGTATGTTTTTCCTACTACTTTTAAACAATAAATCTCCAAAGTATCATGGAAACTATGCTCTGGATATACAAGGCAAGTAATTATAAAATTAAAAGTATTTAACATTTTTTTGGGGTACTTCTAAATAATCAAAAGAACAATATATTACTTTCGATAACCTAGTATAGCAACTAAAACTATATTAATACTGCATAATTCTCTACTTTCTTCTAATCTATCTCTATGCTTATGCACACTTCCAATCATATACAGAATTCCATATTAGCCAGCGCTTTAGCCAGCTCTTACCAACTTGTAGTAGTTACCTGGATTATTCGAAAAATTGCCTGTTGAGCCGTCCGGATCGCGGGTTGCGCGATCCGGACGGAGGGCTCGGGTAAGTTCAGGATGATTTACAATCTCCGGGAACAAAAGTCTGATAACAAACTGGCTTACGAAGAAGCTCTCTGGAGCCGGTTGATTTTGACTCCCCGTATGGCGAGGTTCATCTAGAAGTAACTTAGATACAGCCCGTCGTCATCAAGGTAAAATAAATGTCAGCAGTATCAGACCTTCTTTATCATTGAGGCCAACGATGGATTGAGAATGGCTGCAGGTCGCGAGGGCCTCTCTGTGCATCATTTTATATACCCAGAGAGCCTAACATAGGAAAACAGACTACTCCAGGTGACCACTCGTTCAACGTCCTGACTACACAACAGGAAATAATCAGTGCTAAAGGTTGTATCTTGAAATACTCTTAGTAGTCATGGAATCAGAACAGTTATCGCAGCAGCATCGCAGTAATCTCGTCCTCCCTCACCGTACACGAGTAACCGGATGAAAGCAAGGGCTGGGAATGGGATATTCGAGATTCAAAGAAGCCCAAGGACAAGCTTCGACGACTTCGCATGTTGGAAGTCATCCAATACCATAACCCTAGGTAATTAGTCCAGGATGCAATCCGGCTGTTAAGATGTGCTTCATCAAATTCTGATTATTATCGAACTACTACAGGTATTACACAAATTGACGAACTTGATGGGGTCAACTGCATCCATCAAAGTTCACAGCGCGAATTTGAGCATGACAGTTCCAAACAAGGAGGATTCGATAATGAAAACAACAACCAAGTCTTCTGTAGTAATCGGGGGTAGATAGTATCGATTGATATTTCTGGATGTATATATAAAAAACGTACATTTTTCTTTTCAAAGTATTCCAGGACAGGCGGACCCCGCAGAATCGAGCCGTGGTTTCCGATACTTTCCTGAAAGCGCAGATTCCCGCGGGAACGGACAGACGAGACTCCAAGCTGGCGGAATACAGAATAGAAGGGGATCTTTTTGGAACCTGATGGAATTATGGCAGGACAACAAATTGTCCTTCAGGGCTTCGATGACAGCCGCAGAGACTACATGTAGATTTCCTAGATCCCTCCGTCCAATCTGTCCGTGTGCGAGAGAACACTATGATAGGTACAGAGTACAGAGTGCCGAGTACATATGTATGGACTCAATTTCCCGCTATGGATTGTCAACAGGCCAAAATACTGTCTGCGTAAAACCTAAGTAGTGGCATCATACCAAGTAATCATCCCCAGCCCGCCCATTAGGTTTCCTATCCAGTTCCAGGCGATGCATATTCAAAGGCGGAAGTCGGGTAGATACCCAGTTCGGCAGGTTATTCGGGAGATCCTCCAGATGAAGCAGAGGAATAACGACGGTAAGCAGCGCTCTACCTAGGTCCTGATGAGGTACCAACTTATACCTACCTGCCTTTGGAATCCACAATCTCAGTCAAGTGTCGACCTGTGTAGATATAAGGATCATTCATCACCTTTTTCCTGGCAAGTGAATGTGTTTAGGACTCTTATTATGATTATTATGATTATTGTGATGATCATTTATGCGAATCGACTTGTTTACCCCGAGTATACGGTCACAGAGTCTTCGGTGATCGATCGGAAAACAAGGCGAGGCTTAATCCCACGCACTTTCCCTTCGCTACGGCCACGCAACCCCCAGTGCCGGAGTTCGGAAATGCCGCCATAATCTCTTTCGATTCTTAGGCCCTTCGCACCAGAGTGTCCTTTCCCACTTTACTTGGCCTGGAGTTACTTGTTGGATTATGCGGTCTGCTTAATTTAAACTGGTAATCATACCATAGCGCTCTCGCTGACCTTCTCTCCGCTTCTTTTTTCTTCCCCTTGGGTTGTTCTCCTCTCTCTTCTTCTTCCCATTCATTCTTTCACATTCGTCCCTAACAAACCCCCCCCCCTCCCCCCTCCTGAATTTAGAGTCAGCGCTGGACTCGGGATTAGAGAGATCAAGGGCCGTTCCCTTTCCTCCCTTATCGCCATCCTTCCCTCTTTCTAGCCCTGCTTCACTGGCAGCGGTTTCTCTGCTTGGTCGGACCCTCTGTTTCCGCCATGGCGCAGCTCGACACCCTGGATTTGGTCGTCCTGGTGGTGCTCTTGGTTGGTAGCATTGCCTATTTTACCAAGGGCTCCCTCTGGGCTGTTGCCAAAGATCCCTATGCCTCTTCGGACGCGGCTATGAACGGGGCTGCCAAGACTGGCAAGTCCAGAGATATCATCGAGAAAATGGAGGAGACTGGCAAGAATTGTGTGATTTTCTACGGCTCCCAAACTGGAACTGCCGAGGACTACGCCTCCAGACTGGCAAAGGAAGGATCCCAGCGGTTTGGCCTCAAGACCATGGTCGCTGACCTGGAGGAATACGACTACGAGAACCTGGACCAGTTCCCCGAGGACAAGATTGTGTTCTTTGTTCTGGCTACTTATGGAGAGGGCGAACCCACCGATAACGCTGTCGAGTTTTATCAATTCATCACCGGGGAAGATACCGCATTCCAAGGGGGAGGCTCCGCCGAGGACAAGCCACTTTCCTCTTTCAAGTACGTCACTTTCGGTTTGGGTAACAACACGTATGAACACTACAATGAAATGGTTCGCCAGGTCGACGCCGCTCTCCAGAAGTACGGTGCACAACGGATTGGCTCTGCTGGTGAGGGTGACGATGGTGCTGGCACAATGGAAGAGGACTTTTTGGCTTGGAAGGAACCCATGTGGGCGGAACTCTCCAATGCCATGGGTCTGCAAGAGCGCGAGGCTGTATACGAACCGGTTTTCAACGTTACGGAGGACGACTCTCTGACCTCTGAAGATTCGTCGGTTTACCTTGGCGAGCCTACTCATGGTCACCTTGAAGGCCAGCCCAAAGGTCCTTTCTCTGCGCACAACCCCTTTATTGCCTCCATTGTCGAGTCTCGCGAGTTGTTTGCTGTCAAGGACCGCAACTGCTTGCACATGGAAATCAGTATCGCGGGCAGCAACCTTACTTATCAGACTGGTGATCACATTGCGGTTTGGCCCAACAACGCAGGCGCCGAAGTGGATCGGTTCCTCCAGGTTTTCGGTCTCGAAGACAAGCGCCACTCGGTTATTAGTATCAAGGGGATTGATGTTACGGCCAAGGTCCCCATTCCGACCCCTACCACCTACGATGCTGCGATTCGCTACTACCTGGAAGTCTGTGCACCTGTGTCCCGTCAGTTCATCGCAACCCTGGCTGCTTTTGCTCCCGATGAGGAGAGCAAGGCAGAGATCGTTCGTCTTGGCGGTGACAAGGACTATTTCCATGAGAAGATCACCAACCAGTGCTTTAACATCGCCCAGGCTCTCCAGAACATTACCTCTAAGCCGTTCGCCGGCGTTCCGTTCTCTCTGCTTATCGAAGGCCTCAACAAGCTCCAACCCCGTTACTACTCGATCTCTTCTTCTTCACTCGTCCAGAAGGATAAGATCAGCATCACCGCTGTCGTGGAATCGACTCGCTTGCCTGGTACAACCCAAGTGGTCAAGGGTGTCACCACCAACTACCTCTATGCACTCAAGCAGAAGCAGAATGGCGACCCTTCCCCCGATGCTTTTGGCTTGACTTACGAGATTTCTGGTCCCCGCAACAAGTATGATGGTATTCACGTCCCTGTCCATGTCCGACACTCGAACTTCAAGCTCCCCTCCGACCCCTCCCGACCAGTCATTATGGTTGGCCCAGGCACTGGTGTTGCTCCTTTCCGTGGTTTCATCCAGGAACGTGCAGCTTTGGCAGCCAAGGGCGAGAAAGTTGGTCCCACCGTTTTGTTCTTTGGTTGCCGTAATCGTGAGGAAGACTTCCTCTACCGGGACGAATGGAAGGTATGTATTTATTTTTCAAGTGTGATTGTAATTTGTGAGTCCTAACAATCATGCTTGCAGGTTTTCGAGGACCAACTTGGGGACTCTCTCAAGATCATCACTGCCTTCTCCCGTGAGGGTGCCGAGAAGGTCTATGTCCAGCATAGGCTCCGTGAACACGCTGAACTGGTTAGTGAGCTTCTGAAGCAGAAGGCAACCTTCTATGTCTGCGGAGATGCCGCGAACATGGCTCGTGAGGTCAACCTCGTGCTTGGCCAGATCATTGCTGCCCAGCGTGGTCTTCCTGCCGAGAAGGGCGAGGAGATGGTGAAGCATATGCGGAGCAGCGGCAGCTACCAGGAGGATGTCTGGTCATGATCTCCCGGTGCTTGCTTGTTCCCCCGTTTCATGCTATGAATTGATTTACTATTTTCATTTTCCTTTTAATTTCTCCTCATGCCCCCCCGATTGCTCTTCGCATATATACTCCGGTTTTATTGATTTATCCTGGCGTGGTTCATGTATGCCTAGTCTTTTTTTTTTTTTTTCCCCGGTCAGCCGCAACGCGAGTGATGACCTTCAAATGGATGCTATAGACGGTGATGAGGAATGTCGAAAGAAAGATATCAAAAATTCTTATGATTGGAAATTCAAGAAACATGAACATTCTGTTTCGTATGCTCTGTGTTCGATGTATTTCTTTTCTGGTCCGGCCTTGGTACATACGATTGAGCAATGTTTAGAATGAAGCAAATCATAACATATAATACACACAGTCAATAAAACAATCTCTGCAGAGTGATCTTGATAGAGTAATGTTGATATGATCCCATCTCATATTATTTATTTATTATATGTGGTTGTGGTCAGCCTCTTCGGAGTTAAAAAAAAAAAAAGGGGATCCGCAAGCAGCAGCGTCGTCATACTATGTAATGAGAGCACTGATTTATCCATCCAAAACGCGCCCGGAAGAAATCTAGTCCTCCTACAGGCAAGCTGCTTCAACAACCAGCTTATCTCCCTCCCCACTTCTTATTTTTTCTGAAGCGACCGGAGGGAGAATGCAAATTTCTATGCTGCTTTAACCTTTTTGCGATTGCCTATGCCCGTTTCCTTTCTTTCCTTGCTTTTTCCTTGGCTGGATACGACCAGCAGCTGCCGACGTGCCCTCATCATCCCCGCAGTGGCCCTTACCACTTCCAACCCTCCCAATATACGCTAGGAGCTGAGAAGTCATCGCCACTGGAAATAATGTCGTATATCGTGCCGATTCACCGGGCGAGCAGCATCCGCCATGCATTGAAGCTGCAATTTATGAAACCCGAGGAGGAGTGCTTGGTTGTTGCGTGCGTTGACGAGCCCCCCTCCCTCTCCCAGATTCATGTCCCGAATGGAAATGGAACACTCCCTCCCTCTCCCTTTGCTAACGAAAGTTGGGGGGGTGTTGGTTATAGGAAGGCGAACCAACTCGAGTTTTACTCCCTCACTCCCGACGGCCTCACCCTCGTTACATCATGCTCTATATACGCAAGGGTGACCATGCTCGCCCGCCTCCCAGCTCCGGTGAATTCACCCACGGACCATCTATTCGTCGGGACAGATCGATACAGCTACTTCACACTCTCCTGGGACAGTGGAAGAAACCAAGTACGTACGGAGCGGAATTATGTCGATATTGCGGATCCGTCTTCTCGCGAAACACAAACGGGCAGTCGGTGCTTGATCGATCCCAGTGGTCGGTTCATGACGCTGGAGGTCTACGATGGCATGATTGTGGTTGTTCCGATTATCCAGCTACCAAGTAAAAAGAGAGGCCGACAGGTTGCTCTGCCCTCTGGGCCTGATGCGCCCCAGGTGGGGGAGCTGGGGGAGCCGATAATCACGCGGATCGATGAGCTTTTTGTGCGCTCTTCTGCGTTTTTACATGTGCAGACTGCTCCACCAAGGTTGGCGCTATTGTACGAGGATAACCAGAAAAAGGTCAAGTTGAAGGTTCGGGAGTTGAAGTATAATGCGGGGGTAGGAGCGGAGTCGGAATTTGTACATTTTGCGGATTATACACAGGAGTTGGATCTTGGGGCTTCTCATTTGATCCCTGTTCCTGCTCCATTAGGTGAGATGGGCACGATACCTGGTTTGTCTTGTTTCGCTAAATGATTTCCGACAGGTGGCCTTCTTATCCTGGGCGAAACATCGCTGCAATATGTTGATGTCGATAACAACGAGATTCTCTCGCGGCCTTTGGACGAGGCAACCATTTTCGTTGCCTGGGAACAGGTCGACAGCCAGAGGTGGCTGCTTGCAGATGATTATGGAAGGCTGTTTTTTCTGATGCTGGTCTTAGATGATTCGCATACCAAAGTGGAACACTGGAAATTACATCATCTGGGAAACACATCTCGAGCTTCTGTTCTCGTCTATCTTGGGGGAGGAATCGTGTTTGTCGGATCGCATCAAGGAAATTCTCAGATTCTTCGCATTGCGGACCGGTCATTCGAAATACTGCAAACGTTGTCCAATATTGCCCCTATTCTAGACTTCACCATAATGGACCTTGGGAACCGCACAAGCGAAAGCCAGACACATGAATTTTCATCCGGCCAGGCCCGAATTGTTACTGGCTCCGGCGCCTTTGATGATGGTACTCTCAGAAGTGTGCGCAGTGGGGTCGGGATGGAAGAGCTGGGTGTTCTAGGTGATATGGAGCATATCACAGACCTTTGGGGCCTGCAAGCCGAGTCAAAGGATAACTTCCTGGACACCCTTCTGGTCACATTTGTGGATGAGACGAGAGTGTTCCGGTTTAGTCCCGATGGCGAAGTCGAAGAGTTGGAAAGCTTTCTAGGACTCAGTCTTTCGGAGAATACGCTTCTCGCCGCCAATTTACCTAACGGGAGAATTCTACAAGTTACTGAACAAAGAGTTCTTATTGCGGATATCGAGGGTGAAATGACTGTGTATGAATGGACGCCGCCGAATCAGCTGATCATCACGGCGGCTTCTTCCAATGATGACATGATCGTTCTTGTTATTGGCGGTGAATTGGTAACTGTACTGGATGTTCGGAATGAAGCTCAGGTGGTGGTGCAGAAAGACTTCGGGGCGGATAACCAGATCTCGGGCGTCACATTACCGTCGTCGCCAACGGAGGTCTGCATTGTTGGATTTCCTCAACTAGCCAAAGTTTCTGTGCTGAGACTCAAGGATTTGCAAGAGATTAATACAACCCTACTCGGCCCGGCCGGTGAGGCATTCCCACGCTCTGTTCTTGTTGCTAATGTGCTTGTGGATAGTCCGCCCACGCTCTTCATTTCAATGGCGGATGGTAGCGTTATCACGTACAATTACAATATTAACGATCGCTCTCTAACAAGCATGACCAAACTTATCCTTGGATCCGAGCAGCCGAGCTTCAAGAAACTACCGAGAGGTGATGGACTGTATAATGTCTTTGCCACATGCGAGAATCCGAGCTTAATCTATGGATCCGACGGCCGCATTATCTACTCTGCCGTCAACTCCGAAGGAGCCTCGCGCATATGCCATTTCAACTCAGAGGCATATCCCGGATCGATCGCAGTCGCCACGGCCCGTGAGTTGAAGATTGCCTTGGTAGACAAGGAAAGGACGACGCAGATCCAAACACTCCCGATCGCCGCTACTGTCCGGCGGGTCGCGTACTCTCCTTCTGAGAAGGCCTTTGGTATCGGCACAATAGCACGTAAACTGAAGAACGGAGCAGAAATTGTCACGAGTCAGTTTGTTCTGGCCGATGAGATCTTATTCCGCCGCCTTGACTCCTATGACATGCACAGCGAAGAGATCGTGGAAAGCGCAATCCGGGCAGAGTTTCCAGCCGCCAAGGATGAAAACGGGCGGGACACGCACCCTGCGAAGGACCGGTTCATTGTCGGTACCGCCGATCTTGACGAGGACGCGGACACGCCTCGAGGGCGTATTCTCATATTTGAGGTTGATAATGGCCGGAAACTTGCCCAAGTCGCCAATCTATCTGTCCGAGGAGCATGTCGGGCCCTCGCAATGATGGGTGATAAAATTGTCGCCGCACTTGTTAAAACGGTACGTATCGCGTAGATTTTTTATTCCGCGTGTTTTATCATCTATCTAACCTTCTCCTCAGGTCGTCGTGTACAAAGTGATACATACATTTAGCGGGATAAAGCTCGAGAAACTCGCCAGTTACAGGACATCTACCGCACCAGTGGACGTAACGGTATCCGGCAACACAATCGCCATTTCTGATCTCATGAAAAGTGTATGCATCGTGGAATATGAGGAAGGCGAAAATGGCCTCCCCGATAAGCTTACGGAAGTGGCCCGCCATTTCCAAACTGTCTGGGGGACAGGCGTAGCCTCTATCGCACCGGATACTTTCCTCGAAAGCGATGCAGAAGGTAATCTGATTATGCTTCGCCGCAACCGCTCAGGAGTTGAAGAAGATGATAAGCGTAGGCTAGAGGTAACGGGTGAGATTTCGCTAGGCGAAATGGTCAATCGTATCCGGCCCGTTAATATCCAGCAACTTCCCGGTGCAACTGTCATACCTAGAGCTTTCCTTGGAACAGTAAGTTGGGTCACAGGCCATCATTTCCTCAACACCTTGCACTAATCTAACCCATGTATAGGTCGAAGGCTCTATCTATCTGTTCGCCATGATCAACCCTGAACATCAAGACTTCTTAATGCGCTTACAGGCCACAATGGCCGGGAAAGTCGACTCTCTGGGCGGCATCTCGTTCAACGAATTCCGTGGCCTCCGAACCATGACCCGCGAAGCGAAGGAGCCATATCGTTTCGTGGACGGAGAACTTATTGAGCGGTTCCTTGGTTGTGATCCGAGCGTGCAGCAGGAAATTGTCGATATGGTCGGTGTGATGGATGTTGAAGAAGTCAAGCTTATGATAGAAGCTCTGAGGAGATTACACTAGAATTTGGCTTGGTTCACCATCATCATCATCATCATCATCATCGCTTTTTTTTTTTTTTGGCTTGTTCTTTGCCTCCTTCACTTTCGAATTTGTAGTATTGATGTACAGAGGTTATGAGAACATGAATGAAGTTTCAACACCTATTCTTGGATGATTGGTAGAGATGTGGATTGACAGGATTAATGATTTTGAATATCTATATATTTAACTTTTGCCGAGCACAACGTTGTATAGGACTTGTTTAATAGTAAATCTGAAACGGGGGGAGGGTGGTACTAGTAGCTGGTAGCAGTGACATTTCTTGTCTCTCTCAAGCCGTCTCGCACTGTGCGTGGGTAGTGGACTAAAACACATACATCAAAGTTATACATAAGAGACGAAGAACAAAACAGAGGAAACGACCCAAGAGAGAAAAGCTGCGCCAGAAACACACACACACACACAGAGAGAGAGAGAGAGACAGACAGACAGACACACAGGCAAGGGGGGTAAAATTAAGCCTGATTCTTCTTCTCGCCTTCTCCCTCAGAGTCACTCCAATCCAACAACTCCATAATCTGGTCCTCGGACAACTTCTCGCCATCCCGCTCCGCAGACTCCCTCTCCAAATTCTTGCGATGCTTCTTCATCCTCTTTCTCGCGTTCTTCCCCCACTCCGGCACCCCACTCGCAGCCGCAAACTCCTCTGCATCCTCCTCGATCTCGTCATCCGTGTTCTCCACCTCCCCTAGCACCTTACCCCCCTCCGCGGCACCAGCACCGCGCAGCGCATTCGGCGAAACCTTTGCCTTCTTCTTCTTCCCCGCGGCAGCGGCCTTGGCGCGCTCCTTCTCCTGTTGTTTCTTGCGGTCCCGGTCATGCATCTTCTTGAATAAAGCTTCGATGTAGGGACGGATAAGGATGTAGCCGACAACAGAGAGGGCGACCTTTGTCCATCGATTGACGCTAACTTCCGCGAAGGAGTTGTAGAAGTTTGTGCAGAAGCGGCGGATGATCGTTTCGAAGAATGTGTACAGTTGGCTGAAGAAGTCGTTTAGGGAGTCGGAGATCACGGCCGCGGCATCGTCGGGGGATACCATTGTGGCTTTCTTGTTTTCTGTTTCTCTTTCTTCTTATTTTTTCTTTCTTTCTCTCTCTCTCTGGTCCCCCGCAAGGGCGCCGGTTATGGTTTCGTGGGGGAGGTTGGGATGTAGTGGGAAGGTGTGTCAGGAAGAAAGTTGAGGTAGAGGTAGGTAGATGGGAAGAAAAGAATGCGGTAGGGTAGACCAATCAACCGGCTAGCTCGGTGGAAAGCTACAAGTGCTTGGTTTGTCCTGTGAGATCCCAATTTATAGAAGTGGGTAAGTAGGTAGACTTTTCTTTTCTTTTCTTTTCCTTTCCTTTCTTTTCTCTGAGGTTTAGATAAGGAGAAAGCACGAGATGAGGCTTTTTTTTTTTGCCTTGCTGGAAACATCCGAATATGGAAATTTCCTTTATGGGTTTAGTGCCGTAGGGACGGAAAAGCTATTTTCCCGGGTTACAGCTTCAGCCAATCAGCGCTGTCCGGTCTCTTGTTCGTGTTGCAGACGCGTCCCACGGTCTGAGATGCGCGCCTTCTTCAGACGACGAGCTGAGAGTATACAGGTGGAAATATACCTACCTGGCGACTTTGCAACGACATACGTATTGTGGACTGCCTTCTTTAACTGTGGTTCCTACCAGAATGGACCAGAATGAGGATGCGGGCCTCGAGGAGGTATTTAGTACCATACCCTTTGCGCCAGGTTTTACTTCAGACTAACTCTTCCCAGCGCTTGAAATCTGCTCTTTGGTTGTCCATTGGAAAAATTGTGGACGAGGAAACTATTAAACTTGGTATCAATGCGACTCCACAATTTATTGGGGCCTTGACGGAACTTGTCTGGGTACAGATAGGTATGACTTTCTCAAGTACCTCCCAAGAGGACGGTCGTCGTGATGTTTCCCTGCGCGGGACTCTCGAGGGAAAACGATCCGATCCTATTTAGAAGCTCGCTGCTTGGATTCAGCGGACCTGTTTTCTGCCCTCTAGGCTTTGATTCCGCGCGTGACTTTTGCTGATTCCAATGCCTGATCTGATACAGAGACAGCCAGCCAGGATCTTGAGGCCTTTGCAAAGTAAGTGGTCCTAAGTTATATGGGATATTTTTTTTTTCACGTTTCTGATGGGCTGGATTTGGACTAGACACGCTGGTCGGTCGACAATCAATGTATCGGACGTAATGATGCTTGCACGCCGGAACGAGGGCCTGGAGTCTATTCTACGTGCTTTCGTGGAGCAGCAACATGACCAGGATGCTTGAGTGTGGAGGTTCTGCTCTCATATCAAGAATCATTATGCTGCTATTATTGGGTTACATGCAATATCATGAACGTGCATGATTGGTGGGTTGATACCTGGTATATCCAACAGAGCACAATTTCCAACAGTGAGTGGGTAATTTTTTTTTTTTATTCAATTTCTATTTTTTGTAACTGATAATGTACTTAGCCCTATGCGGCGTGGATGAAATCAGCCAAGAACAACATGACGCCACCGTATACATAGCCCTACAGAATCGCTATTCAGGATACACAGGTTCCCATGCCAGCCAAGCATTGCAGCCAAAAGGGACTTTCGATGAGGATTTTTGTTGAAGATGGATCGGCTCAGTCTCCGAGTGTGACCTGCAGGCTGCAGTTGATGACTCTGGGCGGTGCTTCTATGTACAAGTGAATTCGCTGATATTCCCACATCCCAACACCAGGGAAAGACAGCCAGAAGGCTTGTCTGATGAAGCATGGATATTATATTATAACTGATGGTCAGAGGTGACTGCCAGCCATGGCTATTCAACGTCACCTCAACATCGGCACTGTTGCAGACGTTATAATGAGATAACATAGTGAAGACATTATTTAAACCAAGGGCATGTTGTTTAGGAACAAAGTACTATATAGGGTTTGAAACCAATTAAAATGTTACACAGTCGGCTTTCTCTTTCAAATATTGTTTCCTACAACGTAACAACTCTGCAAGCAATGCTGCTCGAGAGTAGTTCGCTTCCATGGGGCCACAGGATATACGTGCGGATGAGATCGGGGAGTCTGTCTGTGGAAAGGGCCACGTGAAGATAGGATTCTTAAAGATCAAGTGATAGCTGTGGGCTGATTACATTGAGCGATTTAGTTGCGACCTGCGTTTGTTGGAATCTGTGAGAGTGGCACGTCAGGAAGTCAGCAACCGCTTTCAAATCTCAATTGATCCTTAGTCTTGACTTTGATAATGACGACACCTCACTTTTCTACTATCTTTTCCCTGTAGACACTGCCCGGACATACCTGCCATCAAATTGAGTGCCGAATGTGGTTGCAGCACAGCCAACGACGATTACCTAAGCTGGATGACTAACATATAGGGCTGTGTGCCAAGATATAGTGGGGCGACTGTGGCGGTGTGAACTTTGTTATAATTGGAATATTCGAGCGGCTAGCCCCATCTAGTGTAGCGCCACTACCAAACCAGCCAATTGTATTACTTTTTGTCTCTGGTCATGGGTGTCATGACATCATGTGGGGCGGAGGCTGGTGTGGCTTGTAATACCCAACTACTCCGTACGTATTTCCAAGTACTACTACCAACTTTTGTCGCCATCCGTGGATCCTCGCTCGAGAATTGTGTGGGAAGCAAAGTGGATGGCGCCTCTCGAGCGGCCTGTCATAGTGGTCCGAAGCCGCTGCACTGGCCTGGCCCACCAAAATGTCCCCACTGCTCTGCTTGTTATGACACCTTTTTGGTCTCCTGGGGGTCTGGGACGGTGAAAAGGGTAATTTTGCTGCCTTCGACTTGTGTCCGGATATTGCAGACTCTTCCCCCGGGCTGTACTGTTTAAATCTCTTTAATCAGGACCCTTTGCCATTCTTCTGAACACACACTACGCTCTTGAAATTCTCTGGTTTTTTTCGAGACTTTTTTTACTGGCATTTCTATTTCCTCCTACCATCCGTTAGCATGGGTATTGGTGGCCCTATTATCCGTTTCTTCAACCTCGCCATTCGGGCTCTCCAGTTTATTGATGCCGCTGTCATCCTAGGAATCTTTTCCTATTTCCTCGCCATCCTATCTAAGCATGACCAGTCTATTCCTCAATGGATTAGAGCAGTGGAGGGTCTCTCCGGAGCAGCAGCCCTCTATGCGCTCCTGGCGACCCTCTTCACCTGCGTCTTGGGAGGCGTCAGCTTCTTCGCCTTCCTGGGTATCGTTCTCGATGTGTGCTTCATCGGAGCGATGATTGCCATCGCCATTATGACCCGCGACGGAACCCAAAGTTGCTCTGGTACCGTCAACACCCCTCTGGGAACTGGGGCTAGTGATGCCGACTCTGCATCCAAAGTAAGCTTTGGATTCGCCTGTAGACTTGAAAAGGTTGCATTTGCTGTCTCCATCATCGGAATGTGCGTATTTCCCCCCCCCCCCCCCCAACCCCTCCTTCTATATATAGATTGTTAACATTTCAACTTTAAAGTTTCTTCTTTCTCATCTCCA
The DNA here is from genome assembly GCF_002846915.1 of Aspergillus ochraceoroseus IBT 24754. Lineage (NCBI taxonomy): Eukaryota > Fungi > Ascomycota > Eurotiomycetes > Eurotiales > Aspergillaceae > Aspergillus > Aspergillus ochraceoroseus. The sequence goes on along the minus strand of NW_024468477.1, from coordinate 3,004,111 downwards.
TATTCCTCCAATATCTTCTCGCCCGTCACCACAAGCGCGAGAAGCGTTTCGGACCCTCCCCAGCAAACGGATACACATACGGAACCCAACGCCGGGGCTTCTGGCGCCGCAACAAGAACAGCCCGGACAACGCCAGCGGAGATGACATTCTCCCAACCCATCCCACCCCAAACGAGCTTGAAAAGAACGGGTTCTTTAGCCGTGGCTATTTCTCGCGCAAGAATGACCCGTCCACTCAGGCTACAACCCGCTACGGCAACTCTGCGTACACGGGCAACTACTAAGAATGAAGTACCTTTCCCACCTAAAAAAAAAAAAAAAAAAAAAACCGGGATAATGCTTGCGGAGGCTTTCTATGACTGAATGCAATGATCGATACTAATTAATGAGCACGAGATATGGGATCTTTTCTTCTTTGTATAGTATTATTTGTGTTTCGCAGGTTTTATTATTATTTGTTTTTAATAATGAACACGATGAACTTTGATACTCTCTATTAGGATATTCTGCCCTTTACAAAAGCCTGTCTAGCTGTATATATAGAGCTGGCCACTGGAAGTTGTCTTGAACATCCCAACACTAACTGTATAGATATGTTGGGCATGGGTAATAGAATAGTCCTTTATTTAGGCAAGCAGAGGTAAGTCGTACACGAATACCTGTTCATACAGAGAGCCTATAGTGAAAGCATATCATTGTCTGAATTAATCTAAATTACTTAAAAACTATCCGTGTACAGGTCATGAGTAAAAGGCCTATACTATAACCTAACGAAAGCCTAATAGTGAAAAAAAAAATTCTCAAAGGTGTCAAGAGGAAAAAGCAAAGGGGGGGACAGAACTAGGGACACAACATAGACAAGGGGGGTTTTGGGGGGGGGGGGGGGGGGAAACAAGCCTGGGCATCATAAAGGGACTCGCACCGGGCGAGAAAAGTACAAAGAACGGGATACATGAGTCGTGACAGACAAAGGACAGATATAACTATTGTACGCTGCAAGTATCGCACAGCATACAGCACAGAAACACAAATCTTTATTTATTTGTTCAGTTTTTTTAAGGAAGGCGGTGCATCGCCCCGTGCATACAGTGGGTTCCAGCTGCGACGTTGCCCATGTGGATGGGAGAACCTTCGCTGCAGAGGGACCAACTCAGACCGTCTGCTGAACAGATAATCGTTCCGGAAACGCAGGGCTCCTCCGTGGGTCTGTGGAAAGGCACCTCAGGATATAAGGTGGGAACGGTGCGATCGTATGACGGAAGGACCGCTGATGAGGGGACGTTGGAAGCCACGGCAGAGGAGGATGTTGGGGAGGGTGCAGAGATCAACGGTTGGGATGAAGTCATGGGAGAGTGTGTGGTTGCGGAGGTGCTGTTCGAGCTAGGGCTCGAGCTAGAACTGGAGGCGGTGCCTGAAGTGGAAGTACTGGAGGAAGTTGACGACGAGTTGGGAGACTTCGCACTACCTCCTAGGAAAGGAGCAGAGCCAGAACATTGATAGCCTTGGCCGCTCAGACTTCCTTCTGGCGAGGGACCCGGAAGAGGGAAGTTGACTTCCTGGCCTTCGATTGTTTTGCACTGTCCAGGTCCGTTGATATTCGCCTCAAACATGGGTGGGAGGCTGCTGAATGCGTCACGACGCGAGATGGAGGTGAATCCCTCTTGACCCTGACTACTCCCTCCCACAGTGACTTGGGCACAGTTCATGTACATCTCACGGTTGCCAACCTTATTGAACCAGCTCCAGGCCAGGAGAGCCTCGCCAGATGGAGCGTCTGCAGGGACTGTGAACTTGTAACTGCTCTGTAACGGGCATCCACCAAGCATGGAATGAATGACCTGGAATGTCTTGCCCTTATCGTAGGAGAGAGAGACTTGGCATGAGCCTCCTCCATGCGTGGCACTTCCCTCAAGTTCGAGGTCGTATGATTGCCCGGGGCTATAGCTCGCCACAGAGTTGAACGCATCATTGTGGTAACCTTTGCAAGGGAAGTTTGATCCGTCAGTTGCAAGAGGGTTCGTGTATGAGTAGTCCTTTTCACCAGTTGCATTTTTGTTTAATGGGCTCCGAATTGGATATGGTTTCGCCATCTGGATATGTCCATAAGCGTGCGAAGCCAACAAGGCACAGCTAAGCAGGAATCCCTTCATCATGGCTGTGGTTATAGAGAATTTTGGCTGAAGATGTTGAAGAAGCACCAGGCTCTGTAAACAGGAAAGAAATCTGCATGCAGGGAGAAGTTAGATTCGGAGTCAGACCTATCTGGGTCCCCATATAAACCCCCATCTGTAGTTATAACACAAGAGAACATACCTGGAGTCACTTTGCCAGTGAAGAGGTAATCATTCGCAGCTCTGCCGTATAATTATAAGCAGGAATTATGACAATACAACAGCAACACAAGTCCAGTGGTCTCCAGTCACTAGACAGAGATTGAAGGAGAAGCCTGGTACCACAGGTTTGCCAACACCCATGGCTTAAGTATTCTTGGATTATTGGTATGTTGCAGAAAATCTCCTTGTTTCCCCCCAAAGTACATACCATGTTACAAGCTTCCAGCTCAGGATTTCTGGTTCCTGAGCGATCCTTATCTCGCGAGGAATGCTGCTATAAATGGTATAAACGGAGGACGTAGCAATGTAGGAGACCATGCCATGCCATTGTCACGAATTCTGGAGCAGATTGAGCCGGGGAAACACATTTTGGTCGCTCGCATGTTATTGGGAGTCCATAATAGCCCATATTTGAAAATAATCTTATTCCCCTCGCTGACATGCCTCATCTGAATGGGAGGAGCCATGTCCTTCAAGAGGCCATTCAACATAGCGTGTCTACTAGGACAAGAGGACGACAGTCAGCAAAATATACCACTAATTAAGAGACAATATCAGTACTAATTCAAAAATACTGCACTTGGATTATTATCGATGAAACAAAGTCAAGAGGAGATGGAGATGAAACTTTTCCAGGAATCTGATTGTTGTACTACTTGGAAGTTGTAAGTCGGGAGGTACTTTTTAGATGATCACCACCAGAAGTTCCAGGCTTCTCTTGGGTTTCCGCCCATAATTATCGAACCTAACACGAACCGTTATTCATTATTATCCCTCGCGTCTGTCAGCTCACGTCTTTCACCTGTTCTCTTCCTCTCTTCTCCTTGATCAACCTCATCCCTGAGATCGCGTCTCTACTCGACTTGTTATTGTGCTCAACATGGTGCTCTGGGGACACCAGAGGCCTAACTACCCCGTGTCAACCCAACTCAACACTCGCTCCCTTTCCCTTCTTTGACCTCCAATACTCTGCTGGATGTTTTTGCGATCTTTTTACCAGCAGAGGTTCGCTCGCGCCTTTCCCCTCCAACATGCCGCATGTTTCCACAGCGCCGTGGAATTCGGCCCACCGTTCCGTGTCTCTTGCCACGCCTGTCTGCCTCCACGGTCTTGGATGACTCGCCTGGTTACTGTGGCGATCTCGACTTCTGCCTCTGGAATTCGCTCGCAAAATCGGGTTCCTAGCGTGGTTGCTGGTGCATCACATTCCCCTGCGGGGCGATCGGCATCGAGGCTTGCGACTACATCGCTGACGACATTGCCCCGTTGGAGACAATTTTCGACAGGTTTGTCCGCTTTATCCCAAGTTGCCGAAGCTATTTCACTAGAAACGCGACCTGGATTCGCGGACGCGCAGCTTGACGAATCTAGGCACGCCGCTGAGAAATTGTTCATGTGCCACCCTATTGGACAAATAGACGACATGCCAATGGATCCTGAGTTGGACGAGGACGTGCCAGCCGCTGCCGAAGAGCTCCAGGAAGCTCTTTCGCGACCCCCGCCTGTGAATAGCAGTTACCTACCCCTCCCGTGGAAAGGAAGGTTGGGCTATGTGAGTTCCCCGCTGAAAATTGGATTGCCGGAGTGATCGTTGTCTAATGGAACATACTCTCCGAAAATAGGCCTGCTTGAACACATACCTTCGATACTCAAACCCACCTGTCTTTTGTTCCCGTACCTGTCGTATATCTTCCATCCTCGAAAATCGCCACCCTCTTTTGGACCCCTCACAACCACCTCATCCAACGAAGAACCGGCCGGACCGGACTAAAGCACCCGATGTTGCACGGGGTCAGGCGTACGTGGAGTCCCTGGGACTTGCTAACGCTCGCGATTTGGTCAAACTACTGCGCTGGAATGAACGGTATGGAATCAAGTTTATGCGGCTGAGTAGCGAGATGTTTCCCTTTGCAAGTCACAAAGAGTATGGCTATAAGCTCGCGCCATTTGCCTCTGAGGTTCTCGCAGATGCTGGCCGTGTGATCGCAGAGCTTGGCCATCGGGTGAGTGTGCACCCGGGTCAGTTTACCCAATTGGGCTCTCCTAGGGTGGAAGTTGTGGAGAGCTCGTATCGTGACTTGGAGTATCACTCTGAGATGCTGCAACTTCTTCGACTACCGCCACAGCAAGATCGAGATGCAGCCATGATTCTCCATATGGGTGGGGTATTTGGTGATAAACAAGCAACCTTGGACAGATTTCGAGAGAATTACCAGAAACTGTCCCCAGACATTAAGAATCGTCTGGTTCTGGAAAACGACGATGTGAGCTGGTCGGTACATGATTTGTTGCCGATATGTGAAGAGCTGAATATTCCGCTCGTCCTGGACTTCCACCACCATAACATTATATTCGACTCAACACAAATGCGCGAGGGCACTCTCGACATCATGAATCTGTTTGACCGGATCAAGGCTACCTGGACCCGGAAAAATATTACTCAGAAGATGCATTATTCAGAACCTGTCTCGTCTGCGATCACGAACAGCCAACGTCGGAAGCATAGTGATCGTGTCGTAACCCTTCCTCCATGTGATCCTACCATGGATTTGATGATCGAAGCCAAGGACAAGGAGCAGGCTGTGTTTCAATTGATTAGGGTATTTAAACTTCCCGGACATGACCTATTCAACAACATGACCCCGTACGTGCGTACGGATGAGAATAAGCCATTCAAACCTCCGCGCAAATCTCCCAAGAAGAATGGTGGATTTGTTGACCTCGAGGGTCAAGTACCCCCGGCAAAGACTGTTCTGGAGGAAGAGGTTGGCATGGGTGGTCCAGAGGGAAGGGTATATTGGCCTCCAGGCATGGAAGAATGGCTTCGGCCCAAGAAGACAGCACGAGGGAAAGCGCCGCGATCTCTACAACAGGCTCAGAGCTCGGAGCAGATAGACCCTGAGAACGGAGATATCATCACTCCACCCGTCTCAAAGACTACTCAAGGGGCTGAGCGCTCAGCAAGTCCAAAGAACCCATCAAGCAGAAAGCGCAAAGCTCCTCCAATTGCATCTACGCCATCCGCTTCGGATACAGAGCTGTTGAATCCTGATGAATTGCCCAATCTCACCCGATCTCAAACCAAAGGCCGCCGTCGAAGCCAACGAACCAAGACGGTGAATTATGCCGAAGATAGTGAATCGATGTAAAACGTTTGGGACGATAGATTTGGATATACTTCGTCGCCTGTTCTGGAGGCTTTCTGCAATTTCTTATGTACGATAGCACTCTCTATATAAATATCCCATCCTATCTCCCGTGGCTAGAGCGCGTGCGTTAAATAGTAAATAAACCAACACCGACTTCCGGGCCACTACTCCGCTAAACGTCACCCAAGTCGGCTCCCCCACAAGAGGTTTTGTCCTGCATCAGTGCATCTTCCCTGACGAGAATCAGCACCAGGCAGTGTTGTTCCTGGTAAATCATTCTGATTCGTGATTACCACATGCACTCCACACTTAATCAAGACGACTTCTGAGTGATATTGTCCTCGGTTCGTGGATAGTTATTCATTCCCCTGGCTGACCTCCGTTCACTGCTCTGAATTCCCGTCGCTTCCATCACAATCACCAACCATCTGGAAACCTGCATTTAACCTAGTTTATTAAGTTAGATACGCATGATCTGATAGGATTTTTTTTTTCTTTCTACATCCACGACGACGATTAAAACACTGGCTCCGAAACAGTTTTTCCGCAGTCGCTGGTGCCTCTCCCCGCCGACCTCCGTGAAGTGGCCGGTCCCCTACCAGCCCTTTCCTTCCCTTCGTCATTTCCCAAGTCGAGATCCGGAATCCGGCCGAGGGAAGATTTCCCGCTTTCTCCGCGTGCTCTTCGGGCCATACGCAAGTCACCGTGCCCGACTACGCCTGTGGGATTTCCGTTACGAGACCCTCCCCGCGGTTCGGCATCGGGCGCAGGCAACAGTTTATCGCGCTATCCTCCAGCGACAGGTACGACTTGCACAAAGATCTCAACCGGGAAAACTAGGACTTGCAGGGTTCCTTGTTGGACGGAGGCGACGGCTCAGGGGGACGAGCGGCTTTGTTGGGGGACTGCTGGCGCCGTTTGAAAAGGCAGCACGCACGGCTGGGAAGGCGCCAGGTGGTAGTGGTGGCGGCGGTGGTGCGAAGGCACAGAAAAACTCGATGTCGGAATACGACTCTCCGACTTCTTCTTCAACATGGGGTTCTGGGAGTGGCGTGGGACGGGAGCGGGGGGCTCGCCGCAAGAAGGTTTTCGAGTATTTGAAAGCGGCTAATGAGTTGCGTCAATCGTATACGGCGCAGTGGTCCGCTCAACGGAGTGGTATGCGCGATTACAGCGAGGACTATTTCAACACGCCTGGCGCGTTTCCTGATGTCGAAATCGCGCGAGCTGGGGACGAGGAGATGGTGATATTTCCTAGTTATGCAAGACGCTTGGTTAAGCACAAGGCGACAGATGCATCTTTCAGACAGCGAAGAGGGTCGAATTCTACGATTGACGAGTATCGTGGGATTTCCGATGAACGGGAACCGGGGTTGGCAGAGTGGGAGGAGTTTGAGGATGAGAATGCTGTTGTTGCCGTCGACGTTCGTGGCTGGGTCTATGCACCCAACCGTGGGCCGATGACTCGAAAGCACCGTCTAGCCATTGCTCTTGCTCGAAAATTGAGCGGTATACCGGCTCCGACTAACCCTCCACCTGATGCTGAGGGGTCTAATCAAGATGGAGATCGCCTTCCTAAGTTGACAGAGAAAAGGGAACAGGACCTTGTTGATACGGAAGCTCAATCCATCATCAAAAATGTTGAAAAGGGAAATGAACTGGGTTGGAAAGGTGCTCAGCCAGACGAGCTGGATGAGGATCCTGCTGCCCCCGGGCGTCCGCAGCGAACACCCACGATGTCGTCGTCTGTTGAGTCTGTACAACTGACAAAAGACGAGATCTCTGTCGCAAACGCCCATCTTATGGAGCGAATGCGTCCTTTCCTAACAACCCCAATGACTGGTATGGGGGTTACTGTCTTCTTCTTTAACGACAATAAGAGCCAGTCAAGGAATATCTTAACCAATGAGTCGGGGCATTTTTCTCTAAGGGCGTCGCTGCCTTTCGTTCCGACTCACGTTCGCATACTGGCATCGGAAGAGCTTTCAGCGGTGAAAGACATCCAAGTAATTGAACCAACAGGCGTCAGCCTCATAAGTGACATTGATGATACAGTAAAACATTCTGCCATCACCAGTGGGGCCAAGGAGATTTTTCGAAATGTCTTTATCCGCGAGCTGGGGGAGCTCAAAATTGATGGCGTTGCCGACTGGTATCATAGTCTTGTCGACTTGGGCGTCCAGGTCCACTATGTATCTAATGCGCCATGGCAGCTCTACCCTCTATTGGAGCGCTACTTCAAGCTAGTTGAACTTCCTCCTGGCTCATTCCACCTGAAGCAATACAGCGGGATGCTCCAGGGGATTTTTGAGCCCACGGTAGAAAAGAAGAAGGGCACTCTGGAGCAAATCTTCAGGGACTTTCCGGAGCGCAAGTTTATCTTAGTTGGGGATAGTGGCGAAGCTGACCTTGAGGCATACACGGATATTGTGATGGCAAACCCGGGCAGAGTTTTAGGGGTGTTTATTCGTGATATCACTACGCCAGAGAGAAAGAAATTCTTTGAAACGTCCATGGACCACCTCGAAAATACTTCAACTCGAAGCCGCAGCACCCCTGAACTTATGGATCATTCTGATACCATGGCAAATCGGCCTACGCTACCACCCCGTCCACCGCGCGTACCGTCAGAGCCAGGCCCAGAGACCAAATCTCTGGAAAGCATGGACCTGATCGATCTTTCGGATGAAGCACCTCAGGAACCCCCCGCCCCTACTTCCGAGAAACTGGCTATTACACGCACACCGCCAACCATACCTTCGAAACCTTCTTCATTACGCTCAGTTACCAACACCAATGATATAGTAGACAAAACCTCCCCAGCTTCAACAACAATGGATGCCATTAAGCGCAAGCCGGCGCCTCCTATACCGAGGCGACTTCCGTCTGAGTCCAATTGCTCGTCGCAGCCAAGGGAATCCGCAGCACGGTATTCCCCATCAGGCGCCTTAACGGGAGCGGCTTCCGGAAGTGATGAGAGAACAGGTGTAAAGATCCTTGCAAGCCAATTGCCTAGTCGTACTCGACCTGCAGAATCTCTAGAAGCCAGCGATTGTGGCACCCGAGTCTCTAAACAGCCACCACCCCCTCCCCCGCCTCGTCGATCTAACACCGGGTCGTTAGTCATGAGCTCCAACTCCTCAGGATCGAACATAAGGCCTTTAACTCCTCAACGGCAACAATCCCTGTCTTTTGAGCCCACCACTACGTCACCATCTTCATTATCGACGCGCCAAGATTGGCCTCCTCCGCCGAGGAGCGCTCTCCGATCAACTGCGTCAAATCCCGATGTTTACTCGCCATCTCGCAGAGGGTCCATGAATTCGTCAGCGAATCCTCCAGCCCCCTTACCAAACAAACGGGAGGAGTTGTGGCGAAGGCGCTGGGAGAGAGCCACTGCGATTTTGGGAGATCGCGGAGTGGTCTTGAGCAGTTGGCGCGTAGGAAAGGATGCGCAAGATGTTAGTCTATGGTTGGTTAAGGATGCGTTGAAGGATATGAAAGGAGACCAGCCAGCCAGTCCAACCTGCAGATGAGAAAGGAAAGGAGATATGCCATCATGACCAATGACGAACCTTGGCATTGTACAATGACTCAACGAGCTTACCATAGGATACACTACACTTTATGTAAATATTGCTGAAGAAATGGATTGAAGGTTTTGGAAGAGTGCATTTAGCAAGTCTGAATTAGAACAACGAAAGAGAGAAAGGGAAGAAAAGAAATCGACTCCATGATCCTTATTTAGGTTCCCCATGTGGATTATCTGAAACCCATAGATAGATAATACATAATAGTTAGACGGCCCGTGGTTTAGCAACCAGTAACTAACCCCTAGTGAACAACAATAATTCTGTTCTACCTGGCCACCGCGTAATTTAGGCATATAGCTATTATATATAAGACTGCATTCCAAGTTCATATATGCAATATAATAATATATATTGAGAAGAGATCACATGTCACATGTAGGAATTCTAAGCTACATGACACGGCAAAAGAAAAACAAGAAAGCGAACAAGCAAAACAAAAATCTTTCTAGCTTCACTTTTAACAGTCCACATCTAGAAGCCAGCAACAACGGCTTCCATTATAGCGAACGGACGATTTCTTCAATCGCCCGCCCAATATCAGTCACGAGTTGCTTCACTTCTTCCTCTGTGAGGATCCCGCCCTCTGCGCGAACACCGAAACCAATCGTATTGGTTTTAGGATCAGGTCCAATGTCAATGAAGACATTCTGATCCGATAGGAAAGAAGCGTCTAGGGCGCTCACGGAGGTGGGTGGTGAATCAGGTAGAGGCTCGGTGGGGATAAAATCCGTTGGGACGCCGATGCGCAAAGGCAAGAACAGCCCGTCCTCGTCGCCATCCAACTCTGACTTTGGAGTGACGTCCTTGGTGGATGGGATGGAGTTTTGCATCCAGAGCAGATTGACCCATGTGTTGAATAATGGAGCCCCAGGCGTTTGGGTGTTTACCCAGTGAAGGACGTCACGTAGAGAGCTTTGTTCGTAGGAAACTCGTTCCGCAAGGGAAGACTGGATTGCTCGGGCTTGTTCTAGGAGGTGGCTGTCCTGCGTGGCATTTGGGACCACGAATGGGTTCACGTTCAGACAAGGTCCAGAGAGTTTTTCGATGTTGTTAAACGAGGCAGATCTTCCGGTTTGATATAACCCCATTACTGGGCTTTTGACCCCCGTAGACTGTGCGATGCAGCGGCCCACGGCGAGAAGAACAACGGTTTGGAGGCTCAAACCAGCTGAGCGGCATTCTGTCTCTAGCTGAGCAAGGTTTTTGACCTTTTCCCACACACCCACGAATAGTTGATCGGGGACTGGCTCTGTCGGCTGTGTAGTGGATTTGATGAAGGTGGGTTCCACATTCCTCAGTGCAGATGTCCAATATGCCTTTTCATTAAGCTCCCGAAGAGTGAGTAGTGAAAAATTAACGAAAGCAGGGAAGTCAAGGTTGCTGTCCAACGGCTGGTTGCGGTAAAGTTTGCCTAGCTCGGACACGAACATAGGCATTGTCCAGGCATCGTACAGGGCGTGGTTGAGGAATAGAATAATGCCATCACTATCAGCAGCCTTGAGAAGTCGAAGACGAACGGGTGGAGTAAACAGTGAAGAGGGACGCAATGCTTCCTCTCGAGCTTGCTCCTTCGCAACTTCCCCGATCAATTTGGAAGACTCGATAGTTTTAAATGTATCTGAGTCAACCACGAGATCTTTTAATACAACCTGCACAGCTTCTGAATGCGAAGTAGCCACAAAACAGGTACGTAGCAGCGGGTGTCTCCGGCAGATTTCAATCCATGCTTTTTGGATCTTCTCACTATCAATACGTTCAGGGCTGAAGAATACCCATGGTGGCTCGTAAAGTTTCCGCCCAGATTTCAACCAACTGACAAGATGATAGAATTGGCCCGGGAGACAGGGCAAAATCGTTTCAATGGAGTCCTTCTTGAGTTGGAGCCCCTGGAGTACTTTACTTTCCACCAGATTGTAATTGTTGATGAGTGAGCCTTCAGCCGGTGTTCGTTGGCTGGCGATGGGCTGGACACGTTTACTAATGCCACGTAGAGTAATACCTTGGAGAATATCGCCCACACTCGTCTTCAGTCCTTTGGTTCGGCAGACTGAGGCAATCCGTATTGCCGATAGTGAATCAAGACCAATATTGAAAATGCTTGTAGTCGGTTTGATGCTCTCTAAAGGAATACCTGTAACCCCTGAAAGCACCGATCGAATGACGGCTTCATGTGCAGGGGTCTCAGGCTCACTAGAATCAGGTTCTAGGCTGTTTTCTTCCGTGCGTCGCTTGAATGGTAGCTCTCCTAGCCCCTCTGGCAAAGCTGTGGAACACCTCGTTGGATGCTCGATGATATCACAGAAGGTAACGTTGAGATCGTGCAAAAGTTTGTCCAGCATCTGCTGCGATATGTAATTGCTATTGCAAGTCGCTCTGATAACAATTCCATCATGCGCATGGTCAATTTCCACATTGAGCTTGTACTCAGCATCCGCTGTGTAGTTCTCAGTTTCATATGGAACCCAGATATCTTGTTTCTCCAAAATAGTGTCAGTAAAGGCCGCGCTCTTCTGGAATACGAAAAGAGAATCCAGCAACCGTGTAGAATCTAATTTACCAGCCTGGCGTAGGGAGTTCTGAATAGTCCTTAGAGGTGCATGTTGGTGAATTTGGGCGTCAGAAGTTTGTTGCTGGAGTCGCTGTGCTAAAGCTTTGTTGCTTAGGAATTTGGGATTCAATGTAACTCTTTGAGCGACGGTGTTAAATAACGGCCCAAGGGTACGGTCAGCATCAGGTATGGGCAGAGAACGCCCTGCAATAACCTGACCGAAGACAATATCGCGTGAACCAATTAAACAGGCGTAAACTTTGGCGTAAGCTAGAAGTGCTACACTCTGAACTGTAACCTCCATTTCTCGGCATGAGGCAAGGATTCTAGCCAGTTCAAGATCAATTCGGTACTCTGAGGTAAACACGCTGTGTGGTGATTCGGATGTATGAAGTGCAGGGATTTCTGCAGCTTGATATCCCCTAAGCTTGTTTACCCAGAACTCAGATGACTTTTCCTGTCCGTCGAGGACGTGTTCGACCATATGTGAGAATTGTGGTCTCTTTAGTGGTGGCTGACCGGTATAAATCATAGCTAGGTCCTCGAAGATGAACGGCAAGGAAGCACCGTCATAGAGAGCGTGGTGCATGACAATAACGAGAGTCTTGCCCTCTGGTTGATTGACTAGGACAGGGTGAATAGGAGGGAATTGGAAGCAAGCTTCCTCATTGAAAGAGAAGAGCCCTATAGCCTCAGATAAAATATGGGCTCCATCAGCCAAAGTTACGTCTCTCCATTGAAAGGGAGGATCTGTATGTACAGCGCCAATCCAAGGAGCCCCCAGATCTCCAGTGATGTGGAAAGAAGTTCGTAAGATATCGTTCAGCTTAAAGACTTTGTGGAGGGCCAATTTGAGACGGTGAATGTCCACGCTGTCGCTCAATCGAATAGGATGAGGGTAGACATAAACCTTCCCGTAGGAGCCTATAGTTTGCGTAATCATACCAGACTGCAAGGGAGTACACTCGAAGATAGACGATATAGAATCCTCTTTACTGAGAAGTCGAATATCGTATTTGTCGACTGAAACACTGTGCTTCCCGTTCTCTTTCACTGCATCAGACTTGGTGCTGGAGAATATTTCGTCGATATGTTTAGCCAGTGCACCTATGCACGAATATCGCATCACATCAGAAGACGACACCTTAAATCCCATTTGCCGTAATTTATGTGCGAATTGGATTGCCGTCACCGAGTCAACACCTAGACTGAAGAAAGAAGACCCCTTTGATATGGTACTCAAGTCTACAGCACAGAAGGTTGCGAGAAGTTCCCGGATCCTTGTTTCCGTTGCTGACCATGAAGAGCTATCCCACTTTGTAGGGAGGGTTCGCAGGCTCAGGCCTTCCTCAAGAGGAAGGTTGAAATCCTCCAGTGAAAGAACCTCACCAGACATGACACTCGATAGAACAGTGTCCAGCTTCTCGAGGAATTCCTCCCCGGTGCTAAAAGACCCAAAAGCGGACGAGAAAATGCAGTTGAGATGGACTTCATTTGTATAGTTATCAGCGTGCACTTCGAGAGCCAGAGGATACTCAGAAGGCATATAACTATCTACCTCTGTCCAGAGATTATGTTTCGATGGAGTGGTAGATCTGATGTAAGAGAAGAGACAATCAAACAGAGGCGTCTCAGACTGTAGCCAACGTTGAATTTTTCTTAATGAAGTGTGTTGATAGTCAAGAGATCTCACATTCGATTTCTGGACAGCCTCCACCACCTCGGTGAGGGTACTCAAGTATCTGGTATTAAGACGGCCCGGAATGGTTGTGATACATGGGAGAATCACTGATTCTGCACCAGGAACGGAGACAGTTCTTCCAGAAAGGATGATGCCATATGTGACATCTGATGCGCCAACAAAGTCTGCTAACAAAAGCGCATATATAGCTTGTACCATGACTGGAGCTGTTGTCTGGAGATTTCCTGAGCGGCGCTCTAATTCAGTGAGACTGTGGTTGAGCTTCCGATGCACGGACATGGGTCGCTCCATTTTATCTGCACTCGATCGGAAAATCGTAGGATGGCATCCAGACATGGATTGTATCCAATAATCTTTTGCCTTTTCTGCGTTTTGGGGATAAACATGTTCTAAGAAGGTAAACGGGGAGCCGCGTTGAGGAGCCTGCTTTCCTTCATAACATGTAGCAACGTCCTCTAACATCATTGAGAATGACTCTCCGTCATATAAGGCATGGTGAATAGCGATGAATAGAGCGAGGGGTTGTTTATTCGTGGAACACTTCCCCAGATGGAATTGCACTGGAGGCAACTTTGAAATATTAGAGATGATTTCCTGGGAAATTTGGACCTCCTTGGACTTTTGTTGTTGGATCGCTTCTTCTAGATCACTATACTCTGATTCAGTCCACTGCATGTTATAAGAAGTTTCTGAGAAGACAACTTGTGCCAACTCCCGATCTAGAGAAACAAAAAGAGTCCTCATGATTTCGTTATCGTTGGTAACTCTTTGTATTGCTGATTTGAGTCTCTCTGCGTTAACATTGCTATCGAGTTTAAGAGTGACGTGGTTGACGTATAGTTGATCGTTTTCGCTATTCATTGATCGAGCTACCAAACCTTCCTGTAGCGGGAGACAAGGCCGAACCGATGAAACTTGAGAAACCTCAAGTCCTGGAGAAGAAAGCTCGTGATATTGGGATTCCAAGTCTTTCATCTTTTGGTGTAGGTTCGACAGCCCGGAATTTGTACTTGGTGAAGAGGAAGATCTAGGCAAGCGAGCAAGCTGCTCAATGATTGGATTGCTCATGACGAGAGCAACAGTGGCTGCATAACCAAGGTTTCTGAGCCGTATGGAAAGCCCGATGGCACTTAGACTATCCAGCCCAATTTCGAAAATGTTTGTCATGGGTCCGAAGTTGCTACTATCTGCTGGAATGACATTGCAAACCTCATTGGCCACTGCTTGCTCCTCGGTGTTGAGAGGTCTTGTTTGCGGCTCGCCGTATAGATTCGTTGCAATATTCCCCTGGAGCACAGTTTGAAGCGGAAGCTCGACAAAAAGTGCCTGCAATTCCTTCATGTTCGCTTTCCCTGACATTGGCGCTATAGGGATATGCGTAATAGGCAGGATAAGCTCGGGAACCATGTACGCAGGCAATTTTTTCCGACATATATCTTGAAGCTCTCGACCCAAGGTTGTAAAATCAGACCGCAAGAAAGCCACATTAATGTCTTTCCTCTGATGTTGCCGGGAAACAGATCGAGTCACGAACGAAATAAGTTGGACCTTTGCAAGACCAGGATGCTTGGCAACTGTTGTAACAACGTCGATTGCCACTGGTGAGGACGAACGAAGCACCTCGGAAACCTCTCCCAACTCTAGTCTTTGGCCGCGAATCTTGGTTTGATCGTCGCCACGTCCTAGATATTCTACGGAGCCATCCGCCATCAAGCGTCCTACGTCGCCAGTACGGTACATCTTTTCCCCATCAGGCCCTGTTATAAAGCCAGTTGCATCTGGTCGATTGAGATA
Source organism: Aspergillus ochraceoroseus IBT 24754 (assembly GCF_002846915.1). Classification (NCBI taxonomy): domain Eukaryota; kingdom Fungi; phylum Ascomycota; class Eurotiomycetes; order Eurotiales; family Aspergillaceae; genus Aspergillus; species Aspergillus ochraceoroseus. The sequence goes on along the minus strand of NW_024468477.1, from coordinate 2,988,992 downwards.
ACCCCTGGCAACAAGGTCACCTGAAAAGCATAACTCTCCAGTTTGGCCTCGAAGTGTATAATTCATCGTGCCAGGGGTGAGGACATGTCCAACACACGCAGTCAAGGGCGGTCCTATGTTTCTCAGGTTCGTGTGTTCCTTCACGTGGGCGAATGTACAGCCGATTGTGACCTCAGTTGGACCGTAAGCGTTCACAATTGTGACATCCGGAGTAGAAGCCCATGTATCTAAAACCTTCTGCGAGATTTTCTCACCACCAACAGTCATGAATCTCAGCATGGGACATTGCTCCGGCGTGATATTGGATTGATCCACGAGCGAAGGCACAAAGCTTGCGTGAGTTATGTCCCATTTTGACAAAGTCAACCCAAGGTCATCCAATATCATTGGTCTAGGAGCTGTCACGGTAGCCATCCCGTGGCGCCAGGGGAAGAACATCTCTAGGAGGTGGGGATCAAAGGCTCTGTTGGCTTGAGCAAGATATCTTCCCGTCCCGCCTAATTTCAAAGTGATAGGAGCTACGCGACATGTGAATTCAGAGAAAGACTCGATGAAAGACGAAAGATTTCCTCGGGTCACCATGACACCCTTTGGCTTTCCTGTGGAACCAGATGTAAAAAGCAGATATGCGCTGTCGTCCGCATGGCACTGATAGTCTTTATTTTCTGGAGACATCGTGCCGATAGCCTTTTGGAGTTCAGGGTCGTCAAGACATTCCACTCGGCAGCTTTTTGGAGCTCCAGAAAATGATGAGATAAGACGAGACTCGGTGAATACAATCGGACAATCTGCGTCTTGGACCAAAAATGCTATTCGATCAGCTGGCAGACTCTCATCTATAGGAAGGTATGTATTCCCAGACTTGAAGATGCCTATGATGATTGGATAGGATGCTATTGTTCGGCCAGAACAGACGGCGACTACTCTATTCTTATGACCAAACGATGATAGAAATGCAGCCACGCGGTTTGCCTCTGCATTTAGCACCCTGTAGCTCATTGTCTCTCGCTCAACTCCATCTGCCGTAATGCTGCTGGCGACTTCCAAAGCAGTCCATTCAGGATGGGTCTGAGAGTACTGTTCTAACCAGTGTGTTGGAGCGTTATGAATTGATTTCGCGACCTCTTCACTTGCCAGTTGAGTTGATATGGAACGCAAGTCGGGAGGTAAGCGATTGACTAGGGAGGATAATGGTTCATCTGGGAACGCTAAAATCGAGGAGATGAGACCATCAACCTGACGGACGAATAGACGTAAATGATCTCGACTCATCGATCGACTATCTGAGGATGCCTCCAGGATTAGACTGCCGTCCAAGCGTTGGAAAATATTCATCGCCATCGGGTGCTCGACGTGTAAACCGATTTCATCCTCCAGCCCCCGCCAAAGATTTGGCAGAGAGTTGATGTCAGGGGATTCATCAGGTGCATGAAAGTTAAATACGGCGGGATACAAGGGCTCTCCCCTAGGTCGCTTGAGTGTCTTCCGGATATCTCGAGCGTGGATGTGGCGATGTTTCCAAGATTCAACGGAAAGCCTCTGCTGTTCCAATAATACTTCACGCGTAGTCCCCTTTGGATTGAATGGAATAGGAACAACAGATATAAAAGGGCCAATACTGCTCTCAAGATTTAAATCTAAAACTCGGTCTGATAGGGTTTCAGCGAATACTGTTGCCGGTAGACCAAGGTAGCTGAGTGACACATATGCCCACGCAACTCGAATAATAGAAGCAATAGACTGCAGCCCCAAGCTTGCCGCAACAGACTGAAGTTTAGTAACTGACTCTGTTAATGGGATCTCCTCAAATATCAGCTGGTACTCGGGAGTTACACCTGGGGATACTCGTTTTCCGGTGAGGTCCGGCCACACTGGAACATCGAGCTCAGTGAAACTCTCCAGCTCTGACACCCAGAATTTGAGTGTTTCCTCATATTTTTTCTCGTTCGCGAGGATGACCGAAAGTCCGTCACTAAGTTGGCTTCTCAAAGGCGGCTTGTATGTATAGGCGGATCGCACATCATCGATGATAAATTGAAGAGAAGGCTCATCGTGGACAGAATGATGGACAGTAAAGACCATAATGCGTTCAGGCCCTTTGTTAAATATAGTGACCGCCCATGGAGGATGTCGGAAGTAGTTTTTTTGATGTCTAGTCATGATGTCCTCAATTCGGTTGTCGAGCAGTTCGGTCCAATCTTCCTCGGAACACTTGTAATATTCCCAATCCAAAGCTGGGAGCTTGTATATAAGTTGTAGAATAGAAAAGTTGAGGATATCATTGGGCTTTATATTGCGAGTTTCTGCAACTGGGATAAAACCAGTTCTTAATGCCTCGGTTTTCTGGCAGACCGCAAACCAAGCCTGCCTCAACCGGGCGATATCCACAGAATGGTCGAGTGAAAAAAAGTGATTGCTCCAGTACATATTGTATTTCCCCATTGTCTCGGTCAATAAGCTCTCTTGAATAGCTGTTGTGCGGACTGTTGTGAACTCATCCGATATCTTGCTTGCTACAGCATCATGCCAATCCTCATTGAAGGCATCTATGTCGAAGGCACCGGAAACTGTCATATCAGCTCCATTCCGAGATGCGGCTAGTTTGATGAGATCCTGGACGGTGACGCAGCTTAAGACTTCCATAACGGAGAGAGAATGGCCAGCTTCTTTGAGCCTGAAGGCGAGACGGGTTGCGCGAATAGAATCCACACCAAGACTTCTGAGCCTGTTGGGCTTTGTAATAATTGAAGGCTCAATGTTAACTAGTGCAGCAACAATTCCGATAATCTGTGTGGCTATGGAACCGTCCAGATCTCCTTCAAGGTCGTCACTGGCATCTTCTGGGTTCAACTCGCCTTCCCAAGTATCGAGATCCACGGATGCATATGCGGCCTGAAGTGCTCGGCGATCAACCTTCGCTGAAGGTGTTTTGGGGATAGATCTGAGTACCAAATATATAGAGGGCATCATATGTTCGGGCAATACATTGCGTGCTTGATTACTAGCAGCGCGTGCAATGTCAAGTGCAGGGCTTTGAAACAGTAATAGTGGCCCGCCATGTCCGATACCTGCAGCTTTTGGAGCGCAAAGGAAAGCGACGACAACCTGAGTAGGTCGATCAGGGCGACTGAGTACCATGGTTTCAATATTCTCAATCAGAGGGTGGCACCCACGGAGAGCGAAACTTATCTCACTGAGCTCAATCCGAATGCCACCGATTTTGACCAAATCATCGACACGGGTCATATACTCAAGGGAGCCATCAGAAAGCATTCTGACTAAATCCCCGGTAAAATAAAGTCTTTCTGAAGTTTCATCATTCCAGACGTACTTTGCTTTCGTGACGTTTTCTTGATTCAAGTACCCAGGTGAAAGTTGTGGCCCTCCTAAGGCTAACTCGCCAATGGCATTTTTCATTACCACCCGCTGATTTTTCATCACGAAGACAGAGACGGTTTCCATCGGCCAGCCGATATTTGCGCTTTTGATAGCTTTATGCTCGTTTCCAAATTCCCGTATGGTTGACACTACCGTTACCTCTGCCGGTCCGTAGGTGTTGAAGGCTCTCATATCAGTGCCCCAATCATCAGCCACAGGTTGGGTCAGCTTTTCACCAATCATGGTAATTACTTTCAGTGTCTTGCAGCTTTTTCGAGGAACGCCTGCGGCAAATGCGGGGGTAAGATGGGCATGGGTCGCGTTCGTGCTATTTGCCAGCTTCGGAAAGGACTCAAGCATTATTTCCCGGGTAGCAGAAATCAAAACACCTCCTACACCCCAGGTATAGAAGAAATCTTGGATGGACACGTCAAACGTAGGTTGTGAAAACTGTAAACAACGCACAGGACTACCGTCGGCGTTCAAGGGAATATCAGTTTGCAGCGACTTCATACTGGAGACAGCAGCAGCATGTGTGATTGGTACACCCTTTGGAGCTCCTGTTGTACCGCTTGTCCAAATCAGATATGCCATATTATCTGGGGTAGGTTTTGGTTGCACCGGAAGTGGCTCGTTACTGCTGATGCTGAGGGAAGATTTTCTGGTGAACTGGCTGACATCAATCACTTTAACCCCAGAGGGAACTGCCCCTTCAGGTTGCACACCATCCATTTCTGAGATCAGGAGCACTCCAGAGCTGGTTCTTGCAATGAGATCATGACGGCGCTGTGGTGGGGAAAGTGTGTCGATTGGACACCAAGCACCTCCTGCTTTGAGGATCCCAAGAATGGCAACGTAAAGGGCGGGGCTTTTCTCGATACAGATCGGGACTGATGCTTCTACTAGGTGCTCACAAACTTGGGGGAGATATCCTGCCAAATTCTCCGCCATAGAGTTGAGTTCTCCATATGTTAATGACACGTTTCCCGGGTTTGCGTCGTCATCAAGATCTTGCTTAAATATCAATGCAAGATCTTCCGGAAAGTTCATCGCGTGCTCCTCAAACCGACTATGTAGCAATGCCCCGTTCAAAACTTCCGGGCAAGCGCTAGGCTTTGGGTTGAAACTTGACTTAAGCCTTGATTTCGTCTGAAATGATGCATCTTCGAAGTTCCCGTTTGGCTTTTCAAGAATAAAACGAACAATGTCATCCAGCTGTTCAAGCATTAATTCGGCGGATTTCGAATCCAACCTAGGATCAAAACTAGCCCGGAAGGTCAAAGACGAGTCTCGTTCGGGGAATATCTCCAGCATCACTGCAAAGTCATTTGCCATAGGCGGGTTGTACACTGAACCCCAAAGCTCTGATGTACTGGACCCACAGCCAAAGTCCTGATATGCAATAACCGTATCATAAGGGGGTTGACCATCTCCGCCAACCACTGATCCTAGACGAGGTTGTAAATGTTTCAAAGCCTTTGCATTGAAAGATGCCAGGTGATGAGCAACAGACCTGTTCGAGACAGGACCGGTATCACCATTTTTAATCTGAGTGATCGAGACTCTTACTGGAGTTATGGTGAAAGTTGGGCCAATGCACTTTTCCGAATCCCCGTCCAATCTTCCAGACACAACACTGCCCATCACTACATCCTGATCGGGAGTTCCTGTATAATTTAACAAAATTGATCCCCACGCTGCTTGGAGGACAGACAGTGACGTTGATCCCAAATTTTTGGACAGCCGCTTTAAATCCTGGTGGCTGATGCGGGAAGTAGTTTGCACACATCCTGTACTCTTGGTGGATGGAAGTCGACTGGGGGTAAGGGATGGGAACACGGTAGGAGAGTAATCTTTCAGATAGTCATTCCAGAAACGAGATGTTGAGAAGTTGTCTGCTCGAAAGTGATGCTTGACGATGTAATCCAGGGATATGCGCTCCGAAAGTGATTTTCCAAGATAGGCTAAAGACACGTCCTCCAGCAAGAGTTGCAACGAGCCGCCATCAAAGATTCCATGGAACATACTCAATACTAGCCTCGAACACTTTGATGAAGAGATAAGTGAAATCTTCCAGGGTGGGGTAGCCAAATATATCGATTTTTCGGCATTTCGAAGGACTTCGTTGAGTGCATCTTCCTCTGAAGTGCCGTCATCAGGAATAGTATATGTATGCCAAACCACGTCAGAAACGCTTTCGGGAGTAAGAATACACTGGGCAAACGGAGCCATTTCTTCGTCAATCAAGCAAAATACTGTTCGGAAGGAATCATATTTTGCAATAACCGTTGACCAAGCTTTCTTGATATCCTCCAGGTTGACCTGTGGCCCCAGAGGAAGCACAGAATGATAAATGTAAGTAGGCGTTACATAGGAGCTATCGGCCCAGCTACGCAGAATGCTCGTCAGCATGCCAGATTGCGTTGCAGTAGTGGGAAGCACTTCTAGAAGAGTATCAGCGGGCACGCCGAGCTTCTCTGCACACTTTATGTGATTCTTATCCTTGAACGATTGAAGAGTGGATTCTAGATCTTTCATCAAGATTTCGCCGTGCTGAAGCTCAGATAACTTGCCATCTTGGCTTTTCTGGTGGTCCTGTATGAGGGAAACCAAACCTCGGCAGTTTTGAGATTGTAGTACGTCGCTCACGGACAGGCCATCAACAGAATAGTCGCGTAGTCTTTGTAGAAACTGCATTGCTCTAAGACTGTCCAGGCCCATTGAGTATAGATCTGTTCCAGGTTCGATAGAAAAGGCGCTCTCGTCTGTTATTTCTGCGACAAGCCTAATCACAAGCTGCTGTAAAGATTGTGTGTTGTCATCAGGCGCGCTCTGCCATTCGTCTGTTTTGGCCGATGTGTGTTCATTTTCAACGGGGGAAATCTCTGTGCCACCCGTTTCTTCTTCGCGTAACATGTATAATATAGCCCGACGGTCCAGTTTTCCGGAACTGGACTTGGGAAGTGATTGGAAAATTTTAAACGAGGATGGGTACATAGAGGGGACGAGGTATTCTCTCGCTGCCTCTTGGGCCTGCTCCACTACCCGCTGTTTCTCCATCTCGCTTGGAGTATTATTCGCTACCAGACATGCAATTATTTGTTCAGGTCCTACCGGCTCGGCATCTTTGTTCAATACAACAACCGCAACTTCTGCGATGCCCGGCACAGTCGCAAGGACAGATTCAATTTCACCTAGCTCAACGCGGCGGCCATTTACCTTGACTTGGTCCGTAGAAATACGGCCCAGATATTCAATTACCTGAGAGCCAGTTTCATCCCAGACAATGCGTGCCTTGTCACCAGTGCGGTAAAGGTATCCGAATTCGTCGCTGTGGACAAAGGCTTTTGCAGTTTCTTTAGGGAGATTAAGATAGCCTTTGCTAATCTGAGGGCCGCCTATTGCTAGCTCACCCACGAGACCTGCCGGGACTGCTTGTGGTGTAGGGTTATTGGGATATATAACGAACATTGCACATGTTGGAAGGGGTTTCCCGATAATTGACCCGCGGGTGTGCCGTTCAAACGGGGCAACAAATGTGCAATTAATAGCTCCCTCTGTTGGACCATATGCATTCACTAACATCCTTGGAGATGAATCAACGCCACCTGAAAATTTCTCTATGACAGTTCTATTAAGCTTTTCTCCCATTGACCAGAGATATTCAAGAGTCTTTAAACGAGTTGGTCGAAGCAATGACGCCAGACTAGGAGTGGCCATCATTATGGTGGCTCTTGCCTCATTAATGGTTTCCTCGGGGTTGGAGAGGGTGAGACTTCTGTCTGCAGAACAAAGCGTAGCACCAGTACCAAGTGAAACAAATATTTCCATAATAGACGGGTCAAAGGATGGGGAAGCAAACTGAAACCAGCGGAAGTCACCCACGGATTTTCCTGGAAGAGGAATCGCTGTAGCATGGGACTCTATGGAGCATGTAGCTGCTAAATGGCTGACTTGAACGCCCTTGGGCTGTCCAGTGGAACCGCTTGTGAAGATAAGATAGGACGTTTGATTTTCTTTGATATTGATCAAACTTGAATAAGTTTCTGGGCCCGGGACAAGAAGCGAGTTGTCGCTCTGTAATTCCCTCCACCTGGAAACTTCGGCGACGTTAACCCACGTAGGGTTTGTTGGTTCACATTCTGTACCGTCTGTACTTCGTAATTCAGACAATGACCTCGGTTTGTTCCCGAGTATAATGGGAGAACCGATGGCCTGTACAATTTCTTGTACTCTTTTGGGAGGGGCATCTTGAGGTATAGGGCAAAATGCGTGGCCGGCCTTTAGAATTCCAATATAGGAAATGTAAAGCTCAGGTGATGTTGGCATGTGAACTGGAATCACACGTCCATATTCATTTGGAAGACCGCGAGTGGACAGAAAAGACTTCAGGTATTCGGCCAGATTTGAAGCTGCCGCATTAAGGGCCGCATAGGTCAGGGTGCTGTGTTCTGCGGGGGTTGTTTTTGATGACAAAGAATGTACAAAATCAAGCGCTATCGCATGCGGCTTTTTGCGGGCCCAGCCCTCAAAAGCAGCATGCAAAAGGTGTGGGTTTGAAACACGCCCTGCATTGTCACCATGCTGAATAGCATCGCGGGAAGGGGGTATCATAAGAGGTGGGAAGTTAAGCACGGATGGCTCAGGCTGGGGCATCGACAAGGAAAGAACAGGAGAAGATTCGGTTAAGATAAAAGCAATTGTCTTCAATAGTTGGCTCACCGCAGGCTCTGGAATACGACTCCTTGGGTATGTGAAGCTGACTTGAAGGGCTTTCTCGCCCTTATCAGGCTCAACAAACAATGTAAATGCCTAGCAAGTGTTAGTTAATCACAAAAGACCATTTCACCCTGTATTAACAGACCTTTCCTTCAGCGCTGTGTGGAATTTCGTGACATTTATTTTCAGGATTAACTTTGAACCCCAGCTCCGCATAGAACTGTATTTCATCCTTATTATAGGATTTTTCATCAGCCTCGTAGAGCACGCAGTCGCCTGAGCTACTCGACTCCTGAACATCCGTCGACAAAATTACTGAGGCACAGATAACCGAGCGCGATTCTTGGGATTCAGTCACGAAAGGAGAGTGGCGAGTTGTCACAAAGGCGACGTTTTCAAGGCCAGTGAAAGAGGAAATAAAACGTGCGTAGCCTTTGATCAGGCTGTCTATCACACCCCGCACGTCGGATCTATAGTTGACCTTAACGAGAGGGCTTCTGTGAATGGGATCCTCAATTTCTTTGTCAATAGCATATTGATCAACAGTGTCTAATGCAGGAACCTTGGTAACTGGAAGAGCTTCAATCGGAGAAATCGGATAATGAACTGAAATCCCGGAGTCGGCAGCTTGACTTATCGAATCTGTCGGGTTCTGGAGCCCCTCATTACTGCGGAAAGCACCTGCTATCCCCTTAGTTACGCGGGAGAGCCCGGTCGTCACGTACCTGCGAACAGAAGCTGCGAGATTGCGTTTTCCCATCGCAAATCCTGGCCCCCATATACCTATGGGAATTTTGAGAAGCACTCCCAACAAGCAAGAGCCTCAGCGCAGGTAAAAAATATTCCTCGCTAGTAGCAAACAAAAAAAGGCGCCTGTTGTGACGCAGGAATCTTCAATCGATCTCAAATACATTTAACGTCATTGGTGGGTAGACGAGGGGTATGTTGCACAATGATTGGCCAAGGTGTGCAGGTGGGGGAGTCGAAGCTGGTCTCTGGCGGCAGTAACGCAGCTGCTAGGAGGGGCTTTTGCATCTTGACGCACAGGCATACTCTATGGCTTAAAAGTGGGATGGAGGTGGGCGACTTTTGGAGCATGGCGTGGAAAATACTCAGACCGGGTCGGGATATTGCACGGGATCAGTCAGGTGAGGTGCCGAGTGGTCTCCGATTATCGGGCGATATGTATCTGATTAGATCATCTGATTAGATTCGTCTGTCTTAAGAATTACTGGATTTGGCTGTTACATTACCACGTACCATTCTCATCCGTATCGCAATGTATCCATCGTAACTTTGAAGCACCGAAGACCCTGGCAGTTTTGAGCGCTTTTCTGGGCGTTGTGCCGATATCGTAGACTAATGCCCAGCCAATTCCGAGTCCTTGTCGAAGTCTCGAAGTTGGGCGGGACGAAGAAAACTTTCCTGGCCTTTTCCCTGTGTTGAAGCGCGGTGATTTAGTTGAGTGCGTTGCATCAGTTCCTAGATTCCGCATTAGTTGTCAATATATTCGCTACTTTGAAGTCAGAAATAAGAATGGTAGTCTCGAAAACCAAGAATGTACCATCTCATATCCACCTCTCTGCTGGTGTAACTGATTGATAACACGGACCGAGATGTCCGACTGGAATAAATTATCTGATCCGTTGTGGAGCGTAACCTTAGAATATTGCACAACGGACTCCGGAGCTATTTTATCTAGTATACACGATGAGGTCCTACTCTGGTCGAGCCCTGGGTTTGATTCGGGGGCTTATAGTCTACAATGTACACAACCCATCGGGTGTCTCGGAACGTTTGCAGGCTCCTACCGTCGCATACTAGAAGGCATTTTTGACTCGGACTTAATCATTATCCCGCAGTGGTGACGATGCAGAATCCCCACTGCCCACTTAGGCAGAGAAACCATGTCCTTTTGCGTTAGAATATTCCGTTGTTCCGCGCCATTTCGAGGGGTTCAATCGTGAAGGCCCCAGGACGTCCAAATAGGAAAACATGCCTTCAAACACCAAAAAAATATTATTTTTACGTATTTACTGACCGTATCTAGTCCACTGAAGGGCTTAGGATGACCGTCAGGTATTCTTTTCCCGGCATACACCCATTTAATTAATGCTGACAACGCCCCAACCAAACCCCCCAACGCCAGCACTTGGAACCTTTTATCTGATTTAACCCCTGCGGGAAAATACCAATCAATTATTATCACATACGCATACTGCAATACCTCATGGCCAATTATAATTCCATCTCAACCTCCACAAGAACAACGGATCTCTGGGTTGGTTCGTTTATGCGGTGGAGAAATCTCTAGACTGCCAAGAGCCTCCTTAGTCTGTCGGGAACAGGATCTGATATGGAAGGATTGCTTTTTTTTAATTTCTTCTAGACGAGTTGACCGGAATTGTTTCAATTCAGCTGGGTCTGAAAGTGGGTAATACACCGAGAAATGGCAGAGGAAGTTAACCTGTAATTTTCTTCCTCGAATTGCTGGTTTGCGGGCTTCGCTAGTCTCCGCAATAGCAATGACCGGGGGGGAGGGATGATCGAGTTCCGAGGTAGACAGATTTTCCTTGAAAAAAAAATCGTAATGCTGGGTTCTGTATTTAATGAATCGCTTGCTCCTCTGCCTGCTTGGCCGCGCTGTTCTGCAAGTGTCTGGTATCACTCCCATCCGCGAAAATGGCGACTGTGCGACGACTCCAGCAAACCCTTTCCCATATTCAGACACCTCCAGCACCCCAACAACTCTCGATAGTGTATGGGGAAACAGAGCCAGAGCTCCTAGATATCACGCTTGGTGAGCTTTTGGCTCTCCAAAGCCTTCAATGTGGTGACTATGAGTGTCTAGTATTCCCTTGGACAGGGGCGCGGTGGTCTTATGCAGACCTGAATGATGAGGCCGATCGAGTGGCCCGTGGCATGCTGGCCATGGGAATTCAGAAGGGAGATCGCATTGGTATTATGGCTGGCAATTGTGAACAGTATATCTCAATTTTCTTCGCAGCTGCTCGTGCTGGAGCCATCTTAGTAGTCTTGAACAACACGTATACTCCTTCAGAGCTATACTATGCACTTGACCATACAGGTAGGTTGAACTAGCCGATCTTTCATTTTTTTTTTTTTTGAAATACCTGCATGCTAATGATTTCTTGATTTCTTGTTTTGAAGACTGTCGATTCTTGTTCCTGACTTCCCGGATCGGCCGCCATTCTCTAGAAGAAGTTCTAGAAAAACTTGGACCTCAGCCCAGACAGGACGGAACTTCAAAGGCATTGGAGGAGATCATCGTCATTCGCGGGCAGTATAAAAACTTCAGCACATATAAGGATGTCATTGAACGGGGATTGCTGCTTCCAAGCAATGCTCTGCTGGAGCGAGAGGCCGACCTACAGCCGGATGACGTTTGCAATCTGCAATTCACCAGCGGCTCGACTGGAAACCCCAAAGCTGCGATGTTGACGCATCAGTAGGTATACCCCTGCTAAACACCACCCGCAGAATATACTAACAGCACTTTTCTCCTCTACAGTAACCTCGTGAATAACTCCCGCTTCATTGGCGATCGCATGAACCTCACCTCATTCGACATCCTTTGCTGCCCCCCTCCGCTGTTTCACTGTTTTGGTCTGGTACTTGGTATGCTCGCAGTTGTTACTCACGGATCAAAAATCGTCTTCCCCAGCGAAACATTCGATCCCCGGGCAGTTCTACATGCTATATCCGACGAAAAATGCACGGCCCTCCATGGGGTTCCAACGATGTTTGAAGCCATTCTCAGCATTCCCGCACCGGAAAATTTCGACTGCAGCAACCTTCGCACCGGCATTATCGCGGGAGCTCCTGTGCCTCGACCATTGATGAAGCGGTTGTTCGCAGAGCTAAATATGACGCAATATACCAGCAGCTACGGTAGAGGATGCCCTTCCCCGTAATGCTGTATTCGAAGTATACTGACTGACACGTTTCGATTTGTTTAAGGTCTCACCGAGGCATCGCCTACCTGCTTCAACGCGCTTACCACAGATAGCATTGAGACGCGCCTGAGGACTGTCGGAAAAGTGATGCCACACGCGAAAGCGAAGATTATCGATGCGGAAGGTCGCATCGTTCCCGTTGGCCAACGTGGAGAGCTGTGCATGGCCGGCTACCAACTGACAAAAGGCTACTGGAACAATCCCGAGAAAACTGCCGAGAGTCTGATCACCGATATGGACGGAACTACATGGCTGAGGACAGGCGATGAGGCCATGTTTACTCCTGAAGGCTACTGCACGATCACCGGTCGATTCAAGGACATTATCATCAGAGGTAAGTTTATCTTCTTCTTCTTCTTCTTCGCTCGTTTAAACCCCTAGGATCTCGTTAGGAACCTTCGTGATCTATATGCTAGAAAAGACAGTTCTGGCTAACCGCTCAATTAAACCACATAGGCGGAGAAAACATCTACCCCTTAGAAATCGAGGAGCGCTTATCCTCTCACCCTGCTATCGAGGTCGCGTCCGTCATCGGTATTCCAGACCACAAGTACGGCGAGGTAGTGGGGGCCTTCATCGCCGTAGCACCCGAACACCAGGGAAAGCGCCCATCTGACGAAGCGCTTCGAGTGTGGACACGGGAGACACTGGGGCGCCACAAGGCGCCACAGTATTTCTTCGTCTTTGGTGAAGAAGGAGTGGATCGGACTATTCCTGTGACTGGAAGCGGCAAAGTACGGAAGGTGGATTTGCGCAACATCGCGGCGAAGGTTTTGGAGCAGCGCACAAAAGAAAAAAATTAGTTTTTTTACCCCCCCCCGGCCTCATGAACCATAGATATATAGAGAGAGAGAGAGAGATGTATATAATTTTGATGTTATACCCTGCAATTATTCCATTCTGTAAGGTTTGTCTCACTCTGAAGTTTCCGAAGTGTTCTCTAGAAATACTCCTGCAAAGTCCGGTGAGGGGTAAAACAAGAGAGAAAAAACAATAATAATAATAATAATAATAATAATGATTTCGGTGACGTTTATCAATCAGATTAGATGAAGATGAATCTGATTATCTAATCTGATGGAGATGCCAGTTCTGCATACACTTACAGTACGACGGTCGACCCCCCTTTTCCCACCCACCAGAAAGCCTTTCTTCTGCATCCGGTTTCAGCCGTAGCGTGGGATGGTGCAATCTGACAGGTGCATGCGATTTTTTGTCTTCCAATCTCTCTTTATTTCTTTTTTTTTTAATTTTTCTTAATAGGTCCCTTTCAAGGTTCAGCGAAGTGTGAGCTCAAAATATCATATAGTTGTGCGGTTATAAAGTGAAAAGAAATGAATCATGGACTAATATAGATATTTGAAGTGGGCACTTCAAATCTAGATTCTCATCCTTCCATTGCTAGCAACCGACTGTAAATCTTCAGGGTATTTTGTCTGTGACAGGCTCAATGCTGTATGGAAAAGAAGAAATGAAGTGAATCCTGGGCAATCTTGGTAGTGATGGGATGGGTATCAAAATACCAAAGAGTGAAATGTTGAGACAAAGACATATTGTAATCATGACACTGAGGGTGTATTTCAGAAACATTACTGTTATTTTGTAACTTACAGAAACTACTACTTTCCCTATTCTAGTATGCTTCATCTCCAAAGTAAATGCAACACTTGTTTCTAGCCCAAAAAGAAATGACGCATAGTCATACTATTCCTACTAGATATTGACTTAATTTCTAAGACATGCAGCGAAGCACATGTTTTGTGGTGGTAGCAAGAATATACACCCTATTTCCCTCCTTATTCCACTTGGAGTATTATTAATATTTTGGTTTGACAGTCAGAATCTAGGCAGCAATAGCATAATAGCATAGTTATCACCTCTTCCTACAATGTATATTAGGTAATGAGAACACACTATTTTAAAGCATGAAATTCTCCTTCCCAATCTGTGTAAATTTGGGCAACCAAGGAGTAAATCAAACGGGGCAAAATAGCGTCGCCCAGATTTAATCTTTAACCTACCTGCCAGGTCACCCTACCATTCCTACAAAGCTCATTTTCCAGGTTCAGGAGACTCACTTCACTCGGTCACCATAGATGTGCTTGTGCACAGACAAAGAGGGAGGAAAATGATGTTGACAGAATACTAGGAGAGATATGGGCAGCACAGCAAGGATGGTAACCGAGGGGGCCCAGGAATGAGAGTGAATATCAATCAAATGCAAGTCGGAGATTATCATCATATTTTTTCTTATCTCTGACCTTACGAGCAATGAAGTCCGGTCCACCCTTTGTCCAAAAGAAAGGCAGAGACCCATCCCAAAAATATTTCCCGTTGTAGAATCTAGGGTAACGTAACCCAGAATGTTCCTGTGGCCCAAGTATGTTCAAGAACGTCGGACAAGCGCGGCATTGTCTCAACCTTAAGCGGGTAATTCAGTTCCTCGGAAGCAAGAATGGCCATTAGTTAATTCTCTTCGAGGTTTGTCATATTCTTCCACGTCAATCTGATCCACTCCCTTCCCCACGATCCTTTGCCGTAGAGTATGTGATTAAGCGATTGAGGAGATGCTTGCAAGATGCTTGCAATAATAAATGCGGTGGGAAAGTCAGGAAGAAGACATTGAACTGAGCCTTTAAAAGTGAAGGAGGTGAATAGAAAAAGGAGTCAAGTCACACACTTCGAGGGCCTGTGGCTGGTTAAGTGGCTGTGCCGGCCACATCAGCTCGCTAAGAAACTAGTTAAGAAGTAGTTAAGAAGTAGTGAACACTAAAATACGGAGTACTCTAATGTTAATGGAATATAAAAGCGGGGAACGGTGCCATCCACTTATTGGGCAGCCACAAAGCTCCGATTTCGCTGAGATTGTGTCCGACATTCAAGGGTATGTATGCAAAGCCTACATAAAAGACTTAGCACGCTTCTCCAGCATGGCACGATCTTTTTACCTGTGGTGGCATGATGCGTAGGGAGACTCCCTCCTCAGCCAACAACCCTCACACCAATCCCTCCCCCTCCCGAGCCGGTCGTAAACCCCCAACCCAAACTCCCCGCAAGAAACACAAATAACGTGCAAAACACCCCGAATCACAATCTGTGCCCCAGGTCCATACCGGGCCTCTCCAGAGCGCGGCGCAAGCCCGCATTCCACACAGAAGCGCTTCCACGCATCACGACCAGCCCGGCGACGACGGCGCTGGAGCATCCGGTCGGCGAATTGGCTCGCCACCCGGAGACGCAGACAGTACCGACATGCGTAGATGTTTTTTGCGATGGCGTAGGTTGTTTGCTCCGCTTGGAGGAGGTCCTTGTGTCGAGGGGAGGGGAGGAGGTTATAAAAGTAGCGGCAGCTGAGCCGGAGATAAAGAAGATCGGGGAAGAGGAGATTGGTGCTGATGAGGAGATGGATTTCGGGGGGGAGAAGCGTAAGAAATAAGGACATTTATCAGTTATTCTTTTTCTTCTTCTTCTTCTTCTTCTTCTTTCTCATTCAGTGTTGTTGTTTTGCTGGTCGAGGTCGTTTTTGATGTCATGCGCGCCACATCACATGATACATAGGGGTTGACCTGAGATAACTCGAACTACAGCCTCAGAATACTCTCCCTCATCTAGATACTAAACAATGAGAGTGCCTGTGGGCAGATGCAAGGATCTTCTAAACACTGGTATAGTACCTATACCAAGTATTCATACCAAGGAGACCGGGAATAAAGTTCGAGGAATGATAGATTCCTGATCTTAGAATGAAGGCAAGGCAAAAAAAAAACATTTTGGAATCTTTTTTAAAAATATTCTTGTTTATTACACATTGCGCCTGGTCTCATAAGAATAGTAATAATAGCCACAGGAAGAATATAAAAAGCCCCCGACCAACTGATTAAGGATATCAAGTCCGCTTGCCATTTTTCAAATCCCCAGTCACACATCCATCAACACACACATGAAAGCTTAGAGTCGCGTGGTTTTCTTCTCCATCAGTGCGATGAGGTTTCTACTGATGTAATCTGAAATTGCCATATTGGTGATCATAGGATTTACCCCACTAGCACTCGGAAATACAGACGCATCAGCCACATATAATCCTTGGGTGCGCCAAACTTGACCTTCCGGGTCAACAACGCTATTGCGTGCGGATGAGCCCATGCGGCAACTGCCCATCTGGTGTGCACTAGCAAACATAACCTTCTCCGAACTAAGTCCCTTGCGGCGGAACTCGGTAATCCATGCTTGGAGAGCGGGACTGTTGGTTCCATCGGGAGACCCTTCGACGTCTTCTTCGGGTCGGATAAATGGCGGCATATCGCGGAACGATGTGTGGATCTCCTTGGCTCCAGAGATATATGCAATCTTGGCACTCGCAATGAGACCTTCCAGGATGTGCTTGCGATCAAAAGCAGAAACACTGTAGTCGATTCGAACTCGTCCATCATGAGGATCAGGGTAAACACGCCCTGGGTCTCGCTCTTTGGTGAGTGTGATGAATCCCGCCGAGTGGGAGAGTTTCGCCGCCTGAAGTTTGTAGTCGAGCCCATCGCGCCAAGTGAGGATTGGAAGAATTGCCCCCGGAAGCATAGATACGCCTTCGAGCTTGACTCCATGGCCCTTGCCGTCAAGGTCCTCGAACTCGTTGACAACTGTCGTCAGGCAGGCTCCTTCCCAAGGCCGAGTAGCTTCTTGAAAGACAGCCGTTGCGATAGCAACTAGAAAAAGGGAAATTTTCGTTGGTTATGAATCATCAAAAGCATAAGGAAATAGGCTTACCAGGATGAAGATGAAGATTGCGACCAATATAGTAGTTTTTGATGCCACTGCGTAGCAGCAGAAGAGGACTGTGCAGGGAGCCACAAGAAACAATAACTTTTTTTGCTTTGATGATAACCTTTCGCTTAACCGAACCAACTCCCGAGACGCCAAAGTGCGCATCGCGAGATGTCCAGGTGCCGACGACCCCTGATGCAACCTGACCGGCCTTGGTCTTGCTAAAGAGGACCCTGTCTGCTTTAAAGCCCTCAATGAATGTTGCGCCAGCATTTGCAGCATCAGCCAAGAATGTCTCCGTGGGACCTTTCTTTCCGGTTGAGTGGCAGCCTAGGGTGCAGTATCCACAGTAGTGCACTGTTCCACCGGTATTTTGTGGCACAGCTTGCGCTGCATAACCAAGTTGCCGAGCACCCTCGAGGATCATGCGGTTGGCCGGATTGTGCTTGATGAATTTAGCGCTGACTCCCATACGATCGCAGACACGGTCCAAGCTTTTTTGGAATTCCCATGTAGTGAAGAGCGGAAGGCCCTTTTCTGCCCATTCCTGGCGCACGTATCCCTGTGTTTGAAGTGAAGCGGACCAATTGACAGTACCGCCGCCTCCCCAGGTTGATCCATAGAGAACGCCCATTGACCCCTCGTCATTCATAGTAGTGCCGGCAGCATCGAACATATTGTTGAAACCTTCATGGGGCTTCATAGGGAAATGTCGGGATGTGAATGAGTAGGCCTTCTCAGTGACTATCACTCGGTGCCCTGCCTCTGCCAAGTTTTTGGCGGCTACGCTACCACCACAGCCGCTCCCGATAATGACGATGTCGGTTTCAATAATCTCTGGCTTTTCGGATGGGGGGAATTGCAGAAACTCGAATTTGAACCCATCTTTGGGAACACCATGAACAGGAACGAGAGGAACGCCAAGGGTTGCGTAGAGAGCAGGACTAAAGGTCACCCATGTCCTCTTGAAGATCGCCGTAAGAGCCCGGTAAATCGCACGAACCGGTGGTAGCCGGGAGTCGGACCAGCTTTGGAAAATCTGCTCCCGAACATCAAAGGGTTGATTCTGAATTGGAGTTATAGATCCCGTCAGCATGAGGGACCCAGCCTTGGTACTGCACAAAATTAGTGTCAGCGTCAACATTGCCACGAATTACCATGGAGATCCAAAAAGGTGGTACGCACTTCAAGGCAGTCAAGACAAAACTCAGTCCATTTTTCCCTTCCTGATGCACATACTGTGTAAAAAGAAGTTGGAGTGCCTGCCGGACCTTGGGAATAGAGCACAAGCTTTCCTCCAGATACTGTGTTGCAAGGGCAGCTGCATCCGGGCCAGGGATGGTGGCTTTGAGTGCTGAGAGGGCAGAATCCAGCCTCTCCTGTGACACTACCTTGGCTGATCGAGATTTGCGCCCCCTAGGCCCGCGAACAGAAGGAATAACAGTATCTGCCAAGGAAAGCAGGGTCCTCCACTGGAGTTCCGTAAACACCTCTTCTGTAGAAACCGGGGGGAGAGGAGCATCCAAGGGCGTGTAAGGTACAGTTTGTTCCGTCATGGCGAATTTTGGCTACCACAGCTTGGCTAGAAATATAGATAATATGTACAAACAAGCCCAGTCAGTTCTGGAGGGGTAGAAAACACTGGGAAAGAAAACATCGAGAGAGGTAGAAAGCGGGGGTAGAAGAAGGTGATATAGATTGTCAACCAAACAGAGCGCACCTTCCATTGCAGAATGGAGACACTGTTACGGAGTAGAGCAAGAACCACTAAGATAGGAAACTTCTATCCATAAGGGGTAGTGCTTGCGAATTACAAACTAAGCCAGGGGCAACGGCTTCGCTCATTCCCAACATGGGCAGAGGGGCCCGGGGCTCGACCACGAAATCAATTAGCAAACACTCCAACTTCAAGAACCAGAATGTCCAGCCGGGGAAGCTTGTTGCCCTCCTTGCACCGACATATGAAGCTCACTCTGGGATGCGGAGGCTGTAGGATTGGAAGTAAGAGCATGTCCACACGGCGATCAGGTATGAACCGAGGCGAGTATCTCTGCCGGAGACCTAACCGAGTGAAGGAAGATCAGGAGATTTCCAGTGCGTTTCAAGATGCCAGCCGAGTTTCACCAGCGAGACCAAAGTCATGCGAAGATAAACGAATCAAGACTGTCTTCGGGAATGTTTCGTTCGTCTGGATTGTTCTTAAATAATTCCCAGTCCTTGATCTCTTCTCGTCATCTCTTGATCAATTCAGGGTGATGAGCCACAGTCGGGGGTGAGATGCCCAAGTCAGAAGAAACGAGGTCAAGGGAGAAAGCGATGGGGAATAATTAGAGAATCGAATCAAGAAAACACAAGATTCATTTGATAAACGCGACGTTCAACAGATGCAGAAATGAAGTGATTCAAAAACATCCCCAGATCGGAATGTCAGCGCCGAAAGCTCCGGCAGCCCGTGACCGAGGCACCAAATAACTAACTACGACCTCAATCTTTCATTTCTAAGCAAGTCCAGTATTGTCGATTGAGGTTGACAGCGGCTCGAATGGCTAACTGCGATTCCTGTTACTGATCGAATTCGGCACCTGGCTCCTCTCGCAGCTTTCACCTTAATTCCCCAGATCAACCTGGGTGTTGTTATGCTCTTGTGGGGATAATCCTCTCCGCACTCTGTCTGGCCTCTGGGCCCTAGGCCAGCCAAACGAAGGAAGGAAAGAAAGGAGCGATACGCACATGGCAGCAGACAAGTCCAGTTCATCTGGCTGCAATCTTCCGCCCGAGAAGGTCTTTTCGATTCAGATCGGGACAGAGCTTTTCCGGCTCTCGGGCGCGTCAATTGCTTCTGATGGTAAGTTGTTCCGAATCTCATACGATCATTTGTTTTGTGATTGTGGGTATTCTTGGGGGTTGAACTGTTATTGAACGTGCTTCAGCTCCTTCATATTTCTCGCGATTCTTCGAAGAGCAGCTGAGCCAAAATTGCGATGGATCCAATTGCCGCACTTTATACATCGATCGTGACCCGATCACCTTTCACGAGATTGCCAGACATCTGCAAGGTACCGTAGCATAAATAAGGATGCGCATTTACCCCAAAATGCCATGTTTAACCAATGTGCATGAATAGGTTATCATGTCCAACCAAAAGATGGGTCCCAATTTGTGAAGTTATTCGCGGACTCGCAATTCTACAGCTGTATGATCCCTTGTCGCAAAACGCTATCTCAACAGAATCTTAATCTCGCGTTTAGTACCCCGGCTGATGTCCCAATTGTTCGAGTCCGAGATCATTATTCAAATCGGCGACCGCCATTTCCAAATACCCCGGGATATCTTCTCCAACTCAGGCGACTCACCTAACTTCTTCTCTCTCGGCTTTGCAGCCTTCTTTGCGTCTCCCGCTGAAGTCTTCCCCGGGTTGGACCGGCGAGGCCTTCTCCGACCTCCTGCTATTGTTCCTCCGAGTGTCCCAAACCGCGATGGAGAAGTCTTCGCGCAGCTTCTGCATCTGCTCCGTGGCTACCCCCTTCACATTCAAAACGAGGCCCACCGTACTGAACTTCTCCGCGACTGTCGCTACTTTCACCTCCGGGGGCTTGAACAGAAGCTCATTCCGCACCACATCAGTGTTAACCCCATTCGCGGCCGGTCCGAGATCATTATCCGCCTCGAAGATGTCCGTCGATCTGGCATCGACATCGAAACAGACAACGACGATGATACCCGGGTAACATACTCGCGGCCTTTTGTGGACGAACCAGCGCACGATCTAGTCCTCGAAATTGGCGATGAAAACACCCTCATCGACCTGCGGAGCATGCGCCCCAAGTTTCTGAACCTCACCAACGCGCGCGTCGCCAGTCTCCTTCAGATCATCGTGGATAAGAGGAACAGTGTCAGCAGTCGCAGCAGTAGCCAAACCCCGGCTACTAATTTCTCGCAGCAGCCGTCATCAGGTTCTTCCCACCAGAGAACCCCAAGTGCTACCATCCAGCACCCGATCCGTATACAAATCGAAGATGAAGCAGATCTCACCGTGGACGGTGAGCAACAGCTCTTTTTCGACCAGTTCACGGGCCAAAGTCACGTTCCTGACTTTGCGTCAGTCGAACCACAGACAAAACGGCGACGAGTGGAAGGATCGCAATTCGGGAATACTGGAGGAGGAGGTCCTACCTGGATCGTGCGAAACGGTCAGTGGCGCATTTCAATGCAGCCAGGTTCGTCACAGGACAGTCCAGAGTTTGTGATGGCAGCTGTTAAATTGGATGTGTATACGAGCCAGAGAATGCGGAATAAGCGGCAGGCTTTTCTCGGTTCTTAATAATTTCCGTAGGTAACAGGTGTTAGGTGTCCGGAGTAGTTCCGTCACAATATAAACCAATCACTATATAAATATATAATAATATCACTCATAGATACTTCTAATCAGAGAATCCCTCCCATTCTTCTCCTGCGTCCTCTTCGGTCTCTTCAAAATTGTTCCCCTGAGGAGAAGCGCTCGGTTCAACATCGTCAACCTTCTCTACCACACTACTACTATCGCGCACAAATCCTGCAACAAAGAACCCTCCTGTTCCTTCATCGTCACCGGGCCAACACCTCAAACAAGCATCCAGCTCCTCGTCCGACAAATCCACAGACCGACTCTCCTCCGCCCGAATCCCTCTACGCTTCCACTCTCTCAACCCTCGAGGCTGCTCATCCCGCCGCATAATCCGCCATCCACGCCGCTTCGCAACCTCTGAAGACAGAATCCGCTCAACGACAGACTCGTTCTCAATCATGTGGATCGAGCAGGTGCTGTACGTGATGCGCGTCGCAGCAGGGAAACTCAGCGCGTGCTCAACGATGCGGGTTTGTAGATTGGATAGCTTTGTGAGCCGTTCGGGGTCCATAGGTGTATTGCTGGTCAGTTCGTTTTCGTCTGTTGGGGATGACTCTGGGCTAGCATTGTTCCGTGACGGGTGCTCGTCCGATTCATTGCGCTTCCGCTTCTTGCCCTGGTTTTTGCCCTGTGCCAAACCGGTGGACGGCCCCGCTGGGAGGACGAATTTGGGGACGTCGTCGCGGCCGATGATCCCACTTCCGGAGCAGCTGGGGTCCAGAAGGAGACCGGTGACGTTTTCGAATCGGGGGTCTTCCGGGTCGAGAGCGAGGAAGTCCTGGCCGGGGAGAACGGTGGTGATTTTATCCGCGCCAGCCGTAGAAACCATCTTCTGTAGAGTCTTCGCTCTAACCTTGGACGCATCCATAGAGTAAATCCGCGAAGATGGCGCCTTTTCCTTTTCCTTTTCCTTGTTCTTCTTCTTGGTCTTCTTACTACTGCTATAAAGCAATGAAGCCAAATGGGTAGTCTTATTCCCTGGCGCAGCACACCCGTCCAGCAGGTCGCCGCCATCCCATGCCTTATCACCAAGCAACAGATAAGCCGGGAAACAAGAGGCCTTATCCTGGAGAATGATCTCTCCATTCTTATACGCAGATGAAGTCGTAAACTCCACTCCAGGGGGCACAGCAATCAAGTCCGGAACATGTGGATCCAAGCGCATCTTGAATCCTTTCCCCTTCCCCTCTTCCCTCTGGTTATCAACCAACTGGCTCAGGGTCTCGACCTTTCCATACGAAGCAAAAAGAGACGACTCTAGCTGCGCCTCCAGCGTTGTCCGCACATTATTCACCCGCACCCAACGTGGATACACCGCTGCGCTTGCCGGTCCATCTGCGCCCTGAAGAGCCAGTTTCTCTTTGCGAACAGTTTCCTTCAATTCCGGGATTGTCGCGCACCCGCGCCGTACGCGGGCCTTGGCAAACTCGCCCTTTAGCCGAATCTTATGTCTTTCCACCGCTTGACGAAGGGGGTGGGAGGCTGTCGCCGCGATGCCATTTTTGGCGAGGAGCTGATCATGGACAAGAAGGATGGCGAGTAATGGAGAGAGCTATGTAACTCAAAAGGATTCCTAGTCAGTCAGCAGGACTTTCCCCCGTGTTTTTTTTTTTTTTTTTTTGTCTTTCTTGAAAAAAATGAAAACCGGAGATCTTTTCGTCTTTCTTTTTAATAAATGCGCACCTTTGGCTCTGTCTTGAGAATTCCTGCATGCTCAATGACTTCCTTCAGAAGGATGTCCCATTTCGCCGCCTCGACGATAAGCGCATAGATTTGTGCAGGGGCGGCCTTGAGAGTACGCGAATTGTAGAGGCGTGATTTGAATGAGCCACCTGTCGACGAGGGGGCGGTCAGGACCGCAACAGCGTCGTAGTAGAGAGACATGGGCTATATATATATATATATCAAAGCACCGTGATGGGGAATCCTCGTAACAAATTGGAGGGGGGGGGGGGGGTAAAATAGTTGTCGATATAAAAAAAAAATATCCTGGAAAGCGATGTGATGTCTATGTTTGCAGTGTTTGTTTGATCCATGGTATGTAATCTGATCTGGTCTTTTGATAAGAAACGACGAACTATATTAGTGAACAGGACATGAGATGAGATACAGTGTTACTGAATCAACAGTCTGTTCACACAAAAGACCCAAAGGTTCCATGGACTAAGCCCTCGCTTTACTCCGTACTCAGTACAAGAAACAAAAAAACCAATGCCCTCAGCACCACTGCCGCTCAAACCAAAGCCAACCCAGGCCATCTTCACTACATCCCTCCTCCCTCCCGGCCCCAACAACGTCGTCGGCTTTACCCTTCCAACCCGCACGATCCCCCACCCCCCCACCAACCCATCCGTGCTGAACGACGCCCTCGCCGTTCGCCTCCAAGTCTTCGTTGACGAACAGAAATGCGCGCCCGATCTCGAAATCGACGAGGATGATAGCCGGAGCTGGCACTGGGTGATTTATGATGAGAATCACCGACTCCCTGGCTCGGACTCGAACCCCATGAAAGTCCCTGTTGCGGTGCTTCGGCTCGTGCCGCCACCGCATGCATCGCATGATGATTTTGCCGCGATGTATGGGAACGCCAATGCCAATGCCAATGCCAGCCAAGACGAGGAAACCTCAAGCGGAGATGGAGATGGAGATGGAGACGCAACCCCACGACTCAAGAAGTATGACTTCACGCACGAAGCCCATATCAAGTTCGGCCGTGTGGCGGTTCTCCCCGAGTACCGCGGGTACGGGCTCGCGCGAAAATTAATGGAAATGTCAATGGCGTGGGCGGCGGGAAACGCTGCGGCGATCAATGCGTCGCTGGCGCGGGTGGTTCGGGAGGAGTGCAGTGGCGGGCTGGCTCGTGGAGCTCGGGTTCCTGTGTGGAAGGGGCTGGCGCTGGTACATGCGCAGGTATGGGTGGAGAAGTTCTATGAGCGGCTTGGGTTTGAGACGGACGAGGAGATGGGGAGGTGGAGTGAGGTTGGGATCGAGCATGTAGGGATGTGGAAGCGGTTGGATGGATATAGGGTTAGAGGGGACAAGACTAGGTAACTATTCAGTACATGACATGACATATAACTAACCTATATTTATTATAAGACACTAGTTAACTACACTACGTATATGACGAAGAAGAGAGAAATGCAGCTTAAGGTTTCATTTAGCAAAGTACCAACACACCTCTATAGGCCGAGACAGAGCGAATAGCCTGCAAGTCATAAAACGCCATAACCAGTGAGAAACAAACCAACAGAAGATCGCCGAACATAAGCAATCATAACAGGGTATCCTGAGGAATAACGAAAAAAAAAAAAAAAAAAAAAAAGTGTGAAAACCCCCGCCCGCTTCTATCGCAGCATTAAAGGGACCGACCCCCGGGTATGAGGTGACGAAAAGTAGTAGTAAAGGACTTGTGAAGCATCACAAGAGAGAAAGAAAGAAAAAAAAAAAAAAGATCCCGCCCGAACTCCAGGTAGATGATTTGAAATGTAAAAGGTGCGAAACAGGGCCCGATAAAATGGGACAGAAGATGTTCTAGAATATGTGTCATGTCGAAGTGAAGTATTTGCAGTAGATGAGGTTTTGTGAGATCAATGTGACAGGGCCCAAATAAAAAATTGGCCGACCATCATCGATGATGATTAGAAAGTGCTCCAGTTCCAGCCTCGAGGGATGCTCGCAGCGATCTCAGTAGTCTGGTTGAGCACGTTGGCAAACGCCGACTTGATGCCCTCGTCCTGCGAGAAACCAGCATGCTCCAAGGCAGGAGGGCTGTCTGCATCGATGGGCTCCACGGCATTTGGGCTGGCGTTTTGGGCGTTGATCAAGCTCTGGATCTTGCTGAGACGGTCAGCACGTGACTCTTCCCAGCGCTGGTAGGCACTCCAGCAAAGGTCGCAGGCTCGCGAGGGGATGCCTTCAGGATGGAAGCGAGCATCCTGGTCGAGAGGGACCATATGAGGCGTGTGAGAGGAACAGAAGACATGGCCGCAATGGCGACAGTGATGACGACGGAGGAAAAGACCAAAGGAGGAACGGCAGGTAGGAGAGTCACAGCTGCGCGACGCAGAGTCAGCCTAGTTAAACCGTGTTAGTAAAGAAAAAAAAAAAAAAAAAAAAAAAAAAGACTTTGCGACACATGAGTAACACAATCCCTGGTAGTTGACGATTGCGCGAGATGTCGCAACCGCTGGCTGGTGCGACATTCTGGAGCGCAGGCACGCAACCGCCGCAATATAAATTGCAAGACAACCCAAGGAGGAGGACGTCTTCCCACAAGAGGTTTTTAAATTAAGATGCAAAAAGAACTTTATTTGGCTTACCTTCCAGTGATCTCTGGTGGGAAGACCAGTAACCTCTCCGAGGTGTTCGTTTTTCATCCACTCATCCTCAGCTAGCTTGCTGATGCCTCCACTGGCAACACTCTCCAAGGTGGAGCGACGGCTGACAGTATCACTAGTCTCGCCATCGTTTAGACTGTCGAAAGAACCGTGAATGCTGCGGGGAGGAGTGGGAGGGGAGGGCTTTTGAGGCCGCTCAGTGGGACGCAAGGCAGCAGGAACATAGAGAGGGGCCTTTGGAGGACGCAGCTGGCGAGTCTGCAGAGGGAGATACTGAAGACGAGGAGAGGTGGGCGAGTTGTTGGCAGGAGTGGTTGTTGCGGAGTTCATAGGAGAGGGATGGCCGTAGATGGAAATATGGTTGATCGGAGAGGTGGTGGTAGTAACAACATGAGTCGCCATTTCGAAAAAGAAACACAGTAGTAGGTAGTATAGTATGTGCAGAGGTGACAAGTGGATATGTAAATCTGATGAGGGGAGAGTCGAAAAAGCAATGATCAAGAGTGAGGTGAGTGTGGTTGTTTTTATGATGATGATTATTATTAGAAGAGGGTCTGGAGCTGGTGAATGGACCAAGCTAGTATCAACGATGTAGATGAATTGAGGTACAGCGGAACCATAAACACATCGCAGTGGCGAAAGTTTGGCCGATAAAGTTCGTAATGACGGCGAGAAGGGTGAATGATGAGATATCAAAAGAGAGCGCGACGATCTGGACGGATGCGAGAGCCGCGGAGCGTAGGGAGAATCAAGACGGGGGAGGAGAGAAGTAGTATCTATAGGGATAATACTCTGATGGAGAGAAGAAATGCATGGACCTTAATAGGATTTGTGGACGAGAAAGCGAGGGAAAGCAAGGCGATTTTTGCCATGCGCCAGTGGGGATTTTGGGAGATGTACGCTAACGGATGGAGAAGTTCAGAAACCCCAATAATAATATAGAGGAATAATCTGTCGAGAAAAGGAACGTAGCCGGTGGACCCGTTGGAAGATCGGAGGCAACAGAACCAGTATCCCTTTTACTTTGGACAAGGGCAATTAATTTCTGGTGATGGTGGTGGTGGCTTTTTTTTTTTTTTTTAACTTATTCAGAAGAAGGAATGAAATTTGAAGCTTTTACTACCTATGTTCAAGGATACCTAGGTATGTATATATGATCGAGGAAGAAATTCCAGAGGACTCCTGGATTAGAGCGATGTTTTACCGAGGAAATGAACTGGCCGGTGGTTGGGACGGGATCTCGCAAGAGAGATAGGCAACTCGTTATTATTAATAACTACATAGTTCGAGGGTTGTTCTGCCGGGGTCTGGAGTCTCTGGATGATCATTCTGGGCTAAGTCTTCTCCCCTGGCCCCAATATCGAGACTTCACTCAGGTAATTAGGATTTTCCTCCCTTCTTCACCGTTCATCCTTCAAAGTAAAGGAAAGGTTGTCAATTCTGGTTACACAAAACAAGGGGCCAACAAGAACGTAGAATAAGTACCTAATCCCTGCATGAAGGTATCATTTCCTTCCCCTCCTCTCTCCCCTTTTCTCCGGAGTCATGATGACAACATCCCTGCCCCATCTTGACCGCCTCTTGATACCCCAAAATAGGGCAATTTATGCTTCGCCTCACATGGTTATCGGAAGCATCCAAAAAAAGGGAGGATCTGGAAAGTGATCGTAGCATTTCAAGATCGTGAATCATCCATAACATCATCCTGTCGTCTGTGGATTACTATGGTTGTTTTCAGGCGGTGGCGACGGATTCAGATTCAGTAGCTTGAGCGGCAAAAAGCATGATGACTTTCCTCTTCAGGCGATCTCCATCCTCTCTCTCTCTCTCTCTCGCTCTCTCTCCACTTGCGACTCCAGGTAAAAAGGGCAAGAGAGAGAGAGAGAGAGAGAGACCCCAACTTGAGGTAATTGAAACCGGCTTACTGGTCTAAAAAGTTTTCTCCCGCTGTCACTACGACGGTTACT
Organism: Aspergillus ochraceoroseus IBT 24754; assembly: GCF_002846915.1. Taxonomy (NCBI): domain Eukaryota; kingdom Fungi; phylum Ascomycota; class Eurotiomycetes; order Eurotiales; family Aspergillaceae; genus Aspergillus; species Aspergillus ochraceoroseus. The sequence goes on along the minus strand of NW_024468477.1, from coordinate 2,961,469 downwards.
GACCAACGGCACACTGAGACTGAATCCATCCAGAAATCAAAATCTAGGCGATCCTTATTGGCAATCCGGTTGCAGTTGGACAGTTGGAGACTCCACACGAGACCCCCAACCCACTCTAACCACTTTTGGCGATAGATAACTTTTTCTTCCCGGAGAAGATGGAAGTGTTCACGAGACTCCCTCTTTGTTATTTTATTACCTACCCGAATGTTTTCGACGAAAAATCAATATCCCAGTAGTCAAGGTAATAAATCGGAGAACTGCATATGCCTAACCCAAGATTACCCCTAGATCTGCTTGACATGTAGTAGCGGTGACCCCTCCACTTTTGTTGCCAAGTGAAGGGTCAAGTACGGAGAGCTGTAAGAACCGATATTCGGCTGCGCAACACACCGTGGACTGTAAGTGTAACTGTATAGGCACTCAGAGGACCCACCGTCTCAGTTTGAGTTCTTGGGAAGGTCGACTGTTAAGTGGAGCACCAATCAACAATAAGCACGGGCTTTTCCAACCCCGGTGGGTTTGATCAAACTCGCTTCCGGATTGGCAGCCTTCGAACTTGTTATCGCAGACTCCTGATTGGCTTCTCTTGCCGTGGCTCGTTGCTATTGGCCGACAGCCGGTCCTGCACGGACATAGGCCGAGCTCCGCTGCCGATGATTATGTAACTGAATGGTTGGGTCCCCGGTCAACAAGCGTGTGGATTCGTGGAAGCATTGTCGAATATTCTATTCTCTCTTTCTCTCTCTCCCTCTCTCGGTTGCCCGGGCGCAAAAGCCTAATTGCTTCAGAATCCCCAATCTACCTTATCTCACCCTTTTACTGTATCGACATCCCAGAGTATGTACGGAGCCTATCTACAGGGATTAACCACATACCACCTAAGGTATACTCCGTACTAGGTACTACTACATACCTTGTATCTAAATACTTGTTGATAATAAATAAATAATCCTCTGCAAGACACGCGTAGTAGATTCATTTCACCGTCCTACTACGGAGTACTACTACCTGATCGCCCGGGGATAATTCGGGCATCCTCCGGTCTACTATCGATATATTATACCTAGTATTGCGGACTACGGACTAGCATTTTTGGAACCTCGTCAATTTCGACAAAGATGGAGGGGGCCCGACTAGTGCATCGCGGAACAATTCCCGTTTCTTCAAATAATGATCAATCAAGTCCATTTGCCTCCATGCTAGGTTACTAGTTTTATCTCAACGTACTCCGTACGGAGTAATCTGTTGACTCGAACTGAGGAGGCATGGATGGAATCCGCTCTGCTCCGGAGGAATTCTCTTAAGGCTTGCAATTATAAGATGCACCCCTTTACAGGGTACTATTACTGGTTCTGTACGGAGTAAACTGAGACACTAAGCATAAGCTCTATCGATCTATCAATCTATCACATGTGGTCTCATGACACTTGCAAGTCCTTCATTTGGAATTAAACAGACCTACCCGCTTTTCGCGAATCACTTTCTTCTCCGCGCGTAGTCTTATTTTCAATAGATCCAATTCTCAGGAGTAATCTAGCATGCTGTCGAGGGCTTTATTGCCTTGGTTGCAGGTCCCAATTGTGTTGGTTATACAGAGTCCGGAGTAACTTAGTTAACTCTAACAAATGCTGACGCAGGTTACTAGTAGTTCGACGCAGCTAGGGGGGTCAACCGCGAATCAACAGGTCGAACTTAAATTTCTAATCTCACATATTATGAAACGTATCACATATCTCATTATCGAGACTTACCCACCTCCTTGGTTTACCTAGTATGTATCCGTACATAGTATCGTGGATTGGCTGGGGAACTCTTGAGCCGGTCGAGATGGATCTATCTGTATCATCACATTAATCTGGCCAAATACTGAGAACATGGTACATGATTGGTTGTAGATGTTAATGCAGGGAAAATCTGGCCTGTTTAAATATGTACGGAGTATATACTATTTAGTGTGTAGACTAGTATATATACCCTGGGCAGAACTAAACCCCTGCATACTCATCTAGATACAGTAACTTACTTCGGCTCCAAAAAGAAGTAATCAGATACACCATATCAACAGAACCCTTCAAATGCCTCCTAAAACTAGAAGGAAAATACTACCCGTACACGAGAGTGAATCCTGAGGTATACGACGTCATCATCCAGGTTACTACTTCCTTACCCCTCAGTCTTGAATGATGCTCGTCCTTCGACCTGTATACTTTCTCTCTGAGACCATAAGCCCGCATAATAACAATAATAATAATAATAATAATAATAATAACAACAACAACAATAAACCCACCATGAATCTCGCCGTTTTCAGCACGAAATCATATGATAAACTCTACCTCGATACCATCCTCCACGACCAGTTCCCCTCCCTGTGTACAATCACCTATCACACCTTCGCCTTGACCTCCGACACGGTCGCGCTCGCGCAGGGGGTCGACGCAATCTGCGCCTTCGTCAACGACACCCTCGACGCCCCCGTTCTCCGAACCCTACACAGCCTCGGCGTGCGCGCGATCCTCCTCCGCTGCGCGGGCTTCAACAACATCGACCTCCCCCTTGCCGAAGAACTGGGCTTCTTTGTCGCCAACGTCCCCTCTTACTCCCCCGAAGCCGTCGCGGAATTCACCGTCGCCCTGGTCCAGACGCTGAACCGCAAGACCCACCGCGCCTACAACCGCGTGCGCGAGGGGAACTTCAATCTCGAGGGGTTCCTAGGCTCCACGCTGCACGGGAAGACCGTGGGGATTGTAGGCGTGGGGCGGATCGGACTGGCGCTTGCGAAGATCTTCCATGGCTTTGGGTGTCGATTGCTGGCGTCGGATCCGTTTGGGGGCGACGAGTTCCGAACGTACGGCGAGTTGGTGGACTTGCATGCGTTGTTGGCGGAGAGCGATATCGTGAGCTTGCATTGTCCGTTGACGGAGGGGACGCGGCATCTCATCGACAAGGAGAATCTCGACAGGATGAAGCCCGGCGCGTTGCTGGTGAATACATCCAGAGGTGGTCTGCTTAATACGAAATCCGTGATCGAGGCCCTCAAGACCGGGAAGTTGGGCGGGTTGGCCCTGGATGTGTATGAGCAGGAGGGCGCGCTGTTTTATAACGACCATTCGCATGAGATTATCCATGACGATACCCTGATGCGGTTGATGACCTTTCCCAATGTGCTTGTTTGTGGGCACCAGGCGTTCTTTACCAAGGAGGCTCTGACGGAGATTGCCTCGACCACGTTGGCGAATTTGCAGGACTGGGTGATGAAGAGGCCTTGCAAGAATTCCTTGGTTAGGGAGGGCCATTTACTAGTTGCGAGGGATAAGGAGCCTGTGCGATTGTAGCCCCCCTTCTTTTCGTCTTAATATTACCTAGGTAGGTATGTTACCTATAGTTCAGTATGCACCAGTATGGTAGCATCAAAACACTTTTGAATTTTGGTTATCACCAGAGAACTTGGGATATCTGCAGTACAATCACAAAGAAGCTTGGAATTTCCCATCGATCTGCTCAATCTTCGCATTGGCTCTCTTGTAACCCTCTTCCTGTTCGACATTCTCTACAAACCGCGCCAGCATTGGGTACTGGCCCTGCAGCGGCATTCTTGCGTGGGCTGCAATCAACGGGAAGCTCATCATGATATCGGCAGCCGTCACCTTGCTACCGCAGAAAAACGGGCCACCTTCCGGGCTAGTTTCGAGCTGGCCCTCGAGAAATTCCAGGGTGGTAGTGATGTTGCGGTTGAGGAATTGGGCTTCAACCTGGTTTGCCACCATCTGGGGGATGAATTTCAAAAAGAACGGAATAGGCGCGTTTTTGAGGGCTAAAGTCGTTAGTTTCCCCATTCACACCAGTAGCTGAAAAAAATAAAATAAATAAAGAATAAACTTACAATCCATAAGCAGCTTCATGACCAAGAACGGCATCAAGCTTCCTTCAGAGAAATGCATATAATACCGATATCGCATCCACTCCTCCGTCTCGCCACCCACTTGGCCCTCCTTGCCCTTTGAATACCGGGTCGGGATGAGCCTCTCTCCTCCAAAGTGATCGCAGAGGTACTCGACGATCAAACCCGACTCCGCAAGAACCAGCGGCTTCGAGGCGCCCGGAGACTCAATGGCGATGACGGGGGATTTACCGAGAGGATGAATCTCCTTGAGCTCCGGTGGAGCGAGCATGTCGGCCCCGCGCTGGAACGTTTTCACTTCATATGGTACGTTGAGCTCTTCTAGAAGCCAGAGAATGCGATGCGCTCGGGATTTTTCCAGCCTACCTTTTTTTTTTTTTTTTTTTTTTCATTAGAAGCGGATTTTTGTAGGATGGTTGGGGGAAGCTGATCCGTACCAGTAAAGAGTGACTTTGACGTCGGAAGCCATGGCGGCGACAGTAGGTTTAGAAACACAGATCCCGAATCAAAAGCTGGAGATGGGCCGAGAGAGAATAATTTGGGACCTGGGAAGGCTTTTTATATCCTGTCGATCGTAATCCTGGTTCTCTCTCATTTTTCAAATCCTACTGGCGTAGCTCACAGGCCATAGGTATAGCCTCGGGAAGGGGAAGTTAAAAAAAAATGCTTGTGAACGACCATCTGCGTCATTGGCTCGTGGGTCTTGAGGGCTGGATTGATCAATCAAACCAGATAATTCGAATTCTTCCTCTGCGGAGGTCGATCCAGCTCAGTCGCATTTCGATGCATTGTCTTTCCCGTCCGGGTCCTTCGCTGGGCAATTGAAGTTAGGTTAGCTACTAAGTAACTATACAGAGTAATTACCTACTTCACCATTCAGGAAGACAAACAAATCCACCCAAATATATGAAAGTCTCCCTTTTACCCGTGGTATGACCCGTACACCGTGCTGAGTTCTACGCGCGCTGGCGGTTCGGAAGAACTATGGCCCGCAGGGCCATCTTTTCTGTGCTGTAGAAATTTCTATATTATCTACTTTTATAAGCTATTACCATGCTAATACTTACTTGAATACCTACTTGAATACCTGCTAATACCTCCTTTAATATCTACTTTAATACCTATTTTAATTCTAACTTCCATACTTGCATTAATATAATAGCTATCATACTAATATGCAAGCTGCTGAGCGTAGCGAGGATTTGAGGCTGGTCCACCCAAATCGTACCATGTTATCTGTCAGATTATACTAAATTAGACCATAAAGGAACACAATAAAATGAATCGAAATAGTTAAACTGGAGCACATTCTGGCCATAGTTAGTTACTTAGTTAGTTGTTAGTAGTTAGTTAACTAGTTAGTGACTGCGTCTCTGCTGACTCAGCAACACCAAGACATATCCACGTGATCGCCCAACTTCGTCTCGTCGTCACCGAAAGCATTCGGATATCAAGGAATCCAGCCTAAGAAAGCCGTCAAACAAAAACAACCACCACCATGGCCGGTCCTAGCAAGTGTAAGTGCCCCTTTGAAAAAGAAGAAGAATGAAGTAGGGTCCTGACTTTCCCTCGTTCTAGCCCTGGTCCTCGACCCGGCCCTGCAGAAATACTACGGTACCGTTTCCCGTCCTCTCCCGACGAAGTTTCCATGCATGTCTGTTGTGTGCCTATGAGAGCGAACCTCAATGCCGGGCTCATGTCCAGGATGCACGGGAGATCTATCTCGGGCGTTCAAAGTAACTGGATGATTTGTGTACTGATCTTTTTGGGGGGGGGGGGGGGGGAATTCAATTGAACAGAACTCAATGCAAACCGCTACAAGTACTTCCGCTGGACACCCCGCCATGCCTGGATTGCGTTTATCTATGTCGGCGTGATCCCTGCCACCCTGGGGTACATCGCTTACAAGACCGATGTATGTTTGGTTTCCTTGTTTCCTTGATGGGTTAGGAGGGCTGAGTGTGGTGTTAACTCTGGGTTATAGGGTAAATACGATCTCCGCGGGAAGAGGAAAGGCGATACCATTGCGGAATGGTAAGCGGATGGGATTAGCGAAGAAAGAAAAGGAATCACTGGGGAAGAACGAGACCGGTGCTTCCGGCTCGATTCGTTGACGTGGTGGGAAGTGTGCGAGGTCTTTTTTGGTCCGGGTGTTCTGTTTCGCTGGACGTTGTAACTATTACTAGAATATACCGCATCAAGTTCGTTTCGTTTTGTGAAGGGTCCTCCTCCTCTAGACATTTTTTTTTTTTTTTTTTTACCTTGCGGTATCATGGTCTAGTTTACTGTTCTCATGAGTATAATAACGTATTGATCCCATTAGACGTATCTGGATTTTCGTCCGGACATCCCTTCTTGGTCCGGAACTCCTTGTTGCTAGTAGTACATAATCCTGGGAGAAACAATCAGGGACAAGAACAGGAGAACAGAGACTAATAAGGTGCCCATCCTCTCCTCCCAGAGGGTCCGCCATATCCCCGTCCACCTTCCGGTACCCGTTCGCCTCGTCTCCAGTCACCGGGAGGAATCCCTCGATCACCTCCTCCTCCTCCTCCTCTCCCTCCACGTCCACCAGGCCGACCACCACTCCCACCGCCAAACCCATTATCACGGAATGCGCGCATGCCACCGCCGATAGTTGAGCTCCCGGCACCCCTACCGCCACTTAATGGTGGCGCGACCGATCCGTCCTCCAGCGGCGGTAGAATTGCGCAGTCCACATAATCTCCAATCACGAACCGCGCCTCCTGCAGCGTTTTGTCCGCCTCATTCCCCTGCAGTCGGAACGGACCTGTGCGCGCTGTACCGCCATTTCTTGATTCATCTTCCTTGCTTTCTCTGGCTCCGATCACAACGCTTCCCAGGTCCTTGCTAAGATACCGGCCTCGCGCGTCGGGCCCCATCATCGCGGCCCCTTTCGTGTCGGGGTAGATGAGACGGAAGCATAGTCGGGTTCCGATGGGTGGATCCGGTAGAAACGATGGCAGTGCGGAGGTGAGGAGCTGCGAGAGCTCGCGTAACGTGCATGATTGCCAGGTGTAGATTTGAAGATGTGTAGGGAGAGAAGAGGGTGGTGGGGGAGGGGAGCCAGGGCGAATGGCATTTGGCCCGCTCACGGGGCCGCTGTACGGCGCCGCTGAAGAAGATGGCGCTGCGAAGTCAGAGAGGAGATGGAAGGAGTTTAATCGGTAGAAGAGCTTGAGGTGGAAGGGGGTGGTCGATTGTCGGTCGATTTTGGGCTTCGGCGCATCTCGAGCGGCCGCGGCCATGATGGGCACGCGGAGCTGGAGAATATTTTTTTTTTTTTTAAGCGTGTGGTGTATTGCGACGTTTATGAGGTATGCTTTGAGTTGAAGTTGAGCTCGAAAAATAGAACTTCCTCTATATCATTGTTGGGGAATGAAGGTGGGTTGGGACAAATATGGAGAATTGGGACTGTGATGTTGGAATGGGTGATCACGAGAGCTCTCGACCGCCGGAAGGAGAAACAATTTCCTACTACTAAGTTGCTGGGACGAGCCTCCACCTTTTCCTTCTCAGACTCGTGCCCATTCAGCGCAATTGTACTCTACGCCCCTTTATATGGCTGCATCTAATACACAGCAGACATAATAAACTTGGTTTTCTTATTTACGCTTTGAACAGACCGGCAGCATGGATTTCGCTGCGTTAATGTCCAAGGAAATCGCCAAGGCGAAAGGACCCGCCGCTCCCAGCTCAGGATCAGAACAAAACAGCTCGTCAAAGTCCTCGGAAAAGAAATACATTCGGCGCGCAGACCAAGAAGCTGCCCGAGTAGCTGCCTATAACGAGGAACAGGAGCGCCTGGAGAAGGAGCGCGAGGAGCGCACGACCCAGAAGCGGAAGCTGGAAGAGGAAGAAGCGGACCGACGACGCGAACGAGAAGACAAAAAGAGGCGACTAGCAGAAGAATCGCGCAAGAAAAGGGAAGCTGAAGAAGCTGAGAAGGAACGAGCGCGGAGGGAACGACTTGGACTGCCGGAATTGCCCTCCCCATGCGAGAAGGACGAGAGCGATGAGATAGAGGGAGGAGAAGACGGCATCAGTGATGAGGATCTTACTCGCAAGTTGAGAGAACTGGATGAGCCAACTAGGCTTTTTGGAGAGACGCACCGTGGTCGCCTACGAAGATATCGGAAATTAACAGAGCGCTCTCTCGAAGCGCAGAAGATGTCCGACGGGCCCATCCCAACAACCCTAGAGCTGGTTGCTGAAGTAGATATGAAGATTCCCGACAAGGCTCCTAGAGATGCAGAGGGACGCAAGTTCTTGTTCCGTCAGCTGGCTTCCTATTTCAACATGGTACTCTCCGAGTGGGAGCTTGCACTAGCGAAGCGAGACGTGACGGTAAAACAAAGCCTTCAGGGACGACAAGCCTACAACGCGATGGTTCAGTCAAGAGAAAATATCACGCCACTCTTTCGCAAGTTCGAAAAGGCCGATATCGACGACAGTGTGCTTGAGCACATCGTCGAGATCATCCACAAAGCCCAACAGCGGAGATACGTCGACGCTAATGATGCGTATCTTCGCCTAAGTATTGGAAAAGCGTACGTCGACTTTGTTTTACTTGCTAATATCTTGATCAGACTAACCGGATTATAGAGCATGGCCTATCGGTGTGACTATGGTTGGTATTCACGAACGTTCGGCCCGAGAGAAGCTACACCAGGGCGACCGGCAAGCCCATATTCTGAGCGACGAAATAACGCGCAAATACCTCCAGAGTATCAAGAGATGCCTTAGTTTTGCTCAGACCCGATGGCCCCCAGATGATCAGCTTCAGATTATGGGTTAAGAACCGATATATCCAGTGTAAATTTGATTTTGATTATGCAGTCAATATTCTCTCTGCTTTCCGCTGCACTCAATCTTCTCTGGCATATCAACAATAATCCTCCCAAGGCAGCCTTGTCCTATGCGAAATATACACCAATGATATAGACTGTCTAAAACATATCTATGCGGCATGTAAATTCATACACTCATGCAAAAAAGCTGGTCAATATACAACAGACCCCCTCCAGATTTCTACCAGCCAACCCCAAATCCCTTTTGGTTCGCTCTTTTCGGGCACTGGTGAGATAATTGTGCCATGCTCTTGACTGAATTTTTGGGGTTGCCCGTTAGGACGGTAAACATCATGGCCGTCAATGCCATGCATCACCCCAATGGAAAAGTCTTGCGGCCTAGAAGCGGCTAGTGGTCTGCTCTTAGCTTTTACATCCCCGGTAAATGCACTGATTAACTTTCCAGCTGCCTGGACACAACTTCCATATGCAAAACGGATGAGAGAATCGCCGGTTAAGCTACCGATGATAAAGACATCGTGCGCAATCTCCACATTTTCAATGGCCTTCGCTCGCAATGTCTGTCCTGATATCGTAGCATTTACCTCACTCCCTTCCTCGCCGCTGAGGACCTCTTCTAAAAGACTGTGGTCGAGATATTTGAGGGTACCTCTTCGACCGGTAGCGTACACCATCCCGCGGATAGTTCGGGATAGGATTGCCCCATCTGACTGACGAAAGGTCACAATCGCGTGATCCTTCTGCATCTGTACATTAATAATCTCTGCATTTGGAAATCCTTCATATATATCGTCCCATGCCCGACTCTCCAGGAAAGGAGTTGATGCCGTCCGTTTCGACTTGGCTCGTTTGGTTGAGTGAGGTTCCGTGGTGATGGTGGCACGTCTCATCAATCGATATACACCAGCGTACTCAGGATACGCCTGCTGATGACAACCTCGAAGGGGTGAAGGCCGTTCCTCAGGATCCCATTTGAACATGTGAATAATCCTTTGATTCGCTGGCGCGGAGATGATGACATCCGCAGCTGAGAAACCAGACCCAATAACAAGAAGCGGTGTTTCGGGAGTTGGCTGAAGCGATACCAGAGGCTGCAAGAGTGGACAAGGCTGTAACACCTCGGAGAAGATTCCACTGGCCAAGACGATATGTTTACAGTTGACATTGTGCGAACGAATGAAGAACCCATTGTTCGTTCGTGTGATGCCGGACACGGTTTCGTTGCACCGGAAAACGTCGTTGATATGCACGGCTTGTGGGTAGAATCGGAAGTAGTCAGCGGTTTCTTGCCTGCTGGGTCGAGTATAAGGTGGAAGATCCTTGCCCGTGGTTTTGCGATAATGGTCGCCAAAGGAGTATCCGGGGAGGGAAAGCATTGACGCGTAGCTCAGGGTTTGGATTTCCCAGCTTGCGGGCATCGGATTCTCGGTCCACTGGCCACCGGGCCGGGGTGCATTGCCGATCACTAAATGAGGGACTGCTTTCTCAGGCTCATACCGCCACTCCACATTGGTATTGCTTTCCAATTCCTCTACATCAACGCTGGGACGCACAAGCGTGTCCAGGAGCACATTTACGGGAAGAGCCTGGGTTGAGTAAGAGAGACGTGAAGCAGCAAAATGCTCGGTTAAAGCCTCCACATCAGCTTCCAGGAGTCCTGGGACATCCCTGAGTTTTGCGTGGAGCAGGGGATCGGGGTGCGGATGCTTAGGTGAATAATATGGGAAATGGCCATGAAGAATATAGGACAGGATCATGGCCGATGGCCCGTTCCCTGGAGAGCCCCGGAGTCAATGATGGTCATTGGCAGCAAGACAACAGATTAAGGGGAAATAACTGTATGGGAGCGGTATGGCAACATACCGATAATAATGGTGTCAGTGTCCATGACAGGCTATTATTTGTGTACCCCGGAGCCAGTCAGCGCGGGGCATGACCTGGTTCCTCGGGGGCTTGTGCGGAGAACGGTGTTCAATTTGTGATTCCTGTTACAATCTCTGAAACCAGTGCGACCTCCGAATGAAGGAGAAGGACCCGAACGGCCATTGAGAGCATCTGTTACATCTGGGGATGAGCCAAAGTGTGCCAGGAGGATAGGATGGAGATCGAGAGTTGGTGTAAGGCGGGTGTGGGAGGAGCCAATTCCGCAACCGGTGAACTTGCTGACAAAACACCCCAAAAAAAAAGCCTTCCAAGCTTAGCTACAAGAACCAGAAGAATAAATCAAACCACTGGTGGCGGCCAGGTTTGATGATATCCCGGTCCTGCTGTGTATTTCCCAGTTCACGGTTCTGGTTGGAGCCGGACCACGGCCGGTACGGAGTAGAGTGGGAAAGCTTGCAGTAGGGGGAGAGATGATTCGAGGCCGATAAGGTGATGTGCTCGGACCGCAGTTATAGCTTTGCTTATTCAGGCTTCGATCAATCAATTCGCGTAGATGCCTCTGGTATACGAATGAATTGCTGCCTTTTTTTTCTTACTATTTTAGGTGATATCGCGAATCCAATCAAGGCAGCTCCGAAAGAAAAAGAACGTGATGAAGTCATACGGATTATTAATCACATGCCAACTGCTGACGCGGCGGGGTACTTCCGTTTAAGGAAACTAGGGCTAAGGGCTTGACACTGTAGTAGCCCTATACCCTATTTTCCAGTTATGGACGGGCTGACGCGTTGGTTGGCCTGAGGTGGCTCTCTATCATCTACTGCGTACTTCATATCGTAACCTGCAATCAAGAGACCACTGCCAGAGCTCCGAGGAGAAGAGAGAGAGAGAAAAAAAAAGAAAGAAAGAAAGGGCTGGAACGAGAGAAGATAAACCCTTTGTTCTGCCATGAATCTCTCATCATATTCCTCGTTACGTCCGTTATAATCCTCTTTATTGAAGCTGCATTTGTCGGACTTGCTGGCGCAAGTGTAAGGCTAGGCTTCATACAAGATGTACCATCTGGCCAAGTCGTTGTATATGTATGCCACCAGCAAGGAGGGTACGTTGCGTCTCAAGTTAACTACAAACCTGGATATTATCCATCGAGCATTACCCCCCCCCCCCCCCTTTTTAGCTGACATATTATTCCTCTAATTAGAGTACTCCGTGCTGCTCCTCGGCCTGGACAACGCTGGCAAAACCACCCTCCTCTCCCAGATCAAAGCCCTCTATCAGCCGCGCGCAGATGGCGCCCCCCCTCCTAACCCAGGCAAAACCGTGCCCACCGTCGGACAAAACGTCTCCACCATTTCCTTACCGGATATGTACCTGAAGATCTGGGATGTTGGTGGTCAGATTTCCATGCGAAACCTCTGGCAGAGCTACTACGCCAGCTGCCATGCCATCATCTTCGTCGTGGATAGTGCAGACGTGGGCCAAGATCCAGACATTACCCGGTTACCATCCTCCGCAGGCAATCGACGGCCTAGTTCTGTGTCCGGAACGGGAGGCGCCGCGACAGACGACAGCGCCGCTATTTCCTTTGCCGAGCAGATGGCCGGTATCAACGCCCCCGGTAGTGACTTTGGCCGACTAGACGAGTGTCGCCAGGTGTTGGAGTCCGTACTGCAGAATTCCGATGTCGCGGGGGTGCCAATCCTGATACTGGCCAATAAGCAGGATCGGGAAGACTCCGTGGAGGTTGTCCGGATCAAGGAGGGGTTTGTGCGGAAGGTCTTTGAGGGAGAAACGGGTAGTGGTGTGCGGGATAGTCGTGTCTTGCCGATTAGTGCACTTATGGGCTCTGGGGTGCAGGAGGCTGTGGAATGGGTCCAGAGCAGGGTTAAGTGGAATAAGGAAGGAAGACCGCCTGTGATGCGGTGATAGTGATGAGGATGATGATGATGATGATGCATTTTGTCGTTCACTCGTGTGGTCCAGACCCGTCCTCGCTGATATGATGTTAGAAGGCTGGATTTTGGATACCTGTTTCCCCCTGTTTTCATTTTCTTTTCTTTCATTTCCTACGACTCATCGTCCGGCGCTTGGGGGGGGGGGGGGGGGTTCTATGCTTTTATTGCGAAAGATACCTAGATAGTTTTGCTTTTTATTCTTCTTCTGTTCAAAATTATCCGATATAACTTCTTATTTGTATACACACTCACACCATCGCTCATAAATGGCAGTGAACATTGCCTATAGCAGCTCGCTGCTGCTATCGTCTACAGTCGGGGTCGTATCATGTCACCCTGCACAACTTCTTTTGATTTGCCATCATAATGGGGCTGTCTTTTGCATAAATAGCTCAGCTTGAAATCATACCAAGGATATAAACAGGATTTACAGGGATGGCCCTAAGTTGATATGATTCGATCTTTGACGTCATTCCCAATTTGGATAAGATAGGGTTCTGCGACTTGAGGTACAGAGTTAGACATAACTAAAACATATCAACTTGCTAGAAGCTAAGTATATATTCAACATTAAAAAAGTATTAGTCACTTTATTCTATTCTTCTATTAGAATTGAGATTGTCATTCAAAATGAGCCACCTTAACAACACATTCCCGATCAAAAGCAGGGCTGTTTCAAGCCGAGCATATAGACTTCTAGCGCAAATGGTCCCCTACGGACATCAAGGTATGTGCATCGCATTTTGCTGGGAAAAAAAGTCCCTTATGAACAGAAATAGCATGGCATTGGCAGAACATCGGCTCCAAAAGCCTTCAAGTCGGAGCTCCATGCAAAGACTTATCCACCTGGGACAGCACCAGCAAGCAGGGAATCCGTGCGCAGTAAGAGTAATGACAGGCCGGGGTTATAGTCATATCATAGTGTACAATAAAAGTATCGAAAATGGGTATCATCATTGTCGGTTTCAGAAATTATCATTAAGCAAATTCGTGTAATCCATGGAGGGAGGCTCAAGCAGAGTCAAGACGCAGTCCCAATACGGTCTCGTTCGCCTTTTGATGAGGTATTCTCGTTCACTGGGTTCGGTTTCTTGGGCCAATTTCGTGCAATATCGATGTTCGCCCGGGGGAACAACATTTCCAAGAAGAGGTAGATTATGAAGTCAATCACAACACATAGGCAAAACAATTTGCCCGCCCAGACTCCGCACCCATAATATCGCTTCAGCCTATCGATCAAACTAAAATTTCGAACTCTATCACCCCCGGGTTCCCAGATGTCTCCCGGATAGTATCCGTAGAATTCCTGTGGACTGATGTCCCCAGATATGCCCTTGTATACTCGCTCAGTGCGCCTGGCTACATCGGTCCAGGAATACATCATTTTCACCTGATCGTGGAAACGTTCAGTCCTCACCTTATTGGAGCGCAAGGCGCTTATCGCCTTGCTGGTTGCTAGGACTATATCGTCCTCTTCCGGTTTTGCAAAGGCCGTCATGTGCTGCGGTAGGACCTCAGGAATACCACCAACCCGGGTGCACACCACGTAGAGTCCACAGCTAGCAGCTTCAACAATGACCGTACCAAATGCCTCTGTTAAGCTCGGGTGGAGATAAATATGTCCTCGAACCATGACATCTCGCACCTCCTCGTGTCGAATCGAGCCAAGCATTTCCACCTTGTCTTGGAGAACATTTCGTTCCAACATCTGTTCTAGATCGATAGCTTTGGGTCCCGAACCAGCTATAATGAACCGCACATTTGGATGTGAAGCGAGAATTCTTGGAATTGCTGCAATTAGAAGATCGGTTCCTTTATTGTAAAAGAGGCGCGAAATAACAACAATATAGATTATATCATTAGGGCTGATAGGCCTCGGAACAGGCTGGATCTCTTGCGATCCCCCTGATTGTCGTTCGTTCGCACGTGGAGTCGCATATAAAGGCCGGAAATTCTCAGCTACGACAGCGTTGGGAATCACCGAAACCATTAACGGGTCTAGAGATGCCCTAAGAACTGTGTTTTCCTTGCTGGAATGGAGCATTAGTACCCATTTCCAATTTAGTTCTCGCGAGCCATTCAGACTGACCATGTATGACTAACACAAATAACATGGTCGACATCACTCAAACAGAATTTAAGAAGCTTATTGGTAAGAATTGAACCAGCGTCAGCAAATCCAAACAACGAATGATCGGTAAAGACGGTCCGGAGTCCCATTGTTCGGGCGTGGAGGATGGCCTCGTGGCAAAGGTTGCTCAAGCTAGCATGTCCATGGACGATTTGGATTCTCTCGCGAATAACGATGTTTCGGAAGATGGGAAAGAAGGAGAAAACGGTAGGGAATGTTGTCTCGCGGTATAGCACCAGGAACGGCACGTGGTAAACTTTAAGCCCATTTGTCAGGTATCGGACGCCTGTGCGACCCTTATAAGCATGGGTGATGATGATAACTTTATGCCCACGGTCGATGAGCTTCTGTGGGACGATGAGTATCCGTCAAGTTCGGAGAGCGAGGAGTGTAATCTTACAGTCGACAATTGGTAAATGTGACTTTCAACGCCACCTGTAGAGTTCAGTGCGAAATCAAAGACACAGAGAGGAGTACTACCGACCTGGCTGAGGAAAGAAAAAGTCACTGACCATACTGGAGACCGACTGGTGTTAGTATAGACAGCTAAGTTGTTCGCATCCGCGCGCATGGAGCACTTACGCAATGTTGTAAGTCATATTGATGATTGCGGTCTCCTAGAGGCCAACGCAGACACACTTCTGGGACAAAATTAACATGTTACCCGGAGGAAGATATCTGCAAGAGTAAGGTGCCATCCATCCTGGATGCAAGCACGCCAAATAGTCGCAATACTTGATTTGATGTAAAAGGAGACGCGCCGCCTGACGCTTTGGGGGAATCTGGAACAGTCCAGACCGCAGCGGTGCGGATAGCGGTGTGAATATTCTGCCGACAGAATCTCCCCGCCGAAAAAAAGTTGGAGAAGCTTTTTTTTTTGAGAAGCCTGTTCACTTGATTTGACCTGCAATCTGCGCCGGAACTGCGCTGACACCTTTATCATGGCAGGCGATAGCACTGTTGACCATGATACTTCAATGATCAACAGAACTCCTCTAACGGGTGGGAAGAAATCTCATAAAAGGAAGAGAGATCTCGATGGCTCTACTGGCGCTTCATCTATTCCAACGAAGAAATCAAAGAACACAGAGAGTGCCCCCTCGACCCCCGTCCCAAGCAAAGAGAAGAAGAAACGGGAAAAGCAGTCTGACTTGGACCTCGGAGATAAGGTTCAAAAAGATTCGACCAAGAAGAAAAACAAGAAGAGTGTTGTTTCGCCAGGCAAAGCGAAGTCCGACGAAAATGGCAGTATCGATAAGAAGAAGAAAAAATCCAAGTCGGGGAAACAAAAGCATTCAAGGGATGATTCTAGCTCAGATGGGGAGACTTCGGATTTAGAGGAAACAAATCAGGACACCCAGGAAGCGGTCGATAAGAAGGGAACTAGGACGGAGAAAACGCCCGAGCAATCAGAGGATTCGGGGTCTTCTGACGAACAAGAGGTGGATTCGAAGTCTGGGAAAAACAAATTTGCTGGCATCTTGTCGAAATTCGAGCGGTCTGCAAAAGTCAAGGAAGCTGCAAAAGCAAAAGGTTATGAAAAGGATGAGGCACAAGATAAGGATCTGAACGCGGTAGAACCCGTGATAGCACAGGGCTTAGAACCTATACCTCAGCCCGAACCTGCTCCTGAGAAGGACGAGAAACCGACATACTCTTCTCTTCCGGCTTGGCTAGCTAATCCCTTGAGGACCTCCGCCGGGACAAGATCTAAGTTCTCCGATTTGGGAATCGAACCCGGTCTTCTTCGTGTTCTGGAAGATAATGGATATAAAGAGGCCTTTGCTGTTCAGTCAGCGGTCATTCCTCTGCTTTTACAAGGACCCAGAAATCACTCCGGGGATCTTTGCGTCTCGGCGGCTACCGGTTCGGGAAAAACTCTTTCCTATGTCCTTCCTCTAGTCACAGCGTTGGATCAGATCCCGGCCCCTAGACTGCGAGGCTTAATCGTTGTTCCAACCAGAGAATTAGTCAAGCAGGCTAGAGAGGCTTGCGAGTTTTGTGCTGCAGGATCGGGTTTACGCGTCGGATCTGCTGTGGGAAACGTGGCTATCAAGGATGAGCAGCGCTCCCTGATGCGTGTTGATCAGATCTATAGCCCGGAGACCGTCAAACTACGACAAAATGCGGAGCTGACTGCAGAGGACTGGACGAATTTCAACTTGCATGACTATATTTCAAGTTCAACCGACTTAGGGGAGGCTTTACCAGGTTATGTCCATAGAGCAGAGCCAAATGTTGATATACTCATCTGCACGCCTGGTCGTCTTGTTGACCACCTCCGCTACACAAAAGGGTTCACCTTGAAGCACCTCCAATGGCTTGTCATTGACGAGGCGGATAGGCTGCTAAACGAGAGCTTCCAGGAATGGGTTGACGTGGTGATCAACTCCCTTGATGCACGCAAAGTGACTGGCGCTTTTGGTTCCAGCGGGGAGTTCATGGCAGAGCTCGGGCTTTCCATGCAGGTCAAAGAGCCAAGGAAAGTGATTCTCAGTGCGACCATGACAAGGGATATTTCGAAGTTAAACTCCTTGAGGCTCATCAACCCTAAAATGGTTGTCGTTGGGGCTGCCGACTCTGCCGCAACAGGCGATGATCAGAGTGACGTGGTTGCTCACTCGGATGACAAGTTTACTCTTCCACCTACTTTGAAAGAGTACTCTGTTGCTGTCGGAGACGGGTCACAGAAGCCGCTCTATCTCTTACGACTTCTACTTTCCCATATCAAGATCGATGTCCCGGCTTCTGCAAAACGAACTATTTCGGAACGATCTGATTCTGAGGACTCTAGTTCTGACGAAACCAGCTCCGATGGCTCATCATCCGAGGATTCTAGCTCTGATGATTCAGATTCCGATTCAGACTCTGATTCAGATTCCGGCTCGGATTCCGAAACTGACACTTCCGACTCCAGTTCTTCCTCGGATGAAGAATCTGACGCATCAGACAGTAGCTCTGAGTCCGAGTCCGAGTCTGAGTCTGAGAAAACCGTTAAACCCCAAACCAAACCTAGCCCCAAGCGAAGCACGGTGCTGGTCTTCACCAAGTCGTCTGAATCTGCATCGCGCCTTTCTCGTCTCCTGTCACTGATTAAACCCTCGTTGGCCGACAGCATTGGGACAATCATCAAATCTAACAAGTCCTCTGCCTCGCGGAAAACCCTTACAGCCTACCGTCGCGGAAAACTATCGATTATCATAGCCACAGATCGTGCGTCGCGTGGGTTGGACCTGGAGTCCCTGACTCACGTAGTTAACTATGACGTCCCCGCGAGTGTCACAACGTATGTGCATCGTGTTGGCCGTACAGCTCGCGCAGGAAGAGACGGGTCCGGCTGGACCCTTGTTGCTCACCGAGAAGGCCGATGGTTCACAAATGAGATCTCCAAGGGCTCTAACGGCATGATAACTAGGTCTACCAAGGTTGAAAGGGTATCCGTCCTCCCGAGGGAGATCAAGGAATTCAAATCCAAGTATGCTGCCGCGTTGGACGTCCTAGAGAAGGAAGTCAGGGTCGGTGGTGGGACCAAACAAGCCCCCCGATCCCAAACATAGGTAGTCGGAATACTGTGTACCAGCTTTTTCTACTGTATATAATATTATACCAATTATTACTGCAAACATTCACTAGTTTCTTTGTCTCGATCTCTCTCTCACCCAAGATTAGATTATATACCATAGAAGCAGGAGAATATACGGTTTACAGTGTCCGAGGATGCGATGTATATTCACCCTTGGTTCAGTCAGGCAGGGGGGGGGGTTGTACTGAATAGCCCTGTTCCTTGGGTCTGGGGGGAGTGACTGAGAAAGTGAGTGATGGGTCTATATGCAGACTGATGACGGGTACACATAAAGATCCTAAACAGCAACTCTGCTTTATGACCCTATAGTAAGTAGCACTTTGCAGGTTGAAGTTGCTGGAGCCCCAGAGTCATAGGTACAGGAAGTCTAACGATAATAATCCCAGATGTAAGAGGTATCCTTGCTAGGTTGAGTAAGGCCTGTTGTTCTCTTGAATACCGCGTTGAGCTGCCGGAGAGGTAGAAAGCGACGGCAATAACAGAAAAGAAAGAGAGAGAGAGAGAGAGAGAGCTTGTAGGACCCTACACTTCCGGAGATCCACCATTTCGATATAGCCATAATCGACTGAGGTCCTTTACCTTCAAGCGTTTCTGTCTCTCCGAAACGAGAACGGAAAGATGACTAGTATCTGTGCTATCTGGGGACGAGGATCTCTCATTCTGAGCGACAAGAACCTGCTTGGACGGCACCGCTGACTCGCGAGGGACCTTGCAGTCGGCAGTCTCTACCTCCATATCCATGAAGTCATTCGAATCAGCGACTGTGTGGTCCGATCCAGACGTAAACATGGTGTCCATGTAATGTTGGTTGAACTGGTGGCCGGATCCTGGCCGGATGAATACCTGGCCCATATACCGATTCGGTATGTTGCTGAAGTTCAAAACTCCCCAGGTGCTCACAAAATCCCTCGAGTTGGCGTAGTGTTCAATGTGCGATATCGCATTCTCCTCTTGTTGCGTATCAGAGTGGCGTTCCGAATACGCTCTGGAGGGGTTGTTGAAATGATTTGCGGCGTTTCCAAACGTATATACTTCGAGCTTGTGGAGCAGTTCACTGGGTAACTCATCCAGTAGCCAGTCGATAATCAGGCCTCCTTCGATTCCCCCTTGACTATGCACTACCAGAATCACTTTCTTGTATTGAGGATTAAACAAGGCCGCTTTAGCATGGGCATACGCGTGTCTCACATCCTGCGTCGCGTAGCAAAAGTTTCTCTGTACAAGGCACTGGATTATATCAAATATGAGTCCGGCCCTATAGTCCCACAGTTAGGACTAACTTCAGGCCAAACGGGACTCAAACGAAGGCATACGTTGGATTATGGACACCGGTGACTTTTCTTCCAAAGGTATATCCGAGACGGTTGATGCTTTGCTGTAACCAATAATGTCTTCAAAAGCAGATGGTAGTTAGCTTCTTTCTGGCCAGAATACAGACAAGAACTGTTCTTCCTTACCCAACTGCAACGCCATTGATGAAGATCCAGTGTTCATGTTGATGCTCCGGGGCTTCTTTCTCAGGGACGCTGGAAACCAAGACACTATCCCCTCGGTTCAGAAACAGATCGCAAATTCCCTTGTTTAAGAATAAGACTGTCACCATATATACCAAGACGCCCAAAGTTGGGACCATCCAAACCAGAAGGATGGGGAGAGACAGCAAGAAGAGGAGCTGGCACACGCTGAGCACGAGTTGCAGCGTTACACTAACAATATTCCTCAGAGAAGGGTATAGCTCGTCCAAGCAACCCGAGTTCCAAGGCGTAAGTGGAAAAATAATACCGGGGAGGTAGCGAGCGCACCGAAAGAAGAGACAAATGTCTGTCCACAGCAGCTTCCATGGAGACGCTGTATAAGGTAACGGGGAGTTTGGCGGCTCCGCCAACTGGGGAGGAAGATACATGACCCGGGGCATAATAGGCATGGGAAATCTAACAATATCCCCTAGCCAAAAATAAAGATAAATGGAGGAAGTTGGGCATTGTTGGCTTGAATATAAGAAGGATGGTCGTGTGTTGACAGAAGCAAGTTGGGGTTTCGCGTGATGTGATCATTTGGCGTGTGCAACCATTCTTTCAATCATGTTCACAGTTCCCATGTTTTTTTCATATGTTCTGTAACATCATTAGAATACTGAAAAAATACTATAAGATTTATCTAAATAGCTGAAATTAAAGTTATTAGAGTAAAAATCCTTAGGGAAGTATTGTTTATTCAAGCAGTAGAGTACTCTTCATCATATTAATATTTCCTGTTATTCTCCTTTACTAGGTACCAGATTAAATATACTACAACCTACCTTATAAGACTACTGATACTGTAAGAGGTTACCTATGGCTGGGTTTGAAAACTCATGTTTAAACACTCTTTACTCTATCACAGGTATGGATATGTAGCAGTTTAGTATATCTGTTGTGAGGTGGAGCATAGAGTCTACAGATGTATATACGGTAGTTATACAGACAGTACAGAGTCTATCTAACCCTAAGTCTTCTCTAGGTCCTACACAAAGAAGAAATCCCTCTAATGTTATTTACTAGTAAATAGATGTAGATATCATTTGGCTAGGTTCATATGTCTTACTTTATACAGAATTCCTTGATTCCTTTGGCCACATGCTGTGCTTGGAGGAGACCTCCAGCATCCACTACACAGTTCCTACACTAAAGCAATACAAGGTAGGATATCTGAACAAAGTAAAACCAAGGCGGAGGAGACAAAGGCATGGAGGACAAAAGCTGGATGTGAACAAGGCATAGTTATGAATGGGTTCTTTGAAAACTTCGCCATTGGCAGGGAGGGCTCTTTTGTCCAAACGGTAACAAAAACATAGCTCAAAGAAATATGGCCACTACATAATGGCATTTTCCCCTTACCGCGGTCGTTATATGATATTATCAAAGAACCGGGATGGATTTGGATGTATATAAATAGGATCTCGATGACCTTCTCATGAAGTCCTATTCCCTACTCATTCCAATCCAAAGTCTACCTCAGCATTCAAATCAACCACCATCTACTACTTACCACAACCCAAGAAAAGTCCGTTCGAAAATGCCAAACGCATTCTCCCGCCAGATGCAGCAGAGGTACCCTCTGACGATCCTTGACCTCTCCAGAACGGAGTTGAAATTGCTAATTGAAGTCCTCAGCTTAGAGAGTCTGATCACCTTCCCCAAGCAATCCCGCCGGGAAGCAGACAAGATCGACCTGGACATCCAGCGCGAGATCAAGAGACTCCCCGAAAACCTCTGCGGCAAGTTCATGCTGCGGCTTGTGCCCAATGCCCTCATCCGCGCCGCGGTCCTCTGCGGCACCCACAGAGGCCTGAACCCCTACATCATCAACCATATCTTCGAGCTCGTGAAGCGCGAAGTCACCGGCCACATCGACATCATCACTGACAACGCCGTGTCCCTGAATACCCAGATGACCGAGCTCCTCCTGGCAATCAAGTCCATCGAGGCCATGTGGTGGGTTCCCTCCCCGGCCAAGCATCGTCCTTACCCACCGGGGAACGTGCACCCGCAGGAGAATAAATGCGAGGCCTGTGTGCTGGCCAGAATCGTCCAGGACCTGGGGTACATGGAGAACCTGCGGGCGACGCTGCTCAGCCGGACCCGCACGAGGTCCAGACACCGCGCGCCCAAGCTGCTCGTTTTCATCGACACGGCCATCAACGGTCTCGAACAGGGCGCGTTCCGGGTTTTCACTAATAGCTCGGAAATGGCGTTCGTTTTGAAAGCTGCCCGGAAGGATGCTGTGCGTTGTCTGCGCCAGAGACAAGGCCAGCGTCGGGGTCGTCCCGTCGATGAGCCTCCTTTCAGTGAGCATTCTCTTAGATCCCATTCTATTATTGTCTACCTTGACCCGCACCTAGCTGAAGCAGGACAAGCAGGAGCAGGGGCGGCCATGAGCTTCGACACCGTCGTGGATGAGGTGATTAGCGCGTACGAAACCCAGTCTCAGGGCAGATCCGAGGAGGCAGGCATGGGAGACCATCCAAGCTATGGATTTTGGGATGATAGCTATACTTCTAGAAATCTCTCAATCCAGAGCTGGGACCGCGATTCTGTGTCTTCCACTGGACCCCCTCCGGGAGCCCGCCCCATTGACGAGGACGACGATTTGGTCGAGGAAATGGATAACATGGCGTTGGCCACCACTACCAAGTATGGAGCAAATAGCAGTAGGAAGCGAGCCCCTATTGGAAGTGACAACGTCTACCATAGAGAGATGGAGGAGTTTTCTGAGACCGAGTATATCAGCTCCTGAAGAGGGGGAATTCGCCCAGGCCCAAAGACCCCGGAACCAGAGAGCCAAGCAGCAAGCTCAGTAGGCCAGGAAGTCAACAGACATTTGAGGTGAGAGAGTAAGTTGATTTAGAATGCCGTTTTTTTTTCTTTGTCTTTTTGTTTTTATTTTTCTGTCTTGTTTTGGGTATAGCCTTCCTTTTGCTAGTTTTCAGTTTTTTTTCGCGATGGAAGGTGAGTTTCCTAAGATTGACAAGAGATACATACACCAAGGTTTTCCAGTAAATTGAGATTAGATGAATCGTGATTTTTCCATGTCCTAATAATCGTGCAAGCCGTTCTAATTAAAAAGTATTTAACAGAAGGAAAAGTAACATCAGTGTACAGGGCATAGACAGTCTTAATCCCTAATTATTAATACAATACGTAGGTAAGAAGTGATCATTATCCCACCATGGTTAGGAGACGACCCGCAGCTCCAGAGACAGTAATCAAAAGGTTGAAGGGAGAGGGAAAAGAAGAGAAGAAGAAAGAGAAACAGAAGGGAGAAGAGTAAGGGCAGCGGGGAGTTGGAGCGGCGGAGAGTAAGATATGCGCGTAAAGCTTAAAGAACGCTGCTGGTCACACCATGGTTCACTCCTTTAAGCGAGTCCACGCTTGGGGACAGGGTAGCTGTCTTTCTACGCAGACGGGTTCGCGCATTGATCTCAGCGGGCGCTTCAGGAGACACAACAGCCATATCGAGGTTGGACGTGGAATAAAATGAGTCGTCGGCGTGAGGGTCAGGTCCCAGAGCTGTACCTTCGTCAATCTGCTTCTGAGCAACCTCACGAGACCGTTCATAGCGAAGCTTGACATCACCCTTCCACTGCGTATCAAAGAGTCGGTCCCAGAAGATGAAGAAGGGCTGAGAGAAGTTGGTCTTTATTCCCCAGCTTTGGTGGTGAATGTCGTGGTAGGCAGCATTGTTCGAGGTAACATGCTGCAGAGGATCCCAAGGGAAGGAATACCCACAGTGATCATCGACGGTCTTAATAGTGGAGAAGGTGAAGAAGCACATGCCCTGACGGTGGGTCATGCCCGAAATAAGGAAGGCAACGCCAGTACCCGCAGTGTCAAGCAGGAACCCTTCAACTGGGTGATTGTAGAGAGCACCAAAGGCGTAAGGCACGTACAAGCGATGGTGTCGCGAATGGAAGCGCACTAAAGGCACCCAAAGTTAGTCTTCAACGCTCCCAAGCTGGGGTCACTGAATTTAACAGCGAAATGATTCTCCAAACTTACCATAGAGCCAGCGATTCAAATGCATCGCCCTATGCAAAAAGTACTGCCATGTATCCACAATGCAGATGCCTAGGATTAACTGGAGCGCCGGGACAAAATACCAGTAGATGAAATTAGCCAAGGCTAATTCCCAGCTTGCGAAAGCTGGTGCCAATGTCTCAGCACCATTCTCCAAAATAATGGATTGGGTAATATCTGGGTAACGTCCACCTGCAACAGCTCCGGCGAGCGTCTTGTAGCCGTTTTGCGACAGGTTACTGGCGAGACCAGAAGCGTTCAGCCCAAATAGGGCCACCAGGTGGGGAAGGGCTCTCTGCAAGATACGAATACGACTCGCCCAAACAGCAACATCATATTCCTCCTTTCCCAGATATTCCTCTGTATCAAAGTAGGCCATAACCAGGCCTGCGACTGTTTGGATTATCTGCTGTAAAACGACATCCCTTACCACATCCCATCGCGAGACACGGTTTCGTGCCAGAACTTCAGCCGGGGTATGGAGGCGATACTGCGAGAATAGATCGTTGACATCAATATAGTGGAAGAACAGGGATACAGCCCAGTAGGCAATAATCGGGAGGATCAAAGCAAGGATATTATCTGGGATCCCGTCGACTAGGGGAGGGCGTGGAGTCAGGGTATAGGACGGAAGAGGCGGAAGTTCAAACGCGACAGAGGTGTTGGCAGCCATGATGAGGACAGCCCAGAGGCGATATTAGGAGTTTTGCAATTAGAATTGTGTAGCCAATATGAATGGGGTCACAGGCATCGGTCTCGGGGGGTCGGGGGGTCGGGGGGTCGGATGCTCGAGATCGGAACGGAAAGAGCGGACCCGTAGTCTGAGAGTCGAAGAGGATGGCAAAAGAAGGGGGGAATAAAAAGAAGAAAAGATAATTATATAAAGATAGAGACTGACACGAAGAATGACAGCCTATAGTTTGAAAAGAATGTCCAAGAGAAAGAGGTGAAGTTGAGGCTTGTCAGATCAGAGAAGATAAGCGCGAGACTGTGGTAGTAGGGGCCCACCAAGAGTCAAGGGACGACTCGTGGAAGAGTTTAGAAAGGTGAAACAAGCTGAGACGCGAGGATAAACAATTAGGATGTAAGGACTTAGGGAAGAGAAGATGGAAGCAGAGGATGCAAAGAAAGGAGTGTTGGTTGAGGTTGAAGTCACACCAGGTTCCAAAAAGCGAGGATGAAAGGGAAAGGAAAAATCACGGGTGGCACCACGGAGAATCGCAAGTTTGCCGTATCCAATCGATAACCTAGTGGTATTGGGTGGTATTTGGTGGTTCTTCTTCTTACTTTATTGTGGAGGAACGGTGTAATCTTGTTGTATTGGTCGGTACGGTAATATTATCCTGATGGGAATCACCTGTTCTTCTGTTTCTTGTCTTTCTTGTCTTTAAACTAGATCTTAATGGGTAGGAAAAGCCTCTCCCGCCCAAAAAAGAAAACCAAAATTTGCTACCTATCTTATAAGGGGCCAGTAATAGAATAACGACAACTTATACTATCCATGGGATGGATGTAAATGTCGATACCCCAAAATAGCCTAGCGTGCCCGTGACCTCGCCGCCGGAACAAAACAACAGAAATCGGAACAACCTTTTTCCGGCGCGCCTGAGGAAGAAAGAGAAAAAAAATAGTATAGCCAAAAAAAATCCCCCACCGAAAAGAAACCAACCCGCCACTAAAATAATAATCCTCAAATTTTCCCCTCCATCTTCCTTTTCTTCTCTCTCTCTTTCCCTTCTTTCTTATCCAGCCCTGTGCCAATCCATCTTCCAATCCCTCCTGTCCTTTTTTTGTCTTGTTTATTTGTAGGGTTTCTTTCTCAATCCATCTTTCAAAATGATTATTTTCAAGGTACGTACTTTTCTCCCCCTCTCGTCCCTCTTACTTGCACTCTATACCCGACATTACCCCACTTTGCAAGATGCCGCCAGATGGCAAGAATCAAAACAGCGCAACCCATTCGATTGTATTATATTGGGACAACGGAATGATGCACATCACCCCTTATTATGATGAGAAACTGTCATCTAACATCCTCTTTCTTTCCTCTATAGGATATCCTGTCCGGTGACGAGGTCCTCTCCGACACCTTCAACCTCAAGGTTGTCGACGGTGTCTTCTACGAGTGCGACTGCAAGAAGTATCTCAAGAAGAAGAACGAGGACTTCGAGCTCGAGGGTGCTAACCCCTCCGCCGAGGGTGGTGACGAGGATGGTGAGGAGGGTGGTGAGGTTATGGTCCACGACATTGAGGACCAGTTCCGTCTTGTCTGGCTCAAGACTGAGGAGGGCATGAAGCCTTCCAAGGATGCCTTCAAGTCTCACCTGAAGAGTACGTTTCCTTTCTTCTTCTCCTCTATGTTGTGCCGGTTGGGACTGGTATAGACTAACGTTGAGTTTGTTTGCAGCCTACATGAAGAAGGTCCTCACCAAGCTCCAGGAGACTGGCGCCTCCGAGGAGACCATCAACGAGTTCAAGAAGGGTGCCCCCGCTGGTGTCAAGAAGATCCTTGCTAACTACGACAACTATGATGTTCTCATGGGCCAGTCCATGGACGGGGATGCTATGTACGTTCTTCACAATTCTTTCCTCTTGGAGAAAAACATGCGAACAAGGCGACTAGAAAAAATTGACCAAAACTAACATCTATACGTAGGCACGTCCTGATTGACTTCCGTGAGGATGGTGTCACCCCCTTCGCTACCCTCTGGAAGCACGGTCTCGAGGAGATGAAGGTCTAAATTACGATTCCATGAAGAATACTCTCACATAAAGGAAAATAAAAACAGAAGGAAGATGGGTATCGCTAGTCTCATTTTTCATATAATATCCTAAGCTCGCTCTATCTCGCATATTCTGGATCCCATTTGATCAGAGTCACGCCTCATGAATCTCATACCTGTTACGCCCTCTTTACTTTCTTCTTTTAATCGAGCCCCGCCCCAGATGCTCTAGACGACCTTGAAAAATACTATTCGCATCACCCACCCCCCGGCAAGATTATATCTCTGTCCATACCGTAGCCTACAAGTATTGGTAGTAAACTACCCGCAAAATATGCGCCCCAACTGGTTCCTCAAGCTATATACGCGACATTACTATACCCAGGTATCATAAGTGGGATGCACATACATCCATACTGCACCCCAAGAAATATGGCTATACATAATATCGTAACCAAGCAACCCCCAACCCCCCACGCTATAACAAAAAAAAAAAAAAACTAGTAAAAGGCGTTCCAATTCGAACTCCGTATATCGCTTATTCCAGACTCGCTCCCATTCACACTAGGCAGTTGACTCGCATTCGTTCTTTCGCCGCTAAGATCTCCAAACTCGAATCCAGTCATTGGATCCAGCTCCATCAGCTCATCTGAAACGGGGAGATGGTGCCCAAAGACAGCATCCCACTGGTCCCAGTCGAAATTCAAGTTCGGATCAACCATGGAAGGAGGCGTTGGAGCGTTCAAGGCTGGTCCAGAGGGAGAGACGACGCCATCTAGGAAACTTGGGGGTGCCGGGGATGTCGTGGTAGATGGTTGTTGGAGCAAGGGCATAGTTGCGGGTGCTGGGGGAGCGGTAGGATTGAGCGGTGTCAGGCCCGGGGTTGGAGAAACGGCGGAGGCGGGCAGGGCAGAGCCTTTGTTTGTGGGAGAAGGAGAAAGGATCTGAGGGGCTGTTGCGGTGTTTAGAGTTGATGAGGCTGCACCGCCGTTGGTTGGTGATAGTTCGTATCGTAGTGGGCTGGATCTGGACCGGGCAGCGGATGTGGGATTCGCAAGCATATGGGAACGAGTCATATTGTAAAACATCTTTGAAAAGTCCATCAGTTGATCCCGGGTGTTTATCGGCTGGGAGCCAACCGGAGAAGTAGCAGCTGAGGCGGTTTCGGGATAGTTGGGGTTCATCGCAGTATACTGATCAGGGACAGTTGCTGCCCCCGCTTGAATCTGCGCCTGCTCAGTCCACAGCCTTTGCGGATCGAGCCCTGCCTTTTGCCATGCTTTCTGGCGCAGTCTACGGATCATGTCCCATGCCTCGCGCCCACCTTCTTTCAAAGGCCGTTGGGTTGTGATGCCATCCTCACCTCCTACAACTCCTCCATCGGGCCCAGTAAGAGAGAAGATTTTGTCTATAAATGCCCGCGACTTCGGAGCCTCCGGGCTATTAGGTCGTTCATAAAGATCGATAAGCATGATCATTGTCGCATGCATCGGTTGGTGGTTTCCGGGCCAGCTCCACTGGAAGGGTTGGAAATCTGGGTCGGTAGCAAGGGAAATGAACTTTTCCATGAATCCATGGCAATGGCGGAGGGCACTTTTTCAGTTAGCTCATAGTTTGGTTACCGCCGAGTACGGGATGGTACCTTTGCCTTGCAGCTGGCCAGATTCTGCTTTTTGCGTTCTTAAGGAAAGGTTGGTATGCAACACAAAATGCCTAACAAGTTTGGTCAGATTGGGGTTAAATGCTACCGGTAGAGGGCTTCCCACCTTATCTATAAATAGAGTGAGAACTATTCGTGCCCATTTGTGAAAAGAGGCCAGCACGGGCGAATGGTACTGCTCTGTACAGGTGTGGGAGGCTTCCCCCGGGAGTGTGGTGGTGTCACTGATCCGAACCTCAGTCGGGGACTGTGAAAATGACCAGGATCTATTGGAAGCCTTGGAAGGAAGGTCGGCTTGCTTGGGCTCTGGAATGCGGGCGACTATCGAATTAAGCTGTATCTGAAGATCAACAAGGATTGATCTTAATTCCTCCATGTCGCGCCGAGTTACTGGTTTGGTCCCCAGCTGAATCTTCATTATTCGACGAACAGCACCTAAGAAAATTTAGCCCCTGGCGATTTTTCCTTGTCAGTTGACGGGACTTACGGGCCATAACATATTTGCCTCTGGCGCTTAGATAGTAGACATTGACCGTGGACGGTCCACCACAAACGGCCGGGTCATCAGGAGTATCCCTAGGTCTCAACCCGGCACGAACCATCCTCTCGTACTGCTCAGCCTCGGGGAGTCCAATAAGAGTATCTTTGACTTCACTTGTTTCACGAACATCCCAGAAATTCTCGTCACTTACTAATGGAGGCAATCCACTAGACATTGAAACAACGCCGTCCATATGTACAATGTGCCACCACATTCGTCGTCGACACTCTGCCTCCGACGGGCCAATTCCAAAATTGGCGGGATCCCGATGAAGACCCATTGTTTGTGCTACTCGCATGGCAAGACTCACAAATAAGCTGCTTGTAAGTGGCTCTTCCTCCTTTGAAAGTATTGTTTGTACAAGTAAATATGCGGCCAATCCTTGCAATGATGGGCTGCGAGGAAAAGAAATCTTGGTCAACCAGCGGGTAACCTGGTCGTTGTATGTCTTTGAAAGCGCAGCTCTCGTAGAGACATTGAATTCTGCCTTAATCGCCCGAATTGATATCGTGACAGATCCACCATACCAGATAGCGTAGAGCAGAGGGATAAAAGATGGGTCCGGGCACGACTCCCCTGAGTAACTTCTAGAGTCGTACCAATGCCAAAAGGCGTTGTATTGCTTTAGTATCGTGGGGGGATGTACCACGGGACAGATAGCTTGGATTCCGGACATAAACCCTTTATAAAGGACGTGACTTTGTCTTTTCGTAGGCATGAAGTCGAGCATCTCGGGTTCAACTATTTGGTCCTTCACCAGTGGCGATTCGCTCGATGGGAACAAAACAGATCTCTGAAATGCGTCCCCGCTTGAGAGCCCTTGCTCAACCACTGCGCTGGTATCATTCATAGAAGGCACCCAGTTACGGGTCGGCGCATTTCCCATAGGTTCATCCGCGTAGCTCTCATTAAGCCCAGATTTTTCATGTGAATGATTCTGGTCCCGAAGTAGTTGATTTAATTCATTGATCTATCTTTCATTAGCATTTGTGATCCTTTCGAGGTTCTCTCGGTCCTTACCTCGTGCGATATATAGGCCCAAAATGTGGTCCCCACGTATCTAGATCATGATCAGTTTGGATGGGCATATGGAGCTTAACAGACAAACAAACCGGGATCTCCCGCCGTCCTCCAGGCTAAGATGGCCCAAATTCAAGGACCCCACCGGGTCTACCAGATCAGTAGCATGACCAGACGGTATGGGAAATTCATCGCCGCTCAAATCACCCGTGCGGCGCAGACTGTCAGGCGTAGAACGACCGTTTAGAACAGCACGGGGATCTAACTTTGAGGGCTCCTGGATGGTCGGATTCGGCGCCAGCATCTGTCTCTCGCCCAGATCCAGCGGCCGGGATGCCTTACTGAGTCGCTCAATCATCGAAGTGAGCTTATCCAGTCGCGATTCGATAGAAGTCTGTTCAGACGTGTCGGCCTGCTTCAGAAAGCCATACATCGATTGCAAGCTATCAATATCTTCTTCCAGTGGTCGTGACGCCTCCCTCCTCCGCTTCACCCCGTGTCCATCCTTGTCTCGGCTACTCCGCGACGGACTCTCCTTGTGTGACGCCGCATCGTAAAGACACTCTGTTCCGTTTTTCGCACAGTTCCCACAAGTTGGATGAATCTTGTCGCATTTCACCTTCCGCCTGCGACACGTATGGCAACTGTAACTGGCTCGATTTCGGGTAATCTGGCGCCCTACAACCTTTTTATTCACGGACCGGGCGACCCCGGACGGCGGAGAGGTAGAGACGGTAGGAGAATCGGAATTAAAGCGCAGTGATGTATTTAGGGGTCGATCAGAAAGCCCACAGGCAGGCTGGTTGCTGGTCGGGCTGGAGTTCATAATTCGCACTCCAATTCACACTCCGCATCGATAAGTGGACGTATTTGAGACCCCTCATGTGGAATGGTGGGAATAGAGCAGGCAAATCCGTACAGTATCAGAGCGAAACCGCATCAGCAATCGAAACATCTAGGCCTTGAAACCAGGGCGGCGCAGGAAGAGGGGGATTTCGTGGGAGCCCGCATTAACAGCCAGCGACCTTGCCTCGGCCAATCACATCAGCGAAATAGCAGACAGAGCAGTGTGTATGTGTATGTGTTCCAGATGCCACAATTTATGGCGGAAGTCCCAATAATCTGACCTGATTATACTCTTGAGATTATATACCTATTCTCTAGGGAGCCAAACTTGTTCCAGTATTTCTGTTCTAACAGAGACCTGGTCGTTCGTCTGAATAACGATGAACCGCTTGGATTCAATCCAGCCTTGGAGCAAGAGAATAGCACACTCATATACCCTCTATTTATGGGGGAAACAATAATACTAAGAACAAAAACGCCTTTCGCCAGTGCCAATGCAATCCAGAGCATATATACTACCGCATGAATCCATGGAAATGGTAGAAGTACATAATATTTCAGCTCACGCCTTCCCCTTCTTCTTATCCTTCTTCTTCTTCTTTTCATTGCCTCCGGATGGCTCTCCCATCATGCCCGCCATGTTAGGCATTCCTGGTATTTGGGGCATACCGGGCATTCCTTGCATGCTCTGCATTTCAGCCATAGCATCCTTCAACGGGTTATCGCTGACCCCACCACCACTGTATGCGGGGGAGTGGATGGGCAAGATCTTTCCAATTTTCCAGCCACGAGGGGGGGGAGGGGCGTCGGGAAGCTTTTCGGGCATTGGGAGTCCTCGAATGCGCAGGCGGTAGGGCGACTGGTCGGTAGTCGGATGAGCTTTGAGATACTGCGCAACGAGGATATATAGGTGGTGCTCTGTGAACAATTAGCCATGGCTCTAAGAAATGGAAGATCCGCACTCCAGTAACGGGCAGTAAACCCCCCATTTAACAGGTGAATCAACATACTGTTCTTAATCTGCGAATTGAGCGGTTGTCCATCCTCGTTCTTCAATTGCACACGCACTCGCCCCGGGTTCGCCCAGTCCTTGGGGTGTAGCTTCTCTGGCTCAAAGCCCACATGTAACCCGAGCATCTGCACGGCATCGACAATATCCCGGGCCAGCGGATTTTCGACCGCGAGCTCAGATCCCACTTTGCGGCCCTCTGCGCGAGTCCTCGATTTATCGAAGTACACCGGATACAAACACTGGTAATGTTTCGGGATTTCGCGCTGAGGCTCCGGGACTGGAGCCTGTCTCATAGGTATCGACGAAGAGGTCGAGGGAATAGAGGCGGGAGAAATAATGGGATCATTGGAGCTCCTGACGACCAAAGAAGGGGCGACTTCTTCAGGGTCCGAGTCGGACAGTTCTTCGACTTGCGCGTGGTGGGACATCGTTTTTCCCAAGCAAAAGGCAGGGAAGGGTTGAATTAGAGTCAAGGTCGAATTTATCGGGGGGAGATTTGCTTTTGTTGGTCTAGAAACCGACGAGTTGAGCAAGACTTGGGACTTCAGCAAGTCTGTTGTGCTGGCCTTGTGTTCGTTCTGTGCGGGATGGGGTTTTAGTGGCCGGCGGCGGTGCCAGAGCGGAGAGCATCAGTTACTTCACCTCCCGAACTTCATCCCATACTCATCCTCTATCTACCGTGAATTCCATCCTCTGTCAACAAAGTAATCCACCGAATCTGATCTTCTTTTTGTTGCTTCTTGGCCACCTCTGAGCTCACCTTGCTAAGATATTCATAATGGACTATAAAGCGCGCCCAGCATCAATTGAATTGCCGTTTTCTATGAGTTGAAGCAAATCTTCCATATCAACCCCTCGGAGGCTTTAGCTGATTTCTCTGGCTCCCAAGATGTGATTACAGCAAGGACCAGAATTATGTAACAATTCATTTAGCAAATGAGCCCAATACTGTTGCCTTGAATACCAGTGGTGTTGTCACACTCACGCAGCATGGACACAATACGCTACATCGCATTTTGCGGAAATATCTTGTCAGGAGCATCTTAGCCGGAAGCATTCATTTTTGCCAATATATTACTCTTGGAGATTTATGATCGGCCCAGGATATAGGCACATGGGATAAGACGAGGGGCGACCCGTAAGCATCGCTCAGTTACAGGACGAAGTCGGTGTCAATCCGTGGTCTGTGTTATTTCCCGTGCCAGACGATCAATTCCTTGCCGTAACTATATCGGGGCATATTAGCAAGCACTAGGATATTTCTACGGGAAAGAGCCTCTAGGGAGACGAGCCTTCGACAATATCCCATCCAATACGACAAATACTACCGAATCCCGGCACCGCTTCACTGCTAACCGCTCAGAAGTCAGGATACGGCTCTTCTCGGCGAGATTATATGCTTGCCTCGCCTCAGGAATCTCGACAAATATCACTCAGAGGGAGTGATTCATTTTTAACGCAAGATTTCTTTATTCCCGCGGAGGATATCCCGTACCCCCACGTTGACAAATTCCCGTGGTCGTTTCTGGCAAGCGTCGATAATGATCTGCCACCTGAGTTGCTCATCCATCCAACAACTTATGAGTCACATCTGATGGTGTCCAGTCAGCCTTGGGTCGAGATTTAAACCTCGTCCCGTATCCTTAACGATCCATGTGGCTCGAGACGTCCAACCTCGAGTTGCAACTAATCAGGTCTAGGCATCTCAACGCAGGCTATGCCAGCAACCTCGCTATTGCAAAGATCACATCAGGAAATCTAAGTCTTGAGTCATTTCCCACACAACCCTGTTAGTTAGTTATTACCACCCAAACCAAACACGCCACTCAATCCCATCCTCCCCTCTATCGTACCACGTAACTCTTCCCTTCCAGCTAGCTAGCTATCAACCAACCGATGACTCAACTCTCCACTCAACCAAACCAACTTATAGTTAGTTAGTTAGTTAGAAACTAATATACCGAGTTAACCCATCAATCACATGATCGCAAAAGCGAGACCAACCTCGACGTCAAAAACGAAACCCAAATACCAAGTAATGACATGACATGACATGACATGACATGACACTCCCTCCATACCTCCTAGGCAAGTTTCCAAGCAGCAGCAGCAGTAGTAGTAGTAGTAGCGGCGGTAGTTTTAGCCCTATCTCTCCAAAGCTAAACTCGAAGCTTCTCGCATCGGTTGGCGCAGACGTCAACGTCATTGGAATAAGAGCTAGGCCAGAACTCTTCGATATTATTCGATCCGTACTCAGTACCTGGGTCTAGCCTCTAGGTGCGCTTCGCGAAGATCACTCACTCACTCACCTCACTCTCTCAATGTACATATACATACCTAGGTAGGTAGGTAGGTAGGTAGTTAAGGAGTCAGGGGGTTCTCGAGGCTCTTATTAGGATAAAGGACGAGGTACGAGTTATGAGACGAGAAAAATAAAAACATCTTTGTTGTGTTCGTAGTTAATACCATGTGGAAAGATAAGTAGATGGTAGAACATTCAAGCAACGACAGGTTGCAGAGAGTCGTGGAGACATACAGGCGGAGAGGGGAGGAGAGAGAGAGAGAGAGAGAGAGAGAGAGAGAACATAAGGAGATTCGGTAGAACAACGCCTGGGTATATTTCAGGGAATAGAAAAAGAGAGATAAACCATAAAAACACCACCCTGGTCTGTATCGTCGACCTCGAGAAAAACGCCATATTCTTCAGAGCTACCCTGTTGTGAATCCACGCGTTCTGAGATGCAGACCAATCTGTAGAAATCCTCCCATTAATGTTGTATACCTCAAGGTCCGTGCTTTGAATGTGGAAGAGAAGAGGGGGAAAAAAAACGCCTCTGGAATGCAAACGCGACAAGGATAAAAAAAAATAAATAAAGAGAAAAATAAGACGGGAAGACCGTGACAGGAGACACTCAAAGCATTAAGAGAGGGGGGGAGGAAAAAGGGAAATGATTCTTGCTAGGTACTGAAGTTGGCTATTATCCCTGGGTGGCTGCGGTTTGCGGGATCACTTGCTGCAGCCCCGCGACAACGCGCTCAAGCTCTTCTAGCCGGCGATCCTTCTCTTGGACTTCGCGGCGCAGTCTCTTCAGTTCGCTGCGCAGGTCGACACCATTCTCGCCATCCTCCGGGAATATGATGGAAGGGTCGTCATCAATCGAGTCGTGCTTTCGCTTCATGGTGGTCGAAGCATTCTGCAGCACGGCAGTGCCATCCAAATCAGGCGATGGCACAATGGCGAGTTCTGGCGCATGCCCGTTCTCAGTATGCATGTGGCGACGGCGAAGATGCTCTTTTAAGTTTTCTTGACGCGTAAATCCGTTTCCTGTGCTGCGGTTGCAGTCAGGATATGGACACATCAGAGGTTTCTTGGCGTTGATGTTCTTCTTATGCACCTCGCGCTGGTGCCGCAGGAGACCGCCAGAGTATGTGAACCCTTGGATTTTGTCGCATCCAGGTTCTTGACACTTGTAAGGGCGGTCATGTTTGTCCATGTGCTTGCTGTGGTTAAAAAAAAACAAAAAAAAAAAACAACAACATTGTGGTTAGCGCCCATTGTTATTCTCCCAAATTCAACTCTCAACACGCAATGTAAAAAGAAAGCCAAAAGACGTGTGAATACTTACTTCCATTCGCAGGGACGTCGAAAGGTCGGAGGGCTCGCTTGACACTCTGCATGGTCACAATAAATCTGACCGACAGCGTTCTTGGGCGGATCGCGCGCTCGCCTCACCGACAGTCGCGGACGAGCCCCTTCCATGAAATTGGGAGACAGTTGATCGGCCATCTTCGGAATGGGAGATAGAGTATCCTGAGCAGTGATGAGAACAGATGTAGGACCTCCA
Source organism: Aspergillus ochraceoroseus IBT 24754 (assembly GCF_002846915.1). Taxonomy (NCBI): domain Eukaryota; kingdom Fungi; phylum Ascomycota; class Eurotiomycetes; order Eurotiales; family Aspergillaceae; genus Aspergillus; species Aspergillus ochraceoroseus. Next base: position 2,925,978 of record NW_024468477.1, on the reverse strand, counting down.
GGACCTTCGCTTCTTGGACTAGGGTAATCAGAGCCGTCACCCATATCGTAGTTACTAGTAGAACCCCGCCGGCGAGACTGTACTCCAGACTTAAAAGCGCGGGAGGATCCAAGAGAGAAGGGGAGGAAGAAGAGAAGATAATGGCAGAGCGAGGAATCTTCAGAAATCGAATAGGCGACAAATCAAGGTCAGAAGAATCGTGGGACGAGTGTTGTTGATATAGAGCGGCGATGGACAAAAAGGTAGGGCCTGAGGAATCAGGATAGATGAAGGTGTTGCCGAATTTTCCAGGTGACAAGGCACCCAGTGCGACGACTGACTAAGCAAGATGGAACGCCACCGGAAATAAGAAGAATAAGCAGAATAAGAGAATAGCGGTTAATTTAATAAGTACTCCGTACGTAACAACAACAATAGACAAGGCCTCGTCAATGATGGGACTGCTGCTGCGGATGATGTTTCATCTTAGGCTCCAAAAAAGTGACTCATGTATCCGAGTTATAACGAGGAAGTAAGTGACTGGTAAGGTAGAGATCAGGCAACCAACAATATGAAGGGATTTTATGCTGATGACTACTAGCTAGTATTTTATCCCAAATTATCCCTCCCACGTTCGAAAGAAAACCACCACCACACAACGGCTATTCGACCAGCCAATCACAGTTCTACAGCCACACAGCCTTCGCAACAGCGTGGATGACATCGACGAACTCAAGTTAGTAACTTCCTCCCTCAGGTGTGGTGGATGATTAACGACACTCAAGACTCGTGGACCCTGCCACAGAGTACAGACAGAGCAGGAGTACCCAAACTACCGCTTGCGGAGATATCCTCCAGATTCTTTGAGCGATTCTTGCCCAATCTATTCCTGCCAGAGGGGCACTCGCATAAAGAAGGCGCTTCTCAACGATTCAAAAAGAAACAAGGCAATGTGTACCATACGATCAAGACCAGCTGAAAGACTCTCGAGAGGGCCGCAAATTAACCACCATCCCCAAGAATCATACTGTGATTGTTTTTGTTTTTTTTGTGTTCCCATACATAGAACAACCCGAGTCAAACTAGCGACAAAATAGGGAATCGAGATGCGAGGCGCCATCAAGATGCAGATCCCTTGCGATGCTCTTCACCTACTGGGCCTTTTGCCTAATCACACAGCCTTGCAAATTTTGAAGTATCGATGATTATCGGACAGTATAAATCCAATAAGCTTTCTCTGCCTTGTTTTTTTTTTTTTTTTTTTTTTTTTTTGGTTTTCTCCCCGAAGAGCCAACGCCAGCAAAACTAGGATGAAACCTAGGGGCGGTTGTGAATGGACACGAAGGAAAACAAGTCGTATTCGGCTCTCGCTAAATGTAGAACTTGACAGGCTGCGGTGGAATACCAAGCAGGCATCTTTATTTCTTCATAGTACTCCGTATCGTAGATCAAAATATAAGTTCTATAAATGAAAAGCAGCCACGGGCTAACTCCAGCTATAAGTAACTATGTATATCGTATTTTCGGACCGATCGGATTACATGGGATGCAGGCACGCAGCGATTAAGCTGTCTTGCTGAAGAGTGATGTGGCTGTGTTATCGCCTCGGCCGTCGCTGCTCTCTTAAGCTGCAGGAGAAGGCTGAAGCTAAGTAACAACCACCCATACCTCCACGCATACGCTAAAGCACATTAAATCAAGATCTAGCGTCTAGCTACACGCTGTGGTCTCTAGTGTCGATCGCCACGCATTTCCTATTCTTGTTTCAGGCGCCACACAGATTCATGGGTGCCTGATTGATTTGCAGAGGGTGTATAGACAGACTATAGAGTACCTTCGACCGGTCACGGAGAAACTTCTAGGGCTTATTTATCTTTTGAAAGGAAGGGGAAGGGGGCTTAACACAAGTCTGACGGATGATGCAATCAGACATCCAGATTATAGAGAGTGACGGTAGTTGGTTTATGTACTAAAAACTAGATAGGATTCTTCACTTGACTTGGTAATCGGCTTTGCTGGATGAAACCATATTCGAGTCCCAGGTCTCATGCCAAAGGCGAAAGCAGATCTCCAGAACTCATCTTGAGTTGTTAGTCAATCTTGAAGGTGCTGCATGCCATCACAACGCCACCAAGCAAGTCGAAGAATCTGAGAGAACTCTTGAGAAACATAAAAAGCAGCAAATATCAAAATGTTGGATTTCAGCACATCTTGGCGATGGCTGTGTTTTCTTTCGTTCGCCCGCTAGAATAAAATTCTTCGCCGGCAGCTCCGGAAGAGCCAGATGGGTGCAAACGTAAGCTGGAAAAAAAAAAAAAAAAAGACTTGAAAAAAATAATTTCCCAGTTGCCCTTCCCTTGAAAGGAGAATTGACAGCTGTAGGTCATGCCGTACGTCGAGGTGTAGATATCTGACGGCCGCCACTAGTAGTCGACCGCAGTTATGCAAAGAATCACATTCTCACGAGAAGGTCCTAGAGATGAAGAGAATCATCCCCTATTCTCGCAGAACGGGAATGGTAAGATAGTGATAATTGACATAAAATCGCCACAAAATGGCCGAGAGACACCCTTATTTCCCGCATTATGGCTGAAATGTGACTTTTTGTAGATGCCAGCCTGATACTCTCAGGGTATACACCGCACAGCCAGTCCGGCGATCAATCAGATGAGTGTGGACTCTCGGGACATCAGCCATTGTTGGAATGGCCCAATCATCTTCAAAACAGCTGTCCTCCAGGTCACGAGAAAGGTGGTAAGCCCCTGGTGGCACTCTGGATCATGAAAGGAAAGAATTTGACCTCGATCAATCATAGTTTCCTCCAACCTGGCTAGCAAACGCAGTTGAAACACTTCGGGTATCATCGTCGTCATGAATATGGCCAGGCACTCCGCGAGTAACCCGGATGCTAGCGGAGCTTCCTCCAAAGATGCTATTATTGTCGGTGACGCCAGCCTTGTAAGGCTCACGCCCCCCAGATTCCACGTAGCGTTTCAACCGGTCAGATTGACTCAAGCTGGGCTGCTTGGTCATATCATTGATGCTCAGTCCAGTAAGGCTAACACCACCCTGGTCAACACTCTTTCCATCAATGATGCTTCCGGTGACATCGGACTCCGTGGCAGCAACGGATTCCCCAGCAATACTGGGTGCACCCTTTCCTCTGTTACCATTGGCCCGACGGGCACCGGGAAGGGATGGCCAGGAATCCGCAAAATGCTGGAACATGTGAGGGTATCCCGACGGGATGCCTACACCTCCAAGGGCTGACGAATGCACCGAGGAGACGTCATCGGGAATGTAGCCAACCACCGAACCGGTTTCGTGGAATTCATTCCGGTTGCCGTTCCTTCCATTCATTAATCCACTTGTAACGTTAGAGGCATGGTTATAAGCCATCTGGAATCGCTGGGGTCCGCGATACGCCTGCTTGGGGCGGCTGAACTGGATAAGAGACTCCTGGAGATTGGACAAAGGTCCTTCCACTAGACAGTGACGTTCCTTGAAGTGTTGCAAGAGGCAGTTCCAAAGAGGGTGCTTAGACAACACCTTAGGGTTTCCAAGAATCGCCAATCCATACCTCGCTCGAGTAAGGGCAACATTCAGACGGCGTGGATCACTCAAGAAACCAATGCCTTGATGGTCATTGGAACGCACACAAGAAAGAATAATGAAATCCTTCTCACGGCCCTGGAAAGCATCGACCGAAGCCACTTCAATTTCTTTGTAGTGTTCTTTCTTGAAAGTACCGGTTGCCTGCATAGAGCTCACAATATAACTGCGCTGGCCTTCGTAAGGAGTAATGATACCAATGTCCTTGGGCTGAACCCCAGCTTTGAAAAAGCGTGTGACAATCTTTTCCACGTTTGTAGCTTCAGTACGGTTCAGGTAAGATGTTCCAGATGCCGAAATCTCCTCGTTTCCTAGGTTCGACCAAAACATCATAGGGCTATCGATAATAGGCCAAGGGAAATCAACTTCGCGGCGGAGACGGTCAAAGGCGGAGATGCCGTTCTGTAGGGATCCCTCATAGAACATGTTCGATGGGAATTCTGAAAGACACGGGTGCATACGGTATTGAACGTTCAGTCGGATAGGAGAGCACCCCAGTATAACAAGTCGCTCAAAGAGGGACTGGTTGAGACCTGCCTTAGCTGCCTTCTTGTTCATGATAACAGGTCCAAGTTGTTGGTGGTCACCAACAAGGACAACTTGCTTGCAACCAAGAACCAACGGGATCATGCACTCTGGTTCTGCGGACTGAGTAGACTCATCGATCAAGACAGTACGGAATTTGAGTTTCGAGAGACGGGGATCGCCTGCACCAACGCAAGTACAGCAGATAACATCTGCATTGTTCAAAATTTCACGCTCTGCTGCCCGTGTAAGCTGCTTCAATCGCTTTTCGTCCTGGCTAGATAGTTCCCCAAGCTCGGATTTAAGCTGGTTAAGTTTCAAAAGCTCAATATTGCTATCGTTAAGGCGAACTTGCTCGTGGAGGGACAAAAAGCCCACGGGAGACTCGACATCCTCTCGAGATTTAGCTGTCACGCGGACTGTCTTAAGACCAGTCCTGTGGATACGTTCGCAAAGTTGGTCGACGGCAACGTTAGAGGGCGCGCAAACCAATACTTGTCCTCCATTAAGTTTAGCTAGGTGGTAAATGATCGTAGCAGAGGTAACGGTCTTTCCAGTTCCAGGAGGACCTTGAATCAAGCTCAGGGGCCGCTGTAAGACACTCTTAACCGCATTGATCTGACTACCGTTCAGTTCTGGGAGACCAGGAACGCTGAATTTTTTGGGCATCTGTGTTTTCATTGGTGCAGCCGCGACCTCGTGTCCCAAGAGGCGGTGGAAGATATAACCAGAGACGCTCATTTCGTCGACAGCAAAGGTCTTCATCGCAAGCTGCATGCGATCAAAAGAGGTAGATTTCCAAACATAGTCGGCAGTAAAATTGTGCGTACACTCTGTAGGAACCGATTTGTGGTCGCCTTTAGCCCGCAATTCAATGGTGACCTCGTCAGACTGGTTATTGGGGATCTTCATGACATATCCCACTCCTTCCCACTTAGCGCGCAATTCACCAGTGTACTTAAGGCGCATCTCATCGCCAACCGCTAGCTTGACATCTCCAAGCTCAAGCTTTGGCAAAATGAAGCTAGCAAGGTGTTTATTGTTAAGACCAAGGTCCCAGCGCACAATCAAGCCGTCCTGTGACTGAGACTCCTTCAATTTGCGGTCATAATCGGCCTCGATCTTCACAAGTGGGCCAAAGATGTTCTGGTACTGAAATGCATCGTCATATCGTAGAAGTACAGGGGCAGGTTCGTCGTCAACCGCTGTGGCTTTTTCAAGATCCGAAATAGTCGCCTGGGAGTTTTCTTTCCACATCTCCTCCAACTTGGCGATTAACTGTGGGCTAAGATGGCGAGCCCGTAGCTGCTCCTGATCCGAGGGAGCTGCGACGAGCCACGGGAGGAACGAGCGGTCTTCGATCAGTGGCTGCCAACGTGAGGTATCCCAATTCATGTCCTTTGATGACGGCATGGCAGCACAAGGTTGACGACATAGTAGCACAACGACGGTATCGGACTTCGCAGGAATGAATCCGAGAAGAAACACGTTCTTGGTTCCGCAGTTGTAACATTCAAGAACTGTATCACCTAGAGAGGAGGCAGGATGCAACTGAACTTCTTTGTGTCTAGCTCGGACGAGATGGTTAACAATATGTGAGGAAGAGGTGTTGCCGCGGGCACTGCAAAACCATTTGCTGCAGGCCAGACATTTAACGACGCTACTCGGGTTATGGATTCCGCAGTATCTATTGAAATGGAAGGAACAAGACTTAGCAATTTTTTCATTTGTTTCCGGGAGATAAAACACTCTAAAAGGGAGAAAACATCGGGCAAAGGAAACTTACGCGCATGCGTGCGGAGAGAGTTCTTTCTCATCATCATAACCTCCATGAGATTTCGAATTCTCGGCAGCCGGAGCACTAGTCGTGCTTTCTAGATCATCATCCCCAGAGTTATCAGATGCCTCATCGTCGTCATCATGCCTCCGCGGACGAGGCCCTCCGGTGACCGCCTGGTCCAACTCCCCCGAAACTTGATATTCATTCAAAGCTGACATAGTCGATTCGGAACTCGGAAACAGGTCGACTATTGAATGGCGGATATGGGTAAAATGCTAGAGTCGAATGCTCGTAAAGATACCGCAAAACACGAAAAAGAAAAAGTTGATAGACCTCCAGGCCACCGCAAACTAGAATCCAAACACAATCATTCACAGGCTTGATGAGTAGACCGATTCAGAACGAAGTATGCAACAAATGAATGTAAAGCACAAACCAGTTGTTCCTGGTCAGCTACAAGAGAACGTACGCCCCTGTGCTTGTCCAAGAGAAACCAGTGTGGCACAACAGAGGGGCAAAAGGAAAGAGGCTATGCGGGCTCAGACTTTAGTATGCTGCGTTCACCTCAAGAATGCAGAGTGAATACTGACCTGTGAGTCAATCTTTTAAATATCCCCGTATTCTCCAACTACCAAAGTGTCAAATGAAAGAGAGTTGAGCAATCCAAAGCGTCGGGATGGATAATCGAACTCATATACGTTCGTGAGAGAGGAGGATTGCGATTGGCCTTGTGCTTTTATCGAACTGGTTCGCTGCCAAATCCCACAGTTCGGGCGGCGCTTCGGACCCAAGACGCAGCATAAAAAAAAAGTTGCCCGCTTTCGGGCAAAACCATCAAGGATTCATTCTTGAGTACAAAGGACAAAATGCTTGTAAGTGTCTACTCTACACGGGAAATGAATGCTTCCGAACGCTCACTGACTATTTCTCCCTCTTTTTCTAGCGCCGTCAAGCTCGTGAACGTCGAGACTATCTCTATCGGAGGGCTCTGCAACTCCGCGATGCCTCCATCGCCGAGAAGCGAGCGCAGCTGAAGGAGTCGCTGGCCACTGGAAAACAACTCGACCCGTCGATAGCAAATGACAAGAGCCTCCGTGAAGACTACAAATACGATGAATCACTACCAACAGCTGATAAGAAGAACAAGGACTCCGATCTCTTGGATCTGGATGATGAATACGCACTTACCTCCGGAATCGTCGACCCCCGTCCCATTGTCACAACTTCTCGCTCTCCTTCAGTTCGACTAGGAACCTTCGCTAAGGAAATCCGGTTACTTCTTCCAACCTCAATCCGTCTGAACCGTGGTAACCTGGTTCTCCCCGACCTCGTGTCGAGCGCAAACGCCGCAGCGCTCACTGATATGGTTCTCCTTCACGAACATCGTGGTACTCCCACAGCGATGACAATATCTCATATGCCTCATGGACCGACCGCTAGTTTTTCTCTGCACAATGTTGTTCTTCGTGCCGATATCCCCAATGCCGCTCGTGGAACCGTATCGGAGAGTTACCCGCATCTGATTTTCGAGGGCTTCCAGACGAAGCTAGGACTTCGTGTGGTGCAGATTTTGAAACACTTGTTCCCCCCGCGCGAGGCTGGAAAGGTTGGAAACCGCGTCGTTAGCTTCGTCAACAAAGAAGATAGTATCGAGGTCCGACACCACGTTTTCGTTAAAACCGGATATAAGGATGTCGAGCTGGCGGAAGTTGGACCACGGATGACCATGAGATTATTCGAGATTAGAGGAGGCTCCCTGGAGAAAGGTTCTAGTGGTGATGTCGAGTGGGCACTCACCCAATACACAAGAACTTCCAAGAAGAAGGATTATCTTTAGACAGTTTCATCTTGTGTGTTGAGAGGGGGAAAAGTTTTTGGGTTGGCGCATATGGTGTTTGGGAGCATTCCATCATTCCGCACTCCTGGTGACTATTGTATACCCATCTGGAATAAAAGAAGTACATTTTAGTGTATGATTACGATGAAAATATTTATCTCATATGGTATTCGGCAAGTCAATTTCCAGCTCATGTAACTAGGTTGTGTCATTCATTCCTATGAATACCTTTTAATCTGGTTATCTCCCTCCCAACTACGTGGGCTAGAGGGCATGAATACCTATAGTCAAAGTGAAAGCAAAAGGGATTATATCATATCATATATCCAGGCTCAGGAAGCCAGAGCAGCAAGATACGATCAAGAAGAATATTAACCACATATCAGAGAGCTAAAAATAAGTAAAAACTGGTTTATACTCCTGTTACTGCCTTCTCTATCTCTAAGAAAATATTACTTTCACGTTTACTAGATAGTGCGCCATGGATGGCCATCCATCTCCACTATATATATAGGTCAGTAATCCTGCCGAAGAAAACTAGACAGCAAGCCTGATCTATCATCATAGGAGAACCAACCCTCGTGAGAAGGAAGTAGCTTTCCATTACTATCCCTCTTAGGTGGAGGTATAGCACTATCTGCCCTCTCATCCCATTCCTTGCCCGTTTCCTTTTTGAACCCTTCTTTGAAGGCGTGCAGAGCACTATCTAGGGGAACACCAACGGGAGTTAGGAGCTTGGATTTGGACACTCTAACCCAGCTATATTTAACATGGGCAGCGTAGACATGTGGTTCTACGATTAATTTGTAGATCTAAATTTGTGACTATTTAGCCTGGTTTTAAAAAATATTTATAGGCATATATAGATAGATGCTGCTCTAGTTGCGCGGCCAGGGCCAAGAAGGTGGATATCACTGAGGGAGACTGCAAAGCCATTAAATATAAAGATAGTAATATTAAACTGACCTGAAGTTAAAACTTCTCTCTAGAATTTGGAGGGGAACAGTATTAAAAAAGAGTTGTATTATAATTAACTCCTTTCTCTATGTAGATGTGGTAACCTACTACATATATACTAGCCTTAAATCCTCGCTACGCTCGGCGGCTTGTTGGGGCATATAGCAAACTAATAGTATAGTCTTAATTATAGTATGATAGCTACTATATTAATGTAAGTATGGAAGTTAGAATTAAAATAGGCATTAAAGTAGGTATTTAAGTAAGTATTAGCATGGTAATAGCTTATAAAAGTAGATATAGGAATCTCCATAGCTAACAGGTTAACCAACATCTCCAGGTTCTATAGCACGGAAAAGCAAGTAGGCATTCAAGTAGGCATTCAAGCAGGTATTGAAGCAGGCATTCAAGTAGGTATTAAAGCAAGTATTAAAGCAAGTATTAGCAGGCATTCAAGTAGGCATTCAAGTAGGCATTCAAGTAGGCATTCAGGTAGGTATTAAAGCAAGTATTATGTAAAGCAGGTATTAGCAGGTATTAGCAGGCATCAAAGCAGGTATTAGCAGGTATTAGCAGGCATCAAAGCAGGCATCAAAGCAGGCATCAAAGCAGGCATCAAAGCAGGCATCAAAGCAGGCATCAAAGCAGGCATCAAAGCAGGCATCAAAGCAGGCATCAAAGCAGGCATCAAAGCAGGCATTAAAGAAGGTATTAAAGCAGGTATTAGCAGGCATTCAAGTAGGCATTTAAGTAGGTATTAGCATAGTAATAGCTTATAAAAGTAGATAATATAGGAATCTCTATAACTAACAGGTTAACCAACATCCCCAGGTTCTATAGTACGGAAAAGATGGCCCTGCGGGCCATAGTTCTTCCGAACCGCCAGCGCGCGTAGAACTCAGCACGGTGTACGGGTCATACCACGGGTGTTTGAGGGGGACTTTCATATATTATTTAATATACTAGCCTTAAATTCTTGCTACGCTCGGCGGCTTGTTGGGGCATATAGCAAACTAATAGTATAGTCTTAATTATAGTATAATAGCTACTATATTAATGTAAGTATGGAAGTTAGAATTAAAATAGGTATTAAAGTAGATATTAAAGGAGGTATTAGTAGGCATCAAAGTAGGTATTAAAGGATGTATTAAAGCAGGCATTTAAGTAGGTATTCAAGTAAGTATTCAAGTAGGCATTAAAGTAAGTATAAGCAGGTATTTAAGTAGTTATTTAAGTAGTTATTTAAGTAAGTATTAGCATGGTAATAGCTTATAAAAGTAGATATAGGAATTTCTATAACTAACAGGTTAACCAATATCTCTAGATTCTATAGCATGAAAAAGCAAGTAGGCATTCAAGTAGGCATTCAAGTAGGTATTTAAGTAGGTATTAAAGCAAGTATTAAAGCAAGTATTAAAGTAAGTATTAGCAGGCATTAAAGCAGGCATTGAAGCAGGCATTTAAGTAGGTATTAGTATAGTAATAGCTTATAAAAGTAGATAATATAGGAATCTCTATAACTAACAGGTTAACCAACATCCCCAGGTTCTACAGCACGGAAAAGATGGCCCTGCGGGCCATAGTTCTTCCGAAGCGCGTGTAGAACTCAGCACGGTGTACGGGTCATACCACGGGTAAAAGGGAGACTTTCATATATTATTTAATAATAACCATAACCATGTTAATGCTTGACATGCCCACCCACCTTGCGAAGCAAAACTTACGTGCGATTGATTGAGCTTTAGCAGTGCAAGGTTTGTTATCAAATGGATTCGTTGATTTCCCTGTGAATCAATTATCGTATAAGCATAGAGGCTACAAAAATAAACCCCGGACGACAGCGACGAAGCCCTAAAAAGTGGAGGATGAAAAGGTTAAGGGGCAGCTATAGGCAAGAAACAAATACCAGGATATTTCTTAGCAGAAAATCTCGACTTCTGTTTTTGGTTTTTACCATTCCTCTTCGCCTGCTGGACGGTTGGCTTGTTGTCTTTCAAGATGTTCTCCCAAAGATACGGCGCCTCTGGAAGCGGTTTGCGAGTCTTGGACAAGAGGGAATCTTCTAGCCAGTCATAGGAAACGATATGAATAGATCCCAGTTTTTTGGCCTGCTCCACTGTTTGTTGAGAACTGTGATTTAGTATATACTATACCATTCTTCGAGATGAGAGTTAGGTAGAGAGGGTACTGGGTTCTTACCTTCAGGGATATTCCCTCGAAACTTTTCAGCAGGGCAAATTAAGTGAGTGACATCTGTGCTGATGGTTTTGTAGTATTCTCCTCCATTTGCACGTATCCATTGGGAGATTTTGTGAGTATTGGTGCCGAAGTTGCTAACAGAGCAGGCGTGAACCTTGCGGAATGTTTTGGAGATCATGCTTTTCTTGAGGGTGGGAGAGTGGAGTGAGAGGTAAGTAAGCGAGGCTGAAATTGTGTTTTCAAAGATTTAATTTTATTTCAGGGTACAGGCTGATTATTCTATTGAGAGGTGAAAGTGAGACTAAGAGGACCCGAAAGTGATATTTGAAAAAACAAAAGATGATAACTTATGAGAGAGGCTTTCCGTCGACGGCAAGGGCTACCAAAATTAAAAGACTGGATGTAAAAAAAATCTCATATATAAAGCCGTCATAAAAGGTCAGATATCCAGATCCTAAACATTAAATGGAAGGTGGGAAATCACAGAGAAAGACCCTTCACTGCTTGCACAAAAGCACGGATTTTGTTAAGGTCCTGGGCTCCGTCTGACTCGACGCCAGAGCTCACGTCCACCCCGACCACTTTACATCCCGACTCTCCAAGTCCTTTGAGGGTATCGACAACATTAGTGGAATCCAATCCTCCAGCTAGGATAACTCGCAAACCCTCATCAGAGTTCAGAACTTGTTTGACACGTGATTGTTCTAGGAGTTCACCAGAGCCTCCAGCCCCCGAATCCAGCAACGGCAATGTATGGTGAGCCCTTCGCGCGATTCCAAAATCATCGAGGCCAAATTTACGAATGACAGGCACTGGAATGAGCCTGGACCATTCTAGGGGTTCGGATCCATGCAGTTGCACGACGTCTAACCCAAGCTTTTGTTGTTGAGCAAGGACATAAGACAACGGCTGATCCAGAAATACACCCACAAGCAAAGCACGCGTAGGGTGTCGCAAGTGACTGGCGGAATGGTCAAAGTAATCAATTGCGGTTGTGTCTGAATCTCCTTCGGCGGGAGATTGAGGGGTGGGTCGTGGAGTAGACTTAACTACTTGAGAAATTCGCAACGCAACATCATCCGGAACCAGCCGTTTCCTGCCCTTGACAAGAATAATACCGATTAAATCTGCACCAGCTTCAATTGCCGCACGGGCACCTTCTTCAGTTCGAGTACCGCAAATCTTCACCAAAGGGGTGTTTGGCGGGGTTTGAGGAAGTTTCTTGGATTCCCCTCCAAGGAGCTCTGCAATAAACGCTGCAGTATTTGGAGCACGCATAAGGGCCTCCCCAACAAGAATAGCTTTGACGCCTTCCTTCTTATAGGCCTCCACGTCTTTGGGACCTGAAATTCCGCTGAGCGCACAAACAATGGTGCTTTCGGGCACCTGATCCATTAGCCGGCTGGTGGTGCCGAGATCCACTTCAAAACTAGTCAAATCCCTGTTGTTAACGCCAATGACCTGGGCACCAAGGTCTACGGCAATCTTCATCTCCTCAGGAGTGTTGACCTCGACTAGGGGCTCCATGCCCAGACTCTGAGAGTAACGGTAAAGTCTTGTGAGAAGCTCGATGTCAAGCATTTTCACAATGAGTAGAACAGTATCGGCACCAGCCAAGCGCGCTTCCAGAATCTGGTACTCGTCAAACACAAATTCTTTCCGGAGGATCGCAGGCCGGTTGGTTATCCCCTCTAGGTTCTGGCGCACAGCACGCAAGTCATCAATGCTGCCCTTAAACCATTCCGGCTCAGTCAGGACTGAGATGACACTTGCTCCAGCCTTGGCGTATTGTCGGGCCTGCGCAGGAGCACATGCATGCTCTGCAATCATGCCTTTCGAAGGGGAAGCACGCTTGATTTCCGCCATCAAGGACAGTGGGTATGCAGATTGCCGCAGACGGGCGGGGAACGGAATTTGGGGGGGAGCAATGTTAAGATCGTAAGCAGCCTGGAGGTCAGCTGGCCGCTGAGACGGAATGGTCTTTTGGATAGCGACTGCGGCCCTGCGGTGGTCGTAGATCTTTTCGAGGATAGACATCTTCTTGCCCGGCTTCGCAGGAGCGCTTGAAGACTGGCCAAAGTTCTTGCCGTTGCCTGCCCAGGTGCCAGCGGTAAGCTTGAGGAAGTTCCTAAACATTGTTCGTCCATGTTCCGTCAGGATACTCTCAGGGTGAAACTGAACACCTTCCACTGCCAACTCCTTGTGTCGAATACCCATGATAACCGTCTTACTAGAATCTTCTCCTAACTGAACCGTGGAGGTCACTTCTAGGCAGTCAGGCACAGTAGAATGGGTGCCCGCCAAAGAGTGGTACCGCGTAATGATCACTGAAGGAGGAAGCCCCTCATAGACACCCTTTCCGTCATGCTTCAAGACCGAGGTCTTGCCGTGCAGAATCTCGCCCGTTACATCAACCTTTCCGCCAAATGAATAAATCATACATTGTTGGCCCATGCACACCCCAAAAACAGGCACTTTCCCGGCAAAGTATTGAATTGCAGCATTGCTGATACCGGCGTCAGTCTCCGGGTGGCCCGGGCCAGGGCTGATAACGAGTTGAGTTGGTTTTTTAGAAATCAATTCTTCCAAAGTAATTTGGTCATTGCGAAAGACCGTCACGGTAGCACCCTCCAACACCAAATACTGGTATACATTCCAGGTGAAGGAGTCGTAGTTATCGATTAAGATGACATTCGAAGCGGTCTCTAGCTGCACAGCCCTGGTGGGATGGCGGGGTGAGTGGTCAACAAGATCGGAGCCTGCCATGACTGGGGAGTGCTTTTGGAACGATAATCAGAGAGTTAGAAGAAATGAAGCAAGAAAGGAAGAAGCTGAAAGACCAGAACAGCTCACTTACCGTGTCCTAGCTGACTGACGGCGTGGTGGAATGCCAATAACTGTGTCACCATCCAGTTCCCTTGCACTTCATTCATCCTTGACTCACTGGTGGAGCCGATCCCTTTCCCCATTGGGACACTTTGTCAAACGGCACAAATTTTTTGCCTCACCGCCTGGGGACTAAACCCTGATAGGCATTCAATGTTGACCTCCGAAAAGATGCTCTCCTTCGATATAATCCTCTGGTTGAGCTCCGTCCGTAACACCTTCGCCTGGTATTGCGGTCTTTGGTTACTTGGGATCCCACCCAACCTGCAATCCCCTGCTGCGTGGCTCTGCTATCTATAATGATATAGTTGTCCCGCCAATGGCTCCCGTCCCGGAAGCCTATTTCCCGTCCCTGGACAAGTGCTTCTCTGGGGACGTTCAGCTTTTGTATGGGCGCTTGCACAGGAACGTGTCGCAATGGTTGCTGACTTTGTGGTGATATTAGGTCCTGGAAGAGAGCCTTCCTCTATACGTGCAATCCCGACAGCGTCCCCGATGACACAAGAAGTCTGTTCTCGTTTCTGTCGCACCCAGACAGTGTCCAGCTTCTCTCGAACCGCGACAACGTCTTCCGTCCACCGTCCGCAAAGACCAAATCCGACTTTGAGACAAAGACAGCTGCAATTCATGCAGAGACAACTACACAGGCCTCCTACGATTTGAAGGAGATCAAGGCGGACGCCCTATGGTTGAGTGAAAAGGCCGGAATCGATGAGATCAACGCGCTTCGAATCGTAGTTCTGGAATGGCAAACCCGTCCTGCTACTCGCCTTCTGGATCGCTTTGCCGATGAAGAGGCTACGAGTTTGAAAGGCGCAGCTGGGATTGATAATTTCCGTGCCTCGTTAGCTGGGCCCAGTTTTGCCGAAATTTTCAGCAAGAGGGATGGAAACAATACCACCGAATTCGCCTCTGAAGAAAAAAGACGCCTGCGATTAAGGGAGTTGTTCCTGTCCGAAAAAACCCATATTGTCAAGACCGCCCGCAAGCTGTTCTCCCTGTTTTTAGATGGCGATACTGAGAACACGGCACCTCAACTGCAGGAGGGTAGCCGCAGGGACTTGTGCCAATTGGGCGCATCCATCTTTAAAGACCAGTCAAGTAGTGATGGTTGGCGTGACTTTTCCCAAGGATGTATCAAGGCCATCAAGGCACGACTCTCAAGTTTAGAAGGTGACGGTGGCTGGCTAGGGACTGCCGAAAGCAGTGAGGCCATTGAAGATATGTGGAGGACGGCCCTTGTCGAAGAAATTTTGCATCTCCTGCAGACACTGTTCCTTCAACTCCAAGCGTCTACAGAAATTCCTTCTGCAGACCTTTTCTTGTCTTGGCTCCGTCTAATGGTTGACTATGCCTTCCTCGAATCCCTTCAAGCAGTAAGCATTACTTTAGTTCTCCCGTGTCCTTGGCCATATATATCTAACTATTCCAAGCCATGCGACAATTCGATAGAATTGCTTTTGCCTCTCCAGGCATTTGTTTGTTTGATCACTCTCGTCTTCCTGAAGCTCCCCCTTTCCATACCGTCGATTATCAGCAAAAGAAATGGCAAACCCGCCTCTGCAAAAACACCTTATTTCCTTTCAAGGGAAGATATTGGCCAGCTGAACGAGATTTTCACGACGACCGGAGTGGCGTCAAAAACTGCGCGTCCGGCGGCCTTTTCGTGGGGTCTTATCTTACATACCATGGGGGAACTGGCGCTAATTGACAAAGAGACCCGGGAATTGGAACAGTTTCAAAGCGCTGTGGATTCTTTCCAGTCAAATACTCCCCATTCAAATGCTGGTCGGGCATCAGAGACATCGCTTTATGAAGAATTACTCGAGAATGCACGCACTCCTACGTATACCGTGGACGATACAATCGCACTCCTCACCTCGGATGCAATGAAGAGTACTGTCTTTGATACCGTCGTTTCCCTTGCCGCCAAACTTGGAAACACCTCTGCTGTTGATGATATTTTGACAAGTCGCTGGATCCGAGTATCGCTCTTGGATCTCATCCGGGCGGTGGTCGTATACTTGGATTATTCTCCAGAAATTGTTGAGTCTGTGCTGGCAATTCTTACCGGACCACCTGCAGGATCCCCATGGCCGTTGACTACTTCGCCAGTCGATTCTAGCGACCCGAAGAGTATTTTCATGAAGGATGATTCGTTAATGAACCCCATCTTTCGGTTGGCTCGCTCACGGTTCCCCTACGAAACGGTACCATTTATCAAGCTGTGTCGCGCTCTCCTAAGTAAGGAGTTGATCAACGAAGAAAGTCTCCCTGAAATCCTCGGGGAACTAGAGAACATGGAATCTTTCACACAGATTATCCCCGGTGATTTCCAGGGCTATGAAACAATTAGGGAAGATGAGAATGCGAATCTAGTTAGCCTTATTCGACCCCTTCCTATGATTACTTCAACTTCACGAAGACAGATACTTGACCGTCCCACAACCAGTAACGCCCTCATTGTTACTGGTTCATCCCAGATTCCATCGGCAACAGTGGGCCAAATTGTTTCTGAATCAAAGCCTGCTGTGGTAATGTGGCAACACCAGTACTCCTGCCTAAGCTACCTTGGAAGCTGGCTAGAGGAGTGGAATGAAAACGGGGGCTATTCAGCAGAATTCGCAGAAGAGTCTGTTGCCGAAACGATATGGCTACTTGCGGACCTTCTCACCACGACTACAAACGATCAGACACGAAACAACCCCGATTCCCCCGCGAAGAGGATCTTGGAGATGGCAAGTGATGGGCTATGTCGCCAAAACGACATTGTTTCCCTTGTTTTTGACATATTTGAGCGTAATTTACAGAGCATTGGTTCTAGAGCAGGCTCGGAGAGTGTTATGGACTCGACAGTCGCTTGCCTGCGCTTTATCTATGCACTTATCGCAGTGCTACCGAACAGGGTATGGCCGTTGCTGTCCCGGAGCAGTCTGCTTGGGTCCGATGGTAAAGGCGGCATGATGACCGCGATAATCTCTGCTGCAGAAGTGACATCGGGAGAATATCCTTTCCTAATTGGCTGCGTCCGTTTATTTGAAGTTGTTGCTGATGACGCCGCCTCTCGTGCTGTCTTGAGAAGGTGCCCTACAGGCAAGGCCGGGGTTGTGTCTGACTGGACTTCTGGCGTCCCCTCTCATGTCATGAGAGGTATTTTACTCAACTTTGTTCGCACGATGGTGGAGGTGTACAATAGTAACGCGAATTGGAGATTCAACGCTCCAGAGCACCGATTCGAAATCAACACCATGATAGCGAAGACACTTGAAAGGATCCTTTATTATGCATTTGGTACAAATGAAGATGCCACTACCAAATTAGATTCTAGGATTACAGGTGTCTTCTCTTCTTCGGCAACATACATTCTAGAGGTTCTCCGACCACACTCCGTGGCTGACTTGCCTTTCAATCCGATTCTCCGACTTATCATCGACGGGCTTCAAACTCCCCCCACCATATATCTTCGATTTCTGACCTTGGTGGAAAAACAGGTTATCTCGACCTTGGAGCTCTCGACTAGACTTTTGCAGGCCGCTCAGCTATTGGGCCAGCCGCCGTCCCTTCTGGAAGACCAGCTGTTCAAGGCAACTCCCGTTCTTGTGAAGCTATATGCTCTTCATTATCCTTACAGACTATCTGTCCTATCGCTGCTGGAGCCACTGATATCCGGGGCAGCTCTCGATGCCGCGAATGAACCACCGTCATTAGTTGGTCACCTGGGAGCTGAATCCTCCTGCCTTTTCCTTGACGTTCTATCACAATTCGACAAACCTCTAAGTGACCAGGACTTACAGTTGGCTGTATGGCGTTTGCTGTCGACTTTGGTCAGCAAGCGCCAACAGTGGCTTGCAGTCTATATTCTGACTGGGTCTTCTCCCCGCCAATCCTTAAAAAAGTCGGATCCGCAGAATAGCTCTGCTATGAGAGGAACCCCCTTCTTGCAGATGGCACTTGATATGCTTTCTGATATCGAGCAGGCTCCTCTTCAGGTGTCCCTCTCTTTACTTGATTTTGTTTCTAACGCACAAGAGAACTGGCCCTGGGCAACCCCACAATTGAAGAAACATCCCAACTTCTTCTCCAGCCTCGTTAATTATGTTTCAAAACTAAAATTGTCGGCACTCTCCGGCGTCGACCAAATATTTGCTACAAGGATCGCCGCCGTAATCGCTGATCTCTGCGCCGTTTACTTGCACTCAGCGAAGGAAATGCAAGATCGAACCTTCTACAAAACCCTGATCCCTCTGGTTTCCTGGTATGCGAAAGATGCAGTGGAAGTATCTGGGTACAACGCCTCCCTTCATGCCAATCTTAAGCGAAACTTTGAGAACAGGTATTCCGGATGTAAACTAGACGACTTTAAGAGGACGTCGTTGCGACCTCGCTCCCTGGGACGTGAGTATTACTACGATACCCGGCTAGGGAAAAAGCTCCTTTCTTATGATTTTGCTTGGGCGGGATCGCGGAATCAAGGGTTTGCGGAGGAGTTCGAACGTGCCAATCTTAATCTATCTCTAGTCGAGGCGCAAGTGGTAGGTTTAAGCCCAACCCCCTATGTAAAAGAGAGCTCTAGCGGCTAATTCCGATTACAGAGTCTTCTTCGCAGCTGGAAGTTCTTCGCAGTGGAGCACTGTTCAGACTTCATGACAGACCGTGAAGTTCAGAAGTCGATGGCAGAGGTAGTCAAAAAATGCCTGGAGGCCAATACAAACGGTGTTCCACAGGAGGCCATTTTTGAACGCATCCAGCAAACTCGAGTTGACTTCGCACAAGCCCTCCTCCAACGATTGGTTGAGATTGGAGCTAAGGGCGCGGATGTTTTCAGCCTCCTCGGAGTCGTCTGGGAGGCTCTCCGTACTCGTCGTGCAACGTATGAAGAGGCGTTGATTAACGATGATTCAGAGTACTATCGATCACTTCTCAATGTGCTCTTCCTTTCCCTCCAGTTTCACCTTGACAGTCCTTCCCGAACCGCGCCTGAAACTCTCAGCAAGAAGGCAGAGGTTTCATCCGATCTTGGACTGGTGGTAGAGATTGTGAAGACGGTAGTAGCGCAGGGATTCAAGTCTTTGACCGCATATCTTCACGACCAGCCCCACAAATGTACACCGAAGGACTTCGCCATACTCACGGCGATTCTACAAAGCTCTCTGCAGGTGAAGAATGTCGATCGCTTATATGAGCACATTGTATACCATATCGCAGACAACGACACAGTAAGACATGCTACATCGCTTTTTTCGTGGGCGGACCAACTGGCCGTCGCGGGCGACCCTATTTACGGCGAGCTTAGCATCTCGTTTCTAGCGAAACTGTCCACGATACCCATGCTAGCAGAACATCTTGCGGTGGAAGCGGCTCTCGCCCAGCTAACTACATGCCGATTAACAAACGTCCTGCGTCAACCCAAGGGATTCGGTCCATTTGACCCCGTACCGAGGTTGTACGCTATCTGGACCGGCGGCATTCTCCCATTATGCCTGAATCTCCTCTACCACGTTATCCGCACTGCGCCCGAGGTGGCCGCATTCCTCAACCAATTCGAAGGGCAGCTCACCCGAGCAGCCGAGTCGTTTACCGCTGGACGCAGCGCTTTTCCTTCACCTTCCCGAAGGATTTGCTTAAGCATGGCCTCCGAAGCTTACTCCCTCGCGCTAATCTCGTACATTCTCGGTCGGTTCCGAGAAGCGGGATCTAGCATTGGGGTCGATGCGCAGTCAATCCAGGACCTCAGATGGGACAAGGCGCAGGTCAAAGAAGACATTGAAGAACTGCTAGAGCGGAAGCCGACTCTCCGGGCACGGATTGTCGCGACTAATGAGAAGGAGGCGGAGTTGGCGCGACAGAAGCCGGTCAACGCTGCATCGGGGGCTGAGAATCGATTAGAAGAAAAAATTATCAGCGAGCTGAAAGCAGCTCTGGTTTGTCTGGGGGGAGAAGGGGCGTAATGTGATCCTTATGGACTAGATAAGATGCCAACGAAGGATTGCTTGCTTGTATGCAATATCATCACGATTATCCTTTGTCTCGCAGTCTATGGTTTTCTTTCATTTCAATTTCTATTTCGTATCTTCTGCCTCTTGCGATTACTCTACAGACCTCTACATTTTTTTAGCGTGGGACAACGCACTCCTGTAGATGTTTCAACAACTCAGACCTGCGAGTCTGCATTTCTTCTCCTCTCCTGCCTATTTGCTTTTTTTACTGGAGGGGTATCCGGGCTTTCTCTCTCAACATTATATAACTAATTGTTTTGGGGCTCCGTGGCTTCCTGAGTTCTTTCCTTACGTTCGATATTCCTCCTAACATACGGGGTGGCGTTGACCACTAATTATCATTGCTGAGTCCTTCCTTGACCTTGCCGTTAGCCTGGGTTTGCTGTTCGTCAGTAATTAAAAGAGAGAAAGATCGTGAAAGATGCCGTTCACATCTCGTTGGCAGATCAATATCCCCGACATCCACCTAGCGTCGCTGCTCTTTACCTCCCCGTCTCACCCCCTTTCCAAGACGCATCGATGCTATTCCGAAGCTGCTCGTCCAGATACCCATTACTTCACTACTCATGATTTCCGGCTATGGTGTCAACGGTTGGCTGCTGGTTTGCGCAAGGCTGGTCTCCAGAAAGGAGATCGAGTGCTGCTTTTCTCAGGCAATGATATCTATTTTCCTGTGGTGTTTTTGGGAATTATCATGGCCGGCGGCATCTTCACTGGTGCAAACCCTACCTATGTGGCCCGAGAACTAGCATTTCAGCTGCAAGACAGTGGTACAACGTTCCTGATTTGCGCGGACGATAGACTCGACACTGGAATTGAAGCTGCACAAATAGCTGGAATGGGAAAAGACAAGGTGTTCGTCTTTAACAATGCCATCTTCGATGGAAAAGGACAAGGGAAGAAGGGCTGTCGATACTGGGGGGAGCTAATCGCGTCTGTTGAAGAGGGTGGTGGGTTTACGTGGGATGAACTCTCAACACCTGAAAAGTCCGACCAAACCCTTGCGCTCAACTACTCGAGTGGCACGACAGGAAGACCGAAGGGGGTCGAGATTTCGCACAAAAACTATACCGCCAACATGCTGCAGTATAATCACATGTTCTATCTGAACCCAGATTGGAAGGAAAGATCGAAGCGGGCCCGATGGTTATGCTTCCTTCCTATGTACCATGCAATGGCTCAAAATATTTTCATCGCTGCAGCACTAAACCGTGAGGTACCCGTTTACATCATGCCAAAGTTTGACTTTGTCAAGATGCTTGAATACACTCAGAAATTCCGTATTAGCGACCTCATTTTGGTCCCACCTGTGGTGATTGCGTTGGCCAAGCACCCTGCAGTAAAGAGAGGTAAATATGACCTTAGTAGTGTGGAATCAATTGGCAGTGGAGCTGCCCCGTTGGGGCGAGAAGTATGTGAAGAGGCTGAGGCACTGTGGCCTCCTGGACAAATCAATGTCAAACAAGGATGGGGGATGACCGAGTAGGTTTCACTCCCATCCTGAGGAGCAAAGGGCTAGCTTTGTGGGGGAGAACCTGTAGGCTAACTTGGAATCTTTCCAATTTGCGCCATGGCAGGACCACATGCTCAATTATGGGATGGGTCCCTACTGAGAAAAGCTATTCAGCTTCGGTTGGAGAGCTTCACGCCAACTGTGAGGCCAAAATCATGGACGATGATGGCACCACAGAATTAGGGCCAAACCAACGAGGAGAGCTCTGGGTCCGTGGTCAGAATATCATGAAAGGGTACTGGCGGAATACTCAAGCTACAAAGGAGATCAAAACAGAAGACGGTTGGTTAAAGACAGGGGACATCGCGTACGTCAATTCTGACGGAAGGTTTCATGTAGTTGATCGGAAGAAGGTAAAATAGCGCGCAAAAACCCCAATTGCCACCACACTGGGGGCAAAATCCGTGCTGTTGTGCATATACTAATTTAAAATTGTGCATTAGGAGCTGATCAAAGTGAAAGGCAACCAGGTCGCACCGGCAGAGCTGGAGGCCCTTTTACTGGAACACCCGGCAGTAGCGGATGCTGCAGTCATTGGAGTACCAATGTACGTATCTGGGATGCGATCTTGAAGACGCTAATGCGCGGCGATCTTGTGAGCTAACGAGGAAATTTTTGGCTGGTAGGAACAACGATGAGCGCCCTCGAGCGTATATTGTGTTGAGAACAGGACACAGCGCCACTGAACAAGATATTGTTAGTTTCATAGACGGCAAAGTGTCAGCGATCAAGAGAATTACTGGTGGAGTGGCTTTTGTTGATGCGATCCCCAAAAATCCATCTGGCAAAATCTTGCGAAAGGCGCTTAGGGACCAGGCTAAACAGGAGATGCAAGGAAGTGGCGTGGCTGCGAAGCTATAAACGAGATCCCGCCTTCCCTCTTTTAAGCCCCTCAGTCAAATGCGGCCATCGAAGATAGCCAATGATCTTAATATTGTGGGGCATTGAGTGATTTTCGAAATTTGGTATAGGGTTTGCTGGGATCGACGACATGCAGCCAGAGTGACCCGGTTGCTGGGTCGCAAGACTGAGCGTCGAGCTGGAGCCTGGGAGAGGGGCAAATAGCTCATATATATCACCAGGCAGCTATGTAGATCTAGATCAATCAAAGCGGATAAGCCATTTATCACGAGGAGGAGCGATAAAGCCTGGTTATCCTCATTCGGCCACTAAGGATTTTAGTGGAGGGAAAACGAGTAAGGAGCACGCCACAGTCGATCATAGCGAGCCCACCGGCACTATGGAGCGAATAGGGAGAGCTGTTGCCCCTCCATCGCCGCTGCAGAGAGATCTGGGAGTGAGACAGATGTTGGAAAAAAGATATATCAACTATTTCTGGGCCGTCAAAGCGGAGCTGTTAGTCTTAAATGCGGCGGATGGCGAGCTGATTGTGACGAATTAAGGTTCCATTCTCCTGTCCACCGTCGGACGAAGGCGTAGCTGAGAGGCGAGGACCAGGGGAGGAAACAACAGCATCCCCGGTCTTCTCGATGGAAAAGACAGCGACAGGGTGGAATCGTCGACTCGGGCCATTTCAGTAAACCACACAAAGCTGGTGAAGTTATTGAAGTTATTATAAAGTACTCTATAGAAAAACAAACGACGAGGCGAATCACGGGATCGCCTTAACTCGATTAGGTGGCCCGTGACCCGTGACCCGTGACCGTCCACCAACCTGCAACTTGAAAAGCTCCAATAAAATTCTCCTCCCCTTCGTATTCTATTTCCATCCTCCTAAGATTAAAAGAATGAATTCTCCTACCTCATGGTCTGGTCATCGTCGCTGCCGATTCGCCATCGGCGAGATTACCTTCCCTGCTTGCGATGGAGCCGCATAGGCAGCCTTACGCCTATCCCAGCCGAATGGAATTTCCGCTAAATGTCCCCTAGAGAACTAGTGGGACTTAGTCTCTTTAATTTAACTTACTAACTGACGCTGGCTGGGGAGGGTGGCGCACCATTTGGACAGCTGAACTCACCTGCATCTGAATGTTCCTTCCGCGTTCTTTGGCCCGTTGACACTCTGATGGGGATCTCGTGGGCTCGACTTGCCGCATAAGCTCTCCGTGGCTGACTATGATACAGCTGGACTGGGGGGATCCCCTCCCTCCGTGAGGGCTAGTATGAATTACGGGTAAGCTCTAGATGGGGTCTGTGTATGCGTCCCTGCATCTGGAGTTTTCCTCATCTCCCTCCTTTGCAGAAATTAGAAAAGCTATTAGAACATGCCAACTCCCTCTTTGGAGCTGATTGGGATCAGAGTACTCACCTTGACACTCAGACAGGTCGCTCGGTCTTTGTGTCTTTCCGTTGGCCCTAGGAATCACCAAATTCCATCTTTACTCTTATACCTGTCATCTTCCTAACACCTCAGGAGATATTGTCGGACTTCATTTCTGTCATTTCATTTTTTTTTGCCGTGATTTTTGCTCTCCTAGGTTCCTTGAAACTTTCAAGACGTCGTTCCGTTGTCAAGGACTACCCAGATCCTGCCAGTCTCAAGTATCGCATCATCAGACGATTGTTGCCGACAGACCCGCTCGATCTTAAACTTGAAATCAGTACGTCCCGGCGTACCTTGGGATCTGTCGGGGGACTGCGGGTGATACCCTCATTGAGAGAGGGATCCTATGAAACCGGCGATGAGCTGCGAGGATGACCATACGACCGTTTTCAAAGATCCCCGACTTCTTTTATTCGGGGTCCTGTACTCGGTCACCTGCATAGTCTGCATCTTTGTGTTTGTCCAGCGTATCAGGCGTCGACAACGTAGAAGATACGTACCATTTGAGGGACTAATGGATCTGCCACCCGAGAAAGGTGGTGGCGAAGAGCCATCTGATGCGGCGAGCGAAGAAATTACCTATCCTGCACACACGCCCTACGATAGCCCCCCACTCCCGTCTGCTTGTGATATCTTGCAGCCTCTGTCGCTTTATTCGCCGTTGCCGTCGAGTGGCTACTTGGCCGCCGTTCTAGCACGTGAACGAAGACTGAGGATGGACCAAGACTATCAACAGGGGGACCAGCTAAATACCAACCCGGATACGAAATGCTCTTCTGGCCATAGACCCGCATACACTCCGTCAGTGGCTTTTGGGGTGAACCACAGTCGCCAAAACTCGTCATCAGGGCCTGGAAGCTCATCCACAGAACAGTCGGAAGAGCCACTCCAGGCCACCTCACCCCCGACTGGGGGGTGGACTGTAGAAGGTCAAGGCCTGGGACCTCCAAGTTCTCCCCTCTCTGGTGAGATTCAGTCTGTTCAAAGACACAATCATGGTGTGGAGTTTTTGCACGAGGTTGATGAGGAGGGGGTGCGAACATGGCGAAGGTGGGTAGTCGAGTACAGTTAATCTTCTTTCGTTCTTTTTTTTTTTTTTGGTCTTTTGGTTCAACTCGCTAGAATAATGTATCTTCATCTACCTCATCTGGAATGGAGCGCCTTTATTCTTCACACTGTTTCGCTCTCCAATTCTTTTTTTTTTCTAGGAGCCTTCTTCGTTCATTCATCTCGTCGACCATTTCTTCTTCTTATTAACTCCTCTTTTTTGTACGGACAGGGGTTTTCTTGAGTCCTGAGTCCTGATGACCCTAAATGACGACGATGGTTCTCGGCAATAAGATCTAGTGTTATTGAATTCCTTTATCCAGAGATATCCACATGTGTACCTAAGGCAAACCAAGGACCAGCTTCGGCTTAGTCAGCACCCAATCGGCAACAGGTCAATTGGCTCCTGACTTAATGACTTCGCAGCTGCAACAAGAACCAACTAACTATGAAGTGAATGCCCGACTCTCTCTCCTTGCACCTCTCTTACCTCTCGGCCCCTCTTTCCCCCTCCTCTGCATCTACAAATACCCTACCAAAGCACGAATCTCAAGCAACCCAGGCCAGTGCAGTAATCATTCAGTCAATAACTTCCTCCCTAATAGACACCCCCCCCCCCCCAACAATGACTCTTACAACCTATCCAGCTACCACGGACCCCTCTGACCTCGCAGCTCTCAACCTCTCTCGTCTTCTCACTCGTCTCGAACACAACTTACTCTCACCAAATGCTGATCTCCAGCCTCTCCAGCGATCGGAGTACCAACGGATGAGAGTTGGCGCGGTATGTCGGCTCTAATACCCCGAAGTTTGTCCCTTTGTACTGTACTTGTACCTATACCTGGATTAACCTAGCGGCGAGCGGCACATGCATTTGTGGTTTACTTAATATGAATAGGGCTCTCCAAGCTAACATCTGTGCCAATTCGCAATGGATATAGAATATAGAATACGCCCGCACCCACCTCCAAGCTCTTGAGCGCAGTCTTTCCCAGGTGAAACCTGTCGACCGCCGACATGACCTTCAGTCCTCTCT
Source organism: Aspergillus ochraceoroseus IBT 24754 (assembly GCF_002846915.1). NCBI lineage: Eukaryota > Fungi > Ascomycota > Eurotiomycetes > Eurotiales > Aspergillaceae > Aspergillus > Aspergillus ochraceoroseus. Next base: position 2,900,327 of record NW_024468477.1, on the reverse strand, counting down.
CATCCGCAACAAACAAACCCTGAAGCGTCTCCAGAACGTCCTCGATGAGATCCAAGCCGAGATGGACGCTCGCTCCTCTGCGCGGAGCAGTGAATATGGTGAAGACACAGACTTTGACGACGAAGATGATAACGACACCAACGACGAGGGATCTATCGATGAAGAGGACCTCCTAGGTACACCTAGCACAACAACAGAAGAGGGAAGTCGAGAGGATGTAACCCTCGAAGATGATGTAACCACCTCCGGTCCAGGACCCAGAATTACAGCAACACCAACAGCAACAGTAACAACGATACACAAAGAGGAAATGAACCAACAACCTACTACAACAACGATCTCCTCCAACACCTCAGCTACAGCCACACCAATCGCAACCCTCCGAAATAGACATCACACTTCTCTCGCGCCCCCACCACTACCACCATCCTCTACAGCTGCCGCAACGGGCACATGCCTCCACCCCTCGACTACCACCACCTCCTCTCCAGACTCGCACCCCCCAACAAAAGCCCAAGAAACCGAAGTCGCCCTCTCTTCCGACCGCCTGGAGCAAGAAACTCTCACTACCTCTCTCCTGTCACTCGCCACGCAACTGAAAACCTCCTCCCAGGCGTTCCATGATTCTCTGGAGGCCGAGAAATCCGTTCTCACGCGCGCAGTGGACGGTCTTGATCGGACAACGGGGAATATGAAAACCGCGGAGCAGCGAATGGGGATGTTGCGGCGGATGACGGAGGGGAAAGGATGGTGGGGAAGGATGATGCTGTATGCTTGGATCTTTGGGCTATGGGTTGTTGCTGTGTTGATTGTTTTTGTGGGCCCGAAGTTGAGATTCTAGGTCTCTCTCTCTCTCTCTTTTTTATATTGGAAAGGGATGGGATGTGCGTGTTATGGGAGGGTAAGCCGAGGGTAGCTTTCTTTTCCATTTAGGACTCATTTACTTGTATATACTCTCAGTCCTTAGCCGATGGCTCCCACGTGTGAAATCTAATCTATGATCAATGATGCTATTATAAATCTCGATCCCTATAAGACGATGCAGGGATTCATTCCGCTAACATGTGAAAGCTGGATGTAGATTAAATGATATAACAAGGAATATATTTCACAACCCATAACTTTGACTATGACAGAATGACCGACCCTGGCATGACACATAAGAAAAGAAAAAAAGGACCTGAAAGTCTTGGTACCTTGCCTGTTCTTCTGCTGTGCCTGTGGGTCTGTTGCTCGTACTGCTCCCAGTCGACCAGGGAGAAGGAGAAGAAATGGGCAGAAATTCGGGGGGGGGGGGGGGAAGAACAAAAAAAAAAAAAGGGAAATATGCGTGAGATATGGATACACACGAAGATTTTATGATGAGTGCACCAAGATGTGTGGGATATCCGGGTTTCAAAAAGAGCAGATAAGATGGACAGACAGACAGACAGACAGAGACAAAAGGGAAAGAACCAAACGACAGATTAAAGCCAATGGGAGGGAAGGAGGGAGAGTCGAGTAAATCGAGCTGGGCATAGTATCCCAAGAGCAAGGGCCACAGGTAGATTCCACAGAATCACAGATGGCCTGTTTCTTGTGGGGAAGAGGAAAGAGAAGAAAATGGAACTAGGAAACCGCCTCCCCCCCGCTGCTCTGTGTCACATGGATATCGGTAATGCTGAGAACAAAGAGCTGGCTAGATATCATCTCAAGACAAAGGAAAAGGTGAAAGAAAAAGGGGAACAAGGAAATTAAGATAGAAAAAAAAAAATAAACAATGAAAGTTCTCAACGCCAAGATCTTTCGGAGGAAATTTGCAGCATGGTATGACAATAAAACAAGACAAATTACAATTCACATAGCGTACGGTCTAAAATGACGAGATAATCCTCACTCGATCAAAATATACCGATCATTAAATCAAACCACAGAGTCTCAGGTTCTCTTGGATAATGATATCTAGATATCTATTAGCGATTTGGAAATGGATATTCGATTGAAAAGATCTTACCATTTACCGCCGCCATCACGAATCGAATTTGTGTTGTATCGGTGGCACATGTGAAGTGGGTGTAGATCTGCTTCTGTTCGGCTTGGTTTAGGGAGACGAAGCGGTTGAGGATGTAGTCGCACGCAGCGGCGTAATCGGCACCGCCCTCGTAGTCAGGGAAGTAGTTCTTCATGGGGCTGACGGGCAGCTTCTCCTTGAAGCGATCGATCTTGTTGAGGAAGAGAATGATGGAAGTCTTGACGAACCACCGGGAGTTGCAGATAGAGTCGAACAGGGTAAGGGCTTCCTGCATACGGTTGACAGTCTCATCTTCGAAAAGTAGCTGATCGTACTCCGAAATGGCGACTAGGAAGAGAATGGTGGTAACGTTCTCGAAGCAGTGAATCCACTTCTTACGCTCCGAGCGCTGGCCACCCACATCAAACATACGGTAAGTCAGGTCGCCAATGATGAAGGTGGTCTCGGTGATACCGGTGGTCTTAACACGAGAGCGGAGAACATCCTGGTCGGTGGGGAGGTAGTCAGGCTGGGCGATCCGCTCGACAGCGTCAAAGTAGCTGAAAAAAAAAAAAATTAAAGTTAGCAAAGAAAGGGGTTTGTGGAGTACCGCAGTACTTACTATTTGGCAGAGTCGTTCAACTGATATTCACGCGATCGCTTGAAGCATTCCTGGACACCAGCATCATGCCAAAGAGCACCGATGGCGTTGCCCACCTCTGGGGGCAGGCTGTCGCCTTCAATCTGAGCGGGTTGCATGAAGACGGTCTGAACGTGATATTCATTACGGGCATCTTCCAGGGGCAGCTCCAGGGACTCCATGGCTTCGAGGATGACACGCATCGACTGAACCGTGTTGCTGTAGATGATTTCCTTGAACGATTCCCGCTCATCGCGCGAGTAGCCACCCTCGTGAATCAGCTTCATCTGCTTGAGAATTGTTGACTTGCCAGACTCTCCAGCACCTGGGTGTATTGTTAGCGTATTGATTCCAAGTCAAAATTACGGGAATAATAGGCCCAAACCGCATACCAAGCAACAACATCTTAATTTCGTTTCTTTGCATCATCTTATCCCGCTTCAGCTGATTCTCGATCTCCTCATTGCGGGCCTTGCCCTCCTTATCTTCGGTGCTCATTCCACAACCCATCTTGGCGGCGATTAATCGATGTAAATAAAGGAAAGTTCTTGATCAAAGTCTAGTTGAACAATGGTATCTCAAATGAGCGACGTGGAAGTAGAGAGAAAGTCTAATAGGCGCCGGAGGTCAGCGAATTCTCCGTGCACGGAAGTCATGAACGTGGAAGAACACGGGAGAAGAGCGCGAGATACCGTGACTGCAAATGAACGGGCACCATGCAAAATTGGACAGCGCACGAATAGAGTGCGATGTCACAATGATCAAGTAGATGCAAGGAGGAGGTGACAGAGCAACTTGAGGACCAAGGGGGTAGGTAGGTAGAGTGGAGTGGACACCCGATGCAGCAGGTTGAAGCCGGCAAAAACCAGGAGTGGAGGTAATGGGAACGAGAACGAGCCAGGACAAACTCACATAATAGAAAAACTTTCTCTCTCTCTCTCTCAAGGTTGAAGAAGAGTGGCAGGGTTGAATTGAAGGTCTGTTGCGATTGGAATTACAAATGGCCCCTAAGGTGAAGGAAGTAAGGGGAGAAAAAGCGAGATGGGAGCCGCGAAATGAAACGTATGATTAAGCAAGCGGAAAGGAGGCAAAAAATTAGAGTGAGAGAGTGAGCTGGAATACACCAATAATACAAGCGCGTTCCTAATAGAAAGACGATTGGGAGGATTAAAACAAGAAAGAAAGAAAATGGGGGTAGAGAAAAGAAAAGAAAAGAAGATATAGATAGAGGCTTAGGAGATGATTGGTTTCTAGCCCAGCTGGAGGGGAGGGGAAAGGGAGATGGACGAGCAGATCAGTTGGAGAGAGAAAAGAGAGGAAAGAAGAGAACGAGGAAGAGAGAGAGAGAGAGAGAGGAAGAAACGATTAAGCTCAAAAGGTAAGGGGGAGGGGCGCTTAGTAGAAATCACTAAGAAGTCTTACTGTATCAGAAGAATGAGATCTCACTGGACAATAAAGAAATTTCGGGGAAGAAGAAGAAGAAGAAGAAGAAGAGTTCATCCCTAAGAAGTGTTAAGAAAGGGGTTGTATTACAATACATTACATTACCTGTTTGGAGACAATACCTCAGGGGAAAGTGGACTATATTTTACATCCAATAAGTACACTTATCTACCTACTAGACTCTCTTTGGAGTAGTCTCCAGCCGGTAATAAATCGTCCTGGAGATGTATCATCAAGTACACTCAACTTCTGTTAGAGGATCAATTTGATTTCATAGAAGACTACTACTAGTAACTACTGGTACCTAGTAGTGTAAGAGATTACTAGCAGGAATTGATTTATCTATTTAATTTCCGACTGCGGCAAGGCCTTTATATGCTGTGCAATACTCTATAATCAATCTCCTGTACTCTGTCCATCCTGATTTTCTGAATCCGTTGGAAAGTCAGTTTGGTTTCAAGATGGGAGGATGTGAGACTTGATCCAACTACCGCAGTTTTCGGCCTGGTTTGATCATCTAGAGTCTCATAACGTATGCTCTGTAGGTTATATATAGTGATATGCACATCATCATTGAGAAACAAAAAAAAAAACAGCAAGAATCAATACCGTATGGTAATTTCCACGCTAACTGTTGTCGAGCCTCGTTTTTCTTTCTCCGCGCGAGGAAATATCCTATCCATCCATTGGGATTTCTGGACGATACATACGGATAAATTCCACTTCAAACCAGTCAGCAGGTCAACAAATCATCAAGTCCAGGATGCCAACATTTATTCAGGCATATTATGACCCCGAGGATCTGGGTTCCCTTTTTTTTTTTTTTTTTTTTGTGGAAGACGGTATTGACTTAGTATGGTCCTGATCCTGGGGCTAAAATGACTCTCCACCGTCTAGTCCTTCTAGTCGTCTTCTATGCCTCACGCTATGCCCTTCCTAACCCAAACTCGGTCCTCGTGGCGGGTGGGAAGAATCATCTCCTGTCGGTAAATTAATTATCGTTTCCGATCCTCCGTAGTTCGCTTCAGGTCGAAATAATAACTAGTTATGGGTTCACACCTCCTTGACTCAGTCTGAGGCCAAATGGAGTAGAACCACGGAGTAATCGGATCGGTTAGTCCGCGTTTTTCAGTTGTGTTAGTTCCCAAGCTTTCAATTCTGGATCTCTGCGATTTGGGACGGATGGAGTCTCTTGGTGGATCGAATGGCAAAGCTGGTCTGTACTAGTTGGTAAACTGGGCCCAGTACAGTGACACCGTCTGTGATGACCTTGTCAATAGATCATCTGAAATTCTGAATTAGTCACCATCCACTGGAGAAAGTAGTTATGATAGGTTATAAATTAAGCCCCCGAGAATCTTACCTATCGATATTCGTGGCCAGGAATTGAATGCATCCATGGCGGAAAGCGAAAGAAATTTCTGGTTGGCCTCGCGGGGTCCACCTGACTTTTAGGGCACCAATCCCTCCCTCCGATCACAGATCTGATCTTTCTCCTCTCAGCTTTGTTCCTGTTCATCCTTCCCTTCTATAAATATTGTTCTGTCTTTTATGACGATACCCACCTACATCTATATCTATATCTATATCTATATCTATATCTAGATATATAGATCACCTTAATCTATATTCTTATCATCCTTGTTAATTAATAATCCACCAACCACCATGCATGAGATGTCCTACATGGGCCCCCGGGGTAAACACAACCAACCTTCATCATCACCACTACCACCACCTCTCCCACGCACCCTTCGCTAACCAATCTCCCCCTGTTTTCACCTACCAGCCTTCAACCATGAACAAAGCTCCGATGCGGAAGCCGAGTATGACCGTCTCCGCGACCTCGCCCGGCAAGAAGCCGCGAAGCGCAATTCCTGTTTCCAGCGCGTGCGTTCCGTTCCCCCCCATCACTCACTCCCTGTACCTTATTTTCAGAGCCATCCGCATGAGACTAATCATACACCCTCCTCCCCCCTTCCGCCGCCTCCAATCAGGTGGCCGGGAGCTAGGAGAATTTGAAACAGTCCAAAGAAGCATACTCCAGCGGCGATGGCGCCCAAGCCAAAGAACTTTCCGAGCAAGGCAAAGCGCACGGCCGCAAGATGGACGAGTACAACAAGCAGGCCTCGGAGTTCATCTTCCGCGAGAATAACGCCAACGGACGCGTCGATGCGGATACCATCGATTTGCACGGACAGTTCGTCGAGGAGGCAGAAGATATTCTAGAAGAGCGCATCAAATACGCCAGGGCGCATGGCCAGACGCACCTTCACGTGTACGTTCATCCTTTCATAGCTCCACCGATAAAAATCGACCTGGCCCGTTCCCTATGATATATTTCGATATGAAAAAAAAAAAAAAAAAAAAAAAAAAAAAAACCTAACTCTGCTAACGAATATCCATATTTACAGGATCGTCGGAAAAGGTAACCATTCCGCCAATCATGTCCAGAAAATCAAACCCCGCGTTGAGCAAATCTGTTCCGAACTCGGACTCCAGTACGCAACAGAGGAAAATGCCGGGCGCATCTACGTGAACCTTACGGGTGGACCGGCCGATATGTCTTCCTCTCAGTCTCATGCTGGCAATGCTGGCGGTTATCCTGGACAACAGCATTATCAACAGCAGCAGCAGCAGTACCCGCAACAACAACAACAACAACAACAACAACACGGCCAGCAACAGAACCAGAACCAGGACGAGATCGAGCAAGTGGTTAATCAGCTTCTTCCGCGGGTGTTGCGCAAGTTGGAGAAGGCTTGCTGTGCTATTATGTAGGAGGATGGGTTTATCTTTTTCATGATTTAAGGATTACATATTTGGTAAATACTATTGTATTACGACGTTAATAATAATATCATTCTTATGAGTGTGGGACTTACCATTACCCGCAGTACTACTTCCCTACCCCTTGAGGAAGTTGGAAAAACCCCAGCTAGAAAACGAGACAAGAGGTCATCATGTCATTATTATCATAGTAGCCAAACTAACCCATCTAAGCAAACAACCTTGACCAAAATCAAAGCCAAACACGCCACAGAATACGAAAGATAGAAAAAAAAAAAAAAAAAGAAAAGAAATAAGGAAAAATTCATTCAGATGTTTCATGCCTATCTTTCAATGTCGTCTCCGTAATTTTATCCAGAATAGCGCGGACCATGGCCCCGTCGTTCTGGCCCCCAACCTGTTTTCCACGACCACTGTTCTCAATTTCATCGATCAGCTGCAACGCCCGCTCACGGAGCTCCCGCACAACCTTCTGTGTATGCTTGAAGCTCCCGGTGCTCTCCATATAGGTAAGCGCGTAAAGCTTCACCTCCTCATCCTGGGTCTTCTGTCGAAGTATATTGATCAGCTGGTGATTTCCCGGGTTTGAGCGGATGCTGTGGATAATCGGGAAGGAGAATTTGCCCTCCGTAAGGTCTTCGCAGAGCCCCTTGTTCTTGGTATATGTCCCGCTAGAGAGGTTCAGGTAGTCGTCACAGATCTGGAAAATCAGGCCCATGACGTTGACGAGGCTCACGCAGTCCTTTTCCGTCGTGCTTTCCGCCTGCATCAGCTTTACGGCAAGTCGGAAGAGACCGCCGGTTTTATTGCCTACCATCTCGAGGTATTCGTCTTCGCTGGGGCACGTGAGGGTATCGCGCCAGAATAGGTCCATGCCTTGGCCACGGTGGAGGTTGAGGAGTTCTTGGACGTAGATGTCGATTGCGATGGGGCTTTTGAGTTTCTGCACTTCCTGGAGGGCGAGGAAGTAGACGTAGTTGGCGGAGTTGATGGTTTGTGCGGTGCCGTAGATGCTATGGGCCACAGGAATTCCGCGGCGGAGGATGGAGTTGTCTTCGACATCGTCGATTCTAGACCGGTTAGGGTTGCTTCCTTGATGCGGGGACAGCGGAAGAGAGCTTACAATAGGGAGGAGGTGTGAAGCATAGCTACCACCTTGTTGATGATAGTGAGGCTCTCCGGTGGGACTTTTAGCCATAAATCAAAGGCGTTGATCATCTGTCGTCGTAGGTCTTTGCCTGGGTGCTGCAGCATGTAGTCGTACGGGCCCATGATGATCTTTTCATTCTCACGGGACCATTTCCCGTCCTTGTATTTTGTGCCATCGAGGCTCGACTGGTTGCGCGTGTGTCGACGAGACATGTTGGTGTTTGTTTGTAGTCGTTCCCGACAGTCTAGTTCGGAAATCAATACCAGGTTGGGTTTCCCTGGGGGGAGAGACATGTCTGGCATACCTGTAGAGCTTGTTCGCGGTGGGATAGCCATAGGTGGTTGGAAATAGGACTCTGAAGTCATCTTGCTGAAGGCTTTGAGCTTTTTTTTTTCTCTTCAGTCTTGAACAGAAAAGAAACTTTGCTGCCTCCGTCTTCGTGGCTACCTGGTAGCTCCAGTATCGAACTGACAGCTGTGTATTAATTAAACAAGCTCCCCGAAAAAGGAGAGGATTGGACAAATCTAAACCAAGAATCAATCCCGCATCGGTATGCCACGAGCCTGAAGAAAGCGAGACACAACTAGGCAACTAGAGTCATCAGCACCGTTGCTTCTGAACAATATTGCCGTGACCCCCTGGGGGCAGTTGGATTCATATTCCTCAACACAAGCAGCTCCCCAGCTTTTCGTGCGGGGAGACGAAAATGAGCCAGAGGGACAACGTGACGTAGTGTCACATGCTGCCGGGCGGTCACAGTACTCTGGGTCAGCGGATTAGTAATCCGATCAGGGATTCGGGAGACATCGAGAGTCACAGAGACGCTCGATTACTCCGAGATAGCACAGGGATGCAGGCTGAGTGTGACCGCAGTTATCTTGAACGCGACCCTGACAGGGAAGAAAGACGCAGAAACGACGCAGAAACCCTCAACAGCATGATGGGGAAACATGAGTGACACGCCGGTGACCAGCCACTGCATCCAGGTTGTCAAGTCCACAGCCAGTAGAAAGGCCACACTCACCATGACAAGAGCCCGATGCAGTGATCCCGACCACCTACAGACGAGTAAGCATTGGGCTTGACATCATCTCCACCATTCAGCTCAAGCCTGGATGGCCTAGCCCGGGATTGGGCTGAAGAACGGTTGCTGTCTCCGGGGCAACCATCGGGTGTTTTCCCTGGTTTCGCCATACAACGCATACAAAGTGGAGAGAATCTGGAGCACTGATTAGCTTCACAACTCATCATTGACAATGCTCTTTAGTTTACCAGCCTCCCGGTTATTATTTATCCACAATAAAATCGGAAATCAAGTCAGATCCTCCCCTAGCTTTCCATCCCTTCCTTTTCTTCTCCCGCCTTTCTCCAGCTAGTAATATATCCTTGGCGGAAGAGGGTCCAGATTAAGAACCTGTTTTGCTTGCCGGTTTTTCTATTTCTTTTCCTCTCCTCCAACTCCCGCCTTCCCGCTCGGGGATTCAGTCTCTCAATTTTAAGATCGCGTATCCTTCCGCATTGACTACTGATGGAAGCGCTACTGGCACATTCATTTGATTACCTCTCCTCCTACGAGCCAACCAAAGTCCGCAAAGGGTTGCGCCAGGTTGAGGGTCTCCTCGCACAAATATGCTTGTCTAGGACGAAACGGCCGGTGTCTGACAAACGGAAGTCGCCGCTATTATTCGACAGTCCACAGCCAAGTTGCAAGGCCCTCTCCGACCTTAAAGATGACCCGGCATTCAGAGAATTCTTCAAGCTGCAAGATGGATTTCAATGGAATGGTATGCGCTGCTTATTTTTTCAAGAGTTACCCCATAGTTTTAATATGTTATTATTTGGCTTGGGCTGACTTTTCAAAGTCGCAATGCGTTTGGTGACCTGTCTGGAGCATCTCCTTGGCCGCGGGAGCAGTGGAACCAACGATCTTCTTATTCTCTCTACTCTCGATTTAATACAGGGCGTGCTTCTGCTCCACCCGCCATCGCGGATTTTGTTCGCCCGGGAAATCTATATGAACCTGCTTCTCGACCTACTTGATCCGATCAATTGCCCGGCAATTCAGTCGGCGACTCTCCTGACCCTAGTTACCGCTCTTTTAGATCATCCCGCCAATACCCGCACGTTCGAGGAACTTGACGGGCTGCTCACGGTGACCTCTTTGTTCAAGCAGCGCTCGACCTCTCGCGAGGTCAAACTCAAATTGGTTGAGTTTTTGTACTTTTATCTGATGCCGGAGACTCCGATGGTTCCGGCAAGTGCACCCAACACGGCCCATCAACGCAGCCCGAGCAAGCTGGGGCCCGTGCAGGTATCAAGAAGCGTCAATGTTTCCGGCGCTCATAGCAGTGGTAAAGGGAACCGGGATACACGCACAACAGACGAGAAGCAGTCCCTGCTGGGAAGGTATCTGAATAACGTGGAGGACCTCGTCGAAGATCTCAAAGAAACCGCGCCTTTCGGAGCTACGGTTTATTAGCACGAGTTATGAATGAGTATGGATGCGTTCTGGTGCTTACGATTTTATTGAGCGATCGAGTGTGTACGCCTTACGGGATAATGGCCTGGGTTTGACCTACATAATGTTTCTCTTCTTCCGCATCGCTTTCTCTCTGTCCGCTGGTACGGCATATGGATCACCATCTCTACCTCTGTTTTCTTCTTTCCTTTCATTCTTCCCCCCCCCCCCCCCCCTCTCCTTCGACCTCCTTATTTCTTTCTCTCATGTGTTCCCGACCATTTTTCAGTCTGCTTTCATCCTGAACCAATTTGTGACCCCGGTCTTCTGATGTCTCATGTGTCATGTTTTATCTACCCTTCCTTGGAGAATGAGCTAGACTCGAACGATAATGTGAAATTTATCGTTAGTTCCACCTGAACGTTATGAAAGTTATTTTAACTCTCCCATGTGCGCGCCAGACACAACGACCATGCTATGTAGTAAATTTCAGGGAGGGATTGTCGTGACTCATTCTTGTACTCTGTAACTATATAAACTACCTTTTTCTTTACCATTTGTTTTGGGTACGGAGTACATTAACACAAGAACCTCTCAATCCTAGCGCTCTATACCACAAAGGTGAACCCATCGACTACGCACATACAAACTCCCAAATCCACGTCCAAAGTCGAAGGAAAAAGCAGTATACTAGATAAACCAGGTATACGATCCTGACGGAACGACAATAAGCGCTCGTCGACAACATTGCGATGAACAGCGGACCCTGCTTCCACGATTCCTAAACCACAGGAGCAAAGAGACACACCAAACTAGTTATTTAGTTAGGTAGGTAGGTAGGTAGGTAGTAGATCTCGCATGCGGCACGGGACGAAACACAATACATGGAACTGGGGAAACCAGCCCCCTCGCAGAGGCCAAATTATTGGACTAGATGCGGTAGCCAGGGGGGGGGGGGGGGGTCTTCAGAAGGAGATTTCTATCCCTGGGCCAGGTTCTGGTTCTCTTTCTATGACTCTACAGTTGCATGCAAGGGGCGATTAGCTAGGTTGGGGTTGTGGATGTGAGATAAGTCTGGAAGAAGATCCGGCTGACGAGCTAGTTGCATGAGATTGGGGATGTTGTTTGTGTTGTGCAGGGAGCTGGGGTTGCGGTTGTAGTGGTTGATGGGGAGAGGAAGTGGTGGGTGTTATGGTTTGGTATGGGGTCTGCTTTGGGAAATTTCTTAGGGGGTGCCCAGTGGCTTATAATATATTGTATATAGACATCCTGCTTAGGTATATCTACTGTGTTGCGTGTTTACAATTGAAGAGGGACTAATCAGTGGGTTAGGGAATTAGCGTGTTTTAGGGTTGAGTATAATTGAACAGTAATGTGAAGCTATTATTATACAGGCCTATGAAATGTGCGCTTTTGCTCTCTATATTTCTTTGTTGCATTACTAGCGCTGAAGGCTAAAAGAACTTCAGGAGTCTTGCCTGATGCTGGACTAGATTATCATGCCGTGATAATAGCTGCCCTAGTCTGTTGTATTTCCATCCCATCCCTTGATCCAGGAGCAAATGCGTATATGCGAAGACACTGGCGTCGAATAGTCCGGGATTGGGTCTATTGAAGAAATGGACATGATCGCCTAGGAGAGTAGAAAGCGCCTCAAATGCTTCCGCCGCTTCGGCCTCCAAAGCACTCGCATCGATGAATTGCGACGACTTCAGGAGCTCGTCGCGCGCGGCTTGTTGCAATTGGCTTGACAGGGCGGCGCGTACGGCGAAGTTGGACGATGTCGAGTCCACGTAAAGGCGTCGAGTGACAGCTTCGAAATTCTCATGGTTTAGGTAGAGGAGGTAAAGCTATAACCGTATCAGTCAACTCTCCGCCTCTCGTCAGAAGCCCAACCCTGTGTACATACCCAGGCATTTCGGATCCGGTGATCCAGCAGAGACGAATATACGTTGAAGCGCGGGTTCAATTGCTGCTCTTCTTCGCAATGGACCTGTTCAATAGCCCATTTCTGTAGTTTGCCGGACGGAATCGGAGTTTCGGGGCCAGGCGGGAGGGCGGGAAGAAGGAAAGGGAGAGCGCCGGTTGGGGATGCGTGGTTGTTCGAGGGGACCAGGTCAAAGTCAACCCCTACAAATTTCAAGTAGGCCTGTTCAAACCGAGCCAGAGGTTAGTAGCCGAGATCAATATATATATATATATATATATATATATATATATATATATATAACCATACCTGCCACTTAAGACACTGCGGGTTGAACGAAGGGCTCCCCCGCTGGGCACCCGCAATATCGGTAAAGACAAACAAGCGGTTGTTTCCACGTCGCGTCGACCAGGAGTAGTGGGGAAGCTCATTCGCGGCATAGGTTACTAGCGGGAAATAGTCGAAGATCCGTTTTACTGGAGCAGGCACGGTGAAGAAATCCCGGGACCGGCGCAAGGTCGTTGTCCTGCTACTGTCGGGTCGTTGTTCGGGGATATCACGGCCCTCGATGTTGTTGGAGGTCATTGGCTGCAGATGGTGAATGGAGAGCTGGGAAGGCGGACAAAGGCACAGGAGGAAAGTAGACAACCGGGTCCGAGTAGAAGATAGAGCTCCGGCCGAGTCACTGAGGCCATACGTGACAGTGAGAACAGGGGCAACGATGCGATTGAGGCTCTGCTTTGTGTCGTGCGGCAAAATATCAAGTGAATGCCGGAATTCAGGCATTCCTCAGGCATCCCAGGGACTGAGGCCGCCAAGTCTGAGGCACCCAGGCACTAAAGCTGCCGGCAGCCAATCAGAAGCCGCAGGGGTGATGGCTTTTTGCATTAAAATAAAAAATCCCCCCCGCGACGTCAATTTCCAACCCTGTACGACTACTTACTATCTGACTACTATGACTTTCCCATGTATCTTTTTGTATACCCTGGCTGGTCCCCCTCTATGTTGAGCTTCCATTCACAACCCCATTGGCTCCGCTTTAATTCTTTCATGCTCCGCTGGCTTCTTCCTCACTGTTCCGCCGCATGGCACCATCCGATTCCGCCCCGTCCGATTCCCCTGTTGGCCGTAGTCTCTTCCATTTGATCAACACTACCCCGGAGTTGTATTGAATGCCCTTTTCTTTCTTTCTTTCTGTTCGGTTTCATTCACTGTATCAGGCTTGATGTGTTCTTCCTCTTGGGCTATAAGTACCAAACGTTGACCCGCCTCGAGTCTGCTTCCGCGGGGTAATTCTCTTGCAACATTACGCGCGATCAAAACCCAAACACATCCTCCATATCTTTTCCCTTTCCAAACTCTCTTCTCTTTCTCAGCTACCATTGTTCGGACTCCTCACGATGCCTCTCGACGAAGAGGGCAACAAGTGGTCGTGGTAAGCATTCCTCGTTGTCGTGATTGAGAGCAGGAACTGAATCGGTCCAACCTCTAGTGAGCCATGCATCCGTGGCCACCGATCCTCCAAGTGTAATCATTTCGATCGTCTTATGATGAAGGTTCCTAAGGCTGGTCGTCCTCTTGCCAAGTGCCCTCACCCGAAAGGAAACTGTGCCTGCCAGAAGAAGTACGCTTTCATGGTTCGCGTCCCCAAAGGTCAGTCAGTCTATGTAGATATCCTAATCTAATAACCCCACTACCACCCCCACAGAACCATCTTAGCTCACTGTCCCTTTGAGTTTCTAGATTCGGGCTGTATCTGTAGACCAGTCTACGAGATTCCAATTGAAGATGATCATACTCCTGCTATGACCCCTGTTCCAGCTACTAGTCCTAGCAAAGTTCAGAAGTCGAGCAAGAAGTATGTGAAGCCGTCACCAGAGACCATGACTAGAGCCCTAAGTGCGATACCGGCATTCCAGCACCAGCCTGTGCCATTTAACACTGCAGACATACATTCATATGCACCCCAGGCACAGATGACTGCGTGCCCCCATAGTGCTGTTGGTGGAAATCCCAACCAGCAGAATGCCATTCCTGCAATCAACAATATTGCCAATGGTGCAGCCCTCCACAGCAATGACCTTCTCGCTGGCCATGATGATCTTTTGAACAACTTTCAGCCTGCCATGCAGCCAACCGTCTCTACGCCAATGCAGGCTGAGGATTCTTGCTGCCGCAAGTCTAGTAGCAATGGAGCTCAGGATGGGTTCAAAGGCGAGTCCGACACGGTCTCTCAGAACGAGTCTTCCTCCTCTTCCCCTTCTTCTCCCACTCCTTCGCCCTTCTCTGCCTTGCCTATGAGTCATCCCTCTCCTTCTTGGCAGGGCTTCCCTTCTCTGGATGGACACTTTTGCGCTGCGTCGTTGCACGGCACGCCTAATGGACATCAGTCCCCCGTGACCCAAGCTGTGCCTCAGGCTTACGCAGATGGCTCCCCCGACTCCTCCCAGCTGAGCCGTGCTGCCAGCATCTCTCATGTCCAGTCTCATATGGCCCACTTGTCTACCGCCGGCCCATCCAACAACACCTCTGACCATTCTCTACCAGGCCACGGCTGTGGGACTCATCGTCGCTGCAACTGTGGACCGAGCTGCAATTGCTTGGGTTGCCCCGAGCATCCTTACAACACCACCACCACGCAGCATGTCCAGCAGATGGGTCTCCTTGTCGCCCAGGATCAGCAGAGCCTTGGAAGTGAGAACAATTGTTGCAGCACCCAGGTCCATGGAAACCATGCCAACGAACCAGAGCTAGAGCACCACTCCTACTCCCAGCTCCACCACCACATGAACAACCGTTTCGAAAACTTCCCCGTCAATACTTACTACGACCCTGATTTTGCCGATGGAAACCATTCTCATCCCTCCCCACCTCATGAGTACATCGACCCTGATGATCTCATGGCTCCCGACCAGTACTACACCTACCACTTCCAGGTGGGCCTTCCTGGTGCTTGCGCGGGTGAAGTTGGCAGTTGCCAGTGTGGGCCTAATTGCTCTTGCATTGGCTGTCTGACTCACAGTGGCAGCCACGGTTTTGCTTTTGCGTCCGGCCTTGGCTTTGGTGGCGCTTTGGGACACGGTGAAGATGCTCATTCCGCTGTGGATGATGCAGCTACTGGCGCACACACCCCCGTCTTGGATAAGACTTCTCACTTCTAGTCCCACGTTCTGTCCCACGCTCAGGGCGTTTGGTTGTCATCTTCTATCTTGGTGTAGTGTTTCAAAGGTTTTGCCCTCCATGTTGTATTCAACGTCGAACGTATTTGGATGACTGATGACCTCAATACCCTTGCCTGAATACTGGATTAGAATTCACTAATCATTTTGTATGTGTACATATTCATCTTCTTTGGGGTTTCCTTTCCTTTCCTTTCTTTGCATTTTCCCTGGCCAAATTTTCTTTTCCATTTTCCATATCCATCTCGCTTCAAGGTTTACTTTTCGTCTTTCTGTGTCCCCATAATTCCCCTTGAATGCATGTTTCGCTTTTTTTTTCTCTCACCCTTTCCCCTCCCCTGCTTGTTTTATTTCTTTACCCCATGTTTTGTTTTCTTTCCATCTCCCCTCGTCATAATATTCTGGCTGGTATCTACAGCACTGGCTTTTTTTCGCCAATCCACAAACACATTTATTGTGGCTGTCCTCGATCCGCTACTAGACTAGTCACTGGTGACAGGTCAAGTTATGGATGAGACTTCCACAAAGTCGCAGGTACGACAATAATGTGTTTGGTAGATTGGAATTTGCATCATATCTGGAACCGCAGCTACACTGCTTTTAGTTACCTAGGTAGATAGCTATTCCATCAATATGAAATGACTTAAAAAATGTCGATCCTTCTATAGTTTAGATCACTGACATGAAACTTCATCATTTGGATAGCTCCCTACACGAAAGAAAGCAGATGGAGAGTTAACTATAGAGAATGCAAGCGATCTCACAGAGAAAGAAGTATCAAAACAGAATGAAAAGAAGTGCATTCTAGTGCGGGGGGAAATCAATCAAGTCTAGAATTTCTTCTAAACTGTGTAGTAAATCATGCCTTGGTCCCGAGGTATTTTCCCTTTCCACCTATACAGGTATCATACATACACATGCTGCATGCCAAATCCCCCTCCTTCCAACCCCCCCCCCCAACTCTACCGGCGCAGAGCATCTCGGACGGGGGAATCACCCCGACGGAAGGAAGCTATTTTCTCCCGTTAGCGACTATCGTCTCGCGCACTTCATTGACTGCGAGAGCAAGGGTATATGCTTACAATCAGCCTCTTCCCATGCACGTCCGGCACCGAAGCCCAGACCAACCCACGCGGGCCAGGCCCTGCGCTTGAACAGGAGAACTGAGAAGACAACACCGAAGGAGAGACCGAGGGAGGAGCGAATGATCATGGAGGAGATGGCACGATCCCACTAGAAACAAGCTCACATGTTAGCCTTGGTTATCGGGCAGCTTTGTGATGGCCTGGGACCTCGTCCATGGATAGAAATGTCTCAAATTGCAATGAGGCAACCCTCCCCCCCCCCAAAAAAAAGACGAGGTGAAATTAACGAGTAATTCAGCTTCATACCTTTTCATTGAGCAGAGCCTCGCTGACCAGCTGGGTCGAGCGGGAGACAGGCTGGGGATCGTTCGAGTCGGCCATTGCGATCGATCTAGGAGCCCGGGGTTAGTTTAAAGAGGGCATCGAGTATAGGGATATGAGAATCCTCTCGCAAGACTCAGGTAAAGGAATCCAGAGAGAGTAGTACCTGATGTAGGGAGGGGAATTGAACTGGGTAAAGAGCGAGCGTCAAGGAGGTTTTTGGGATGGAGGTGATCGGGTTGCGGCGGTTTCGAGCTTGGGTTCCGCACGGGCGAAGGCGGTCGGAAAAATTAGGCTTGGCTGCTCTCCAGTCAATTGGTTTTTTTTTTTTTTTTTTTTTTTTCCTTTGACGAAAACAATAATTGCATCGTTGGATGTTTCTATCAAGTGATGATTATTTCTCCATAATAGGAACGGGGAAAAGGAGGAGGAAAAAGTGAAGGGGAAATTAATATATTTTTTTTGAACCCTTGGTGCATCGCTTTTATTCCACAGGATGCCTTCACTGGCAGAGGTGCGTTTCCCTACAGAGCTTCCCAAGTCGTGATATGGATTGGGGTTTCGATTGACGTGCAGATACAGCGCCCGCGCTCTTCGCAGGAAGCCCTTCTTCGCCTCGAGAAGGGCACAGCATCTCCTACTACCCAGCTTAATGAGGCAGCTCAAATTATCGGACTCGACCTGTCCCTTTGCGCCAGCCATCCAGAGATCAACCGAACCCCTCATCTCCCGGCCCACGCTGCCCCCAAGGAAGAATGGGTGCTGCGATGGTTGTTGAAGAAGCTGAAGTCGGGGAAAAACTATCGAATGGAGTCTGCTTCGTTTCTTCTATTGCGACAACTGATCGATTTAATCCCTCCAAAAACATTGGCTTCCACCCTCAAGGATCAAAAATTCCTCGGAATTCTCGACCATACGATCACGGACCTGACAACTGATGTGTATGCCAGTATTCAGGATGGAATGGACGACCTGCTGTTTTCCGACTCCGAATCCAGTCGTACTCTGAGTGACTCGTCACGCCCGACTGAAGGGGTTGACAAGAAGGGAACCAAGAGGAAGAGGAACAATGGGGACCATCAAGATGCGATGGATATTGACGAGCAGCCCCGGACACTGGCTTCATGTTTCTTGACCTTCATGCGTGTGCTGGACTGCTTATATAGCCTAGTCATGCTTGCTCATCAAGCATCTGGCATGAATGAAGACACCGCCAGCTCGCATCTGCGACATGCTCTCAAAGGAGAACCCCAACCGGTTGCGGTCACTCTTGGCAAATCCTTCACCCTTGCGTCCATCGCTATTACTCAGTTCCGTCGCGGACAGAAAACCACCGACTTGCAGCATTTATTTTACGTGCTTCCCGCCCTCTTCGAGCTGTGGGAATGGAGGTCCCACCGCCAAGACGACTCGGGCCAGAGCTTGAGTAATGTATGTTTTGAGAAGAGAAATTCGAGGGATCGTGACGTTTTTGCTAACGCGGACTTTCGTAGGATTCCTTTGCCGCAAATTGCTTCCAGCGTGCTCTCAGACTCCTACTCTGCGTCCGATCTACACAGCTTGATACTGACGAGAAGGCCCAAGTGCTTACCGGTGTGGAGCGTTTGATTGCTCTGCACGTTGTTCTTCCTGCGCGTGCAGACTTTTTCACTAGGGGCGGCTCGGGTATCGACTACTCCGCTAACGAGCCAGACTGGAGCTCCGTCAAACCCGTCTCGGATACCTTCAGGCCTATTCTTTGCATAGAAGAGTCCCCAGACCAGAACACCTCTAACGCAAACGCAAGCGATTCGCCAAAGAAAGAGCTTTGGAAAGCAGCTGAACTTTTGCCGGAGCTCTTTGATGTTGCGTCGCGATCCGTTCCCCGGGACACCTTCCGTCGACAAACACATGAGGCCGCCTGGTTGGAGACTTTGTTCGTTGCTGTTGCAGAGCTGGCTTTCTCTCTTGTGAAATCCGAGAATGCACCGTCATTCCTTTCCGACTTTGTGGGCATTCTGGAACAACTTTTCCGTGTGGCGCTCAGCCGCAACGTCCAATTATCTCTACACACCCTTCTTACCCACGCCGCATATACCGGCCTCCTCAAGGATGGGCTCTCGCAGGTTGAATGGGGCCTTATTGCATTGCTCATTGAGCTAGGAGTGGATATTTTCCTGCCAAACTCCGGCCTTGCGGACTCCACTAAGTATCTCAATGGTTTGTTGGAAAAGGTCATTTTGCACTGGCGCAATAGCCGGACAACGGACGGCAGCTATGAAATAATTAAGAACGGCATTATCCTCCCTTTGTTGCATGGTTTTACAGCAGCCAGAGATCTTGCGACCTTTATGGAATTGTGGTATCAGCAGTTAATCGACGTTGAAGAGGCAAGAACCCAAGACAGTAACCTAAACCTCTTCGCAGTGTGGGAAGATGACGACCTCTGCAATGCCTACAGCGAACTAATGCGGAACCCTCTAAACCAATCCCTCTGTACCGCTCAAACCCAAGCGGCAGCCACAGAAATTCGCGCTGACGCTGGCCAAATTGCCAATTCCCCTGGGGCATATGGGCAGATTGTGATCTTGGAGTCTGGCCTCAGAAAAAGAACAATTGACCTCGCGGATAAAAATGACAGCCTCGGCTCTGTAGTGGAAACCGTGATCTCAGCCCTCTCTTCAAAACAGTCCCTCAACTGGCGGTGGCGCTTGTGGAAACTAGCTCGCAATCTTCTTGCGAACAACGTGCAGAAAATTGACACCGGCATGGGTGCTACTTTGGCCAAGTTAACAGCCGTGGCTGCAAAGTCAATTCAACGCAACCACAGAGACTTGCAGAAGCTGCACACGCGGTTGGAGTGTCTTGAAATCTACCAGTTCATGCTTGTTGCCATCCAGCAGTCTCCAAGCTCTAACTATGTTGAAGAATTTTCCTCCTTGACAAGTAAAGTTGTAACCTTCACAAAGTCAATCTCGAAACAGGATTCCTTGCAATCAATGAGCTCTCCATGGAACGGCCGTTCAGACCATCTTGATTCGCCAACTGCCTTGGCTCTGGTTTATTTCCTATGTCTAGTCCGAAACCCAGATGTGTGGATTCGCATTGAATCCGATGTCCGACAATCTCTGTTCGGACATATCCTATCACTTGCGTCAGCCCAGTACCATACATCGTCGTCAAGTTTGGAGACCCCCCCACCAGGGGCTCGGTTCCTCCAGGCCTGGGCTAGTGTTGTTTGTCATGAATACCTACTTAATACTCCCAGAATCGTAACCGACCTGATTACGGTTTTGTCTGCACAACTCAAAGAAGATGTCTTGAATCGCAAGCTTTATGTTGAAAGTCTTCAGAGAATCCCCGCTCCTCTTATTACCCGCCGCCAGAGAGGCGCTTTATTAGACTTGCTGCAGGAGGTCATTGTGCAACAGGATAGCACATCCACCCTTACAGTTGGAATCCTGGCACTGATGGCCAGGCTGGCGGATATGTCCAAATCTCCAGCCGCACTGACAGGCAACTGGGAGCCCGTCTGTGATGTAGCGAAAGCAATTACTTTACAGGGAGCAGAGGTCGATCTTGAGATGATGAAAGCATTTAGGTTCCTACATCGAGCAGTCATTGCGAAGCTACTGCTTCTTTCTGAAGGCGAGCGCCGCAAGCTGTTTAAGAAGATGTACAAGAAGGTCTCAGCAAAGGCTTCCAAGTTGCAGTCCATCGATCGCAGCTCGATGGAATGCTTCTTTTTGAGAATCTCTCTCTCTCAATTTTGGCTTCATCGGGATCAACTAGCAGATGCGATAGATACCACAGAACTGCAGGCTTGTCGCGAGAAGGTCTTTGAATCAGTAGTAGCCGAAGTCCGTTCCGCCAAAGATCAGTACAAGAAGCAGCATCTGGAGGAAACCATCTCTCTTATCAAAACTTTGGACGCGCTGGAGGACTTCGAGGACCTGGCAGCAGGCCACAAGGAAGTTGGAAGGTTCCTATCCAAGATTGAGAGCTACGTCGAAAAATCTACGGAGGAGGGAGGGTCGTCATTGCGCCGGCTTATTCGGCGTCGAGTCCTGGCCACTCAAGGCTCGGCGAAAACCATCACAGTTCCTGTGGTACAATACGCCGAGTCCCTGCCGCTTCAGCAAATGTACAGTGAGGAGCAGCGGCGCTTTATTCAATCGACAAGCGAGCGCTTCCGGGCTATGTCCGCGGAGTCCTTGACCCAGGTGATTCGAGATGTCCGCCAGCTGGGATTTGTGGGCAAAAACGCTGAGTACCATCTGCTCATTGCCGGTCTGGCTGTGGCCGCGCTCTCTCCTATTGAAGACAAGGAGAGCGTTCAAGCGCAGGAGCTGTCGCTACTGTGCACCGCCGTCACCGAGTCTGTGCCACGCACCAAGTCCCTCGAACAATTTGTTCTCGCCACGGAATGCCTGGATGCTCTGCTACGCAACCAGCCACGGTCTGTCTCCCAATGGAATGTCGACAGTCTTCTTGCATGCATCGCGGTGTGCGCGTCCAAGTCAGGCCCCCGGATCAACCCAGAATTTGCCGGCACCATATATATCCGATTATGCCGGCTAATGGGTCTCCTTTTGGGTCTGCACCGTCAAAAGCTGGGAGGTCGTTTCCACCTGATCCTCCCGGCCATTCAACGGCTGCTACACTGCTTATTCGCTCGGTCTAAGAAGCGTGGCCGATCTGTACTCTCGGATAACGGATCTAGCCAACAACCATTCTGGCTTTCCCAACTCAACGCTGCGCATGCTACCCATTTCACCCGCCTTCTCACCTCCCTCTGCGACCCGACAGTCTCTGCTGTCTCTCGACCAACCCCCTGGGGTGCTGGCCAGGAGGGTCTTACCGATCAGACCAAGAAATCCAAGCGGATCGCAGGACAATACCTCCAGTACTTGATCATGGAATATGCGCAAAACTCCCTCCGCAGTTCGCTGCCCCCCGATGTGAAGGCGGCCCTCATGCCCGGTCTCTATTCGGTACTCGACGTGATGTCACGTGACACTATGCGGGCGCTGAACGCAGGGCTAGATATCTCTGGACGAGCGGTATTCAAAGCGTTGTACGATGACTATATGAAATTCGGCAAGTGGAATAAAGGCTAGTGTGGCTGGCTGAGCCTTGACCGGGACCGCGGCGTTTGTGTATGTGTGCTAGCAGAGTCAGGCGAAAGATCCCTAAATACGGACATACCCGGTTTCAATAATGATAACGAATCCTGCAATTAAGATCTAGACCAAGCTACCGTAGCAGAGGAAATGTTCCTATAGTCTGTAGGTTCCTTGGAGGACCTCGGAAGTGTAGAAAGAATTCCCGCCAGCCAATCCATAGGGACAAATTCAGTTAATTTAAGTCGATATCACGAGGTCGAAAGGCAAAAAAGGCAGCCTTCGGTATTGATTGCCCACGTGAATATCATGTGACGGGGACCTTTTCGAAGGGACCAAGAATCTTCTCAAAATTGAACTAACTCCCTGCCAGGACAAATGCATCTATCTATCTGGATGTGCATCCGGTTTCTCCAGATATCATACTCCAGATGATAGCGGATATCTTTTACTCGATCAGATCGAGTCAGCACCGCTCCAGCCAACCCGCAGATTAGATACGCCCACTGCGCTAGGCGATGTCTTTCCCCGCGGTGAATGGCTGGATCCCAGGACGCGGAGGCATATCAGTGGAGTCAGCCGAAAGAACTAGCAGCTTTGAGTGCACATCTTCAAAGGCTGATAACGGATTCCCTTACCTGTTACTCGACTGAATCGGGCAATGGAAATGATGTCGGGTGAGCTGTGTTACACCTTTCTATCTGACCTCCTACCGGTACAATGCTACATACAGGAGGGTGATAACGGGTTGCAGGACTAGTCTATTCTCCCCCCCCCCCGCGGCCCTTTGGAGGGTTGACCTGTTTCCTTATCAAACCCTGAGTGTCTCGCTAGCGGTCGAGAACGTGAATGGCTCCGTCGACATGCAGTGTGATGTTGTCCGGCGCATAATGCTATCATATCTACATTGAATATACTCTACACGGAATGTGGGTCTGATGGACTTTCTGGGGCGCAAAAGCCAATATTTAAATGATACTCGTTGAAAAAAAGGTAACAAAAGGTAAAAAAAGAAAAAGAAAGAAAGAATGATAGATATCGGGATGATTTTTATATATTGTCTTGGATTTCCTGGTTTCATTTCTCCTTAATCTTTCATCGATTTCTATTGAAGGCTCTCTCTCTCTCTCTCTCTCTCTCTATTTCGTCATCAACTGCCTCATAGTTACATCTAATTTCCATCCCACATTCGCCAGTTCGTGACCTGCTGGTTTCTCCCCCAACCTGGGGTTAATTTATTGTCCTATCTTTCTTTTCTCATACTTCTATCGTGGCTGAATATGACGGGCTTTCAACGATGGCTGAAAAAGCTGGAGGTGGAAGCAGAGCCAGGGTTGACCAGTGCCCAGTTGATGTTGACGAACAATGACTTACGACCAGGTGAGATTATCCTCAAAAAAGCGAAACCGAATCGAGAGACAGCCGTCTGATATTGATCGTGCAGTGGAAGCGGAGCGGCGTCAATGGAAGTGGTACAATTTCGTCGCCTTCTGGGTGGCAGATTCTCTCAATATTGTGAGTTTAGATCTCTTCGGAGTATTGATAAAGTACAGTGGTCACTAATACACTTGACTGAAGAACACATGGATGATTTCCTCTTCAATGATTGTCGATGGCTTGTCGTGGTGGCAGTCGTGGCTCTGCGTTTGGGCTGGATACTTCATCGCTGCGTGCTTTGTATGTCTGACCGGTCGCATTGGTGCAATCTATCATGTCTCCTTCCCCGTAGTTTGCCGATCGTCGTTCGGAGTCTGGGGCTCCTTGTGGCCAGTTTTGAACCGAACAGTCATGGCTGTGATTTGGTACGGTGTTCAGGGATACATTGGAGGTGAGTTTTGCCCGCAATGCGAACATCAGCCCAAAAAATCTAATCAATAGAACAGGCGAGTGTATAACACTGATGATTCGGGCGATTTGGCCAAGCTATCAAGACTTGCCTAATGGAATTCCTGAAGGTTCTGGTGTCACCAGTAAGGACTTTTTGAGCTTCTTCCTCTTCTGGCTGCTCTCTTTACCTGCCTTGTGGTTCCCAGTCCACAAGCTGCGCCATCTCTTCACTGTCAAGTCCATCTATTCTCCAATTGCCGCCATTTCGTTTTTTGCCTGGGCTATTTCTCGCGCTCACGGCATTGGTCCTATTGTCCACCAACCTAACACTGTTCACGGAAGCGCCTTAGCCTGGGCCGTGGTGAAGGCGATTATGAGCTGCTTGGGCAACTTTGCTACGCTTATTGTGAATGACCCCGACTTTTCTCGATTCGCGCGGAAACCCTCGGACGCTCTATGGCCCCAGCTGCTCACAATTCCCATTGGATTCGGCATCACCTCGTTTATTGGCATCATCGCTTCCTCGTCCTCTGCAGTCATTTTTGGGGGGGATCCAATCTGGAATCCTCTGGATCTTCTAGGAAACTTCCTCGAGGGTGCTAGCTCTGGGGAGCGTTTCGGTATCTTTATCATCGCCCTGGGGTTTGCTTTGGCCCAGCTGGGTACAAACATTTCTGCCAATTCGGTCTCTGCCGGCACTGATATGACGGCTTTGCTTCCCCGATACCTCAATATTCGGCGTGGTAGTTACATCTGCGCCGCTGTGGGTTTGGCAATGTGTCCGGTACGTACTGGTTCTTTCCCCACGGGGTGTCGCTGCATCTCACTAACAAAACACTTCTAGTGGAACCTTGTGTCCTCTTCCAACCAATTCACCACCTATCTGTCGGCCTATTCTATTTTCCTGTCTTCCATTGCAGGTGTTATGATCAGTGACTATTACCTTGTGCGTAAAGGATACTTGCAGATCAAGGACCTTTACAATGCCGGGGAAGACTCTGCCTACCGCTTCAGCTACGGCTTCTCTTGGCAAGCATACGCCTCGTATCTTTCCGGTATTATTATCAACATTGTTGGATTTGCCGGCGCCGTTGGACGCACGGTACCAGTAGGCGCTGAATATATTTACAATGTCAACTACTTCTCCGGCTTCATCATCTCCTCCGGCATGTATTACATTCTGACCCGTCTCTTCCCCATTCCGGCCACAAGCGACACCTGGCACGAAGTCCATGTGGATATCGACAACTTATCGGTTGCAGAGGGGCAAGACCTGGACTCGGACGACTTGCGCACCACCGGTAAGACTGTAGGCTACGACTCTACTCTAGGCTACGGCACGATGCCGGACTACAAGGGCGCAAAGGTGGGTTCTGCGAACGTTGTATAGACACGAGATGTCCATACTAACCAATACTAATATCGCTGGTTGGAGTTCTATATAATGACTTCCTATACTTTTATTTTATGATCTGAATTTCATGTATAAAGAATACCTGTGTCTAAATACTATTATTATTTAGAAGATGCGACTAGATACTCGTGCACACCTCGCAATGAGATCACGATCGGGGACCCAAAACAGCAAGCAATCTTGAGGTTATACAACTATCCAGAGAACCCACCTTCACAGTCCAATCATTCAAAGTTAACCTATTCATGCTTGACTCACAGTGAGGCTCAGCTGCATCCACACCCCTCTCTCTTTAGCGAGCTTCACTTCAAAGCTGCAAGCTTAAAACTGTCACAATTCCTTTTTCTTCTTCCTCTTCTTCTTCCTTCTTCCTTCCACATCGCTAGACATCTAGCCGTGCTTCCATCTCTCTCTTTCGACCAATTCCCCCTTCCAACTCTTTTCAGCGCCGCCACCAATCTGTAAGCTACAAAAAAAAAAAAGAAAAGAAAAGAGCCATCATCATGGCTTCCAATGCCCTTCCCCAAACCCTGCGCTCCATCACGACTACGAAAATCAAAGAACTCTCGAAACAGCGCTCTCTTTTCGAAAAACGCCGCCATGAAATTCTCACTGCCGCCTCTAACGCCTCCGACCTTCGCACCAAAGCGAGGATCCTGCTGGAGGGTGTGACAAAGCTCAAGGGCCATCCAGGTGATGCATTTGACAACGAAGATCTCGATGTCGATCACCCGGAAGGCGACGAGACGAGAGTGGAGGATGGGACGGAGCGTGCGCGACACGCCAATATCCGGCGCTTCCTGTTACAAGGGCGGTATGACCCGTCTGTTGCGGAGAGTAGCTTGAACGAGTGGATTGCGGGGCTGGAGCAGGAGCTTCAGTATATGGAACAGAGTCACGACCATGCGGCGTTCTATAGCAAGCTTGTGACGGAGTGGTTGGAGGATCTGGAAGTTGCGCCTTCAGGGTCCGTTTCTTTAGAAGAGGAAGCTGGGGCCGGCGAGGGGATGGAGAAGAAGGTGGGCCGTGCCGAGATGCACGAGCAGAGACGGACCTGGGAGGAGATCGTGTTCCGGGAGGACAGTGATGTCCAAGCGGATGAGATTCGGGCGTACTTGGAAGATTTGTTCACAAAGACGCCCCTGTCGCAACAGGCGTTGAAGGAGCTCCGGGAGAGCATCAAGTCCTTTGCCACGGGCCATTCCTCCAAGAAGACCTGGTTGACTGCCGACGACCTCGAATGGGTTTCCAACTCGCTGCTGAAGACAGATCTCCTCACAAAGGAGAAGATGGGGATTCTCAAGGAGTTGATGCGAAATCAGTCTGTTGCGCAGGAGGTTGCAGACGTGTTGAATATGCGTCTCGCTTCGCTGGATAGTTGGTGCTGGCCGGAGGAGGGCATTCCCGTGGAAATGCGCCGCCAATTGAATGGGAAGTACCGGGTTTTCATGGACGAGGATGTCCTAGATAGCCTGATGTTTCACTACCTGGGACTCAAGTGGTCTGTGACGCTGCGAAGCGCGTTTGTCACTTTCCTCGGGTCGCGCGGTTGGAAGACACGGCGTGGAACCATCCCGGAGAAGGACAAGTTGCGTCGGATGTACTTCCTTGGGGATGAGAACTCGCGAAGATGCGACCAGACCGTCAATGAATACCGCGAATCGGTGTACCGAGACGAGTACTTCATGACGCAGTTGCCTGCTTCCCTTCGCGACGGCGAGCGTGAATATGATGGCAGCGACTCTGATCCGACCGAGGAGCGTCGCAAGAACGCCCTGGACACAAAGCATGCCCTGCTACATCTCCTTCTCACGGAGTCCATCATCCACACTACCCTTCACGGGCAGTTCACTGCGGTCCAATCCGATTTCAAATGGTTTGGCCCGTCGCTCCCGCATACTACGATCATCACGGTGCTGGCCTACTTCGGTGTCCCCGAGGATTGGCTCAACTTCTTCAAAACCTTCTTGAGTGCCCCTATTAAGTTCGTTCAAGATGGGCCCGACGCCGTGCTTGTCTCGCGCGCCCGAGGAGTCCCCATGAGCCACACACTTTCCACCTTCATGAGCGAGGCGGTCCTTTTCTGCATGGACTATGCCGTGAATCAGAGTACGGACGGCTCCTATTTGTACCGGATGCACGACGACCTCTGGTTCTGGGGTCAGGAAGACACGTGTGTCAACGCGTGGACCGCAATGAACGCTTTTGCAGACGTTATGGGCCTCGAGTTTAATGAAAGCAAAACCGGCACTGTTCGACTCGACGGAGCAGCGGATGACGAAATGAGCCGCTCAGGATATAAACCGTGGGCGCATTCCACGACCACGGCCGGCAAAGATAAGGACCTCGAGCCAGTTCCCCTGCCCGACGGCGACATCCGCTGGGGGTTACTGCAGCTCGACTCCCCAAAACGCCGCTTCATCATCGACCAGGACAGGGTCACTGAACACATCACTGAGCTCCAGCGGCAACTATCCTCCTGCCGGAGCGTTTTCGCCTGGATCCAAGCATGGAACAGCTACTTTGGTCGGTTCTTCGTGAACAACCTCGCCAAACCGGCTGTTTGCTTTGGGCGCGAACACATCGACATGGCGCTCTCCACGCTTAGCCACATCGAACGCACGCTCTTCAGCAGCGGCGTCACGGATCACCTCCGCAAGATGATTGCAGAGCGATTCAACGTGCATGATCTCCCCGAGGGCCTCTTTTACTTCCCCATCGAACTGGGCGGCCTGGACCTTCTCAATCCCTACATCCCCCTTCTGGCGATGCGCGAAAACATCCGACAAACGCCGCACCGCCGCGTCCTCAAGGCCTTCCTCGAAGACTCAGCCACCTACCTCTCGGAGATGGAGTACGCTGGAAAACACGGGCCCCGGAACCCGGGAGCCTTCAATGGCAGCAGCGGCGGGGACTCTGATATCCCGGACTCCTTCCTCTCGCTAGAAGAGTACATGCGGTACGCCGAGTCCTACAGCGATGCCTTTCTTAGCGCTTACAAGGACTTGATCCGCGTGCCGGAGCAGGCCAGCGCGAACCTCACCCCGAGTATGCGCGGCAACCAGACGCTCCTAAGCGACACACGGCCGCGCAGCACGTCAGGCACGGGGGCAAACGCCGTCTCGAAAAACTGGGAAGCCATGACGCCGTACGGGCGATGGATGGCGGAATTGTACCAGGAGGGGATGGTGAAAAAGTACGGAAGTTTGGCGGCCGTGAACCGGGAGTTTGTGCCTGTTGGAGTGGTTGAGACTCTCAAGGAAGGGAAATTTCAGTGGCACGGTTGATTCCCCTAAAGTCTTAAGGGGGGGGGGGGGGGGGGCTACGAAATTATGAGGGACGACGTTATGAATTATTATATATTATATATATAATAATAATATACCTTGTACATAGTATAGTATATATATGTGGTTAAACTAGTCTAGTATTAAACGAGTTGAGAAGACTACAATATCCAAAATGATGGGTCAGGAAAGAAACGCCATCAAAACATCTTCGCATGCACACATTACACGAGAGACACATCCTCCGCTCAAATCTCCCGGTCCTCAGATCTCCTCCGGAACATGAATCACATCCTGTCCAGGCGAAAAAAAGTCAGCATCATCTGCAGCTCGTCAACGCCGAGCCCGTGCAGATTGCATAACTGTATAGACATCATCGAGGAGTCCGGTAAGTGCAAAAACAAAACAAAAAAAAATAAAATAAAATACTCCAGATCTACATGACCGTCCCTTGATTATGTAAATTAAACGGCCAACGGCATCCTCACCAAAGGCCGCTCGCTCTCTGTGCCCGCTACCAATTCCGCATTGTCGGAGCGTGTTTTTAGAGCGGGAATGGGAATCTATCTCCGGGTGCTTGCTTGCTTGCTTGCTTGCTTGCTGTGTTCTGGAATACAAAGACTCGGCGCCGTGTACTACAGTGTACATCTCTCTCTCTCTCTCTCTCTCTCATTCATTCCCGTCAGCGCAGTCTTATGTTATGATCGACGGGGCGGCATCTCAAACACCATCTGTCCCAGGTTATAGATAGATAGTTATAGCTGGCGTCAGTCGGGCTCGCTCTGAAACACCGCTCCACTGGGGGGGGGGCTCGCTGGCTGGCTGGCGGGCTGACGTGTAAGAGCCTCGCTGCAGCCTGCAGCCTGCAGCCTGTAGTTCACTATCTATCTGCACCCTGCAGTGTAATCGGTGATCGATCAGCATTCGGATCTATTCAGCCCGGGGGGAGATTGAAAATGAATTGGGAATGCAGGGTAAAAACGTAGCTTGTGGTGGTGGTGCGTGTATGTATATAGTTGCTCGGAGGCTCTCGGGAGTGCATCCTTCGGGGAGCGCGGAACAGAGCAATATCGTCGTCGGGATCGCAAGAGTATTCGCCGCTCAGCTCACGGATCTCCCTTTGTGGTTCTTCCAGGCTTGTATCTGCACTTCGTAACGGGTTGTTGGAGCCGTGGCTGGGCCGCGCAAGGAGACGCATATGTACTCTGGATCCGTTTCGTGTTGATGGAACATCTAGCAGGACTCCGTACTCCGTACCGTATAACCCCAAGTGAAAAGTGGAGAAAGCGGGAGATGGATATACGAATAGTAGTATAGGGCAACAAATGCCTCTGAAGAGTGAAGACTAAGTGAACATGTAAGAACAAATACTACTAGATAGAGAGAGGGAAAAAAAAAAAAAAAATCCTGTAAACAAGGTACAAAATTGGGGTTGTCAATATCTGGCTGTGCAACGGCACACGACCCTAACCGTGAAATGCAAGTCGCCCGCCCTCCCTGCTTGCAATGATTTTGCTGCCAGAAGAAAAGATGAGCAATTGGTTATCAATCGGCTGTGCATATTGAGGCTAGACACGTGTCGCCTACCGAGTAGCATAAGCGAATGCCGAGATAGCGCCGGCCATTGACTTGACAATAACCTGGCGACGCAGGAGGACCAAAATGGAGAGAGAGACTTTGAACAAAGTAGTCATTCGCCCTCGATTGCCGCTCTGGGACCCTTGTGATAATGATTATGCAAATGTCTTCAGGTTTGTTGGGATGCGGAGACTGGCCCACTTAGGGCCCATTCTAACCCTGTCGTGGTATTGAAACAAAGCAATTTACTTTATGACATGATGACGGGAGTAGCGGGGGGGGGTTTTTTTTTTTCTTCTTCTTTTCTTTTCTTTTTTCCCAGTCAGCTCTCATAGACTACCACTTGGCATGAGATGAGGTATTGCAACCCCACAACGAAGGCAGACAACTGCGAATCGCCATGATTCAGGTCCGTTATGAGGGAGGGTTACCCCTCAAAGGATCCGGCAAGCCCTCATGAAGACTAGATATGAGCCAATCTATTCTCGTCATTGTGTCTCAGTAAGGCTGTGCTATATTTAGGTGGAGATCAAGACGGACTCGAGGCTAACCAGGAACGATCCACGGGTGTTTATGGAGCCCTAGCAACGGGAAGGACTTGCAAAGCGAAATCGGTTTGGAAATCCTTCCGGCTCGCCGATTTACGCATGGGACGAGAGAATTGTACAGAACTGTCGTACCGAGAAGTGGATCGCTGGGTATCAGGCGATTCTCATGGGCTGGCTGAAAGAACCTGGTACGAAGCATTCTGTATCTTCAAGACAACTGATATACAGCACTCGGAGGTTACCATGACATAGAGGTATGCCGGGATTAACTAACGCTCAAACCAGAGCACCCTGCATCTCGCCCATAATTGTCCTTGGGTAAAAATGGCCCGAACGGATCAATTGCAGATAATAACGGGCCTGAATGATGATTTCACCACTCTTGCAACCTCGAGGATCACGGACTTCAAGTACAAGTAGGTGTCGGTCAGATTTCTTCGTCGTTTGGTCAAGCCAAGGTTGGATGGGAGACAACCCTTTCTCAAGAACGTCTCCGTAATTGTACGGGCCGGCACATAATTAGCCATTTTTATGACTCGAAGCAAACATCATTGCCCCGAAAAGAAAATCTTTTGGGAACGGAGTTTGCCGCGGCAGCCGGCATTACTCGTACATAAGTATACTGTCGCCACAGCAGCAGTGGGCCTAATTCCACACTCCGTGCTCATTCCATCATTTTGTTGAGCCCATTGAGCCAAGGCTAGATGTCTCAAAAATAGGATTCCGCCGTCCATAAGTCGATAGCTCGGGCGGAGTAATTGGGGTCAAGATGGTTTATACGCCGTAGTTGACATTGGTACGGTATACACTCCGAACGGAGGAACGGCTGGGGTGCTTTTCATGGAAAAGGGAGATAAAAACAAGCTGGAACTGAGAATCTGGAATCAATCAATTAAATCTATGGACGAGGTCTTCGTGGGCATTTGTCGCCGCCCTCTGTCTGTACTCTGTGTCAATAGGGAGTGAGGCAGGCTATCGACGGAATCTGACAAGCCACCACACGTTGTCACTGGTGCATTGAGAAGGTTCAAGCACCGAAGACGCATCGAAAGCGTGAAGACAGAAGGAAAATGCGGTTACCTATTTCGCAGACTGAACCGCAAGAAAAGTAAGCAGAAGTCTCTCCGGATTTCCAAGACCTTGAGATAAAGAAAATAGGATCCTGGTCCAGGAGGCGCAACGTTCCATCCAGTTGGGAACCATGTAATTTATGATCCTTGTTGTATTACAGGTATTTTTCACTATGATAAAGTATAGTGGAGAAGCTGCTCCAGGTTCGGATACAGGATACAGGATAGTAGATACACTGGAATGAGGTAATGTTGTAAGGGTTGATGATCTGTACTGTCATTACAGGAGAGCTGTCATGACAAAACACAGACCAACTGGTATCATACACTAACTACTGCATTAGATATGGGTAATCAATCTGGTAACCACAATGGTGGAAAGAAGCTTAGAGGAGTTGTTTCCCAACGAATAGTGGGGCAGAATCACTTCAGGTTGCGTGCTCTCTTCCGTCTTCTCCATGATGTCATCTATCCATCAACATATAGGATACAAACAGAGCGGGGGATCGTTCCTATGCGAGATCCCCAGCGAGGGAAAACCGCGATGGAAGGCTTGGAAGCTGTCAAGAGTGGGTCAGCCAATGAAAGGGTCCAATTTGCAGGTGGTTTCAAGGAGGAATTTCCGCGGCTTCTTGGCATTTCATTTCCCAAGTTTACTCGGAGTCACGTATCGTAAGGTAAGCGGCGCCTAAGGCCACTGCTTTTCCTTTGTTCGAAGTTAGCGACGTCTTGACCGCCAAATGAGAGGAACTTTCCAATGAGTCAGTCACCCTTGTGATTTGGTGCAGAGAACCTCCACCACAACAATATTAATTAGGTCCCTGCTCTATGGAGTGAGTCTACTTGCCTACCGTCTCAGTATTAGTGCACATCAGCAGGGTAACTAGCACTAACACTCAATTGTCATCTCAAGGACTAGCCGGGTTTGCCGGCGCGAATAAGAGAATACGCTTCTGGTCACGGGTTCATCAATTTGACCTCGAAAATCCGGTGAAATAGAAACCAATGCACATCGATCTTTCTGGTATGTTGGAGAGCTCTTAACCAAAGCCCGATACCTAAATTTCGAAGCCTGGGAGGAAGAGGACGACTGGCGGTGGAACACCTGGCCTAAATTACTGTCCTTTATTTATCGGTCCATTTTTATTTTATCTCGTTTGATTTCTCTCCTTCGTCATGATTATTATCAGCGGATTAGGAGGGGTAATTTTGCGCTTAGCCCACTCTTGCATACCTCTTTCGACAACCTCAGGCCGCGTCTGCACATAAACACCTGGGCAAGTACCTACATTATACTACTAGGTGCTAGGTATCAGCAAGTCATCACCAAAGTGGTAGTTAATGCATGCCGCCTAAGCTTTACTACCCCTCTCTTATCACCGCTTGCCGTGTCGCCTCGGACAACGGCGATTTGCTAACCGCTTGATAGGGAAGATGCACGACGAGGTAGTCGTGCGGAGCTGGGACGTAAGTCATTCGGCAAGCAACAAATTGCAGCTTTGCCCTTGCGTCATATGTAAACGGGTGAGACATTTTGGGGGTAGTGGTACATATGTCTGCTGTCTGTCCGTCCCCATGGATGCTTCATGTCCTGCCAGTATTACATCCCAATATTCCGCCACAGCCGCGACGCGACGTCAATCTCCTGCTGGAATATGTATGCGCATGTATTTGGACATGATCCTGTTCAGCACCTATCGCGAGAATGAGATCGTGCTTTTACACACCCAATAACAACCCCCTCGACAAGTCAAGGGCGTAAGATTGGTTTTCGGTGCACTGAATGATAAAATGAGGCGCACAGCGTAAGATAGGCGGCTGGCTTTGATGCACAGCCTTGCCGGACATTGGATACTTAAGGTTGGTTTAAATAATCAATCTAATCACGCCTTGTTTCGTGGAACTGTAAAAGAACCTTCCATACACATCCTGGAGTATTGAATCCGGTGACCTAGCATGGCGCCGATAATTTGTCTTTGCCCACAATTATAGAGGCTGTTGGTATCATGACACGATCCAGGCAGGGGTAGAATAGAATACCAATCCCTCTTAGATCTAATCTTGGTGATAAAATTAGTATACATACAGATATTAAATCCACCCCACATCAGAGAAGATACGAATGCGCACATTGAATTACCTGGGTGTCCCGGAGGGGTGTGAAACATCTGTGATCATTGGGATTGACCTGGGATTTATCGCACCACAGGGAAACACACGACCCGATGGAGGTCGAGAAGCGACTGAGATAGATTCACGCTGCTATAGCAGTTAAGAGATAGGAGTGAAGTTGTACCTGGCTTACGTGGGTGCGGGGTTGACAGACATTTTGCAGGTGACCTGATGGGTGCCTCTGCCTTTGCCTCTTGCTCAGGGATTGACAATGCATAAACCCCAAACGGTCGCATTGTCAATACTTCACCTTGGTGACAGGTGCCTTGACGCGATATCACTGCAATCGTCAGGATTTAACTCGCCATACGGAGTACAATCTTGGTAAATAGCAGGGATGATGACGATGACGACCTATTGATGGCTTGTAATACACCCCCTGTACGGAGTAATCTGGTGGTGTACTAAGTATGCATGTCCTGCCCATAGAACCCGGGGCTTTGCTTTCATACAGAGGAATCCCCTTTCGTCATCCGCGTCGTCTTCTGCTTAACGCCGTAAATCACAATAATGGCAGAGAGAATGACACCCAATAGACAGCCAAGCAGTGTTCAAGCACACGGGTTGCAGTGATGCAGCAAAGGCAAGGCAAAATTTAGTCGTCAGGAACTCGTCCTTCAGTTGCTCACGATGGAGCCATGAAGGAACGACGGTGGTATGATTGCCTAGGATCTGCTAATTAGTGGTCAAGATCATGGTTTCAAGTGCCTTACCGCTTCATAGTGGCGGTGATCTTTGCCTGTATCCCGCGTTGTTTCCACCCCTTTTCTATACATACAGACTCCCTTCCCAAACCGCCCCAATTGTTGCATCACTGCCACAGGTCCCCAGCCTCACCACCAATCCTGGCGCCCCTTTGGTGTAGAATTTACCCCGCGTTTTGATTCCTTTCTCTGACTCTCCAGTCGGACGAGTCACCCAACAAATCCCTTCCTGTTGTCGTGTGATTACCAGCTGGAATTCTTTCCGTTCTTTTCCGTTTTTGCTTGGCATACTTCATCATCTATTATTGCACTTCAAGGCTCAACCCCAGCAGGGTCGCATGGGAGACCAGAGAAATACTTCAATTGGATACGCCTGAGTACCTAGGTAGGTAGGTATGAAGGACAGCCCTTTCATCCCGCCGGGTCGCTCTTCCAAGCTTTTTCCCTCTTGGACCCTGAAGATCCCACCACAGGCGTCATCATGAATTGCGAGGCCCTGTCACCCCGGACAATTGTCAATTGTTACGGAATTGTTACTTGGTAGTCACTTTTTGAAACCCTTCCCACCGGCGGTAACAGCTGGTTGTCTAGGTATAACCCGGATGGGGACCTTGGAAGAAGCCAATCGCTACCGGACGCACGACGTTCAAAATATTGAAGAGCGGCAACATCCGTCCGTCCTTTGCGTCCGGTCCTTGAAATTTCCCCCTTTCTTTCCTTGTTTTTTTTTTTTTTTTTCTGACGAGTACAAAGTCTTGGGATTCGATCCAATAGTTAAAAGTTCCTAGTGAGGGGCATTGTGCCGTGGAATGTGTATGGATAACACTCCTCTGTACGGATATGGCTCCATGGCTGACCGTCAGGTGACACGCACGCAAAGATCAGCCCTGTATGGCTATGGCGTATGTCTGTTTGTGCATACGAGTAGGTTCAAGGTTGTCATTAGAGGCATCAAGTATTGATGGCGTGCATCGTTAGGCTGTATTATTAAGTGGTTTCGTTGGCAAGAAACAGGGATCCGGTATTCATTGGGACTAAAAAGGACAAAGGTAAAGAGGACCCAATACGTACCCCCAGGAAAACCCTGTTCTGTGTGAGATTGGGGGAAAAAAAAAAATTAAGAGAGAGATTTTTTTTTTTGAGAGCAAATATTCCGCATGAATATGGAAGCATGAACCTTGGGTCCGTACCTACTACCTAGTAGTATACTCATGGATCTCTTTATCCTTAGCATTCCCGCTCGAGTGTACTCCGTAGCCTGTATAGAGTTTACTCAAAGAAGAACGGAAGAGTTTACAGAATTATGATTGACACAGATTTTCTAGTTAATAGCTCACTAATTATTAGATTTACTATTAGTGTTACAGAGTATGGAGTACTGGATATAACATGAAGACTTATCACGAAGCCGCTATTTCTTTGACCACAAGACACCTGCCAATTAGATAGATAAACCATTAGCCAGCAACAACAGCAATTTGAAAAAAAAAAAAACCCTGAAACATACTACCTCTCAAGGCATGATTGACCAATAAAAGAGTCAATCTGATGCGTTAATGATCCCACTTGATCGCTGGTAGACAAATGATAATGCTTTATCAGGTAATCAGCTAGTAATTCCGCGGCTCTTTGCGTTGCAAGTTCCGATCTAACATGTCCAATAGGAGATAATAGGAAACGAGAGTGGCTCCAGGTGAGATCCATGGATGTGTGTGATGGCAAGGACAGGGCCACGCTTTGAAGAGATAATCATGCCTATGGAGATAGTAGGTAGAAGGAGATTCTAGAAATGATATGATTAGCCCTTGTAACTTGGGCCGCCATTTTTGGGGGAAGGATGAGATGTGTTGTTACCACCCCATTTTTTCATTCAACCTTGTTAAGAAGAGTCCCTAGCAACGTAGCAACAGCCCAGTTGACTAGACTGCCATCATCGATCAGGATCTCATATATCGTTTCTCGACCTGATGTGAGTCACGACAGTATATAGTAGAGGCAATCTCCCTCTGGGGTTGGATCTTTAATCACAATCACTCCCATCTTCATATCTTGGAAGAAAAAGTTCAAGACTGGCCTGGTTATATCAGTTAGCTCTATCTGTATTCCAAGGTTATCAACACCATCTTCTCTTCTACCTTTGGCTCGAACACCACCACCACTGCCACTCTCATCTTGACCTGACGTGATTATCATCATTACCTATTTTTTTGGCAGTTTGGCGCAATAGCCTCAAAGAAACAACTGAAAAGTATATTATTCAGAGCATCAACAGGGCTCACCTGTTAGGATCGTGAGAGCCCCAGAAAGAAAGGAAATTTCCCTAATCATCCTGTTTATTACACATTACCCATACACTGTTCTTACACATACCATTACCTGAAACGATACGGCAATACCGCACAATACGTCAGACAGGCTCCACTCCAACTTTCTTTCAATTGAAACATCCATCGGTTTCTCGAAAAAAAAAAAAAAAAAAAAGCCCTTCCAAAATCTTCCTCTAAATCTTCTCCTCACCCGTGCGACGCTACATTCGCCGAGACGCTTTTCTCCAGAAGGGGGGGGGGAAAAAAAAAAAAAAAAAGGAGAACCTCACGTCTCATTTAAGATCTTTTCCAACTTCTAATTTTTTCCCCCATCCCTTTACCTCTCAACCAGTTCGTTCGCTTTTTAACCTTCGCAGGCGATTGCTTGCCGGATATTGCTGGCCCTGTCTTCCCGTCGCATGATCATCTCTCTTACTTCCATCCTGGCGGTTTTTCGCTGCAGGTCCTTGACGACACCCCACGTAACTGTGCAGGAAACTGGGACAGCTACATATCGAAAACTGCACTAGACAATCGCAACCCTCACGACTTCTCTTCTCGGTCCAATCTCCGATAGCTTGTCCTCATCCTTCCCCTTTGGACCACTTGCATCACTGTGTTGGCAGGCAATCCTGCATCTGCATTCCCAATCCTCATCGCCGCTTACCCATTGCGCTCAGTCTTGACCTCGCGTTTTAATCCTACTCCCGTGTGATTTGCTTTGGGGTTGAGCCTGCCAGGCTTGCGACTCGAAATCCCTCACCAATTGCTGTCGTGATAGATACTTGCGGAGGGGCTCTGCTGGAATCAAAGCACAACACGCAAGGCGGGCGACACTTGACCTGCATAATATTTCCTATCTATCACTTATTTTATTTTTCTCCCTTGATTTCTGTTTTATTATTACCGTTTTTCTTTCCCTGGTGGTTCCCATTTCCTGCTCCTTGCTGCCGAAGGAACCTCAACCCCATCCGTCCACGGGCAAAAACAGCCAATTGGTCACCCTCCGCACGTCTCCCACTCCTGCAGGAAAAAAAAAAAAAAAAAAGAAAAAAAGAAACCAAGAAAAAAAAAAATACTAACAGCTTTCCCCGCGTCCTGAGGACCTGCGACTTCTAGGAGGGTTGAACAAGAGCTCGATTTTGGCAAGATAAGGAGGGGAAACCGCGGAGAAAAAAGAAAGACAGAGAGCTGTACTGGAGCTGTACTGAAATCGGTTCCAAAAAAGGGACCAAGGCCTGGGTGCTGCATCAGTAAATTTATTATAGCTGATAAAGCGAACGGACGATAGTGTGTTCAGCTCTTGTTTTGCTGAGCCATTGTTACACAAACCCTGGTGCCCGTGTTTCCATTGTTATCAGGAACTTGACATCCCGTTTACTTGCGAGTAGTAGCTCTCAGGCAGGGCTCTCCGCATTGCATTCAAGGCAGGCCAAAATGCAGATATCAAAAACGGACCAATACCGCTAAGGACGTGGCTTTTGCGTTATTTCGGCCAAAACACACTCACGACTTCGGCTCGTATTGCATTTCAGCTTTAGCCCTGCCATTCCACTACCAACACGGCCACGCTCAAGCCCTGGCTACTTGTTTTATTCGTCCTTTTCGAGGTCCAGGTGACTCAGAATTTGGCGCGGTTTACGACAGGGCTACAATCTCACGTTTGCAGCTAAGGAGTACGTCTCATCGGTAGCCGCAATGACTTATGCAGCTACTTCGTCGTCTCCCGCCGTAAATGGCGACACCCAACCGAGTTTAAAACTTACCACCTCGCGCTCCAAACCCCCCAAGCAACATCATGTTCTTGCTCCATCGTCGGTTCCTCCTGCCTTGGCTCCCACCTATGTTTCCTCCTTTACAAATACCCCTAATTCCTTACGCCCTCTCTACCACCCGTCGAATGATTCCAGTCCCTCGGGGACTCCTTTTCTACACGCCGCCGACTCTCTTCGAAGTCGAATCACTCCACTTCCTCTCATCCCTCCTACCTCCTTCGAGCTGGGAGAAAGCGCCATGGCTGTTCCTGCAACCACTGGTACCTCCGCTTCTGGAGACTCGCCCACCCAGAACTCAAACAAAGGGCCCGGGCTGATGCGTAGGATCTCCCGAGGCGCAGCGAGTAAACTAACAAGACGACGACAGTCAACCTCACATAATGCCAAACGTGACCGCAGCTCCGGTCCCGTTATCATGCGCAGGCGCAGTGATAGCAAGACTGGAACTCAGAATGGCCGAGATAGTGCTCTTGAATCCAGCTACGAGGAAGATAGCAATGATGCTCTAGATTCCCTGGGTGCCTGGTGCGGCCCAGAGGGCACTAACTTTCCAGGTGATAGTGTTGCAGCTGTTTCCCGGAATGCTGGGGCCGTCGCACCTACAGTTGATTCCATCATCCAGCGTGGTACTATCCTAACCAAAGTAACGAAGAAACGAAGAAAGCAAGTACGCTTTCTTCTCGACCTTGACGCGGGTAAGGTCTTTTGGGATCCATCGAACCCAACTAAACGGTTTTATATCGATGATATTAAGGAGATTCGCGTTGGCGCGGATGCGCGAAACTACCGCGAGGAACACCAGGTTCCTCAGGACGCTGAAAGTCGATGGTTCACAATCGTCATTGCAGATCCCGAGCGCTCCAAGGGTCGCCCTGTCAAGACAATTCATCTCATTGCCCCGAATGATCATATCTTGGAAGTCTGGACCATGACCCTTGAGCACATTTCACGATATCGGATAGGGCTTATGGCTGGCCTGGCTGTTTCTAGCCAGAATGAAGCGGCGCTGAAAGCCCACTGGCAACGTGAAATGGCCCGATTATTTCCCAAGGGGATGAAGCCAGGAGACACTGAGACTCTTGATTTTGCAGCAGTTGAAAGTGTGTGCCACAGCCTGCATATCAACTGCTCTCAGAATATGCTTCGCGCTCAATTCACCAAGGCTGACTGTGGCAACAAAGGAAAATTGAACTTTACCGAGTTCAAAGACTTTGTCACAAGACTGAAAGAGCGAAGGGATGTGCGGGATATTTTCAAGAATAACACTCGTGATTACCGTGAAGGCCTCACAGAGGAGGAGTTCTTGGCTTTCCTTCGCGATGTGCAAAACGAGGATGTTGACTCTGACCGTGCGTATTGGATTTCGAGTTTCGATAAGTTTATTAGAAAGTCGAGATCGCGCGCTCCAAGCCTTCCCGAGTCTTCTGTTGAAGCACCGCCTCGTCGGATGAATCTAGATGCCTTTTCCTCATTTCTGGCCTCCGCTTGTAACGGGATTTACGCCTCTCGCCCTCCCCAGTCGAGATTCGATCGACCGTTGAATGAATATTTTGTCTCGAGTTCGCACAATACTTACCTTCTTGGACGACAGGTTGCTGGTGCGTCAAGCACAGAGGCGTACATTACTGCGCTGTCCCAGGGATGTCGGTGTATCGAAATTGATTGCTGGGATGGTGCAGATGGTAGACCTATCGTATCGCACGGAAGGACTATGACCACAAGCGTTTTGTTTGCCGACTGTATCACCGTGATTAACCGATACGCCTTCGTCACCAGCGACTTTCCCTTGATCATATCTCTGGAAGTGCACTGTAACCCCGAGCAGCAGCTAGCAATGGTAAAAATAATGAAGGACTCCTTCGGAGACCAGCTTATTCTAGAGCCCCTTTTGACCAACTCATTCATTCTCCCATCGCCTGAGGAACTCAAGCATCGCATTCTGATTAAGGTGAAGACTTGTGATGAGGTGCAGGGAAATGCGCGCCAGGACTCGAACAGCTCCTTTCTCCCAACTGGCCGAAAGCGCAGCTCAAGCTCCCCGTTTATGCGCCCTACGATACCCGATACTCTGGCTGTTCCATACCTCCCTCCGCTCTCAAGTCCGCCAACCGTTGGGCCGGACGGCCCTGGGCCGTTTTTGGCAGCGGAGAGAAGATCCCTTACCACCACGAGTATGAGTAGTGCCACGGAGGACAGCGACGGTGCACCTGTGTCAGTCAAGAAGGAAAGGAAAAAGCGCCAGAAGAGCAAAATCACTAAACCCTTATCAGACTTGGGGGTTTACACACGTGGCTATAAGTGGCACAGCTTCCTCTCTCCTGAAAGCCAAACATTTAACCACGTGTATTCCTTTGCGGAACGGTCTTTCGAAAGCATCTGCCGGGATTCCAATAACAAGGCTCTCCTCGAGAAACACAACCGAAAATGCCTGACACGGGTGTACCCTTCGGCCTTCCGTCTTCGATCATCCAACTTTGATCCCTTGAAGTTTTGGCGGCGCGGGGTGCAAATGGCCGCGTTAAACTGGCAGACTTACGACGTCGGAATGCAGATGAATCAGGCCATGTTTGCTGCGGGGAGTGATCGCACTGGCTATATTCTCAAACCGGAGTCTCTTCGCACTGCCCCATCAGACGGAGATCTGAAGGCACTGGAACGGAAGCTTGTTCGATTCTCTGTGGATGTCATCTCTGCCCAGCAACTCCCGCGACCTCGAAGCATCCCGCCTGATGGTAGTATCAACCCGTATGTGGAGATCGAGATGTTCAGCGCGGACGATCGCGGCCAGAGCTTTGTCTTCGGCGAAGGCGGTATGAACGCTTCCGCCCGAAATGGCATGTCCGGCATTGGTTACCCACACCGCCGACGTACGAGAATCGAGCAAAGAAACGGATACAGCCCGAATTTCAACGATAGTTTCCGCCTGTCGCTGGAGACTAAATATCCCGACCTGGTCTTTGTTCGGTGGACTGTATGGAGCTCAATGGATGGTCGAAGCACGGGGAATAACAGCAGTGTCCAATTGGCCACCTTCACCGCTAAGCTGACAAGTCTTTCACAAGGCTACCGTTACTTACCCTTGTACGATGGGAGCGGTGACCAGTACTTGTTCTCGACGTTGTTCTGCAAAATCACCAAGGAAGATCCTATCTCTGTCCGCCGACTCGGTGCTGAAGAGCTTAGGGCTGAACGAATGGGCATCCTACGTCAAATCGGCCAGACAGTTTTCAAGCGCACTTCATCGACCGAAAGAGACAGAGATACTCAGTCGGACAGGGGAATCGATACACC
Source organism: Aspergillus ochraceoroseus IBT 24754 (assembly GCF_002846915.1). Lineage (NCBI taxonomy): Eukaryota > Fungi > Ascomycota > Eurotiomycetes > Eurotiales > Aspergillaceae > Aspergillus > Aspergillus ochraceoroseus. The sequence continues at coordinate 2,858,270 of NW_024468477.1, read as the reverse complement.
AATATCTCCAGAGGACAAAGATGCTTCTCCAGCTTTGACACCAACGGTTTCTACAACCTCCACTGCATCTCTGCTGTCGTGATGTCCTCAATTTAGGAGAGTCGAATGTACTCGACCGAAAATGTCTTTCATATGTCTTTTTTTTTTTTTTTTTTTTTTTTTTTTTTTTTTTTGTTTGTCTGTTTCGCAATCTCTATACCATCGCGTTTTGAAAATTTTTACATCTTCTTCCACGTCTGACTATTAGGGCTTGTTTACTTTTTAGTATTATTTTTATTGACTACTCGTGTTACTTTTATGTCAGCCTCGGGAGTTCGGCGAATTCGGTTGTGCTAGTCATTGCGGAAGATTCCAAGAGAATACTTCCAAATATGTGTGCATGTCTCCGCTCTCATCTGCATTCGTCTACAGTTTTGTTTGATTTTTAAGGGATACATGGTTGCTCTGAGCGCTGAAGATGCGAGTTCAAGGCGCTTTCCAAGGTCATTTCGCTTGTTTTCTTCTATTCCTCCAGCGATACCCTCTGACTGTGATTGTATTATTTTATCTGCTGCATTTCTGTGTGCAAGTCAACGGGATTCTGTCCCCATTGTTCTTTTGTTTGTTTATCATGCATAGGAGTCGGACTCATGGGTTGAGCTCAGGGGGCATTACTAATATTGCACTGGTTAGTTATGGGAAAGGGGTCGCATTGGGGGTTACTAGCAAAGGAGGGTTGCATTGTCTGTCATAAATGGTGGGGGATACCTGAGTGTTTGAATTAAGAGAGCATGAGCCCCAGGAGGGAGACTTTTTTTTTTTCATTTCATCTTGACTGGTTCATTCATGATTTGGTACATCCGGGGCTCTCGACGACTCCTGGCTCTATCTTTGTATTCATTAGATGTTTAATATGGAAGACGCGGCTGGGACGCTCCAGTCCATTGACAAAGTTATTGATCCACCTTTCACAGAACTGTAATAAAGAGCTGTATACATATATGATAATATGAAGCTGGGGGAAAATGGTAGGGCCTCGGTTAACTTGCCTTATCGGCCCACCTTCCCCTTTTCCGGCCGGGGACAACGTGACGACTTTACAAGTCCGCCGTACAACAAGAGCTCCCCTTCTCCATCATTCCCATACAATATTCAATCAATACCAACCAAATCAACCCGCAATGGATCCATTCTCAGCAGAAGGCGGTACGTATGCACAATCCCCATATTCTCAACCCCATTCCGAAAGCTAAGCTAACTCCTATGCCTCTCTCTCTCTCTCTCTCTCCAACAGAGCTCATCAACATCCACAATGCCTTCCTTCAGGGCCAATACCAAGAAGTAATCGACTTTGACACCTCCTCCTTCTCGCCGGAGAACCACCTCCCCGCGCGCATTCTCCAGCTCCGCGCCAGGATTGCCCTAGGCCACACAGACGAGGTCCTCGCCGACGTCGATGGGGAAGAGGATACGCCCGATCTTGCGGCCGTGAACACGCTTGCTCGGCATGTTGCGGGGGATGACGAGGCTGCGCTTCAGGGGGCGCAGGACCTCGCTGAGAATTATCCTGACAATGCAGTGGTTCAGATCCTGGTGGGGACGGTGTTCCAGGCGCAGGGCCGGAGTGAGGAGGCGCTCGCGCTTTTGGCGAAGCATCAGGGGAGTCTTGAGGCGTATGTTTTATCCTCCCCCTTCCCCCCCCTTCCCCCCCCTTCCTTTTTTTTTTTTTTTTTTTTATAACATCCGTGGTGTTTGCTAAGAAGTTTGTTGTTGGGAGGGGATAGTGTTGCCTTGATTGTGCAGATTCATCTCCAGCAGAACAGGTCCGATCTTGCGTTGAAGGAAGTAGAGGCTGCGAAGCGCTGGGCTCAGGATTCACTATTGGTGAATCTGGCTGAGTCCTGGGTTGGAATGAGAGTGGTGTGTTCCTTTTTTTTTTTTTTTTTTTTTAACCTGCTCCTTACTGCTAACGAGAGTGCCGTGGGGTGGGGGGGGGGGGAGAGGAATGCTAATGTCTGCAGGGCGGCGAGAAATACCAATCTGCTTTCTACGTCTACGAGGAACTCGCATCCGCTGATAGCACCTCCGCTCCGCTGTCGATCGTCGGACAGGCCGTCGCGGAAATCCACCTCGGCCGACTCCCTGAAGCTGAGGCTGCGCTTTCCGCCGCTCTCCAGAGATACCCTAACGAGGCGGAGCTGATTGCAAATACAATCGTGTTGAATGTGTTGACGGGCAAGCCTACAGAGGAACTGGAGACGTATGTTGCTCGTTTATCTTTCCTTTCCTCCTTCTTCTTCTTTTTCTTGTTTTGTGCTGCAAGTGACGTCAAGAGTGAATGTGAAATTGAATGTACTGACAAGATGAGTTATTCCAGACGTCTCCAACAAGTCCAGCCATCTCACACCCTGTTGACCGACATCCAAGAAAAGAGTGATTTGTTCGACGCAGCGGCCGCTAAATACTCCGCAAAGGTTTCTTCATAGCGCATCGTAAAATAGGTGCATAACTGTTTAATCTGTCTTTCTTTCTTTCTTTCTTTCTTTCTTCTTAATATACCGTTCGTTGTCCTTTGTTATGAATTGATACGACAGCAAGCAAGCTAGCCTGTACTGAAACCGTCCATCCCGTTCCATATTTCTTTTCTTCATGACAAGTGTGAGTGAAATATGCAGTAGCACAGCGAGAGAAGGATAAATATACACCAAGACAAGATGATTGTCAATCAATTGGGAGAGTTACTGGCATAAAAATATTACTCTCTCGCTGGTGCTGGGGATGAAGTGTTTCGAAATGAAATTGGACTTCGTATGAAAAACTAGTTCTTTGTGTACTTGATCATGTTCGCTCAGTTTATCTTGTAGGGCTCTTACTACCATGGCTGTACTGTTTGTTGACTGTGGAACCGGAAGAGGTGGGAGATTGGGCAAAAATGCAAAAAGTAGCTTTAATTATTGTATTCACTTGCTGCACCAAGTTTCTAAATCCTTAATGTCCATTCACCAGGTCTTCCTTGCCCGTGAGATCACAAAAGGCCTTATATGTAGTAAAAACATCCTCCCGTTCACGTCCAGTATTCTCGATGATGCACTCGGCATTAGCGCCGACGAAGAAAACATAACCCTCTTCAACAAGTTCGGTCTTGTGGCCGACCGTTATCTTTCCGCTCCCCCCCGTACAAATTAAGATGCTGGGGCCTGTGAGTTGATCAAACGTCGCCTTCGCCCCAGGACGGCAGAGCTCTGACTTGACAACGCTGAACTCCTCGATCGGGGGATCGTATAGCAGGCATGACGAAGCGCTCGAGTAAGCCGTGGCGTTCAGGACAACATAGGGGTAGTCCGTGGGCTCCAGCTTCTGCTCTTCGATCGGTGCGTACGAGTACGTCAGCATGTCAGTGAGAGTATCGACATCCTTAAACTTGGGTGTAAATCCCGCCCGCACAACGTTGTCGGAGGATGCCATGCACTCAATGATGTCCCCGGAAATGTACGCGTGGATGTCGTCCGCTTTGAGGAACATGGCCTCTCCGGGTGCAAGCTCAACAAAATTGAGGAAGAAGAAGACAAACAGGCCAATGTCACTGGGAAACTGTCCGTTGAGGCGGATGAGGATGGAGGCCAGCTCCGTGGGGTTACTGGGGTTTGACTCGGGGGTGTTCACCAACGAGGCAAAGGTTTCTGGCGAGTTCTGGGCCGCTGCGAGGAGCTCCTTTGTAGCCGCTTCGATGTCCTGAGTCGAAGAGTTCATCAGCGTTGTGAAGAGGACGCGCAGAGCGTCCTTATTTTTCTGGGTCTGGGTTAAATCATCCGAGTCTGCGGAGCCCTGGACTGCGGTTTCAAAATCAGTGGCAGCTTGGTTTCCCACAAGATGGCGAAGCGGTGCGACGGCTTTAAGGAAATGAACAATTTCAGTCAGTGGTCGGAATCCGCAAAGTCCCTCGAATGGCGTAATTGCAATGGTCATTTCTGGCTTGTGATTGTCATCTGGAGAGTATGCAAGTGTTAGCCGATTCGGGAGGCAGTGAGCACATCATAATCAGCTCTTATAACTAACCTGGATAGTTGCGAGGGTCTCGGGCATGGAGACTCTCTGCTAGCTTCTTATTCGGATGGGCCTGGATACTAAGAGCCTTGCGGATCGAGAGAACCTTGAAAAGGAAAGGCAGCTTTCCGCCATATCGTTGGGTAACCTCTGGGGACATCAAAGCCACATTATCCTGGACAAGATCGAGCAAGCTGCGCTGGGTTTCGAGGTCTTTGGATGGGAGAGAGGGATGGGTACCCATCCATAGCTGTGCTGGATTAGCTCCGTGTCCTCATCACCCCGCGAGGAATGGAACTGCGGGCACACACACCTCTGCGTAGGGCTTTTCTGCGTCGACAGAGAAATCTGCAGCTGCAGTTGTTGCCGCATACTTTGCGGCTGCCGACTCAGAGCCAAGCTTGCCTGTAGTGGTGAGAGCTTAGAGGACAGTTGCTAGTAAAGCGGGGGGAGATTGGGGGGGGGAAAGAGCATACCCCAATCGTAGCTGTTTACTCCTGGAAAACAAGGAGCAATTAGTTTTTGCCTTGTACATGAAAGAAAGCTGAGACTATAAAACAACTTACCACATTGAAGTCGCAATAATGGTACCTGCATTTTTGATGGATTGATGAGGCCGTACAGAGCTTTGCCAGCAAGCTAGGGGAAAGAGGGGAAATGGAAGCAAGAGACAGAACTAAAACGGGCGCTCATTCACTGTTCAATTGCAAGAGGGAATTTCTGGCGGAGATCTCCCAACTCCAGAATATTTTTTTTTCCTCTTAGGATTCTCTCTGAACCAACATACGACAACTCTTCTCTCTCGATAGATTCTTGTATGCTCTCTACCCCTCCACTAAGAAACAACAACTGATATATGGAATTCCGATGTGGAGTTCCCAATTAGGCTGACCGCATCCGTCCCAGGACCCCGTGACTGGACCATGGATGCAACCAATCATAACGTCCACTGGAGCGCTAAGCGCTTACCCACTTCGAACCGCCAAAGTAACGTGAGAGGGAGAGCCAAAGCCAAAGCCAAAGGAGGCCGCAGTAAGAAGGATCAGAAAGGGAATGATGATGCTCCCGTTAAGAACACCTCCCAACTCCCAGTATCCCAGTCTTCGTCTCTGAACTCGACCTCGCATCGGTCGTCTACAGAGCAGTCGCCACGCTTTGAATCCCCCCAGAGCAATCCGGCTGGTCGTCCACACAGCCTGAGGCACGGTGCTGCCCGTGGAACACGAAGTTCCCAGTCGCGGGTGATCCTGTCCGCCTTTGAATGGGCCGCGCTGGAAATCGAGAGCCAAAAGAGCCCCAAGGGAACATCCCTAGCCACCGGAAACGGTAATCCAGACCAGCAACCCCAAACGGGCGTTGCACCCCCCAGAGCTCTCAAACTGAAAATGTCACGGAATCGTCCCAGGGGACCTCCCGTGCCTAGGGATAATGGCCTTGCCGCCAATGAGGAGACTGACATGTGGAACAAAATCCTTCAGGATTTGCGTAAGGCAAAGGAGAAAAATGACAAGCAGAAATCACTTGCTGAGCAGATAGCCACGCTGAATGAGAAGATTGGTAAAGAGGGCGGGAGTAAGTGATTTCTCCCCTGTAGTATATTTGAGCTTCAGTTTTGCGCTGGTCGCATCCTATCGGAATTGCTTTAAGCCTGACGACCTTTTTTTTTTTGGGGGGATTTTACTCTTGTCGCTATTCAGCGGGACACATGTTTATTTGTGTTGAGACTTTCAATAAGCATGGATAGTGGTTGATTGATATGCTACAGAACCCGGCCTCAGCGAGCATAACCAGCTGGATAGCCTCTATCGACAAATGGCTAAGCTATGTGAAGAGGAAAGAGCCATCCTTCAAGATGAACCAAGCGATGTGATCAAAAACTTGGGCCTCCTGACGGCGCTCCGCCAAGCATCAGAAGCGGAAGCCCCAATGAGTCGCACGGGGTCGCTATCTAAATCGCGAAAGAAGCGAAATGAGATGGATGGATCCGCTACCGATTCTCCGGGGCCCTCAGGTCCTTCTTTTGCAGATAAAGGAGGGCGCTCGAAAGGTGGCGCCCAGCGCAGCACCAGCGTATCAAGTACGCAAGTTCGAGAGGGTCGTGAAGTGCGCGATAATTCACAGGTTAAACTTGAAGAGGGGGTAGAGATTACGAAAGGGACACTCGCGGAGCGCAATGGACAGCTTGCAGTGGGAGCTGAAGTTGTTTTCAAGCACAATAAAAACAAACAGGGTGTGGAAGGAGAGGGGATCCAGTGCATTATCAAAGGAATTTCAGGTGAGGGCCTAAAGAAACGGTGGGTTCCAACGCTTCTTCTTGTTTTATTTCTATCCCAAGGCCAACTGACCGAATGCCTCCTGAAGGTACGATGTCCAGGACCCAGAACCCAACGAAAATGGCGAACAGGGGGCAGTTTACAAGACCACCGCCGCGTCCTTGATTCCAATACCTCGAATGGGATCTACCTTACCGTCATTCGCAGTAGGGAAACAAGTCCTAGCGCGATACCCTGACACAACTACCTTTTACCGCGCAGAGGTCATGGGGTTAAAAAAGGACGCCTACCGCCTCAAATTCGAAGGCGAAGAAGATGATAAAGAGATGGAAGTAGACCGGCGATTTGTTCTGGACATCCTTGGAAAGTGAAGTTTGAGCTGGTCTAGCAGTGTCGATACCCTTTTTTTTTTCTAGCCCAACTTGCTCACCTGTATCTCTATTTCTTTAACATTCTTGGTCTAAATTGGGGAGGCGTTTACGAGGTTTATTTTGAGTATTGGAAAGAAGTCAAATCCCAGATACAACGATGAGGTGATTATTTTCATAGAAGATGCTAGACCTTTTTCTTACCCCAACCTTATGTAAGCCGTGGTCATCAACCCGATGACTCAGCGCTCCCCCGCCAAATTCCGCCCGCCGGCCGGCCGTATCTTTCCGAGGTCGCGGCGAGCGACGACGGCGGCGAATGATAGCAACATTCGACCGAAAAACGATTCCCTGGAAGTCTGGACAATTTCTCGACATACTCTCTCTTGATTTCGAGTGTGGGATGCGAATTGACCTTGTCTGTGCATAACCCATCTTTACCTCCGCTGTCCTGCCTCTTGAGGGCTTACACATCACCATGGCGAACCTACCGTCCCACGCCTCTCCCACATTCACCGCACAACAGACCTCCATACAGCCAGTCGACAATATCTCTCTCGCGCCAGAAGAACAGCAAACACCGTCATCTCCAGATCCCAGACCACAAAATGTTCGACATGGTGACCTAGTGGGTGAGGCCGGGGGCATTGGATACACATCCGGTGATGTAACTCCTGCTGTCCCGGCCTCGCTCCTCTCGCCCTCCTTTACACCTCCAGCCACTCCAGGGGGGACTTTGAATGCCGAACGGCTGCTGCAACAGATGCTACCCCAGACAATTTCTCACACAAAACCCCCGAAACTCCTCCCACGCCTCCCCAATGTGGAGTGCATTGTGCGCGCACGAATCCCCACCACCAATGGTGCAGAGATGTTCCTACATCTCTATCTTAATGACCTAGATAACAAAGAGCATCTTGCAATTGTGTTTGGAAATACCATCAGAAGTCGGAGCTTGGACAAGGTGCGACCGGGGGAGACTGAAATGGATCGTATGATTCGTGGAGCTTACGTGGGTAAACTGCATCCTGGCCGACTGAGCAGCTGGCACGATGATTCCACGGCGACAGAAGGGTCGGCCAGTGGTGCCAATACGAGCGCCGATGGAGGCGCAGTGCGCGACCGGGAATCGATGAATGTACATCCCAGCCAAGCGCCATTGGTGAGAATTCATTCCGAGTGCTACACGGGAGAGACGGCCTGGTCCGCCCGGTGCGACTGTGGAGAACAGCTGGATGAGGCAGCCCGGTTGATGTCTCTGCCCATGGAAACTTTGAACGAGATCGCTTCGCAACAGGCTCGATCGGTGCCGTCAAATGTCTCGGGCGGAGTCATCGTGTATCTGCGCCAGGAAGGTCGCGGAATCGGGCTCGGGGAGAAATTGAAGGCTTACAATCTACAAGACTTGGGCTCTGACACAGTAGAAGCCAATCTTCTACTGCGACACCCTGCCGATGCCCGAAGCTACGGGTTGGCTACTGCAATCCTCGTCGATCTAGGCTTGGGGGAAGATTGTAACGAGCACGGCATCCGTTTACTTACCAACAACCCCGACAAAGTACGAGCAATCGAAGGTCCTAACCGGGAGGTGACAGTGAAGGAGAGGGTTCCGATGGTGCCATTGGCGTGGCAGACAGGTGGTAAGATGGGCATCAAGAGCTCCGAGGTTGAAGGTTATCTACGGACCAAGGTAAGCCCTGAAACTTTTTTTTTTTTGGTTTTTTGCATTAATGGCAAAATTTAATGCAACCTCTTTTGATTCCTTCCGTGAGAATATGGAACTCAGCTAACTGATGAGCTCAATGTAGATTTCCAAAATGGGTCATATGATTCAATGATGCAAATATTCTGCGTCGTTTAGTTTTCTCCCTTGAGTCATTGATCAGGCATTGAACCCCGCTTACTTATTCTTTCTTATTTATCTTTATTCCTCGGTTTTTTTTTTTTTTTGCAGAGGAAAAGAAGCATTATTTGGACACCCTGCATTTCAATGGATAGTGAAGGTTTTTATTTATGTATACGAACCAGCGAGATATATATCTATTCCCCTCGTTTCTTTTCTTTTTTTTTTATGACTGGGGTTGGGGTTTGTTTTGTGTTTGTATGACTCGAAATCCCAACATGATGCACATGGTGGTGTGTGTATTATATTGTAGGTTCAACAAGTTTGTAACTTGAATTTAATACTTCTTTATTATTCCTGTTTTCTGACGATTGTTAGTTTCCTGCATGATTAGATGAAGGCGTTTCAAGTTATTCTCCGACATAAAAGTATCTATCTACCTTATATCTGTTTCAAACACTACAGCTGCTACATTCACCACTCAAGACCCTCGCAGAAGTTCTCTCGGTATCTACCCAAGACATCCATAATCTTATATTGACTCTTGGAAGCGTTGGATAAATATCTCTCAATTAGCCCGCCAGATCGCAGTATGTCACAGCAGCACATTGAATTAAATGATCGGGATTAAATTACTAGGATGAAGCCAAGGAGGGAAGAAGCCCTATGAAACCGTGAACATATGAAATGGCACGGTGTACTTTTTTTTTATGTTTTCTATTTTTCATTTATATTGTTAATATGCATGTCTCAACTGGGTTTCTGGAGGTAGAGTGCGTATGTATGTTTGAGTCCTGCGTTGTTTTCGAGCTATTAGTATATCTGGTGTATGTATGTATGTATGTATGTATGTATAGCTCAATCACAAGAACAAAACACCTGTCGCATATTAGCCATATTCAAAAGAAAGAGGAACAGATTAGAAGAAAATCAAGAAAGTGGGGGGGGAAGAAATATTCAACTCTGCTGCTCGGGGTGAGTTTCCGCCCACCAAGTGAGGCGAAACAAGCTCGTATCACCATCGGGATGCTTGATGACACCAACACTCTGGATTTTGTCATACCGGACAAAACTGGCCACGATGGTGTTTTGGATCTCGCCCCCGGGCTGAATCGGCGACGGGAAATCAACCAGGAGAGAGATGTCCCGCGGCTTGGTGTGGGCTTGACGAGTCCGGGCCGCTTTCAGCGCTTCGATTTCAGACCGAAAGGGCGTGCCAGCTAGGGCGAATTTCTGCAGCCAGCTGGGGTCTTTCTTGAGTGGTGGCGGGCAGGTCAGGTCATGCCAGTGTCCGGCTGGGTCGTTGCCGCTTTCGGCTCTTCTGGCGGCGCTGTACATGGGGACCTCCCTGCTATACATTATACTCAGGCGGGGGAGCGCCCATCTGACGAACTCCCGGGCGTCGGTCGTGGTTCCGAACAGGACGACATTGAAGATGACGGGGTAGCTGTTCTCGGGGGAGTTGAGGTAGTTGGGGTTAATGGTGCGCGGGATCTTGGTATACACGATCCGACACTGGTCGCACATGGTGGGGAGAGTGGTGCAAGGCATTCTGGTATTGTGTTTTCACCGCTGGTTCGATGATTGTGGTGATGAGATAGGGCAAATCTGGGATATCTGGCCGGTCTATATATGTAGAGAAGTATACAAAGAAAAGGGCAGGACAAGACAGGAAGAAAGAGCTTTGTATGATAGAATTGTCTCTCTTTTGTTGTTAGCATTACAAAGAGAGAAGGAATCCTATATCATTATCATGTACATTGTCTATTGCCCTGGCAAGGTAGTTATAAAGAGTCATTATTGTAGAAACATAAAGAGCCTACTAGAGTATCTTCATATGGTTTCATATAATACCTTTACTATATTCCTATTGGATTATTCAACAGAGTTGAGCCTACTTATAGTGGAATTATCTCAAAAGACATGACATGACGACTATCAGGCGGCAGTTCTCAGCAGCAGGACTAGGATGAAGTATAGAATCCCAGACCTTTGTGGTTCAGCTTCTTTATACTTGAGCTATCCAGATGATTTCTTTGGTGACATCCTTCCTTATACTGTCTAACCTGCAACTAGATCTTTATCCACGGGGACAGGCGATAGATACTAGGTCTGTAAGCATATGGGAAATTAGCAGGAACAAACACCAATAGAGAATTAGGAACCTGATCTGATGTACTTTAGAGATACATGAGGCTACATTAGTGAAACGGTGTTAACTAGTGCAGGAAATATAGTGGTTAAATTATGGAAAGTATCCTGGAGTATAACTAATTATCGTATTTTTTTACAAAATCAAATCAAATAAGAAGTAGGAAAGGATTACCCTAGGGTAGTTGAAAGAACTATACTAAAATAGAGGCACTGCAGAATTCCCTGCTAAAAAAAAAAAAAATCGCCCCTCAAAAGGATTCCAGCGATCGTATCGTCATCCGAAAAGTCTCCTCTTCACCACCCATCATCTTCTTGGCTTTCAACAGCTTCTCCTGTTTCATACTCTGCCCTTTGCTCTGATAAGACTCTTGCTCAACTTGTTCAGGAAAGGTTCAGATTCTTCCTCTTTTCTACTTTCTCTTAACCTCTCTCCTTCTCTCTCACGCTCCCTACAACTTTAAGCTTCCCCGATGCTTATCTCCCGCTAATCGAAGCTCCCTGTGGCCATCACACCACTTCCCAAAAACCATCGATTCTGTCCTCTTCCTGCCACGAAATTGAATGGCCATTGCGAACCGACAGCCCGCGCGAGTGAGGCAATGGCTACCCGCCTGCCTCCTCTCTCCGATCCCGTGCCCTCTCCGGCTCTCGAACCATCGCGATTCTCGTCCTCAGCACCCGCCGTCTCGCAACCGCCGGCCGCCAATGCGCCAGCCTTGAATGACTCGGGATTCGTGAAGCTGGAGGACCCCCCGACTCCCCTAGGTATGACATGTGCCTCTGCGGACGCAGGAGCACTGCTAACTCCGGGTGATATGAGTAACAATGCTGGACCTCCGGCGACAACTGCCGCGGGCCGAAAACGCAAACCGAACAGCACGTCGGCACGAGGCGTCGCGAATCTCACCCCCGAGCAACTGGCGAAGAAACGGGCCAACGATCGCCAAGCTCAGCGGGCCATCCGCGAAAGAACTAAGACTCATATCGAGTCCCTGGAGGAACGGGTGCGCGAGCTGTCGTCGCAAAAGCCGTTTTTGGATCTCCAGGCTGCCCTGAAACAGAATGAGGCTATCCAGGCGGAAAATCGGGAGCTCCGACAAGGGCTCAAGGCGATCATGGATATTATACAACCATTGATGGGGAAGCAGGAGGCATTATCGAGTAAGTTGCTTACTAGATGATTTTCTCTGGTCGAACTAGCTTTCGACCCTATTTATTGATTGATTTCTTTTCTTTTATTTCTTTTACGAGTCTAAATCTGCTCACAGACGATCCTTCGACGACAGTTCCCGCTGCCGCTGCCGCCGCCGCCTCCCTCATGCCTTCAACGTCACCTTTTATGGAGAACAATGCTTTCGCGGCTAACACCCAGAGGGCATCAACGATGGAGCGCTCGTACACTGAGTCTATTGCGAGCGTGGAGACACCCTCTTCTACCCATTCAGCACCCACACTAGGTTCCCGCCGTGATAGTGCGAGTGGAAACCATGCTTCACTCCGGGTTGCATTCGATTACCAACGGCACAACTTGACCCATGGGTTGGATTTCGGGGGGGACGAGAGGATGGGCTTTAATTTTTTGCTCGATCCAACGCAACAAGTTCCCAAGATGGAGGGGGCCCGTCGTACATTGGATATTTGCAGATCACAGCCCAGCGCTGCACCAGCATACAACACACTGCCGCCACTTGGTTCCATCATGGATCAAACCTTGCCGGCCTACATGACACCGGTTCGGAATATCGCTCCCACATGCACTCTGGATGCCATTCTCCTCGACTTTCTCCAGAACCGACAACGGGAAGCGGCCAAGGGTGTTCCAAAACAAAAGCTGGTTGGCCCTGCATATCCTAGTGTTTCATCCCTCCTCAACCCGGAGAAAAGTATATATTCCCATCCGCTCTCAAAAGTATTCACCGACATTTTGCGCACGTTCCCTGATATTTCATCCCTTCCGGAGCAAGTCGCCGTTCTGTATGCCATGTTCCTCCTCATGCGGTGGCAGATATTCCCGAACTTGGAGAATTACAGCCGACTGCCTGACTGGCTAACTCCGCGGCCATCGCAACTCCTCACACCACACCCTGCATGGATTGATTACCTTCCTTGGCCGCGCATGCGGGACCGCCTCGTCCTCTCATACCCAGAATATCCGTTTGAGAACTGGTTTATTCCATTTACCAGCACACTGTCAGTCAATTGGCCATATGAGGCCACAGACTGTCTCCTATCGACTGGTGACAGTGATGACTTGATTATCAATCCTGTCTTTGAGAGGCACTTTTCCGATATCAACAACTGGTCACTCGGGCCAGAATTCGCCGAAACATACCCCCAATTGGTCGAAACCACTAAAATTAACCCCTCCCCTTAATTCAAATTTCCTTTTTGCCTCGTTCCGCGAAAGCATTTCTACTCCCATATTTACACATTCCATATGCCATTCAATCTGCTTTGAAGGCTTTCAAGACACGTACAGTTGGCTATACTACGCGAAGAGATAATATTTATTATTGATATCATATTCTGGAGTTTTTTTTTTTTTTTTTTTTTTTTTTCTTTCTTTTTTCTTTCTTTCTTTACTCTTTCCTTTCAAGATTCATGGATATTCTCGATGGATGCCCAACGAAAAAGATAAAAGCGGTTTCTTGTTATATAAATACAGTCTAATCACCCCGGCTTTTAGAATGCATTAGATGAGTTAGTGAAATCTCACTCTGATTATCAAGCGAGCCCTAACATTCGCTTGGTTTTGCCAAGACATCCCGTGGTTTCCCGCGGTCTTGGCAGTCCGGCAGCCGCGGATTTGCCAAGATAGCGGGAAATTACCTAAGCACTTCTATTCTTTCCGGCTCTTCTCGTTCCAGAACTCCATCCCTGCCTTCTGACGCAAAACACCGTACATGGAGCTACTATCCAGACACTCCCCTGCATACTCTCTAGCAGCCACCATGTTCTCAGCGGCAACCTTCAACCCGGGCAACTCAACCTTGTTTTCCTTCGCAATGGCAAAGGCGTGGTTTGCATCCTTGATCGCTAGGGAGACCCCGAATCCGGGGCGCGAGTCCAAGGATGGTGCATATGCGCCAGTTGTGAGACTAGACGATCCTTGTTAATTCCAAGGTAGAAACTATGGATTCAAGAGAGAAGAAAAAAGGGAGTTCTCACCGTTTAGAATATCCCCCTGCAACAGGGCCAAATGCTTCACCGATGAGTTCTTCCATGGGACCGGTTCCGAGACCGGTACGCTCCGCGAAGACCTGTGCTTCGCCTACGGCTTCCATAAGGTTAACCGTGACGATATTTCTTCATTTCATAGGACGGTCAGTCAGTATCGATCCAAAGAATTTCGCAATGTCATATAAGGAAGGACGAAGGGGGGGGGGGCAAACCCAGCGATCTTCAAAAGCGAGGACTTCGTCGCGTCCTCTCCGCAATCAATCACCTTTCGCCCCATAACATCCTGAATCAGTGGCTTCACCTGTTCAGAAGCCTTCTTAGGCCCCGCAATAGCGAATACAAGTTTCCCGTCTACGGCGATTGGATTTCCACCGAAGACAGGCGCAGCAAGGAAAGAAGCCTGCTTCTCTTGGAGCTTTGCAACGGTCAACCCGACCGTTTCCGGGTGGACAGTGGAGCAGTCAACGAAGATCTTATCTTGGAGAGGTTGCCCCGATCTAGTCACCGAGGAGATGAGACTTGACAGGACAGTATCGTTGGAGACCTGGCCGGGTTAGATCCAGATCTGCAAAAGATAAGCGGTGTTAGGTACGTTAGGTTGGCTACCATGGTGAAAATGATCCCGCATTGCGCGACGAGCTTCTCGAAGCTTGTTTCAGCGGTGGCTCCGAGCGCTTGAAGTGAGTCGCCACGCGACATGGTTCGATTCGAGTAAACGAGACTCAGGCCGTTTTTGGCCGCCAGGTGTCTCTGCAGGTTGGTGGCCATGGCGAGGCCCATCGACCCGAGGCCGTACTGGTTGGTTAATTAGCATGTCGTGCTCCGAAGAATGGATCAGTACAAGGGAGTCCGGAAGGGCTTACCCAACCGATACGAGTCATTTTTTTTAGTTGGTTGAAATGAATTGCTCTTCTATGAGGAAATGCAGAGGCGCTGGAGATAGAGATGTACATATACTACTCCGTACCTATTGTAAGTTGGCTCCCCTGGACACGGAGTTTCCCGGAGTTGCCGCTTTTGGCGCTTAGCTCTTATAACAGCACGGCGCCCGGCCTCTTCCGATATTTAACATCTTGCTTTCCTTTACATCCTCACATTCTCAAGTGTTAACTATCTAGTATTCTTTGAAAAAGGCCTTACCTCTAATATGAGTCGATTGGTTTAGTCGTGAGGTTGATATGCTGCGAGGCATAATTGTATCGGATTTGGAGCAATGCCGTCATATTTATCTCAGCCGAGGATATGATTTTAGTATGTTGACATCAAAGTCACTCGATTGCTTCCAGATCTTCTGGGTTTGCTAACTTGCTTCAAGCCGCCGAGTGCATGGCTCTCAATCGCCCAAGTCTTAAGACTATCCCAGCAGAAAAGTGCTGCAAGTCATGATGTTCCGAAACGAAGACTACCTTGGACTGCTCGCCTGCCACCAATAGGGGACTAAGTTTTCGAAATGATAACTATTAACTAGGTACTGCGCGCTGTCCGAGTATCATATCGACCAAAGCTTTGACGACATGGATATGCGTCAGGCTACCACGAAATCTCCTACTCAATGTTAGATCACGTACTTGCAACGCTGTCCTGCACTGGTACTTTCAGTCATGTCGTCAACTGGACTGACTCTTGGGAGGATCAAAGAGAACAGCAGCAGCGAATGTTGAATTTCCTCAGAAGCGAATAACTCCAAATATCTCTTAACTGAACGCTAGCTATCGCAACAAGCAAGTTGAGCCTGCGATCGACTCAAGCTACTACTACTACTGCCTTCAGCCGCCGTAAACCCCAACAACTCACCCGGACTCGCCCTCTAGGGGGCTGCCAAGTCTGATATAATCGTAGTTCGATTGGCTCCGCATAAGCGTAATACCTTAGCAATAGACACTAAACTATATCATGGAAAATGCATTGCCGTTCGTGCCAGCGTTCAGTGTCCTACTGGAACATATACAACTGTCTTAGTTTTAGGGCTAAAACTAAAACTCCAGTCACCGACATAATATAGTCAGTCAATCCAAGAGCTGCATCCTACTAGGCAAACGACTCTCTTCTTCCTAAAACCTCGTTGTTGTCGCAATAACGGATCGAGACGGGTCTTATCTCCGGCCTTATTTTCTTGGCCTGTCTGTCATCCTGCTCTCCCCCCCCATATCACCCTCTCTTTGTCTTCACCGAGCAACACACATGGACGACCTCTTGCATGCCCCATTAAGCCAAACGTCACACAATACCCTCGACTCCAGATGCAAAAGAGCCACGTCATAGGCCATATTCAAGTGTCCTTCCACCGATCAGGACTCGGCTCTTGGTCATCATTCCATTCATAGATCCTCCCCCCCCAAAAGTTCCTACCTAAGGAACAACCACTGCCCTCCCTCATGAATTCCCCTCGCAAAGGTTTTTTTTTTTTTTCCTCCCCAAATACGGAGTACAAGTTGGGAGATTCCGCCTGCTCACACTAACTTCGTTCTAGAGCCCTCGTGCGAACAACCCTGCATAGAGACCGGACGGACAGAGCTCCCCGCATTGAATCGGAGCCAACTGCAATCACAGCGGCGGTTGAGACTGCTACTCCTAGCCGTCACGCTGATTGCGCTTTTGAGACACGTCTACGTGATGATAGATCAGTATATGGGGTCAGCAGACCCTGCGATCTATTGGCGCGGAGGCTGAGGCTGAGGCTGAGGCTGGGGAAATCGGGTTCATTTTGGTTAGACGGACATGAACACGGCAGGGAGAACAGCAGAGCAGCAAGCAGCAAGCAGGTCTTTGTTCTGTGGACGGAGTACTGTGTACTGTGTACTGTGAATGGGGTCTTATTACTCGACAACAACAACAACAACTGTAACCCTGTGATTACAATGTTGTTGATTATTACACTTGGTCCCAAAAAGAAATGAAATGAAATGAAATGATAGAACACAGCCACACTTAGGTACAGTACCTAGTTAACTAGTAGTAGTAGTAGTTATATATGTGTATTACGGTGCGTCCGTCCGCCCTCTCCCTTGGCATCATCGTTCTCCAAAAGTCTCGTAAGCCCACAAGTCTTGATCAAGGGTGCAGACTCAAGAGAGGCTGTGCAATTCAGGAATTTTGATTCTTCAGACAACGGTGAAGCCAAACACCGCATTGATTCGGGCTGACAGCACTCTCTGGGCGAAGGAAGGCCGATGACGAGTCTGTCTTGGGCCTTCTGGAGGACGCTTCGATCAGCGGGGCACCAAGACGCCCTTTATTCAATGAGATTTATTTTGCTGCCTAGTGTTAATGGGCCATAGAGTTATTGCCATTGGACGGACTCGGTTGTGGTCCGGATGGAGTGTATAGCGCATCGGGGATAAGATCTCACGTAGAATGAATATATGTCTCCGAGTCGCAATGTATAGAGACATATATATCGAAGGCATTATTTATATTATGTAGTTCGGACTAGGAGCCATCTACTCATTGTTCAGTCATGCGGGTTCGGTCCACTCTCTCGCTTGTTGTTTGGTTGATATTATTAACTCTTGAGCGGGTTATAGGTAAGGACGCAAACCGAAGTCACCTATATATGAACGCTTTTATAGTAACATGAGCAGCACACTCAATTCGTTCCCAACCCGCAGATGGAGGTATTCCGTTAGAAACAATTCACATCCACACCCCCTCAGGGCAGGTCACAGTGTCATCAAAATTTGACCTAACCTTCAGCTTTCAAGGTCAAAATGAATCCCTAAAACTCAGCTTGGAACCGAACAATGATATTCTCTTGCAAAGCTCCCAGATCAAGTACCTCGACTCGAAGGGGGAAACCCGGGCTACGGAGATCATCGATAAAGAGTCGCACAAAGTCTTCAAGGGTAGTGTTTGCGTTCGGGTTCTGGGCCATGACTGGAAGAAGGCAGGTTGGGCGAGAATATACATGATTCAAGATGGAAAGAATCCGCTTTTCGAAGGTGCATTCAGCGTTTCCAGCCAGCAATACCATGTCAAGCCTGCATCTAACGTAATGGGGGGCCTGCATTCATCGACTTCAAGAACTCAGATGTGTGCATACCAAAACAGCCGCACGGACACATCTCATACTCAAGACATTCGATCACCCGAAGACCCAACATGTGCAATTGATCGGAATCTCTGGATTTCGGGCACTAGGAAAAGCTCGCAGGATACCATCGGCGCTTTTGACGCGCGAAACAGCAAAATTTCATTCGCACTTCGAAAACGACAGCTCTCTCTGGATACTGGATACCTCCTCGACAACATTGGCAATACTGCGGGCTGTCCTACTGTAAGAAGGGTGGCATTGGTCGGGATCGCAACGGATTGTTCCTATACCGCATCGTTCAGCTCCAATGAAGAAATTCGTCGAAATATAATCAACATGGTCAATACCGCATCCGAGGTATTCGAGAACACTTTCAATGTCTCCCTTGGTCTACACAATCTTACAGTCAGCGATGCAGAGTGCCCTAGTAGCACTTCAAACTTTGACCCTTGGAACGCCCCATGCTCATCGGGAGATTTGGAATGGCGTTTACAGCGTTTCTCTGCATGGAGAGGTACTTTGGGCGATACAACAAATGCGTATTGGACGCTCATGACCGGTTGCCCAACTGGAAGTCAAGTAGGCGTGTCTTTGGTGGGGGATTTATGTAATTCAAGGACGAGCGCAAATGTTGTCGCGCTCACCACAAATGAATGGCAGGTTTTCGCGTGAGTAACAATCCTCAGATTAGCAATGCCTTGATGCTTACTTATGAGGTGACCCTCTAGCCATGAGTCGGCTCATACGTTTGGGGCAGTTCATGACTGCGACTCAAACACATGCTCCTCTGGCAGCCAGTGCTGCCCTCTATCTTCGTCCACATGCGATGGGAACGCACGGTACCTAATGAATCCGTCTTCGGCCTCTTCACAAACTGAGTTTTCGCCATGCACTGTAGGCAACGTCTGCTCATTGATTGGGTCTGGGAGAGTAAGAACCAGTTGCCTTGTAAGCAATGATAACGTTCCAACAATCACAAATGGGGTGTGCGGGAATGGGATTGTCGAAGCTGGCGAAGAGTGCGATTGTGGGGCTGATTGCAGTGAGAACCCATGTTGTGACGGGACGACCTGCCGCTTCAGGGAAGGGGCTGTGTGCGATGATGCATCGGGTCCCTGTTGCTCAAGCTGTCAATTCATGTCCGCAGACACCGTTTGCCGCGCAAGTAATGGAAGCTGCGATATCCAAGAGACTTGCACCGGGGACGCTAGCACCTGTCCTACCGACAGATATGCACCTGATGGACATACTTGTGGGACAGATTCCGATCTTTTCTGTGCTAGTGGCCAATGCACGAGTCGAAATATTCAATGCGGAGAGTGGTTTAATATAAACAGCACCAGTGTCTCCTCTTGCGCCACCGATGCCTGCACTCTTAGCTGCTCTCGTTCCCGATATGGATGCATAAGGACTAATCAGCAGGTCCTAGATGGCACACCGTGCAATGGTGGGATTTGCCAGAGTGGGCAATGTCAGAGACATAGTGAAAACAATACTGGAAGGAGTGGATCGTCATGGATTGATCGCAATCGCTCCCTGGTCATCGGTCTCTGTGCTGGGATAGGAGGAGCCTTGGTCCTTGCTCTGCTTGCCTGGATAACCTGTGGCTGCTGCAGACGCTCTCACTCCAGAAAAAAAGGTCCCTTTAGCTCCTAGTGTACCAGTCACACATCCAACTTATTATCCGCAGCTACCCAGAGAGACCAGAGCTGGGACAATTATGCCAAGATATGCTTAGTCTTGTGCCTTCACGTACTTGGTTGAATTCCCATCGTATGATTGAATGAAATATAGAGTATATTCCTCTAAGTTAGTCTCGTCAAATCCTAGTATCCTCCTAATCAAGGCAGTTCAATTTCCAGAAGCAATAGTACCTTGCAGCTGCATTGAATTCATAGGGTTAGCGGTACACGTGTCCAGTCATCATGAATCGTGCAGAATGACGTGCGTGAGAAAAGATTGCATCCTTTCGTTTGGTAAAATTTGGTAATAAGGAGGATGTAGATATAGACGTAGTTGTGGATGGGAAGTTTTGGGGAGATGTTGATGGGGGCAAGGTGGAGTCGTTCCTGAGGCAGCAAGGCAGCAAGGCAGCCGTCATCGTCAGTCAGCAACGCAACCAAAACCACCGCCAACTCCTTCTCGCTTCCCCTCATATCGCCAGCTTCCCCCACGGCTGGACGTCATACCCATGCTCTCATTTGCTTTTCACTCAGGAATTGATTAAATACTCTTCTTTTGCTCCCACCTGCATCAACCATGGCGGACATGCCCATTGGTAAGCTTGCTTCCAGCGTCCCATGTATGCCTGGTCCCGATGTAGCGTCACTAACAACACCTCAGTGCTCGACGGAGGAACCGGTTTCCTTAAGGTCGGATATGCTGCGCAGGTACGTTTTTTACGTCTCAGTCTCTTTTTAGTATAGCTCCGAGCTGTATACTCACATTATGTCTCCCCATCAACAGAACTTCCCAGAGCACCAGTTCCCCTCGATAGTGGGGCGGCCCATCCTACGAACGGAGGAACAGGCTGGCGACATTGTCGTCAAGGATATTATGTGCGGAGATGAAGCTGCTGCGGCTAGATCAATGCTTCAAATAAGCTACCCTGTATGTTCCTTTTCCCTCCGTCCAGACACCACGCTTGTATGCGGTCGCAAAGTCTCGCTCGTCGACGTCCAACGGATACGTATGTTAATACAAAGCTCCGGGCTGATTCCCTTGCTGCAAATATAGATGGAGAATGGTATTGTGAAGAAATGGGACGACATGCAACACCTATGGAACTACACCTTCTACGAAAAGATGAAGATCGATCCTACCGGTCGCAAAATCCTCCTCACCGAACCCCCGATGAACCCCCTGAAGAACCGCGAGCAGATGGCTGAGGTCATGCTGGAACATTACAATTTCGGAGGCGTATACGTCGCAATTCAGGCTGTCCTCGCTCTATACGCTCAGGGTAAGCTCCTACATCTCTAAATACCTGTTGTTTGGCAGTAACTAACAGGCTCGGTTTTCCACTTTTCGCAGGTCTCAGCAGCGGAGTTGTCGTCGACTCCGGTGATGGTGTCACTCACATCATCCCTGTTTATGAATCGACCGTTCTAAACCACCACATCCGCCGACTCGATGTTGCAGGCCGTGATGTCACGCGCAACTTGATTGCTCTCCTCCTTCGCCGCGGCTATGCGCTAAACCGTACAGCCGATTTCGAAACCGTGCGCCAGATCAAGGAGAAGCTCTGCTATGTCTCCTGCGACTTGGAGCTAGACAAGAAGCTTTCCGAAGATACCACTGTGCTTGTGGAATCCTACACTCTCCCCGACGGCCGTGTCATCCGAGTCGGTAGCGAAAGATTCGAAGCCCCCGAATGTCTTTTCCAGCCACACCTAGTGGACGTAGATCAGCCCGGTGTGGCTGAGATGCTGTTCAACACCATTCAGGGTGCTGATGTTGATGTGCGCTCCAGCTTATACAAGGCCATCGTACTCAGTGGAGGAAGCAGCATGTACCCCGGTCTCCCCACGCGCTTGGAGAAGGAGCTAAAACAATTGTGGTTAACACGGGTGCTCCAAGGAAACCCAGAAAGACTGAACGTACGTACTCAATCCTCATGCTTTACAAAGTTGATACCTTCCTATGAACAGCTACTGATAAAGGCCATAGAAATTCAAGGTTCGCATCGAAGACCCGCCTCGACGACGACACATGGTCTTCCTGGGAGGTGCCGTGCTCGCAAACTTGGTACCACCCCCTTTCCCAAGCCATTTAAATTGTGCACGCCTACTAACAGCTCCCAATAGATCGCAGACAAGGAAGATATGTGGGTTACCAAGCAGGAATGGGAAGAACAAGGCGTTCGTGCCCTGGCCAAGCTCGGCCCCAGATAAATCACACCATCTACCCTGATCCTTTACCCGACCTACTTAACTCTTCAGCTAGCGTGTCTTGTGTGCTTGTTGCCGTCTGTTTGTCTTTGAATGAAAACTCCCTCAAACCCCTTTTGTGGATGTCCAAACCTCTTTCTTGTCGATATACATATAAACATTCTCTGATTACTCCTGATATCATATCATATAGGGCCAAGGTCGTCAACAACGTACCTTGCCTGCATCTTTTGCCTCTCTTTCTGTGTTGTGTAGCTGCTTAAGTACTACAGTATAGAGAACTGGAGCTAACCTAACGCCAATGATATATATTGGAAAACATTGTATAATGTAAACTCTATCTCACAAAGGAAGCCAGCCACCCCAACCATGAGTAGTGTATAAGTATACGCAGATGCCGAAAGAGAAATGAGATATAGATAGATAGATAGATAGATATAGAGTAGGAGGATTTGCCAAGCAGCCCGTGCGTGACCAACCCAAGAGAGAATAGTTATATATGCCACCCTTGTCAATCAAGACAAGATTTCCAAACCTCCCCAAGAATATAGTTAGGCATAAATCCTGCGAGGGAAAGAGAAATAAGATACCGGCCAGCGCAGACTTAAAAAAACGCGCGTATATAAATGCGAAATCGGACACCAAGGCCCGGTCTTTATCTAGTAAGTGTAAGTCTATTCGTCACTTTCGGACTCGACATCGTCTTCGTCGATGTTCTTCTTTCGTTCTTCGTTCATTTCCCGGTATGTGCTCCAGCTCAGGAGGAAGAATGCCAGGATGATCAGGATGCCACCGATAATGGATGCGGCTGATAGCGGCTGACCTGTTCGGAACCAGTCGATGAATGCAACAAGGAAAATAGTAAGCAGCGCAGCCACGGAGGATAGGACAGGCGAAGTCAGGGAGATAAGGATCAGGAAGGATCCGCAGAATACTGTTGCGCGGGCCAGAAAAGGGCAACGGTCAGCATTTGGTAGCATTGGCATGTATTACTACTGGGAGGATCAAGACCTGACTCTTGCTTTACAGTGTCGTGGGCATTATTTTGGGAAGATTGGGCAAACTCACCAGCACTCGCGAGGACCGACACGGCTAGCAACCAGGCAGCTTCTCCTGTAGGCCAGCGAAATGTCTCCCAACCGAGATAATGAAGAACGGGCAGTGGAATCCACAAAACAAGCAGAGTGAAAGTCCCAATCAGGCTGCCAAATGTGTTTGCAAAGATCATACTACGACCAGCACTGGTCCCCTCTGGAGGACAGGCAAACCTCTTATACAATACCTCATACAAGCCGTATAATATACTGCCGACGCCGATGATGATATTCCCCAGCAGCCTGTTCTGCGCTTCGTGCTTTGCTTTTCCCTCCGCACCGTCCGTAGCTTTGCCGTCATCTCGATCTCCATATGCGACGACCAAAACTCCTACAATGGCCACAGCCACAGAAAACACCTTATCAAACCGCAATTTATCTTTGAGAAGAGGAATGGAAAATGCGTAGGCAAAAAATGCGGAGCAGTTGTAAATGGCTGTCAAATCACTAGGAGTTGTCATGTTGACGGCGACATACCAAGACCCAGCAGCCACAGTGAGTGCAGTTGTCACGAATGCGGTTGTCTTGAGTAGGTAGGGTATCGGCGAACGGTGGGAATCGCGGGATGTTATATGTAGATCTCGGGATTCTACCATCTGACCAGTAGTGTGAAGCAGATAAACATGACGACGCCAGAAAGTCTCCCAGGAGAGTTTCCGTTTCTGTATCCGAAGGAGAAGGAGCTGAATCGGCCAGAGAAGGAACCAGGAACCGTGAGTAAGATACCTATTCATTCATAAAAATTAGCGGATCGGTTTATAATCAAATCAAAAAAGCGCCTTCCAAACTTACAGCATGCAATATGGTTTGTCCCAACCCAAATCATGCTGAATGTATACAGCGGTCTCGGTCTGAACCACGAAACTTGCTAAACTCAACAGCAAAAACCCTGATGCTAGGACATATTTTCGTCGAGTTGCTTGCTTCGCAAGATCCTCCGGACTTCGACTCCTCATTGTCGGGCGCCGGGAATGGTGCAGCATAGGCCGGCCTTCTACATCGCCATGATCCAGGCTGGCATTTGACATCCGTCCTGGGTTCTCATCTTTAAGCAAGGGTTGGTGAGCCCGACCATCCAATGGTCGGTGCATTGGTGAGCGATTCAGAGGCATCTCGTCATCTGAATGGTGGGGATCGACAGCCAGCTTCGAGTCCCTTGCCTCCTGATTACCCAACAGTTGTTCACTATCCGAAGCCACTTTGTTCTATCTTCTTGGTAATGTCTAGAAAAGTGGCGGTAGGGATATAATGAATGGATGGCGTAAAAGTTTAGGCTGGCTCCTGAGCCTTTCCGAACGGAAGCGGAAATAGGTCGAAGGCCAGGTGAATAAGGGAAAGTTCTCGATTCAACAGAGATTGCTTATCCATGCAATAGAAACAATCACCCTGGTTTTAGATTTCCTTGGACAGCAGCGGACGATTTGGTGGTGTGAAGGAGTGGCGCAGCAGTTGGATTGCGTCTTGGAATACGGAGTAGTGAAACATATACACTGAGTGTGCCAAGTACCGGATATGCAGCGGTCAGGATCGGAAAAGGAAGATGATAGAAAGATCCCTAAAATGAGCTAACCTGGGAGGATAGTGTTAAGAGAAAGTGATCAAGAGTAATAAAGGGGAGAAGAAAAGATATGCTGGTCAGGTTAGTTCGTCAATAAGTAACTATGTACGGAGTATGCATGCAGTTGAATCCAACGTTCTGCTGATAAGCTGCCGCTACAGGAATATCATAAATCCGACATGTCGTAGTATCATGTGACCAATTCCGTATTTGGACTAGATCCCTTGGCCAGATGAGGCTCATATGGAGTAGAAAGATGTTGATGATGTTAAGAGAACAGGTGGGAAGCACAGTGAAAAGTGTACTGATTCCTGAAGTGGCTGTAAGCTAATTCAAGTTTATTTTTAACTTGAAGCACACAGGTGTGCTGAAGGGTTTAGGCATTGCAAACTTCAACTAGCAGACCTTGCCCAATATAACTCTTTTGAATGTGCTAAGAATAGGTGACTTTGTTTGGTATATAAAAATCCTGGCTGGAACCCCCCTAAGAATGCCATCAACAAATCTCTAAGTGCCAGGGATCCTTTGTGTTATATTCATCTATGGAAGATGATGAGTGCAATGTTCTGGATATATTTCTAGCCATGTTACACATATGTCCTCCGTGTAACTATTACATTGGGCTGCCTGCTGACGCACCCAAGACGCGGCGTTTCTTACACGAATACCAAGAATCTCGCGGGATCATACGTGTATGACTTTCCCAATGTCAAACCCATCTTTCGACCCCTTCGACGAATCAGTCCACGGAAGCACATACCCCCGTTGATTTGCAACGAGTCGTATTCCCTTATTTCTCAGCTCCGTGGTGTAGTGTGTGTGTCCAAAAACCCAAACTTTGACGCCACTTGACTTTGAGATCTGCGAGAGGATATCAGTTGCAAAGGCGGAGCTCCAAGGGTTGTTCGCGTGCTGCGGGCTGGATGTGCCCTGGAGGGACGGGGCATGGTGCGTCATGACGAGTACAGATTGCTTTTTGTTCTGTGCCTTGTTCTTGCTTCGTATTAGCTCTATCTCGCTCAGCAGCCAGGCAAGGTCCGCCTCATGACCTCCATTATGATCATTAACAGTCCAATCTCGAATTTTTTTGAAGTCTTGTATCCTCGACGAGACAACGCCCCTGGTCTCATCGGGAATTCTAGACCAGAGTGTACAGCCAAGGATAGTAAAATGGGACTCTGGAATATCGTATCGTCCCCGGTGGAGGAGGATGAGGCGCCCGTTCAAAGAAGGTTCCTGCTCGAGTTGCCTAGCCCTTTGTAGTCCTGCTGCAAAGGTGTCATTATAGAACTCATGGTTTCCGAGTACCAGAAAGACAAGTTCGAATCGGTCTGTTTGCTTTTGTAAGAAACAGCGATAGTTGTCGTAGTCCACTAATCGCCCAATATCACCGGCGAGGATGAGATGTTTGGCGCATACGGGGATCTCAAAAGATAGGTATTGTTGATTGACCTCAAGATGGAGATCGGAGAGAACTTGGAAAGAGGTGGAAAATCTATCGAAAATCGAGAATATTTTCTCAAACATGGTGTCTATCGGTATCCATCCCCGAATGCTCAAAGAATTACTGGGAAAGGGGTCTGGGCCAAGACTTCACTAATCGCGTCTACAGCAGACCGGACAGTTTATTTAAAAGCAACAAGTTGACGCTGCGTTGGTCTCAAAATATGGCATTCTGCAAGAAACAAGAGAAGAAAAATGGATCTTGTCTACTGTATTAAGCAAATCCTGTTCGCCCTCAATGAAAGAGAAGTACCAGTTTGTGTTCCGGAGACTTCGCTATCTGAGGCTATACATATCCATAGTCTGTTCGACTAGCGAGTTTAAACGTGCGGAAATATCAGATTTGTATCCTTCAATCTAGAATATCCTACACTACAAATCTCCAGTTACAGTCTCGCTGAACCATTGGTGTTGGAGCGCCTCCCTCGCAGTTATCCTCTTCGTTGGGTCTAAATGGGTCATCTTGCCCACAAGATCCCTTAACTCTGGCTCCACATAGCTCCAATGCTGAAAAGGCTGCCTGGGGTTTCCGTGACCGAAGCTGTTGGCAAGATCCAGCAAGCGCTCGTAGAATGGATTTTCTTCCCCTATATGCCCTAGGAGTCCATTCAGACCGTCTTCATCCGCAAAATAAGATATATGCCGACACAGTATATGGCGCCACGAGTTTGCTGAGTTCAGTTCGTCATCACGGACGCGGAAGACCATTTCATTAACCATCACATAAATCATCTCAGTGAACATCAGCAACCAAACAGCACGTCAGGAGAAGAAAGCCATACCATAATCCCAAACGAAAACACATCTGATGCCTGGTTTTGCCGAGATCGACACCAACTTTCAGTGCTCCTCCATATCGCATTGCCACAAAGCGGGCCTGTTAGCCATTTCCCGGGTGGCACGATGACGGTATCCTCAAGGTCGGAAATTTGCACATTTTTAATAATCATTCCAACTCCAGGACTTTCCTCGTAATCCACAAGGATATTATTAGGCTTGATATCTATTGACAGTCAGTACCGTAGTGAGTATGTTCCTTCGGAACATTCACACTTCCCGTTGTGCAAGACGTTCATATGATGCATATCAGCAATGCCACGCAAGGCGCATCGAAGAATGTATCTCCTCGTCGCTTTAGATAATTTTCTCTGGCTCAAATGAAGCAAATCTCTCGACAAAAATGGGTAGATGAAGACTTCAAGTTCTTGAATCGTATCGACAACCGCTCGCACATTTGGACAAGTAGACAGTGCTTTCTGCAGTTTGAGTTGATACTCAAATTCTCCTTGGATCATGTTCTTCATAATGTAATTCTTTCCTTCGGAGCTGTTATACATGTTGTTAGCAAGAAAATGCATATATATACTAACTATGAAATTAACTTACCTCGCTCGGTAAACACATAAAAGAGGCTTTCTCTGGTCAGCAAGGACTTCTTCAACCTTATAGGTCTGCCCAGAGTCACTCTTAAGCATCGTGCCCGGGCTGAGAGGCTCTTTGCTGGCCTGCGATATAGATGGCATCACATAATGTTGCGAAATTCCCCGTCTAAAATGGGAAATTCGGGATTGTGATAGCCGAGCGAAGAACATGTTTAGCACTAAAGAACAAATGGGAAGTTAGTCGTCAGTTTGGTAGTGAGTTGAAATAGACTGAAGCTCGCTGATGTCGAGCACGCTGGCAAAAACATCCACTTCAGGAGGTGACTAAATAAGGCTTGGCGGGTGCAGAATATTGGTGCGAAGCATGTAAGAATGTCGACGCAGCGTCTCACTGCTGAGAGTTACAGGGGGAAATGCGGCTGTTTATGGCCTTAGTAGTGGTCATTTTCGGCGTCAATTTCACAGGTCCTCATATTCTAGTTGTAATACTAGGCTCGTTACCTAGGTACTTTATATACTTGATTAAGTTGCCTAACGCATGAAAACGTGGGCACCCTCCGAGCCAAACATCCCATGTCTAAGCCTTCGTCTTGGGCTTGAACAGCGCTTCTTGAGTGTCGTATGTATAATTGAGGTCCAAATGCCAGTAATTGGGAGCGGTTGGTTTAGCCACCAGCCATGCTTTATCCAGTGCCTCAACCACTGCGGCTGGCAAAGGACCTTTCAAGATATCTTTAATATTACTTTCCAACTGGGAGAAGCTGCTCACGCCCACAATGATGCCGTCCCGGCCATTGTCTTTCATGTTTAGAGCAGAATGATGGTGGATCCAACGGAGTGCAGTTTCAGGTAGTGTTAGTCCATGCTCTTGAACAACTGGCTCCAGGATTGCCAAGGCATCAAACGTGCCATCCCTGAAATATCGTTCACGGTACCTGGAGCCGGCAGTACTTTGGTCACTGTATCTGCCCTCAGACGGGATGATGTCCTTCGTCTTGTATTTACCAGATAAGATACCGCCAGCAAGTGGGTTGTACACCACAATGTCTAAACCATAACGCTTGCACGCAGGAATCAGTTCCGTTTCAATCGAACGTGCTACAGAAAAGCAATTAGTACGTTGGCGCCAGTTCATAAGTATGCTAGCCATGGGTAAGGTATAAAGATGATAGGCTCACTGATTGCGTTGTACATGGCCTGGAATATGGTTGGTCGCACCCAACCTCTCTCATTGCAGAGAGTAACGATCTCCGCAACCTCGAATGCGGTGTAATTGCTCAGACCCAATTGTACAAACTTTCCCTCCTTGTGCAGTTCATTGACGGCTTCCAGAGTCTCATCAAACGGAACCGACCGGTCAGGGGCATGCAAGTAGAAAATATCGACCTGGTTTGTCCCCAGCTCTTTCAAGGAAAGCTCGAGGTTCTGCCGGAGCACTTCAGGCTTGTGGTCACCGGGAGCCTGGGGATACCATTTGGTCGCCAAGGTCAAGCCCCTTTCCTTCCATCTCGCTTGCGCTGTGAACGCCTCCTGCCCCCCTTCTTGGTAAATCCGCGCCGTGTCGACCTCATTGAAGCCCTGCTGTTGGAGATAATCCAAACACTTGTTAAATTCGTCGAGGGACGTAATGCGAGCCCCTTTTGTTTCGTCACGCCCAAAGGTCATCAAACCAAGGATTACCCTTGGTGTTGCGTTCTGTACGACAAGGGGCATTTTGACGGAGAGGAGGTCAATGAAATGAATGATTGGTGAAGAATGCAGATGACGAGATACCTATGCGGAGTACTCAACAAAAGTCAGTTAGGCAAAGTTCATTGCAGTCATGCAAATATCTATAATTGCAAATGACTCACCTCTTGAATGCGCTAAAACTGACACTGAAACTGAAGGACACTATCTAGTATCTACTAAATAGTGGAGGAGAAAAAGCGAGAGTTGTCTTCTCGCTCGATTATCAATCGACCCCTCCTCTCCCCGCCCCCCCACACTTCGTCATTTCCAGAAACACAGCGCAAACTCTCAAGCGCTACCTAATCTCCAGAGCAATACAAGGTGCAAGTGTTTACACAGTGGCTTTGTAATTGCTAGAAGATCATCTTCTGATAAAGTATGACATTCTATATGTTTGGGGCATATTCACCCACCCGTCCCTCTGTAAAGACGCGAAGCCTAATAGGTGGTAAATAGGCCGACCCATAGCGAATCAGACTATCGGCAGCCTCGAAGGAGTCATCGTTAAATCGATCCTTCGTAGTCATCTCGAGACCTCGTGTACGCAATGGCTAGAGTCAATAATGCACGATTTTCAATCTTGGTTATCAATCCGAATACCTCAACACACATGACGGATGCGTTGGTCCCTATAATAAACAACCTCGGTTTCACAGACGTTCATTTCGATTACTTCACAGCTCCCCAGTCGGAGTCCGTTACGCTTCCAGATGGACGTGTCATCCACGGTATACCCAGCATAGATTCGGGAGAGGACTCAGTCAAATCAGCCCTCCACTGCAGGCCATTCGTAGAACCATTAGTCCCCAAATATGATGGATTCCTCGTTGCATGCTACTCGGCACACCCTCTCGTTGGCATGCTTCGAGATGCTATTGAGAAGTTTGAAGATACAGCTTCGTCGGAGCCTTTCCTCGCGCATGTCAAACGAAAGTACGTGACTGGGATCTTCGAGGGAAGTGTCGTTGCCTCTCTGTCAGTCATCAGCTCCTTCCAACTTGCCATAGATGGCGGATTTCATAAATCACAAGCAAAGGACACTTTCGGTATCGTTTCTACTGGCAGCATTTGGAAGCCCGAGCTCAGCAAAGCCGTCGCAGACATGCTTGTTAACTCAGGCGAACACAAAGATTCCACAAGCCGATTTGCTGGTGTGGAAACAACTGGGCTGACGGCGGTCGAACTGCATACAACTTCCCCAGAGGAAGTGAGAAAAAGAATTAGCGAAGCCACTGAAAGACTTATCAAGGAGACTGCACTCCCTGTCAGTGCGATCTGCATGGGATGCGCTGGTATGGCCGGTATGGAGGAGGCAGTTCGAGAAGGTTGCATCAAGGCATATGGCTTGAAGCAAGGGAATCGTGTCAGGATAGTGGATGGTGTCGTGTCGGGTGCTGGAATGCTTGTAACAGCCTGCAAGGCTGGATTCTGAAGGCTGCGGAGTACCTAGGGACCGTTGCCATCATCGTCGCCATCATCGTCGCCATCCTCGGTCACATTCTCATGGAATCTCCGTTTGCCGGCTGGTGGCTTATTGGAGCTCTGCTTTCGATCTGCAGGACTGAATACGCGTGAGCACGAGTGTAAAATCTTGCTATGCTATGATCCAGTCTTCGGGGGCGTGGTTCTTGTTGAGACGCCGAGCATGAGGCTTGGGAATTGAGTCGTTACCTGATCTGCAGGTTATAAATACCCTCGTCTGTCGCAAGCTAAAAGCGACGCAGACAGCAAGTCACTGCAAGAGCGTTGGTCGAGAAATCTGAAGTTTGTAACCCGATCAGCGAAGTGTTTGACAACCTAGAGGGCGAGGGATTAGGCTGAAAGGAGGACTTGAGAAGAATAATCTTGTATCTACCCCAGTGAAGATGTGTCAAGAATAAAATCGTCAAATTCGCATCCAACCCAGTTTCGTGTGGTCTCGCATCCTATGGGAAGGTGGTCGAGTATTGCGTTGAATATCCATGACGAGATGAAAATAGTATGTGATAAGCGGGAAGTGATGTTTGAGAGGGCCTGGGGAAAGCAAGAACCGCAGTCTCATTTCTTATTTTCTTATTTGGTGCAGGGATTGCCATGATGTTGCCTTTGTTTTCTGAATTATTGTACAAAGTAAGTTGCGCAAGCCTGAGGCACCCCACACCGACTTAATCGAATTCAAGTTTCCCCGCGGGAGCGCGTTAACGCGTGAGCTATCATCTTGACCACTCCAGGTCAAACAAAGATGCCTAGGTATGCCACAACCATCCTGGATTTTCGCGGTTTATTCCAGCAATTCTGCAATAATTTTGCCGGTACTAACTGTGTCTCTAGAGAAATCATCACAATCCAGGCCGGCCAGTGCGGCAACAACGGTACGAAACCCGCACCGCATTTCTCCATGAGCCCAACGCCGCCGCCCTCTTCCTCAAAACAGCCTGTTCGACTATGATGCAACCTATTACTGATATATTCTCTTCGCAGTCGGAAGCCAGTTCTGGCAACAGCTGTGCCTTGAGCACGGGATAAGTCAAGATGGGAACCTGGAGGAGTTCGCGACAGAAGGCGGCGATCGCAAGGATGTGTTTTTCTATCAGGTGTTTTTTTTTTGCTGGCCTGGGCTGGATACTTTCCCCGCTAATACATTTGATTATAGAGTGACGATACACGATATATTCCCCGCGCGATTTTATTAGACTTGGAACCAAGGGTACGAGCCGAGTATTTGGATGCAGGACCGGGAACAGCGCGCTAAAATATCTTTACCAGGTCCTCAATGGCATCCAATCTGGTCCCTACAAAAATATTTACAATCCCGAGAACTTCTTTATCGGTCAGCAGGGTATTGGTGCTGGAAACAACTGGGGCGCTGGTTATGCGGCTGGCGAGGGCGTGCAGGAGGAGATTTTTGATATGATTGATCGAGAAGCGGATGGTAGTGATTCATTAGAGGTAAGTTTGGGGAAGATAGTGAAAGGAACAAAATTCAATACTGATGCTTCTCCTATGACAGGGGTTCATGTTCCTACATTCCATCGCAGGAGGAACGGGTTCGGGCCTTGGAAGTTTTATTCTGGAGCGCATGAACGACCGATTTCCCAAGAAACTGATCCAGACATATTCCGTCTTCCCTGATACACAGTCTCCAGATGTTGTGGTTAATCCATACAACAGTTTACTGGCCATGCGACGACTGACCCAGAACGCCGACTCCGTTGTAAGCTCTCATACCATGTTCGGGAATTCTGGCGGGAGGTAACTAAACCGGCATTTAGGTGGTTTTGGACAACGGCGCCCTTTCAAGAATTGTGGCAGAGAGACTTCATGTCCAGGAGCCTTCATTCCAACAGACGAATCAGCTCGTACGGATCAGACCTTGATATGCGCGCGGGCGATTTTGCTAATAACACTAGGTATCGACGGTCATGTCCGCGTCCACTACCACCCTTCGATACCCTGGATACATGCACAATGATCTCGTTGGAATCATCGCTTCTCTTATCCCTACACCGCGCAGCCATTTCCTAATCACCTCGTATACTCCCTTCACCGGCGACAATATTGAACAAGCCAAAACGGTCCGCAAGACGACGGTGCTGGATGTGATGCGCCGTCTCCTACAGCCGAAGAACCGGATGGTCTCGATCAACCCCAGCAAATCCAGTTGCTACATTAGTATTCTCAATATCATCCAGGGTGAAGCGGATCCCACCGACGTGCACAAGTCACTGCTCCGTATCCGCGAACGGCGCCTTGCATCATTTATTCCGTGGGGACCTGCAAGCATTCAGGTGGCTTTGACCAAGAAGTCTCCGTACATGCAAAACACCCACCGAGTCAGCGGGCTAATGCTGGCCAACCACACCTCCGTGGCCACGTTATTCAAGCGAATTGTGCAACAATACGACCGCCTACGAAAACGAAACGCGTTCCTGGAACAGTACAAGAAGGAAGCGCCATTCTCGGACGGGCTGGGAGAGTTTGACGAAGCCAGGGCTGTGGTCATGGACCTTGTGGGGGAGTATGAGGCAGCCGAGCGAGAAGACTACCTAGATCCAGAAGCAGGCAAAGAAAAGGAGCTGGGAGTGTAAGAACACCGCACTGGCCGCCACGTTGACTTGATTTTCATAGCTATCTATTTTTTTTTTTTTACGACCTCTCAGAATGATCTGGTGTATTTTGCAAGGAGAAGGCGTTTTTTTTCCCTTTTACTTTGTTTGGCTTGCTTTTCTGAATCCTTAATGCAGCGCATCCTTTAAGAAATCAACATTACCAGAAAGAAGTTACAGTTTAGACAATACTCTTAACTGCTTTTTCCACTGTAAGTAGACAAGAATGAAGAAATAACAGGATCTATTTTATTTTTCGCTATTATCAACAATTCTATCTACCTAATTCCTATCTGGTCCAAGTCATATGTACTCAGCTAGTGAGGGGACGGCTCTTCAGCATTCATGCCCAAGATGAGGAGATGAGGAGAATCAAGAAGGTTAAGTTAGATTCGATTCTACCTAGGTCTAAAATAAAACAAAAAATGAGGTTTAGGAGAGACAGCTGTCGGTTTTGAAGAAGATTACAAGGTCTGTGGAAAGGGGGTCTCGGGATAGGAAGATTGAGTGGTTTCTTTCCTTGCCTCCTGAAGGTAACTTTAATACCAGAATTGATTTTGCCTCCACCGGATGATTTATGAATAATCCACCATCCAACTCATCGCATCCCCCTAGTAAGGCTAAAGATCAGATCTGCACCTGTTCTTCCTTAAACTTCTTTAATTGCCTTCTTTCTTCCCTTTGACTCAGCAGGTCATCTCCATCCAGGCTTTCTGCTCAATTTTCTGCCGTATAAATTGACTTTGCGTTGCTTTCGCCGCCACTTCATCCTTTGTCTCTCTCTCTCTTTCTCTCTTTCTCTCCGTCCCTTCCGATCTTCGGTTTGCTTCCCGATTCCAGCTAATTCCCTTTTGATATCCTTTCCGAATATATATATCTCTCTCTCTTATCTTCCCTCCTTATCTACTTCGCCTCCCCAACGCACTGGTGACTCCTCCTCTGTCTTCTACTCCACGTCACCCTCTTACCCTCACAACCGTCTCGCGCTTCTACATCTCTACCCGTCCTCTCTGGATTCCTACCAGACCGTCCTTGTGAGCTTCTCCAAGTGGCCATCAACCGAAACCACTCAACTCCGGCTTCCTCTCCTACCCACCACCACTACCACCCAACATGGCTCCCCGCAAACCTCGGTGCAACTTCAAGGAATGCAAGGAAGCCGCCCAACGCATCGTCGGGGACTGCAGCTTTTGCAGTGGCCACTACTGCTCCAAGCATCGCATGCTCGAGGCTCACTCCTGCACCGGCCTAGAGGACTGCAAGAAGGAATCACACGCCCGGAATGCCGATAAGCTGAACAGCGAGCGCACTCAGGTCATCAAGGGTGTATAAACGGACCGGGGGGGACCTACGTTTTGGCCCTTTTCTCTCTCCTCCGTTGGAATACAGTAATTAGTGGTGTTTGGCTGGTCGGTGGTTGACGCATTTCCCTCTTCTCCTTTTTCTATTCCATTATCGTCGTTGGTTGAGCAATCGCCGCATAGGGCTGTCTGCGTTTCACATGTTCACTATATGGGTTGGGGGTTCCGTTGTTCGTCTATTCTCTACTTTCCGCATTATACGCGCGGCGTTGATTTCTTGGAGTTATTCGACCTTTTTTTTTTTTTTTTTTTTTTTTTCCTTACCAATTCTGAGATAGTTTGGGATAGAATCATGGTCCCATTCTGGACCATGACCGTTTCCATTGGCGTGTGTCACATAGCCAAGCGGTTATAGGTATATAACACTGCATATTTGTTGACCTATCAATTTGCACCTCCATCCTCCAAGATCGTTGTAGAAGCGTGGCGGCAGTTAAGTAGTGCAGACGAAACCTGCCCTGTAGTCAACCCCCTTGCGCGGACCACTGAGCGTGCAGAACGTAGCAAGCGCCCTCCGATACGTTTCCAACGCGCCTGGCCTGGTCCACGGAACAGAGCACGCAGTACATTCATTCTCCCAGCTAGCTGTCCCTGTCTGAGCCAAAGAGACACTAATAAAGTCGACTGAAAACAAGTAAACGGGATCGATCGCCATGGATTTTAGCCAGGGCCAATTTTCGGCCTGTAGCAGCAGGTCAGTGACACGGTGCCTTTCAAACAACTGATCAAAATGAAATAATAAAGGAAACCATACATATCATGGTGTTCACTTAATCTGCTCAGATACTTGTTCAGCTCTTCTACCCGTTCTTTGTGGGTTTTGGCCCCGTCACGTTTCAGGCGTTCTTGCAGCTGTAGGAGCATTATTAGCCATGCATATATATATGTGTTTCAATACACAAACTCTGATGTTTTTAATGAACCACCAACGAAAGAACCAAAAAGCAAGAACAAGAGAGAGAAAAAAAAAAAAAGAGAAAACATACCCTTTTCCTCCGCATCTCCTCATGTCGTCGCTCGGCCTCCGTCTTGCCCGATAACCCAGCACCTTCACCCCGATCCTCACGCTCAACCCCATCCCCAACCTCAGTACCAGGCACCCCTTCTTCCCTCTCGTCCGGTACAGCATCCGACTCCCTCTCCACAGGCGTGCCGGTATCGCTACCAGCACCGCTGATGGCCTTCTTGCTCTTCTTCTTCTTCTTCTTTACCCGGCCATCGCTGACTTTGGATCCCTTGAGTTTGAGCTTGCCGCCTCCCCCAGTGGAATAGGCATCCATGTTGGAATCCAGGAATCGGGATACGCAAGGTATCCTCCGATCCGTTCTAGTTATGTTATGTTTTAATGGATATATCGCGAGACAGAGAATGAAGACATGCCGTGACGTGACGGAATGGGAGTGGTGTGGTGCTGCTTTAGGGTCACGTGGTATGCTTAATTATAGGCTTACCGGATTGGGAAGTATATATGTATATTATAACTATGCAGCAGTAGTGCACCACAGCACAGGTATGAAGTATTTTATTATATGTATATTCTTGATAGTGGGAGGGTTTTGTTGGATTATTGCCCAGCAATTCTAGGCTGGAGCTCTTGGATATCTGGTAGTTGCTTTGTATACTTGAGGAACTCTTTCGGTAAGTATCATCATATCTATGGTTATGCATTTCTCAGTCAAGATGGATGGACGGTCATATCTCCAGTATCAAACAAAAGATCATGAAAGTCCCCGGAACAAAACAAAGGATTGGTTTCCAAGGCTCTTTCATAATCATACAAATACAGGGACATGGCCCGAGAAAGACAAAGAAGAATAAAGGATATTCTCCCCTTTTGCATCCTTCAGTCTGAATCGCCTTGTATACTACATACCTAAGTAACAACGGCACCCTCCCTTAAACTTCGCCCTCATGTCTCAGAGGAAAGATATATAAACTGGCATAGATCCCAAGTCTGTCTCTTCAATCCATCCACCCACTCAACTAACTACAGCTCAATCCACTAACCACTCCAAACCCTACCTACCACCAACAACACCACCACCACCACCACCAAACATGGCTTCCAACACCAACATCAACATCAACATCCGCTACCGCCCCGGTACAGTGGAATGCCCCTCCTGCACCTTCTGCACCACCAGCGGCGCCATCGAATGCCCCCAAACCAACCACCCCTACAACGTGCAAGCCCACACGGGAATGCAATGCTACATGTGCTCCCGCTGCTCGCACAACCGCTACAAAGCGCCCGCGAAGCGCCTCTTCTCCAGAACCTTCACCTGGTACGTGCACATCCCCCTTGACGAGGAGATGACCGGCTCTGAGATCCTAAAGTACAGACTTGCGCTGGCCGAGCTGCAGAACGCCCGGGCCACCATCTTCGTGAAGAAGGAGAACGTGCCTGACGGCGGCATGGTGATGCCCGTGGCCATGGCCAAGGATGTGCCTGCGAATGTCGTCTTTGCCGAGGCGAGGGAGATGGTTCGTTGCAATTTGAGAAATCTGCAGCAGCTGTATGATATGGAGCAGTTCCTGGGGGTTTGATATCCCGTCTACTATATCTGGGTGGGTATATCGCCTATCTATCTACTAGTCGTAGGTAGGTATTCATTCGTTGCTGTTGTTGTCTCGTGTCTGGTAAGTGATGGTATACTGAACCTAACATGACATGACATGACATGTGTTATCTGCCAGGTTCGGACTTGAAGTATGGACTAATTTTGTTGTGCTTGAGTTTTGTTATTTACATACCTGTGCTTTTACGACAATTTGTTTATCTAAAAAAAGAGAGAAAAAAATAGATAATCATTTGAATTCTAAACTAGCTATGCATTCCAAACTAGTCATATCAATTTGTTCAGTAAACACAGTAACACTCTCAATAGCTTTGGTAGAGTCATAAGGAAAGAGAGAAAAAAAATATGCAATCCTCAGTATCTCAGCTGGACCCTATTTGGCCTTCAGGGGGAGTGATCCAGGATGGATCACCTTACAAAAGCACCGTTATGTTATGCATTTAGGGACCGCGGTGCTGACAACAGGATTCGTATACACAGTGATATAAGGACCAGATCTACCGGAGTAGGCAAACGCAAGCCACAAGTAGCAGTCTGTTCTGCCTTGAAACCCACAATCGCCATGTATAGAGCTAGGCTAATTAGAAACACGCTACTTTTACCATTGCGATAGAATCCAGAGGAAAAAGGGGGGGGGGGAAGACTTACTATGCCTCTTTCTCCAGCAATCTATGCGTCTGGATATGCTCCGTCCACCCAAGGTCTTCAAAAAGATCCACGACCGCGTTCGAAACATGCTCGTCATAGTCGTCAGCAACAAGCAGGTATATTTTCGGGACGACGCTCGCATTCTTGAGCGACATCTCCCAGTTCACTTGGATTTGCATGGCCTCCCTATGCCCCCCACTGGGCAACTGCTGCGGGTAGATCGCATTCCACACCCTCTTGACAATCCCGAACCCTGCCTCCAGGTCCGCGCCCCGGAGACGGCCCCCAAGCGTCCAGAAATCATACACCTCCCGGAGCGAGGCCACGCTCGCCATGACATACACCTTGACGCGAGACTGCGCCGGGGCCTTGCAATCAAACGCCACATATGACTTTTCCAGCATGAATCGGTCCCGGTTCGCCGATACGTATTCCTCCACCTGGGAGAAGTCGAAGTGCAGGTCGTCGTCGTCGGCGGCGGCGGCGGCGGGACGAGTCGAAGAAGGGCAGCAGAGGAGCCTCCGGAAGCTGTCAAAGGTAAGTCGTAACACGTCGGTCTCGGCCACGACGGATTTCACAAAGGTGCCGAAATACGACTTGACCGTGAAGGGCGGCGCTCCGTGGTGGTGGTGGTGGTGGAAATCCACCCCCACAACTGTATGGGATTTGCAAGGGAACCCGGCGAGGGAGTCCCAGTGCGTGCGGGCTGCATGCGCGTCCACCCCCAGCGCCGATGCAAAGTAGTCGAACAGCGAAAGGTCGACGACGCCCCCCGGCTGGACATGGCTTAGCCGCTGGAGCAGCTGCTTGCCGGCGACTTCGTTGATAGGGTCTGCGTCTGTCCCGGCGTAGGGACCAACAGGCTCGACCCCGAGCCGGAACGCGCATTTGGCGCCCTGCTGGTAGTTGATGCTGGCTTCTAGCGGGCCTGCTTTATTGCAGAGGGCGTGCGTCCAGGTCACATTGGTCCTGTTGCTATTTGGGAACGGGCCCAGGCTGGGAATGATGGCAGAGTAGATCGCTAGGAGGCTTCGGTACTGGGCTTCAATGTCGTACCCTGCGAGGTGCAGAGACGGACCCAGCACGGGGGCCAATCTGTCCCACCAAAGCTTATGGTCGCTGTTTGGGAAGTGCAAGGTCCTATCCAGTACTTTCCAGGCTTGTTGGGAAGTTTGCGGGGATTCGAGGTTCATATTGTTTAGTCTGGCTTGGGGGGGGGGGGTTGCTTTTTAAAGTAAGGGTGCAGAGCAAAGCGTGTGGGACAGCTGGTGATCAGGACCAGGCCCTCGAATAAGTAGCAAAGACAGAAGACACAATAATACACATATTGAGTAACGGTCAGGCAGCCTGCCATATATATACATATATATGAATATCCGTGGGTGGCATTAGCAACTGGCCAGACCGCGTAACCTAGGACAAGTAGCAGGTACACAGCCTATATAGAAACCTCAAATTGTATACCACGGTCCGCTTACTGGCAGGTTGTAGTATCTATAGGTACCACAAGTTCTCCGTAGACGCTGCGAACCGGATTCCAGAAATGCAACCTTTAAAAAAAAAAAAACAAAAAAAAACATCCAGGATGATACTATAGCCTAACGGCAGGCTGGTAGCCGACCTGTCAGGGGACAGGCAGTCTAGATTGCAACAGGGTTATAATAAGAAAATAAGCTGGTCACACGAAGCTGATCGCTATGACGTGTTGAGTATTACATGATATTGAGGATATTCAAAAGCTACGCTCGGCCAGCAGTCGTAGCATCGATTGTTTGCAGTAAGATACACTAATCAAAAGGAATCGGACGGAGACCTGAGTTCCCCATACGTTTGCGCATCTCTGCTCCAGCAGCTACAGTGCTCGGCACCTTGATCCCGCAGCAATCCCCAAAGTAGTCGGCATGCTGACTATGGTCATGCGCGTGGCCATCACTATGCTCATGGGTATGTCCATCTTCCGCATCCCCATCATCAGCCAGATCACCCATCCCAGGTGCAGCTGGCAGCAAACTTCCGAATAGAAAGTGCTGCATGATTGGCAGCTTCCCCAAAACCTCCTTGACAAACATTTTCTTCATCCCGCTCTCAATCTTCAGCCAGTTCTTTGCCCCAGAGATATCGTCCAGCATGGGACTATGCCAGCGTATACCCTTGACCGTCTTCACGCTGTCCACCCACCGCACCTGGTCCAGGTACAGATACCTATCCCCCTCTTCATCCAATATTGCGGTATTATGGATCGTCAACGGCGTAATATACGGATGCCCCACAAGTTGCGCAGCCCCAAACAAAAACGGCAGGAAATGGTAATCGTCCAACCCCCAAACCCCGTGTGAACCAGCGGGCTCCAGATAATACGTGGCTTGGACGTCGCGCATGAGATGCATATACTGCACGTAGATGCGGAACACAACCGCCTCCAAGTCCGTCGTCGAGAACAGCTGCAGCTGGCGCAGACAGAGCAGCCACATCATGAAATTCAGTTCGTGGCCGGAGCCGTAATCCAGGCGGTCTCGTGAGCCTAGTGAGTGAATTAAATAGGAGGATATCTCGGCGACGGCGGCCGGGTTGTTGGTTCCCAGGATGTCGCGATGCCATGCTGTACTCTGGGTGGCGACGTCGTCGAAGAAGTCACGGAATGCAGGGTTACCGAAGCGAGAGCCACCTTGGTCGATGGAGGGGTGCTTATCAACAAGCGAACGTATATTCTCGACTATCGCGAGGATCTTGGAGATGCTGGGGGAAGAAGGGTTGGCATCGTTTTTTGGGTCTGGGGCTGCGCGGCCCCGCACTGAGTCGGAGAGATTAAAGATAAAGGAGAGGACGAGGGTGTATGTTGGCGACGAGAGAAATGTTTCATGGTCTTTTCTAGAGAGAATGCGACGGACTGGGCGGGTGTAGCTGTGAGAGGATAGGTCTGGCGGGGTGGGAAGTGGCGGGGTGATAGGAGCAGCTTCTCGCGAGCTCGCGTTGGGTTTTGTTCTATTGGCGGTTCGGAGTTGTGAAAGCTTCTGAGATAAATCAATCTTTGGCGTGAAGGCAGGCTGGGGCTGGGAGGACATTTTGAGGTGAACAAATGATGTATTCACAGATTATGTTCAGGCAGTGGTGATGGTCCCAGGAAAAGATGATGTCAAATTCCAAACAGCTATATTATTTCCTGATGCAGTTAGCCGCTCTGACAAATGTATACATGCCTAAGTTGTTTGGAGTAACTTTTATAATTTCTCCAGTCTCTTATAAAATTCTAATCATAATAATTTATGGTTAATTCATAATATATACAATGAAAAACCACATGGATCATTTTTGTATGGTGATATTTCATTTTCGGATACATTTGGGTTAGGGTTAGGGTTAGTTAGTCGAGCCCGCTAGATATACATACAAGTACTGTATATATACATACACCTTCGGGACTATTCAGTCTAGTGATTAGATGAAAGGACATATCTTCAAACTGCCAAACCAAATCTACCTCTTCTGGTCCTTCAACCGCTATCTCAGTCCCAATGGCTTTGGCTTGCGGGTTTTGTTTTGCCATGTGTCCGCGTAGAAACCCATTTCAAAGGGTGCCGTCTGGCGAAGAGGGGACGTCGAGTATAAATGGGACATGGCTTGACTGCAGCATCAGTAGATAGAGAGGGGACTTTATGGCGGTTGTTAAGATCCTTAGGGGGTTGTCGCGGATGAGCTGTTGGAGTATGGGATGGATGTCTCTGCGTGGACGGCGCGGAGATACATGGTGAAGGGGTTGCAGAAAGATGATTGATGAGATCGCGATCGAATGATAAGAGGGGGCTTCTCTGTGATTCTTATATACCTTGGTGTTCACGGTTGTTCCTACACCTACCTAGGTACTAACTGACACTTGAGGGTTCGAGCCGTTTGAAACCCGGGTTTCCTATTGGAGAGCAGGCCGAGAGAGAGAGATGCTCAAGATCTATTGCTGTTCTGACTCTTGTGGCTGGATATTAGGGGAAGAAGCTGCTAGAAAAGTTTCAGGCCCCAGGGCTTTTTGTGGACTGGTAGAATTTTTTGCTGGAATCAGAACTTGATAGGACAGAGAGCATAAACTTTTAGCTTAAATCTGACAAAGTTAACGGGAGGAGTCTTCTGTACATACCTATTGGAAATTATAAATTGCAGACTGCCCCCGAAGTAATACTGTGTTCCTCAATCCACTTGTCCACAACATTTAGGTATCCCAGAGAACCAGAGAATCTAGTTCTTTCTGAAGACCCTGTTGTATGTGCTTTCTGTTGATGCGCGTTTCACAAAGCTAACCCCTTGGAGAGAAAGTTGACGGAAAGAGTTATGTCTACTCTTGAGAATTCGCACCAAATGCTACACATTTCGAAGCCGTGCTTTCGTCCCTCCTCAGCGGACATGCAGTGAGTTATGCAACAGGATTGGTCGTATTGCGCGCTGCACTTGTGCTGTTAAATCCCCTCAGGATCCCCGTCGGAGAGGGGTATCACGGGAGCCATGAAGTCATTTCTGTCTCCCGTGTCTCAGAAGGCTGGCCTTGACTTCTCCGCGGAAATCTTAGCAGAACTGGACGTAATCCTCCGTGAGGCTTTCATTAACGCATTGAGAACTGCTTTTCATATCGAGCAATGTACTAAGAACGCCCACGAAAGGGGAGCATACTTGATTATGGACAGCAGAATCATTTGTCCATACGAGCCTCAAGCCCAACCAGTATCGAGAATATCGTACCAACAGGTGTTCCGGAAATACACTACACTAGTCTTCAAGATGAGCCTTCGCTACGGAAGCAGATGCCCGATGTCCTTGGTCCTGTCTTCTCGATTACGTTGCAGAACGAGAAATTCGCAAAAAAATTGCCGAGTAAGCTGTCCATGTTGTTCCAGCATAAAATAAGCCTTGGAGGCGTCGAGTCTTTGATTAAGGAACAACTTGCTACAAGGGTTCGAGTTGCTTGTAGAGGAGCAGCGCGATGGACGAATATCTGGTTGGATAACAACAGCCAGTTTAGACCAGGAATCCCTTGTATTTGGGTCAAGGGTATGCATACCTCATTCTTGATCGGGAAAAAGATGCAGTAGTGTGAGTTGAAATGATTAGCTCGAGTTATGATTCTGAACTCGTGACTTTCAACGGAGAGGTCTGTTAGAAGCATCCATGTTATAGTATTCAAGAGGCGAACGAGTCGCAAGCAGATCCTCTTGAGCACGGAATCCCATAATTCTGAGGAAGTCCTCGAGATTTGGCTGGGATCTGTCATCTGACGCTAGTTTCAGCTCGCATAGAACATGATTCTGTTTCCTGCCGCAACCATACTGTTGATTACTTGTTACCAGCCGACAGGGTCACTCAGACAAAGGAGAGAAGCCTTTCGACGATCTGGCAGAATACCGACCGCCTGCCTAATAAAAGGGATGGCCTTACCGAGAATAGACTAGCGCAAGGAAACGAACGATCGTTTACGTAGTGCCGGTCAGGCCACCAAGCTGGATACGGTTAGTCCCCAGGCAAACCTGCGGCGCGTGATGACAGCAGCGTCTCTAGTGTGCTGCCGATTCTTGAAAGCGCGAGAGAAAGAAAAAGCTGGCTGTGGAAGGCAAAAGGCTGCTGTGAGGTTCTTGAGCTCTATTGCAGGTCGACTCGGTTAAACTGCAAGAAATCCTGGCCTTTTATTCCCGCCATATCTTCTCGTTCAGGTTCCTCAGGGTCTCTCTCTTGCTGTTCGGTTTTTTGGCCGTACAATTACTCCACGAGCATGCATTCTATTTGCAACAGATAGCACCAATCAAAGCCAAAAACTCCACCCGTGAAAGCTGGGGTAGTTGTTTGCAACCCACTATTTTTTTGTTCCCATAATTTTACGCTCTGAGTCTGGGGTGGTGGAAAGGTTGCTATCCCGCGAGCACGCCATCATGGACCAGTGTGATTTGATTCCACCACCGCACGCCAACACCAGGAACGTCGGTGCCTCGTCTCCCGCACATCGATCCTCATCCCTCCAGTCGTCTTACAACGAGCCAAGACGCATGTCACCTTTCAGTACACCGCATCAGGCAACCCTGGCGCCAGGACATGGCCTCTCGGTTAATGAAATTACCCCGATCGTGAGAAACTCCAGTTCGCACGGCCGACAATATAACTCCACACAGGACGGACCGAGATCTCAGGATGCGGGGCCACCGCCTCAAAATGGCCAGCTGAAATCCCAATCGCGCAGGGGCTCAGCGACTGCGAGTCGAGAGAATT
The DNA here is from genome assembly GCF_002846915.1 of Aspergillus ochraceoroseus IBT 24754. Lineage (NCBI taxonomy): Eukaryota > Fungi > Ascomycota > Eurotiomycetes > Eurotiales > Aspergillaceae > Aspergillus > Aspergillus ochraceoroseus. Next base: position 2,814,331 of record NW_024468477.1, on the reverse strand, counting down.
CCCGGGGGGATTCCGCAAAGCACAAAGCGTCCTGGTATGCCCGGATCACAGATAAATATGGTAGTCTAGAGCTGGAGAATAAGGGAAGTGTGGCCCGAGATCATCTTGCGTTAGGTGGGTTATGATCTAGGTCTTGGTTGGTTCTGCTCTCGATGAAGACAGAAGGATTAACAATGATGCCTCGCAGAACGCACCTTTCTCGCATGGCTCAGGACATCGTTAGCTTTTGCTTCCATTGGAATCGCAGTGACACAACTTTTTCGCCTGAGTAATACCACCACGGAAAGCACCAATAGCACGGAGGTTTCCTCCCAAAGTATACCCCAGTTCCTCTCGCCCACCTTCGCTGGCCCTGGGACTGTCCGGATAACAAACACATCTGAGCGCCTTCGGAGCATCGGCAAACCGCTGGGGACGACATTTATCGGAGTGGCTATAATGATCCTCTTGGTAGGGTTCCATCGCTATTTTGAAAGTCAGTACTGGATCATCAGGGGTAAATTCCCGGCCAGTCGGGGCAGTATAGCCTTGATTTCATTTCTAGCAGGTGCCCTGATTATAGCTGCTCTAGCTGTCATTCTCGCCATTTCTCCTGGTGCTGTTGAAAGTTAACGTCCAAATTATGCCAGTTTGACGGCCACGCGTCCGAAACTAAAATGCCCCCCCCCCCCCTCATATTTTTACTACGGTCGTGGGGTACGTACACCATTATCCACCTTTTCTTTTTCATTGCCTAATTTGCCTTTTCCTGGAGTTTGACTATTAACTTAGCTGGTGGATACTACGTTGTTGTTTTTAACTATCTGCTATGGAGTTTGAGACGGAAGTCTAATAATGACTGGTATATAGTTGCATGTACGGAGTAGGTAGCAGGCCTCCATAGAACATATTTGTGAACCCTTTACATTGGCATGGCCTGTTCGATCGGTATCTGACGTAGCTCTCTGGAGCGTTGTCTAACTCTTGCGCTTCACTTCTGAAATCATGTCCGTCTCCTACAGCTAGCGAGCACATGACTAGATAACAACATACCTTGGTACTCTCACTTGACGCGTCTTAAGAGGAGTCATCCGCAACTGACGAATCCAACTACGTCAGGCTAACCCTGATATCGTCCATACCACTAGATACCCACCCAGTACCCGTATATCTACAAGAATGGCATGGTAGTAGGTAGGTAGTCCAGAGCAGCAGCGGATCCTGAATAGTTATCTAGCTTTGAACTTGATCAACTTTACCAAGTTGCGTTCCCTGGTTCAGGTAAAAAAATAAAAATAAAAATAAAAATATACATACATACATAGTACCCAAGAGAGGTATGAATGGGGACATATGATATCGAGCAAAGGATTGGAGAGGTATAAACTCTACCTTGGGTACGTATAGATACTTCCAAGCATACCTCTTTATACCTTGGAAATGGATGGTTCTAAGATCAGATAGCTTGTAGTGTGTAACTAATTAAAGGTTTTTTTTTTGTATTCCCCTGCACTTCCGAGCTTTGTCTTTTCCACCTCATCTAGATCTTGGTTGTTTAATAAGGGCCGCACGTGGGGTGCTCGTTGAGCATAGACTGACAACGCCAGCAGCGAGGGTTGCATTCTCCACTGATTCCAGAACCCACTGTTCAAGATAAGCACTTACCCTGTAGGAAACCTACACGGGAGCTGAACTACTCGGTAGAGCTTGGAACTCAAGACAAGCAAATCGTGCAACGACGTATGGAACCACTGGGCAAAGAGCTTGAGAGTCTATACACGTCCAATACGCATCAAGGTTGGCGTCAGGGACAAGGAGTGCCAGGCAGGGACCGTGACAGGATGTGTCGATCCGTACGTAGGGCTGAGAAAACCCTGGCTGGATCCTTGATTCCCGAGTGGGGGATTTCTACATCCTGGGATATTGATCTAATTACGATGCGAGGACTCCATGCAGTCCTGCTGACAGCCCATAAAGTTATATATAACCGATTCCTGACCGAAGCCATGGGGATATTTGGTGCCCAACGCTGACTGGATAGAGCCGTGAGATGAGTCTGTCTGACCTGACATCACGATCGGATACAGGAACCGCAGGGTGGCAATTTTCCAGTCTCTTTGTCAGTTTGTCAGGTTGCGTTTCTGGAACAAAGGAGAGTGATTCCCGTTGTGAACCATGGGTCGCGCCGGAGACGCCGATTTAAACTCCCTCGCGGACTGTACTGGACTCCGTACCTCGTTGTGTACTCCAGTGTACTCCGTAGAGGTGAGAAAAAGGGAAGGAAGCAAGGGTTACCAGGATCAGATTTATTCCGTAGTTCATGCATGGGAGGAGCCGATAGAATTGAAAGGGATTCGATAAAGTCGGACTAGATCCTTGCAGTGTTGGAGATGACTCGCTAATTAATAGGTATTGGGACTCGGGGCCCAGCAGTACCTACAGAGTACTCCGTACGGAGGGAGTACCTAATACTTGAATTCGGAAGAAGCAGGGGGACCTCTAAGGGTTCAATTCCGAATCACATGGAATAAGAAGAAGACTATCCATGCCTTTCTGCCCACCTAAACTGCTACCCGCTTTAGGTGCGCCACACATTCTTCGCGATCATATATTCTTCGCGATTTTTTAATATTTGAAGCTATATAACAACAATAATACTAGTAATTAAAATAAAAAAACTTTCTAGCTTCTTTAGTATATCTTATATTATTAATTCCTCTTTAAATTAACTCCTGCAAGTATAGAGGGAGTAAAGAACCATATACTTTCTTTTTTTACTTTACTAATCTCCTTTACTTATATTTAGCATCCTTTACCTTCCTATCTTTAATTAATTAAATAGTATCACGAACTCTTAGAACCCTATTACTAGATAGACCTTTAATCTAGCACTTAATATAAATCCAGTATTAAGGCTCTTGCATGGCCCTAATCCTTTAAATTACTTTCTAGATTATTTTTAGCTCCTTAAGCTTCTCTACCTAATATTAAAAGAGTTTTAATATATTCTATCTTGCCTAGTTAGATACTTTATCAAGTTTCTTTATAACTTTTATCTAATTTTTTAGAAAAGTGTCACGGCGTGCACTAGGTGCACTGGTGCCAAGGCAATGATTACTAGGGTATATAAGGTGGGATTCGGGCAGATCAGACATCAGGTCTGATCATAGTGACCTTTTGGTCCAATGGTTTAGACATGTTGCCCGAATCACATGCTCTTACAAAAAGCCTCTATTATTGCTGGAGGACTATTTTCAATACTAGAGGATAGTAATAGTAGTAGAGATAGGATTTAATAAAGATTAATTAATATATCTAGTATATCTATCTAATTTACTAGTTTTTTAATAATTTTAGTACTATTAACTAGCTAGATACTATATTTTTTAAAGGTATCTTAAATAATTTACTGGTAAAAGATCTAGTTATAGATTAGCTAGATAATTTTTAAGAACTCTACCTTTCTATATAACTTATCCCCCTATTAAGATAGCTTATTATTCTTAAAGTAAAAATTAGTCTTATAAGTAAGAAAAAGTTTTCTATTAAGAGATTAGTAGAGATATATTAAATAAGCTATAAAATTAAAGGAAATAATATTATTTTTCTTATAGTATTATAGAAATTTAAGTATAAGATACAAGCTATAACTATTAAATATTAAATATTACTTCTTATCTTACTTAATATAATCAGGATATTTTATTTTAATATTAAATTAATATAGCTAGGCAAGTACAAGTTTATTAGTTATCTAATTATTTAAGGATATTACTATTATTATTTTAGGTAGTAATTATTCTATATTATAATACTAGACCTCTATATAGTTGCTTATTACTTTAAAAATAAAAAATAGGTCTATTACCTAACTATCTATAGTAATATATTTAACTATAATAATATTTTTATCTTACTTACTTTCTACAAGATTAAGGCATTTAGGACCCCTAAAAATCTTCTTATTATAATCTTTATCTAGTTAGAAACTACATTTATTAAAATTATAGATAAGGTAAGCCAGGACCCTATAAAGAAATAATTTTAAAAGATTATATTAATATTAAAGTAAGCTAGTATTTTTTACTTATATTTACTTTAATTTCTTAATCTTCTACTTTACTAGAGCAAGTCCTAAATCTACTAATATATATAATTTAAATTAATATAGTTATATCTTACTAACTTACTTATCTAATCCCACGCGAGTAAGTATCTAATTTACCCATGCTATAATAACTACAGGAGTTAGTAGGATATTCTATTTCTATATTTATATAATCTAGTTAATTAAAGCCTTCTCCTAATATAATTGTAGAAGGTTCTTATTTATTATTATTAGTATTACTAGTATCTTTAGTTTTTTGAGGCATGTTTAGAATATAGAGTTAGATATATTAAATTCTTATATAATCTTTATAATATTTGGTTTTTTTTGCTTTTAAACCATAGTAATAGCTTTAAGTAAGCAAGATTTATTAAAATCTGGAGATTTAGGTATATTATATTGTAATAATAATAAAAATAAGTTGAAATATTAAAAATTGCGAAGAATATGTGATCGCAAAGAATGTGTGGCGCACCTAAAGCGGGTAGCGGTTTAGGTGGGCAGAAAGGCATGGATACCTATTTATGGGGGTTTATTGGCTTGTTTCTTATTAACATCCATCTCTCTACCCATACAGCCTGGAGAGTATGTACTGGATCAAGTAATATGGATGGACAGAATATTTACTAAATTCTGGAGACACTAGTAGCAATAGAAGACTTGAAGGAAGATAGAGTCAGTCCTTCATGTCTTGTGACTTGACTTGAGCAATAGTCGATACGGAAACATGGAAAGCTGGGAGCAGAGTACGGAGTACAAGAAAAGTACATAATAATTTTTCTGCCTACGAAGGTTCAATAATGAGAAATTCCCTTTAAAATCTCCGAGAAAGCCGATTTAATTTCACAAGCCAAGATTTGGGTCAGTAATAATAATAATAATAATAATAATATAAATGAGCGAGTTCACGATAAGTCCTCTGCCTAAAAAGGAAACAGTCTTTCCGGCCGGATCATTTCGGTACTTCGGATACTTGCACCGGGCGTGCACCATGATTTTGACAAATTTTGAGAAAACTTGACAGGGATTGGATACGGCGCCTATCTCGATAATCCGAGGTACCTCCAGGAATAGTGAAGTGAGGTGGTTACCCTATCTCTGATCTAGGTACCTCCCTGCCCGTACCTAGGTATGTGAGCCCTTGTGCAAAGGGCACAGGATTGATAAAGAGAGTACCAGTACCTAGGTGATCATACCTGATTGGCCTCCGTGAAGGATGGAACTACCAGGTAACTACCTACTACTAGTACCTCCTTCTAGTACCTAACTAGGTGTAGGAGGTATTCGCCAATAGGACAAGACGAAAACCATCATCCTTGAGCGATCAGTCAGAAGTTAATGGAGGACTATTCCGGAAATAATGGGAAGGCTAAAAAGCAAAGGCTTGAAGCTCCGGGTTGAAAAGAAAAGAAAGATGACATGGCACGATAAGGAGATACTGTATTCCGTAGGTAGATGTCATGTTGGGTAAATTAGCAAGAATCTCCTTGTAACCTAAGATTCCCATCAAGGATCCGAATACGTAGGACGAACCACTGCATTTTTCCTTATTTTTTTTTTTTTAAGTCGCACATTACCCGGGTATTCCTCAAGGACTGCAAAGACCACCTATGATCGACGGCCATGGATAGATGGAGTATGTTGCTGGCTGCTATCTGGCATTAAATGCTTAAAAGCCTGCTGTTGTGCAAGAACACTGAAACAACACACGAATATGTCCTGCATTCAGGAGGGGAAGGGGGCGAGAAAACGCCGATTAGCCGCCAATCAGGGAAGAACTGGGAAGCCTACTTCACGATCTAGCAGGGGTGTTGATATCTTGCCGTCACGCCCTCAACTCCGTATGGGGGAGGGAAATCCTGCTTTATCAAAGCTTCTGGGAGGAAGTGTCTTCCTGTCCAGTCAAAGCGATAGGCCCAAATTTAAAAATGCAAAGAATCAAATTCTTTAAAGGACTCAAGCTGAAGTTGACAAGTGCTGAAGGCTAAACCCACGTGGGGAACTTGTAAGGAGGGAGTCCGGACCTAGTGACGGCGGAAACCTGAATTGCGTTGCTAATGTGATGAACTGACGGAGGACGGAGCTTGTAAAGAGAGGAAGGGTCAATAGTATAGATAATTATTATTAGACTTGGACAGGACTTGTAATGTACATAGGTACGTACTCGGTACCTAAATATGTACCTAATCCGGACCGAAATCAATCACAATTTAATTACGATGGTTATTCAAGAGGATGATCTCTACCCCCCATCCTTATTCGGACTGTTTCAAGTGCCCCTGGTCAATTTGAGATTTGAGAGTCAAAGAGTAAGACGTGTCAACCTTTCCAGGGATGGTTTGCTGGCAACAAAGCACGCTAATAATTAATTAAACCCACTCCTCTCTAACAGGTCTAGCGGTGGCGCTCGGCCAACTCCACCGAAACAAGCGAGATTTCGATTCTGATATTGAGGCGGGATGATTGGTATTGGTCTCAGGTACGGATCTCTTAGCCTGTTGAGGCCTGTTCTTTTTTTTTTTTTTTTCTCCGGAGCAGGTTCAAAAGTAAAAGGGAAAGATAATTTTTTCTGAGGAATATGAAGTTGCTCTTTACTTTACCAGGGTATTCGGGGTATGTACACATTTACTGGTATCTACGACTCCGGGAGTTACTGTATTTATGTAATATTCCCAAGTAATCTAGGTTTGACCTTACCCTATTTGGGCCTTCAATTCGTATCCCTTGGTGGTGGCGATTCAAGTCATGACGTTTAAAACGTTGACGTTTGGGGCTCTAATCTGGCCGAGACTAGTAGGTTGTTCCATGTGATGAATGTTGGGCTTGAAGAAAGAAAGGTATTGTTTCTGAATATCTCACTACAATCCTTTACTAAGTCATCGGATTGATCTTGTACTTGAAGTAGTAATATTGATGTTGTCTGTGTATGGTTAATTACGTATAGCCTCTAGGTGGAGGGTTCATGAAGAATTACGACTCCATTGAAATTCATTTCCCCATATACTGTGTACCTAGGTACAAACTAGACTAGATCATACTAGTGCTTAGTACCACTACAACATTGACTACGACTCTACTTGAATAAATCAACTCCATACAAGCTAATACTACACCAGCCAAGATAGTTCGTTCAATTGCCAGTTTCCGCTGATGCTGACTGGTGGAGGGACGATCGAAATAGCCGTGGTAATACGGCTTGTATGGGCCTGTATGGACCTGTATGGAAAAAAGTGGCCCCTCCGTTCCCTCAACCAATCACCCCCTCAACTCCTACTACAATAATAATAATAAATAATATCAAGGTAATAATAATAGTAATAATAGTAATAACTCTCCATCACACGGCCTCAGCTCTTCTTCCAACTAAGCAGGCCTCCTCCATTTGCTGTGACTTACTAGCCTTTTGTCTCCTTCCTTCAACCTCACTTCTTCTTCTCTCCCATTCATTCCCCTCTCCACCTTTCTTTCTCTCCTTCTCTCTCCCTCTGTTCACCTTAATTTCTTTCCTCTTCCTCCTCTTCTTTTTCTTCACTCATTTATTTACCCTCCCTGCTGACTTTCCCGCCCAATCCCACTCCCTTCGCATTTGTGGCCCGTCCCCGTGGCCGTCCGCTCCTTAGAATTTATCACCTTCAACTTGCTGGACAACCCTAAACCTGCCCGTCGATTTCGACACGTTCTCTCCACCAAGCCTTGCCGACGGAATTACTTGATCTCCTCTAGCAGACTAGGGCTCCTTTTTTATTTATTTATTTTTTATTTATTTTTACTTCTTTTCTATTATCGCATCCCCCTGATTTTATCGGGGACTTTCGGACAAAATTTTCCTCTTGTAAAGGGTCGAGGTTGGAGTGTTACCCTCAACTGGTGTGATATTGGTTCGACAATTTTCAATGTTTCTCTGGCGAAACTGAAGACCTCCAGACGAACTTGGGCTTTCCAGTCATCGGAGGGAAGTCGCATTGCTCTGGAGGTCCTTGAGCGTCTGGATCAGCTTCAACACTGCCTACCCTCATTTCGCCCGCGGGTCGGTTTCGAAGTTAACCCTCCCAAGGCTGGTGTTACTCGACTATTTAGGTTCCGCTATACGCCGAAAATGGCTTCAATTTCCTTACCTCTACAACCCCAGACTATGTCAGCGCTTTCTCAATACTTCGATTCGGCGGATCAACCACCCACCGGACACCACCGTCGCAATCCCACCATGTCCGCGCCTCTTCCAAATCCACCTTTCGTCTTTCCCGCGCGCGATCCGGATGAGGGCCGTGATCAAGGTCCAGAACTTGCCAGCAGTGCCCCACTACCTCTCCCAGCGTTTTCTTTCAACCCAGGATCTGTAGACACAGCCCAGCCGACTGCCCCTTCCAATCGACAAAGTGGACACCCTAGTGGACACCGTCGACGATGTAGCGAGTTCATTGGTGGTGAGCAACTGGTCAGCCCTGGAAACTTGAATGCCGGCCAAACAAGCGATGAAGGATTGACAACACCGGTCAAACTCCCGGCCCCAGGACCCGGGTTCAGTGCGGGGAATCGTCGCCGACATGCCCATCGACGCTCAGCGGCCATATCAAGTGTCGATTTAACTGCAATTACACATGCGCTTGAAACAAAGCCTTACGCTGAGAGTGCACCTTGTACGCCGGCAGATGCAAAACGGGGCCCAAAAACCCCCGGGGAGTCCCCACAGCCTTTATCATATCCAGCTACCAGCCTATTCCGGCATACTCCTCCGGATTCTCCCGAAATTGTGATTGATGGACCATCTGCATCTCTCCAGAAACCGACGGAAGCTCCTTTGGATTCACACACGTTGAGTGAAGCCTTGTCATCTCAAGATTCCGGGCTCAAGGACGCTGTAGAGCCAGAAATTCCTGCCAGAAAGAGCGAGACTATCCTCTCCGTTGCCACAGATGAATCGCCGTTTGGAAGCCAAAAGCCGAAGCCTAGACCGAGAACTGCTGATGCATCCTTGATGCTTGATTTTCCCGGAACTGGTATGGTTGATGATTCTAGCCCCTCGAAGCGACCCCTCTCTGCAGCAGGCCATTCTCGTGCTCATAAAAGCATGTCCTCTGGGATCCTTGAGGCGGCGTTGAGGAAAAGCGACCATGCAGATGAAGACCGCATTTTCCCACAGTCCCTGAGACGATCCACAGATGACGACTCTGACGTATCAATGGATGATACCCATGATGCGTCGGAATCACCTACCTCATCTAAGCGGAAATTGAAAGCCAAGAAGAGACAAAAGAAAGTTAAGTCCTGGGCTGGTGCCATTTTGACTCGGGGCAAGGGTAAACGACATCATTCGAAGAAAGACACCCCTAATGCAGAGCCTACTATTCCTCCTCCGGTACTGACCCGGACTAACTCAGACCTTGGGTCTGGTCTTGACGTGGATTTCGATGACGATAACATTGTCGTTATTCGAACACCAACTAATCCTACAACCCCGGAACTCCGCCAAACTCCTGGCGAGAATGAGACGTGGGCGTCTCTGGAGACCTCTTGGAAACCCAGGAGTTTCTATGAGCAAGCCACGGGCAGCGACGCTTTTAGCCCCGTGATTGACCTGGATGCCGCCTTAGGACCTTTTAATACCCCTGACATGCGATCTGGCCAACCTCCTGAGAGTGGCTTCTCTGCAGCAACCAGGAGAATGTATAGCGGCGGGCGGCGCGGTGAATTTGTTGGCCCAGAAATGCGCTATCATCGTCGTGCGGAGAGCGCCCCAGAAATGCCCCCGTTCGATCGAAGCTTTTTAGGTGCCCACCGGCTTGCGACCACCTCGTCTTTGGAGAATCCAGATGTCTTCTATGAAGAAGAGGAAGATGCATTTTTAGCAGCTACTAGCGATTCGGGCAAGGATAGTGTGGAATATCTTCCCACTGAGGATACTACCCCAGATTCCAACGATGTGGACAGTGAGTCAGACGAACGCAAGGATAGTTCCGACACCATCGCTCGACAATCTGTGGAAGATATAGCTACACCGGCGGAACATTCAGGCCTTGGAATCCAGCACATTGGCCGTAATCAGGCAACACCCATCGATATCACATCGCCAGCCCCGGAGGAGCAAAGTGAGGATGAGCAGGAAACCCCTCCTGCCCAGGTTGAGAAAAGCACGAATATGCTCTCCAGCCGACCAAAAACTCCAATAGACTTGGTCAAACAAGAGGATAGGAAGAATAAAATCCCGATTCCTCCCAGCCCCGACGTCTCGCCTCGATTTTTACCAATTGATCACCGGCCTGTTACGTCTCCCACCGAGCTTGCCTCCGCAATACCCCCATTTTCTCTTCCTAGCGCTTGCTCCCTTCCTAATTCTTCTTTTCCTTCGCCGGATTTCACCATATCGTCCGAAGCGCCTCGTTCAATCACTACATCGTCAACTACTGATCCCTTCCCCCATACTTCCATGGAAGATGTGCCTTCATTGACGAGTAGCGCGTCAACCATGACGAACACGCTCAACCGCGTCTCCGCCACCTTTTTCTCACGCCCCCGGCTGTCAACCGATCGCTCAGCATCCTTTTCGGCCACGGTTCCTCGCCGTGCCAGCCAACCTAGCGCCTCCAAGCGAACCAGCCTCGCAAGTCTTTCTAAGCTCATGGTAGGACCACATACGGAACGTAGCAAGCTAAGCCACGAAGAGAAACCACCGGGGGATGAGCCTGAAACCGCCAAGAAAAAGGGCCACCGAATTAGTCGTCTAATGCACTTTTGGAGAACAAAAGATAAAGACAGGCTTAATGAGAATACTGTTGAAGAATAAGCTGTGGTCATGACGAAACGTTGCCTTGGAAAAGGACATTACCGACCCCTTGTACATAGTATCCTGGTTATGATTCGTTCAACATGGTCTTTGTAAGGCCGACTGCGACTTTTTCTGTTATTTTCTCCCCACCCTTGATACTTTTTTTTTTTATCCAACTGGTCTACCTTCTATTGTTGGGATACCTGACGAGTCTCTTTTCTTGGTATGTGATTACAAGCGTAAGGGTATGATACTTTTTTTTCTCTTTTTCATTCTTGTCTCTCATTATGGCCGGTTGCAACATGTGGGCATATTTTCACTTATTTCTGTTCTCTCTTTTTTTTCGAATTCTTTTATTTTCTTACAATCTCTCTTGTTTAATTTTCTGGCTACCTCATCCATTTGTCTGCGCCTACTTTCCTTGATGAAGTTCTTTGAGCCGATTGCCCCCATCGGTGATTTTTTTTAATTGGGGGTTGTTTGTCCCTGGAGGTGGCTGTTAGTGTTTTGTAGAGGCATCGTGCCCAAATTTTAACAAACAATCAAATCTACACTCTGTCATATATGTAGTACAAGCATTGTTTGAACGATAGCCTCTGGAGCCTATCTTTCAGGTCCAACTACCTTACTGTAGAACATAAAGCATTATATTATGGAGAATGCTCACAGTCGACGCTATATGTCCTTTATCCGCACTCACTGCAACGTAAACCCACGCCATCAACAATCCACTTCCTCTGCGTAGAAAGGGGGAGAAACCTCGTAAAAAGACCGTAGGGTATATATATAATTGAGCAGAGAAATAAACATACCATCTGAAAAAAAAAAAAACGCAACAAAAATCGACGACTATGTCGATAGGATAAGTCCAAAGATTGATGAATAGGGTCTTTTGCGTGGCCCACGGCCATCTCTGGTAAAAGGCAAGAAATGGATTCTGAGCTAGGCCCACACACCCATACCTGATGGAGACCAAATTATGGCTTATATACCTCACACAGATCCGCGGTTCGATTCCGGGTGTCTCCCAAGTTATCAATTTTTTTTTTATGCCCCGCTATTTATGATACTTTTTTTTTTTTTTTTTTTTTTTTTTTCCCTTGCGCCCAGAGAAATGGATTATAAGGTACAGTCCACTGGGATATACGGGATATCCGGGATTCAGCTTTTGCAGGATTAGACCGGATTGATTGTATCTCGATACAGAGTCTTGTCGTCTGCATCCCCGTGCCCCGTTGAAGAAATATCTATAGCCACCATTTTTTTTTACTAGGCTGAGATTAGCAAATCCTCTTCCCCAGCCAGTTCCACTGCACCCGCACTCCAGCGGCGTGGAAAATCTCACAATGCCACAAGCTCGCACAGCCAACTCTCGAAAGCCACCCAAGGACTCGTCGCAGAATCGCGATGTCAAGCGGGATAAAAGGAATCCCGGTGCTGTGCCCCGTCGCAAAGACAAAGACTATGAGCGGCCACAACGACAGCCAGCGCAGAAAACCCCGGCACATTCAGACGAAACCAACAGAAACAATAGGAACCAGATCGAGATTGCAGAGACGATTCCAGTATCTCTCCAGCAGTTACTGCTGAATGTGTTCGGGGCTGCTTTGCTTACTTCTTCTCCTACCGGTAGCAGCGCTCCCACCTCTGCTCCAACAGAGACCGAACTGGATATCAAATCGTTAATTCAAACCATCAAGTCGCATTTGTATAACCGGGATTTTGACTCTGCGTTCACAGATGCCGACGAGGGTTTGCTGCGTGCTTATGCGCTGCGCTGGAGTGCTGCGCGGGCTTTGGGGTACGCGGGGCTGTTCAAGTCCTTGATGAAAGGGATTATGGATGATCGTGCCATGGGGAAGAACCAGAACCAGAACCAGAACCAGAACCAGAGCAAGAGCCATGTTGTGTGTATTGGTGGTGGTGCCGGAGCAGAGATTGTTGCTCTAGCTGCTGCGTGGAGGGATTTGATGAATGAATCGGCACAGCACCAGAAACCGACGGATTTATTGGATGCTGTTAGTTCCGTCTCTCTAGACGACGACGACGACGACGACGACAAGGATGACGATCGCGAACAGAACAGCATGGCCTCGTCGTCTGCCGTGTGTGATTGTGATCCCCAAGCCCAAGCTCCAGGAGCGAGCAAAGGAGAAGGAGAAGGAGAACCCCGCCGCTATCCAGATCTCTCAATCACGGCCGTCGATATCGCAGACTGGTCTACGGTTGTGAACCGACTATCCTCGACTATCCTATCGCCTAGAGTGCCGGGGTCAAAGGCCCACCGGGCCCCTTTACTCCCGGACACAACACGAGCAGATGGAAACCCAGCTGGGTTCTCGGTGGATTTCCAACGACTGGACGTTCTTTCTCTACCGGACGAGAAGCTGGGTGAACTCTTTTTTCACTTCAATGCTGCGGACGCCGACAACAACCCCAACTCCCTCCCAACATCCACCGTCATGGTAACGCTAATGTTCACGCTAAACGAACTCTTCTCAACATCGATGGCAAAGGCAACCTCGTTTTTACTGCGCACAACCGACCATTTACGCCCGGGGACTCTGTTACTGGTTGTAGATAGTCCTGGGAGCTACTCGACGTTGAAACTCGGAAAGACTCAGCAGGAGGGCGGTAGCGGTGTGCAAGAGAGACAATACCCTATGAAGTTTCTCCTAGATCACACGCTTCTCTCAGTTGCGACGGGCAAGTGGGAAAGGCTTTTCTCGCAGGATTCACGATGGTGGAGGAGGGATGCGGCGAAGTTGTGGTACGATGTTGGGGAAGGGGCAGGTTTGGAGGATATGAGGTTCCAGATTCATGTTTATAGGAGATTATAGTGGTATATTTAATTCATATGATGATGATGATGATAGTGTAGCATAAGTTATACTTGTATGTTTTCACAATCCACGGTTTTGATTTTGGTATGGAGAGAGGAATAGGTATGTTATTGCTACAGTTCATAGAGAGGAACAACCAGACAACTTCAATTCGCCATGAAGATCATGCACGCCCAAGGCCCAACCAGTAAGGCAAGGCAAGGCAAGGCAAGGCAAGGCAAAAAAAAAAAAAAACGGAAACAACAATAAGTGGAAAAAGTTAGGGGTAAAAAATACAATCGGTTTAATTTTATTAGATTAGGAACACCTTAACTCCTAAGGCCCAAGAGAAGGCTTGTGCTCTTTCCGCCATCCTTGCCCTCGCCTCCAGGCAGATAGGTGACATTCGGGTTAGTGGCAAGGGTCTGCGCAATCTCCTTGCTAGCTTCGATCCGACGAATCTCAATGAGACCGCTTCCAGCCTTGGCAACAGCCTTGCTAATGATATCGGCACTCTCAGCTTCACCCTCCGCACGGATAACGTTGGCCTGGCGCTCCTGCTCAGCCCTCTCGACGATGAAACGGGCTCGTTCGGCATCCTGTTGTGCGATCTGCTTCTGCTCGACGGCGCGCGTGAACTCCTTTCCGAAGGTCATGTGGGTGATGGAGACGTCCTCCAGGGCGATGTTGAATTGCGCAGCGCGCTTCATCAGGTCTGTGCGGATGCGGTTGGAGACAGCCTCACGCTGGGTGATTAGTTCTGCGGCGTCGAATTGAGCGACGATGGCTTTAAGGACTTCGTTTCCGATGGATGGGAGAACACGCTCATCGTAGTCGGTACCGTATGACTATTCAGAAAACAGTGTTAGAGAATATACAGGTTATATTCGAAAATAATGATGATAATGATGATAATAATAATGAGAGGGATACCTGGTAGATGGCCGGCAGTTTCGGGACGTCAGGACGGTGGAGAACTCGCAGAGTCAAGCTGACCATCTGCAAATCTTTACTTCCAGTAGTGGTAGAGATGTTGCGAGGTTTGGTTCGGACATCGTAGATAATGGCCTTCTGTAACCAAGGGACGAGGAAATGTGTGCCCTCGTTGACAACCTTCTCCTGCACACCAGACAGTCGGTCGAAGATGACAGCGCGGGTTCCGCCACGGACGTCGTAGATCGAGGAGTTGAAGATCATGGCTCCCGTAGCCACGGGGATGGCCAGACGGTAGATATTGTACAGGGAATTCGCCGCCATGATGAGGTGGGGAGATGCTAATCTGGTTGTTGGAGATGGAGCACTTTTACAGGTTGCTCTCTGGATGATGTCGCGGGCTTTTCGGTGCTGTCCCAAAACGGACTAGCGGCGTTGGACTTGCAACTTCGCCGTTTTAGCCCGAGACGAACGTCGACTCTTTCTCTCTCGACGTCTTGCCTTGTCTTCCATTCCCACATCGCGCCTTGTATCCCATTCACTCTATCGATACTTTCACAATGGGTGGCTCTTTGGATCCTAAGAATGGAATGTGAGTTTCCCCTGCTGGTCCGATGTCTTGTGTGGGCGACCTTCCGGGTATCCGGGCGGTTGTTTGACGGCTTTTGTTTCTCGAGATACTGCTTGGTCTTCAGCCCTGAGTGGTTGTCGAGAGAGAGAGAGCCGTACGTTTTGATGTTGCTCTGGAACCAACTGACTCAATTGGAAATATAGTTACATGGGCAACTGGGGTGATATGGGTAGGTCCCTTCAGCCTTCATCCCTATAGCACATTTTGCGACCACGACAAACTCGAGATCGCTGCACTCAATTAAGCTACGCCATCTCGGCGAAACATTACCTTTACTAGACGAACATTCTCGGACGACATTGGATGATCCAAACTCGCAAGTGGTGGTCAAGTACTAATCTTGGACTCAATAGGTTGCACTACCCCCCAGCGCATCGCCTCCTACTCCATTTCCCCCAACCGTCAACGCCCCCTTGCTGGTACCTTCCACGCTGCTATCTTCAACACCTTCCGCCGCTGCAGACACCAGGTCCTCTATGTGGTCCCCCCTTTCGTTGCTGCCTACGCTGCCATGAACTGGGCTATTGAGAGGTACGATTCACGGCTCCCCGGGACATTAGGGATAGAGTAGATAATATTGGCAATCGTGTGCTGTGATTGGCTGGCTAACTCTTTGCTTTCTCGCTGCTTAGGAACGAGTATCTCAACTCCAAGCCTGGCCGTCTTGCTGAGGCTGGTGACGAGTAAATGTTTTGTTTGAGTATGGAATAGATGGCGAGAGAGAGAGAGAGAGGGGTTTTGTGTGTGTATGTGGCTGTAGAAGGAATACAGAGCAAGGCAGATGTATCTGTTTTGTGATTGCACTGTACAGTACCTAGAAGCAATCGAACGAATTGCACTTTCATTTGTCTGCATGCTGTTTTGCATGATGTTGGGCTTGAAAGGGTTTGTCGACCCTGTAGGACCCTTTAGAGCTCCAGGTGTAGAGCCTTCTAACCAATGACCCGCTCCCTTTTGTTGCTATTACCTACTACTGATATAATTGCTCCTGTTCATGATAATTGTAATGATACCCCCACAAAGGGACCTTGGGTTTACCGTTTGCTGGGAGGAGTTGAGGCGGAAGTCCTTCCGCTTTGGGACAGAATGGGATGGGGGAGATGGACTCCATCTACCAATTACAAGAGCTTCGAAGAGGATGAAATGGGATGTCAGAGATGATCTGTTGCACTGAAGATGGCCAGAAGGAATTCTACTCTAAAATGTCCCCCATTGGACAAGAAAACCCTCATCCGGAACACGGGAGAGAGGGGGGGAAAAGAAGAAGAAAGAGAGAAAAAACCCAGGAAAAAAAGATACAGGCGGTTGTAACCCAAAATACCCAAACCTGTAAGTATTATTTCATTTTCTGCCTTTTTTTTTTTTTTTTTTCTCTCTCTGTTTTTTCCAAGATTCCCCCCACTCCGCATGCGCTCGTCTTCCCTCGTCTGCTTTTCTCGCTTTCTTCTCTCTTCTTCTTCTTCTTCTTCTTCTTCTTCTCCCTTTTCATCTTTTCTTCCTTTCACTTCTCCTCATCCTGTCACTCTCTCACGTTCTCCTCGTCTCATTCGTCCCTTCAAATCCATCACTATGTCCGACATCACTCACCCCACTATCAAGGGTATGTATTATTTTCACCTCTGCCCAAATCTACCCCGCCCTACGTCAACGAACGCAGCATCAATAACTACCTTCAATTGATCAATCTCCCATCGATACACCCCTTGAAATTGATTATATCTCCTGTCCTCTATTTTATTGGGCTCATATTTCCTCTCAACTAACTCAACCCCCGTTCCCAGATGGCTGGTTCTCTGAGCAGTCTGGTATGTGGCCCGGCCAGGCCATGAACCTCAAGGTCAACCAGATCCTCCACCACGAGAAGTCCAAGTACCAGGATGTCCTTGTTTTCGAGAGCAGCGACTACGGTACTGTTCTGGTCCTCGACAATGTCATCCAATGCACCGAGCGCGATGAGTTCTCGTACGTACCCCCGGCTCTGTTGCTGAATTAGTTTTTCCGTCACCCAGCTAATTATAATCGGACTATAGCTACCAGGAGATGATCACTCACTTGGCCATGAACTCCCACCCTAACCCCAAGAAGGTTCTGGTTATCGGTGGCGGAGATGGTGGTGTCCTCCGTGAGGTCGTTAAGCACGAGACCGTCGAGGAGGCCATCCTGTGCGACATTGATGAGGTAAAGAAAACCCCCTCCTCCTCCTCCCCCTCCTCCCCCTCACAATGGCCCATCTTACATCTTCTGCGTCAATTGATCACCGGACTTACGGATTTGTTCCCACCTAGGCTGTCATTCGGGTCTCCAAGAAGTACCTCCCTGGAATGAGCATTGGTTTCCAGCACCCTAACGTCAAGGTTCACATTGGCGATGGCTTTGAGTTCCTCAGAAACCGCAAGAACGAGTTCGATGTCATCATCACTGACAGCTCCGACCCCGAAGGTCCTGCTGAGAGCCTCTTCCAAAAGCCCTACTTCGAGCTCCTGCGCGATGCCCTGCGCGATGGAGGTGTCATCACCACCCAAGGTTGTTCGTTGCCTTTCCTTTTATCTTCCTCGATTTCCTTTATACCCCATCTTGTATTCCCTACTAGCCTCCTTCCTCCTGAACCCCCCTCCCTTCTCGTTCACTCCCCCCTTTTCCTGCCCCCCTCTCTATCTCCGCTCTATTCTTTTATCTTTATTTTTGGTCTTTTTTATTTTCTAGAAAGCAGAGAAACTAACTGTACTACGCCCAAAACCACCCGAATCCCCGGGATCGGTCTGGGTTCGTGTTTTGCCTTTGTAGCCGAGAACCAATGGCTTCACCTCTCTTTGATCACCGACCTCAAGAAGGCCTGCAATGAGGTCTTCCCCGTCGCCGAATACGCCTACACCACTATCCCCACCTACCCCTCCGGCCAGATCGGTTTCATGGTCTGCTGCAAGGATGCCACCCGCAACGTCAAGGAGCCCGTCCGCAGCTGGACTCACGAGGAGGAGGAGCGTCTCTGCCGCTACTACAACTCCGACATTCACCGTGCCAGCTTCATACTCCCCAACTTTGCTCGCAAGGCTTTGAACTAAGCTTAGATTTCGCAATGCTTGTTTGTTCTTTAAAATTTTGGGGGTTTTATTGTTATATTTTTATTTACTTTTTTTTTTTTTTTTTTTTTTTTTTTTTTCAACTTGGGGGTTATCTCCTATTTTGAGGCCCGTTGTGAAGGGGGTTGGTAATCAAATAATGATTTGATGATGATGAATATAAATACGAAGGGAGATTCCTCCATTTTGCCGAATTTCTTGGTCTTGCTTCTGTTGTTGGATGCGTAGAGTATAAACTGGGGGTTTTATACTTTGCGTTGATCTTGTTCTATGAACAAGACAGGGAGTAAGGAGTGTTCCACGGTTAAAACCTGATTGAAGTCAAACCACATTTCCCCAGTCTGGAGGCACTTCTCCCGATTCATCTGCTGTGGGTATGGCTGCATCTGCATTCTGGCTTGAACAAGCTTAAACGATGGTGGAGCTTCACTTTCCAGCCGGCATCGTATTACTGACTGTTTTGGTTTCAGTTCCTATCTTCAAACCTATACGCTCCGATACGACTTCTACCCCAGGCAAATCCGTGAGATATGCCAACGCCTCTGCTTCGGCTCAAGGTCTACCCAGTGTAATATCAAGGTATGGTGGTGGACATGATACACTCCTGAGAGAAACAATCAAAGGGAAACAATGAAACAGCGCCAGACTAGGCCCCGCATTGGCAAGCCTCGCGTACATAGTTCCTTGAGCCTCCAGGCTGGCTCTGAATTTCTCTTTGTCAACTCTTTCCGTCCACCCAGCAGCAGCTTCCCAGGGGGGTACTGATCCTCCACGTTAATATGCAAGTCATACAAAAGAACGAGGCCTTTAAAAGGGTCGATGGCAAAATGAAATCCTCTCCTTTCTGACCGCAGGCTAGCCCGCAAATGCGAGCATGGCATCACTTTTAAAACTTGTGGCGAAGCGCCATTTGGCGAAAGTCTTCATCCCCCCCCCCCCCCCCCTTCGCAACCTTTCATATATAACTATTACTCTATCATTAGAAACGCCCATAGAGGAGGAGACTTTACCCCATTACCAACCTGACCATTCCTTCCCGGTCAATATCCGCGGATGTATACGAGCCCTTCTTGCGTCTTTTTTGGCCCAGGAGTCTCCGTCCCACTCCGCTCTTAACTATCCATCCTATGGTTTTAAAATGTGTGAGAACTGACAAGGCCCATTCTCATTTTCCTGGTGTATTGATTCCTAGGAGTACGGATACAGCTGGTTGTACGGAGTACAGACGGCGTAAATGTTTTTTATATTTCTGACTTGTCTCCGGAGCCCTAAATCAACTACAAATAGTTAATCTGTAGTTAAGTTATTATTAGGATTAGTATAGTTACCGCCCGCCCCGTATGAGTGATTCACAGGTGGTAGGGAACCTCCAAACTATATGATATGATATGATATGATATGATATGTGGCTTCTTATTATTGTACTATGAATATGCGTTGAAAAAAAAAAGCATTGTTTAACAACCTAACTAATTCTCAGTTCGGAGTTTAGGGTGTGTATATAATATGTATGTAGACTATATATTTATTTCAAGAGGATTATTTCTCGTTCCTTTTATATTATTCAACACTTAGGTAGGCACTTACTACAGCTGTTAGTTTCTTGTCAAAGAGATTACTACTACTACTACTATGTTTTTGTTCCAGTATTATAAACACGCCCTATAATCAATCCATGGACTGTGGATAGGGCCTGGGTTTCTTATCGAGGACGTTTTCTGGATGCTACGGACGAAAGAATGGACGAAAATTAATTGAACGAAAGGTGGTATTCTTTTTATGCACATCTTTGTGTAAATCTACCAGAAATGTCTTACCAAACCGGCATGCTGGCGGATGATTTTTGTTCTTCTCAAAAGGAAATTCGTAGGACCATTAAACTAAGGAATCTATCCCTTTGGAGTTGTCTCCGACAGGGGACCGTGTCCCTCATCCCATAAACCCATACCCGCACATAAGAAAATAACAAGTCATTGACATAAGAAACGCGAGAATCATGATGCTAGGGCGAGACGTCTACAGGATCTGCTGGAACGCACGGTTGATGGGCGAGCGGACAGGGAATCCCTTGTAGAAGTTAATGGTAGCAATGGCACGCTTGCTAATGCCCTCGGGGGTGAACTCGAATTTCTAAAAACTCATATTAGTACATGTATCGAAGGAGAAGGAGCCATAATAAGAATAATTCAAGACTTACCTCGTAGACCTTCTTGTAAGGGCCAGAGGCACCGAAGCGGTTCAGACCGAACTGCTCATGCGAGTAGCGCTCCCAACCCATGGTGGAGCAAGCCTCAACGGACAGAACGGGGATGCCATCGGGGATCACCTTGAGCTTGTACTCCTTATCCTGAGCATCGAAGACCTCGAAGCAAGGAACGGAGACGACACGGGCAGCGACACCCTGCTTCTGCAGCTCCTTGACGGCATCGATACAGATGCCGACTTCGGAACCAGTAGAGATGAGAGTAACCTGAGCGTTAGGAGTCTCGACAGCAACGTAAGCACCCTTGAGAGCAGCCTCAATGGTGGAGTTTTCAAGCTGAGGCAAGTTCTGGCGGGTAAGAGCGAGGATGCTAGGGGTGTGCTTGGAGGTCAGAGCAGAGTAGTAGGCAGCGCTGGTCTCGTTGCCATCAGCAGGGCGCCAGACCATGCAGTTGGGCAGAGCACGGAAGTGGGCCAGGGTCTCAATAGGCTGGTGGGTAGGGCCATCCTCACCCAGACCGATGGAGTCGTGGGTAGCGACGTGGATAACACGGACACGGGAGAGGGCGGAGAGACGGACAGCACCGGCAGCGTAGGAAACGAAGTTCAGGAAGGTACCGGCAGCGGGGATGACGGTGCCGTAGGCAGCAAGACCGTTCATGACAGCGGCCATGGCGTGCTCACGAACACCATAGCGGAGGTAGCGGCCGGACCACTCGCCGATACCGTACTCAGGGGGCTGGAAGTCGACAGCATTCTTCCAGCGGGTGTTGTTGGAGCCAGTCAAATCAGCAGAGCCAGACAGCAGCTCAGGAACAACGTCATGGATCTTCTCAAGGACAGCCTCCGAGAGCTTACGGGAAGCAACGGCGGCATCGGTAGGCTTGTAGACGGGGAGGGACTTCTCCCAACCTTCAGGGAGCTTGCCAGAAAGACGACGGGTCAGGTCAGCGTGCTCCTTGGGGTACTCGGCAGCATACTTCTGGAGGAGCTGGTTCCACTCTTGCTCCTTGGCAGCACCCTCAGCGGCGTGCTTGTGGTAGAGGTCGTAGACCTGCTGGGGAACGACGAAGCTCTGGGCGGGGTCGAAGCCAAAGCGCTCCTTGACACTCTGGATGTCGTCGGCCTTGAGGGGGTTACCGTGGACACCACCAGTACCCTGGAGCTTGGAACCGAAACCAATGGTGGTGGTCAGACGGATCATAGTGGGCTTGTCGGTGACGGACTGGGCCTCATTGATAGCGGCCTCAATGCCCTTGACGTCGTGGTCACCATCCTTGACCCAGACGACGTGCCAGCCGTAGGCCTCAAAGCGCTTGGTGACGTCCTCAGTGAAGGCGCACTTGGTGTCGCCATCTAATATGAAGAAATCGGTTAAAAAGAGGCGTTCAAGGGAAGGGAAGGCGGAGTCTCTTACCAATGGAGATATGGTTGTCGTCATAGATACAGATCAGGTTCCCGAGCTTCAGGTGACCGGCCATAGAGGCAGCCTCGCTGGCAATACCTTCCATGGCACAGCCATCACCGAAGAAGCAGTATGTGTAGTTGTTGAAGAGGCTGTAGCCAGGCTTGTTGAATGTACCGCCAGTCTGGGCCTGAGCAATGGCCAGACCAACAGCGTTGGCGAAACCCTGACCCAGGGGACCAGTGGTAACCTCCACACCGGGGGTATCGTGGGCCTCAGGATGACCGGGAGTGATGCTGTCAATTTGCTAGAAAGGAAACATAGTTAGGCTTTGGGAAACTTATTTTTTTTATTTTATTTTTTTTTGTGCGTGACCAGATACTTACACGGAAGTTTTTCAGGTCATCCATGGTGAGAGCGTATCCAAAAAGGTGGAGGAGAGCATATTGGAGCATGCAGCCGTGGCCGTTGCTAAAACAAGATAGATTAGGAACAACTCTTGAGATTTAGGAACGAGAACCATACGAGAGAACAAAACGGTCACGGTTAGCCCAGTCGGGGTTCTTGGGGTTGAAGTTCATGAACTTGTTCCAGAGAACGTGGGCCACTGGGGCCATGCCCATAGGGGCACCGGGGTGACCGGAGTTAGCCTTGAAGGTAGCATCAACCTAGAAACCATCAGTTGGAGCTCTACAAAGCTTTTGATGAAAATTCTTGGGCTCCGTGTTTCACGGCACTATTTTCCCGTGGAGAAAATGAGGCAATTTTCGAGAGCTCTGGTTTGTCACACTCGGAAACGTTTGGGGCGCAGTAAAGTCCCGCGAACATCGCCGTGCATTGAGTTTGACCGTGGCAGACAATTGCAGAGCTTGTTCCCACCCCCAGCTTCTCAGATAGCAACGCAGAGGGCAGATTGATGACAAAAGGAGACCAGAAAAGACGAGGGAACGAATGAAATGAGAACAGAGAAGAGCATACCGCAAGAAGACGGATGGTGTTGATGGCCAATTGGTCAATATCTGTGGAACTCATGATGGCGACGTCTGTTGAGAATGAGGAGAAACGGTTAGAGAGCTTGTTGGGATGGGGGCCTGGGGGACGGAATACGCACTAAATCAAAGACTCAATCAAACCTGTCTTGTGAAGAGGGGGAAGGGATAGAATGATAGAAACAAGAACAGGAGGAAGCAGGAGCTTGAGGAGGAGGAGGAGGAGGAGGAGGAGGAGAAGGGGGATGAAGGAAGGAAGAGAAGAAAAGAGAAAGAAAAGAGTTGGGATGGACGGTAGGATAAGAATGGAATAATAAGCTGGATGGGGGGAAATACTAATTATTCAACACATACAGAAAATGAATGGAGGGGTCGAAATGGATAAGTGGGGAAATAATGATGTATTGCAGTGGGTCAGCCTGAGGTTCACCGGTGTTCTTTTCTCTATATCCACGGGGGGGGGGGGAAAGAGGTACTTGTGAGGAATGATTGTTATTATGGAAGAATTGGTAAGAATTGTTGATAGCCTAAATTCTGTGACAGCTTAACCTGATAATCATTGAGTAATGTTTGACTGGGCTGGTTAACTATTCCTTGAAGCTAGCTAACTAAGAATACAGAGTAGACCCCTCAATGGCAGCCTCAGGCATCTATCTATACCCCACCGGAAGATTCTCTTGATATACTCTGTACAATGTAAAACTCACTCTGTATAGAGTACATGATGGTTACGTCTCTGAATGCGTCTTTTAAACCCTCCCCAATCCCTCCATGATGAGCCCCCAAGACAGACGGAAAGCAGATCGCCGCTAAATCCTAACAAAACCCGGTCCATGAGTTTGTTTGCGACTGCTGCGGGAAAATGTGCGGTCCAATACCAATTTCCAGAGACTAAACATGTTCCTTTTGAGTGCTGTTCAAATTCTTCACTGTCACGAGGGAAGGGAAAGGGGGGGGGGGGATCTCAATGGATTAATCACCTCCGGTCCCCAGGGCGGAGGAGTGTCTTCCGGCACCAAAGATGACAAAATAGAACATCTAGACTTGATTAAACTTGAAGGAGGGAATCCTGGAAATCCAAGAGGGACAAATTCTACAGAGTACAGAGCATAACTATCTACCTGTTAATGGAATTGATGGCACAATTAAAACAGAACAGACTCAGCAAAATCTCCCCCCTTGGAAACCATGTCAAATCTCATCATCTCATTACCCCCCCCCCCCCCCCCCTTATACGGAGTACATCCCCCTCTCTGCCTAATAAATTCTAGGAACTTGTCTAATTGGCCCTCAGCCAGGTACAGGCACACATGCATGCCTTAGCTGGATGTATTATGTATCATGGATGTACCCCAACTACCCATGTTGACATTGCCATGGCAGTGGCTGGTGGAGAGCTTTGTTGTCGTCTCTCACTTCCCAAGCTTCGATTCCTGATTTCTAGTAGGGATCTATCTACCCCAGAGCCGCACAATGACGCGTCACTGGATACTCGATATATCTAGGTATATATATCTAGTACTAGGGAGAACATTCACGGTTCCGTTATATCCTCTCATTTTGGATCAGATAAAAGATCGAGCTGAACTATTTTACTTTATCCAGGCAATTTGCACGTGAAGAGTCCGAGTCCACGTCGCCTCTGGCTGCGGAAGGGTAGTAAAGACAGATAATTAAACAAAACTCCTAACCCGCCTAGGTATCATGCAAAGCCAGCACAGATAGATCCTTCTCCCTCATTTCGACATAATTATACAACACCCTTGACACCTCGAGAACCAAGAAGACTTAAAAAAAAAAAAAACGCAGACAATTTGGGCCCGGGCGGAAAGGAAAGGAAAAAGAAACTCAGACGGCCAGCCGTCGATCCCAACCGTTAACCAGTCCAAATTCATCAATTTCATCATCTCCGTTAGGGATCATAACGCCCCGGAATGGATCTAAAAGTGCGCTAGTGCGTTCCTCGGGAGAGGGCTGCATGTTGGGGAAGGGAACGACGTCATCTGTGCTTCCCAAACTCTCTTCTGAATAAACGCTGCGTGCGGTTAGCTCCTGCTGGTGCGTTGCGTCGCTACTGCTGGTCGCGGACCATGCCTCGGGCGATAGACCCTGCAGATCACTTTGTGATGCAGCAAAGGGCGCAATCATTTGGCCTTGTTTCTGTACGTGCTCTGTTGTGAGAGACGCAAATGGGCCATGATCTTCACCGCACTCTTTGCCCCCGTATATCCCAGTAAAAATATTCGAGTACCCTTGATCCATATCACTCACGACAAATTCCCAGTCTGTGAGGGACATAGCTCCGGATGTGGGGTCCCCAGGCAAAGAACAGGAAAGATGAGTACCGCCATATCCCACAGAAGACGAGGGGTAAAAGGTCTTGTTGTCGATCGAGACGTTTGAATGTTGGGGGTTCTCAGGAGGCAGGCTAGCCCAGCTAGGAGACCGTAACTGACGTTCAATGAGGTTAGGGCTGGAGCCGGAGATTGTATTCCTACGCGACAAGGGCTCCTGCCGTTCGGGCTGGTGTAGGCTTATATTCCCCATCAAGCGCGCTTTCCAGCTCTGAAGTTGCTTCTTAGGAGACTTCATTGGTTTCTGCATCGGCGGGGACATGTCCTGGGGTTTAGCAGGGGGCTGGTGCTTGGCGTGGCTGCGATCCAAAGACACTAACACACTAGCCAAAGTGCTGAATTGGGCAGCAGCCGCGGATGATTCGCCCTCTAACTGGTCAATGACCGCGGTAAGAATCTTTTGGCTCTCTTTGACTAGTTTGCTGTCGCGTTTCAGGCCCATATTTTGCCAAAGGAGTCCCAGCCCTGACGCGGATACCAATTCTCTTCGGTTAATGCTAATGGAGAGGCAAAGGCGTCTCTCGTCCAATAGTTGTAGAATTTGGATGATGCGCTTGCTCGAGTCGGCAAGCGCAAGGACCGATGGTGAACGCGCTTGCTCCTCCCCGAAGCAAACGGCAGGGCGATGGATAAGGGACCGAATGAAATAATATACAAGGGACTTTAAGCAAGATGATTAGTGAATAAGACTCCATGGGCGATATATAGAATACAGCACTTACTAGAAGTGGCGATCGGCTGCTGGTGACATTAGTGCTGGGTTTGTCTTGAGAAAACTCCAGGCGAAGATGAGCAGGTAAGGTCTTCACCCATTCATCAAGTTGCTCTGCAACTGCACGCAGCTTGGATAAGGGGATGTCGTATCCTCCATCCGACGGATAAACATTTTCTAGGGCGTTGCCGAGGACCTTGGATGCCGCAAATAGCGCGAGGGCACTGGAGATGCGAGTAGACTCGCCAGGAAGAGTGGGTAAAAACCCAGATTCAGTAACGTTCTCATCGTCAATATCCTCTGGGTACTCTGTGCGAATGTCCTCGTTTCGCAAAAGAACAGGGAGATTCGTTAGAGCAGAGCAGAAACTATCCCCGTGTTAGTGAGAGTAACATTTCGAGGCTGTCATAAATAGACATACCGATCCAGGACATATTGACACCAGAACACCTTCTTCCTCGTTTCAGCGACGAGAGGGTTGGAAGAAAAACGCTTCTGGCTCTGGTGGAGTCGCAACTGCTGGCAAAGGCCGACGGCAAGACCCCTATAGCGTAGAAGGCCGGAATAATCGCCCTTTGTCATGCAATACATTTGGGCAAGCACATAGCACTGCAAGGTCGAAATGGAGATACTGCCCGAAAGTGATTCAAGAATAGGCGACCAGTTTTCTTCGAATAAAGCAGGGTCTTGATTAGTTCTCGACTATAATTCGGCGGGGGGGGGGAAAAAGAATATTAGCATTTATATGATTGGGAACCAGGGAGGGTGTAAATATTACGGGAGAAGAAAGTGCAGCGACAGCGAATATCAGGTTTAACTGCGCGACATCGCGTTTGTTGCCTTGGAAGGATTCGGTGTTGGAAAGGTATTGCTCGTAAGCTTTGAGAATAGTAGGTCGGTGGACAACGGGGTAAAGAGGAGCCCATTCTTGGAAAAAGATGTTGATAAGCTGGTCGGAGATGATTCGAGGAGCTGTTCTGAGAGTCTTATCGGTGCAGGAATGAGATATAGGAGGAGGGGGAGCGGTCAAAGCCTTCGTCGACACTCCCAGCGATACCCGGCCTTGATCCACAAGCTTGCTGGTGAAATTATCTTCCAGAGACAGATGTCAGTAATTTCCATCACCGACAACATCGCTATTCCATGCGCCTCCCACTCCGATTCGCAGGATAAATAAACCATACCAGCAAATCCACGTATACTTGAGATCCCAAAACTCTCCACCTCATCTGAATCGCTGGACACCGCAGGCTGTGGCACATGAATCACACCCTCGTTCGAGCCCGAGGTATTTGAATTATTCACCGGATTCGACGACGACGATTGAACGGGTTTAGCGACCTTCTGGTGTGACGGCGATGAAAATGAATGTATACGGGAGAGTACGTCGATCTTTTCGTCCTTTTCATCCAACAAATTTTTGAGATCCCGGACTTCGGCCTCCAGATTTCGTACCCGTTCCTCCAAAGACTCCGTGTATCCGCGGGGGAAAGCTCGTCGACTTAGTTTGTCGCTGGTTTTGCACTCAAAGCCAACATTGGCGCATTGGGAACAGCAAGGGCGTACACCGTCGCAGCGGATCTTTTTGCTTCTGCATCGATCACAGGCCTGGGCGATGCGACTTTGGGCATTGTTGCCGACCTTGATGACTTTCATCGGAAGAATTCCAGGCATTTTGGGGGATTTCCAAGGCGCGCCTGGCGCCAATTCGCAGTCGTTATCGTACTAGTTGGGGGGGGGGAAGTAAGTGTCGAGTAACCGTCCTTTTGGAGAAGCAAGTTGAGAATAGTATTAGTAGTAGTAGTGGTAGTAGTAGTATCTGACAGTCGATAATCTGATAAAAGTAAAAAGAAAGGAAAAGAGTGGAGAGAGAGGGATGATGGTGATGAGAAAAGAAGGAAGGATGTAAGGAGAAGTAACAGAGCGGGAGAGAGACTGCGGGCGGCGGACTTTTTGATGAACGGTAAGGAACGGAGTATGGGGCCGTATCTGGTAATACTCTACGGTGCGGGTGACGGCGGGGAGGTTGCCATGTGGACCTCAGTTTACCAATCATGAGAATTCTTTTACGATTTTCGTCTGCTCAGGCGACTTTTCCTGCATCGTTAATTACTGGCTCGGTATCCAGATACAGCTTCAGTCTGGTAGAAGCCACGGCCCAAGTCAGCAGTTCAATTAACTTTAAGAGAGGGGAATCCAGAGATGAAAGGATATTCTCCGGAATGTTACGATATGCGGTTCCGACAAAGGACTCGAGGGTATCAGGTTATAGTTTTGAGTTATACTATGGTTGTGATGCCAGAATATAGAATAATCAAAGGTAAAGGAAGAATGACAATATCCTGTAGATATATCTGGAATGTAGAAGATCATCGTATCTCACTCCACATGACTCCAACCGGACGCTCGACCTTGGGAAAGGCCAGCTTTTCTATCCGAGCCCAATACGATGAATGCTACCAGGAAGTTTTCGCGAGGGTATGTTATTGGAGGAAAGGGGAGGAATCCCGTGTAATTCGCCTGCTAGAGTTAATCTGATTCAAAGAAGCCCTGTCCATAATAAGCCAAAGTAAACCCCCTCTTCTCTTGTTATTTAATCCCCTGGTCCGGCTACCAGGGATGTAACAAACTTTCAGCCTGAGTGAAACACCCAACCGTATTCGGGGGTGCGCTTCCTTTCTTACCCGTATTCATCCGTTGTGAAAGAAGGATTTTATATTAATCAAAATCAAAATCAAAATCAAGGGAGCCGGGAAAAAAAAAACATACCTCTCTTCGATGTTCGCGACCCCTTTTTAATACTAGTTGTGAATCATGACGTGGAGGGCAATGCATGTCTCGGTATAACCGCCCCAGAGACCTCGGAACCACTTTCTCATATTAGTTGCCATTAGTTGCCACTTTTCCCCGGTCGTTCGCGTATGGGGGAAAGCGCGGGGGATCCCAGGACCATGACAGACTCGGAATATGCTATTCTGGCAGTACACCGCTATCAAACCCTGGTCCCGATCCTTGAAAAATCCCTTGCGGACTGAGTAACAATAATGGCCAGAATTAAACGCCACATTAGTTTGACCCCCCCGTTGATGCTTTATTATGAGGGGTCGTACGACGAGCACGTCCCCCCAACGCTCTTTTCTCCTTTTCTCTCCCTCTGGCCGAGCCTTGGCCGAGAATTCGCAGATGTGGAGGCGGGCTAGTGCTCATTTGTTGGTGGTGATGGAGCCTCCATTGGCCGGTTAAACCAACCACAAAGAACTGATCGATGGATTTTGCTGATCGAATCCGTTATTTCTAATTTGACTAGTTATTCCCACATTTCCGGGTGGGCATTTTTTGGGCTGTGCTAACTGACTGCAGGTAATTAACTTAGTGAGCAATTCTCCACATTGGAATTCCATACCTACCTACAGAGAACAGTGTATTCCCTGAGGCTTCCGTTTGGGTTTTCCATGCCATGATACTGGCGAGCTTTGAAGGAAATCACTTTTGAGAACCCAAATCTTTGCCCGGTTTTTGCCGTATAATTCATTCCCCAACGTGCTTTTGGTTCCAAGGCTTTGGGATTTGCGTTTGGACTCGAGAGGTCCAGACCACTTTAGCGGAGGTGGAGGGGGCTCACTGAATCTGAGTGAATCATACTATTGCCACACAACCCGGTTAGCAAAAGCCTCCACAAGTTCGATCGATCTTCTAACCAAATCACTAGCAGTATTTCTCCAGTAGGCTGCTGCATTCAGTGCATTGTCATGCGTGAGAAAACTGGAATAATAACGTCATGATAGTGGTTGTGTGGACTGTGGAGGGATTAAACCTCCGTTCCGATGCTCTGGTGCTCGCTCTTTTAAAACAGGTAAGAATACCATGGTTTATAGTTTACCCCAGCCGGGGTTACGATCGTTGTTTTTTTCTTTCCCCAAATTTTCCCTCTCATTTCCAAGGTTGAAAAAAGACGGTTTCCGCTTTGGATTGATTATTCGATCATGAGTAGACTATTGGCACATTGCATGCACGTACAGTACTAGGCTATATCGGGTTGTGCATAGAATCGATCGATTTTGTAGCAAAGATACTTATTACAAAATCAAGAGAAGTCCTCCTCGATGTCTGTAGACTGCTGTTGAGTAAGGTAAGTGCGGACCGCTTCCGACATCATCAACTCCTGTCTCTATACAAGGAACGACCGGAATTAATGAATGCAACCGGCACACGTGATCCAAAGAAAAACATACCTGGTTCTCTAGGTCCTTGATTGCCATCTCTAGTAGCCGGCCTTCCAGTTCCCTCAGCTTTGTGACGGCGTTGAACACATCGGGTCGGAAGATAGCACGCATATCTTCGTCCTCGCGGATATCAGATACCATCCTCTCCGTCGTCTGAAGAACGAAAAATTGAGTTTCAAGTCGCTCGAGAATGAGCACGACCGCACGTAGTTGAAAAATATCCCATGAAGGGTCTGCTGTTAGGAAATCTTTAAGATGGTTTGGGCTAGTTAGCTCCTCTTCTTTCCAGGTAACCTTGACCTCATTGCCGCCATCGTTAGTTTGCAGCAACGTAAACTCAAGTCCGTCTTCCTCATTCACACAAGCCCACCAGATAATTGGACTTTCCCATGTGGCTTTTGTCTCTCCAGAACCCACGAAGTTTGAGATAATACGAACCCCTGGGGCCTCGTTGCAAAATGCTTTCTTCGCCCTCTTCAATGGATCATCTTCGGGTATATCTAGGTCGAGAAACAACTGTTTCGCATCGGTTCTCTCTTGGTCGAGGAACCCATACGAGAACACCATCTCAGATGCTGCCTTATCGGCGCCGTATCTGTTGTATTCGAGTCAGTATCAAACCTTCCCCCTCGCTGAAAAAAAGACGATTTACGACTTACGAAATTGTGACTTCATCGCCTGAGTGCAGCCCCTTTCCCGGACGTAGCTGAAGGATAGCATTATCGTGGATATCTTTCTCGTACAGAGCATTCACCATGCTTTCTGATGCATGGTTTGCCATATCAATACATGGAACCATTGAGTGTCCACGTCCAGGTAGGTCTACCGATCGTGATCGGAATGCTGCATCCAAGTATTTCCAGTCATCGAAAGTAAGCTTTCCAGTATCTTCATCCCACCAGTGCTCCTGGCACCACAAAATCTCGGCTGTGGACTGGCGAAGATGATCGAATTCCGTCTCTAAGGAAAGTATCTTCGCTTCGTAGGCCAGTCTCAAGGACGTTCCTCGTAGCAGCTCAAGCTCTTCCATTGTCCAGAACGTAGGCAATGGTATTTCTGAAGGCAGAAAATTTACATATTCAGTCCAAGGATTCGATACCCCGATTTTATGTCGCTCATCTGAAAATTCAGGGCAGGAGTGCGTAACTTGGATGAGCAAAAAGGTTAAGATGGCACCTCTAGCTGTCTACACATATCAGCTGGAGAATTCAAGGATGAAAGCCAGAAACAAAGCTCAAACTGAGCTGAGTCCACGAAACCACGAAACAAAGGCAGCGTACCTTTCCGAAATCCCCAAGCACATCCAGTACGTCGCGAAGATACCGATCGGACTTTGCATGATTCTCGACCATTTCATATGAAAGGATCATATCTGATGGCACTTTGAGAAGAACTTGAGCTTCCAAAGACACCTCGTTTCCCGATTCACTTGGAAGTATGTCTCCCGTCGCGACAATTGCTCCGCCCTTGTCCGTTCCATCTTCTGCCTGCAGCTTCCGGAAAGCGACCTCGTGGGTTGAGACCCCATTCAGCCGCGCCCAAGGAGCTAGGGCTTCAATGGGGAAAGAATTCCGCTTCATAATTCCCAGATGCTGTCCTGTAAAGCTTGACTGACCGCGAGGTCAACAAGTGGTAGATAGCTCTCTCGATGAGTTTAACTTCACATTGTGATGTAACGAGCCAAAAGGAGGGGGAGCCTTTCGGATGCCAGATAGATGCTTATCGATAAGCATGCGGGTCTAAAACCCTAAGCCCTAGCTGTTGTATACAACCTACAAGTATCTGTGATTAGGTGCAACATAGTTTCAGATCCTTCTAGATGTAATCGAGAGCAAATGGTCAATCAGAAATATTCAGATATTTGTGAGATTAACCTTAAAAGTACCAGAAAACGAACGCCACACTGAACCTTCTATCCGTGGTCTTCCATTGCACGATGTGATGGCAAATCCCAGGTTAACGAATTATCTGGAAAATAAGACTTATCACAAATACAAAGGCACTGTCTCATCCTCTGATTGTTATAGTTAATAATGAATCATCGATCATAGATAACTACCATGACGAAAGCGTCTAGTACATACTAGACCCCGACCTACTTAGACATGAGCTTCTCAGACGTCAACCAAACTTTAATTCTACAGATGAAGTTATAAATGGCAGAACCTACCCTTTTGATATAGCTCAAAACACCTCAGCTTTTCAAGCATACTCATATCGCATACCGGATAGCCCCAAACATGACCAAAGATCTGGTACGCTAGGCAATTCCCACAGGCAAAGCCTCGAAGTACGCAATCTAATTCTAAATCAAACTCGAGACCTTTGACGTTCGTTACGATAACGAGCTCGCACATGAATACTATGGCGAAGGCAAGAAGCTAGCTGATAAGTATGTCTCCAGTTAGACATTTGCCCGGTATCCAGAGCCTAGGAATTCGACTTGCTAATACTAGTACTGGCCTGGACCTAAAGCCTCAGAAATATATACCAGAACCAAAATTTAGAAATCCTGGACAAGTTTGAATCTACGCTGACTACTCCGCCAGTTCACTTTATGAAGTATGGCTCTTTCTTTCTGATATAGATTGATTGCACTTTCAGATAAACTAACGCGGTGTTCCTTACTGTACAGTGTTTTGGCTCCTGATGATGTGGATATGGATGAACTCAAGAATGTCAACATCCCGCCAGGACTGAACATTGAGATTCTAGACTTTAGCATGTAAAGAACCAAACATGTAGTAATGTTTTTTATTGGTTTATGCTTTGGTAATGTTGTAAATATTACCTCAATAATAGTTTTACGTGTTAAAAATGACTCGAGTGTTTGAGACATCGCCAGAGAGCGTGGGGTTGTTGTTGCAGTTGCGGGAAAACTTGTAGGAGTGATGCCTATTTATTTTTAGATACAACCTGCATCTCTGATCAAACAGAGATGATGAAAGAGACCAGGTGTATTGAGATTTACAGAGTACACAGTTTAGAGGCCCCCCCCACCTTGCACTGCCGCTACCATCCAAGATACATAGAACGAAGCAAGGTGACGAAGAGAAGAGATGCTTTAGAAATTTGAAACTATGTTAAACTTACATGTATATGCTTAAATGGAGTATACGAGATTGAATGGTATCTCAAGCATGCCAGGCAAAAAAAAAAAGGTGTGTGGGTGAATTTATTGATCATCATCACATTAACTATACAGTGAGGTCTATCGGCCAGGTTTAAACGAGAGAACCTATATTTCGGATGACATTATTAGCAGGTATAAAGACTGTTGAATGAATTGAAACACCTACATCGTGTTTTCCCACTTCAACAGTTTCATCTTCCGAAACCCGGATGCCGCCGACGCCTTCGATATAGGAGATGGGGACATCACCCATCACTTTGCGGGCAACATCGCCAACCGTGCTATTCCTATTCATACATTAGAGGTAAGAAATATGAGATGAGTTATGCAGACTTACTTCTTAACCAACACACAGTCCCGGAACACGGCACTGCCGGCCCCAGCGGAGAAAGTGTGTACATTTCTCACCGGAAAGACCGGGACAAGCCCCAAGACCTCAGCTGCGCGGGAGAGACACTGTACTACTCCTGTGGAGCCGAAACGATACAGAACCATGTCCTTCAAGTTTTCGACACGGCTGCTTATGGTCAGGAACACTCTTTCGAAATCATTGGGTTCCGTACCTTTTCAGTTTCTCGTCCATCTCCTTCAATCCGCCTCCATCGGGGTCTCCATCGGCAATAAGGTCTTCTCTTGTATCTAGAAATTCACTCCCTTCTGTGTACTTGATATAGCCTTGCTTGGCAAGTCTCCGGAGGAAAACCTCGGATATAGCGGAGCAGAGAACAATAGAGTGAGGGTCTTGCATTTTTGCAATCTTGCTAATATTCTGTAACACAATATATCAGTATCGAGAGAGGAATCCCCTTGATGCTGACGTACCTTATCTGCATCGGGGTGGTCAATCTTATTCAGAGCAAACACCGTAGGGAACTTTTCATCGATGAAGGCTTGAACGACTTTCTCGACCGTCTCATCTGACCATTCTTGGAGAGGCTCCTTTAATCCTAATCGGTCAAGGCATCGTGCGACAGTCGACGGTGTGCTTCCATAACCGGAAAATTGACCTTGTAGCGTCTCGACGGCGGTGGCCTCTAGTTTCATGGTCAATGATGCAAAGCAAATGGAAACGAGTATTGACTAACTAATCGCGGCATGTCTTCGTTTAATAGACCCCCTAGAATCCATTAGCTTTGCTCCTTCTTTGCATATCCAAATCACCACTGTACCATTTTTGCATCAGGTTTCCCAATACCCACCGTACGATTTCCGACCTGAGCCATTCGATGTCCACTGAGGGGTCGTAACCGCGGGTGGCTTTGCCTGAAGTATCCAGAAATTGTCAATAATCCCAGATGTATCGGGGTGAAAGAGAAGTGCCAGGGAATTATGGAAACGGACCTTCGGCGTCGGTTGTACCGCTAACATCAACCACGTGAATCAAGGCATCTGCCTGGCGCAAGTCATCCAAGAACTTATTGCCCAACCCTCGTCCCTGATGCGCTCCGGGGACTAACCCTGCAACATCCAGAAGCTCGATGGGAACGGATCGTTTTCCCTCGGCACATCCGCCGTAGTTCGGTTTGCACTTTTCAGAGACTCCAAATCGCTGACAAGCGCATTCTATTTGGAGGTAACCAATGGCACGTTGTGGATCAATAGTGGTGAACCTAGGCACTCGCTTGTCAAAATCGAGGTATACGAAAGTAGACGTTCATAGATATCAGGGCTTGAAGCCAGGTAGGTGCATTGTTGAAGGTGAGGAAATGATATTCAGGCACAACTCACGGGAAATTTCCTAAATATCAAGAAAATATAATTAACAAACCAGAATGATACATGATCTACAGAAAGACAAGCATACCAACTTTGGAAGAAGCATCTGTCAAACTATTCAAAGTCGTGGATTTTCCACTGGATGGCTAATGCCCCTCAGGTCAGTTAGCGGGGTGTCCTTCCAAGCAGAGATATAGACAGACCTTCCCAACAAGCCCGATGAGCGGATCCCTTGGCATAGTAGCAAAACTGACGCTAGTCTAAAGTATATGAGCAGAAAAAAACAAAAACTAAAAAGAAAGGATGAAGCTGTCCAATTCAGGAACAGCAAAAAAAAAAAAAAAGTCATTTCTGACTCCGCGGAGAGCAGTCAATTTCTGCCGTCTCATATAGGAAGGCGGTGAATGCTCACTCATAGCATCTTTCAACATCGTAATAATCCTCCATATCACTCCCTAGGTAGAGGAACTAGTCAAGATAATGTGTTCCCAAGATACGGCACAAGAAGGTTCTTCTCTATTCTTGTTCTTCATTCGGAGATGAAAAACTGACCACATGCACAACCAACTTAAGGTCGAATCTGATGAGAGGCTCTAATTCCGTCATCTGTTGAACCAAAATGACCTTTTCCAACTACTGCCTTCTCCTGCTAAAGATACCCTGTAAGCTGGTGTCACCAAGGCAGACGTTAGAATCACGATTGGTATCATGGAGGCATAAATTGCCCATGTGGCAAATAAAACATACTTGGAATGAAACGGTCTGGTTGCCATCAGCGAGGTGACGAAGTCGGGCTCCATCTGAGAATTGATGAGTTAACTGTATTCATTCAATGGATTGGAAGTATTCGGTAGACGTTCTCTCGCCACCTTGTTTTGGATTTGTTCTCATGGGTTTTCGATCTCGAGAACGTCAACCGCTACAACAACGTCATATAGCAGTTCACGTCATTGGAATAGTCTTGTTTTTCAGCATATAAAACCACTCCTACTTCACTGACCTTATTGCTGCAAATTAAGTTGAATACCACACGACGCGTTGCTCCTAAAATCCTCCAAGTGTCTATTCCCCATTTCCCGAAATTCGATTTATCTGAATACCATCTTCACCATGTCCGACAGCACCTTCCATACAACTACCCAGGATCTCCGGAAGCCTGAATCCCATGCCTCGCATGCAATGCATGGCCAGACCCCCAAGAACTCGAATATCTCGGCAATGAAGGTAAGGCGCAAATGTGTATCCTTTTATGGCCTCAAATGCCACCAAAGCTGATGCTTTATATAGTCAATTGTCGACCAAAACACAGACAAGAAGGCCCAGATTGAAAGCACAAAGGCCAATCTACCCTTGCCTGAACAACCCCCGGTGGCAAGTGACTGGAACTCTGCAGATCAGAGGGCTGTCAATGTTGGCTCTGGCCGTGTGGAGGGGCCCATCTCTGGTGAATCCAACTCTGCCCTGAGAGGGCCTGCAACAGCATCAAGCAGCGTTCGAGAAGTTGGAGAAGAAACTCACAGGTTAACCCAGCCTACAGGCAAGGTTGGACGTCAGGCGAAGGATAATCTCTCTGGGTTGCCAAAGGATGCTCTTGCACGGTAATGAAATCATCAAGCATGTAACTTAAAATGCTGTCTTATTCAATTAAGAATTCGCATGTTTTACAAATATAATTATGGTTTTAGGCATTCTACTCTTCAAATCTGACCCAAAAACATTTCGATGCAGTATAGGACTAGAAGTATAAAAATGTCTGGGCCAGGAATACCACCTACATAGCTATCTCAGCAAAGTCCAGACAACGTAGGCAATCACGATTAAACCCTCAATTGTCCCTCTCTTCTTCCTATTCACTGGAATGTCATTCTTGGCATTAGTAGTAGTGATATAATGAGAACAGGAAAGGCGATCAGAATCCTGCTTGAAATCTGATGTGACGTCAAATACACCTATCTCGCCCCAGTATTGCATCAAGCACCCACCAGCCCTCTTGGATGTCTTTTCGTCTTCAGCACTTGTCTGCGTCACAGCCAATTTCTCGCATACTCTACCAGGGTCTTATTGACGTACTTTTATCTTCGATGTTTGATATCAAATTGAGGGTCTCTACCGTCAGGGTGACATCACAGGGCATATCTATCGGCCAAGCCAGCAAGGCTAGATGCATTATATAGCCTTGCCATTTCAGTCTCTGTATCATAAGATAATCTGCTATAACTAGGTGCATATATATATATAGCTAGTTCTTTCTCCTTCTATCGACAATCAAGCCTTCCTCAAAAATACAACTCTCTCCATATATCGAGATAATCATGGATCTCCAAGGACACCCAATTCCTCCAGGCCAGAGACGTACTAAGGTACGATATATCAAATATCATACAGCCGAGGGAGTCACCAAACTAATGTGGTCGTCTACAGGCCACAACTGACCCCATGGCCGATCGCCAGCCCATCTATGAGTCGTCTGGTCCAGTCCTCAATGACTCCCTCGCCGCCGAATCCGTCAACCGCGGGGGTCCATACAGCGAGAACCGCGGGGCTGAACCTCTAGGAGTCACCAGCGGCCAATCCACCGTCCATAACATTGATACGTCCGCAGCTACCAAGCTGTCTTCGGCTCCAGTAAGCGCTTTTCGCGAAGACAGACAGCGACAAGAGAAATACCCCGAAGCCCTCGGGGACCAGGGAAATTACCCTGGAGCCCATCTGCCTGGGTCTGGCTATGTGGGCGGGCCTACAGCAGCAGCCAAGAAGGAACTGGGAATCAACGAAAATGAGTATCCTGCTTCGGGGAAGCCCCCTCAGTCCGGCGCTACGGCTAGTGGAAGTGGATATCAGACTCTGACTGGTGCTTCCCAGAAGCCCTCGTATGCGGGTGCTGGTCAGCGCGGGGATGAAAGTTACTTCCCTGATTATCCAGAGTACAACGCCAGTTTCGACTTTGATATCGGAGACGAGAATGATCCTGGCCGTTTAGCAGAGAGCGGTTTCCGACATAGAATGGCAAAGAGTGGACTCGAAGCGGCCGCTCCTAGAGAACAGGGCATTAGGGATAGCAATTGGTATCAGGCGCTGAATGGTGATCAGAGAGCTTAATGATTTTTTTTTTGGAAGTCCTTTGGACCATGTACTTTGAGAATCCATTGAGAGTATGAATAGTTAGTATCTACCTTTTGTTTCATAACTTCGGGAGCTCTCACCCATCCATATGGCTGGGCTCCAATCCTAGTCCTTGGTATACGGAGGGCTTGCGCATCATCTATGCTTAACGAAAGCAGCTCTATCCAGCGAAGTCTAATATAGGCTCGTAAATCACAGAAAGGCTCAATCAGCATCATATTTTATTGGATTTTAATACTTCCTGCCTTTTTTCATACACCGATTTGAGAACGCCATTTTGCAACAGACAATCATAAACGATCAACCCAGATGAACACGTCCGTAGGCCAGACCCCAAAGACATGCGTGGTCTTGTCAAACAAAGCGGAACTGTACAGCCTCGAGAATTGGCAAGACACATAAATAAGCCGTATAATTAGGAATAACAAAGTCGAAAACAAGTGAGAAAAAGGAAAAATAAATTCGATTCAGACATCCAGCTGAATCTTTATAGATTCACCTGCTTAAGCTCCTTCTGGGCGAGCTTGGCCAACTCCTCGTACACCTTGCTGAAATCCTCATCGTCATCACCGTCATCCTTCTTCTTGCCCTTGGTGGCAGACTTAGGGACAACCATCACAACACTCGTGGGCCGCTTGGTCGCAGCAGCGTTACCGAGTTCCGCTCGGGATGTGACAAAAATGTAGGGGATACCGTGGTCCTCGCACAGAACCGGGATATGTGAGATAACATCCATTGGCGAGATGTCTGCGGCAAGGATGACGATTCCGTTGGGAATGGCGATAGTGGCGTTAGGGGCAGGGATGGGCGACTTGCGAAGGGCCTTAACAACCTCCTTAACACCTCGCTTGAGGCACTTATTGACGGCAGCTAAAAAAAATACATTTAGTAAATTGTAAATCAATTAAGAAACCTTTGCAGGGCAATGTGGTGAAATTTTCAAGGACGACGTAATACAAGCACATCCCGAAATTTTTTTTTTTTGTCACAATACGGGCATCGACGAATATGCAACATAAAATGACCTGGAATA
Organism: Aspergillus ochraceoroseus IBT 24754; assembly: GCF_002846915.1. Classification (NCBI taxonomy): domain Eukaryota; kingdom Fungi; phylum Ascomycota; class Eurotiomycetes; order Eurotiales; family Aspergillaceae; genus Aspergillus; species Aspergillus ochraceoroseus. Next base: position 2,775,125 of record NW_024468477.1, on the reverse strand, counting down.
GCATATAAAGTAAAAGAAAATGGCTTACCCTTCTTCACACTCTTCAGGGACTTCTTGGCCAACTTGTCTTCCACGAGAGGTCTGGCAAATGGCACCAGTGCGCCGATGGGACGGGTGGCAGGTTCGGTTTCCTCGATCTCAGGAACACCGTTGACAGGTGACTGGGAAGCCTCGTGCTCAATTCCCTTCAGAACTGCATCGGTGAGGGCGGTCTTATCCTTCTTGTCCTTCTTATCCTTCTTGCTCTTGTGGACACCGTCCTTCTCGGCACGCTTCTCCTTCTTCTCGCGCTTATCCTTCTTTTCAGACTTGTCCTTTGCCATTGTGAATTATTCCCATTCAGTGACCCGGATCACAGACCTGGTGAAAAGGAGGGCGTTAGAATGAGGCTGGTGTGCGTGTGGAAGAAGGAATCTTGAATGCTTCCAAAGCGGACAAAATTCGAAATTATTTCAAAATTTAGGCACTAGTCCTATCTGGGAGAACAAGTTCTTGAGGGCGGTGAATAGCTGAGTCAGCAATTGCCCAATCAGGATGCTTCATCCAATCCAAAAACAATCAGTCACTCGGCCTCTCTTTTGACGTCGCGTCTCCTGCCTCGCCAGCAGCTGGATTTGACATATATCTAGGAAGACGATTGGGACTTTGTGGCCCGCAAATTCGCATGGGCTGTTGAACAACTATAATGTGGAGATTTTTCGCTCCTTAATTACCAGCTGTACGTTGCGACGACCGTTTGTGCTGCTCAGCAGCCTCCCGAGAATATCAGACTGACCAGTACACTGCTATAGATGAATTCAAGCAGGAACTCAAACCCTTCTTTGGGCTCTCCAGTGAGGGATACCTCCCCTTTATCAATTCCTCCGGCCCCTAGTGTCTTCCGACAATCCATTCGTTCTTCTCACCCTCAAAAACCTGGTGAGTTGGCGTCGCCTCCCCAACGAAGCGCATTCCTTAACGCTAATTTTATCCCTAAAGACACAGAGAAGGAAGAGTTACGCGTTCAATTGAACACCTTGAAATATGAGTTGGAAAACCTCAAGCAAGAGCGTGAGTTAACGACGCTACGCCACGAAAAAGAGCTCCGCGATTTGCAAGTTAAGGCGGATGCAGATTTCAGAAAGGCACAGGTGAGACATCTTGTATAGCTAATCTTATTATTAGACTTTGCCCTGACTTTTCTCTTTAGGCTGCAGAATCGACCAGCAACCGCGCGAACCACAAAACGGAGGCGCTTGCCAAGGAGTTGAAGGAAGTACAAGAAAATGCGCTCAACGAGAAGGCCGAGCTTGACCGGAAACTCCGAAGTCTTCAGGATCAGAATCAAGGGTTGCAGGAAGAGATAGAGGACACCAAAGCACAGCAGCTCGATCAAGAAAGGCAGTATAAATATCAGATCAATGAGCTAGAAACCATTCGCTCTTCATTCCAGAGCACGCTTGAAGAACTGAATAGAGATCTTGAAAATTCACGCAAGGATGCCCAATCCGCTCAAGACAGGCTCCGTGAAAGCGAATCAAACGTCGCTAGCCTCGAAACGGAAAATATCCGACTCAAGTCTGAAGGAAACGATGCGGAAACATTAGCTGTCCTCAAAAGGGAGCTGTCCGACCAGGTCAATCATATCAGGAGTCTGGAAACTACGAATCGGGAACAAACCATGGAATTACGGCAGTTGCTCAAAATCCAACGCAATGTTGAGGTCGTGGAGGAGCAGAAGAAGTCATTGGAAAACCAACTGCATTTAATGAAGGAAGTGGAGGCTGAGCTGGGAACAGTTCAGATCCAAAAGCAAATCCTAGAGGACGAACGAAGATCATGGACCAGCCTTTTACAGGACAACGAGCAATCTCCAGAGTATGACTCGCCTGAAGCGGTGGTCAAGGCCTTATTGAAGGAGCAGATTGAAAAAGCTAGCGTCATCGATAAGCTCGGTAGTGTTGAAGCACAGTTCCTCGAGAGGGACGAATTGATAAAAAGCCTGGAAACTGAGCGTACCAGCCTACGCCAGGAGATTGAAAAGCTGCGGGCCACAGCAACAGCCTCCACAGGACCCATGGCAGAAACTCGAGCCAAAGCTAGAATTGAGCGACAACGGGCGCTTGCAGTGAAGGAGGTGGAGTATCTTCGTGCTCAATTGAAGATGTTTGATACCGAAGAGGAGACCATGAATGGAGAGCACGGCCAGTTCGATGCACACAAATCTGAGCAAATCGCCAACCTGGAAAGGATGGTCGATGAATACAGAGCAGAATTAGCAAAAGCTCACGAAGAACTTTCCAAGCGGGAAACTTCCCAGCAAGAGGAAACAGAACCCCGCGGGGTCAAGCGGCCCCTCTCACCCGCCGAAAGTGATGTAGAGAGCGAGCGTCTATCCGTGTTAACTCGGAAAAATAGGACACTACAGGAATCACTATCCAAGTCAGAGCAAGCCATGGCTCTCCTACGCAAGGAATTCGAGGCTACCAAATCACAGCTCAGATCTCTCAAAGTCAAATCTCGCACGCGCATTCTAGAGCTTCGCGATAATCCTACCGCTCAATCTGAGAACCTCAAGCTCTCTACGATTACAACCCTCAAAGCCGAAAATCGCGATCTTCTCGCTCAGTTACGCGGCAATCATGCAGAGGTCAAAGTCGTCCCTGTGACCACTCTTGAAAGTATGAAACTAGAGATTCAAGACATGGAACGTGTAGTCGCAGATAAGGAAAAACGCATGAGACGTCTTAAGGAGATCTGGACAGCCAAATCATCCGAGTTCCGCGAAGCAGTCGCCTCCCTACTCGGCTACAAATTAGATTTCCTCCCCAACGGCCGTGTCCGAGTCACGTCTATGTTCCACCTCTCCCCCGCATACCGACATGGCGACCAGGACGCAACACCAGACTCGCGTGGTCCCGGCAGCATGGGCAACGGCGAAGAGAACTCAATCATATTCGACGGAGAAAACGGCACGATGAAAATCTCTGGCGGACCCAACAGCCTGTTCGCAATGGAAATCAAGCACCTGATCAAATTCTGGGTCGAGGAGCGCAAAGACATTCCTTGCTTTTTAGCAGCCATGACCTTGGACTTTTACGATAAGACGACTAGGGCAGCGCGGATGTAATAGCATTAATTTTTTTTTTTTTTTTGATCTATTCTATTCAGTTCATTTAAGTGCTGTGCTGCCTCTATGTATGTATTCGATTCAATCTCTTTTGTGTTGTATTCTAAAGTGATATCCCTATGCAAAAATCTTTAATGCATACTAGTATCAGATGAATCAGATGAATTAGGTACCAGGGAGCAGAGAGGGTTTCATTATATATATATATATTCTTTAACCAATACGGACCTTGAACTACTAGTAGGACGCGCGGTTTGATCCTCTCCCCCATATCAGGTACTATATATACATTTACCATTGCACGAGGGGGGGGAAAAGAAAGAAAGAAATTTTTAAAAAGAGTCCAAAGCACACCTAAGACAGCTGTATACTCCGTAGATAGATATAAAAGGTACCCGATAATTTGATTCACTTTGGTCCACTCTGGTAACCTTTCAACGTCCATACTAGTAGTTACATCAAGGTTATTTACAAACCAATCAATCGCCATAGCTACGGTGTCCTGACAATATGGAAAAGATGAAGATTACAGGGATTATTGGTGAATTCAACACACACACACACACACACACACACAAAAGGAAAGGCTAAGGGGGGGGGTAAGTAGGGCAAATAACAGATAGCAGAAGACATAGGATGTGTAGGAAAATAGACAATGGAAGTATTGAGATGGAAATGATAGGATACAGCAGCTAAGAGAGAAAGAGAAAAAAAAAAAAAAGAGAGAGAGAGAGAGAGAAAACTGAAATGAAAGATGAATAAGAAACATAGAATAAGAGTCGTATAAAGCTGAAGTGACGAGTATGTGCTGGTAACTTTGTAGGTGGTGTCCACGAAGTTCTTAATATAATCATGCATCAAAGAGAGAATATTTGACAAGGCAGGCAGGCGGCGGCTGCGTTGCTTTTGTGGTGATGCGGCGGATTTGATTACGTTTCGTTCATGCATGGCTTAAAAATTTCGTTCAAGGAGGATAGAATTAAGCCCTCGATAGAGAGGGCTGGCTGGGGGTCAGAGTATTTGCAATTAGGAAGATACGTACTTCCCAACAGCTAACTTGCGTATTGTTGGGAGTTCCTTCCACGAAGATGGACTGCTGCTATTGTCGGCGAATGGATCGGAGCCTGCTTGCATGGGAGCAGCGCTGATTCCAAGTCGAGATCCAGCATCTGATGTCCGAACGTCGAATTTAGCTTCAACCTTTCCTTTTTGCGGCCAGCTGTTTGCTGTAGAGAAGCGAACCAGAAGCTTTCCGTCGGATCCATTGGTCACTTCGAACTCGGGAATCTTCCAAATAACTGCGGACTGTTTGCGGCGAAACGATGCCCCTGTATTGGGATACATCACGGCGCTGGTTGCATGAGCTACCTCTCTGTCCTCTTGAGGAGATGTATCCAAATTAACCGTCAGGACCAAATTCGTCAACATGATCGAGTCTTTTGAGACAGAAGAAGCATATGAGGGATTCAAAGAGTAAAAAATGATTACACTAGCCTGGAACTCTTCAAGATTCCAGGCTGGTTTGAAGATGACCGGACAGAAAGCCGAAGTATCTTCAGGATTGATATGGAGCTGATACTTGAATGCCACACTTGGCGAGGGCCGTGCAAGGCTAGATATAACGACATCATATTCGCCGCTCTTGTCCTCTGACTGGTTTTGGTCTTTGAATTCCGTTACGAAATGTGGATTCGCGGCAACCTTTTCCAGTACCTGAAAGTTATCGAGACGAACTCGAATGCTCTCCTTGGGAAGCTCAGATGTTCCATTATATGCGAGGGCAAGCTCTCCAACAACGAAAGATTTTGTAACTGTGCCTTCAGTGAACCATGCATTGACCGTTTCTATGATCGAGGCGTTTAAGCCGGGTTCATGTAGTTCGGGGTGAGAAACTGGTCCTGAAATGCTATGTAGCGTATGTGATGAACGAATCGAGGTTGCATCTGACAAAGTGTGTTCATCCGTAGCAGAACTAGGTGAAGTTGCGTGCTTTGCGGCAAAAGTTGGAGAGGTGGCTTGGAAGCTATCGTGTGGCATAGTGAGACCTGGAATCTCATTACCCTGAGTCGGGATATTCGGAATGAAAACAGTATTGCGGACATCACGGCGTCCGCGTATGGTTCCTGTATTTCGCCTCATCCCACCCACTTGCTGGGCTTGCTATAGATATTGTAAACGAATGAACAACATGAAGCCCAATCCAAGATCGCTCACCATTCTTAGTTGATTAGCCATATCATCCATCGCCTGCTTAGCCTGGTTTTCATCCTCAAAAATCGGCTGGTCACGGATTGTTAGGTTTATGCTCGGCTCTTCTAGTCTGCGGCGGTGTTAGCATCATACTTCAAGAGGTCGGTCTATTGGAACAACTACCCAGCTGCATCTCTTTGCGCTTGTGTAATCTCGTCAATAGTCTGTGGGCGTTCAGAGTAACCTTCCGAGTCCACATGTGGCTAAAGTAGAGCATTAGAGAAGACTTTCAACCGTCGGAACCTGGCGAAAACACTTACTTCATGTGTGCTCGTGTCTGCGGGCGCAGTCACGACAGAAATATCCTGAGCTGTAGTGCCATTTACTGTACCTGATATCGATTGAGGCGTTGGAGACGCCGCTGCTCGACTAGGCTCCTCATGTTCAGTAGCCTCGCTTGGACGACGTGTGGACTCAGTATAGCTGTCTTGCGAAGTGAGGCCCGTACCCGGACGTTCTATTCTCTCTGGCTCGTCTTCTGGAATTTGCATCTCGCGGGAATCTCCCCTCTTAAACGAGAAGGGACTGCGATACTTCTTTTCTGAAAAGGGCCCGCCAGAAGAATGCACAATACTCTTTCTTCTATTCATCACTGTCCCTAGTCGCTTGAGCCCACCGAGTGGCGTGTTGTATCGAGGTTCAGGAGCTATTGAGAACGGAGTTAGTATGCGAGTATATGAAAAGGTGCATATGCACTAAGACTGACCTGGAGGCGACCTCATGCGACCTGAATTTTCCGAACGCTGGCTGGCATTATCATCTTGAATATGGGGGGGAGGGGCGAGAGGTGTAGCTGGGGGAGGTGAGGTGTGTTGTCGAGACGGGGGAAGCGGGCGTCCCCCATTAATCTTTGCAGCAAAGGTTTTGATCTCATCCGCAGTTTCGACATTCAGAAGCACATTCAGACAGCTCTCTGCAGCCTGGCGACAGCGCTCAATCTGGTCCGACTCATGGGTTTCCAATTGAGTCAACACATCTCGAAGGTGGTTGAGTCGACTCTCATCCGCAGCCTGAAGCTGTTCGAAGACAAACGGTGCCCTAGAGTCCCATTGCTGATTTATTTCCTCGGCAGCAAATATAGCACTAGCTAGCCTATCCGCACCCTTTGGGCCTTTTTCTTTGGCCTTTTCCACCTTCTTCTGGGATGCTTCGAGGTTCTTTGCTAGATTTACGAGACTGGTCTGAGTACCAGGCATAGAAGCCAATTCGCGATTTTTGGTGCTGAACTCTCTTAAGGGGCGTTCTACATCCTCATCAATTTTCTGTGCGAAGGTTTCGTGCGATGTGGCTATCGATTCGACCGAGTTTACAATGCGCTGCCATGGTAACTGGAAAATCCTATGTTCCACAGACGTTAGTTTATATTTTGCTGTTTTCTGAAATAGGGCGCGGAAAGAAGCAAGGAACGAGTGGTGAACCTTACCCTAGGGCGGCTCCGTTGTCCAATTGCGGTCGATGGGCCAGTTTTCGAAGCCCTTGAGCGTACGCTTCTTCGACGCGGCGGCGTTCCTGCCAGGAAAGATGGTGAATTAGCCCATTTCAATCCCGAACTGTGTCATACGGGGCAGAATGGTATACTTGGAGCCAATCCGCGATGTCCGTATTGATCTTGTTAATCAGGCGAACGCGATCAGCGAGTACGGTGGTGGCTTGGCCAGGCTGCAAAGAGGCCTATAATAAAACAACAAGTAAGAAGATGAACACAGCAATCGGAATAGTAGTTGCGGAAAAAGACGGAGGCGCCATTTTGGAGGGGCTGGGAGGGTTGGAGTTCAGAGTTGATCGTACCAGCAGCGCTGGATACTCCTGCCGGGAGAGATCCATTGTTTCTCATAGGACACTGGGCGGAAATTGACTGTCGGAGAAGCGCATAATAAAAGTTCGGGCTAACAGAGAATAAGAGATGCGAGGGAGTGCGACGATGGGTTGATGCTTCTGGGCCGGGTGGAGGTGGACGGAAGAGAAGGTGATGACGATGACGGGTTGTAAGGCTGGGGGGGAGCCGATGACTAAGCTGTCAGAGGGTCCGCATTGGGAATGGTGCCTTTTGTCACATGTTATATGTTATTGTTAACTATCATTCTTTTTGACACTCACGGCTGAATATCTTCAGCTTGAGTTTACTTTGATTTTTGGGGGAGCTGGCTGCTGATAAAGTGATTTGGAGTTGAGCTCCATAGCCCTCCTCGCTTCCCCGCCATCACTTTGTGTCCACCCTTGGCATTCCTAACTCCATTTTTCTTGCAACGATGATACACTGGAGCAAGGCTCTGGGCTTTTCGGATCGATTGAAAACTATTCAGTCTCTGTAAGTTGTCAAAGAGATAATATTTACTAGGATTCAAATGGGTCAGCTAGCTTATGCTATCGTCCAGGACCACTGCATACCAGCAAACGTCATCCTTCGCCGCCTTTGAGGAAGCTCAGACACAGGCAAGAAAAATCGAGCGTGCAGCTTATGATCAAGCCCAATCAAAGGTCTGTTTATATATCCACTACTGCTCTTGGCATATTGAATTCTAAGTATACGTAGGACGAGTACTACCAACTATGTCAGAATGCAATAGACGCAGCAGAGCCTGCTGGGTTAGAATCGTCCCAAACTGCTGCTGCTGCTGCTCAGTCAGATGATGATACAGCAGACAGGAATTGGACGACAGGCGAGACTCTCGGTCCATACCGATTATGCGCTCATCATTTTGATGGCCTTCATTCCACCGTCTTCAAATCGAAGGATGAGGCAGGGACACTCGTTGCCCTGAAAGTTACAACACCCCATCTTCTCGAACAACCCCATGTGGCTAAACGGGAAGCTCAGCTTTTGCGAGAGTCTGCCAGTCCTAACGTAATAGCTTTATTGAATACATTCAGGCTGGATGAGGGACGATTCGTCCTCGTGTTTCCTTTCAAGCAGTACGATCTTGAGACTCTGCTGCGTCGCGACATGGTAACCGCAGTACAAACGAGATCGATTCTACGTGATATGTTTAGCGCATTGGAATTTATTCACAAATTAGGCATCATACATCGGGATGTCAAACCATCGAATATTTTACTTGATTCTCCCGAAGGACCGGCCTTCCTGGCGGACTTTGGGATCTCTTGGAAAGAGGGCAGTCTAGGGGCTGAGTCAGCTGATAAGAAGATCACCGATGTAGGGACAACGTGCTATCGATCCCCAGAGGTTTTGTTTGGGTTTAAAGGGTACGGAAATGCCCTTGATATGTGGGCGGCCGGTTGTGTGGTTGCAGAGGCTGTGGTCGTGGGACATAAGCAACTCTTTGATTCGGGCCCTCTTGGAAGTGACCTGTCCCTCATTCAGTCTATATTCACCACCTTGGGCACCCCTGATGAAGAGAGTTGGCCCGTACGTCGAACCCGCTGGGCACTGATATGCGTTCTCTGGTATGCTAATATCGGGTCCTAGGAGACGAACAAACTCCCAGATTGGGGAAAGATAGAGTTCTACAAATATCCCGCTAAACCGTGGGATGGGATCCTGATGGGTGCGTCTTCGAACGGCCGGGACCTTGTGAGCCAGTTGGTTCGTTATGAGAGCCGCCAGCGTATATCTGCTGCAGTGGTATGTTCCTCAGCAATTGCCTTTCTCACATGTTTCATCCTCGGGTTCTTCTGACAACCTATTAGGCTCTCAGACACCCCTATTTTTCGGCCTGCTGAGAGAGGCCGTGATGACGTTACACCTGGGATTAAATGCTTAACCGACTCCCTGTGGATGGATTTTTATTGTTATTGGTCGCTATGCCTATCTATGCATTGCTGGAAATAACCATAATAATTGGTGAATGGAGCTGGATTTCCCCAAGTGTTTCAGGCTTTCCAATGGCTCGAGCTCAGGCCGCATATGGCTAAGTCCCAGACATTATTGTCCGTTGTCAGCGAGGTCAGTGGTGATCAGTTTCATCAAGAACACTCACTCGCGGAAAGTTCTTGCGTGATGGCATCATGGGGCGTCTTCTGGAAGTGTGTAAGAATAACAACTCGATCCCGTCTGCATCCTAAATTGTCCTTCTTTGGGAAGGAATTATGGAAGACAACCAATCATGCGAGACATCTCATCCCCAACGAAAGGGAAATGGAGAGCGCTAGGAAGAGCCGGAGAAAAGAGAAGGAGGGGGGGCGCAATTTCAGGGACGGGAGATGTAAATTGTAATCTTCCTCAGTACTCCGTAACCCTTTATGTGGAAGTGATTGATGGATGCTGGCCCCTAGTGAGTGAGTTAACAGAGATTCTGGTCATAAATACTATTGAATTTGCGGGGGATGAAAAATCCAATACAATTGGGATGTCCGGAGTAGTTTGAGTGCCCCCTGAACGGAGGTTCCTGTGAAGTTGACAACCCCGAGAGATGATGATGATGATGATGATGATGATGATGATGATCATGCATAAGAGGATTCTTTCTGGACCAAAAGGATACCTCCAGGGCACTAGGAGGAATTTCAAGAATTATTCAGGAATTCTTTGATCTTCCAAAAATAGGGTGAATCGGATAGCAAAATTGTCTGATTACAGCTTCATTACAGATAAATTACCGAGAGCCAGACATCGTGGTCCCTGTAAAATTGTCAAAATAATGCGGTGGACTGATCATAGCCATGACGGGACCCTCGTATCCACTCTTACGGTCCTGAAACCAGGCACTGTAATAATAACAACCAATCAATTCACATCAAACATGAATTGCTCCACTTTAATCAGCCCTAAAGGGTTAGTACCTAGGTAGTATTAGTCCACTGATACGCATCAATACCCGTCAATACCCCTCAATTCCGCTGCATGATTGGTCCACAACCCCTCCTCCATGAATTTAGGTTGATCTCATTTCGTTTACTTTCAGGGCTGGTAATTACCGGTAATCCTCTTCATCGACTGCCTAATATAGTAGTACAACCAACAACTCAACTTGACTCTTTTGCTCATCTTGTTCGCTTTCGCTTCTCACCTTCTCTTTTGCTTCCCAGATTCATGGAATTCCCGCGTCTCTGATGTCCTTCTTTCGTCCTTTGTGACCTTCCTTTCTTTTCATCTTCGCGGCCTGGAAGCTCGTCGTCCTTCTTTTATCGTTTTCTCCCGGGGCTCGTCCAGCCATCCCCAAGTATACCAACTACTCTTCGTTTTCATTCCTTTCATTCGCCTGCCACATTCCTTAACGCGCTTGCGCCCCTTTTGCTTTGAGACGCGATCGATCGCTTTCCAGTACAAGAGAGACACGATATTCGACATATCTCCCAGCTTAGTTCGTGTTTGAGTTCTTTCTCCGCTTCTTACACTCGTTTTCACCTCGCAGGACCCCGACGGACGACGTGCGAGAGAGTCCTCCAAGCTGGGATCACTCTGGACTAAACAACGACTCCAACGAGCTTGAACCGATCTGCTGGATGTATGTCTCTTATCTAACCTCTTGCTCAACCCCTACTGATCAAATTGGACCCGGAAAGAGAGGCATTGTCCGAGCATAATCCTCAACTATGGCTCACGGACACGGTCATCATCATGGCCACGGAGAAGTCCTCAAGCGAAGCCCTGGCGATGCCGTTCATATCGTCTATGTCACGGCTTCGGCGACTTTCGATGGCCCCATCGGTGGATATTTGACTCAAACAGATGCAGACTCTACGACTACATCGACAACAAAAAATTCCGGTGTCGGTCAACCTGTTCAGCAAACTAAGACGACCACAGCCGACGAGTCAACTACAACCAAAAGCCACACACACACGGCGGTGGACTCTGATACAACTACTAAGGACGTAGCCACCAAAACTACCCATATGGCTGAAACAACCAAGGCAACTGCGACCACTGGCAACACTGCCATCCAAACGACTTTGTCAACTGCCACTTCATCCGCAAATAGCGCCTCTGATGATATCCCTATCGTCACATCCACAATATATGCGGATCAGTATACTGCAACGAGCTCGAGCTCAGCCGTTGCCGCAAATTCCGGATCTAGTGAGATGTCGACAGGTGCTAAAACGGGAATTGCCATCGGTGCGGTTTTCGTTGTCGCGCTCATTGCCGGATTGATCTTCCTGCTCGTCTGGAATAAGAAGAAGAAACAGCAGCCAGTTGAGACACTGGATGAAACCGATAGGCTAAATGAGAAGAAGTCATATGAAGGCTATAATACCCCGCCGGTCGTACAAGCACCACCCCAAAGCACGCAGCCGATGACACCTTCAGATCCTCCTCAGCTCAATGTTCGTCCTGTTACTCAGTTTGCTCCCGACCTGACCCCCGCCCAAGGGTTGACAGGTCTGTCTGCGGTCGGTGCTGGTGCAGCATTTGCTCCAGCTGCAGCGGCTCACCGAAATCTCACTGGAAACCCTTCACCACCACTCACACCGCAGTCTAGTGTTAGCAACCGAGATCCTTTCTGTGATCCAGCAAACCCATTCGATAATCAAGCAGAACTGCCCTCTCCTGTGTCTGCCAAAGATGTCAGTCCGTCAACGCCCGTTTCTGCTGCTGCTACCACATCTGGCCCCTCTGAAGCTGCGATTGGATCCGCCGTAACGGTTGCTGCCGCTGCCGCCCATCACTCTGCTGATAAAGATCTACTCAATCGTCCTCCCAGTGCCGGGTCAGAGGGTTCTGCCGGCCCTGGTCAAATGCAAACCAATGTACACCGCGTCCAGATGGATTTCAAACCCTCGATGGATGATGAGTTGGAGCTACACGCCGGCCAACTGGTCAGGCTCTTGCATGAGTATGATGATGGTTGGGCGCTCTGTGTGAAACTCGACCGTTCGCAACAAGGAGTTGTCCCTCGTTCCTGTATATCTACCCGTCCCATGAAGCCTCGCAGTCGTCTATCCCCTGGACCAGGCCCTCTTCCTACCGGTCATCCCGGCCCTCGTGGCCCTGCAGGACCTCCAGGACCCCCAGGCTCACCAATGATGGGACCTCCGGGCCGCAAGCCCCAACCTCCACGTTTCTATCCTCAGGATGGAGGCAGACCTGCCTCTCCTTCGCATTCAATGTCCCCTGCCCGTCCGATGCCGCCTGCTCGCCCAAGATCCCCCGCTCACGGTCCCTACGGGTCTCCGCCTTCACGTCCTTACCCTCAAGGCCCCATGTCTTCGGCCCAGTTCCCGCCAGTCCCCAAGCCATACTCTCCAGGTCCCCGACAAGGGCCACCAAGATCGATGAGTCCAGGTCCCTACGGGCCTCCGGGCCTGCAGCGACCCGAAATGCCCGCGGTTGACCAACGAAAACGCAGTAATAGTATGGGAGGTGCTATTGGGCAGAGCCCACGTGTGGCACCTGGATCTAGCCCTCTTGCTACTCCCACATCACCACCACCTTCAGCCGCACTTCCAGCAATCCCTACAAGCTCGGTTCCCGTGGCTGCCCCAGCCCCGTCTTAACAACGCCTGAAACTGTTAGCTCACAGCCGTTCATGTTACCTGGAATCCAATATGCCGTCACGAAAATGATCACCCATCATTGCCGGCGGGTATCTGACAACACTCGTCCAATAACTATGACATGCGTCTGCGACGTATTACCCTTTTCACGTTTCCCTTGCTTTGATTTCCCATGACCTTCATCTTTTTTACCCTTTCCCCTTTTGAATTTGATTGACGTTAATGTTTCATACCACACCTTTTCCGTCGACCGGCCCAGCGAGCTGCCAACCACGCAAGCAATGACAAGCTCTCGAGCTTCTCTCCGATCGACCCGCTGAGTAGGCTCTGAATGTGTCCGAGTTTTCATGGGATATACCCCCTTTGTAAGATTTTGTGTATGGAATTTACATGCTTGGTTTCCTTTTTTTTTTCTCTTCCCTTTTCTTCTTCTTTTTTCTTCTTTTCTTCTTTTTTTTACCTTTTCCTCTTTATTCTAAACATTCTATCACATTTCCCTTTTAGATTACCTTATCTATTCCCAATTATATTGCTTCCTCTATCAGTTACTTGCCCTTGTCGTTAATCCTGTCCCTTCCAATCTTTGCTGTTCCTGTGCCCTTGATTTGCCGTTTCGTTAAATCAAGGCATATAGTTGGGGGTTGGGCAGTGTGTATGCCGGTATGTACTGATGGACGAGGTTAAGGAGAATAGGGGGCGGATAGATTAGCATTTAAAATTACAGATGTTTTGCAATTCTCTGTCTAATCCATCCCAACGCCCCAAAAACAAAAAAGAGTAAAAGACAGTATGAGAATCATCAATCTAGCAGTAGTTTGTCTTGCTGGGATAATGAAGAAGAATTGTAGTAGATAGAGTAGATCGTTAAGAAAGAAGGTAAACGATACTACTTAAATTATTGCTTATTGAAGTCTTCATCTACAATAGCCGACCAATGCTTTCATAATCTCATGAACATTGACTGCAAGGATACGAATCCCGAAAATGAATATTATATATGCTTTATATACTCCATCTATCCATCTATCCATCTATCTATTCATGTATGTCTTAACTGACTGACTCTTCAAAGATGTGGAACACCTCCACTAGCTAAGAGCAAATTTATAATACTCATAATACCTTCACCGAGAATCAACCCGGATGCCAAAACCACCACGCTCGAGGACGCAGCATCCGCAGCGCTAGTGGCATTTTTATCGGTAGGGTTGCCCACTCTGCCCTGTGTATTGGAGCTGCTGCTCGCCGCGCGGGAATCCTGGCCATGTGGCTCGGGCTCAACATTGAGAGAACCGGTGGATTTTGTGGTTTTCGTGTGGCTTCGAGACCACCACCAGGCGATTAGGCCACCGATTGCCCTGGCAAGCGTAAACGAGGGAACGTTGAATATGCCGACTGCAACGGCGATACCGCCGGGAATCCATGATCTCCAAGGCGCTGAGACGCCGTGTGGTTGGCCGCCGTTCGCCATGGGCGAGGCAGCAATGATGCGGAGCACGGTAATGGCGAAGAAGACTGCGCCGGCGAGCAAGGACGCTTCCCATGCCATGGGAGGTAGACCTTGGCCAGTGACGAGGCGGGCTGTGAAGATCCACACGTATGCGGTGGGTGTTTGGAACATCGGACCCGGGACTTCGTAGACGTTGACGTACATTTTGTAGACTGCAGTGGAGAGGACGGCACCAACGAGACTGCCGATCATTTGTCCGTAAAACTGGGCTTTCGGGCTAGCGCCGAGGAGGTGGCCGGTTTTCAGGTCTTGCATCATGTCGCCCGCTTGGAGGGCGCCGGATTCGGATACGGCACCGGCGAGGAGGTTTGTGACGAGGGCGGTGCGGCGAGAGAAATGGGAGGCAGGGGTGGCGAGGGAAAAGAGCAGTTGGGTCAGTTTGCTGATTCCGGAGACAGGGTTGAGATCTGTTTCGCCCAAGGCGCGAACTCCCATGATGGATAGAAGGACTGCTAGAAGCGTGGCGAGGCTAGAAAGTAGAGGCGATATAATGTCACCGAAGACGATATGCATACATACGACATTAAGTACGAGGGTGAGAGGAAGAAGGATGAGGACGGTTCGTCCGGAGATGAGCTGCGAAGGAGGTGCATCTTCGTCTTCTGGTGCCTCCGAAGAGGTTCCAAGTGGGGGAAGCTGGCTTCTAGCGGATGACTCTTCGGAGATGGGACTCAAAGCTGAGTAGCTGTATGATGGAAGATTAGAGGGTTTAGGGCCTTCTGAGGAGATCCAGCGCCCCATCCGACTATTCCAAAGCTTGCTCGTGAGATTGGGTTTGGGCCCCACAACTGGCTTGAGCACCAGCCAGCCTAGGCTTGCAATAGAATCTGCAAGCATAATAGCCAAAGATACCCATACGATCCATGCTTTGCTTCCATCCTCCCAGCTATCCACAGGACCAGGAGCCCAGCCGCGAGCTTTCGCCAGTGGAGACAATACCCCCCAGCCAAACACAGCACCAAGCAGCATGTGCATACAGGTTGAAGGGCCCATAATGATCCCTTGCCCGACATATGCGGGAGATGGATTGAGGGTCCATAGCCAATTCGAAGCAAGAGAGAGACCAAAGATCGGAATATCGCGGACCTGAGGCACGAAATAGGAGAACAGAGTCTAATCCGATGAGAATGAGAACATTTTTCGGGGGAGTAGAGCTTACATAAAGTCCAGACACAGTGAAGGCGCCAATTAGAAGACGCATCTTGGACCTCCAGTCCTTCTTATCCTCGTTTGCATCTTCCAGAGCATCATCCTGTTTCAATAGAGCACCTGTCTCCTCTGAATCGTGTGATGATAGTAGAGCCTGGGTGTCTTCCTCATCTCGTGTTCCAGCCGAACGAAAGACGCCGGTGCTAGATGCTTTCTCATTTCCACCGCTTCCATGAAGAACCCTTAACATCAAAGCTGAGGCGGTTCCACTGGGGAACTTTAGCTTTTCCCGAACAATCACCTCTTTTCTCAGAGGGACAGCAAAGACCACTCCAAATAAACAGACCCCCAGACTCCAGAGGACCAATTTCCAGAAGTTGAGCTTCAAGGGACCACCTTCCCCAACCCCACCATCACCTGAAGGGCCATCCTCTCCGTCCCTGATGAGAAACTCCAGCGCGGGAATCACACCGACAAAACCGCATCCGAGGGGCATTGTACCCACCGCTCCAGCTACAGTCTGGATAAGGACATTCTCGATAGGGGTAAACGGATAGGAGAGATATTTGGAAAACACCTTGAAAACCGAGAATCCTATCAGCGCCGAAGGCATAGCCATTGTACTGATCCATCCTGTCTGCAATCCGAAGTATGTATTCGAGAAGGTGATCAAGGCTCCAATAACCAGGCCAACCAGGAGCGACCGTAGGGTGAAACTTCTGGGAGACGCTCCATTCGAGGGAAATGCTGGATCCAATGAATTATCATCTCTGCTAGCACCCCGCCTATCTTCATGGTTTGGAGAGGGGTTATCAGCCATATTGTGACGGACGTGACCGCCGGTGACCGCCGGCGTGTTGATAGATTGGTAGTTCATGAAATAAGCAGCAAGGGAGGGTTCTCACTCTTTAATGCGAAACAAAAGAACAAGAAGGTGACTGCATTTTAAGCTCTCGAAGCCATGACAAGGATAAGAGAGATGGAAGAAATGAGGGACAAGAGTTGAGGATGCGAGGAGGAGAAAGTGAAAGTGAGGAGATCGCGTTGCCTCCAAATCTGACTAATAGATCTCTCTCTCTCTCTCTTCAATCTCATCGCATTTTCATCAATACTCATTCTCAACAGATTCTATACATAGTAACTAATCTTCATATATGGACTACGCAGAAAAAGATGATCTATCATGTCACCACATTCACGGATCCCCCTGCACACCATGCCTCCACAGCCTGTTTTAGCTTCTGGGAATAATTAATGGATGTCTTCTGGGACAACCAAGCCAAGTGAGGCGTGGTGACAAGATTCAAATCTTGAGTATTCTCTCGAAGTAATGGGGAGTTCCCCGGCCCAGCAGGTTCTTCGCGAAACACATCGGTTGCTGCGCCGAAGATGTTGCGCTGCTCCAACGCCTGGATGAGGGCCTCCTCGTTCACGATACCTCCTCGGGAAACATTCACTAAAACAGCATGCGGGGACATGGATTCAAATTCTATTGTGGAGAGGAGGTTCCGAGTGGAATCCATGAGCGGAAGCGCAATAAATAGAACCGTACTCTGCTTGATCACAAGGTCGAAGGGGACCCTTTCACTGTCATCGGAGCCCTCTGAAGATTTCGCCGCATCGGATGTCTTGCGATCAGAAATGATCACTTTCATTCCCAGGTTACGCGCGAGAAGGGCAATTCGTTTCCCTGTTACTCGGTTAGACTCCGGGGAGCAGTGGCGACTGTGGGTTGACACTCACCTACACTCCCATTCCCGATAATTCCAGCGACTTCATCCTGGCAAGTCAGGGGTGGCATTCCATCTTTGTCTAGACATTTATACATCAGGAACCCTTTTTGTGACCATTCCCCGGCCCTAGTCGCCAGGTGCATCTCCAGTAGTTTTCGTCGTGTAGCAAAGTACAGTCCTATGGCATGCTCGGATACAGCCTCGACGTTGGAGTTCGGACAGTTACTAACAACAATGCCTCTCTTCCTGCATGCATCTAGGTCGATGCAGTCAATCCCCGAAGCTACCACGACAATGAGCTTCAGACAGGGACTTGTCTCGGGAGCTAGGGCATGTGCGTCGACCCTGAGGGCGGATACAACTAGGATCGAGGCATTATGAATGCGTGTAGATACATCGGAGACGGCAGTCCGGGGGTAGATCGTCTCTGAATAAGTATATGGAGGTGGGAGAGCAAACGTGGGGATCTGTAGCACTTCACCCTGAAGATAGACAATGTGGTGGTGCTCTGGGGACGGAAGTGCCATTTTCCAGTTCTTTCTGTGGTGTTGTCTCCCTGCTAATATCAGTTATGGAAGGAAAAAGAAGATTTAAAGATCGAAACATCTTGATCTGTGTATGTCAGAGTTATATATCGTCTGGGTTATCTACCGGTGGGTCGTCTTCTTGTCTCCCCGCTTCTTCCAACCCACCAGGCGCCCTTTAGCTGACATTTTAGTGTCGAGATCACATTCAACCCCGAACGGATCCACGATGCGGTTGTTCTCTTGTGAAGGAGCAGGAGGACAGAGATCTCTACAGTCAGGTCCTGGTCAGATCGTCTGACGAGACAACATCCGCAGGCCCAGTGCTTGGTGTCGCAAGGTACTTCATTCACAGGGCAGCGACCATTGAACAATTTCACGATTGGTTTAGAAAGCCTGGATTTCCCAGTAAGGAGACTCTCCCCTTGATTTATGCGCCAGGCATTTGAGAGGAGCTACGCCCATTCCAAGGACTGTCGCTCCTGGCCAGTCTGTCCACATTCCGACTGCGCTTGAGCTCTCCCAGGGCCCAAGGGAAAGAAAAGTCAACTCGACCATTGGCCCTACATTCCTACAGCCGTTGTTGACCCAGGAGAGTCGAGAACGGGAATTCACTGCCATGGGCATCAATCCCAGGACTTCCATGTACCGACGCGTCCAGACCTTTTCACTATGAAAACACATAAATAGACCACCGCGCCGCGCCCCCAGGGAAACCGCTCTGGAGTCCTTTGGACGATAGCCAAAATCGCTGAGCCTCGAAAGAGATTCCACAGATCCATTTCCCCCTATCTAAGCTCATCATCCCTTCAGAATGTTTTTCTGCAAGGTAAAGCGCTTCTTCAGACCTCATCCTACAAAAGCGAAAGCTCACGGAGAAACCCACAGATTCTTGCCCTTGCTTCGACGCTCGCCCTCGCCCCAGCTGTCTACGGCTACGGTGTTGCAACCGTCACCATGAAGTACCACGATCTCTGCCCTAACGGTGGCTTGCCTGGACCCAGTGTGGGAGACGCAGAGACCACCATTGCCACGAAGGATACCTGCACCCAACTGCCGGGCAAACACTTCTTCGAAGTCGACGCGTATAGTTTTGAAGTAAACGCCATTACCGGCGACACGTCGTATGAATGCCATGCTGTGGCGGTCTATTCCAACGGAGAGTGTGCCGGCCTTCCCGAGACCGCTATCCCGCTCTTCCCTGGAGAAAAGACCGCCCACAGCCCGTGCATAAGCGACATTGCTTTCGACGGGGATGTTTCTGTTCGTTTGATCTGCGACCGTGAGCGGGATGGAGATCGCAAAGGAAAGCCTGCCAGTCCTCCTGTGGGCTTGTAAGAGAAGCGAAACGGATAATTCGGGGAGACTGTCTTCTCTTGATATCATCATGTATTAACTGATAATATTTAACTAATAAATAAAAATGCAATGCTATATGTGTGCACTTTGTACTGATTTTGCCCAGTAGAATTTCGATTTAAAATGACCAGACAAGTAAACTGGGAGCGAGGCAACAAGAATGTAGAATGGAATGGAGACAAAAAGCCACCAACATCATAACTTCATGTTTCCCCAAGCCATCATCACATAACTATTCAGAGTCCACGAGCGCCAAAGCATTCAGCTGTCTTGTTGCAATAACTCTAGAAATCAAAGGATTACAAGTCTATACTTTATACAAAAGCAACAACAACAACAACAACAACAACAATCACGTCTGTGAAGTCTCCATCACCATGCTCTGCATATTTCTTAGCCTCACATACCACAGGACACATTTCGAGTTCCTCCCCGCCATGCGAATCAATTTGGCCGCGATGGCTGGGGATGTTGGAAGAAGCATATAATAATGTCTGTTGGATCAGGAGAGCAATCACGTACCCACACAACAGACTATATCCATCCATCCATCCATCCATCCATCCATCCATATCTGATCTGATCTGATCTGATCTGCTGCCACCATGTTCTGGACAAACGTAAGAACAACTCCCCCCCCAAAAAAAAGAAACCAATACTAAAAGAAACCAAAACAGTATCTACTACTGGTACTACCCCTCCTAGCACCAACAGCCTCAGCCCTAAGCACAGCCCGCACCTGGGTAAAATTCTACCCACACTGCCCAACCCCGTCTCCGGGATCCCAGGTGGGCGATCTCGACCTGGACGAGCAATTCGCGGTAGGAATGAACGTTCACGCGGGGTCGTGCCAGGCCATCCCCGTTCCGCTGGCCTACGCGCCCGCAGGCCGATACGTGTCGGTTGAAACGGACGGGTTCTGGCTCTCTCCCGGGGAGACGTGCAGGATTGCCTTGCATGAGTTGCCTGGGTGTGTGGGGGAGGAGGCTCTGATCCAGGGGGATGTGCAGCGCTGGACGACGACGACGACGACGAGCGCGGGGGTTGGAAGTGCGGGAAGTGCGCTGGGGGAGTGTAGGGAGAGAAAGCTTTACGGGCTCAGTGAGATTTGGATGAGCATGTCGTGTGCAAAGGAGGAGGAGGAGGAGGAGGGAGGCAGAAAGGGAGGCAGAAAGGGAAAGAGAAAGGGTTCTATGGTGGTTCATGGGCCGAGTATCAATAATATGACCATGGTGACTGCGTTTTTGAACGGGACCGCACCGGGCGCTGGGAATGGTACGGCGCCTCGGAGGAGATTATGGCAGCATACGCGGAGGAGGCTTTCGCTTTGGGGGCGTTAGATAGCTTACTTCTTCTTCTTCTTCTTTTTGGTGGTTTCTTTGTTCTTATTTTCTGTGTTGGATTCTCTCTGTATATAATATCTATAAAAAGCGTGGCGTTAGTTTGGATATGAAAAGAATAATCTACTAGTCTTGATGGTTTCTCTAATATTTTTCAAGTTGACGAGCAATATCGAGATCCTCTAGATAATCAGGCATAGAAATCAACTTCGAAACTGCCTTCTAATACGTATGGATGTACAGTACATGGATCACCGCTGTCTGTTCGAACAAACAACAGACATGACCAGTTTAGAAGCCAAAACTATCAAGGAGAGAGTTGGCATCTGGCTCATGGAACATTGTGGGCGGCGGCTGTGCTGGTTTCTTTGGTTTCTGTTCAATCGGAGATTTGGGCTCCGCCGCGAACATGGGCTTGACGGGCATGTCGGCAACCACGAGACTGCTTCTCCGTCGAAGCATTTTCCTATAATCAACGCCGCCACTCTCGAGATTAAGCACGCCATCCCGCGTGAGTTGGGGACTGGGAGCTTCCCTTAGGAACTCCCAGTGGCGGACAAGATCCAAGGCGAGGAAGTCGCATCCCATTCGATCGTACAGGCGTGCGTTTCGAATGACAAAATTCCACTCGGCTTGGGCAGACACTTTGGACGCTCCTTTCAGGGTTTGCAAGGTCTTTTCGCGAAGTTGTTTATATAATACAACCAATGCAGGATCGTTGGAAAGGTAAGACTTAGCCTGCAGAGGGATTGACCCCGGTGTTCCAGGAGAGGCAGGGGGTGATGGAACGAGGGTTTCAACGGGTGACTATATATAGATTTTTTTTTTTTGTTAGTCAACAGACCGATTTGAAAGATTTTGAGGGCTTACAATAAGTGATCGCACGGCCATATCACGCCGGCCAAGCATCCAGAAAGCCCAGGAAGCCATCCAACGGTTTCCGTCAGCAGCTGCCTCTGGCAGAACTCGCTTTTCTAAAATCTCCTTCAGCACTGGGCCATCATCTCCTTCATAGGCCCTGGTGATGGCAATGGCGAGTTGAAGGTCGTCCACCTGGTTTAGGCAAACGAAGGCGGCATCCTTCAGACGGTCCGCAAGCAGGAAGAAAGTCGCAGCGTATTCTGGGGGTTGTTAGTAAATATCCTGAGCAGCGGAAACAGTGTGTGTGCTCACCAAACCTCCGTTTCCCTAATAAAGCATATGCATTCTTCATGGCGGAGGTTTGCCATCGAGTGTCGCTGAAGTCATTTCCTAGTAATCGCTGGGTAGCCGCTTGCTCGCGGTGCCAATATGCCATCCGCCAAAGACCCTGGAGAATATTCTTCTTCCTGAGCGCAAGATAATACAAAGAGCAGTCGATTGGATTCTTTTCCTCCGTCTTTGTGTACTCATTTCGAGCGACTACCTCTAATTGCTCCCGCTGGTATCCGTTAGCACATAACCCTAGATTCGACCTAGGACTCTTACAATGGCTGTAGGGCTTGATAACCACATGAACATCCCGCTTTCCCTGGCCGCTTTCCAGGTCAACTTGCCACCAAACTGTCTTGAGACAAGGTCGAGAAGAATGTCCTGACTGCCGCTATGAAATGCCCAAACAATCTCTCGCCATGAGACTGTATCATTATTAGCAACACCCTGCGTTCTACGCAACATATGCTGTCGGAAAAACAGGAGATAACGAGCGGCGTTGTCATCCATTGAACGCCGATGTTTCTCGACAGTAGCAACACATTCAACGGCATCAACCAGCCGAAATTGCTCTTGGCTAGATAACTGGGGTAAAGCAACCCGCGCTAAGTTTTCATTGAGGGCAGCGGCGGTGGTTTCATCCATTACTGTCGGTTCATCCTCTAGGGAAATATCTGCATATGACGAGTTGAGTTCTTTTGAGAATGCCTTTTGGGGCGTCTTCGCACATTAGTAAAAAACCGTGCTTGTCACTTGAAGTTTAACTCACATCATGCTCCACATAGAAATCCTCCAAAGGCATCTCTAAAAACCCATCGATCTCATCGCCCTCGGTGTAGAATTTGAGTTTCCGATGGAGATTCATCAGAATTGAATGGACCAGGTTTGCCTTGCCGCTGAGTATACACTGCGCGATAAATTGCGGGTGGAAAACGGGAAGCGGGCCATTAAGGCGACTGACGATCTCGAAAAGACCTACAGATGCGGAGCCATGAGATGGGATGCGCAGCTGGGATACTAGGCGGTCGGCGGTATCAATCTGATTACCATAAACAAAAAGTTGATTCCCTGCTCCGATAGCAAGATGGCCATTGCTGAGCCAGCAGGAATCACCGATCGGATGGGGAGTGAGGTCGCGGATCCGGATTTCTCGGATTTGTGTCCACGATGGACCAGAGTCGAGGTAGTCATAACGAAGCTGTGATAGTAAAATTACCTTGTGCGGAAACCCCACCGCAAGAATGGACTGCATGTCTGGTGTGGACGTCCAATCCAGGTCGCGGATAACATCCTGCTGTGAGAAATGCTCCTCGAACTCAAGCTGTGCCCCGCTGGTATCCCAGATAGTCAGCTGTGTGCGATCCTCGTCGACAAGAGCCGCCTTTTTAATGGAACTTCCGCTGGCGAGAGAAGGGTTCATGATACCGGTCTCAACCGTAGATGTTAAGAGCCACTCAAGTCGGCTATTCTCATGATCAACCTTGGTAGTCCATGTTCGAACAACACCTGTCTCAGTATAAGACAGAGCGATGTCAGGTGAAAAAAGATCGAAAAACCCTGATATCTGAGCCCTCGGACCCGCCGGGTCAACTGGGAGAATATAAGATATGTCCTCTTTGAGGCCTAGATGAAAAGTACAAAACTTCTTCAAATAACATTGGGAATCAGGCTTCCCACCGTTAGCTTGCTTCTTTTTAGTCGGAAGTTGAATTTCCCAGGCTACTCCACTCATATCAGCCGCAATTGCTGCTATGTATAGGAACCCTGAATTCTGCTCAGCAGCTGGGACCGACAAAACGCAGAGAGGCTTGCTTGAAAGCTCCAACGTCGCGTCTGCGAGCTTGGTGGCATGGAACGAGCGAATGTCCCAAAGAGAAATTCCATGGTGATGTAGGTTAACAATGAAATCTCCATTTTCAATCACACAACTACGATGAATATGTTCATCAGAAGACAAGGAGCTCCTGCGGACAAGCCCGGAGTCGCTCTCCTTCCACTTTTGCTTCCAGATCAACGCGTTGTTGTCATCAGTACGCGAGGTAACAGTACCTCCAGTGGCATTGCGGAGGATTTTTTTGATAGGACCGATATGTCCGGTCCAGGACGCTTTGAGATTAACTCTGTTTTTGCGTGGAGTTGGGTCGAATAACACATCGACTTGGGAGTCGAACCATTCGATTCGGCCGTCAAAGTGATGGATAAGAACGGATATGGAATCCGGTGGATCCGAGCTTTGAAATGCGCATAATCGGGCATAGTCCTCTTGCGAGGAAAGGCCAGGCATGAATGAAAAGTCCAAGCCCTCCACATGCAGGATATTAAAAACGCTCATTTCTGACCTGACTTTCGAGCCAACATCTTCCAGTGCCCATGCAGACATATGTCCCATCCCATCTATCACAACACATATTTCCGGACTCTTGTTCGCCACTTCAATTAGATGCTCCAAGGCGTGGTTGCCCTTATTCCCTGTGCTTCTCTGCACCGCCTGCTCAGTAGCGGTACAGAAATCCCGACTATCAACTATAAACCCGTACCTGCGGGTTGCGCTAGTTCTCTCTGTCGCATGTCGCGGCTGCAAAGAGACGTCCATATCGATCTGCGTCCAAAGCTGGAGGGCAGAATGAGCATGATGGTCCATCGTCGCCCACACTCTGATCTTATTGTCCGCACATAGAGTGTAGAAGACGTTTTCCATCGATTGGTCTCGATGGTATGGTCGACGCCAGTGGAATCCTGTAACGATGGCGGGATGTGCGAGATACGATACCTCGAATCGCACGTCATCAGCTCCAAATGCCAACCGCCTCCATACTTTGACCAAACGGTCGTAGTGTCCTGTGGTAACAATGAGGGCCGAATCGGGGGAGAATTGCGCAAATTTGACAGGATTTGCCAGCTTTTGTCGCCATACTGCACGCGGTGTATCGGTTAGATACCAAAGGGTGAGATACGAGTTGCCTAGGAGAAGCTCGTCAGGGGAGCCCCATGAAACAGTCCGAATCGGCTCGTCATCATCTTTGTAGCGGAAGGTAGAGACCAGGGACCACTAAATCAATTCAACTATTAGCATTTCCAAATTACCGGCAGCATTACCCCAAGGGAGAAGCGTCCAAAGAATGCCATTTGGAGAGATTATCGCGACGGACCCTTAACGTTTCGTTCTGAATCCCGTACGGTTGGTAGATAAAAACATCTGGTCCTCCACACGCAGCAATTTTACCAGACGCTTCATCTATCACCACGGCCTCCAGAGCCTTGGTATCGTCCACATAGATTGTTTGTAGGAGCTTATGCGGACCGCCGAGAATAACGAGTGCTTGACCAGAGATGTACACCTAACACGCAACGGCAATTAGTGAACTCGCGTCAACGAAGAAATCCAGAAAGATGTCAAATAATTCAACCCTGTACTGGGTCTTGCTTACAACAACTCGAAGACCATTCCACAGCGCGGTGCTGAAAGATTGGAGCTTCGCTGGGGGTCTCCCCGGCAGTACTGCGCGCATCAGGGTGGTCGTTCGGAGGTCAGACGCTCGATGCGCTCAAGACAGGGGGCATTACACCATTTCCAAGAGGGAACTCAGGGCTATCCGGAATAGCAATGCGAAAAAGAAATGTCAGCAAGAGCTCAACGGAGCAAGTACGTGGAATCGCGAAGAGCTTCGGGGATTTTGGGGGGAGGGGGAGATATGAAGTGAGTGGCTGCTAATAATAAAATGACGCCGTTTTCGCAGCTGCTCCGCCTTCCGCCGTGTGACTGACCACAACATGCGATCAGCTTCATGAAACAGAGATTGGCTATATTTACAGAGTGATCTAAGCAGAGGACTCTTGACACTACTGAAATAATTCCGATTCTATTGAGATTCATTTCTTTTGTCTAGAGGTCGTAGCTATAATTCAACGTATGCCGCGCATTCAATATAGCGAACAAAACAGCTCTTCGCACGCCCGATGCTGCAACAGGGTATTAAAATCACCATCCCAGCCCCAACCAGCCATCATGATATTTTAACATAACAACATATACATATACATATAAACCTGCCAGGAGGCCTCATATTCGTCGATTGGCTGATTTCCTCCCGTCTGTGGGTGACTCTGGCTCCTCGTCCACGAATCGAACGCTTGTGCCCAGAGCGCTGCCGCGTCCATTGCGATCTCGTCGAGTCGAGGTGCTCTGGGTATTCAAGACCTCCGCGCGCAGGAGCCTACTAGCAAACGGTGTTACTAGAGGTGTGGCTGGAGTGGTGGAAGCTCGGGCTAAGGCGCGTGCCCTTGCAGCTCTTCTGGACGGTGAAGTCATGTAGTTGGGCGTAGCTAACGGGGTCGCTGAGGAAACGTGGTTTTCAGAAACAAAGTCATGCGTCTTAAACGGGGTCTCAACAGGATACCAGGGGTCAAATATCGATCGTTCTGCACCGCTGCTAGCCACATGATTAGGGGTTTTTGTAGGGCTCACTAAGGGCCCTGGTAAATCACGAGCCTCGAGGCTCATCCTAGCTTTATCTACCCAATGACGGAACATGCCCCGGGAATGTTTTCGAAGATTCCTGTCTCTCATAGCCTCTGCGGTTTCCGACCTACTCTTGATCTGAAACACCTGAAGGCTAAGCTTGCGCAGCTGAATGTTGGCTTGGCCGAGCACATGTAAGCGATACATACCGACAGCCTGCTCGTCCAGCTGCCGATATCCAACCACTGCTTCGGCCCATCGTATGAGTTGGTCGTAGGCAATCTGCTGGAAGTAAAATGTGTCTGCATCATCACACTCTTCGAGTCGCTTCGCAGTTTTCTCTTGCCAGCGGCTTAGCATTTCGGATGTTATGCTTAAGGATTTCTTCCTGTAAATCTGACCCGCTTGCTCCTCCATTTCGGTGGCATTCTGCGTCTTGAATTTCCACTCCCTGAACACCTTGGAGGCTAGATTAATCTTAGTCTTCCGTCTTACTTTGGCGTAAGCCTCCTGTCGACGACGTTTAGCGGAGTCTAAGGTAGTCGCATGCCAACGCTTCAAAGTGCCAGTCGCGAGGAAGTAAAACCTAGCATCCCGAGTCCACTCGTCTAATTTGGCGACATGCTGGGTTTTTGAGCGCCAAGCCACAAGTGATTCCTGTACAAGTCGTGGTGCGTAGAACTCAAAGGCGACGACATCACGTTGACGTTGTAATGCAAGCTGGTCCCGCCAGCAAGTAAACTTCGACCGGATCAGATCTGCATTCCGACGGTCTTGATGTATGTCGGCGTGATATAGCAATTCGGAGTAAGTGCTACGGATATTTGTCACAAAGTGAGAAAAAACCTCCCGTTTGATTCGCTGTTCGCGGATCCGCTGCATGAGACGGAATCGCTCTGCCAAAATCCATTTATACATAGCCTCCATCTTCAAGCGCTCTTCGATGCGGGCGCTAAGGGCTTGACAACGGAGCTGGTCATTCCATGCAATCCACGAGTTCCGCACAATTCTCCGCTGGTCCATCTCTCTTGCTTGTTTTAGCATGTGAGCCCGCTTAACCCACTGCATGTACGCTGAATGGAGGATGCGGTGATCAACCATTTCTGCAACACGGGAGGCGGCTGGAGCCAGACGAGCCTGGATTCTCCATTCTCCTAATGAGTCCTCAAGGAGTTGATGACGTTGGATAGAAACGGCCTTCTGCTCAGCGGAGATGATCGCTTTTGATCTCTCAGATAACGCTTGCAATGCAGAACCAAGTGCAAGGCGCTTATTTTGGGCATCAATCTCATGGATTCGTTCTCTATTCGTTCGAAATGTGCGCAGCCAGTACAGCAAAGACCGCCTTTTGAGGCAGTAATCATGCCATTTGGGGGCGCGTCGCTCGCATAGACTCCAAAACCATTTCCAGTAGAAACCATGTGTTAATTTTTGGTTATGGTGAGCGACTGCCTGTTCTTCAAGACTCTTCACATGGTCCGCCTTTTTCTTCCAAGCCCGAAAGGGTCGTTGTAATGCGAATCGTTGGGCTTTTAGCACGTTGATTGCTGTTATTTCACGCCATGCATTGAAGTACTTGACGCTAAGGACATGTCGTCGTGCAGCTGTAGTTTTCTTAACTTCATCGGAAGTCACCTCGGCCCAATGGGTAAATGCCTTCGTCATCAAATACAGATCTCGAGCCCGTGCAGCGCGCTTTTCCAAGTGACTGAAAAACCGTTCTGTCCGTGCTTCTTGTCGTTTATTGCGGATGATTGTATGCCACGTTTCAAAGGCCTGGCGGAGAAGAGTGCTTCGATCCCGGTTGACAGAGACCATGTCCATATCTCGATGGGTCTGCCGTGTTTGAACGGCCTTTTTCATCCACTGAGTGATGATGCGCCTATTGATTGCCCGCTGGCGATACATATTGAATGTCGATGCATCTCGTAGCAAGTCCGACAGTGATGGTCGGTAGATCATCTCCGGTGGTATCTCTGGCTTTTCAAAAATAACATCTGAGGGAGCGATGGATCCTTCCTCTTCTTCCTCTTCGGAGCTGATAGAGCTCACCGAACGAATGCTACGCGATTTGGAGGCTTTAGCTTGCGAAGCTTCGGCTATCCTTCGAGAACGATCCTCGTTCACGGCAGAGGCAGGCTCACTAGACCTTTTCTTAGTCGATTCCAGGAGGTCCATCCGACTCATAAGGCGCCGACCGACTTCTAGGAACTGTGCAATCAATTGAGTTCTATCCGGTGATTCAGATCTCTTCTGACCAGGTGTACGACTTGGCGATAGGGAATCAAGGAACTCAGGCTTCCCTATTTGTAATCGCGACATCGAGGAACGAGAACTTGGGCGGTTTATAAAACTTCTCTGCGTAGGGTCGTCGCCGATATCGTACATTGAATTGAACGATGCTCGTCTGCGCCGCGGTGTCTGTATAGTATCCTCTCTTGAAGGCGGGTCGACCCTCTTCCTCAACTGAACATCAACAGAGGACAGATTATCGGTAAGAGGGTCATTCTCAGTCTCCTCGTTCCCAAATTCAATCAGGATGCCCATCTGTTGAAGCAGGTTTTCAAATTTGTCGAAGAGGGTCTCCCCTACGACATCTTTACTTCCCATCTTGAACAGGAAACGCATACAGGCATAGCCTGGATCCGCATCCGATCCATGCTCCGCAATAACCTCATCATATTCCTTGAACAACACTCTGTACGGAAGGCGAACAGCTTCTGGATCACGCTCCGCGCGGGTGATAATCTGGAAGAGGAAGCCGACATCTAACACAAAAGCCAGCAGATGTCAGTTCCTTTTTTTTTGAATGCAATAGCCAGATATAAAGAAAAGAAATAATTGTTTTCATACCTTCATCTGAAAGGGCCGGGTCTTCATGGATTAAAGCTCTTCGTTGGGCGGAATCGGGAGGCATTGAAATATCCGCGACTTAACGCGTGTTTTGCGGCGATGGGTCATGGAGGCGGGAAACAACATCAACCATTGCGAGTCCCCAGAAAGGATACAAAACAAATTCTCACAGCTGTCGAGATAACAATGCGGGATCCCGCCGATTGAGACAACAGCCGCCCTAGCAGAAATACTTTTATGGCCAACAAGATGTTTTGCTGATTGCGCAGCGAATCAAACACGGACGACAATTTGGTCATGTGACTACAGATTATGTAATATAACTTGTTGGCGAATCCCATCACAAACAAACAACAACAACCAGAGTCACCAGGAAGTAAGCGATTCTTGCATCGCCTCGAAGTAAAGACACGGTCTGAGAAGAAAAGATGCCGTCCGCAAAAACAAGGCCCGTTGAGAAGTTTGCAAAGGCTACGGCCATGTGTTCCGCAGAGGTAGGTTTCTTCCTGCGTTTTTGGGCCTACGTCGAGCGTGGAAATCCAGCTAAATCAAGTCGTAATCATCCAGGCGGCCGCATACGGAAAGTGCATTGTTGCAGACTATAATGCAGTGCAGAAAGATATGTGTGCTAAAGAATTTATGAAGCTGAAGGATTGTTTCCTGGTAAAGTAGCCTGGTATACATCTGTCAGAATATGGCTAATGTGCTGGGTCCACAGGCTGCATCTAAAAAGGTTTAAGAAGAAAATATAACAGAGCATGCATCAGGCGCAAAAAGGTGCATTGTGAGACTTTTGTAGTGCTTTATGGGTTACAGTTCGATATTAATGTGGAAGGAAGATGTATATATATCTTTTAAATGGAATGTTATTTTCTTGGGAATATATAGCCCTAAGGATTCAACTCAAGATTTAAAGAAAATAGAAATCATATCCTGAAAGTCTACAGCTTCAGTAACCGCAGCAAGAAAGTCGCGTTTTGTACTTCCTGCTCCTCCTGCATGATCATGCCTTCTTCGTCTGCATTCGGTAGCTTGCCCTCAGCAGCCTTACACTGCTCCAGTGGCCGGCGAACAACTTTCTCAATGACCGATGCCTGGGTTTCAAATGCCTCGCGGATTCCGACGTTGTCGGGATCCGAGAGCACGACATACTGCATTTTGACATCGTCCGTAGGGACCAAACCAGCCTTCTTACGAAGACGCTGGAGACGGTTGATGATCTCGCGGCCCAGTCCTTGATGGGCCAGCTCTGGGTAGAGATGAACATCAAGAATGGTCAGCACATCAGCGTCCGCGTTAGGCTCCATAGCTTCGGAGGAGGAGTCTTGCTTGAGACCGCGCTTGACAACAAGATCACCCTCAACAAGCTCAATACCGTCAACAAGAATCTTCTTGTCGGTAACGAATTTCTTCACATCATCGCTGCTCAGAGATGGCAAGGCCTTCTTGACCTTTTGAACCTCTTTCTTCAGCTTCTTGCCCAGAGTCGGCCAGTCAGCTGTCACACTATACTGGACATTGTACTTGGCCTCATCGGACGACAATACGAGTTCCTGGACATTAATTTCCTCGAGAATGTAGGTCTCCAAAGACTTCACGTCGTCCAAGAATTGCTGGTCTTGGTGGATGACGACAAGTGTCTTCAGAGGTGTCTTCAGGCCGAGGGATCGACGCTCACGGGAAATACGGGCCATTTCGATAACCTTTTGCATGCGTGCTACCCTCCTCTCCACAATCTCATCGAACAATTCCTCACGTACTTCAGGGAAGGGAAGGAAGTGGACGCTCCGGCTATCCTCGCTGCGGAGAGCCTCTGGGATATGAGGAAGTAGTCGCTGATAGATATTATCGGTAAGGAATGGTGTGAACGGCGCAAGGCCTCTGACCAAGGTGTAGATCACCTCAAACAAGGTATTCAGAGCATGCAAGGTGTCATCAACGCCGTTCTCACCCTTTAAGCGCTTGCGGTTGAATCTGATGTACCAGTTGGTGGTGTTGTCAATCAACTCCAGGAGACGGGGAACGACCGTGTACAGACGGTATGCAGCCATTTCCTCGTTGACGAACTTCAAGAGACTTTGACAACTAGCGAGGATCCAACGGTCCATGACATTGGTGTTAGTAGCTTCGGCTTTAGGATCCCACATGTAATCAACATCCGTAGTCTTCTTGAAAAGCGCCGCTTGACCTTCAAAGAACTTGTAACTATTCCACAGGGGGAGAAGTACTTTAGCGACAATCTCCTTGACGCCCGACTCCTTGAACCTGAGTGGCTCCGCACGAACGACGGGCGAGTTGATGAGGTAAAGTCTTAGGGCATCCGAGCCGTATCGGTCCATGACCAAGGAGGGATCGGGGTAGTTCTTCAACCTCTTGGACATCTTCTTTCCATCCTCTGCAAGAACGATTCCATTCACGACACAGTTCTTGAAAGGCAGCTTACCGAAGAGGTGAGTGCCCAGAACAGTCAAGGTGTAGAACCAGCCGCGGGTCTGATCTAGACCCTCTGCGATGAAATCACCTGGGAAGCTTTTCTCAAACTGATCCTTGTTTTCGAACGGATAGTGCTGAGACGCATATGGCATGCTGCCTGATTCGAACCAACAGTCGAACACCTCACTGACACGCCGAAGCACACCATTGCCCTTCTTACTTGGAATAGTGATGTGATCAACCTTGTCGCGGTGAAGGTCAGTAAGCTCTCCTTCATAACCGCTAAGCTCCTTGAGTTCTTGGACGCTTCCGACGGCGACGACCTCACTAAAGTCATCGCTAACCCATAGAGGCAGCGGGGTGCCCCAAAACCTATTACGGGAAATGTTCCAATCGCGGGCATTCTGGATCCAGCTAGCAAATCTCCTGTCCTTCACAAAGCTAGGAACCCAGTGCGATTCTTCAATACCCTGGAGCATCTGTGGGATGATAGGTCCGATCTTAACAAACCACGAAGGAACGGCCCGGTAGATCAAAGGTGTGTCAGAGCGCCAACAGAATGGGTAACTGTGAGTAATCTGGCTGTCCACAATAAGACGACCATTTGCCTTTAAGTACTTAATGATGGCCTTATCAGCAGTTTTGACATGTTGGCCGTGGAAATCCAGAACCTCAGATGTAAAGCAGCCCATCTCGTCGACTGGATTGGGGGGCTGGCGGTTTTCATCAATAACACCACCATCCACAGCAGTCTTGTAATCGTCCTCACCAAATGCAGGGGCCTGGTGGACAATACCAGTACCATCTTCAGCAGTCACATATTCAGCATTCAGCACACGATATCCATGATCCTTGAATGTATCATAAAAGTAGTTGAAGAGGGGCTGGTATTTCCAATCCTTCATCTGCGACCCCTTGAATCGGTCCACAATCTTAAACTTGGCCTTCTTGGGGTCTTTATACAGGGTTCGAAGCAATGTCTCCAGAAGAATGTAATGCTTTCCGGAGGCCTCGTCATGGATCTTGATATATTCGTAGCCAGGATTTACTGCGAGAGCGACGTTCGAAGGGAGGGTCCAAGGCGTAGTCGTCCAGGCAAGAAGGCAGGTCTCTGGATCATCCACTAGAGGAAATGTGACCACAACAGCAGGATCCTGGACGTCCTTGTAATTTTGCTGCGCCTCAAAGTTACTGAGGGGGGTGTTGAGGGCAGTGGAGTAAGGCATGACACGATAGCCCTTATAGACAAGCCCCTTGTCGAACAGCTGCTTGAAAACCCACCAAACGGACTCCATAAAGGGCGTGTTCATGGTCTAAGTAGGGAGAAATAATCTATCAGTAAAGCCTCCTTCTTCCAAGTATCCCCAGCGCAGCCCTGTCAAAAATTGACCGGCCGCTGGAAGAAGACTTTACAGACCTTATAATCATTATCGAAGTCGATCCAACGACCAAGTCTTTCAATAGTTTGACGCCATTCAGAGGCAAACCTCATGACAATAGCTCTGCACTCGTCGTTGTACTTCTCAATCCCCAGCTTTTGGACCGCCTCCAAACCTGACATGCCCAATTTCTTATCGATCTCGTATTCGATAGGCACACCGTGCGTATCCCAGCCGAATCGTCGCTCGACATAGTGACCTTTCATCGACCAATATCGAGGAATAATATCTTTAATAGTCGAAGCCAGTAGATGGCCATAATGGGGGAGGCCGGTTGCGAAGGGAGGACCGTCGTAAAAAGTGTAAGGTTTGCGGCCCTCGGAGAGCTCGACCTGTCGGCGGAAGGCATTGATCTCCTTCCACCTCTGCAGGACGAGCTCCTCCTCCTTGGGAAAATCAATGGACATGACGAGTAGCAAAAATCGTGGCAGTCGTCAAGTTGGTGGTTGTCGTAATTGCGAGGGATGCCGCGGGGTAGGGATACAATTAAAGAAAAGGCGAGGGGCTTGAAAATGTGAGTCACCCCGCGCAACCTGACTTTTGCCAAGCCACACCGCAAATCAGTTTCAGGGCTTTTCTTTTTTTTTTTTTTCTGCTACAGTGCGATATATAAAAGTTGCGGGGGAAATGAACAACAGTGGTATAGATGCTCTTGGGCTTTGTTGCCCTTATGTTTCTAGTATTTATAACCTACTCTTCCTCTTCCTCTTCCTCGTCTTCCTCGTCGCCTTCCTCATCTTCAGATACTTCTTGTCCTAAGTCCTTCAGGCGTTTCTGCGGCGTGGGATTAGTATGTGTATAGGGATAGTCCACGGTATATATCTCTAACTTACCTTATCCTCATTCCGTTTAGTCTCAAGGTCACCAAATACAATCAGTAGATCCTCCAGTTCAGCTTGTGCTGCCTTACGCCCTTCTTCTTTCTCTTTAGCGTCCTCCTTCGCCTTTACTAGGGCTTTCTGGGCGTCTTCGAATGCCTGCGCAGACTTGCGCACCTCTGCTTCGAGTCTTGCGACCTCCTTTTCGGCTTGCTCTGCCCTTGATTCTAATGCGGAACATCTCGAAGAGTAGTCATCCCGCACAGCCTCAATGTCCTGCGTAGACTGTTCCTTCAATGTATCGAATTCTGAGCGAAGAGTTTGGTTGGCAGATTCAAGCTTAGTAACTTCTGACACATGTTCTTGTTTAGCGGTGTTAATTGTTGACTGGAGACCCTGAATTGTCCTGTTCAGGTCGGAGACTTCAGCCACGTGTTGTTCCTTGGTTCTAGTAGCGTCTGACTTCAAGGAGTCAATAATTCGAGCCAGGCCCGTAGCCTCACCTGCGTATTGTTCCTTAGCTTTAGTAGCGTCTAACTTCAAGGAGTCAATCATTCTAGTCAGGCCCGCAGCCTCATCTGTGTGTTGTTCTTTGGTCTTAATGAGATCCAACTCTAGTGACCGGATCTTCTTTTGGAAGTCAGCAACCTCGGCCTCATGACGCTCTTTAAACTTTGAGCTCTTCCTTTCGTAATCAGCGGAAGTTTCTCGCAACTGTGTGTCAATGGCCCGGAGCTGTTCCCCATGTTGCTTCAATAAATCGTTCTTGAGTTTGTTATGCTGCTCCTTCAACGCTGACAATTCTTGTTCATGACGTCTTTGAAGAGATTCATGCATCTGCTGCATTTTCGAGGACTCCAAGTTTCTCGAGTCTTTCGTTTTCCGATGCTCAGCTTGCTCATGCTCGATTTTATGCCTCAAGGAAACCAATCCGGACTCAAGCTTCTGTATTTCATGGCCCTTTCCCTCGATTTCAGCCTTCAGAGAGTCGACTAACTCACGCGAGACCCCTCTCTCCACACCATTCGTGATCACAGATATTTCAAGTCCGGGTTCACGGTCGATTGCTCGAATTAGACGGGTAAAGTTGTCTTTGAGAAATTCAACAAACATCCTGTCGAAGAAGATGTCGGGAAGTCCACCATCGTAGCTTGCGCCTACTGTCTGAGGCAGAACTTCGAAATCCCGAATCATGGGGGACTCCCGGAATCGAGTTATCCGATCGATGTACTGTTCCCTTCCCAGTTGTTCAATCAACAGCTTATGCAGTGTCTTCCGGGGGATCGGGGAGTCTTTAGAAGAAAACTCATAGATAATTCCCAACAAAATAGTGGAAAGTCCAGGAACGAGGACATTCGAGGCACCTCGATGTTTAGTTTCTTGTAATAGGCTCTGGATGCTGCTTCCTTCTCCGAGGAAGTCATTGACCGCGTCGGGTTCTTCAAATAACCAACCACAAAGCAGCATCAAATATCCAAGTGATATCCTCTCATCGTCTCCTCGGTTTATACCAGTAATCAGATTGCCTACTATTGTTTGAATGCAAGTGATGACTTCTTCGCCACTATCAGCATCGCCCTCCGTCACCCCCATGGCAACTGACTTGGCTTCAGCATTTTCGAATACCAGGTGGAACATCAGGACAGAAGCCATCCAAGTTTGGTATGGGTCAGCATTCCCTCGGGATTCTGGCGGCGTGAGCAGGACGGACAAGATGTTAGGGATCTCGTCCTGGCCGCTAACATGCCCATTGATTGCCCTTCCCAAGACGTGGACGCGAATTCCGTTGTGGTTTGCAAAGAAGGCTTTAACACATTCACAAGCTGCAAGACGTGCATCCAGAAGCTGTATGGATGCTGGTTCAAGCGACAATTTGAGCAGCGCTTCGATCACATTGATCCGTGGAAGCGCTTTGGTCTTGGTGCCGTTCACACCATTACTTGCCTCCCCAGGTCCCCAAGACACTTCAACGTCTCCAAATCTCTCTTGTAGAGGCGTATTGGCGCGAATCAAATCTGCACATGTCGCTAGAGCCTGTATTGGTCTATGTCAGAGTAGGCTTTTCCAGTCCACCAAAACGGTCACTAACCTTGGCGGTGACATTGACATTAAACCTTTGACCAAATGCTGTGCTAAGAACTTGTTCCATGACGCCGCTATTCCAGAAAGCCATTTGGTTTGTAGGCGTGTTAATCCCACCTTTCACCAGAAAGAGTTGGATGATGACCAGCAACCCCCAAATGTTCTTATCCCGGTGGGCAAGCGCCCATTGAGGAGTTGGCTCTTCGCTCTCCTCTTCCTTATTGACATCAGTAAGAAGTTTGGCCAACTTTTGTATGCATCCCATTTCTCGAAAATATGACTGATTGGGAATATTGAGCCTTAACAGGTTGGCAAGCAGCGAAAGACAGTCCTCGATAACCTCTGATCCGTGTGCCAACCCCCCCTCAGTCTCCATAAGCGAGAATATCGACTCAAATGCATTTTCGAAAGCAACAAGCTTTTGGAATTCTTCGGAGGCGGGCGTTAATGCAATAAGAAGCAGCAAAGATTCTAAGAACATTTGTTAGCGGGCAGAGACCTTTACAGTATTACCAAAATGTTCACAAACCATTTCGTATGGGCTCCCGGGCATCTCCCAGAGCACCAACCAACCTAGGAATACCGAGAGGTGCTGTCAAGATACATTCTTGGGTTCTTTCCGGTCGCGCACTCGAGATCTGGAACATCAGCTGGAGCGAGTAGAGGCGAGAGTAAAAATCCCGGGTATCTAGAAGGTCAAGCAGTGCAGTTATATTGTCTTGTCGCTTTCACCTTGTTAGCAAGCCCAGAAACCACCATGTTGTCGCCTTGTCGTACCTGGGTGAATTCGTCTGAGAGCCAAAGAGCTATCTCATCAGATGCTTCGGGCTAAAAAGAAACGTCAGTGAATTAAATTAAATGTAGACCAGTCCAGACAAACGAACGCTACTCTCATCGGGGGAAAATAGCATCAACAAGGTCTCGAGGACCACTTTGAGCGTGTCCACATCTTCCCGGTCATTTCGCAGGCTGCTAATCAACGGTCGCAAAGCCCCCGACGCAACTGATGCAGGATAGATCTTCGCAAAGCTCCTGAGTCCCTGTATAGCTGCCCGCCGATCTTCCAGTAAGGTCGCACTCTGCAGTCTACTGCTGAGAGTGTTGATAGTATCCGTTGCCGTTTGTTTGGCCGGCGCCTGCGACTCGAGGATTCGAAACATCGCAACAGGTCAATCGAAATTTCATGGTCACCACCGGTCGGGAGGATAGCAATTGGTAGACATGGGGTGGTGCCAAAGAGAACCCCTTTAGAACAAGTAAAAAGGAGTGAGTTGTTCTCTATGAAGCCAAGCAATAGTCTATCACAACGGAGTTGCCAGTGCCAAGTGGCCGCTAAAGCTAAACTACCGGAACCGCGACAAAAGTAGCGCCGAGCAGCCGCAAATGGATTCGGGGGACTTCCTCTGATTGTCGCGATCGCAGAGACTTCCTTCTTTCTTTCATCGTCCTCAACCCCCTCACAGGCTGCCTCTCTTTCGCATTCCATGCGCAGCTTTTGTGATTATTAGGGCTGTGCTGTATCTTTACTATCTCTAGACTCAGGGATCTGCGTCGAGAGAACCAGTGGTCGATACTACAAGTTCAAGTCGCTGATGGAGAGCATTGTCGGGCCAGCTTAAATCCTCTCCGCTTCGGTTTTTTTGTTAGGTTCAGAAAAAGAAATAGACAATTTCTTTCGCTCTTCTCTGTTCCCTCGTATATTTTGTCCTGGATTTACCGTCGTCATGGGTGTTCCAGCCTTGTTCAGATGGCTTTCCAACAAGTACCCGAAGATTATCTCACCGGTAATCGAGGAGTTTCCAGAAGTCGTGAATGGAGAAGAAATCCCGGTTAATACCACGGGTCCAAACCCCAACGGAGAAGAGACAGATAATCTGTATCTGGATATGAATGGAATTGTCCATCCCTGTACCCATCCGGAGGGCCGGCCACCACCAGCGAACGAGCAGGAAATGATGCTGGAGATTTTCAAGTACACCGATCGTGTTGTGAATATGGTCCGCCCCAGGAAACTTCTCATGATCGCTCTTGGTATGTTCAAACTTCCTTAGTTACAAGATCCATGCAATTTTTAGGCTGACGAGAATATGGTTGGAATACAGATGGCGTCGCCCCCCGTGCAAAGATGAACCAACAGCGAGCACGTCGATTCCGTTCCGCCCAAGAGGCTAGGGAAGCAGATGAGAAAAAGGAAGAGTTCCGCAAGATGCTTGCGAAACAGAACGGCAACAAGGATCGAGGCCTCGAAGAGGAGGTCATCAAGAAAACTTGGGATAGCAACGTTATTACTCCCGGAACACCATTTATGGACATCCTTGCTGCCTCATTGCGCTACTGGATTGCGTACAAGCTCAATACTGATCCCGCATGGGAAAAGGTACGGCCTCCGACCCCTTTTTGATCTAGTTTCGTTCTAACTCGCATAGTTGAAAATTATTATTTCCGATGCCACAGTTCCCGGAGAGGGCGAGCATAAGATCATGGAGTTTGTCCGATCGCAGCGAGCCTCACCAGAACACGATCCCAACACTCGCCATGTCATGTATGGATTGGTATGCTAATGCAACCTTTTAAGAAATTTAGACCTGCTTTGACAGAAGACTAACTTTTGGATTCCTTCTTTTTTTCTAGGATGCGGATTTAATCATGCTTGGTCTGGCTACCCACGAGCCTTATTTCAAAGTCTTGCGAGAAGATGTATTTTTCCAAGAATCAAAGCCACGTACATGTAACCTGTGTGGCCAGCAAGGTCATAAAGCGGAGGAGTGCCGGGGTCAGGCAAAGGAGAAGAATGGCGAATTTGACGAAAAGGGCAAGGGCACCGCCCTAAAGCCATTCATCTGGCTCCATGTCTCCATTCTCCGAGAATATCTGGCAGTTGAGCTCTCTGTTCCCCAACAACCATTTCCCTTTGATTTGGAGAGGGCGCTGGATGACTGGGTATTCATGTGCTTTTTCGTAGGAAATGACTTCCTTCCACACTTGCCATCATTAGATATCCGCGAGAACGGTATCGACACCCTCATAGCAATCTGGCGCGACAATATCCCCGTCATGGGTGGATATTTAACGCAGGACGGGCATGTGGACTTGAAGAGAGCTCAGCTCATTCTGCAAGGACTGGCAAAACAGGAAGACGCAATTTTCCGACGCCGTAGACAAGCAGAAGAGAGAAAACTTGCTAATGAAAAGAGGCGCAAACAAGAAGAAAAGGCGAGAAATGAGGAGCGTGCTAGGAAGCGAAGACGCAGCTCACCTAACTACGAGGCCCATGATGCTCCAGCAACCCCCAAACCCCGCGGTCCAGGTGCTAATACAGCGCCCCCAGCTGACCTAGAATTAATAACTCCTGGCCGCGGACAACTAGCTCGACAGACTCGGGAGTTGACTCACAGCATGGTTGTTAATCGAGGAGCTGTCTACCGGGCTAATATGGCAAACAAAAGCGCTGCGGCCGTCCTAAAGAGCAAGCTCATGAAAGGCTCACAGGATGATCAGCCTTTGGAGGAGTCTGAGGAGCCAACGCCAGACCCATCCGAAGATAAACCAGGTGAGACGTCGCCGTCGGTTCTTGGAAAGAGAAAGGCGGACGAGACTCCTGGCGAGGAGACCGGCACGGAGACTCCAAGTAAAGCAGAACCAAAGAAGGACGATGAGTTGCCACCCGATACAGTTCGTCTTTGGGAGGAAGGGTACGCCGATCGTTATTACGAACAAAAGTTCGGGGTTGATCCACAAGACAAGGAATTCCGCCACAAGGTAGCCCGGGCTTACGCTGAAGGTCTAGCTTGGGTGCTGCTATATTATTTCCAGGGCTGTCCATCCTGGAATTGGTATTATCCTTACCATTATGCCCCATTCGCAGCCGACTTTGTGGATATTGCGGACATGGATTTATCGTTTGAAAAAGGCACGCCTTTTAAACCTTTCGAGCAACTAATGGGTGTGCTTCCTGCTTCCTCCAACCATGCTATTCCGGAGATTTTCCATGACCTTATGAGCGACCCAAAGAGCGAGATTATTGATTTCTACCCCGAAGATTTTGCAGTCGACTTGAATGGCAAAAAATTTGCCTGGCAGGGGGTCGTCTTGCTGCCATTTATCGACGAGAAGCGCCTGCTAACTGCGATGCACAAGAAGTACCCTCTTCTCTCTGATGAGGAAAAAATGCGTAACGAGATTGGTCGAGACGTACTGCTATTGTCGGAAAGCCATCCACTCTATCAAGACCTAGTGGGCAATTTCTACTCAAAAAAACAAGGTGCGCCTAAGTACAAGCTCAATATGCGCTTGAGTGAAGGATTGGCTGGCAAGGTTGAGCGGAATGAGTCGTACATTCCACATAGCTCTCTGGTATCATCACTGGAGGAGTACGGCATGCCTACTTTGGAGGATGATCGTTCGCTAATGTGAGTTGTTTTCTACTCGTACTCTTAATGTTTTCGAGTTTCCCTAGGCTTACCTTTTCTTACTTTTTACAGGGTCGACTATGAAATCCCCAAGTCTGTCCACACCCACAAGTCCATGCTTCTTCGAGGGGTGAAGTTTGCTCCACCAGCATTAGACAACGCCGACATTCAAGCCACCAAACATCGGTCCCAGAACTCCGGTCGCTCCTTCGGTGGTGCGCCATTCCGCAATAACCGTGGCGGGCGTATCAATTATGCTAGCAATGACCGACCAAATCCTTTCGCAGCGCATCTTGATCCCAAGTTCGTACCTGCCGGCAACGCAGGGCCCCCTATGGGAGCGCCTTCCGGGTGGATCCCACCATCAGGGTCTAACAATTTCTCCCGAGGACCTCCACCTCCTCCACGCGGAGGGATGTCCCATTCGTACAACTCTCAGCAGTACGGGTCGTATAACTCGGGTCAGGGCCAGCGGGGTAGCTACCAACAAAGCAGTTATAACCATGGGGAATACTACAACAGAGGCTCCCAGGGGTCCTACAACAATGGCCAAGGTGATTACTACCAGGGACGGTCCTCGAACTACGGATCACAAGAGTCCCGAGGTGGAGGGTATCATCGAGGAGGGTATCAGGGCCGAGACTCCCGGAATTCGGGCGGATATGGGAGATATTAATCCCATCGCATGTTTCTACCAAGAAAGAAGAATGAACCAAACATAACTGGAAAAGTTGAGGGTTTCCCATTTTTGAAATTATTGAGATGGCGTTGAGGGAGGCTTATACAACTCGAATACTTGATATACCATGTAGCAAAATACGAAGAATAAGTTCGACTTGGAAATAAATGACTAGAAGTATATAGAGAAGTAGCGCAGAAGAGCGAGAGCAATTATACATAGTATGTAATTCAACCCACTAAAAGGCGACATCGGAGCTGCAGCGAGGAAAAAAAATAACACCCCCAGAAACGGACTGGAATGAGTCAATCCATGTTCTTCACCGAATTAGTCCCATCTTTTCCTCACCCCCACTGCTCACCTCTTCTCTTTCTCTCTCTCTCTCTCCTCACAATTGGAATTCATCATCCTCAACTTGATCTCATCCTTTGAAGGTTAGTATTTATTCCAAAGCTTCAAGCTCTATTGATTCCCCTCCGGTATCGCAGAACTTCCTTCCCATTGCTTCAATATTCCATTCCCCCTGCGGATAAATGGAGTCAACCCCACCCCTGGAATACACCCTATTCTGCGGCCTTCGAACGCGGTTTTGGCACTGACTTGTCTTTTTTTCTTTTCTCTAGACGACCCCAGTCTCGTGTTTGCTCGAATCATTGTCGCATCCGAGCGATTGGGAGGTGTCTTGGGGAAGCTTCGTCGCAATTGCCTCACAGCATGAACTAAAGACACACCGGCTTCCTCCCCCATCTTATACCACCTATTGCCTCTCTCTGTCCTCTCGTGTTCGCCCTCTATTCTTGACGATGGCTGAACCGACCAAGATCAGTATTCTGGGTCATGAGAGTATAATCGCTGATTTCGGCCTCTGGCGGAACTATGTCGCCCAGGACCTGATCAGCGGTTGTCCCTCCACCACCTACGTTCTTATTACCGATACAAATATCGGATCCATCTATACCCCTGGCTTCGAGAAGGCTTTCGAAGATGCCGCCGCCTCCGTTTCCCCTTCCCCGCGCCTCCTCGTCTACAACGTTCCTCCAGGAGAAGTCTCCAAGTCCCGACAGACAAAAGCCGACATTGAAGACTGGATGTTGAGTCAGAGCCCTCCATGTGGTCGGGATACAGTGGTCATCGCC
Organism: Aspergillus ochraceoroseus IBT 24754; assembly: GCF_002846915.1. Lineage (NCBI taxonomy): Eukaryota > Fungi > Ascomycota > Eurotiomycetes > Eurotiales > Aspergillaceae > Aspergillus > Aspergillus ochraceoroseus. Next base: position 2,733,254 of record NW_024468477.1, on the reverse strand, counting down.
CTCGGTGGTGGAGTGATTGGTGATCTGACAGGTTTCGTTGCTGCGACTTATATGCGCGGCGTTCGCTTTGTGCAGGTCCCCACCACCCTGCTCGCTATGGTCGACTCTTCAATCGGCGGTAAAACCGCGATTGACACCCCATTGGGGAAGAACTTGATTGGAGCAATCTGGCAACCAACAAGGATTTACATTGATTTGGAGTTTCTCGAGACTCTACCCGTTCGGGAGTTCATTAACGGTATGGCGGAGGTTATCAAGACTGCCGCCATCTCCAGCGAGGAGGAATTTACTGCCCTGGAAGACCACGCAGAGACCATCCTAGAGGCTGTTCGCCGTGATCTCAAACCAGGTCAACACAGATTTAAAGGAATTGAGGAAATTCTGAAGGCCAGAATTCTGGCGTCTGCGCGCCACAAGGCATTTGTTGTTTCTGCAGATGAGCGCGAGGGTGGTCTCCGCAACTTGCTGAACTGGGGCCACTCCATTGGTCACGCCATTGAAGCCATTCTCACTCCTCAAATTCTTCATGGAGAATGCGTTGCAATTGGTATGGTGAAGGAAGCTGAATTGGCCCGACACCTTGGTATTCTGAAGGGTGTTGCTGTCTCTCGCATTGTGAAGTGTCTTACCGCGTATGGCTTACCCACATCATTGAAGGATGCCCGGATTCGCAAACTTACCGCTGGCAAGCACTGCTCAGTCGACCAGCTGCTATTCAATATGGCCTTGGATAAGAAGAATGACGGCCCAAAGAAAAAGGTGGTCCTGCTCTCTGCCATCGGTCGCACTTACGAGCCACGTGCTAGTGTGGTCGCCAACGAGGACATCAGCGTTGTCCTTGCGCCCAGCATCGAGGTACACCCAGGCGTCGCGCAGTCCTTGAACGTTGTCTGTGCTCCCCCCGGATCAAAGAGTATCTCTAACCGTGCCTTGGTTCTGGCTGCGCTCGGTTCGGGAACCTGCCGAGTCAAGAATTTGTTGCACTCAGATGACACTGAGGTCATGCTGAATGCCCTGGAAAGACTAGGCGCAGCTACCTTCTCATGGGAAGAAGAGGGCGAAGTCTTAGTCGTAAATGGCAAGGGCGGAAACCTGCAAGCACATCCCTCTCCTCTGTACCTTGGCAATGCCGGAACAGCCTCCAGATTCCTTACCACAGTCGCAACTTTGGCCAATCCCAGCAACACAGACTCAAGTGTTCTCACAGGTAACAACCGTATGAAGCAACGTCCAATCGGTGACCTGGTGGATGCTTTGAGAGCCAACGGTGCGTCCGTCGAATACATGGAAAGGACTGGTAGTCTTCCTCTCAAAATCGCTGCCTCTGGCGGCTTTGCTGGGGGAAATATTAACCTCGCCGCTAAAGTATCGTCTCAGTACGTTTCCTCGCTGCTCATGTGTGCTCCCTACGCCAAGGAGCCTGTGACCTTGAAACTAGTTGGTGGAAAGCCCATCTCCCAACCATATATCGACATGACTACCGCGATGATGCGCTCTTTTGGTATTGATGTGCAAAAATCCACCACCGAAGAGCATACCTACCATATTCCCCAAGGTCGCTATGTCAACCCTGCAGAATATGTCGTTGAGAGTGATGCTAGCTCCGCCACTTACCCACTTGCGATTGCCGCGGTTACTGGTACCACCTGCACGGTCCCCAACATTGGATCTGCCTCTCTCCAAGGCGATGCCCGTTTCGCTGTCGAGGTCCTGCAACCTATGGGCTGCACTGTTGAGCAAACTGAAACCTCAACCACGGTTACCGGACCCTCCGATGGTATCTTGCGCCCGCTCCCTAACGTGGATATGGAGCCCATGACAGACGCCTTCCTTGGTGCGTCTGTACTTGCTGCTATCGCCCGCGGGAAAGATGGAAATCACACTACCCGTATTTATGGAATCGCCAATCAGCGTGTAAAGGAGTGTAACCGGATCAAAGCTATGAAAGATGAACTTGCGAAATTCGGGGTCGTTTGTCGTGAACACGATGATGGCCTTGAGATCGATGGAATCGACCGCACCACTCTACGCCAACCTGCTGGTGGAGTTTTCTGCTACGATGATCATCGTGTTGCATTTAGTTTCAGTGTTCTATCCCTTGTGACTCCCCAACCAACCCTTATCCTCGAAAAGGAATGTGTTGGGAAAACATGGCCTGGTTGGTGGGATACTCTGCGGCAGATGTTCAGCGTGAAGCTTGACGGTAGAGAGCTCAAAGAGGAGGACACTGCCACTCACAGCCACACTGACAAGGCAAATGCTTCGATCTTCATCATTGGCATGCGCGGTGCTGGAAAGACCACTGCCGGAAGCTGGGTGTCCAAGTCGCTCAACCGGCCATTCATCGACCTGGATACCGAGCTTGAGACTTCCGAAGGCATGACTATTCCTGATATCATCAAGACCCGCGGCTGGCAAGGCTTCAGAGACGCAGAACTAGCGATCCTACAACGTACATTGAAGGAACGTTCCAAGGGCTACGTTTTCGCCTGTGGTGGTGGTGTCGTTGAAATGCCCGAAGCCCGGAAGCTGCTCATTGACTATCACAAGACTAAGGGAAATGTCCTACTCCTCATGCGTAACCTCAAAGATGTCATGGAATTCCTTTCTATCGACAAAACCCGCCCTGCCTATGTCGAAGACATGATGGGTGTGTGGCTACGACGTAAGCCTTGGTTCCAAGAATGCAGCAATATCCAGTACTACAGCCAGACTTCAAACTCGGGACTAGCCCGGGCGTCTGAGGACTTCGACCAATTCCTCCAGGTCGTCACCGGACAGTCAGATAGCCTGGCCACTATCAAGAAGAAGGCGCACTCCTTCTTCGTGTCCTTGACATTGCCAGACCTACGAGATGCTGGCAATATTTTAGAAGAAGCATGCGTAGGATCCGACGCTGTGGAGCTGCGGGTGGATCTTCTCAAGGAGCCCAACTCGGAGAGTGACCTTCCATCCGTCGATTATGTCGTGGAACAATTGTCTTTCCTCCGTAGCCGCATTTCTCTTCCGCTTATTTTCACCATCCGTACAAAGGGACAAGGTGGTCGCTTCCCTGATGATGCCCATGAGGCAGCCATGGAGCTGTACCGTCTTGCAGTCAGGTCTGGTGTCGAATTTGTTGATCTCGAAATCGCCTTCCCGGACGAGATGCTACGAGCAGTAACGGAGATGAAGGGATATTCTAAGATTATTGCGTCGCACCACGACCCCAAGGGTGAGCTCTCATGGGCTAATATGTCCTGGATGAAATTCTACAACAAGGCGCTAGAGTACGGCGATGTGATCAAGCTCGTGGGAGTCGCCAGCAGTCTGGATGATAATGCAGCTCTGAGAAAATTCAAAACCTGGGCTGCCGAAGCTCACGATGTTCCTCTGATCGCGATCAATATGGGCGATACCGGACAGCTTAGCCGCATTCTGAACGGCTTCATGACACCTGTCTCTCATCCCAGCCTGCCATTCAAGGCTGCCCCTGGCCAGCTCTCTGCAACTGAGATTCGCAAGGGTCTATCTCTCATGGGCGAGATCAAGTCTAAGAAGTTTGCTATCTTTGGCAGTCCTGTCTCAGCTTCCCGCTCTCCTGCTCTCCACAACACCCTCTTCTCGCAAGTCGGTCTTCCCCATGAGTACGTCCGCCTCGAGACCGCCAATGCACAGGATGTAAAGGAGTTTATTCGCTCTCCGGGTTTTGGAGGAGCGTCAGTAACAATCCCCCTGAAGCTGGACATCATGCCATTGTTGGACGAAGTCGCTGCTGAAGCTGAAATCATCGGTGCTGTGAACACAATTATCCCCGTGTCCGGTGGCGAAGGTAAGCCAACACGTCTGATTGGTCGTAACACCGATTGGTTAGGAATGATCCTCTCTCTTCGTAACGCTGGCGTGTACGGTTCCAACGGAGGCGAGAGTGCCCTCGTCGTTGGCGGCGGAGGAACCGCCCGGGCGGCTATTTACGCCCTCCACAACATGGGATACTCCCCGATCTACATTGTGGGACGATCCCCCGCGAAGCTCCAGAACATGGTCTCGACCTTCCCCAGCAGCTACAACATCCGGATTATCGAGGGTAACGAGAAACTTGACACGATCCCGCACGTCGCCATTGGTACAATTCCGGCCGACCAGCCCATCGACTCCAGCATGCGCGAAACTCTCTGTCATATGTTCGAGCGGGCCCAGGAAGCGGATGCAGAGACGATCAAAACCGTTGAGGGGTCCCCCAGGGTGCTTCTGGAGATGGCCTACAAGCCCGCGGTGACGGCGCTGATGCAACTAGCGTCTGATTCCGGATGGAACACCATTCCAGGCCTTGAGGTTCTTGTGGGACAGGGGTGGTACCAGGTTAGTTCAGATTCCACAGCCAGCGCAGAAACGATTTAACTTGGGGTGATTTTTTTTAGTTCAAATACTGGACCGGAATTTCGCCGCTCTATGAAAGCGCACGGGTATGTTTTTTACGAGTTATTGCACGGGAGATGTATATGCTAACGTTTGATACCATGTAGGCCGCTGTCCTCGGCACACCTAGTCCGTCTTCGTCATAATCAGATTTGATCCACCAAAAGCGCTGATCTTGATATTGAGTTTAGCATTCTACCAATTCAACTCCATTTCGGTATTCATGTCATTATCATCATCATCATCATGCCTTAGCAGTAGCGAATGTTATATATACTAGTAGTATACTTTGAAACGCTGTACTATACGCAAAAGAGCAAACCTGTTACATACTTTATGAGTCCCCTTTCCTTCTCTACAAGGTTCCAGAGAAAGATTGACAGTAACCATGTCCGTACAAATTTCAAGGAAAGAACTAATAAACAGGAAGAGGTAGGAATAAATCATAGTATACACAGTTGCAACAAATAAGTTGGTTATCTTATCTGTTATCACTCTATCTACAGTATCTCTTACTATAAATAGCAACTCCGATATCGAAAGACAAGAGTCATCAGCCCTGATAAACTGATCGAGTCGATTACAAGGATCCAGGTAGAGGAAAGTAAAAATAGGTAATAGAAAGAACATCATATCATGATTGCAGTAGAAAAGTAGTAAAGTAATAGTGATAGTGATAGTGATAGATAAACAACGCAGAAAAAAACGGCAATCGATAAAGACTAAAAGGAGTAGGTAACTAACTACAGAAAACAAGCAAAGCAGGGTATAACTACCCTAAAGCACCTATGGATGGATGGATGGATGGATGTGTTCTGGACCGTGGGGGCCCGGGGAAAAACCACAACCAGAGAGAGGTTCTAGACTTCCGTCGCAAACTAAATAGCAGTTTACAATCAGACGTAGTCTAGACATGCAGGTATCTAGTTATAGATTGAGATTAAAAGATCGTGGATGCAGAGGTTCTGGATGGGTCGATTTAGAAAAAAAAAAAACAAAAGGGTACCCTAGGAAGATTCTAGCCCTGTCTTTTTTTCTGTCTCTGGCCAGAAGCGAGGAAGAACTCCGGAGTAACTAGGTAGGTGACTAGAGTCATGTGGATATATATACCTTTAGTTAGTAGGAAGAGGTTCAGCTGTAGTTTATCCTGGTAATCTAGGTACTTGGGAAGAATTATATAAATCTTGTTCGTTTCCAAACACTGATCTACCGGGCCGATGATGCTTTATCAGGATTGGTAATTTATCCAGGAATGCAAGATTTACAAGGTTGAGAGAAAATTTCTTCTGCACTGACATCTAATGAACGATGACGAGCCCAAAATTAGAAGGCTTCGAGAAACACACTAGAAAAATCCAAGTCTGCGGCGGCGCCGATGCCAAGACACTAGAGAGAAAAAAAAGGCTTTGTCCACGTATCATGATCTGGTATCATACGGTATTCTGTATTCTGTATTCTGTATTCTGTATTCTGTATTCTGTAAAGGCCTTTCTACGATTGACTTGCTGTTGATTTAGTAATGATTATGTAGGTAGTGAGGTTATTCATTCATCAGATAGATTTCTGGAAATTTCTCGTATAAATTTCGGAGGACAGTCTACCTAGATCGATTCTAAGAATATACATAGTAATGGAACATACTTACCTAGGGACTAGTAGAAGTGTATCCACAATGTCACTCACGGACATCCCCATCTCCACGGACCATTCCATCCGAGAATCGGGATTCCCAGTTCCCTTCACCAAAAATGGTGGCTGTGCCCGACCATCTACCAATTATGCAGCAGCCATTAAAGTTAAGTTCTGACACTTAGCCTTGTAAAAAAAAATTTTGTCTCCTACCTAGGTCGGTAGGACTCTCACGAATCCTTCCCTGCCAATGAAAAATTTTCTTCCCCTTTATTTAGACTGAGGTAGTATCTGCCATGTGGCCACTCTGGTGGATTCGCCTAGATATAGTCATACAAGCTGATAAAAAACAACCTGGCATTCCCTTCTTTGCCTCTGCTGAAAAAGAAAAAGTTCACCTGGAGTAGTATATACCTACCTAGGAAACAACAAATAGAATCCAATCGATTGTTCATGTTAGAGATATTGTATGTAGTATGTAGTATGTAGTATGTAGTATGTACATCCGCTGCCCGGATCCCGGGAGTAAGGTAAGTACCGTCCGCAATAACTCCTTTTCCCCTAACCGGAGTAGATGCGAAATGTCCACCCCCGCAAGATCCAAACTCCCTTACTCGCCTACATTTCTCAAGATTGATCGAATTGAATGACCATAGAGCACGGGGCGTACTTTTTTTTAAAAAAAAAAAAAATTGATTTTTTCGGGGAGCTGTGGTCAGGGGTTCCTTTGTTCTATTCATGCTACCAGCTACCAAGCAAGTATGCCAGTAAGCTTCCAGGTTGGTACAAGTATATACACCACCAGGGTATAACTCGATGATAGGAGAAGAGAGTTAGGCAACTAAGGACGTAGACTCTTGGATCTTGATCTTGATCTTGTACACGTAGTATTACTCTGTATGTATGTATAGCTCAGGAGAGATCTAGCTAGCTACCTTGCCACCGGTTTCAGCTGTCTTCTTCCGAATCCCAGGCCATGGCATTAGGCCATTTTGTGGGCCGGCACTTCATACTGCTGGTCTGTCTGGGGAAGTTGTTGATCCACAAGTACCAGGTAGTCTCGATTCTTGATTCTTGATTCTCCTAGAAATGCAAGACATTGTCTCAGTTGTAGAGAACTCGAGCACTGGCACCAACCCCGGAAATCTACATTCAACAACTCGAACTACTTCGTAGTACGAGGAGGTATTGTCTGACTGCAAAATTGATCACGTCTTGCAACTCCCCAGCCCGGAAGGATCATGTGCCATCCCCAGCAGTCTAATCTCCAGAGCTAGTGGTACGACTAGTCTGTCCTGTCTGCTCGATTCCCACGGAAATCATCGGCTTTTTTTCCAATTCGGATCACTGGCCTGGACTATGGGGTATCAGCTGACATGGAACCGGAATATGTTATTCAGTTGCTTGGAAATCCGTTGCATTGTATGTTGAGTCGAGTCATCGCATGTTCAGCGAACATATTCTCGGAACCAGAGCCGTATGTACAGGGAATCGGTATTAGGAACTAGTGTCAGGTGGTAACTCCTTCCGATCGCATTCTTTAGGTCTGGCAGATCTTGCACCGGAAAACGTGGGAAAGAACTAGGTTGGCGCTTACCCATCGCTATTGTGCAGAATCATCCTGGTAGCCCAATAATGATCGAAGGACGGTGATGTCCGGCGCGTTAGGGGGACCCTACTTGAATTCTTGAAGGGGGAGAAAACTAATGCACTAGCCACAGATACGTGTCACTAGCTGGTGTGGCTGTGCCCTGAGCATTCCGGACTGTCGGGTGGAGACAAAAACCCAACAATGATCTTCGTTCCCGCGTCTCCTTAGATATGTCACCTGTAAGGGTTTCTCAAATGGTACCCGAAACACGAGATCAACTTTGATTTTCCTTCAGGCTTTGAGAACGGTGGCTTAGCATCCTGGTTGGGCATCTCATTGGTAGCCTTAGAGCAGCTGCTCTACTCATAGTATGGATGTAGGTACCTACCTACTATCTCGGGAGTGTCTCAGAACCCAGCCCATCTGGATTTCCCACTACCAAGTATCTTATACTATAAACTGATTTGAATCTCCTTTAATGAACCCTAGAATAATCGGAGGAAATCGGAAATGTCGTCGATTCGGATGCAGGATACATGCGTAGAAACTTGAAAGAAATTCATGTGGCTTAGACTAATCAACCCAAATCGAGGGAAGACTTTTAAAAAAAGAACGGATCCCAAAATTACCGGTATCGTCCACGTAATGTCGTAATATTACCTCGCTTGATTATCGGCCGGTGGTCCCGTATTATTATTATTATTCTTATTATTATTATTATTAACAGACAGATCGTGAGGTCATCGAATATAATAATTCCTATTGACTTCCCCCCTACCCCAATCTTCCTCCTCCTCCTCCTCCTCCTCCTATCCTACAACTAATATATCTAAACCTCTTCTTCCTCTTCAGAACTTCCTCTTTCATAACTTGACTTTCACTCAACACCTTTCTTTCCTACCAATACAACTCCCCTATCGTTTAGGATTCCCACTAACTAGTAAGTTAGCTTCCCGCATTCTGGTGCTCCAACTTCTATGACACCACCACCATACCATATCCTCCTCTCCTCCTTCCTGCCCTCTTGTCAGGATGACAAAGTTTGTCGTTACTTGGGATGAGTCAAAAACTGACCAAAGATTCACCAAACTTTAGCTCTCGAAGGAAAAAATTGGGTTCGTGACGCGACTATCTACCAGACTTTTCCAGATTCTTCCACTTGTCATCGCTCCAATCCTATACCTCCCTTCCACTCCCGGACCAGAGAATCTCGCCTCTCGTCGACGACATACACACCTGCTCGCCAAATTCCTCGGATCTTGGTCCCCTCCCCCGGAGTTCGGTGGCCGTCTGTGCCAACCTATTATTTAAACGGCGACCTCCCACCTCCCCCCCACCCTTCAAGTGGCAAATTCTGTTACCTTTTTTTTTTTCGTCTCACAGTCGGCGTCATCTCCACTGACGTCCAACTTCTGATTCCCTTTGCACTATGTTCATGCGGCAATATCCGTCAGTACGTAAAGCTGCCATCACCGCTGAACCGACCTCAGTCCCCTTTATCAACTATCCCGAGTCCGTGTGTATACAAGACGACCACTTCTTCCCCTACTTCGACCAGGAGCAGCCACGCCTGCAGTCGCCCTTCCAGTATCACCAGGACTACCAGTTCGTCTCCCCACCGTCTTCGGCTCCGTCGTCGCCCACCTCGTCGCCCGCGTCTTCCATCTCCCACTTCCCTGCGACTACCCCAGTCGCTGCGGAATACTACGACTCTAGCTTCGAGGCCCCTTCGATGACGCCTGCCTCTTCCTACAACCCGTCCTTTCACATTCAGCCCTCCGCTTCGCCATCTGCTGAGCAGTCCTTCCTTCCTCAGTACCACCCGCAGCAGCCGTTCGTCTTTGGCAGCTCTCCAATGTTGGCCCAGCACTCCGTTCCAAACAACCACGGGTGGGAAAGCAATTTGCAGCTATTGAGCCCTGCTCACCTTCCGAACAACCTCTCGCGCTCTTCACATCTGCAGACCTCCAGTTCCTCATCAGGAAGATCCTCAGGATCCTCATTTCACCGGTCTATCCACGGTAGCAGCGCTCTGGCGAAGCCGCTACCTACGCCAGTACAAACCCCGGTGCAAAACTCCTTCCTCGCGCCTCAGTACCAGCAGTACGACGATGGTAGCCAGTCTGGACGCATTGCCCAGGAACAGAACCCCCAGCAACCAGGTGATTACTCGCTAGCACCCTCTGTTTCCAGCGTGAGCCACAGCTCCCCGGTGACTCCCCAGAACAACTTGGAGGATCTCGACGAAGCTACAAAGGCAATTGTCCATGGTGAGAACCGATTCCCCGTAGTTGACCCCTGGATGGATGATTACTTACATCTCGCTTCGCTTCCAGAGTACAACTACGCCAACGGAAACAACCTTCCATTGGGAGTTCCTAAGCTCAGTCGAACTATTTCTGACGTCTACCAAGACGAACTTTACAATCCAAACATGATGCAAACACCCCAAGCCCCCAAGCAGCCTGCGCATCAGCAGAACTTGCTCACTCCCTCCTATCGCAATGTCTTTGCGGATCGACTACAAGCTGCCAGCCAAGGCCATCTCTCTGCTCGCTCTCAGTCCCCCGCTGGCGCAATGCAACGGGATCATTCGCCATTCCGGCAGAACTCTCCCTTGGCAGCGGAATTCGACCACTCTACGATTCAGCAACAGCCCCCCGCGACTAGCGTGCCCAGTCAAGCCGGGATGGGCCTGCGACAACCCCAGACGGAGCCCAAGACGATGTCCCCCAAGGACGCTGTCCTGGAGTTCAACGAGGGAGAAGACGCGGGGCTGCAATTGTTCCCTTCGGATCGGTCCGATTTCAACCTGGGGGATGCATTGGGCCAGACCCCTTCATTCCAGCCCGCTCAGAGTTTCCCCTCGATGGAGTCCTTCCGCACGCATTTCCCCCAGGCTAGTGCATCTCAGGCGTTTACGTTCCACCAATCCCAACAGGACCGCCAACAGCTACAGCAGCACCAGAACCACCCCCTTCTCCAGCAACCCCCAGAATTCCCCGCATCGCTGCCGCCGTTTGAGTCGACTGGAAGTGAGGTCCTCCCTTCCACCGAAATGACGTCTCCACCCTCACAGTCCAAGATCCACCCGGAAATCACCCGACCCCAGAACACCTCCGCCGACACCGGCACCTACACCTGCACCTATCATGGTTGCACGCTCCGCTTTGGGACACCCGCTAAGCTACAGAAGCACAAACGCGAAGCTCACCGTCAAACCACCCCTCGGGGGCACCTGGTGGGGCGGGATGGCTCATCACGCAACTCTCAAGCAGGACCCCACAAGTGCGAGCGGATCAATCCTTCCACTGGGAAGCCCTGCAATTCAATTTTCTCCCGCCCTTACGATCTGACACGCCACGAGGACACGATCCATAACGCTCGGAAGCAAAAGGTTAGGTGCCATCTTTGCACTGAGGAGAAGACTTTCTCCCGCAATGATGCATTAACCCGCCACATGCGTGTCGTGCACCCGGAAATTGACTGGCCTGGCAAGCAAAGGCGCAGAGGCAGGGACTAGATGATCACTCCGAAGTGGACTTGAAAGGGGTGGCGAGTGGTCCCCTTCCCATACCGTTCCTACCCTTGGGTTTAGGGATAGGACGGCCCAATTTCGGAGCGGCGAATGAGACAGACAGGTTTGTTTTCGAATCTCCTTCGTTCTGGTGTCGCCCATTCTTCTCCATCGATACGTCGTTCATGACCCAAGAGGACGAGAACAGCCTTTGACGTCATCTGCTGTCCCAAACAGGAAAGGACTCGCTTCCCAGGGTCTGGATCGTCGCAGAGACTTCCCTTTTAGGAGGGTTGTTCTGCTAGCCACCCGGTCCAAAAGTGCAGCGTGACGTCATCACTATCACGGACTGACGTCCTCCCGCTTGAAAGCCTTACTCATCTCATGCTGGTCATCCTCTCTTTTTTTTTTTTTTTTTTTTTTTTTTTTTTTTTCTCTGTCTCCTCCTTAGACATCATGACGCATTTTGTTTCGATTACCTTTTTTTTTTTTTTTTTTTAAACTTATCCTCCTGTATTGATTGAGCAAGCCAGCCAGCCAGCCTTGTTATTTTTGTGTTCGGAGACTTCCCTGGTGGGTCTTAGATTTCTTTGTTTTTTTGTTTTGTTTTGTTTTGTTTTGTTCTTGTGATTGCATCAGAAGCAGCAAATTGTGTCTATATTTTTATTGCCTATTGCGTGCGTATACATGGGTGGGAGGTTGTTTTATGAGCATGCTGCGTGACGAATTTGCTGTCATGCTGTACTATATTCGATTATCTGGTATGAGTGATGTTATAATGCCTGGCATGTTTTATTTAGGTGTTTGTGATTGCATTGGATGGCCTGGGCTATTGGGTTGATGGTGCAAAATTGTCAACATACAACTAGCTGTATAATATGATGTATAAAATAGGAAGGTGTTATATGATACTATGATTTCATTTTTTTAAGTATATACTCGATAACAATATCTCAAGAACATACATACATACATGTAGATAGATCAAATATCCAAGTAAAAGAAAGGTACGACCATTCGGATAAGAGGAGAGAGGAAAGGACATATCCTCCCTATGCCGAGTACTCCGTACTAGTGGTGCTTTTGCTGTTTGGCGGAGGATCTGCAGGAGAAATGTATGTATATATGTATGTATGTATGTGTCTTTTCATTTCTGTCGCTGAGGAAGACGACAATGCAGGACACCGATAGAGGTAAGGAAGGTTAAGGTTCACGAGGAGATAGTGTAGATCAGGGATATCGGCGTTGATTCTTTTGCATTAGGATTATCTCTATATATTCTAATTATGGTTCCTTCTCTCGTGGATGCTGCTCTGGATGTTGGCAATGAATGAATATTGGTATTATGTACGAGGAGAGAGAGGTGATATTGTAAATTCAAAGGAATACAGAGGAGAAAAAAGAAGGAACCCTGTTTCTTTCTAATCCAGAGTAGAGGGGGGGGGAAGAGAGTGAAGCTTTAAGCAACGGCCATCTCAATCTTCTTGCCCTTAACTGACCTCCACTCCACGCAAAGAGCACCGAAAATAGACAGGGACGCCATGGCAACCGCCACGTAATATGTATGTGTCAACGCAGCATTGTAAGCCTCCAACACGACAGGCAGGTACTGCTTCGCGATCAGCGTTTGGATCTGGGTGGCGCCGGTGTCGATAATAGTCTGGGGGTCGAGGCCCTGGACGTGACTCGCGACAATCTGAGACACCAGTTGATTCTGGAAGATATTCTGCGCAACGGCGATAAACAGGGCCCCGCCCAACGTTTGGCTAAACATCATGATCGCAGTGCCAATGGGGATGTCGGCCGCGGGAAGCGACGCCTGAACCGCAACCATCGTCTGCTGCATGCCGCTGCCGACGCCAAAGCCGAAGAGAATCTGGTATCCAATCCACACCGAAGAGCCACTGTCGACCTTGAATGTGGAGATCATGCCAGCGCCAATACTCATGAGAACCGATGAGACCAGCATGAAGGGCGTGTAGTAGCCGACCATGGTAACGACTCCTCCGGCGATCATGGACATAATGACGAGAGAGAGAATCATGGGGAGGTTCATGATTCCGGACTTGACTGCCGACGCGGCCTTGATCGCTTGGAACCAGATAGGGATCTAAACGAAAAGAATCCATATGAGTGCCATCCGGGGCCGGACGAGTCGGGCAATAGTTGGGGGGGGAGGAAAACTTACGTAGTAAACCATCACGAAGAAGGCCGATCCCAAGAAAGCACCGAATATCGCGCTACCCCAGACGTTGCGGTTTTTGAACACCCGGGGAGGAACTGTGGCTCGTTCCTGCTTCCAGATCTGGACCCAGATGAAGCCGATGATCAAGATCCCAAAGACGATAAACAGCGCAATAATCCGCCCACTCCTCCAGGGGTATGTTGTACCTCCCCATTGCAGAGCGAGCAGGAGACAAACCACCCCGGGGATGAAGAGAGCGGTGCCTTCGAGATCCATCTGGCGCAGTTGCTCCAGAAGCGATATATTAAGCTTGTTCTGTTTCCCTGGGGGGGTGAAGAAGAAAACGATGAAGATTGCCGTTACCAACCCAAAAGGCAGGTTGATGTAGAAACACCAGCGCCATGTGACGTGATCGGTAAACGCACCTCCCATCCTGTACACACCAAAATCATATTAATACAATTCCATGCTTGTGACCCTCGATGAATTCGAACTTACAAAGGTCCTGCCACCGAAGCAATACCATACATGGCTCCTAACAGACCCATATAGGCAGGGCGCTGTGCCAGTGGCACCGTCCGACTGACAATCAAGACGGCCCCAGAAAAGATGCCAGCAGATCCGATTCCAGCCACTGCTCGGCCCAGGATCAGTCCAGTCGAGTTGGGGGTGATACCACAGACGAAGGAGCCAAGCTCGAAGATGAAGAGCGCCGTCAGATAGATCCACTTGATCGAATAGAAAGAGTATAGCTTTCCAAAGATGAGTTGCAACGAACTGGTCGTGAGCAGGTAAGCAGCTCCATACCAACCCACATCATCCAGGGCGTGAAATTGATCCCTATGCACTTTGTAAGCAAATTTGTGGCCAAATTGCAGCAGCCAAGCACAGAAGAGGGGGGGGGGGGGGGGGTTAAGTACGTGATTCGAGGGATTGCAGTAGCAATAATTGTATTATCCTGTCAACCCCATTAGCAACCTGAGTATAGGAACCGATTTTTATTGTTGTTTCTTCAACGTGAAGCTGGCATTCATACCAAGGCCATGCAGAAGACCGATAGACATAACGCAATGGTGATCAGGGCAAGTCTCCATTTGGCTGGATACTCCGTCTCTTCGTCCTCTATCTCTTCCGGGGTAGCCTCCGTCACATCTTTTTCTTCAAGTTTAGCAGAGACTGTCGAGTCCAGATTCGAGGACTCGAATGGCTCCACCTGTTTCTCGGAGGTGATCTGTGTCTGCGAAACACGCGTCTCCGCTGAGGAGGTTTCCTTCAAACTACCTTCCTTGCTCATTGTGATTTTATTTGTGCATTCCATGCAATGCCAGCTGAAAAGAGTGACAAGGGAAAAAAAAAAAAAAAAAAAAAAAAAAAAAACCCCCCGTGTCTTTTTGTATCCTGAGAAAAGGACCTGGTCTGATATTTTGTCTCGCCCAGAAAAAAATAAATGAAATAAAATGCTTAAACACAGCCCCTGGATTGGGTGGGTATTTGGCTAAAGTGTCTAAACGGAACGGAACAGCGCCAAAAAAGGGAGCTAATTTTCGAAATAGCCAGCGGGATTGATTTCGATCCAGATCCGACGCAAGGAATCCAGCTCGGACTTAGGCTTTCCGGCATTCCGTTAGACTAGTCGATATATCTCTATTCCACAGTTAGTTATGGATACTCCGAGGTGTTTTAACATGTAACATAGTCCATACTTACTCCGTAGCCGGTCTGTCTTTGTCTCCAGAGTACTGGGTAGTAGTATTTGTGCTCCCTGCGATCTTGTTTGATCTTTGTAGTCACGTGTCTTCCCAATTGGGGGTCTTGGCGGGGGGGTTGCACAGCTCCCGTGAGTTTCCTATTCTGGGTGTCTTGGCACCACTTGCTCCCTTCGACTTCAACAGGCGTTGATATCTAATACGACCTACAAATCTACATATCGCGTGTTTTGGATCGGAGGTGGTGTGTATTTTAATTAGTTCTTGGTGTTCTATCGTTTGATATCGATTTTGCACGGTTTCCGTGTCAAATTCCACCAAAGTAGTTTGGGTTATATATGTATGTCGTCCATTGATATATATTTCGTCTGATATAGTTGACTCAACACACACACCCACGTACACAGATATAACATTACGCCTATACAATGTCTATAGAATGCAGTAGGCTTAAACAATACGACCCGATATAGTCAAACGCAATAATACATCGAAAACAAGTCCAAAGCAGAATCGCCAGGGGGTGATCTACACGAGTAAGACCATTGCCGTGTCGAGATCTATGATAGACAGACAGAAGAATACCGAGGGAGTATATGAATACCTCATGATCAACTGGATGAAAAGCCAGGCTACGTATAGAACCAACCCACACAACGTAACCAAGAACATGCAGCAGCACACACAAAATACAACACCATACGATAAAATATACAAAGGACAGTAAGTAAAATTTTTTTTCTGTTTGTATTCATATCGACCGCGGCATATTATGTTGCACGATCCTATCTGCCTATGGCACCAGCCGAAAGCATGAAGGCTGCTATGATACAGAAAATCAAAGTACGAACACTAGCAGACCAGTAGTGGACGTGTAATAGTAAATAAAAAGTACGTTAAAGCAAACCCAGACCCATGACACTTGTAATAAAAGATCAAGAACACCCCAACGTCCCAGTCATACCGTGAACCAACCCGAAAAAGCAAACCGTCGCGTCACTGCTGCGGAAGGACAACTGACGCGCCGACCGCGCAGGATGGTGGAAAGGAAAACAATGCAGAAACAAAACGCTTAACCACCGAAACCGTAGAGGGTACCTGATTGGATTATTAGAAAAAAAAAAAGTCCAAGCCAAGAGATAGAAAATAGGAGTACTCACGTCCTTGACGCTTCAGGGCGTAGACAACGTCGAGGGAGGTGACGGTCTTGCGCTTAGCGTGTTCAGTGTAGGTGACGGCATCACGGATGACACCCTCGAGGAAGGTCTTGAGGACACCACGGGTCTCCTCGTAGATCATGGCAGAGATACGCTTGACACCACCACGACGAGCGAGACGACGGATAGCGGGCTTAGTGATACCCTGAATGTTGTCACGAAGAATCTTGCGGTGACGCTTAGCGCCACCCTTTCCAAGACCCTTGCCACCTTTGCCGCCTGTTGAAGAAAAGAAACGCGTCAGTTGAAAGCTATTCGACGCGATGAAAGAAGCATAAACAGGCGCCCAAGGAATGTCACTTACGTCCAGACATGTTGATTGAAGATTAGAGATAAGTTTTTTAAGGTTGGTGAAGTGGAGAAATTAACGTCAAATGGACGAAGATGGAATTGATGGGATTAGGAAAGCATATAGGCTTCCACGGGACGAGAGATATTTGTATAGCGAAGATGAGGAGGTGGGGAGAGAATGGGAATCACACACTAAGGGAGTGATCCACCAATCAGCGTTGGTGATCCTCGGGGGCGGGTGACCGGACTAAGTAACGTGACCGCGAAGCAGCTGATTCCGCTGCCCGGAGATTGATCCCAGCGCGACAGCACAAAATTACGCAGATCAATGTTCAGCAAGGTTAAAGTGAATTCCTGAGCATAGGAGAGACCAGTAAGACATCATTGATCAAAGCACATACCATTGCTGAGGTTGGGATCAGGATGTGGCAGGGGGAATTGGAATGCGCAGTAGATCCGTGATCCTGAAAGACTATTGGCTGAACCACGCAGGAGTCTCGCTTAGTGCAGCGCGACACCTGAGGCAGCCTAGCCACCGGCACCCCTTGTCTTTTGATTTTCCTACCAAAAACTTGGCCGCAAAATCACGGCTTATGGTGTGCTGCTTTCCGACCACTTTTTCTGATCAAAGCAATCGGCGCTAAGACCACGCAACTTTGCAGGCAAACCACCAGATCACCACCCACCTTCTCGCTTACTACAAATACCTTCCCCCACCCGCCCCCTCCATCCTTCTTTCATCCATCTATCGTTTCTGTCGACAACCATCTTATCCATCGACATTTTCATCAACGCCATCCCTTTTCCATCCAAAAGTCGACTAATTCTATCAAATCTCATCACCTAAAATGGCTAGAACCAAGCAGACAGCCCGTAAGTCTTCACCTGGCTACCCTTTCTCTCGGTGGCCCACCTAGTCGTCCTGCAACAACTTACTGACTGTCCCGCTATAGGTAAGTCCACTGGTGGCAAGGCCCCCCGTAAGCAGCTCGCCTCCAAGGCCGCCCGTAAGGCCGCCCCCTCCACCGGAGGTGTCAAGAAGCCTCACCGTTATAAGCCTGGTATGTTAAAAAAAAACCCCCAACATCATGTTCTGATGATACATGACACATCGTACTAACCTGTCCAAGGTACCGTCGCTCTCCGTGAGATCCGTCGTTACCAGAAGTCCACTGAGCTTCTGATCCGCAAGCTCCCCTTCCAGCGTCTGGTCCGTGAAATCGCCCAGGATTTCAAGTCCGATCTCCGCTTCCAGTCCTCTGCCATCGGTGCTCTCCAGGAGTCCGTTGAGGCCTACCTCGTCTCTCTCTTTGAGGACACCAACCTGTGCGCCATCCACGCCAAGCGTGTCACCATCCAGTCCAAGGATATCCAGCTCGCCCGCCGTCTCCGTGGTGAGCGTTCTTAGATTCTTTTTTCTGGTTTGGTCTTATGGGAAGGCGATAATGGGGTTCTTTTTTTTTTTTGTCTTTTTCATGACTGGCGATACATGACGGTTTTTCGAATATCAATGGGTTCGGCAATGGGTTTTCGTTGTTTTCTTTTAGCTCGATAAATAGTAGGCTGCCCATCCAGCGGCTGGACGGATTGATCATGGGTGCACTTGAATATGTACATTAAAAGGAAGTTTCTTTTACCTCCCGATGGCGTCGCAGCCGATGACATCCGGTGGCATAGACGCAATTCCAGTATCTATGACAATCAATCCAGTTACCCCGTTCAGTTTAACTGCAGAGTAGACGTGTCCGTGCCGGAATCTGGCCGCATTGGGCTGATGGAGCTGCAGTACGGTCGCAGATGGATATGGACGAGGTCACAATGGATTTGTTCTACGAAGTGCATGATACTAGGTCATTCATCATTTTCAGCAATACACTAATGACCAGACCCTATCCAAAAGCAATTAAAAAGAAAAACCCTATAATCATATAGCCTTCTGTGGATGGATGACTACCTCCTGGGTAGTTAGTAACTAGTTAGCAAAATGCAACTTAATAAAGGAATCAAGAGTGACGCCATGACCCTATCGAGCCACACTCAAGTACGGAGTAACGACATAATAGTATTAGGCTACGGAGTTGCCGACACAGAACAAGCCTCCAGGAAACCCTCCGCTGTTGGCCCACCTGGAACACAAGTATATTATATTATATATATATAATAATATATATTATAGGGCCGATATGGGTTTCGGACTCGGGGATGAAGTCTACCGAGTCACATTAGTGCATAAGCATAGATAGAGATTGATAAACAATCTTACATGTACTCATAATGTGACCGGATTAGTAGATCCTAACTCCGTTCTATCTCTAGTTCTCTACTTGCAGACTTTGCATCCACGAGTCAGTGGCGTCGTCTATGGATCCGCAATTCCAGATTAATGGTGGGGATTCGTGCATAGTAGAAGTAATGCTTCGATCGGTGCCCAAATCATGGCTCAGACTAATCTCGACAATTTATGAAGTCCCAGTAATGAAGAAATTTCTTGCTTTACATGTCTCGACGCTGAATATATATCTAGGTGGGAAAGGTCTGGACTTTGGATGTAGTTATCTGTATTTTTCTATTTTTATGATTATTTCCCCTTCCCTCTTCTTCCTCTCCTTTATCCTACTTCATTCGTTCCTACGACTCTTATAGTCCTTATTCGATCTTACCGCATCCGGATACCCACGATCTTTGATCTTCTTTACAGTTACAGTTACAACTTACAACCCTCTCATCTCGATAACTATCGCTGATCTTCCTCTTTCTTTCCTACTCTTCGTCAACTCTTGCCATGGTGGATGGCCAGGGTAGCCCTACTGGGGCCTCCAAGGTTGAGGCCCCCGCCAGTCGACATATCCCCTACTGGCGCCTCGTGGCCGAGCAAGGGATCGTGACACAGGAGGTCATCGATTTCCCATATCCGGGGTCTGGCACAGAAGAAGACCCTTACGCCATCACCTGGATCCCCGAAGATCCTCGCAATCCCATGTTGTTCAGTCCCTTCGT
Source organism: Aspergillus ochraceoroseus IBT 24754 (assembly GCF_002846915.1). NCBI lineage: Eukaryota > Fungi > Ascomycota > Eurotiomycetes > Eurotiales > Aspergillaceae > Aspergillus > Aspergillus ochraceoroseus. The sequence continues at coordinate 2,713,723 of NW_024468477.1, read as the reverse complement.
AAAGTGGTTCATCACCATGATGGCTGCGATTTCGACCCTGGCGGTTGCACTGGTCTCATCTGCATATACTGGCGGTGTGGCCGAGATCGAAAGACAATTCCATATTGGCACTGAGGTGGTCACTCTGGGGGTGTCGCTGTTCGTGGCCGGGTTTGCAGTGGGTATGTGTCGCATCTCCTCTCGTCATTCGAGTCGTCTTCGCAACTAACCAGGACCGACCAGGTCCCCTGCTCTGGGCCCCCTTGAGTGAAATGTTCGGCCGTCAAATCGTTTACTTCTTCACCTACATGGCGCTTGCAGCTTTCAACTGCGGAACTGCAGGAGCCCAAAACGCGTGGACTCTGATTATCCTTCGATTTTTCGCTGGCGCTTTCGGTTCTTCGCCTCTCACCAACGCCGGTGGTGTCATTGCCGATATGTTCCCTGCCAAGGAAAGAGGTGTTGCCATGAGTCTGTTCGCCGCTGCTCCGTTCCTAGGTATGTTTCGTCCGCTCTGAACCTCCCCAGGGAAAGACTGACAAGTTCTTTTTATCTAGGCCCCGTCCTCGGCCCAATCATCGGCGGATTCCTGGGCATGAATGCAGGCTGGAGATGGGTGATGGGGTTCCTGGGGATTTTCTCAGGGGCGCTCTGGATAGCGGGATCCCTCCTGATCCCGGAGACCTATGCTCCAGTTCTTCTTCGTCGTCGCGCCGAAAAGCTGTCCAAACTCTCCGGCAAGGTGTACTACAGCAAGCTGGACATCGATCGGGGCAAAGTCAGCGTCGGGGAAGCGTTCAAGACCTCGCTCTCCCGTCCATGGATACTGCTGTTCCGCGAGCCCATCGTGTTTCTGCTTTCGCTGTACATGGCCATTGTTTATGGAACCTTGTACATGCTCTTCGCCGCTTACCCAATTGTCTTCCAGGGTTATCGTCACTGGAATCAGGGCGTTGGCTCACTTCCATTTTTGGGAATCATGGTCGGTATGCTTGCTGCCGTCGTATACAGTATTTGGGACAACAAACGATATGTGCGCGCGGAGGAGAAGCATGGCGGCTTCGCCCCTCCCGAGTCGCGTCTCCCTCCTTGTATGCTGGCCTCTGTCGCGATCCCCGTCGGCCTTTTCTGGTTTGCTTGGACCAATTACCCGTCTATCCACTGGATGGCTAGCATTGCTGCTGGGGCTCCGTTTGGGTTTGGTATGGTGCTGGTGTTCTTGAGTATCATGAGCTACCTGATCGATACCTACACGATCTTTGCTGCTTCGGTTCTGGCCGCCAACTCTGTTCTGCGATCCATCTTTGGTGCCGTGTTCCCGTTGTTCACCACCTACATGTACCAAAACCTGGGTATTCACTGGGCCTCTTCGATCCCCGCCTTCCTTGCGCTCGCGTGTGTCCCCTTCCCCTTCCTGTTCTACAAGTACGGCTCGGCTATCCGTCTTCGTTGCAAGTACGCCGCCCAGTCGGATGCTTTCATGCGCAAGATGATGCAGCAGATGATTCAAAAGGTTGAGGCAGAGGAGGAGGAGCAAGCCGTGGAGGGAGAACCCGAAAAGTTCGACCGCACCGAAGCCGTAGCTCCCGCCAATGAGGACGACGGAGAGAGCTCCGAAGCCGAGTCGAACGTGGATGAACTTCCTGCTATGCACCAGATCCGCAGCAAGGCATCTATCCGCACTGTCGCTTCTCACCGATCGCTGTACGAGGCCAACCCCTATGACATCGACCGCGTCAACACCCGCGAGTCGTTCAAATAATCAACTTCCCCCTTCTTTTCTTTTTTCTTTTGCTTCCCCCACCCCCAAATTTGTTACAATATCCCGGTACATAATTTTTAGTATCTATTTACATCTTCTCTGATACCATTTTTTTTTTTTTTTTTGAACTTGTGTGACGCGAGAGACGATCGACGGAGGGAAAAGTTGATTTGATTTGCATTGAGCCTGTTGTCGCATTTCGCATTGCATTTGTTGAGTGTTGATATACCCTGGATGATAGACGAAAGAGTTGATTGGACTTGGAGAAGGCACGATCTCCAAATAATAAGAAAGATATTTTACTAGAGTTTTGTTCGAATTGTATAAGTATGTGGAGTTCCTGTTTTCTCCGATTGGAAGTTATCACCGATTGTTGGTAAGCACGATTTCTTAAATAACTAATTAACTAACTAACTACTGTCATTCTGGATTATCATGGAATAGACCGTTTTGACACCTCCTTTTCTTATATCCATCGCATCAAGATGAGACACCCTCTCTTCCTCCGCCGAACCCCATTCCCATCTCCGCGACCGCGATTACCTTCACGACGATACCAGTCTTCTTCCCCGTCCAACCCCGAACCTGCTCCTCAGAAAAGCACTACAACTTCGCCCTCGAATACTTCCTCACGGGCGCATTCTCCAATTTCACCACCACCGGCAGCCCCGGCCCAATCTGGATCTCGATCCCTAAGTCAGATTATTCAGGCTGGTCCCTTGGGGAGACTCGGACGATCGTACTCGCGATTCCAGGATAGGCGGCCTTACCTGACGCAAGTATGTAGTTCGATTGTCGTGTACCTGTGTGGTGATTTGAGCGCACAACTGCTGTTCCCGCCGGAGACCGCTACAACAGAGTCTGGGATGGAGACGGGAGGATATGACCCGTGGAGGACAATGCGCCATTTAGTGGTGGGTATTGGGTCCAGCATCCCAACGTATAACTGGTAAGCCGGGGGTTTTTTTTTTTTTTTCCCAGGTGCATGCCGCGATCTGACGGGAATGCGAATGCAATCAAATTCACACAGGTTCATGTTCCTCCACCGCAACTTCAACTTCGCCTCCAAATTCCTCTCCATCCTCACCAAAGTCTGCGTTCAACAGGCGGTCTTCACTCCCGTCTTCAACACCTACTTCTTCAGCGTGCACTCGCTCCTTTCCGGCGCATCGCTCGAGGAGACTCTCGAGCGCCTGAAAGTCGCCCTGCCTGTGAGTATTGTCAACAGCCTTAAGCTCTGGCCTGCTGTGACGGCGTTCAGCTTCATGTACGTGCCGCCGCAGTTCCGGAGTATCTTCTCGGGGTGTATTGCCGTTGGGTGGCAGACGTATCTGAGCTGGTTGAATCAGAAAGCGGCCAGGGAGGTTGAAGCTGAGTTGGCGGAGCTGGTTCTCGTCTCCTAGGGTTGATTCGCCGGGCTGTGGTTTGGGATAGAATATAGATTAGCGTTTTTGGCAATAGAATACACTCCCTGAGGTTTCTTTGAGTGCTGGTCATTGTATTTTGCCTGTCGAGTTGAAAGTAAAGGATTGCTCACTTAACTGGACTATTTTATTTATTTATTCGGATATGTATTCCCCACAAGGCGGGTTGGGTTGGGTTGGGTTGGGTTAATTCCTCCGCCCCCCCCCCCCCCAGGACTCATAAATAACTGTTACAACTTACAACTTCCATCTCTACACCACGAACTTCAAAACACATACATCCATACTCTCTCTACACTGAAGCTAAGGCATGTCATGTCCGCCATTACCGCCCTATAACCCTGCACGAGACGACGACCCCGTACTTCGCATCGCCCGAAATCCAGTGAACGCCAACAGAAAGAGGAGCAGCAGCAGCAGCAGCAGCAGCAGCGACTACGGATCAGATTTCAGTCCTGATGAAGCGGAGCTGCTGAACGAGATACTTGCGCAGGTTGACGCTGACGCTGACGCTGACGCTGACGCTGACGCGACAGGTCGGGTGACGACTCTCCTCCAGGCACCACCGCGGCAGGGTTCGGGTTCTGTGGTCCGGGACATTGAGGATTGCGGCGAGGATGTTTCGCAGGCTTGGGTGCCGCGGGTTTTGGGGCGGGAGAGGAAGAAGAAGAAGAAGAAGCCCGTGTGGCAGGTTCGGAGGGGGATTGCAGATAAGACAGGTTTCATTGGCGCGGCTGGTGAGGGTTCCTGTTGTTGTTGTTTTTTTAACTGTGCGGATACGATACTGTGGGCTCTCTGTGGTCTGCGTTTCGTGGCTACTTGGGTTAGGAAACTGAAACTGACGGTTCTGACTATAAGCGTTTAGTGGAGCATCCCGATTCCACGGAAGGTCGCGAGCGCCAACGCGAGAGGGACGTAGCTCGTGAGAAAGCTTGCACTGCTGATGAGGTGGTGGCCGTGGCGGAGACGCGAACGCCCCTGGAGCGGTTTAGACGCCCGCCTAACAAGGCCTTTTCGGTAACGGATCTTGTCTCTCCGGCGTGGTGCGAAGTGCAGTATTGGTATACGCTCACTAAGCATGGGAGAAAACGGAGGACACCGGCAATGAAGCAGGGCAGTACGATACATAAGTCGCTCGAGGACGAGATATACACTACGGTGCAGGTGGAGATTACAACCAAGGAAGACGCGCTGGCGCTGCGGATGTGGAATGTCATACAGGGGCTGCGCACGTTGAGGGACTACGGGATCACTCGCGAGCTGGAGATTTGGGGCATAGTCGATGGGGAGTTGGTTACGGGGGTGATCGATCAGCTCTCGTATGAGTGTCCGGATCAAGAGCTCGAGGCCTCGGCGGCGTCGCATTATGCGGAGGTTGCAGCCTCGAGGGTCGTCATGCCCGAGTATCAGATGTCGTTGACAGATTATCTGCTGTCCCCTGCGCAAGGCGGGAGGAGGCTTTCTGATTTGTCGCACCATGCTGAGCTTGACCCGTTGACGGAGCCGGCTGGCAGCCAGTCGTCTACTGAGATTCCGCATCTACCCCGGATCTATATGACGGATATAAAGACGAGAGGCAGCCAGTCCATCCCCACAGTCAAGAGCTCGTCGTTCCGGCCCACGATGCTCCAGCTCCAACTATACTACCACATGCTCAACCGGCTGGCCACCAGCGACGAAGTCACCATCGAGATGCTCGCCGCGCGGTACGACCTCGACCCCGAACGCAACTTCACCGACGCCTTCATCAGCGAAGTCGGCTCTCTCAATGACCGATTCTTCGACGCGCCCTCCTCCCTCGAATTCGACCCGGATTTTATCCCTACGCCCGAGGACGCGACCACGCGACCCCATCGTCACAACAACTCACCCCAACCATCTTCCGAGACAAACTGCCCCCCCTCCGCAAGCCAGGACTCCACCAGCATCCTTCTCAGCAACAACAACCTCACCCGTCTCTGGAAGCTCATGAAAGACCAGCTCCGCCTGACCTTCCTCCCGCCCCCTCAATCATCCGTCTCTGTGGCGCCCTCCATCCCCTCGGAATTCCAACCTCCCATGCTCGAATCCTACCCCACCGTCGTCTCCCCGCTCCTAACCGCACGGTATCTCTCCTCGGCCCCAACCGCGGACCGCCACTCCCGCGTCCTAGGCAGCCGATCTTTCCTCTTCGACCCCGACTCCCTGCAATCCTATCTCTCCGACCAACTGGATTGGTGGCGCGGCCTGCGGACCCCGCGCGGCGTCGAAGTCATGGAAACCTGGAAGTGTCGGATCTGCGAGTTCCAGGATGAATGTGAATGGCGTCGTGAGCGGGAGTGGGCGTATGCGCGGAGGAAACAGGGGGTCTAAACTCTTAAACTCGTAGTTTTCTTTTACATCTTCTTGTCTCTCTCTCTTTTTTTTTTTTTTTTTTTTTTTTTCTGGTGATATTAATATATATAACGATGCAGTGGAAGGGTGGTTTTTGTGGGTGTTTGGGATACATTAACATGAAACATGCAGTGCTCCATATAGTTGTATGGATATCTGAAATGAAATGTGAATAGTGATCTAAGACTAACACACACACACACACACACGTAGTTATATAAAATGTCTAACTAAGGGATTCTACTACGGAGTAAGGAGTACGGATACGGAGTTGGATACTACCAAGGATACCTACGGACATCGTCCTCCCGGTCCAAATCCAACCCCGCAGCAACCTGCTCCTCATGCCTCTGATCCAAATACTCCAGCAACACCGCCTCGTACCTCTCTCTCCCCTTATACCGTGACACATCGGCCCCCCAGCTGCGGACCGCGGAGGCCAACCGCCCAGGCACATAGGGCTCCGCCGCAACGGCGACGACGGGCTCGAAATAAGTGCGGATGGTGAAGACGACGGCGCCCGAGCGGGGCAGCCTGCGCAGCGACTGGCGCTCGGAGCGGAAATAGTGGTGGCGGATGGCCCTGTTCTTTTCGGCCGTGCTCCACGAGACGCTGCTGCTGCTGCTGGCGGCGGCGTCTTCGGCGCCGATGCTATGCGACCAGGCGAGACCGTCGTCGACCTGGAGGAAGTAGTTGTGCCGGAGGACGGGGTCCTCGGGTCGAAGCCGGCGGAAGAAGTTCATCATGCCCCTTTCCAGCCTTTCTGTGTACTGGGGGACGTCGCCCGAGGTGTGGATTTCCGATAGCCGCATGCCGTATTTGTCGCTGAGGCGCCAGAACCCGGCGAGGAGGATGGCCCCCGCCAGCAGGTAGTATTCTCCGTCGGGCTTCTCGATCATCAGCGCGAGGTCGTCTTGGACGAGGCGGGCGCAGGTCATCATGGGGTCTTCGGGGAGCGGACGTTGGGTGATGTTGAAGGTTTCGTGCGTGATTGTGTTGGTGATTCCGACGGCGGTTTTTTGGAACATTGTTGGGTAGCGTTCTGGGAGGTAGGAGCATCTGTTTTTTTTTTTTTTTTTTTTTTTTTTTTTTTTTTTTTTCTTTCTTAGTATGGTTCTCTTCTTCTATGGATATCTCTTTGGAGATAGGTGGCGTACAGTTCTTCCAGGAGCTCGATTGCAGCGTCCCATGCTTCGGGGCCGGTTTTGCAGCATTTATCGCCGCGTTCTTGGATTCTTTGCGCTTTGTCTGCATGGTACCGTAGGTAGTGATTGTCAAGCTCTATATGTGATCAGTAACTCATGTCTGTTTGTCTTGCTCGATGGCTTACCGATCCATTCGTCCCATTTCATACTCCTTAAACCCATCGTGACGAAATACTTCCTGGGGATTATCTTAGCTTGATTGCGATGCGCGTGGCAGACAGCTTACGGTCCATATCTGAATGGTCGGTACGGAATTGGCTTTGTCTTGTGGACGTCCCAGTCAGGGAATGGTGACGCTGGTGGTCTTTGGAAGTCGGATGGAATCCATTCTTGCAAGGGTTAGCTTGCGTGTCTGCAAATTATGGGATGGCTTCCTACCTCCGTATTTTCTAGGGGGCTTTTGGAATTTAGATCCCTGCGAGGAGTTCTTTTTGCCTGGTGTAGACTGTCCCCAGATCTTCCGCCGTTGAAGGATCGTGGCGATGATCCATACACAGACGGTGGTTACGGCGGCGGCGGCGGCGGCAACATACTTGATATGATACTGAGCTAGATGGAACGTCTCTGGAATCATGGTGTTGTGCGAGGTAGAAGCATAAGACCGAAAGAATGACAATCTACCGGATCTCTAGGCGAATCCTCAAGGAAAGAAGGCGATTTTAAAAAAACGATCGATGGTCATTATTATTGGTACCGGTCGTCATTCATTACACACCAGGGCAGATTGATTTCATTGCCCTTTCTGTTAATCGGATGCGACCTGGCAGAGTACTGAAAGCCGTGAAAGTCGGGACTATTATCGCCATTCCGCCCAAGTGGCATTTCCCCGCGAATGAAATGATTGACTGATCTAGTTCAAAGACTCCTCAAGGTGCATTCCATTAGTTGTCCGTGTTGCTGCTTGAGGGCTGGGGATTTTTTTGCCGCTTCAGGTAAAGCCGCGCAGCAGCCGTTATGTGTCTTATGTCGGTGAGATCGCTATCGCCAGACAGATAGGGTGCAATAATCAGAAGTTAATGACATTTTTTTTTTCGGTTTATGTACAGTGTCTTGCGTAGATAGGATGGGTTATTCGACTATTTCCTCTCCTACTCGGGTTTTTGTGTCCGTGGTACGCCGCCGTAGGAGACAATATTGTCCCCATTTTCTTCGAAAACGATCTGGCATAATCGGCAGATCAGGAATCCAGATGAGACGACCCAGAAGGCTCGTTTGAGATGCATCAAGAAAAGCCTTGCATGACATTTCTTCCCACTCTGTTTGATTTTGTACATAATTAGGCTCCAGCTCGGAGGCTTCGTGACTGGGGAAATATGAGTCCACGAGGAAGGAACACTGCGAGATGTCGGTCTAGAAAAATATCAGTCTCTACTGGCTAAGCCGCTTTTTCGAAGGACTTACGTATTTCCCAGCGTCTTCCTCATTGCGATCGTTCATGCCCTCTGGAACCCTCGAGGCACCCTCAAGGAGAGCTGAATAAGTTGGCGCGTCGGGGAACTCCCCAGGTAGTAATCCACGGAATTCACTTCGGATAAATTTGGCTCGCATGCCATCTGGGAGAAAGAATGATGATGGAAACCGGTACCACTCCTTGCCAAAACATACAATATCCCCCGCATGAGCTACCCCGGGTTGTTCGAACGGCTCAAACACCTTTAACGGCGCATTGTACGCAGTAATCATACCAAGACTCCTCAGGAGGCCACCGTTGATAGCAACTAGAATCACAGACATCACGGCGGCGAGCTTAACCTTTGCAGGAACCCGGCCAATCAGCTCTTTAGGGTTGTTAGAACCGATAAATGCGAGCACCATGTGGAAAGCAATGGCCGCATTGAGGGCCAGGAATGGATATGCTGGGTACATAAACCTCTCTTCCTTGTGGGGTTGTACAGTGAAGATCGCAAACCACATATAAAACGGCATGATAAGAGTGACAGTCCTGAGCAGGGTCTCGAGGCTTGTGGATCGGGCTCGGAATATTGCCTGCAGTAGTAGCAATGGCCCCACAAAGATCCCAAAAATGAACCAAACATTAAAATTCAGGAGGAGGTTCTTGATATAGAACGTCCAGGGTTCGGTACCAAAGATGTCTGGCCCTCTGCCTTCTCCCCCAAATACGTTGTATGCGACGATGTTCCACGGAACAACGGTTAGTTTTCCAAGGAAAACATAGTCGACAGCAACTTCCAGGGCCTGATTTCAGTTAGTTCGAGGAGACTGATGCATGAATGGGGTGAAAAGCGTACTAGAATCGCCAGGCACCTCAGCCCCCCATTGAAAACATCAAAGCAGAATTTCCCTAAATTTGCCGAGAGGAAGCTCAGGACAGCTTCCTCAAAAAGCAGAGGAAGCACTAGAGCTCCTGCAAACGGCCAACCGACAATCGCACCCAAGCCAAACCACATAATCCCTTCCGCTGTTTTCTGGCCCCCTTTCCAATCCAAGAAAGCAGCCAGGCCGAGCATGGATGTATACATCGAAAAACTGGACGGGAGGAATGAAGATGAGGCATGGAACATGCCTGGACTAAAAGCGACAATCATAATAAAGATAAGTCCGATTCTTGGGCTCAGTGTGCGGCAGATGGCGGAATAAAGTCTGGTCTGGCAGGCGGCGCATACTATAGCCAGGAATAGTCGGATGATATAAAACCCCGCGGATTTATCAAATGCTAGGGAAGCCACTTTCCCTACAATGCTATGGAGAGAAATGTATAACCAGCTCCGAATCGAATAGACCGGCGAGTACTCCCAGGTTTGAAGCCCATATCCGTAATCGAGGTAGTGCGTCGGCTCCCAGAAGTTGAAGACCTCATCACAGTCTTGGATAGGGGCTAGAAAAGCTGCAATTCCATTGGATACAAGGCATACATAGAGCGTGATATTCAAAGGCAGATAGAAGGGGACCGGTCGAAGGGTACTGCAGCTAACATTAGTTGGACTGGAGTAGCAACAATTGGAGGGTATTTACCGTGGCTTTGTCCCCGACACAGCCTCCCCCTGCGATTCTGCTGAGCCTTTAGTTTGTTTCCGAGCAGGCGCCATTATGCATTATATTCTCTGTCGAGTGGTAGAAACGAGGGGAAAAAAAGAGACTGACTAGTATTTCGTGATCCCGATCGGACACGAAATCCATATGCTGCTTATCGATAACGAGCTTGTTCGGTGACCCCAACGGCAACTGTGGCAGATCCTAAAAAAAAAAAAAAAAAAAAAAAGTCCCGGGAAGAATTCAGGTACTCGACAGAACTACAACACACTTCTTACTCGGCTTAGATTCCGAGTCTTATCCTCTCTAGACGATTCTGTGCCTACCATGACTGGATCAGACCCCCAAAATACTCCCGGGGATGTTTTTGAAGGCCCTCCAGTCAAAAGACCTTGCATGAACGATACGCCACCCATTGCGCTGACACCAGGAGACGATGGAAGCGATTTTTACAATACCCCTTGGACTGCAGGGACCCCGGTAACTTCGGGAGATAATTTAGAGGATGGTGGACAACCCCAGCCTACTGAACCGACGGTATCCTCTAACCCATCCCCCTTGATCCCTGGCCTGAGTTTGGTCAACGATACTCTCAAGGAACACCAGACCGAACAGAATGAAAAGCCTGCGGTTAGCGGAAATATGGATACTATCGCTGCGAATCCTGTGGCGGAGAGCGAGGCTCAAATATCACCTGCGCATGCCCAACCAGAGACCCGGGAACAAGAGACAGAGATGTCGGGGATGAACGACGACGCAATGCAAGTGGAGGAGGATAATAAACAACAACTGGAAGAGACTGCCAATGCGAATGGTAACGTCAACGGAGCCATAGGTGCATATACTGCTGAGGCTACCGAGCAGACGCAACTTGAGCAGGAGGAAGGCGAGGAAGAACACCCTGAGTGGGAGATCGACTCCTCCCCGTATGAGTCCTCCTCTGATAGTTCGAGCACGGATTCGTCCGATGATAGCGACGAAGATGAAGATTACCCGATTCTAAGCCCTGAAGAACAAGCACGGATTCTGATGCAAGGAGAGCTAGGCTCTGATGACGAAGGGGAGGGAAAGGGCAAATCGGGTGGTCATCTCCGCACGGCAAACGAAGTTGTGGAAGATGTTCTTCCTATCCCTGACATTAAAATCACACCTGAAATGAAGATTGTGCTTTTGGGAAATGTGGAGGCGGTCGTTGAGAACACCATCCTTATTGCTGCCAACGTCTCCGGAGAATACCAAGTACTCGAAGCGGGTTCACTGCTTTGCCTTGAAGATCGACAGGTTGCTGGTGTTGTGTCGGAGACGCTCGGAAGGGTCGAGAACCCACTGTATGCGGTGAGATTCCCTACTGCTGCCGCCGTTGAGGAGCAAGGACTGTCCCGAGGTACAGCTGTATACTATGTGGTGGAGCATTCTACATTTGTGTTTACCCAGCCACTCAAGGGAATGAAGGGAAGCGATGCTTCAAACTTCCACGACGAAGAAGTTGCTGAAGATGAGGTTGAATTCTCCGATGACGAACAGGAGGCCGAATACAAGCGAAGACTGAAGCAGAAACGGCAAGAAAGGAAAGATGCTAAGAATGAGAATGGTGGTCCCTCGAAAACCAGAAAAGGTCCACCGGGCCCTTCAAAGCTTAGCCAAAGTGAGCTCAACTATGACGATAATGCGGCCGAGGATGGATACACCCCTCTTGCACGCCCCAAGAACCTGCACGAGATGATGCGACAGGAAGCACCCGTCGAGGGTGATGGCTTCCCTGGTCGAAATTCTAGCTTCCGCGGCGGTAGAGGCAGAGGTAGAGGTTCTGAACGTGGTCGGGGTGGTCGGGGTGGTCGTGGTCGTGGAGGACCATCTAGAGATCCCCATGAGCCTCATCGTCCACATCACGACCGCCAGCCGTATTATCAGCATGAACGGCCAGAGGTCCAGGCTCAGGCTCAGGCCCAGGCTCAACACTACCCTGCTTACAACCAACCTCAACAATTCCCTTCATACTTGCCTATCCCTCAGCAACAACCGCAGCAACAGCCTCATGCTCCAGGCATGCCAACACCCTTCAACTTCCAAATGCCCTTCCAACAACAGGCTTACCAACCGCCGAATCTATATCAGCAAATTCCTCCCAACGCCCAAATCAACCCGCTGTTTCTGGCTGCTTTGCAACAACAGCAACAACAGCAACAGCAACAACACCAGCAGCAGCAGCAGCAGCAACACCAGCAAGCACCAGGTCAACCCCAGACTCAATCCCCAGCAATGAACTTTGACCAGGTAAAGGCACAGCTGGATCTCTTGCGGCAGCTGAGCAATGGAAATCAGTGGCCGCCTCGCTCATGATAATGTGATGCCATTTCTTTTTCTTTTCTTCTTTTTTTTTTTTTTTGTGGACTCAGGTTACATTTGCATCTTGAGGAGCTAGGTATTTTATTTCTGGATAGGTTTCAAAAGGAAAAGTTCTACATTTGCCCGAATTTTACGATACCATTTTGAATATATATATTTTCATATAAATGAGGTATTATTGTTGTCTACTGTACATACATCAGCATGCTCCGTAACTGTTGGTAAAATGTCTTGAAGTCTATGCAGGAAACTCGACATTCCCGTTCACGACTCGTTCTGTTTTGCGCTTTTCGCTAAGGCCCAAAAACTCTCCACCTTTGCTCGTGCCAGGACATCTTTTGCCTGGGAGTCAGTTTCACACACTCGCGCACCGAGCCACTTCCGGAAAGCTCGGCCTTTGACCTGACCCTCCCAGATAAGATTGCATGTGTTGGAACTAAGATCCTTTAGATCGCCCGTTTGTTCGTCTTCAGCAGCGAGCCATGCGGCCTGAGCTTCGCGGTTCCCCTCTCGTACAGCACTTGGACCAGCATTTTCCGTCCAGTCGATGCGGTTTATCATGAGCTTCCTGTAGTTGTTGATCGAATGCGAGCCTCCCTCAACGATAACTAGATTGAACCGGGGATGCATAACACACACTCCAGTAAGGGCATTCTGTTCAGCATTCTTGCTGATCTTGAAACGATTACGTCCGTTTGCGAGGCTGTCAATCCGATATACCGACATAAAGAGTCCTTTTTCAGCGTCCTTCTCCTGCTGTCTAGCAAGCTTTTCGTGACGTTGCTCTTTAGTTAATTTTCGCTCTTCGTTAGCAGCCTCATGCGTTTCGCGACGCTCTGCAATCTCTCGGTTCACACGCGCTTCCACAGCTGTGGGATCTTTGACTGCCTGCTCACCTAGCACGCGCATAAGGTTTGACTTCTTGACCTTAGGCGGCGGAGCCGGCTCAAGACCCAGGCGGATTTTCGCTTGTTGTTCTTTTAAATCTGCCATTCGTCGTTGGCGACGAAGCTTAGCTTGTTCTTTGGGTGTGAGATACATCGGCTTCTGCTCGGGGACTAGTTTCTCCTGAGGAGGCTCAAGGAGAACAGGATGTTGGACGTATAGAGTAATTATCGAGTCGGGCGAGTCGATTTTGAGGTTGCACTCGTCTTCAATGGCCGAGTAGTCGGTTCCGTCCACAAGGCCTTCGTCCCACCACTCGATTTCTGGTGGAGCTGGCACCATAAATGCCTTTTCCACGTCTAGGTCTTCATCGATACCAGCTTGCCTTGCTCGCTCTGCAATCCGCTTTTTCATAGCTTCCAGTTGAGCCTGGCGGCGGAGAGCTGCAGCTTGTTGGATATATTTTCCCTTTTGGTTGAAGAGTAGCTGGCGCGAATGGCGAGGCTTCGCGATCGTAGCTTTTGGACCCAGACTCGGATCAAAGTAAGGATTATTCTTGATTTCTTCTAAAGATGGCCCGGAGAGATCGAGACCGGCTCGACCCTGCTTTCCGCCTGTCATCGGAGACCCAGTCCGACGATTCCTCGACTGCACTGATTGTCGCCCTTTACCTCCCCGAAAATCAATGGTATCCGATAAAAGAGCAGGATGCAAACCGACGTCGAGACCCCCACGAGCGCGCGACAAGCCGTCATCTTCGTCTCCAAAGGGAGCAGCAGCAGCAGCAGGAGGCGGCGGCGGCGGCGGCGGTGGTAGTGGAGGAGTTGGGGCGCTAGATCGTTGATTTGCTGCCGCTTGCGCTCGTCCTGTTGCAGCGGCCACTCTTGCCTTCATCTGTTCCAGTCTCGACATGGCGGAACTAGCAGCAGGGGGCGCGGGGCTTGGGCTGGAAGCCGGTGGTGAAGGGACTACAGAACCTTGTCTCTCAGCGTTGAGCCTGTCACGGACAGCTTGGGCCTTTGCTCTCGCCTCTGCAAGAACTTTGGCAATATCGATATTGCCAGAGGCTGGCGCCCCTTTTCCTGGATGTGGGGATCCATTATTGGATCGAGGTCTCTTCTGTGAATTATCATCTTCTTCCTCGGGATGAGGTCTCTTCAGCATGTTGCCTGACACGTCCGCCATGGTTAGGAGAATGAGAATTCTCGACTCACCCGCCGGGCACCAGCAGGATGGCTGATATCTGGAATATATGAGATAAGCGAGAGAGAGCGAAGCGATTCGTCCAAGAAGAACCGTAGGAACGTCACAGTTTCTGTGTCGAACGAAAAGGAGGATCCCAAGAGAGGAGGAGTAACTTCATGACAGGCACTTTCCAGCAGCTAACGTGGATGCCAAGGCGGTTTCGCACGGCAGAAAAAAAAAGCTGCAACTTTTTTTTCTTCACAGCATCGATCAAGATCGACGAACCCGCTTTTCGCTCCTCCGCCAGCAACCAAAAACTTGAAAGAACCAGAATTCGCACCGCCAGCGTTTTCTGTTGCTCGAGGAGCTGCGACAGGGACAATGGCGACTTTTGCACGTCCTGTGGCCTCGTCAATTTCAGGGATTGACTTTGGGGTCTATTCCGACGAAGACATCAAAGCTATCTCTGTAAAGCGAATCCATAATACCCCGACATTGGATTCCTTTAACAATCCTGTTCCTGGAGGTTTATACGACCCTGCCTTAGGTGCATGGGGCGACCATGTGTAAGTAGTCTCTCCAGCTTCTCGTATATCGTTGCTGTTCTTCCATGCCCGTCTCTAAAGGCAGGAACGGAATAAAAAGCTAATGGTGGGTAGTTGCACAACATGTCGACAGAATTCGTGGTCCTGCACTGGCCATCCCGGACACGTTGAGCTGCCAGTGCATGTATACAATGTTACGCACCTTGATCAGCTCTATCGACTACTAAGAGGGCAATGTGTCTTCTGCCATCGCTTTCAAATGTCCCGGACCCAAGTTAATTCATACGCTTGCAAACTGCGTCTTCTACAGTACGGGCTGGTTGATGCGTCGGAAGAGATCGACAGGATGGGATCTAAGAGTCCTAAGCAGAGGAAGACGACTAAGAATGCTGATGGGTCCGGCGACGAAGAGGAGGAAGATGAAGACGAGGATGATATGATATCGCGCAGAAACGCCTACGCCAAAAAGTGTATCCGGGAAGCACAGGCGGCTGGACTGCTCAAAGATATCTTGGCTGGCGCAAAAAATCCTCTGGCCTTGGAAAAAAGGCGAGATTTGATCAAGGAATTTTTTAAGGACGTTGTCGCTGCTAGAAAGTGTGCCAATTGCAGCGGGTATGTTTGCCAGATAACTTTTCACTGCCTCGAGCTATTCGCAGCTGCTAATGTGATGGAAAAGAGTTTCACCAGGTTACCGCAAAGACCGATCTTCTAAGATTTTCCGGAAGTCTTTCACAGAGAAGGCCCGGCTCGCTATGATCCAAGCTGGATTACAGATCCCCAACTCTCTGATCCTTCTTCAACAAGCGAAGAAATTGAACACCAAAGAGAAGAAGGCACTCGCAAACGGTATTTCTGATACTGCTAGCGTCACTTCCGAGACCCACGGCGCGGAGGAAGAAGTCGCTCGCGGAAATGCTGTCGTGGCACAGGCAGAGAGCAAAAGGCAGGACGCTGGCGAAACCCAGCAGTATATGCCATCGTCTGAAGTTCATGCGACGATGACTTTGCTCTTTGAAAAGGAGGGAGAGATTTTGAACCTCGTCTATAACTCTCGACCTACTTCGAAGAAGGACTCCAAAGTTAACGCAGACATGTTCTTCATTAAGAATATTTTGGTACCGCCAAACAAATACCGCCCTTCCGCTTCCCAGGGTTCCAATGCTATTATGGAGGCACAACAGAACACTCCTTTCACCCAAATTTTGAAGAACTGCGATATTATTAATCAAATTAGTAAGGAAAGGCAGAACTCGGGCGCTGATTCTGCCACACGCGTTCGAGATTACCGTGATCTTCTTCATGCAATTGTTCAACTTCAGGACACCGTCAATGGCCTCATTGATCGTGATCGAAGCGGCGCTACGGGGGCGGCTGCTGCGAAGGCCGCTAATGGTATTAAGCAAATCCTGGAAAAGAAGGAGGGCCTGTTCAGAAAGAATATGATGGGAAAACGTGTGAACTTCGCTGCTCGAAGTGTCATCTCACCTGATCCTAACATCGAAACAAATGAGATCGGAGTCCCGCTAGTGTTTGCGAAGAAACTGACATATCCGGAGCCTGTGACCAACCACAACTTTTGGGAATTGAAGCAAGCGGTCATCAATGGCCCAGATAAATACCCCGGTGCTGCTGCGATTGAAAACGAGTTTGGCCAAGTCACCAATCTCAAGTTCAAGAGCCTCGATGAGCGCACGGCGCTGGCCAACCAGCTTCTCGCGCCATCGAACTGGAGGATGAAAGGGTCGCGCAACAAGAAGGTTTATCGTCACCTCACGACTGGAGACTTCGTCCTGATGAACCGTCAACCAACGTTACATAAGCCGTCTATCATGGGCCACAAGGCTCGTGTCCTCCCCGGCGAAAAAACCATTCGAATGCACTACGCCAATTGTAACACGTATAATGCTGATTTCGATGGTGATGAGATGAACATGCACTTCCCTCAAAACGAACTTGCCAGATCGGAAGCTATGATGCTTGCGGATGCGGACCACCAGTATCTTGTTGCCACTTCCGGTAAACCTCTTAGAGGCTTGATTCAGGATCACATTTCGATGGGAACATGGTTTACTTGTCGGGATAGCTTTTTTGATAAGGAAGACTATTACGAGTTGCTATACAGCTGTTTGAGACCCGAGAATTCCCACACGGTTTCAGAAAGGATCCAACTTGTGGGCCCGGCAGTGATTCGACCAAAGCCTCTGTGGACTGGTAAGCAGGTAATCACAACTATCCTGAAGAATATCATGCCCCATGACAGAGCAGGACTCAACTTGAAGAGCAAGTCCTCGACACCTGCGGATCGATGGGGCCCAGGAAGTGAAGAAGGTGATGTCATCTTCAAGGACGGAGAGATGCTGTGTGGAATTCTCGACAAGAAGCAAATTGGTCCCACCGCAGGTGGTTTAGTCGATTCTATCCACGAGATCTACGGTCACACTGTTGCAGGAAGATTAATTAGTATCATTGGACGACTCTTGACTAGGTTCTTGAACATGCGTGCGTTTACTTGTGGTATCGATGATCTTCGACTGACTGAGGAGGGTAACCGCATGCGTAAGGAGAAGCTTAGCGAGGCTCCGAAGATTGGTCACGAGGTCGCCTTGAAGTATGTGACTCTCGACAAAACCGCGGTACCTGATCAAGACGCCGAGCTTCGACGGCGCCTGGAAGATGTTCTGCGAGATGACGACAAACAAGGCGGGCTGGATATCGTTTCTAACGCTCGGGTAGCCACCTTGTCGTCCGAAATTACAAAGGCCTGTCTCCCGGCTGGCTTAGCTAAGCCTTTCCCGTGGAATCAAATGCAGTCTATGACTATTACTGGAGCCAAGGGCTCTAGTGTCAACGCGAATTTGATTTCTTGCAACTTGGGTCAGCAGGTTTTGGAGGGTCGTCGTGTCCCCGTTATGATCAGTGGTAAAACCCTTCCCTGCTTCAGGGCGTTCGACACGAACCCTATGGCTGGTGGTTATGTCTCCGGTCGTTTCTTGACTGGTATCAAACCCCAGGAGTACTACTTCCACGCCATGGCTGGTCGTGAGGGTCTAATTGATACTGCTGTGAAAACCTCTAGATCAGGTTACTTGCAGCGTTGTTTGATTAAGGGCATGGAAGGGTTGAGAGCAGAATACGACACTTCAGTCAGGGAAACATCTGATGGTTCTATGGTTCAATTCTTGTACGGAGAGGACGGTCTCGACATCACCAAACAGGTTCACCTTGAAAATTTCGAATTCCTGGCTGCGAACCATGTTTCTATAATGTCACAAGTGAACCTGAAGACCGACTTCCACAATTTGGAGAAGGATGAGGTCACTAATTGGCATAAGGATGCCATGAAGAAAGTGCGCAAGACTGGGAAGCTTGATGCTATGGACCCTGTTCTGTCTCTCTACCCCCCTGGAGGTAACCTGGGTAGTACATCCGAGTCCTTCTCGCAGGCGCTTAAGAAGGTATGGCGAATTCTCATTGGCTTTTAAGTAGTTGGATCTGGCACTAACGAGGTATTTTTTTTTTCAGTACGAGGACAGCAATCCGGGCGACCTTCTGAAAGACAAGAAGAAGGGCATCGACGGAGTTATCAGCAAGAAGTCTTTCAATACTTTGATGAACATGAAGTATATGAAATCCATTGTTGATCCTGGCGAGGCTGTCGGAATTGTGGCTGGTCAATCTATTGGTGAACCTTCGACTCAGATGACCTTGAACACATTCCACTTGGCAGGCCACTCTGCTAAGAACGTGACACTGGGTATTCCTCGTTTGCGTGAAATTGTGATGACGGCCAGTAAAAAAATCATGACTCCGACAATGACCTTGACCCTGAATGAGGAGCTACCTAAGGAACACTCCGAGAGATTTGCAAAGGCTATTAGCAAGCTTAGTATCGCAGAGGTTGTCGACAAGGTCCAGGTCAGAGAGAGGATATCTTCTGGCAGCACAAAGGCCAAGATCTACGATATCGAAATCAGCCTCTTCCCTGCTGAAGAGTATACTGCGGAATATGCAATCACGATCAAGGACGTGCAATTAACTCTGCAGCACAAGCTCATTCCTAAGCTTGTGAAGCTCACCAAATCTGAGCTCAAGAAGCGAGTTGATGAGAAGACAATGAGCAAACATTCAACTGCTCAGCCCGAAATCGGCGTTTCTGTTGGCACCGTCGAGGAGGCTCCTAAGGGTGCTGATGTTGAAGATCGAGCTCCTGATGACGATATTGAAGACGATGAGGATGATGCTAAGCGGGCTAGAGGATCTCAGAACCGCTCAAACCAGGTCTCTTATGAAGGACCTGAAGATGACGAGGAGAGAATGGTGCGACAGCTTGACACTCGTGAGGATGATGATGACGATGACGACGAGGGACAGGCCCGTGACGTCGAGATGCACGATGCCTCGGACGATGAGTCGGATGCCGAAGGCCACACGACAGACTCCAAACTCCGTGAGGAAGACGTCAAGGGCAGATTTGCTGAAGTCACCCAGTTCAAGTTCGACCCACGTAAGGGATCTTCGTGCACCATCCAGTTGCAGTATGATATTTCGACTCCTAAGCTTTTGATTCTGCCTTTGGTTGAAGAAGCTTCCCGCAGCGCAGTTATTCAGTCCATCCCTGGCCTTGGAAACTGTACATTCGTGGAGGCAGATAAAGCGAAGGGTGAACCTGCTTGTGTTATTACAGACGGTGTCAACTTGCTTGCCATGCGTGATTACCAGGACATCATCAAGCCCCACTCGATCTACACGAACTCGATTGACCACATGCTTACCTATTATGGTGTCGAGGCTGCTCGTGCATCTATTGTTCGTGAAATGTCCGACGTCTTCAAGGGTCACAGTATCTCCGTCGATAATCGCCATCTGAACTTGATCGGTGACGTGATGACACACTCCGGTGGCTTCCGCGCCTTCAATCGCAACCAGCTTGTTAAGGATATTACATCCCCTCTGGCTAAGATGAGTTTCGAAACCACAGTCGGATTCCTCAAGGATGCGGTCAGAGAGAGGGACTTTGATAACCTTAACAACCCTAGCAGTAGGATTGTGGTTGGTCGTACCGGAACTATCGGTACTGGTGCATTTGACGTTCTTGCTCCTGTGGCATAGATGGCTGGCTGGTCTGTGAAGCGTGATGCCCTTTGCCACTTGTCTTGCCGTTGTACATTTTCTCAAGGTTTATCCATGTGTTTATATGCGGTTTCTTTTCTGATGTGTCCAACGATCTCTGGAGTTTTGTCTCAGCGGAAATAAGAAAAGTGTCCTTTTTTTTTTCAAATAGTATTTATTTATTTACAAGCATTTATACCTTGGGAAGGTAAAATAGAATCTTGTGTATTTTGCTAGAATTTAAATCATGCATTTATTTCATTTCATTTCTACCAAGTAAAACACCGCAAACACCGTGGTATCATGCTTTTATGTCAAATCTGACGACGCGAGATTATGCAAACAAATCGAAAGAAAATAAATCTTCAAAATGAGTTAACTTCACTGGGCATCAAGCATCATGAGGTCTTCATCAATGCCTTCATCGAATTCATCCACAGCTCCATTGTGAGTAGCGTTTGCTCCGTTTTCGTTAGCAAGAGCTTGTCGTCGTACTCGTTCCTCCTCGAACATCTGTTTCTCACAATGTCTCTCCAAATCCGCAAGACTCCATGTAGAAATGCCTTCTTGGTCCTTAGACTTGAATGGCTGGGCCATGGTACGTAAGAAGTTCTTCGCCGTTGCCACTGCCATGTCCGTACTAAGGTTTGTTTCACTTTCCAACATGGCTTGGGAGATCCACTTCGGAAGTTGGTTTCGCTTTTTCTGGAATCGGCGATCAGCGAGAACCATGACTCCGTAGTCGTCTTTGCCTCGAAGGACGCGGCCTAAACACTGAGCAGCATGCCTCATAGCGTCGAATGAGAGGAAGTCGTTTTCCCTGATGCGGTAATTTTCCCGGAGAAACTCGAGACGAGCCTTCAAGATGCGGGATTCGGTATATTGGAATGGAACTCCAATACACAAAACAGCTCGCCCATAGTGGTGGTCGAAATCGATACCTTCAGAAACCTTGCCTCGAGCGACACAGAAGAGAATGGCACCACGACCGTTGCAACATGCCGTGCGATAGGTTTCCAGCGCTAGTGAGGATTCTTGAGCATCGGGAGTTTCAACAAGAATGAGTTTATAGTTCCATATCGAATCCAGGATGCCCATACCCTGCCACATGCTAATAATAGATTCCATGTACAAATAGGACGGGAAGAAGACCACGATCCCATCGGGAGTGATACGGGAGAAATCTAGAACGATGTTTCCATAGTTCCGCACAACACCAGGGTCATTACGGATCTGGAAAGAGGAAGAAATTTGGGCTTGATCTGACCCACGAGTCACGATCATGGGAAGGAACGATCGACGGGCGAGCGTCATACTGTAAGATTCCTGCATGACCGCTGTAAATCCTAGCATCTTAGGGTACATTTCAAGAGGTGACAGGGTCCCCGACGTGATAATCACCGAACTGAATCGATCAAAGACTGGCTTGATCGCGATGGCGGCATCTAGACATGTAAAATGGAGAATTGGGTTCGGCACTGTGGCAGCCTCTGACTCAAAGGGCTCTAGGATCAAGAGGAAACCTTTATCATACGTTGACACTAGAGTTGCGAAGGTTGCCACCTCTTGGAGCGGCTGATAATCCTCTATGTTGATAAGTTCTAGTGTTCTGACGAGTGAGGTTAAGCGTTCCGCACAGAATCTCAGGGGTTTTCGTTCAATATAAGTCAAATCCTTAACGTGGCTTAGAAATGAGAGAGGAGTTTCGGAGATAGTGTGAGTGACTTTCATTCGGGTCTTCAGATACTCGATAAATCTCTTGAGAAAGGCGACAAAGTGCTCTGCACGGCGGATATTCCCGGGAACGGCTTCTTTGAGCAGGTCGTCGGGCAGGACGGGGTTTGAGATAAATTGGTCCTCTTCTCTGGCTTGTTCGGCGTCTCGTAACCCTTCGACAAGTTTCATATATTCGTTATTCAGCTTTTCTGCATCGGAACTCTTCACTTCTTGGATCTTCCGCTCCAAATTGTTTGCTCCCCTTGTAGCTTTTCGTAGTGAATCCTCAGTGATATCGATACTCAGCGACTCAATACAGACGTTATCAATATTGTGGGCTTCGTCAAAGACCACTATACAATCTTTTGAGAACTCCTTGGAGACTCGCTCGGCAATTTTCGGGTCCAGAAGGTAGTGGTAGGAATAGATGATGATATTGCAAAACGGCATCTGGCAGTAGGTTAGGATTGTGTTAATTTGCTTTCTATATTTCCAGTTTGCAGGAGCTTTACCATGCGCCGGGCTGAAAAGTACGGACACTGCTTGTGTTGCTCTCCATACTTGAGTAGACCATCGAGGGTGAAGACTCCAGGAGGAATGAGGTTATGCGGTTCGAGGAGGTCGAGGTTCTAGATCACGTTACCCACATGCTCAAGAATGTCTTATACCAATGGCCTCATACATCGTGATAAACGCACAGCTCAACGTCTTCACCCCGCTCTTTCTTCTCTTTAACGAACCCAGCAGTCAAACTTCGGCACCGAGCATCGACCACTGTACCACTCTTTTCTCGTTTGACAGACGGGTGAAGGCACAAGTTTTTTCGGCTCGTAAGGCCCAAAGCGCGAAAGTCTTCAGTGTACCCCAGTTGCTGGGAACGAAATTTCATCAGCTCCTTTAACTCAGCCAAGGCCTTTTCGATTTCGGACATTGTTCGGGAACAGTATATTAGTTTCCTGTGCTCTGGATAGTGTTGCTGATAGGCAACGATCAGCGACAACAGTGAAACGGTCTTTCCAGTGCCCGAAGGCATCTCCAGAACACAGTGACCCCCTGCATCGAGGGTCTTTTTAAGATCGCACATGTAGGCATATTGTTCTGGGTATATACGAGGGTAAGGGAAAAGGACGGGGAGATCACTAGCAGAGAACAAGAGCTATTAGATGGGACTGGTTCTTTACGACAGATATGCACACTTACTCAATGAAGAATTTCATTGTGGTTGAAGGGGCGAGCGAGAAGCTGAGGACTTGGAGCTCCAGAAGACGAGAGACGCTCTTTTCTGGGCCAGACCCGCGCGTTGACCTTTGCCTCTCTCAGCGATTCGATGACGGTCGAATTGTACTATCCTAAACTAGGAAAAACGCTTCTATTATGTAAAGTAACGAGAATTGACGAATCTGAGTCGATTATTGGAATGCAGCGAATATTGACCATTTCACCAATTTAGGTAGTTAGTAGCTACTGGGTAGTAGGTACCTATTGGAAGCTCCCCTACGGGAACATTGTATTTCCGTCATCACGCCAGGTCACGTGAGATACCCGATAAGGACGCCGACAAAAGAATCGGAGTCGAAACGATTCCAAGATCGATTCTGTATGACCTCGAGTGACTCGACGCTGCTGTGATGACACAAACTCTAAGGGAACCGTTTGGTTGAGTTCTTATTTTATTTTCCCTCCTTTTTTATTGCTCCCATTTTCACAATTCCCTCTTTTGATCGTTTTCTTTCGTTTCACCCCGCCTACCCCGCATCATTACTATGAGTAAGAAGTTCAAATCTCAGGCTTCAAGCAGCCGGGCTGCCGCCGGTGCCTTTGGTGGCTTTGGAGGATTTTCATCTTCTGTGTCTGGCCACGGAAAGGATCTGTCATCTCTTACATATGTGGCCGAGCCACCAGACCTATCTCGGATATCAGAACCTCAATTGGCGATTGCATTCAAGTATTTCTCGAAAAAGGATGAAGTGACGAGAACAAAAGCGTTAGACGATATAAAGGAACATGTCTCTAATGTAGAAAAGACCGGGGGCACCCTTGATCAGGGATTTCTGGAAGCTTGGGTACGTCCATTGTGTCTTATGAGGACTAGAGCAGCAGGTTGATCGTGGTTGGTTTGGCAGATTAAAATATACCCCCGAGCATCAATCGATCTCTCTCGTAGAGTGAGGCAGGCTGCACATTTTGTGCAAGGATCGATTGCTTGTCAGGTGGGAAAGCGGATTGTTCCCTTCCTGCCCAAGGTAATTGGGGCATGGTTGGCTGGAGTCTACGACAACGATAAACCAGTTCATCAATCGGCTCTGGACTCGTTTACGCGGGTGTTCTCTACTGAAGAGAAGAGAAAGGGCGTTTGGAAAATCTACCAGAGTTCCATTCTTGACTTCGTAGATGATGTCGTTCTCCAGCAAACACCTCTCACCCTGAGTGATGAAAGGACGGTCAAACCTGATGATGCTGAAGCCAAATACGCACGTGTTGTAGGGACAGCGATCCTACTGTTTAATCGAATTTTAGGTACGATTTTAGGATTTCACTTCTGTCTTGGAGTAACATCGCTGAGAAATATTATAGGAAACACTAATCAAGCAGATCTCCAAAATGATCTGCTCAAAGTAGAGACCATCTTGGGTAGCAAATCGCTGTGGTCTTTTTCCTACCATGATGATCCTTCCGTCCGCCGGTCCATCTACATACTCCTCAGAACCGTTGTCTCAAAGGAACCAGAACACCTAGAGTGGAAGTTAGTGAGCGCAGCTCTGATCGGTAAATCCCTTTCTACCTCTCAAATTGGATCCGCGTCAGCATTGTCAGAGACAATTCTGCAAGTTACATCTGTCCGCCCCCAACTATGGACAGAGGATTATTCCGGCAAGTCATCTGCTTCAAAGAGGTTGCTCCAGTATATAAGCAAAGGATCACAGAGTGGACCGGGCTCATTTTGGTCAAATGTTTATCAACTACTACAAGTGATTCCGCTACAAGTACTTGCAAAGCTCGACTCAAAGTCCGCTAGTGAGGATACTCTTGGATTAGCAAACTCAAGGGCATTGTTGGAGTCACTGCATGAGGGTCTAACCTCGAGAGATGAACCCCAGCAAAACCGAGCAGCCGCCTGGAAGGCCTATATTGATATTGCCATGTGGCTCGCTAAACGGCTCCCGGGTCAAGATGCGGTGCAGGTTCTAAGCGAGAAAGTTTCACCTCTAGTTAGGCAGTATGTGAAGTTTGACTTGGAAAATTCGCAATGGCTACTTCCAACGCAGTCCTCTGAAGCTATATGTTCTGAATATCTAGTCGCCCTGGCTACAACTGACTATCAGATTTCCTTAGAACAGCTGTGGACTAAGTTATCTGATGAATTGCTTGAAGCTGTGAAACTATCCTCACCGGAACAGTCGAAAGACTTCAAGTCTTCACAAGACGCAGTATGCGTTCAAGCTGCACGACTTCTTTCCCTAGAGGCGTCTTTATTGTCGCGCATTGCGGGTACAAATTTTGAGACTAGCACATCGCATATGCTGGAAAAATCGAACCTACCACTGCTAAACAACTGCTTGGAAGTTTTGAGGTCTCGCAATGGCAAACCTTATGGGGCAGCTGCAGTTGTAGAAGAGATGATTCGCAAAGCTCCACAGATCGCACAGCGCTCTCAAGAACTGTTGCCTTTTATCCAGAAAGATGCACCTGGGCTTTTGTTCTCACCATGCGGTGACCGACTCATTTCTATTATCCTCCTTTGCCGCTCCTGGGACGGATATGGGTCGAGCTTCAAGGAAGCTGTCAAGCAAATTGCGCATCTTGAAACCGCGATGACAAATACAAACCCTGTTCAAAAATTGCTTTCCAGCTTGGATTTCAATGAAGTCGATGCGGATATACTTAGCTCATTGATTATGCGAGCCTTGAATTTAGCATGCAAGGGGAGTCAACCACACTGGCTAATCATCGTCTCAGCCCTGCAGAACCAGACAATTCACAATGAATTAGAAAATTCGATATTCCTTTCTCTTATCGATGCTTTATCTGTGGAAGATGAAGTGTTACCTGTCCTGCGTGGACTATCTCAAATTGTCTCATCTGCTTCTAGTGCTATCAAGAGGTTCCAAGGTGGCAGCCAGGGCTCAAAATTGACCGGGAAGCTTCTTTTCTTAACTGAATCACCGTCAGAAGAGATTTCTGGACCTGCTGAATCATTGCTTATAAAATTCAAACAGTCAGTTGTTGGCGAAACTACCGCCAAGGCAAGCGTGGAAGTTTTACAGCGCAATTTGAGCCATGTCAATGGGGAGTCATTGTCGTAAGTGACTTCTGCTTTCAGGACCTCAAATTCAAAGCTAATTACCATAGTCTCGAATCCCTAATCGCTCTTGCGGAAGAAATATTACGCGGCTCTAAGCCGGAGGATGTTGGTCGTCTTGCTAAGGGCATTCTCCCATCTCACCAAGTTTGGGATGAAGCGCTAGAACCCTTCCTCGAACTTCCTCCACGATTATCAACCGCTATCACCAGTCCCCTTTCAGGTATTGTGCATCTGGTCGACCGTCAACTATCGGATGCGGTTTCCAAACGTTATGAAAATCTTGCTCGTGATTCGAATCAATGTTCATCTGCATTTCGACTCACTTATTTCACGGTTCGGATACTTTCCTCATTCGATATCGCCCAACACCTTGAAATGGAAGAGCTACAAACACTACTATATAAGCTACCACTGGCGGTGCAATTAATCGAGGACGACCTGGACATTGAGGGATACAACTACATCGCTGGGCCTGTGACTCCCGAACAACGAGAGGAGTATCGGGAAGTTGTCAATGATGCACGAAAGGTAATTCGGGGTTGGTCTGTCTCGACTGAGCGGATTAATTTGACGGATAATGAAACAATTGGAAGCTTTATCGCTTCCATTTGGAAGAATAAAGTCGAAGAGCTCGATAGTATCTCTGCGGTGAACTATCGAATTGGAGAAGCGTTTGTAAAGATTATGGACGGAATTGATCCAACAAACTTTACCTATTCCTCTGAGGCTATTGCCCAGCTATGCAAAGAATTTCGAACAGGAAATTCCATCCGATCTGCATCTCTGGTGGCTGTTTTGCGACGTTCTATTCTTGCAAATCCAGCTGGTACCCGACTTTGTAATGAGCTTGTGGCTGACTCTGCTGGATTGAAGGTGCAGGACGAGAAACAGGATGGTGAGTAGCCTTGGATTTCTTTTGGACTTCTTGCTGACAATATCAAAGGTCTGCGCAAGTTGGCTTTGCTTAACTTGCTTCTATCGGAGGAGGAAGTAAATCCTATGACATCCATGCCAACTCAGCGCCTGATATTCTTTGTGAAGCACCTGATACGGTGTCTTCAGTTGGAGCAAATATCACTCCCCCTCAAAGCCGAAATTTTCCGAAGCTTAACGCTTGCCCTTCCCTGTCTTCATGAAATGTATGGCTCACACTGGGAGGATTGTATGGAGATCATTAGCACAACATGGCAAACAGTCAATGGGGCAGACGCGGCTCTGCCTTTACTCAATTCATCCTTCAAACTCTTCAGTTGCCTACAGACAATTGTAGAGGATGAAGATAGCAATGATGATGTGAAGGATGCTTGGTTAGACAAGAAAGCGAGGCTATTCAACGATTTGACCTCTACTCTCGGAAAATTCGGTTGGTTTTCTTGGCATCATGCAATTACTACCTCTTTCTAACTCATTTAAGATTCTTCGATCACTTTCTACTTGCCCAGAGACCTCACTGTTGACCGTCTTTATCGCCTGATCAAGGCCATTCCCCTTGGAAATCTTGAGGATGTGAGGAAGGTCTTCCCTCTTTTGACAGCTCACAGTCTGGTACTCCAGCGGACAGCGTACACTCTTCTCCACCGGTACATTCCAAGTGTGCAAGAGCAAGTATCCTTCGACGTGGCTTTATCAAAATCAGAAGTCAAGCTTCCAGATGAACTCATTTCTCTGCTACTTGGAGCGCCGACTATGCAGTCAATATCCCTGACATACGGGGATGATCGAACATGGGCGGATATCCGGTCTTATCTTCTGAGCTGGAAATTAGTTTTTGATCACTTTGTTAACTCGGTAAGCCTACCTACGTTGATTTAGGGCATGACTGGAATCCACCCGCTAATGAGCAATGTAGTCTTTCATTGTCCAAGAACAGTATGCTTCTAATATCAAGGAATACGACTCCCTGAACTCCCTTTTGGAGTTCATGTTTGACTTCATGCAGAAGTCGCACGGAACGATAGTGGATGCATCGAAGTTCGATATTCGTTCGTTTGAGCTTGATCAATCGGAGAGCTATGAGAAGGAAACCCAGTGGCTCCTTGTTCATCTATACTTTTTGTGTCTGAAGAATCTCGCCAACCTCACGAAAGACTGGTGGATCTTTGCAATTAAGCGTCTTAAAGGTCCCGTGGAAGCCTGGACGCAGAAATTTGTAGGTCATCTTTCCCCTCGGATCCTCCCATTCATGGACTCACGCAATGTAGATCTCGCCTTTGGTCATCGAAGACTCGCTAGAGCGAGTGACCCAGTGGATGTCGACTCAGGATCCAAACGAGGAACGCGCACTTACCGTGAGGGTCTCGCCTAAAACCGCAGAGATTATCGCCAGTATTCCAGTTGACGAAGAGTCTCCTCCTGTTTCAATCTCTCTCTCTCTACCTCCTGCGTATCCACTACACCCTGCCTTGGTTGTTGGTAGAAGCCGAGTATTAGTGGATGAGAAGAAGTGGAAAAGCTGGCTTCTTACCATCCAAGGCGTGATCATGTTTTCCAATGGCAATCTGGAAGACGGACTGCTGGCGTTCCGCAAGAACGTCCAGGGCGCCCTGAAGGGCCAGAGCGAGTGCTCAATTTGCTACTCGGTCATTTCCACCGACATGCAGACCCCGAATAAGCGATGCGCAACCTGTAAGAATACCTTCCACTCTGTCTGTCTGTACCGATGGTTCAAGAGCAGCAACCAGAGTACATGTCCCTTGTGCCGCAACAATTTCGTTTATGTATAGATATATAGATGGATTAGCGGGGTAAATAAAACATGGATTGCTTTGTACTATAGAGAGGTCTTTTTCTTAAAGGGAAGGTCAGTCTGCTCAAATAAAGATGACTGTAAATAATTGAATCCTGAAGGCTTGATATTGAGTACTAAGTATCGATTATTGATTCTGTCAAGCCAAACGCATCAATTGCTGTTGCCCCTCACGTCAATAATCTCTGAATCAACTAAATAAATTCCCAGAGCCAAAAAAGCATCAGATTCATTTAATTTAATTTTTTTTATCATAATTTATATATACTAAACAAAGAGAGATAGACATGTAACTATGAACTATAAGCATGGATGGGCCAACACACTGAAGTTGATAGAGCATCCCCGCCAAACCAAGCTTCACCACCTTCTTCCATCATGACCCCGCCATGTCCGCCTCAAACATCCCCAACCTCAACACTCTCCGTCAGGGCGGCGGACGAGGTCGATTACGAGGTCGCGGCGGTGGAAATGAAGGCCATGGCTTTAGTTCTCAACGATCATCTGCCAATAAAGATCGCGTGGTCCAAGGAACTGACAATGACGCCAGCGTCTCTCGGTTGAGTGCGGTGGGATTGGGATACTTGGATGATCCATTTGCGAGGGCGTTGACGCCTTCTGGGTTAGAGACGAGGAGGCTGCCTATTATTAATCGAGGTATGTTTTCTTCTTCTTCTTCTTCTTTTGTAAATCATTGAGTTGAGCTAACTATTGGATTTTTGGTAGGAACCTACGTGCGCACCACTGCGATCGATCAGCTTGTTGCTCGATTCCTGGGACATGGAGAACAGAAGAAACAAATTATTTCGCTCGGTGCTGGCTCTGATACGCGTGTCTTTCGACTCTTATCCTCCCCCGCTACCTCGAATATTGTCTACCATGAGATTGACTTTGCGATGAATGCGGCGGCCAAGATCAAAGCTATCCGTGGCACACCTCTTCTGCAGCGAGCACTGGGGCGAGTGGAAGATATCACTATATCTGACGCAGGGGATGCGTTGCATTGCCCCTCCTACCATATTCATCCGGTTGACCTACGAACCCTCACGCACCAGGCGCAACATGCGAGCGCAGACACAACGCCCCCCTCAACGACCAACGCGGTAGCCCATCTGCAAGAGACAGTCGACCAGACGCTCCCTACGTTACTAATATCCGAATGCTGCCTGGTATATCTCTCTCCGGGTGAGGCCGCTGACGTGGTGCGGTATTTCACACAAACTTTATTCCCCCGATCAGACAAGTCAGAAACTTTAGGGTTGGTTCTGTACGAGCCCATCCGTCCGGACGACGCGTTTGGGAGGACGATGGTGTCGAATCTCGCGGCCCGAGGCATCCATCTCCAGACCCTGCACAAGTATGCGTCCTTGGAGGCGCAGTGTGGGCGGCTCTGCGAGCAGGGCTTTGACGGGGCGCAGGCAGCGGCAGATGTGGATTTTATTTGGGAGCAGTGGGTGAGTGGAGTGGAGAAGGAACGTGTGGCTGGGTTGGAGATGTTAGACGAAATGGAGGAGTGGAGGCTGCTGGCCCAGCATTACTGCATTGCATGGGGGTGGCGAGAGGGGAGGAGTACATTTGATGGATGGAGAGATCTTAAAGAGCAGACTTCTCTTAGGTACTCTGTGAGTCCTAACTCCTCCTGACTGGTCAACAAGGAAGATGAGAGTCATTTAAGGCTTTAAGTTTTGTTTGGTCCTGCTTTCAGGCTGATGGGTTTTCTTCATCTCGTGTAACCGTTGTGATAGGAAACTAATCGCAACTATTTGTGCAAAGGGAAACTAGTGCCGGGTCTGAAGGTTGGCCCCTTTTCGAGGACAGAGATGATGATCTCAAGGTCTAGACTTTGACAACTCTCGAGTCTATCCTCAACCTTGGACTGTTGGTCTAGATACGAATATGAGAGAGATGAGGCAGTGGCTTTTTTTTTTTTTTTTTTAATGTACTACGGTACCTGACATGTACATCTACAGAAAAGATGGGGAAATGACTCGCATTTGAGTTTCCACAACCTCATATCTTACTGTGATGTAAGACAAGAAGTAGAGCCAGCAACACCGCAACAGTCCTGACTGATTGGAATCATCGGAAATTGGGAGTGGAGCTGGCATCCACGAACCGCGGGGGACAACGAGGAGGCTTTTCTCTACTATTGGCGTGAGGCTGTTAGCCCCTGAAAAGGCCGTGGACGTCCATCCCAATCGGGTAAACCGGCGCATTACTATAGCTTCGAGGTAGCCCTAACTAGGAAATATGCCTGGCCCCGATTCGGGTATTGGGTTTGGTCCCCTTTTTTCCCTTTTCTCTTTCTTGCTCTCACTCTCGCTTCTTCCCCCTGCGGGTGGGGGACCGTTTTGTTTGTATCTTGCACGGCACTTGCTTTTGACCTTGTTGGTCTTGTCCCTTCATTTACTTCGTACTTTGCTTCCCTTTTCCCTTTCCACCCGAGTCATTCGTTATCAGGGTCCTGACCATAGTCTTTCGTTTTTTCTTCTGCTTCTCCTATTCAATTCTTGACCTATATACTTTCTTTCGTTCCTTTCTTGGCCTTGTTTTCTTCCGGGTGGATTCATTTCCAGCCCAGTTTAGATTGCGCATCCTCCACTCTTTCGCCCCTTCACTCATTTCACGAACCACACTCAATTCCCCCATACTCCAAGGCAGATTTCAAGATGAGGTTCATCCAGGCGACTGCGCTTCTTTGCGCCGTCGCAGTTGAGGCCTCGCAGCACAACCACGGTCATCAGCAGCAGCACCACCACCACCACCATCAGCGGCATCAGGATGTGCCCGCGGTGGAGAAGAGAGGAGGCAGCTGCGCGTTTCCCACCGATGCAGGCTTGGTCGCTGTTACACCAAGTATGAGTAACGCCGGCTGGGCTATGAGTCCGGATCAAACTTGCGAGCCTGGCAGTTACTGCCCGTATGCTTGTCCTCCTGGACAGGTGTCGATGCAGTGGGATCCGGATGCGACTTCGTACTCTTATCCTATGTCAATGGTAAGCTTCACATCTAAATCTAAAGAGAAGCACCAATCCCAAAGGGAAGGGGGGGGGGGGTCCAATGTAAATGTGAGATGCTGACGGGTGTAGAACGGTGGTCTGTACTGCGATAAAAATGGGAATATCCAAAAGCCTTTCCCCAGCAAGCCCTACTGTCAGGATGGAACCGGATCCGTTCAGGCTATCAACAAGTGCGGCAGCCAGGTCTCCTTCTGTCAGACTGTTTTGCCCGGTAACGAGGCCATGTTGATTCCTACTGTGATTGAGGAGACAGCAACCCTTGCGGTTCCGGATCTCAGCTACTGGTGTGAGACTGCGGCTCAGTAAGTTCACTTCTTTATTGTAAGGTGCCGGATTCTAACCGCCACAGCTTCTATATCAATCCCCCTGGCTATGGCCCCGAGACCGCTTGTGTCTGGGGTACTTCGGCCAACCCCTATGGCAACTGGTCTCCTTATGTCGCAGGCGCAAACACCGACGGCAGCGGCAACACGTTTGTGAAGATCGGATGGAACCCAATCTACCTCGAGCCCTCGACTCCATTCCGCAACGAGCTCCCTGGGTTTGGTGTTTCTATCGAGTGCGAAGGCAACGGATGCAACGGCCTCCCTTGCAGCATCGATCCTTCCGTCAACGGCGTCAATGAGGTCAGTGGAAGTTCGACCGATGGTGCTGGCGGCGCTGCGTTCTGCGTGGTCACCGTGCCCAAGGGAGAAACGGCGAATATTGTTGTGTTTGAGTCCAGCGGCAGCGACAGTGGAGATGACACCTCTACATCCTCTTCTGCTGCCCCTAGCACTACTACTACAACTACAAGTACAACAACAACTACTACTACTACTACTACTACCACCACCACTACAGCACAGCCCACCACCACTACTACCACCGCCTCCACTACTTCCACTACCTCCACTGTCAGCTCTACCAAGACTAGCTCTTCGTCGTCATCCAGCACGTCCTCCACGTCTAATCAGGCCACTTCATCCTCGTCGCAGAAATGGTCTAGCGAATTCGAATCTTCCTCCAGCAGTGCAGCCTGGGCGGACTACACGTATAGTCCGCATGCCCTGATCGAGACGGGCAGCGGAGGAGACACGGTAGCTTCGACGACAACAGAAGCCAAAGCGGCTTCTCCCAGCTCGACATCCGGAGCGAATATGAAAAACAGTAATATGGCCATCTCTGTGGTGGCTGTACTTGCCGCCATTGCAATGGTTTAAGCCAGACCATGTTCTTCACTTATTATTTGCTTCTACATACCTTTTTCGACTTGTTCAACTTTTTCTTCGACATTTTACCTTACCTTATATCTTACTTTATTCTTACGGAGTCCACACTTTATTCTTTCTGGATATTCCGGGATACTTACGATTTGACGTTCTTGTATATTGATTCGGATGACGATTTACCAGCATCAGTCGGTGACTGGTTTCAATTCTATACATATTTATTATTATTATTAGCAAATGATTGCACAGACTCTTGTATCCTCTTGGAATCTTACTAGTTGATTTAATTCTGTTAGATATTGTAGCTGAGGCTGCCAATCTACTGCGTACGGAGTAGTGTAGAATCCCGTTGCCGACTTACTTACTTTCTCTCCCTCTCTCTCTCTCTCTCTCTCTCTCTTTCTCTCTCTCTGTCTTTCTTTCTTTCCGATTAACCCACTAACCCACTACTACAAATATCCAAAATGCCTCCCTCTCCACAAACAGTAAGCCCCTTCTCCCCTTTTTACACATTTATAAAAGAAAGATCCCAGAAGATCGGTGGTCTCTACCCCGCACCCCGCGACACTACCTACTCTACACCCAACACACCACAACACAATACTATATATATACTCTACTCTACTCTACGAATAATGATACTAATGATAATGCAATAAAAAGACAAAACTAACATCAACCCTCCACCTCCTCATCCCACGTCTCCGCCTGCTCCAAAAAAAAGACACCGCGTCCTCCGTCGTGCAGCGCCGCGATCTCGCCTCCCTCCTAGAAAACAACCGCGATGCCTCCGCGCGCATCCGCGTCGAGAACGTCATCGCAACAGATATCGGCGTCGAGGTCATGGAAATGGTAGAGCTCTACTGCGAACTGCTACTCGCGCGAGCGAACGTCCTGGACCAACTGGCGTTCGGAGAGAAAGGCGTGCGCGCCAGGAATCGAGCGAGGGAGGAGGTAGCTGCTGCTGCTGCTGCTGCGGGGAGGTCGGCTCCCACCACCCCCGCGACGGAACCAAAGCCAGTAACGGGGGGAGGGGGGTTCTCGTTTCGGTTTTTCGGTGGGCAGAGGTCTGCTTCGTCTGCGGCGACGGCGGCGACGGCGGCGACGGCAGCAGCAGCAGCAGAAGAAGAAGAAGGAGAAACAACAACAACCACTCCCATCGAAGACCCCTATCTGGATTCCGCCCTCGACGAGGCCGCCGCCGCCGTCTTCTACGCCTGGTCTCGTTTCCCGCATGACGTGCGCGAACTGACCATCTTGCGCTCCCTGCTCGCAGACCGATACGGAAAGGACTTCATGGCCCTCGCGCAGGAGAATAAGCTTGGCGACGTGCCTGTCCCGGAGCGACTTGTCAAGGGGCTGCGTGTGCGTCCGCCAAGCCACGAATTAGTCGAGAGTTATTTGAGGGAGATTGCGCGGGCGTATGGAGTGTCTTGGGGTGTAGAGGAAGAAGAAGAAGAAGAAGAAGAAGAAGAAGAAGTTAATCATGATGCTGGTGTCAATACCGGTCGTGGCGATGGCGATGTGCCGCGCGAGTTCTCTCCTTCTACGCCACCACCTCCTCATGAAGGCAGTGCAGGTGACGGAGAAGGAGACGACAGAGTAGCTGCGCGCGCTAGGAGAGCTTCCGAAACAGCAGAGTTGAATCGAGCGACGCCGCCGCGCGGCTTACATTCTGGAAAGAGTCCCGTGAGTGTTGCGCCTCCAGGGCCGAGATCGGATAATCCCAGTCCGCGCGTGAAAGTTCCCGATAATGGGGTTACAGGAGGAAGAGGAGAGATTCCTTCTCAGCGGGTGAAGCCGAATAAGAGTGGGATTCCGGAGGTGGATGAGTTGAGTCGACGGTTTGCGGCGTTGAAGCGGTAGTTTTTTTTTCTTTTTTTTTTTTACATTACTCCTTGTCTACGGAGTACATACTTACTTGCCTTCTTAGCTAGCTTACTTTTTTACCTGCTGGAATCCCTACCGAAAGAGCCAATCTTTCGGTAATTTACGACTGTGGAGATACTGAACATGAATTAAATGACATTTCTATATATGAGATGAGACATCTACCGGATCTGATCTCGGCATCCAACGCACTTTTTCGTCGTGTGGCAGTAGTTGCCACGGAGCAAAGAGGTATCAAACAGGTAATCAATCAGCAAGCACCCTTATCTAAAACAACGGATGCACTGTGGCCGAAAAAAAGCAAGAAAAAAAAAATTAAAGCAACCAGACACCGACTATGCATGTGTCCACCATATATATACAGTACAAGAAAGAATGTTCCGGTGGGAAAACAAAAAAAAAAAAAGATATCTCATGACCGGAAATCTTCTTCTTCTTCGCCTGGGAGATAGACTTCATGACCGGACCCCTCGTAGACGAAGATGGCGGCAAAACAGCCAAAAGCTGAGACCAGCGCGATCAACCACCAGGCAAATCCGACCGTGCCGATTTCTAGGCCGTAGCCGTACCAAGAACCCGAAAAGATGGGTCCTATTGTCCGGAAGGCAGAGGACACGGACTGGCCAATGCCGTGGATGGTGCCGAGGACGGAAGGATGAGGAGAGCAGTTGTTGAGGAGGATGATAGACGTAGGAAGGGTGAATGTACGTGCTGTGACCTGCAGGAAGAGGGCAATGATGATTGAGAACCATACCCAGCCTCCGTTGGCTTGGCCTGGAGGAGGGGTGGAAGAGGGCGCGAGGGCGATATAAGGAGCAAAGGCGTATGCGACAGGGAAGAGACTGAGGAAGTACTGATAGCTTTTGGCGGTTCCCAGACGGCTATTGATTGAGGGGTAGATGGTAAATTGGAGGAGCATGCCAATCACGCCGAGAATTGCAGTAGCGAACCCAACGCTTTGAGGCAGCATTCCCAGCCCTCCTGTAAAGATGAATGGGAGTTTCTGGGCAGGACTGGCAGGGTCATTAACGTCATAGCGGGGAGTCGAGAGGAAGAGTAGCCAGAGGTTATTAAAGGCACTACACAATCAGCAAACGGAATTTCCATAGATAGGATGAGGGAGAACGGACCCCATTTGAAAGTCAAAGAACGCCTGCGCCAGTAGCGTGCACAGCACGTTCTTCGTCCAGATACGGCGGAATGGTAGGATGCGCGCTCCACGCGACGGCTTAGTTGCCTTTTCTTC
This sequence comes from Aspergillus ochraceoroseus IBT 24754, assembly GCF_002846915.1. Taxonomy (NCBI): domain Eukaryota; kingdom Fungi; phylum Ascomycota; class Eurotiomycetes; order Eurotiales; family Aspergillaceae; genus Aspergillus; species Aspergillus ochraceoroseus. The sequence continues at coordinate 2,677,784 of NW_024468477.1, read as the reverse complement.
AAGCTCGTAAACTTCGGTGGACCGCCCCAACAGAGGGCCTTGCTCGTCATAGTCGGCGAAAGGGAGTCGGGAGTACAGCGGAGATGAAGACGGCACTATAACCCGGACGCAACGCGCCATGAGGCGCATCGAAAAGGCACCCAGGCCAGGCTTTCCTTTGCATGCATCCAGGGTCTCCAAAGGTTAGCACAGTCCGTTTCCATGATATTCCGGAGAGGACGGGGACCCTACCTCTTCAAGACCCATGCCGACGCAGACGGCACAGAACGTAAGGAAAAACGCATTTGCCAGCATGGGTAATGCGTACGGATAATGCATGAGCCACTGGACGCCATGCTCCCCTCCGAACGACGAGTTGGGGCCAAAGAGTCGTGGGTAGCTCCGGATAGGGTCGGAGAGCATTCCACCCATAACTAGCCAAATCAGTCTATATTATCTGTTCGAAAATGGGCAGAGCCAGTCACGTACCAGGACCAAAGAGAGATGCAATGTTGAATCCGATGGGGAGAATCAAAAACGCGCGGGAATGGTATTTCTTTTCCTTGACATTCTCCGCAATCATCGTTCGGATAATCCCGACGGTTCCATTGATCGCACCGCCGAACGAGCGCCAGAACACAGCCTGCGCGAACGAGGTCGCAAAGGCCACACCCAAACAAGAAACGGCAGTCCCCAAAAGACCAACAAGGAGCACAAACTTACGGCCACCCCACTCGGCATCGGCGACGCGACCCCAGGGGATGGCAGTGGCGAATTGGGCGGCGGTAAAAGCCCCCTGGAGGATACCGGCCTGGGTGGAAATATCGGAGTCGGAGAGGTTCCCGTCAAAGGACTTTAATTGGTAGAACATGTAGGCTTGCAGGGAAGCGATCTGTAGGAAATCAAAAACGCGACAAAGACCCAGTAAGGCCAGCTGTTTCTTGCGCGGGAGAGACATCCAGGTGACGGGTCCTGGACGGGGCGGAGAGGATTCATTAGGGTTGGAGACGGGTATATGGGATAAGGATTGCAAACGAGCCCGGGCTTGCCGGTCGGTCCAGTCAAAGGAGGTATTCCTCAGGGCCATCTTAACGGTAGGGTCGTTGTCCTCGTTGTATCGACCAGAGGAAGCTTCGGAGACCTCAGTGAGGGAAGCGGTAGATTCCCCGCGACGACGCTGCTGCGGCAAAGAGTAATCGGATGAAGGTTCGTTGCCTTGATCGAGACCGGAAGCCCAAGAGGTCTTCCGGGTATGATGAGCATTCCGGGGTTTGGAGGCGGTGCGATTGTGGGAATGGGATGAGGTGTGATGAAGGGTAGGAGAGGAAGAGGAAGAGGGTTCGAGATTGTTGATAGAGGTAGCAGCAGTAGTAGTAGAAGCTGAAACAGAAGGGGCCAACAATTGGCGATTGGTACTCATGGAGGGGAGCGCCCCGTAGGGTACGTCAGCCAGACCACGGAGGGATAAGGAAAGAAAATGAGGGCGAAAAACAATTGGATGCTAAGGATCAAAATGGAACCACTAGAACGGACAAGAATTGAGAGGTGGAGTGGAGGAAGAGGAAAGGAAATATGAGATTGAAATGGAGAGAGAGAGAGAGAGAGGAAGAAGAAAGTGGTGGAAGATCGAAAGAGAGAGAGAGAGAGAGAGACGATAAGGATCTACAATATAACAAACACTACATTCATCACATCTCTGTTTGTTTCGAATATCCAGGATTTAATTTATTCAAGTTCCTGATAGAAATCAAGCCAGAACAATCGAAAAAGCATCCTTCTTTTTCAGGCTTGCGACGCTCGACTCCACTTTCGGGGTGGTTTTGCTAGTGTTTCGTATTGCTGTATTTTTCAACTCCTGGTTTCAATACACATCCTCCTTTTGTACCAGTACCTACTTCCCAAGTACCTCCTAAGTACTACTACTACCTAGTTAAAAGTGATTGCGTGTTTGACATATCAACCTTCACTAGTCTTTGACTCTGTTAATATCCCACGTGGTATATGTAATAGTCAGCCATCTTCACAAGTCATGCACGGGTTACAGCAGAGAGCAGTCAATCATAGACCAGGGATATGCAGGTAACAGGAGGTATACGCGTCTGCTGCAGTTTCAAGAGCCATCCCCCCCCCCCCCCCCCCTAAAGGCCAGAAGGACACAGTTTCTTGAAGCTATTGTCGCAAAGAAATCATTTACAATATCAATGCTAAACTGTAGATCGGACATTGATTATTGGTCGCTGGTGGGGTTGGGTTAAATAAAGAACCTGGATCGCATGATATTCAACCGTGAATCTTACTTAAGCCATCTCGATCTTTTACCTAGGCCTACCTATCTTCCACCTTTAGTCTTTCTCCTCCCAACTACCAATCAACCTCTTCCGTCATGGACCCCTTGAAATTCATAGACCCGAATTTAACGGAGCCGGACTTACTGGTTCTTAAGAATCTATTGAGCGATATTGAGCCAGTCAGTTTGGAGGGGAAAGATTCTTCTTCGACCTTGCGGATCCGAAATAAAGGAGAAAGAAAAGGAGGTAAGTCCTCATCATTTACTCAAAGCACTCTTCTGCACTGGCTTAACCTTCTGCATTGACTAGCGGCGCAAAATGATGCAAATCGAGATTCGGACAAAGACACGATACAGAAGCTAAAGGCCCTCAATAATCCCGAGGACCCCAAGTTTGATCCCACCGTCTTTGTCAGCTGGGATATGAAAGATCTTACCAAGTATCCTTTTCTAGTAAAATGGATTCTGCAGCCCTACGTGAAGCTTGCCACAAAAATCGTCCGCGTTGAAACGGATGTGGTGATGCTCACACATATCTTGCTTTATTTGACCACGTCTCTCCCCAGTGCAATTCTCCTTTTCCAACAATTTCATTGGCTCCATGGTATCGCGCACTGGATTATGCAGACGTACTATGTCGGCACATACACCCTTATGATGCACCAACATATCCATATGGGGGGCATCTTGAAGAAATCCTTCTGGTGGTTCGATGGGCTCTTCCCGTATATTACAAATCCTTTAATGGGACACACCTGGAACTCCTATTACTACCATCACGTCAAGCATCACCACGTCGAAGCAAACGGACCGGAGGATCTGTCTTCTACCATCCGGTATCAACGCGACGAGATCGTCGATTTCTTGTGCTATGTCGGTCGCTTTTTCTTTCTCATCTGGTTGGACCTGCCCCTGTATTTCTTCCGGAAGGGGAAAACAGGGTTCGCCCTGAGAGCAGCGGCCTGGGAAGTAGGCAACTATATCATACTCTTCGTCCTGTGGAATTACATGAGCTGGAAGGCCACTCTGTGTGTCTTTGTGCTCCCCCTCATGCAATTGCGCGTGGGGCTCATGGTGGGGAACTGGGGCCAGCATGCATTCGTCGACGAGGTCGACCCCAACTCCGACTTCCGCTCGAGCGTCACCTTGATCGATGTACCGGTAAGACACAGAAATCTCTGATCCAATTCTGTATACTAATGGATCCATGGTTATACAGAGCAACCGCTTCTGCTACAATGACGGATACCACACCTCCCACCATCTGAACCCGTTGCGACACTGGCGCGAGCATCCCGTTTCCCTCATCCAACAGAAAGACCGCTACGCTGCCGAACACGCGCTCATTTTTCGCAACATCGACTATATCATGATCACAGTGCGATTGTTGCGCAAAGACTACAAGTACCTTGCAAGATGTCTAGTCCCAATCGGGGACCAGGTCCAGATGACTTTGGACGAGCGGGCGGAGATGCTGCGGAGGAAAACTCGACGGTTTGATGAATCAGATATCCAATCTAAGTTTAACTAGGCCGTCGGCAGAAACCCGATTAGTCGGGACCGAATCCTTTTGCTTTCTACTGACTTGGGTAAGTGACGGCAAAGGAACAAATTGGATCCCCGGCAATCATAATTAACCCACCCAGCGCTGAAGAACTTTTGTTATATAAAAAATTTCTTGGTGCTTTTATGCAACCCATTGTATACTATTAGAGATGCCTGTTACCTAGCGAGAGAAAGTGTCTTTATCATGCGAAATTAACATTTTGTCTTCTTCTTCTTCTTCTACTACTGCTACTACTGCTGCTGCTTTTCAAACTTGTATATTGACAGGTTTCATGGATTTGGTTCATGAAATGCACCAATCAACACAAAGGAGGGAAGCAAAAGCGTGGGTTGGTATGAGTACCCGGACCTAGGTACCTGTAGCAAGCAACAAGACTTATCCTGTGAATTTTTGGGGGGGGGGGGGGAGGGGGGATCAATAAAGGAAAAACAGAACCTGTACGGAGTTAACTTAGAAACCCCACGCAAAGCATAAGATTGTGTGAGTTGGTGAGAGGAACAGGTCAGAAGATCTCTCTAGAATTACCATAATATTTAATATTTAACGGGGAATTATATATATATATATATATATATATATGCAAAAAAGTATATCCAAAATTCAAGATCTATCTATATATGGTACCATGTCATCCCGAAAGATATCAATTCATCCCTCTCTCGCTCCGGTCGGGTTCCGTCAGGGGAAAGTACCCTGGTGGTTCGCTTATTGGCGCCCATCGCCGCCAACTCCACCACGGTGCGCTGGAATAACCGATGGATGCTTTTGATTCGTTCATCCCGTTCAAGGCCTCCGATGATGATCCTCGTCTCGCCCCGTTGGAGCATTGATATCCCCGGGACAGGCGGAGCGCCAGGTAGACGCCTACCACTGCAACAAGCACGCCCAATACGGGGGCAATCCATCCGGCGCGATCTAAATGCTTTGGTTAGGGAATCGTGACAATACTCGATAGGGATGTTTTGACACACGTACTGTACGTCTTCTCCAAACTTCCCGGCGTCGGTCCCTCCGATGGAACCGGGGCCTCGGAGTGCCCCCAGGTAAGGTGGGCGCCTTGATGGTAAGGGTCCACCCACGGCACCGTGTTGATGTTCGCGGGGGGGATCATCGCATGGGCGTCTTCTTCGTTAGGTGCTCCATAGGCGTTCGTATTCTCACAGGTCTTTTCCTCACAGTGCTCTTGGAGGACAGGAGATGGGATAAAAGTAAACTGCTCGCGCGATTTCCCAATCACTTTGCCCTGTGCGTCGAGCGCCTCAGCGTACGCCCAGCGGTAGAAATAGGGCTCGGTATATGTTGTCTCAAATCCGTCCTTGACGACCTGTCGAATGAGTGTATACGAGCTTGTGGTGTTGGTGGACCCGTAGAACCGCCAGTACTTGACGCGGGTGGCGCCGTTCCAGCTCACGTAGAACGTGGTCGAGGCATGCGGGTTGGTCGACTTGGAATAGGTCCACAGCGCTGGAATGTCGGTCGGGTGTCCGTCCCAGTGGAATTTCTGAGCACGATAGTTCATGATTCGATCCCGATCGATATATCCCCAAAGCAGGAGGTTCCCTTGCGCGTCGTGCTCCGAGATATAGGCGTTGTTCCCCCAGCCTATAAACACGTTGCCATTCTCCAACACCTGCATATTGCCCTGGCTCGAACTAATCATACTGTGGCCGGGAGGGGCATATTCATGCAACTGCCGCGCCGTGTTATCCACGTGGTCGATCAGAATGATCATACCCGAAGAGTACTCGTGGGTTTGGTTGTAGCCGTTGAACCCGTTGTTATACAACGATAACACCGTGTGAGTTGCATTCTCACTCAGCCACCGCGCATCATGCTGCTGAGAGAAATTAAAATTGAGATTTTGGAACGTCGGATTGGATCCGTGTAGCCGCCAGAGAATCGATCCATCCTTGCCTGAGATCTTGTAGATGGCGCAGGTGTGACGCGACGAGATTAGGTAGTCTCCGTCCTTGTTCTTATCGATCGAGTTGATGTGGAAGTAATCCCATGGGGAGCGCGGTTCCAGCCCGGTGCCCGAGGTGTCTGTGTGTCCAGGGTATGTATAACTTGCAGAGGGATCGACATGATCCAGCGACCGCCACTCAAATAGAACCTGGCTGGTTTCCACATCTACCTCTTGGAAGACGCTCTCCATCAGCCATCCCATGCCCGCTTTGACGTTCCAGATGCTCATATCAAATTGGCGCTGCTGGTAAACGGTCATCAGCGCCGTCTTTCCATCGTTAATAGGCATAAACTCGTGCATGTCGCTCGCCGCCATCCCTCCCCCGGGAACCACCGTTTTCACGATGTGATAATTGTTGTCCATAATTACCCCATGACCCCTGCAATATCCATTCTGTTGGATGCCCTGGAAGAAACACAAGTGGTCTTTTCCTTGATACTTGCATACGTGCATACCGTGAGCGTTCCCAGGGCCAGAATTACCCCAACCGCTCCATACTAGGTTCTACAGGAAGGGTTAACACTTACTTTTACGCGAGCAGTGGGTGGAGGAGGAAGAAAAGACATACCCCATCATTGTCGTAGATATACGGACCCGAATTATCCGCCTCATAGGGACCTAGAAAGATGTATCCTGGCTGAAGCTTTTGCGGGACATTTTGCTCTAGAGTAATGATTGGGGGATACAGATCGGGACGCTAAACATTGAGATCATCAGCCAAGGGCCCGGTGATGCGATGAAAGAAGCGCATCAACCTGAGACTTACTGATTTAAATGCATAATCAATTTCTGCGAGGACATTTTGTAACCCGCCTAGCAGAACAAGTAGAAGAAAGGAAAGCGATAGACGGAGCTGGTAGGATTGGGCGGATCCTCCCTGAGGAAATCCAGCGAAGAAGCGCATGGATTCTTCACATCACCTGTTCCAGTTTGTCTCTCAATTGCAGAGGCAAACAGGGGACAGGGAGGAGAGATTGAGGGTGTCTATAAGAAAGAAAGAAAGAATCCAACCACGTTCCCGACTCGAGGATATATCGAGATCAAATCCCACGCGCTGTGCTGCGTACTCAGTTGATAGAATTGCTAAAGTTAGTATGTACTCCGTCTTGGGGGGGGGGATATCCAAAAAGAGCGCGCAAAGACAAGGTTTAGGGAAGGGTAAGGATCAGCGTGACGGCGACAAGATTATATTAGGAGTAACAGGAGAAGAAGCCACACGGGAATGAGCAGCTATGAAGGCTGTGAGGAATCAAAACCGAATGAAGAGATGGAGATCTAGAGAAAAAGGATTCTCCAGTTGCGCCAGTATGGCATTGTCGAATCGACTGCATTTGGCAACCGATTTCTTTTTGTCTCTTTTTTGGTTCTTTTTTTTTTTTTTCTTTTTCTCTTCTCTCCCGCAAATCATCCTCTCATCCGGTATCAGCTACCAGGATCCATGATAATGGATATGAGATTCGTAGTCGTCCTCATCCGGACCTTTCATATCGCATCCCAGAAAGGTCAATGAAGGACAAGACCCCCCTTCCCCACTAGAATGAAAATTCCGGTGGCTTCGAATTGTCAAGCCACTAACTGCGATCATTGGCTGTTCACCTGCCAATTTGAACAGCATCCGGCTTGGCCTCCACTCAGCGCCAGCACTAACGGGACTATACGTATGTCGACTAGCCGGATCTATCATCGGTTGAGGAAGTGCCGCGTATGTGGGAGGGGAAAAAGGGTTGGAAGACGCGTTTGCCTGGGTGCTGTAGACATTGTTTCAAGTCGCCAGTCGCCAGTCACACGATGGAGAAAAAGATCACAATGTGAAAAGTAATATTGTTCGTATTTTTTATCGCAAGAGGGTTAAAATGGAGATAGAGGGTAGATTTAGAAGGAAGAATAAACCCAAGCTAAAGTGGATGAACGGGGATGCCAAGTTTTATGGCGGTGGAAGAAGATGAAGAAGAATCTCAGCCTCATTACTTAAGAAGCAGATGACATGTATACACACTTGAATAAAGCTACAGATATAATTAAAAGCATTGGTGAATTTACTCTTTTTCGTACCGTACATCCATCCATCCAGACCTAACCAAAAGACTCGCCTAGTGGCATGTAGTTATACAAAACCCCGAGTACTAAGCCACCTTTTTCTCTCAGGCTAGACGAATACGATTGACGGATAGTCCACCTCGGTATTCTCGGATCAAAGCCTGGACTAGTTGAAGGGAATAAATAGGACATTGCATAGAATTCTAATTTTGGTTCAAATGTCTGGCTAGCGTGTTGATTCAAGTTTGTGGTACTGTAGTACGTTCTCTGAGACTGCTCTTCTTCATCAAAATTACCGTTCCTACCATATATATCGCACGGAGTATCATGAATAGATTACATGAGATGACGATAGCCACCTTAAGATATGCATCTACTATATACCTACCTAGTGTCGTCATCACTAGGTCCGGTATAAGCTAAGTAAGTGGCTGTGTATTCTGCTTTGCATACTACTCCGTACACTGTACATTCTATCGACGTAGGCCAAGGTTTATCCCAAGAAATCTGCATTCCTTTTTCAGTTGTTTGGTTGTTTGGTTTTCTATATCCTGCTCAAGGTAACAAACAAGCTTTCTAAAACCAAGGGAATGCAGCGTGGAACCTTGGGATATAAAAAAAAAACAATACTTTTCTGGCCACATTAATCACCTCAAATCACTTGAGATACACAGTCTGATAAGTAAAAAAAAAAGGTAAGCCGTTAATTTGGAAAGAAAAGGTATTAGAATGTATCCCCAGAGGATAGCCGCTAATCGGTATATAAAAAGCAAAAAAGCAAAGAGCAAAAAAAAAAAAAAAAAAAAAAAAAAAAAGGCGAGACATGAATAAGAATGATATCGCAGCAACGCCCAGCGCACACTGCACACTGCAATCGTACAGAAGGATCAATCAATCATCCAAAGAATTTTTTTTTTTTCTTCTTTCTTTTACCGAGAGAAACGCTTGAATGCCATGGTAGCCGCCAGACCGGCTGCAAGAAGAGTACCGCCCATAGTGACGGCTTGTAGAGCGGCGTTCATCATCTGGCGCCTGTTGCGGGTGCGGCAGCGGTTGAAAAAGTCTGCCATATCATTGCCCCGGGGGAATGGAGTGTCTGGGACCTCTTCGCCCAGGAACTCGCACAGGGGAGCCCAACCATCGCTGATCTGGTATTCAAGGAGCCTCTCGGGCGGAACAAGACTGCGAACCTCTGCAACATGGTCCAAGTAAACCTGCTTCCCCTTGCCAGGGAAGTCACCACGGAAGAAGGTTTCAAAGAACTTGTTCAGCATGGGGTAGTACATGCTAGCAGCCCAGCTGAAGTGGGAAATGAAGCGGTGCTCGGGATCAGACACACGCCAGAATACGGTCTTCATGACGGACCTATAACCAGACTGTTATTTAGGAAAAGAGCGCATTTCTAAGAGGGAAAATGCCACATACGCATGCCACGAGTCGACTTCACGGGTGGTTAGAATGACCTTGGCATTGGGATAGGCCTCAATCAGCTCCTTAGCGAAGGCACAAGCGGGCCAGTCGCAAACAGCCTAGGATGTTGATTAGACCCTGTTCTTCTCTCGAGCGTTTTGCATTGAATAGGGTAATTACCTGGCACTCCCCCAGAAGCTGATCCCACTCCTTGCGACCAAACTCACCGATACCATCATACTTGGCGGCCAGAGCGTCGTGCCACATGAGGCAGTCGGGAGGGTTCTCCACACTGGCAGACATCATGTGGTAGCATCTCAGATAACCCAGGCGCTCAAGGGCCTTGCGAAGGGCTATTCAGAATTGAGAAACCAAGGTTAGCCACGGCCAAATGAGGGTCTGGAGGCCCTAAACATACAAGCAGTTCCGGTTCTTCCGACTCCCAGAGCCAGCACCTTCATGGGAACAGTACGGTGGCATTTGCGTCTGTCGATATTGGTGTCACAGGTGAAGACATCGGTCACTGGCTGAGGAGCCAGATTATCGGAATAAGCCAAAGACATTTTGATATTCTACAGATATAAAGAATAATAGTGATGATGTTGAAGTAGATCGGGTGTGTTGGTTCTGAAATGGTTAACGAAGGTCTGAATGAACGAAGCCTCGACAAGTTGAAAGGAAAGAACTCCAAAGACAGGGACAAGAAACAATTCCTGGAGAATAAAGAAGAAAAGAAAAAGAGGTGAATGTTTAAAGATGCGAAAAGGAGACTGGGTTGATCAGTGGTAATAAAAGTTCTTGGGAATATCGATAAGTCATCAATACGCCGGTACACTTGATAAAGCCAGCTTTGAAAACTTGAAAACTTGCAATTTTGGTACGTATTTCAGGTTGTATTTAAAATAATGAATGGTACAACTTGAAGACCGGAAGCGATTGATAAAAATAACAGTATAATCAATAGGAAATAAGAACCCGGAATGATTGCGACGACCTTGAATCGTAAGAGTACTTTGTCAGTAATTATTATCCGAATAACCATCATCAATGGAGGCGCTATCCAAAGTTGCTAGTCATGATCGTCAGTTTCTTTTGTTCTTTCGTATTGTCTACCTTTTCTGGTTCTGTGTCTCAGCCCTGCTTCATAGATCTGAGTCTTCCGCTCGTAGACACTCCATCCACAGCTGTCATTCCCTCCACGCCAAGCCATCAATATCTTCCGATGCACTTTTGCTATAGATATCCAAGCGAAAAGAGACTCATTTGCATGCGCCATCACCAGTAATAGGAAGCCACAGCCAGCCTGAAAAGAACGGAATAGGATTGTCAGGGGCGCCGCCGGCTTTCTCGGCACATCCGTATGAAGGCTGTAATTGCCAAGGAATACTGGAGATTAGCCCAAAATTATTGAACGTCATTCTATGAATGGGTCTCAGCGTTCGACACAGGATGGAGTCCCATGGATGCATAGGCTACATGCCAAGGCCGCCCGTCGGCGAACCCCCAGGTTGGCCGCGTAGACTCTCAATTCGCGGATCGTTGAATTTCTGGGATTGGCCCGTGGGTATGGAGCATTTAGTCTGGAAAATGCCCTTTGGAAAGCGAAACCGTGCCTTGCGTTGTGTAATTGGTCGTCATCACTTACCTAGGGGCGACGCGTACTCCGTACGTTCCCTCCGTCTTGGCCATCCGCAAATAACACATTGCAGAAACAGCTCTGAAACGAAGCTCCCCACAGCATCATGACTTAGAGTTTTTTTTTTTTTTTTCGTTTTTTGCTCTTCTCCGAATTTGGTCTAATTGTATACACAGGTACCTTTGGATCAGCGTCAGGCAAGGTGAGTGTGGTTGCAGTTGTATCCAATTTATCCATAATAAGTCGAATGGAGAGTACTTATGTGTTATGGTGACGAGTTGGCACTAAAAAGAATCGTAATCATCCCCAGGCGCCACAATCGTCGGCTATAATCTGCCAGGAAGCCATGCGGCACGCGGCCAAGGCCTTTGTAAGAAAAGTGTACCCAGGAAAGAAACCTGCGGGAAGTTCAGCCGCCCCCTGCAAGAGTCGTCATGATTCCCCTTTTTTTCCTTCAGTAATTTATTAACCCTGCTTTTTACCAGAAAAAAAAAGGTTAAAATAATAAAGATGAACCAAAAAAATTTTAAAAGGGGAGGTCACCACTTCTTGCAAGACTTGCATAATTATTGACAGTTTATCCAATCGAGATACCTTTCTTGCACTTCTTCAACCTTCTTTTTTGCAATTGTTTTGCTTTTTCCTGGATTGGGGTGTGGACGCCGCTCCGTCTCGTATCGCCAACAAAGTTTGGCGCCTCGTGTTGGGGAGATCAACGACTCGTATCGATTGATAATCAGTAGTGGTTCCGCCTATACCTGACTTAGTTGGCAACCGTATCCAATCCGTATCCCGGTGGTATCAGGGGTAAAGGGCTAGTGGCTGGTGGCGAAGTCGGAGATTTCTTTCCCCTAACGATGGAAAGCACCGGGATTCGTCATAAAAAGTCTCTCATCACAAACAGCTCTGACCTCGTTGAATATTTGAAGTCTTCTAGCCTAGTATGGTTTTCCAAGTTAGTGATTCAGAGTGCCGTATTCTGATGCAGCCTGAAACTGCGAGACGAGTTTTGCAACCTTGCTGTACCAAGTGAAGTATCCTGCCGGCTGAGTCCATGAATGCCAAGATGGTTTTTTCTTAGGTGGTTGATGGAGTAACATTAACTGCGCGCTCTAATAACGATCTTCGCTGCTTCCTAATTTTCGTCCCGAAGTATCGACAGCGTTCAGAGAGTATCAAGCATAAATGATGATCTAGCGACCATCCAGCTCACAGGGAACACCGTGGCATGGCGAGACAGCCTAGTTTTGGAGTTCTGTTGGGCATCGTATGAATAGGATCAGGCTATATCCATTCCTCTATACGGAGTACCACAGATCGACTGTCGCTGATTTTGGGGGGGAATAGCAGGTCCGCAAGGCTTAGAGCTGGGATGGTCGCTGAGTCCGATAACGGACGCTCAGTCTTCAAGGGTCCAGGGTCTGCTCCATGGGAAACTGCGATAATAACATCAGCCGTAACAAGTAGAATCAACGGCCCTTATGGTAGTAGCTAATTGACTCGAATTGCAAAAAAAAAAAAAAAAAAAAAGAGTCAGTGGACCCTTTGTGCGATGAAGTTGTTTTAAAGTAGTAGATGCCAAGATATGTTGTCACCATCGATGCCACTCTCGCAATTGCTAGTCGTGATCACCTCACTTTGACTATGTCCATTCTGGGATAACCCGACTCTGTCTCAATTCTGGGACCTCTAAATGAAGCTTCTTTTAACCTCACAGGCGTTATCTTGAGCTTAAATCGCATAATTGATCGTTCTGGTTATTATGTATTAGGTTGGTGTGATTTCGGCTGTTGAGGGTCAGGCACCGTCGTTTTTCTACCCAAGAATCACACCAATCAGTCTTAGAACCGACGGTTTCAACCAGTGTCTATTGATAAAATTTTGACTTTGCTCAAGGTTAAATTATAACGGTGCAGGTGTTACCCCCACCTTAGGGTTGGGGTATTAGTTGTTGATAGTCAAGTATATAATGCCAAATCAAACGGACAAGTAATGGCTAGAATAGTGCCCAATGATATCACGATCAGAATACTCCTAATAACTCCGGTGATGACCATATACAGTGGTCATCCATGCAAAATATCTAGTCCATCGAGATGGGATCTCTCCCCCACCCTCCTCATATTTGATACTCGCCTTACTCCAGCTTGTCCAGATGCTCAAGTCTCGTCAGGACGACTTGTTTACTCGTCTCCTCGATCTCACCCGCAAGAAAAATCTCATCTAAGATGGCATACACCTATACAGTATCTCGTAGTCAGCCTGTGTTCAACTCTCTGTTCCGATTCCCATCACACCGTCACCACCGCATAATATACAGTGTACGTCGACCCCCAGTATAATGGCACTAACTTTATAAAAGTTGAAAACCAAGTCCAGCTCACACACATTGCCGAAGAATTGATCCAATACTTCGACAAAGAAATGAATCGCCTCGAGATATGCTAATTCGTTGTCCGTTGCGTCGACGCATGCGCAGAAGAAGAGGCCGGCGTATCTTCGGTATACAACCTTCGTGCTTCGCTTGAATTCGACAAAGTTTGACTGGTATTTTTGATCTCTGGGGGCCACCAGGCGATGAACCTAGGGAATGTTATTTATCTGTCACAAAGAGGAATGACAGAACCCGACACCAATCTTGTGGTGGGGTGGGATACAACGGACCTCTCCTTTCAGCTTCACTTTTTCTTCATCCTGGGCCGCAGTCCACTCGTCAGTTCACTGTAGATCGGTACCATTGAGGTACTTGACGACTTACACTGTACGGCGCATACCATTTTGCGAGCCGGGTCTTGCCCCTATCCAAGTCTTTGTTAGCTTCCATGTAGTTTTAACTGACGGGGTACGGCAACGCGAAAAGCTTACTGGCGATTCTGGACTAGGATAAAGGAGAGAACCATCTTGATTTATGGATCCGCAGTGCTCCGAGCAAGGGACTGCAGGGACAGACTGCTCTCGTGCATCGAGCCATGAGTGCAGCTCCGCAATCAGGTCGAGAGCGCGATACTGCCGGTATTTACCGCCTCCAAAACGCCTTTTACTTCTATCTGTTTTCTTTTTGGTTTCATACTATTGGGAACAAAAAAAATATGGGAGTCTCAGTGGTTGGTGTTATCTTCCGTAGGGATAGATCTCTTCTAGGCCACCTGCAGCGTAGATAATGCTGCGGTGATCGGCTGTCTGATGTGACTGGTAATAGCGCTTCCAAGGTTAAATATAGTTCTAAACGCTAAGGGCCGTTATGCCGATGGGTGAAAGCAAACACCTTTTTCCACCTCAGCTGCACAAGACTTGCGCCACGGCATGGTTGCAAGAGATCTCCTCTCTCTTGGTTATAATATGATCCCCCGAGATCCGTATAGGGTCATCCGGGCTTCTGCACCCTCCCTCTCTTCCTCCCAGTAGAGTTGCAACCTCCCCCGCAGCTCCGCTCCTCGCCATGCCGGTTTACATGCTCTATGGCTTCCGGTGGCCACGGGCTGGCTTCACAGGCATCCGCGTTTACATTGTCCTACACAATTTAGAAGATGCGACAGCCGAGTACATCCAGAGACCAATCACTACCCACTTACTCCTTGAATCCTTCAAAAATACCGAACCCAATATTGTCTCCAATCTCCCTGAATTGAGCTTTATCGAACAGTATGATCCCGAAGATGAAACTGATGAGGCAGTGAGCAAACCCTATGCGTATGTTGGCGCAAAAGTGATTAGTATCCCTGATGCAGACACCGCGAGTCCCGGCTCTTACTGGAACGCGGATCTCTTCCAGGAGAATCCGTTGGATACGAGTGCTGCAAAGGCGTTGGCTGAGATGCGGGACAAGTATGCGGCTGGTGAGAGGATTGGCTGGTGGATTGTATACAATGGGGACCCTGAAAGATACTACCCCCATAGCGAAGGAGAAGAGGATAGTATCATGGAAGAAGATGATGATGACTACGATGATAACGAATATGATCGTGATGAATATGTGAGCGAACCACCATCAACCCCCTCGACACCAACGGTAAGTCCTCGGAAAATCGCAGCTGTTAATGTGGCAAGTCTAATGTATGCGCTTTGTGCGATTATACAGGTGCGTTTACCCGAAAGATTGACGCGATTCTTTACCAAAAGATCTACGTGATGGCTATATGAATTATGTCGGATTTTAAGATTTTAGAAAGGGAAGGGGGGGAGGGGTTCAAGGTTTCGTCAACAAGCTTGCTTTTGGTGTTTGCGGGTGTCACAGTCTCAGGATATTACGGTGGGTTGGATGTTTGTATCTGTTTTAATTATGATGACTCTTTTCGTTCCAATAACCAAATACTACCTTTCAGCTGGAGCCATATCCCTTCTGCCAACTGGCGTCGAAGGTGGCCTTGTCCACAGCGAACGCTCGAATATAGTCTCTTTCTAGGTCGTGGGCTCTTCGGCCCAGTAAAACAAGACTGTGAAGTGGGCGTCCCATTTCGACCTGGGACAACTCCTGGAGGGTTCCGGCGACCAGTTTTTGATCGGAGGCTCCAACTCGGGCAGCTCCGATAGCGAGACTATCGGGCCCATAGATACCCTCCTTTCGCTCTTCCTCGGTTTCTAGCATCTGGCTGGCGCATTGCGCAACAGTCATGTAACGCGGAGGCTCATAGATCAGCCGACCTCTGGCCATGTTCTCCAGTGACTGTTCTTTAACCTTGATATCCAGCAGCACGAGGGTATGGAGGCCGAATTGAAGGTTTTCTTTGATCCGATCATAGTATGAGGACGGTTTCCAGTTCTCTGTGAAGAACACCATGCTGACAGTCTGCCCGAAGTTGTAAAGCTGTAGACCAGTGCAGCCAATTCCAGACATGATTGATGCATTCGGGATAACCTTGGATTCTATGCCCAATTCGCGCGCCCGGAGGACCAAGTCAGTGTGTGTCGTCGCTCTACAGTGGCAAACCAAAAAAAAAAAAAATAAGTCAGCTATGTCAGAAAGACAGGAAGGTATACGACGAGAGGGCGTACCCGAATGGATCCCCCACAACGAGGAAAGCAACATCAACCTTGTCCGCGTTCGCGAGGATGTCATCACTACCACTCTCGACGAGTTCTCGATCGGCTACAGTAACAGGACGTCCATAAAACGCCTCCTACTAAATCAATTCATCATTAGTTAACCATAGCCCTATTCGGATCATAGCACGGCGCGCAATTTCAAGGAATCTCACTAATTTCTCTTTCTCGACCAGCAGAATGCTCGTGTAGGCTTCAAGGTAGACCCGTTCGGCCTTCTTCACTACCTCCAGACCACGGACAGTAATGTCCGTCTCATCTGCGAGTCCCAAGCCAACGAGGTACAACATTTTGTCTCTTAGTGTGAATAGTTTAGTTAATCAGGCGTTGTTCAAAAAGTTTCACTATCACCCCACCAAAATGTCGCTCGGGGCGGAAAACGGAGAAACTGATGATGCGAATAAGGCAGTTACTTCGGACGGACTTGCGCCAACCGCCTCTTCTATATCCCTTCATTGTCGCATTCATTCTTATTGGAGTTTTTCATCTTGTTTTATCGATATTTCAGGTCTTTACTGAATTTCTGTTGTGGCTTGTTTGATAATTTGTTTGATTTCAATGCTTGATTGCCAACATGTCTACCGATCGTACGCCGAAGTACCGACAGGAAATCCAGCAGGTAAGCATACTTTCATCCGATGCGCTTATTTGCTCCCCTTCTTCAGTTGGATCCAGAGAAAAAAAGGCGCAAGGTATAGAATGATATGGAGACAATTCCTTGTTTTGAGTGAGTTTATCTGGTAGTATGTTGTATTCTGAGCATGGGCAACAGGCTGTCATAGCCGCGCTCCATTTCACTTATACTGTGTTGCCTGTGACTTAGCCTGTCTGCTTTGTGTCGCTATTTTTGCTCTTGTCTCCTGTTGTTTCTCATAGCATGCCCGGCATCTCCCGCACCATCCTTTAGTCATGCGGACAGACATGGGATCAGAGGGGATTTCCCCGAGCCTGGATAGCATTGAGTCCTCTGACTCGGAAATACGAAATGGATCTCCCTTCCGTGACGCAACCCCTCTGTCTGCCGTTGATTCTGATGTTTCGGATGTATCTTTCAGCAGCATGGTGTCGTGCTTGGAAGATGCGGCATCGGCCGACGATTGCGGAATAGAGACACCTGAAGATAGCAAAACCATGGAATTGTTTTCTGCTAGCCTTGCTAACACATTTCGACAGATGATGTTTGTCTCTGGGGAGACTGCTGAGCCTTCAGTTGAGACAACCACTCTGATTGAGGATATTGTCCGCCAGCAAGTTGTCGAGATTGTATGTTACCTGCTGCATCTCGGAACTTTATATTTTACTAACATTGATCTAGCTGGCCCGCAGCACGGCTTTGGCGACTCGTCGTGGAGTGCGCTCTATCTCTACTGATGATCTGATCTTTCTGATTCGCCACGACAAAGCAAAAGTGTCCCGACTAAAGACTTTCCTCTCTTGGAAAGATGTCCGCAAGAACGTGAAGGACTCTGATGATAAGGGTGGGGCCGATGCTGCTGATTTTGCAGGGGCCGATGACCCAATTGCTGGTGGAGTCGTTGCAGGCCCTCAAGATGTTGCTTCCAAGCCGAAGAATAAGAGAGCTCGTGTTGGTCTTGTTTGGGATGTGAATAGCTTTTACTCCATCCAAGTTCCTGAGAGAGAAGATGAGGAAGACGAGGAGGAGGAAGAGCAAAATTACGCCACTCTTCAACGCTTAGCAGCTGCGGATGAGCGAACGAAGAATATGACGAAGGAGGAGTACGTGTTTTGGTCTGAATGCCGCCAAGCATCCTTCACATATCGCAAGAGCAAACGTTTCCGCGAATGGGCTGGCTTTGGAATTGTGACCGAATCTAAACCAAACGACGATATTGTCGATATCCTTGGGTTTCTCACCTTTGAGATCGTGCAGACTTTGACTGAAGAAGCCTTGAAGGTTAAGGAACGCGAAGATCGTGAGAAGAACCGTCGCGGGGGAGCAGAGAATGGAACCGGCGAGAATTCCAAGAAGCGCAAGCGCGAAACTGGACTCTTTGATCCCCCCGAGGAGGGCCGTACTCCAGTAGAACCAAGACACATCCGCGAGGCATATCGCAAGCTTCAGGCGACCCCAAATAAAAATATCGCGATGCTACTTCATAACGGACGCATTCCTGCGCGGATGCCGGTGCGACTGGTAAGCTACCTAATTACAATACTCATGTGCTGCTAAGGATTCACTTGCTAATGTTTTGCAGATTTGATACCTTACGGATTTACGGTGTTTATCATTGCATGGAGTGATTCAGATTAACAGAGATACCCATACCATCATGAGCGTACGATATCTATCACGGGCCTAGGATTGGTTTTCTTTTTCAGGAGTTATGCGGAACCTATTTTCACACTTATTATTCACTATTTTTTCTAGGCCTTGCGTTGCTTGTCTTGTAATATATCTACTATTAACCAAATTTTATTTATATTCAACTATATTGTTCCCTTCCACACCAACCTTGGAATATTTGCGCAAATCAGATCTGATAGTTAGTTAATCTTAGGTTCACTACTTCTTTCACTCAACCTAGTATAGAAAAGTTTATAGTGATAGTATAATCCTTTAGGTTCAGGAAGCAAAGGATACCTTTCTATTCAAGTATCTAGTAATATAGTAAGTGAATGTCCTTGGATTTGCTGAATAGTCTATTGCTATACTAGGGGATATGACACTGTGAATGATCCTAGGATTAGGGCCCTTGGCTAGGAAAGATGGTTATAAAAGTAGCAAGTCCATATCCTTTTCTACTCTTCTTTCTCTTGTTCATCACTCCCTCTCATACTTTCCTCTTTCCTTTGAGCTCTCCAGCACCTTTCCAATTCCTAACCAACCAACCAACCAACCAACCAACCAACTTTTCATTGAACTTCAAATCAAAATGAAGCTTCATCTTGCCCTTTTCTCTTTGGTCCTCTCTGCAGTTACTGTGGTTGCAATGCCCAAAGACATTGCCGAAAGTGAGTCAGTCTACACGCGCAAATCAAGTACACAAAACTGACAAAGATTCTGATGGTAGCCCTCGCCCTCCGCGACGCTGTCGATGAGGTCGATGACTTGGCGCCTGTGACTGATGGACTTGATCAGGTAAAGCCCCCAACCCAAGGTCATCCAGAAGTGAAACATAAAAAAAAAAAAAAAAACATGTCCTCCGCCACAGACTGGCTGACTGGCTAACCAACATCGTTACACAACAGAGCAAAGTCGAGGACGACACCGATGACTTCGAACTCTCCAAGAAGAAGAAGAAGAAGAAGAAGAAGAACCCCTGCAAGAGAGGCTGCTACACGAGCTGGGACTGCTGCCACAATGATATGTGCTACCTTGGGATTTGCATGGGACCGCAGAAGCCTCCCCGTGTTTGAAGTGGGGGTTAATTGATATGTGCTGGGATTCGGAGCGGAGTAGCGATGCTGCCTAGCTGCTTATTGGTTTCTTCTGCTCTTCTTCTCCTGCATAGTCTTTTGCGGTGGGGAGATCTGATCTAGTCTCGCGTGCTAGCATGGAGGGTATTGAAACTGGAGGACTGACGTATCGACGTGTCTGGTGGCCCAACCAGGTCTACTACTACCTAATACTTTTGTCTATTAGTTTGAGGCAATATGAACTCGGTCCATCATTGAAGAACAAGACCAATTGGTTATCTAGTAAATTGATTGTAAGCGTTGCTCTGGGATAACGACCTTCATCACACTCTGGTGCCGCTGCATCTAGAAGCAACTTGATGGCCTCGTTGTTCCCACGCACAGCAGCAGACATCAACTGCGACATTCTCGTGAGGAGGGCCATCGCATTCCTCCTCCTCCTCCTCCTTCTTCTTCTTCTTTGAATGGCTTTCATTCCAGTACCTTCTTCTGATGAAGCAGTATCCCTTTGATCACATCAGAGTAGCCTTTGCATTTAGCGTCTGCAGGCATTTCTACAGCAGTTTTGTGATTGAGTGATCTGATGCTCCTGGGATGCGCCGTCTTCTCCCGACGACAAGCGGAATTACACCATCTTATTGCTAGGCCCCTCTGCTGTTATTTCAAGGAAGCCAAAAGAATGACGTTGATGATCTGCATTTCTGTCGGCTTTCATTAGGTAGGACCAATTTACCTTTAATAGATGGTCATTGTGATTTACGGACTCCCTGGATTCCCCCCAACCACATACAGTTCCCTACAACAGTATAATGAGGGTATGTTACTTTGGAGACTGAGATGTTGATTTAAAAATTATTATATACGTAGTATCGGTATATTTAATCTCATAGTACAATCATGAATAGGAGGGTCCAGTCACAGCCAGCTGCAACTTGGACATTATAGCCCGAAATTCAAAGAACACCAAAGCAACAGCCGGCTAGAGTGAGGAGATTCAAGACATCACTGCCAAAAACAGGCCGGGGACATTTATCACACAAGAGGACAGGTTGAGGTGCCTGGAGGGTATCATTTCACAAAAGGTTGCGCAGTGCCCGCTTAAGCGCACTCCACTGGGAACGGACGGGTTGCGGTTGGAACTAACTGGTGAAAGTGGGCTGATTCATCTCGGTGTCTAGATGTTGGTCGAGCCACATGGCTGAAGTTGGCCCCTGGAACGAGAGAAGTTACCAGTCCGCAGACAGGCTCAAACTCAAGTCAAACCTAGTGCAGAGTGCCCAGAGCAGATGAATACAAAGCACGATAAACCCGTGGATCAGAACTACCAAATATTTAGTTAGACCTTCGTTGTGGGCGCCAGAAGAGGATGGAGAAAATACACCTGCTTACCTTCATGCCCAACTAGTTTGATTAGCTTGACTCGACCTGGTCTTTTCAGCCAGGTCGGAACTAAATCCATCTGACATGTCCGGCCTTCAATCACCAGACAGCCACCTCTGTGTCGGAGGCATTCGAGATGTCGGCGCCTGCGCTCCATGATTCGTCGAATGCGCCAGTTACAAAAGGCCTCGTCTGTGCGGAACGAGCATTTTTCCATGGGACATTCCAGTTTGCGCTCAAAACGCTCGACTAGCCAGTCGACTTTTAGATGCACGCCGGTGTAAACTAGAGAGTAGAAGTGGCGGGAAGTGTGTTTCAAGGCCAATGCATCAGGATAAGCGAGATACGAAGAGATGTGCAGGTGGAGTTCTGTTGGGAGATCCATAAGCTTGAATTGCGGTTGAGATTCCGGGGCATTCTGGGTGGAAATGGATTCCATTGTTATTTTCCCGACCCACTCCGGGGTTTTCTTTTTTCTGTTGTTGATAACGATAGAGAGTAATTATACGAGAAGAAATATAGAAGTACAGAAAGATAGCAAGCTTCTGGCAGCTTAAAAGGAGGGAAAGCCACAGAATATAAACCCGAGAGGATCCGAGGGGCCACAGGGGGCAGTGCTGTCCCTAGGGAGTAGCAGTAGACAGTGTGGTTGTCTTATATATATATAGAAGCGATCCAGTGCTGGTGCCTAAAATACCAAGAGCGAAACAGAGGAAACCTTAGACAGACCAGCGTCGAAGGCACACAAGAAAGAGGAAGCCAGAGAATGGAGGTGTCACAGCTTGTTCAAGACTGTGAGCGACGTTGAGAACATAGATTCAGTAAAGCTGAAATGAGATTGTCGTCATTGACGTCCTCACAAGCCGTGATGAAAACGATGGGACTCATTTAGCCATATACAACGATCCCCACCTCCTCTCACTGGAGAGGGAGAGAATCCTGGTGCAACTAGGGCTGCCACAACGAGAGACAAGCCATGTATATATCCGATAGATGGAACCAGACGCGACCTCTGTTGATCTGAGGAAGAAAGAACGTACTCTGTAGAGTAAAAGGGGAGAAGAGGGAGGAAGAGAGAGAGAGAGAGAGAGAGGGGGGAGATAAGCCTCATCCACACCGCCTGCCGCTTTAATCCCCGCTCTTCAACTTTCCTCCGGCGACCAAATGATGGATTTATTACTCCATCAACTGAGCTCTCGTCCAGCATATTTCTCTGACGTGACTGCTCAACCTACAGTCTTTTTTTTTTTTTTTTACCATCTGTGGATTTATTTCTTACCGTCATCATGTCTGGAAAACAATCCGCCTACGGTACTCCGTCCTCGGACACCTCCGTTCACAAAACTTGGAATCGCGAAGAATACGCCAAAAAGGCCGCAGATGAGGATGCCAGACGCAAAGAAGAAGGAAAGGCTCGCTACGAGGCGAAACTGCTCGGCAAGAAATGGCATGCCCCTGTCGACTACAGCTCTCTCGAAGCTACAACATCCCGTAAAGCACGACTCGATGTCGCCTCCATGGTGGGAAAGACGACAATTGTGTCTGCGGGCTCCGCGGTGGGCAAACGCGGTCGAGGTGCGGGCTTCTACTGCCCGGACTGCGACCTTACTTTCAAAGACAACTTGCAACTCGTGGAGCATTTGAATAGCAAGCAGCACTTGATTGCCACCGGACAGAGCGGTGAAGTCACAAGGGCCACAGTGGAAGATGTGCGGGAACGGTTGCGGATGCTCGCTCACCAGAAACGAGTCAGAGAAGAGGAGGAGCGACGGGCCTGGCAGCTGGATCTTGGCGAGCGACTCAAGGAAAGGGAAGAGGAAATTGCCAGAGAACGTGAGGAGAAGCGAAGGAAGAGAAACGAGAAGCGCCGGAAAGGTGGCGAGGACGCTATCAAACAAGAAGACAGCTGGGAAGGCCGCCTGGGAATTATCGCCTAGCCAAAAATGCCCTCTTTTATGACTTTGATCTTCATCAGTGGATATCTTGACGACCACAACCAAATGGTCCTGTTTTACCCTAACGGTCTATATACCCCGGCGTTTACCATCGCCTTTGAGTGTCTTTTTTTTTTTTTTTTTTTTTTTTTTTCTAGGTTGGAGTTGGGGAAGAAGGCGTTCAATATACCGTAACTCTTATTCGGCAAAAAATGTCATGGAAGATAGGGAAATATCACTGCATAACAAATAGACAACCATATTAACCAACGCCTTGGCCCCAATTGATCCGGTAACTCCTAATATTTGCTTTATCCCTCAGAACTCCTTCAGTCAAAGCACTCAATTCCCTCTATTGTACGAATGGCTCGTGCCCCCTCTCGTTCGAATTGGCCGACAAGTCGTTCGCATTCTCGTTTCAGCCTTTCCTCTCCGTTCTTTGCATTCCACATAATCCATTCCTCCACAGTCATTTTCTTTTCGGGGCTGGTTAATTCGCCCTTTATATTGTTCAGCGCTCCATGGAGGTTGGCATTTTCCTTGTCGCTAGCGCTGGCTAGTAGGATCTCATCAAAATCAATTGGAACCCAGGGGTGAGATGTTTGAAGCCTGCCGCTCGGAACGTTGCGTTTTGAAGGCGATGGTGTACTTGCTGCGAGAGGAATCCGTACAGGTGCCCTTTTCGACGGTGAGGACATCTGAGCCCGCTGAGATGAGGGCTTCAGGGAAGGAGGCTGGTTTTCAGCATCGGAGGACTGCGGTGATAGAGACGGCGAGCCGTGGAAGGGAGACGGAAGAGGGGAAACAGGATCATCCTCCTGGGCTTGCTTCTCAGAGCGGGTAGCTTCAGGTGATCGGGTGTCAAGATCAGGATTCCGTGATTCCGCAATTGACTTGGCGTATTGTTTCTCTTGAGGAATGTCACTGTACCGCTCGGCCGTCTTTGGAGGTACCTTAGATAACCTACGATGGCTGAACGACTGGTCAGAACTCGGTTCTCGCGTCTCTTGCTTGGGCGTGTCTAAATAGAAAGCTTGCGATGGTTCCTCTTGTGCATTCTGTGGCTCAACAGGGGCTTCCAGAGACCTTTTCCCAGCCTGCTTGGATTTTTTGGTTTTATCTGACGAGGTCTTCTTCTTAGACTTCTTCTTTGCATCCCTGTCGCTGTGTTCTGCATCAGAGCAATGCTCTGGCAGTTGTGATGGGATCTCCACCGATAAAAAGGACGCATGATGCTCGCCATCATCGTCGTCATTGGTCGCCTGTACTTCGGATCGCGCGTCAATTTTGGATGCGTCTTGACTTGCTGGTTCATCATTTGTATTTCCTGAGCTTCCGCGCTTGCTCTTTCCTTTCGTTGATTTGGTCTTCTGCTCTGCAGACACCTCCCCCACGTCTAACATTTGTCGATCAGTGTCTGGTCCGATGTGCTCCTTCGGCCTCTCAACGTCATCCAGAGGCGCTTTCTCCTTTTTGGTCGCCTTCTTCTTTGATTTCGACTTTTTTGAAGCCGGCTTAGACGCAGTATTTTCAAGTCCCATTTCCTCATTGTCGCGTGCGTCGGGCTCGTCAGTATCAAGACCGGCCTCGATTTCCGCATCGAGCTCGGAGTCCCGCGGTACACGGGAAGTTGAGGTGGCCTTTGATGTCACCGAAGCAGTAGACGCCTTCCGGCTCCTTGATATCTTCTTTTTAGTTCCACGGTTCGATTTCTGATCTTCCTCTTCTGGAGCTTCACTTTCATCTCCTATGACAACGCTTTGCTCCTGCTGGGTGCTAGTGCGGGATTTGGTGGCCCTTTTCTTCGTGGGTGGCTCGGGTTGATCAGTGATTTCTCCGTCGGCGATACTCCTTACATATGTGTCCAACTCGGCACTAGATCTCTTCCTACCTCGAGTATTGCGCTTTGGTTTTGAGGGCTCCGGTTGGGCAGATACTGCTTCATCCACGTCCATTTGAGTAGCGGTTTCTTGCACATCGTCCTTTTTGGATTTCGTAGCCTTCGACTTCGACTTGGATGACTTTTTCGTGGATTTCGCCTTGGTGGACTGGGACAATACACTCTGGTCCATTGTATCTTCAACATCAGACGCGAGAATATCCGAAACGGTAGACTGTGTTGAGAGGCGGGAGGAGGCCTTAGATGGGCGCCCCTTCTTGGCGCGTGAGGCTTTTCCTTTGGTGGCAGGAGGCTTCGCAAAAACAAAGAATGAGCAGTCGGAGGAACGGCGGTAGTGTTCGTCACTGGCGAACAGTCAATAGGGCTTAATAGGAAGGAGCGGATGGGCACCAACAATGGGTCGTCTTTGGGTTCCCAGCCATCCAGAGATAATTTGCAGTAGGCACAGCTAGCCAAGTCGATGCTCTCTTCGTTTGGGCAAAAATACCATCCACCTTCAACCATCTGCCGCCAAAGTGTCGGTTAGAAAAACATCCAATTTAATTGGAAAATGCTCCACATGTCGCGCCTACCTTTTCTGACTGGCATTTCCAGCCACGCTTGCCATCGTGTGGCCATGAATCGCCAAAAGTCGCCTGCCTGGCCTGGGTTATCCTCTCGCTAGTAGGGTCTTCTATTTCGGCGGGGTTCGAGCTATGCTGTTGGATGTCTGTCATAACAGCCCATCCACAGTCCTTCGAGTGTTTTAGATGCTCCGTAATCGGATTGTCATCTTCTTCCCATCCGTCGAGCGCTCTCCGACACAGGAAACATGTTGTGTTATCTGGATTCGTTTCGTAGGGGTTGTAGAAAAAGCCTGCGTGCGCCAACTGTCGCGAAACTACTGTTAGTCTCATAGTCGGAAGGGGGGGATTTGTATTAGGTCCAAGGGATAATTTCCAAGTACCTCAGCTGGAGAAGGTCGGCTATGAGGCCAAGAGATGGGTTTCGCGGACTTGGAGGTAGAAGTCCTTCGTGTTTCCGGGTGCAAGACGAGATCAAAGGTTGCTAGACGGGCGGCGAAAGTCTCCATTTGGTGGGCCATGGTGGAAGCAGAAAGCAAGCATCAGGAAGAGGTCTTGATAGAGTTCCTAGATGCTATAGGAAAAGGAATCGGGGGTTGCTAAATATCTATCGCAAGGGCGCCTCTTGTTTACAGCCTTGTTTTGGCAGAAACGCGCCGGCGGAGCACGCTCACACGTGATTTATCACAGCCTGAGGCACGCCAACGTGTGTTTCCGCTTGCGGGTCCAGAATCATCAGCCGCACTTCAGTTCACTTCAGTTCCTCCGTAGTTCCACTTGCATGTTGCCGAGGGTACGTCAGAAGAAAATGTCCAGGGAATAATCACCTCCATTGTCACAGTTCCATTCGTTTGTTTCTTCCGTCTTGGAAATCATGGTTTGAGTCTGCGAGTGTCTGATCCAGTCTCTCCTTTCCTCTCACGACAATGCGCGAAGCTACTGTAAGACATCTCAATCGTTTCCTTCTCCCTTCCCCCTTTTGTATTTATCTCAGTTCTAATGCATGCTGGTTTGAAGGCTCTCCTTTCGAACGCTACATCGGGCTCTTACATACGTCTACGCTCGATTCACCCGTCCCTTCCGCGATGTAGTCGGAGATCGGGCTCCCTCCGGTATTTTTCATCCGAGCAGAACTCAACTCCTGCACGCAATGGTAGTCTTTGGGTTCCTGGCAACCGAGCCTTGTCGCATGGCACTCCTAGTACATATTCCGCATCGTCGGACCATGCCATCCTGAATTCCCCATCGTCTGCGTCATTTTCGACCTCCTCGAAAGCCTGCGATCCGGGCGACTGGGATGCGAACCCGGACCTCTCCATCTCCGCCTTCTCCGAACTTCCCTCTAAGGACTTTGGCGTCAACCAGCACATGATCATTAACCAAGAATTTAAAGAGGCTCTCCGACAGATTCTCTGGCAATTCCGAGCTCCAATTCGCTACGCTTTCGCATATGGATCAGGAGTGTTCCCGCAGCACGGCAGTGCCCCAGGTTCGGAGCAATGCCATCCGTCCGCTCCGGCAGCCATTCAAAACATGCAGCAGGGCAAAGGAAAGATGATTGACTTTATATTTGGGGTATCATATTCCCAGCACTGGCATTCATTAAATCTTGCGCAACATCGGGACCATTATTCTGGGCTAGGATCCCTAGGTTCGTACGTGGTCTCCCAGGTGCAAGACAAACTCGGAGCGGGTGTATACTTCAATCCTTATATAACCGTCAACGGCACTTTGATTAAGTATGGCGTTGTCAACTTGGACACTCTATGCAATGACCTCAGTCGATGGGAATCCTTATACCTTGCCGGTCGACTCCAAAAACCGGTCAAGATTTTGCGAGACCACCCGAAAGTGCGACTGGCCAACCAAATGAATTTATTATCGGCGGTTCGAGTAGCCTTGCTCCTGCTTCCAGCCGAATTCACCGAGTTTCAACTGTACAGTACGATTGCGTCACTCAGCTACATGGGCGACCTCCGCATGGCATTGCCCGTGGAGGACCCGCGAAAGGTCAACAATATTGTCTCCTCCCAGATGGCAAATTTCAGACGATTATATGCACCGCTCATTGATAATCTCCCTAATGTTGTCTTTAATGACACGCGCTGCAATGAAGGCGACTGGATCGATGACCCCGAGGCCAATGTGCGACTGTCCCAAGATATGGACCCAGTCAAGCGCGGGAACATGGTTCGTCGACTGCCGGAAAGCTTCCGCGAGAAGCTGTATTTCCAGTACCAAACCCGCTTTGGCATCCCCCGAGCTGACTTCATGCAAATGATGATGGAAAGCACGGACAATGATCCGGAGCTGGTCCGCCGTAGACAAGGAGGGCCATTTGAACAGCGAATCGCCGGCGATGCTGGTCTCAAGAAAGAAATCCAAACCGCAATCACGAGAACGATCCGGTGGCCCAGCTCCGTGGAGTCAGTTAAGGGGCTGTTTACTGCGGGAATTAGTCGAACTTGGCGGTATGTGAGGGCAAAGCAAGACAAGTATAGAAAATCGGGCAAGCAAGCCACCGAGGCAGCAAGAGACTCTTCTGCAAAGGCTCCTAAGCAGGAATAGAGTCCCATTTTGGACATCCATCAGTTACGGTGGGGGGCCGTGATCGAAGCAGCTTTCCAGTGCTATAAAAAAGAAAAAAAAAAAAAAAAAGAGAGAGAGACAAAAGGTACCACCTGAAAAAGCATATCAAGGCGTTTATTTCTAGGCATTAGTGAGTAAATATACTGCAGTTTAGATGTGGGTGATATGGAGCATAAAATCTAGATACATTTTTGAGATATTTTATATGTACTTCTGGTAGAGTGACGTAGCTCACTCAACATAATGGAGCCATTGAAGTAGAATATGAGGGCTTACCACGACAGAAAGTCACCTACATCTATATAGATGACTCAATTGATCAATGATTGATTGATTGTTGGAATCTTTCGAGATGCGCGCCATTCTGACTCATAAAAACCTGGTGCTAAAAAGGTACTTGGATGGATGCTCCCCTCTGGTTCCGTCTGTTCCCCCACCACCATTTAAATCTCCCCTCTTCCGCCCACAGCGAAAAAGAGTAACGCAA
Source organism: Aspergillus ochraceoroseus IBT 24754 (assembly GCF_002846915.1). Lineage (NCBI taxonomy): Eukaryota > Fungi > Ascomycota > Eurotiomycetes > Eurotiales > Aspergillaceae > Aspergillus > Aspergillus ochraceoroseus. Next base: position 2,649,631 of record NW_024468477.1, on the reverse strand, counting down.
CCTCACCTCTCTCTCTCTCTCTCTCTCTCTCTCTCTCTCTCTCTCTCTCTTTCATTACAATTCAGAATGGCTGCGAAAACATCGCCCTTCGATCTCTCCAAATGTGCGCGCCAGAATATCCTTAAATTACAGCCCTACCGCTGCGCCAGAGAGTACGTCTGCACTTCCCTCACCACTCCCAAAAGCGGAAACTAACGAGAATGACTCAGTGACTACAAAGATGATGGCACAAATGTTCTGCTTGATGCGAATGAGAACGCCTACGGTCCGGGCCTGGCATTGACTGCCGAAGGCTCTCTCCAGGAATCAGGATCCTCCCAGCCAGAGATTGATCTCCTTGGACTGAACCGATACCCTGACCCGTATGTCCCTGTTTACTCTCCAAGTCGCCTGATTGAATTACAGTGGCATTCAATTTGATATACTAATCCAAAAAAAAAAAAAAAAAAAAGACACCAAGTTCCCCTCAAACAACTCTTCTGCAACCTCCGCAATACCCACATCCACACCGAAAAGACCATCGGTCCCGAGAACCTCTTTGTCGGTGTTGGATCGGACGAAGCCATCGACGCCCTCCTCCGCTGCTTCTGCGTCCCTGGCAAGGACAAAATCCTCACCTGCCCCCCCACGTACGGCATGTACGCGGTGAGTGCTGAAGTCAACGACGTTGAGATCGTCAAAGTCCCGCTAGACACCGAGAACGGGTTCCAACTACAACCGGAGAAAATCAACGCAGCACTCTCCGCCGACTCCTCCATTAAGCTCGTCTACATATGCTCGCCCGGAAACCCCACGGCGAATGTCATCCGCAAGGCCGATATCCAGAAAGTCCTGGAACACCCGACCTGGAACGGTGTCGTGATTGTCGACGAGGCCTATATCGACTTTGCCCCCGAGGGGTCTAGTCTCGCCGAGTGGGTGGCCGAGTGGCCGAATCTGGTCGTGATGCAGACATTGAGTAAGGCGTTTGGGCTCGCGGGGATTCGGTTGGGCGTGGCATTTACGAGCCCGCCGATCGCGACGCTGCTGAATAGCCTCAAGGCTCCTTATAATATCTCGAGCCCGACCAGTGCACTAGCGACGATGGCGCTGACGGAGCGCAATTTGGCTGTTATGCGTCAGTACCGGGAGAAGATCATCCAGCAGCGGGACCGATTGCTGGCCGAGCTGCCCAAGATCCCTGGTGTGGGGCGGTTCCGCGGCGGACAGCAGTCGAACTTCCTGCTGGTGGAGTTCCTGGATAAACCAGCCACTGAGGGTGGGAAGCCTAGTAATAAGATTGCGCTCGGGGCATACGAGGCTATGGCAGAGAAGCGCGGGGTCGTGGTGCGGTACCGGGGGAAGGAATTGGGATGTGAGGGGTGCCTGCGGATTACCGTGGGTACGGAGCCAGAGGTGACGAGGTTTTTGGAGGAGTTGAGAATAGTCCTGGGGGGACTCTTGGCTGGGGGTGAAATTAGTTCTTTGAAATAATTGGATTATATAACAACAACGTTAATATATGTATATAGAGAGAGGGGTATATATCATACATTGGTTCGCACTGGCACAAGGAGTAATATATATTTAAAGGAGAGAGGAAGCATAGACCCCAGTGAGAAGGAAAGCGAATGTACCCAGATCACTAGTTCTATTTACAGTACCCTCTTTCTCTCCTGCGAATTCATAAAATAAACCACGGTCGACAAACCCTAATTGCGAGGTTTTGCCATAAAAAAAAAAAAAAAAAAAAAAGGAAGCTTAATGCGCCTGTCCGTTTCCGTCGAGACAAGTCCTAGATACTTTTCATCAAGATACTGCACATTTATGTATACAGGTTGAAACGCATCTAGTTTCCCTAAAGTATACTATTAATCTAATCCCAAGAACCTAGACATATTCTATGTCTTACACCACTAAGGATCATAGCTTCGAGCTCCCAGGGCAACAGTCGCCTTGCCGGTAATGTCCCTCACACTCTGTCCAATCGATACCTCGTAGCTACCCTGTGGAAGCTCCCACTTGCCGCTCTTTTCGCTAAAGTGGGCCAACTGCCGGGAATCGGCATGGATGGAAACGCTCTTGGTCTCCCCTGGCTCCAGGTGGACCTTGGCGAACCCAATAAGCTCCTTGACAGGATTCTCAGCGGACACTGCTTTGGCACCCGCGTAGACTTGGACAACCTCAGCGCCAGCGCGAGGCCCCGTGTTGGTAACGTCCACGGTGACTGCCAGGGAGGTGTCGTCGGTAGCTTCGTGGATACTCGCTTGGTGGTTGGCATGCGCAAAGGTGGTGTAGGAAAGACCGTAGCCGAAGGGGAAGAGCACCGTGGACCGGGTCTCTTCGGACCGGTCATAGTGCCGATAGCCAACGAAGACGCCCTCTTCGTACTTGACATGGAGATGCTTGCCTTTGCCATTTTCAATATACTCGCCAGGGAAGTTTCCATATGCAGGCGCATCCTCCAGTCGTCGCGGGAATGAAACAGGCAGACGGCCCGAGGGATTGACGGCCCCAGTGAGGACATCGGCAATTGCATTGCCTGCTTCCTGTCCCGGGAACCAAGCTTGGACAACCGCCTTGACATCATCCAGCCAGGGCATTGCGACTGCGACGCCGGTGCAGTTGACGACGATGGTGTTGGGATTCACTGCGCCAACGGCCGCTACGAGACGGTCCTGAGAGCCGTCGCTGGGGAGGTGGAAGCTGACCTGATCCTGGCCCTCCGTTTCCCAGTCTGGTGCATGCCCAGTGAAGACAATGGCGACATCGCAGCCTTTGGCTACCTCCACGGCCTGAGAAAGTAAGTCTCGGTTGTGATCTTGCGCGGTCATGAAACCGAGTCGGAAACCAAGATGGCCGTCAAACATAGCAACTCCACCAAGAATGATGGGCTTCGTGGTAATCACTTCAATGGAGTAAGTCTTGCCGGCTTCGAACGCATACCGGACCTCAGGCTCCTTCACTCCCCCCAGTAGGAATGCCATTGAGTCCGGGCAGTTTTCTTTCTGCTCATAAATAACCTCCCCGTCAATGGTAAGCTTGGATCGTCCGAGCCCAGACATAGCAAGGTAGTGCTGTCCTGTTTGGGAGGGAGTAAAACTGGCTGTTGCCTTAATACTTCCCCACGCGTCCTTGATAAAGAGAGGCACGTAAGTTGGCGACTCAACGGCGGTCGAAGAAGCTGGCTCGCCCTTCAATTCCTCGTTAGTGAAGAAATCCAGCGTCCAGCCTGGCTTGCCGTCGCGATTCACTACCTCCGCAGCCATCAATGGGAGCTGGCGGAAGGTGTGGGCTCCTTTGGCGAATTCGAACTCTACATCGTCGCCCAAAGCAGCACGCAGACCTTCCTCGGAAGTGATGCGATAGTGGGCGTTGACGGAAGCGCTGCCACCGCCATGGATCAAAGCCTCACGGGCAAACCCCAACAAGGCCACCTTCTTCTTAGCAAGCTGCTCCTTCTTTAGTGGAAGGACCCCGTCGTTTTTAAGGAGAACGAGACCCTGGCTGCCCACGGAGCGAATCAACCTTTGATGCTCAGGCCGGTTAATCGCCTTTTCTTCAGGGATTGTTGGGTCCTCAAAACAGCCCAGTCGGACCAGGAACTCCAGGACGTTTCGTGCACGATCATTAATTGCCTTTTCGGACACCTTTCCTGTCTTGACGGCTTCAACCACAGCCTCCACCTTGCGCCAGCAGGTAGGACCAGGCATTTCCAGGTCGAGACCAGCCTCCAGGGACTCCGCGGTGGAGTTGGTGCCGCCCCAGTCACTCATAACGAGGCCATTCCACCCCCATTGTCCTCGAAGCACATCGCGTAAGAGGAACAAATTCGAATCAGCGTGTGTGTCATTCACAATATTGTAGGAAGTCATCACCGCTTGAGGGTTTGCCTCCTTGATAGCAATCTCAAAGGGCTTGAGATAGATCTCACGCAGTGTACGTTCAGCGATATGTGTGTTCACAGTTAATCGACAGGTCTCCTGTTCATTTGCGGCAAAGTGTTTGATTGTAGCAGCCACTCCTTTTTCTTGCACCCCATGAATGTAGTTTGCAGCCATTTTCCCGGCTAAGAAGGGGTCCTCAGAGAAGGACTCGAAATTACGACCTCCAAGAGGATGACGATGAGGACAGACGGTCGGACCTAATCTATAACGTGTTACAACACACACACACATGTATATACATATCAATCTTCGCAGCAGGGCTCCTGGTTACTTACAGTGCTCGGGCACCCTTGGACCTGGTCTCGTCGGCCAGTGCATTTCCGATCTTTTGGGCTGCTTCGATGTCCCAGGTTGAAGCCAGCAGACAGGATGCAGGAAAGCAAGCAGCGGTTGGTCCTCCCTTAAAAGCAGCACCTCGCGCCCCATTGGGACCGTCGGATACCTAGGTAGTAATGTTAGCTAGCTAATTCGCAGGCTTCCTTCACGAACAGAGGCCGTTGTCGAACCTTGACAGAGGGAATTCCCTTCTCTGGAATATCAACCGTTTCCCAGAAATTCTTTCCCGCTAGCAGCGATATCTGTATTTCCATTTCGCGTGGTTAATGACTACCCTAGATACACTGCCTTTCTCTGGGGGTTGACTTACCTTTTCTTCCAGCGTCAACCGGGAGAGAAGGGCGTCGATTTGCACAGTCTCAGCATTGGATCCCATAGTGACTCGATCTTAGCCGTGATCCAAATTAGATCTGGGAATTTTCAATCAAGGGGAGAGAGAGAGAGAGAGCGAGAGATGTGTATGAAAACATTCTGGGACACCTGGGCGCTTTTGTATCCATACGTATCACTTCCATCCCTATGACGACTCATGATCATATTATCCAGAGTGGTGGGGGTCATTCAATGGCAGGATTGAGTTCCACGATTATTATTCGACGTGGAATGAAACCGGATGGCGATGCGTTGGAGATGGTTGGGGATGGTTGTCGGCTAATCTTCGGATGAACTCGCTTTCCTCTTCTTCCCAGCGGGAAAAAAACAGTTTGCTCTCCCACTTGGAACAATATCACGCATGTCTACTAATATTGTGCGTGATGAAGTCATTCCCGTCTCGTCTGTGTAAAGTTTAAGACACTGTCGAGTAAGGAACCCCCTTAATGCAAAGTAAGTCCTGGATACCCAGTACATCTACAGATGCCTTCATGGACATGCACACATCTGCTTGAGTCTTTAGCAAGGTAGGCTCTAGAACCTCTAACAGCGGGATAAAACATCGCAATCAACAATAACTTACCCAAACAATAGATCTACCGAAGTTTTGCCGGCTGCTTTTTTAGTTCGGGTTAACTAATTGAGGCCGAAGTTTGGATCGAGGGTAAATTCTGCACCCCAAGATCCCGAAAACCTTCGTCCGTATGACGGGGTAAATTGCGGGGGGAGGGGATCTGAATCTCAAAAGCACAACTAGATCAGAGGCAGACATGATCTCGCCTCGCAGTATTCTATAAGTATATGCTTGATTCAATATGATCTTGGCTGGTTTCTCTGGAATCAAGCCTATCCTATGTTACAGGAGCCCAGCTGCCCTTCGGGGATGTACCCTATTCGCATGGGATAACACCGTGGCTGGCGTGAGTGCGTTGGAACCCGGATGGCGCCAGGTTCTAGTCCAGTCCTTGCCGGGGGAACCGTGACATCTGCCGAAGCCGGGTCGGCAGCCTCGAGATCGAATCCGAGGACATCCATCCAGGTCCTGTGCCAGACGAGCAGGGCTATTCGACTTGTGGATGATGGGTCTGGAAATCCGACACGTCAATGCTGTGTGCAGTACCCTTATTCCACGGCCTTTTCGAGTGCCTTCTCTTGGAGAGGGACACAGTCTGTCTCAACGACAGCGCGCTCCTCATCCATCGGTTCTCACTGCCTGGTTTGGACGAAGGTGTGATATCTCCATTGATTCAAATGGGGAAGATTCATACTATTCCAAATGAAACAAAGCCCATGAGATAGGGTTGTAAGAGCATTGTGTTTGATACTAATCGTAAGCTCAATAACCCTCATGTTCAAGTTCACTCTCAAAACCCATGACCCTCTCTCTCATGTATGATAAACGAGAGAGAGGGCAAGCCTTAATAAGGGTTTACCTACCGTCATCTGCGGGATCTCTATATCTTCCGGAGAAAGTTGTCCACAAACCGGTCATCAATAGCTATTTCCAGCTTCTCTGGAACCCCTCTGCAGAATTCCACGCATTCCAACTCATTCGTCGCGGAATTGCCATACCCGTCTCAAACGGACAATAGAGATAGATAGCAGCATGAGGCACCGACAGGGGTTGGACCAGGTTGGTTTTCTTATGCGTAGTACATAGGAATCCCATCCACTCGACCATGCTCTCAGCATAGAGATATCTATATTGTAGCCAAAACGCAGGAGTAGGTGTAAGTATCCGCGATTGAGATATCCACCTTGACATGGAGGTTCCTTGCCTGTTCCTGTTACGGAAAGCATACCTGCCTCACTTTGGACGAGAATATCATATACTATGGAAATATTTTCTTAGTGATCGTGTGTTGGCCGAGGAAAGGAGGAAAAGAGGCGTACTCGGGGACCGGGCAGAATCGAGACAATACTTCCTTGAATAAAAAGGAACTAGCCTAGTCAAAACCGGTCTTATATTGACCTGCTGCGTCATTCACGAGTCAACTTGCGGGGGAAAGTAGCATGAGCAGAGTATCACAATATTGGGGCCTTAAAATGGTTCCCCGAGACATCCAAATTTCCGCCACAGGCATTGCTAATATACTTTCTGCGCTGCCAGGAGTCACAGTCGCCATCATCGAAGCAGGCAGGGATGAAGGCAATAACCCTAATGTCACAGCAGCAGGCTTCGGAACTCGCGTTTGACAAGCTGGTCGACTGGCAATACGAGACAACAGAGCAGGAAGAATACTGCAGGTTGGCAACTTGGATACCATGCCGGGAAAGCATTCAGGGGAGAGTGAGACGAGCACAGTTAACGGTATGTTGAAGATGCGGAGAGAGTCCTATACCCCCTGCCTGTTCTCTGACAATCGCTTATTCGGCATGGCGTACGTAGCAAACCAATCCATGGAAACACTAGGAAATGCAGTATGGAATTGGCATAATCTCTTTCCCTTGCTACCTCAAAAGTGAGAGGTTTCAAGAAGCCCACACGAGGCGCAGATCGCTGGCTCGTCGTATGTATAATCAACCAATCCTACCACGGTTGGAATGGGCCACTCAAGGTCGGCCTTTCGGTGTTCTCCATCTTTTACATCGATCGTAAATCAAACATGGTAGTACATGGGTATACCCTTTAGCCCTGGCATCAATGGTGGCCAAACCCTTGATCAGCTTGCAAATATTCGAGAAGACGCTGCCAGAGTTTATTATTATCCCGTAGAGAATCGGCCAAACCTTTTATGATCCATGGTATCGCGAAAAGAACAACGTGGGTGGATTTGAAGATGGGTATAAGGTATCTGCGGAGGGAGAGTATCAAAACTCTGTATGCCAGCAAAGAGGTCATTGTTTCAGCAGGCTCCTCCTAGAACTCTCCGAGGTGGGAAATCCAAAGTAGGCAGCTTCACTCTGGTATACTTTCCAACGACTAATCTTCAATCAGAACAGGCCAAGTATTGAATCTTGACGAAGCCATAATCTTGTTTCTGCCTTCTGGGCGCTTCTGCCGTTCTCAAGGCCGCGTGCATATCAAATCCGGAGACGCATTAACATACGACCTTATCAACCCAAATTACTTCATGGTTAATTAGGACCTCACGCTGCAGAAGAACATCACGGAGGTGGGCCGTCCAATTTTGGCAGGCTGGTCCCCGTGCAATCGCATGTTGTTGCGCGCATCTCGCCTCCACTTTCAACGATCTCGACCAAGCCACGGATGAAGAGTGGAGCGCGTGAATTAAAAGCTCGTTTCTCCTAGCCACCATCTACTGTAGAATCTACTGTAGACGGCCGCGATGCTTCCAGAGGAGTTGGAGGGGGGTCGTAGATGCCATTTTTACGGCGTATGGAACCTATAACGTTCAGGTGATTGAGCGCAGGTTAGCACGCTGTACGCGGTCCAGAGCAAGCAGCGAATACTATCAAGAGAAAATGAGGCACATATTGGACGTATAGTTAATGGAGATTTGTTTATAATTATTTTTTACCGTAACCCGTTCCTTTGGATATGAAATCCGTGCGTCGTGAAAAATACCGCACTCAGAGTTTGCTACTTGACTGGACTTCTGCCCGGACTCAATAAACGAGAAAAGTAAAAAGAAAAGCGAGGCGTTAAAGTTTGCCGGTGTTTATTATAGTTATATTATTATATTATTATAGATTATATTATCTCAACCAACCCTTGGCTGTCAAGTCAGTCACATGTAAAATACAGGGGACTGCGAACCGGATGATGCATCCATCCATCCATCCATCGTAAGACCGGATAAGAGGTATCAAATTGACAAGCAATGAGCTTTTTAGGACGACCATGAACTCTCTGATTCGAGGAGCAGCTAGTTGAGGGATGGAGATATACGAAGTATACTCTGTAGATACAGATATCGGGCGAAATTGAAGCTAGTCTTGTGCTACATTGCCCGAATGGGGAGATTTCCTTGACTGTGGGACCGAATCCATTAGTTAATCTACAGGGTAGAGACAATTATGCCTCGTAAAAGCCATGGTACCATCAGAGCTTGCGGTTCTGCGTCCGGCTTCGAGATGTCCCAAGTCAGGGCCAGGAAAGGCACATGAGGGCACGTGGAAACTCTCCAACTTTTCCCTCGCGGTCACACAAAAGACCTCAACTTCTCTCAAAATCAACCTTTGACTCTTCTTGTATTCCAAGCCTAGGCTCTCGAGATAACCATTAACGGCCCCAGGAACCTTTCCGATTTTCCTGCCACTAAACCTCTGCGATTACAATGTGGGCAAATATGCCGAACCCCAGCTTAGTCTGGGCGAATCATCGCTGCTTGTCTCTCCTGTTCCTTGGAGGGGCGATATCTCAAGTCTTATTTGTCCCTCCCAGGCTGTGAAAAAAAAAAAAGCAAATAATGAATGAGTTATTAGTGACTGTCAACGAGATAGCGAGTTCAACGGCTCACCATTCGCTCCCCAGGCTTTATCGCCCCCCTCTGGCTGGTTAACGCTCGATCGATCCCTTCCTCGTCGGGGCCTGTCTTGGTCTTATTCGTCTGTTTAGCTATTTTTGTCCACCAGGCCAAGGGACCAATTCTGTGCGGGAAATGGCGCTTCCCGGTGACTGTCTTTTCCTCGGCCTGCCTGGATCTTCGCCCCCAGAGGCTATCGCGGTTGTAGTTAACTACTCCGTGCAGTACATAGTAAGCACTGTGGCCCTCCCTCCGCCTCAATCGGAGTCCATGGGCCGTTTGTTCAGTTATCGCAACAGACAGCTGACACCTCTCTGAACCGAGCGGGTTTAGTCCCGTTATTATCAAGAAGGGTGGATATTGGGACCCTATTAAATGTAAATATGAAGCCGAAAGGCACATTTGTCCTCCCGGACTCCGATCTTTTATGTCTATCCATCCTCCTCGCTCCCGTTTCCTCGACTTTTTTTTTCTCTCCCCCAACATCTCGTGCGCTCGCTTATAACACCCCGGTTGGCTGGCTCTATATAGCCACTACTTCGACGTCACAACTGCGGTGAAATCCAAAACAACCACTTCCAAACCCTTAGCGACAATCCGGCCTGGTTCTTGTGCAACTACAACGGCTGCTCTTCGAGTCCTTATCGAGCTGTTGTCGTTCTATTCCTACTTGTTTGACCGCACGTTCGCTCCCTCATCAGGATTCCTGGCCCCATTCCTCCTGATCGCCTTGCTACTTATTCCCTCGAGATCGTCGCCTGTTATTTTCCGTTATCTTGCAGCTTGATCTCCCCGCACTCCGAGATCAGCACGTGTCGCCCTCCACTATAGCTCTCCTCATCGTCATGAATAATGTGACTGGGAACAGAGTCAGCACATCCTTAAATTCATCGTTGAAAAATATATACACATTATAGTGTTTGAGAACTACTCCGTATCCGCGCTCTCATATCTTTCGCTGGCCCCTCTTTTGGGGCGGCTCATCCGCCATGAGTCTACAATCAATGCTAGAGCGACGGGGTCTCTATTCTAATGTTCCCCCGGATATCCGCACCAAGCTCGAAGACAATCCGACGCTTCTAGTGAGCTGGTGGGCCACAGGTGTTTCTCTCGCCATTATTGTAACCCGCGTGTTTGGTCGCTATGTCCGGATTGAACGATTCTTTCGCGAAGACAAGGTCATGATGCTGAGCATCATCCCGCTGCTGGCTCGAATGGCGTTCGTGCATGTTGTTCTAATCTGGGGTACCAACAATACCAAGACCGAGGGGTTGACCGAGGAACAAATCCAACACAGGGTCATTGGGAGCAAACTGGTTCTTGCATCTCGTATCTTCTACGCGATTTTGTGAGAATCTCTGAATTCCCTGCAATGTTGTATTCTAACTAACCAGCTGGGTTCTATCTAGCATCTGGTCGGCGAAGCTCACAGTGTGTGAATTTCTCCAGCGAGTCGCCGGAATGATCTGGCGTCGATCCATCCGGATCTTTCTCAAATTCCTATATTATTTTCTGGCTTCAACGTTGGTCGCGGTGGTCATTGCTACCTTGACTGAATGCCAACCCTTCGATCACCACTGGCAAGTTGACCCAGATCCTGGTCCAAGATGCCGTTCGGGCTATGCCAATCTAATTACAATGGGGGCCTGTGATGTTGTCACTGATCTCCTCCTTGTTGTCTTCCCGATTCCTCTAGTCATCATGACCAGCTTATCGGCGAAACGCAAGCTATCTCTGGTCGTCCTGTTCTGTCTTTCTTTGATCTTGGTCGGCATTACGTGCTACCGCATACCAGCGGTCATTCAACACAAAGGATCCCAACAGTACCGGTCTCTCCTAGCATCTCTAGAGATATTAGCTGCCACCGCAGTCTCTAATGTGGTCGTCATCAGCTCATTTGTCCGGGATCGAGGGGTCAAGAAGCTTAAATACAAGAAAGTTTTGGGATCTACGTCCGTGAGCGAGAGCCTGGATCACAGCACTGTCCGTCGTGCAACCATCACCCACCACCAATGGGGGAGTGATTCAGATCTCGCCCGCGATGTGGGTATCCGATTGGATCCAGAGCTATATTCGCACGATCAAGTAGGACCGCGTCCCGCCCCTGTTGTCATGACAGGGTCCCTGGATCCCAACTGGTCTTTCAGCCAACAAGCCGCTGACTATGATGATCGGTCATTATCCACAACCAATAGTTTGGACATGAAAGTCAGTCCGCACGAATACATTCGGACGAGCAAGACAGCCCATAATTTACCCGGGGATTCATTCATGGATTTCCCGGATCAAGTCCCCATCTTCGATGTTGGGGGCCTCCTCAGTCAACCCATGCCTCTCGGTACCAGCTACCACACCCCATCCTCTGACTGGGTCCAGCCCCAACCACCTCATCACCCGTCGCACCGCAGGGACAGTAGCGGGCTTGTTCTCCAGGATGTGGGCGGGCTGCTCTCCATATCACCCTCGCCCCATCAACCTCGTCCCGGGGGGCTGCGTAGGAGCTCACAAGGGCCCCGACGAGGCTCCAGTGTGCATTTCGGTGACACCGCTGATTCACCTACATCTCCCCATCGGACCTATTCGGAGGTGTCCGCCCGTATACCGGAGCGTCCCAACGAATTCGAGCTTCAGGATGTTGGCGGGTTACTTTCAAGGAATAACCTACGATAATGACTTGTGCGAAGCGGGATGTACGACTAAGCTGTCGGATTAATACAACTTACTTATGACATATTAGCGATGGGCGTTATGGGGCTTTGCATATTTTTACACATTTTGTTTATAAAGTAAACATACACGGAATAAATCTATTTTCAAGCTTTCAAGCTTTTAGAGCTCTCAACTGAGGTCTGCCTTTGGAGAAGAGGTGGTAAACCCGGTACTGTGAACCACGACTCCTGTCAGAAATACCACTACACTACAAAAATGATATCGGTTACGAAATACTGTAACAGAGTGGCATATAATGGCCCCCTAATATGGGGTTCACCGTTCAACAACTCCATAGGGGCAGTTTGTATGCTTCAAAGTTCACGACTCTTCCTATCCATCTCCTTAGCAACTAGATAGTTATCTAACGGAGTACATTCCGAATCTGTTCTTCGCAGCCTCCTCTCTCTCTCTCTCTCTCTCTCTCTCTCTCTCTCTCTCCCTGTCCCTCTCCCAGCTTTCTAAGATTTGATCAGGTCTATATGTCTTGCAAGTTTAGCAACCCACTGTACTCATCTCATCTCCGTATCTTGCGGGGCTACTTATACATATATAGATAGATATATTCATATCTACACTCTCAATATCAATACAATATCCCAGGTTGTCTTCTCTTTTCTCAAGGCCTTGCTGACGCAGTTTCCCCAACCCAATACGTAGCGAAACACAGCGCTCTAGATGTACAGCTCATTAAACATACTATAGCACTCTGTGGATTTATGGAGATTACACTTCACCCCTGAATGGGAACCCGAATGCGAATCCGAACGCGGTGGTTCTAGGCGTAAACCCTAGTATTGCTGTATGCATGTAAGAGAGTAGAGCCTGCTCTAATTTTTCTTCCCGGGAACACTGTAGTTATAGAGTACAGCTTAATACCTACCTAAATCATGAGTATTGCGGCCCTGGTCTCAGGTGCCTGGGCGGTCTTGCACGACATCGGTCCACTTGTGTGTGCTCTTAAGAGTCCCTGCTTGGGGTTAATTACCTCAATCTGTCCATTAATGAGGCTCAGGATTTCACCAGCTCGAGAAAATAGCAGGCTGGTTGTTATAAATTCATTTTTTGGCGCTCTATTAGAGAGGGAATAATACAGTAGGTTGGGTTTAAGGTTGATCAACATTGAACAGGCACCAAAATCATAGATCACATAGGATAAGGGAGGTACACCACCATGAAACAGTTCTTTTCGCCATTACGCCATGCTGCCCAGAATGCCTAGAATTGGGACATGCTTCTCTTCTCTTCTCTTCTCTTCTTTTTCTTTTTTTTAGAGGTTGTCTCTGTGTCTTGTCTGACTCTTCTTCCACCGTATTGGCCCGCGCCATTGATTCCTTGTCCGTAAAGGTTGGCGACATACAAAGCGTCCAACTCGGGATTGAGAGAAAAGAGATCCACGGGGGGGGGAGGGGGGGGTCTGCGATTGCTACCACAACAATATAGGTAGGAGCCCAAAGAACAATTAAATGACCCAGCGATAACTCGCGTACCGACCCGCAGTCTCACTCCTTCGAATGATCTTCACGACCTGTCCTCGGCGCAGACCAAGATAACGGGCAACAGGATCTGAGACCTGAATACGGGGCAATTGTGACTCCTTCAGGCGGTATCGCGCAAGCAAGCGGGACTTTTCTTCGGGGCTCAGAAGGACGTGTTTGGGAACGAGTTCGTGCCGGGTAATGTTGACGAGGAGATCCTGTTCCTGGAAATGTTCGCAAATACGGCCGGGAATGCCGCTCAGCAGACGGACGGCGGAGGGAGAGATAGGAGTCCTGGTGACAAAAATTCCCGTGTGAAAGTTACCTTCATCGACAGTATGATTGAAGGTTCGCACTTGCTTTGTACCGACACCGCTGTCATCAGGGCAGAATTCGATGTAGATGGTACCACAGTCGGGCTGGGGATCCCGGTTGGAGGGGGTGGGGAGAGGTGTGTATTTAGCCTTCATGGCCTCTGTAGGACGGGCTTGAACTTTCAGCTTGTTTCGGCTGTATTGGTCAGTAAAAAGAAACCACGAGGTAAAAATGGGTGCAGTACTCTGGTCGTCCCGACTCATCGGAGTATTGGTGACGGAATTTTTCCAGTGAAATTTGCACTTCTTCTTCTGTAACCTCATAGCCCTACCCACCACCAAAGTTAGACACACAGTCTTCGCGAGCACATATCATGTCATATAGTCCAAAAAAAAAACATACGCGATCCTGCAACATTTCAAAGACGGTTCTCCATGTGCGCCAGAGTCGGGTCATCTCACGGTCAGCGTCGTCCATCGAGAAGGAGGTGAAGTCGTCATCCATGGCTGCCAATGCCTAGCGCACTGGGCGCAAATCACAGAAAGATATAGAGAGGGAAAAGAAAGGGGGAAAGTAAGGCAAGAGTTGGAGAGGATGCGATGAGATGCGATTTCTTCGCAGAGCTGGAAGAGCAAATCGAAAAATCGGCGGCCAGCGCTAAGAGCGCCAGCGGTAAGCGCCGCCAATAAAACGGAGGCAGAAGAAGCAACCAGAAGACCAACAGGCAAAAAGGCCAGACTGAGGAAACCGACAGAAAAAAAAGATTCACCTTCTCTCTCCTTCTTTCTCTCTCTTTCTTTCTCTTCTTTCGTCCCTGTCCTTTATTTTCTCTCTCTCTCCTTTTCTTTGGAGTTTATCTCCCTCAATCCCCCTCCCTCTCTCTTCCTTCTCTTTACCTTCTCTCCTCCCCCCGCTCCACCATGGCCACTGCTGCTGTCAAGTCCGCTGAGCCCAAGGTGAGGCCCACCAAGCCCGATGAGGACGCTTTCAAGGCTAGCCTCGCTGAGGCTGAGAAGGAGCATGCTGCTGTTCAGGAGAAATTGGTATGTATGAACCCTTTTTTTGTTGTTTGGCTTTGGTGTCGTGATAATTCCAATTGTACACACACGACTTGTGTACTACACCCCTTTTCTTGCTCTTTGGAAATTTCTCAATTGCATTCTCAAGGAGGCCTTTCTTTGTATTGTCTATAATTTTGCGATAAGGAAAATACTGACTATACCAGAACCAAGTCAAGGCCAAAATTGAAAGCGCCAAGCCCAACAACCAGGACTCGCCCGTCGCGAAGAGACAGCAGGAACTGCGCGCTGAACTTTCCTCCATTCGTCAAAAGCAGCAGGGATTCAAGGCTTCAAGGTCTAGTGCCCAGGAGAAAATCAATGCCCTCGATGCGACTCTGAAGGCTCGCATTGCCGAACAGAACAACTCTCGCACCCGCATGTCCTTCAAGAACGTTGAGGAGCATGACCGTGAGATTGAACGCCTGGAGAAACAGGTGGACTCTGGCACTCTGCGCCTGGTGGATGAAAAGAAGATCCTGTCGGACATCTCGAACATGCGAAAGCAGCGCAAGAACTTTGCCAGCTTGGAAGAGGCTCAGAAGGGGATCAACGACCTTAAGACTCAGATTGCCACCCTCAAGAAGACGCTCGACAACCCCGAGGCCAAGGCACTTAGCGACAAGTACACTGAGATCCAAAAGGAGCTGGATGGCATTAAGGCGGAGCAGGACAGCGCATTCAAAAACCTCAACTCGCTGCGCGATGAGCGTACTAAGCTCCACGCTGAGCAGCAACAGAAGTGGACCGCCATCCGTGAGGTCAAGGACAACTACTACAAGGGCCGCAAGGCCTACAAGGAGTACGAGGACGAGGCCTGGAGAATCCGCCGCGAGAAGCACAAGGCGCAGCGCGAGGCCTTCGAGCGGGAGAAGAAGAAGAAGATCGCCGATAAGAAGCTAGAAGAAGCCTCTCGGCCCGCCTACACGGATGAGATTCTGATTGCCCAGGGTCTGATCCGCCACTTCAACCCCGCCTACGACTTTGCCTCGCTCGGACTGGATGATAAGAAGGACCAGTCGTCCAGCTTCCGTGCTGAGGTTGGCCGTACCGTGGATGACTCCAACATCAAGGGTTTCAAGATCCTGAAGAAGGAAGACCGCGAAGAGGACTACTTCGTCGGCACCGGTGGAAAGAAGGGCAAGAAGGGTAAGAAGGGAAGCGCCAACGGTGCCCCCGCTCCAGGAACCCCTACCGAGGCCAAGTTCAACCTGAACGTTGGTGTGATTGAGGACTTTGCCAAGGTCAAGATCGACCCCCCCATGAACCAGGCCGATGTGCCTGCCGTGGTTGAGAAGCTTGCCGCCAAGATTACCGAATGGAAGAAGGACCAGGCCTCCAAGACCGAAGAGGTGAGCAAATCTTACCTCCCCCAAATCCTGTATCCCCAGGAAATGCGCTAATGGACTTTCCAGAACATCAAGAAGGCCCAGGAAGAAATTACCCGCCTGGAAGCGGAAGAGAGTGCCGCTACGGAGGCCAACGGCAACTCCGACGAGAAAGATGCGGCTACCGATGTAGCCGAAGACCTTCAAAAGGCCTCCCTGGAGGAGACGGCCTAGAGTGCCAACCTCCGTAAGATAGAATCATGCATATGTTTTGCACATTGACAGCATCAGCGGACACACCTGACGTTTAGATCTGCGGCGCTTCCAAAAGCCTAGCATTAACCTTGATATCTTTTTTTGGGGGGGGGGAGTTTCCCCCCGGCATGCAGGATGCATCCTCTTCGAATTCCTCTTTCTCCTATTATATTATTATGTCCCTTTCCCTTCACATTTATCTCATGGTGCTCTCTCCTTGAGCATTGGGTTCTTGTCATTATTTCATTTTCTTCCTTGTAATTCGGCTATTTTTTTCTTCGGCTTGCTGTACCTTCTTCCACAGTGCAGGCACCAAGTCTCCTCCCTCTTTGTCTCCCCTCCCTCTCTCTCTCTCTCTCTCTCTCTCTCTCTCTCTTTCTCTTTCTCTTTCTATCTCCTTCTCTCCTTCTCTCCTTTCGAAAGCGTGCAAAACGACGGAAAATTCAGGACCATTGAGCGATTTGATTCAGCTATCAGTAATGATATGAGTGATTGGAAAAGCAAAGTTTAAGCAGGAATTCTCTATGTAACTCCAGTATCAGACCTATATCCTGACGACACGTATTCCCCGAGTAGTTGATTTTAGAACCGATTTGCGGGTTAGAAATGTCGAGAACCCGACAAAAATAGTAAAGTTGCCGCTCGGAATAACGTTGCCTATTCTTCTCATTCTCTCCTTCCTCTTTTCTTCCCTTCTTCTCGTTTCCCTCTTGTGCGAGAAATTCTATATCTCTATATCTACATCTCCATCTCCATCTTTATTTATTTTTGGCTCGCTGGACGTTTTCCTCATTTCCTTTCTAGTCATCAGCACCAGACGTCTAGTTCTCCACCCATTCTTCTTCCGCTTGCGACCGGTTCTGAATCTTCAAGATGTCA
Organism: Aspergillus ochraceoroseus IBT 24754; assembly: GCF_002846915.1. Lineage (NCBI taxonomy): Eukaryota > Fungi > Ascomycota > Eurotiomycetes > Eurotiales > Aspergillaceae > Aspergillus > Aspergillus ochraceoroseus. The sequence goes on along the minus strand of NW_024468477.1, from coordinate 2,632,545 downwards.
TACAATAAGCCCGTGCGCTGCTCCTCTAATCCCTTGAACCAAGTAGAAAGCACAGCAACTAACGGAAATCCAACAGGACGGCCCTCCTCCTTCATACCCTCCCCCCGTCCATGACGGTGGCTACAACCACACCTACCCCCCGGCTCTGCTCCTCCGCCGGCCGGCGCCCCCCAGGACTACTACAATCAATCCGGCTATCCTCCCCAGAACTACGGTCCCCCTCAAGGCCAAGGATACGGATACGGCGCTCCCCCTCCAGGTCCACAGCCCATGTACTATCCTCAAGCCGGATACCCGCCGCCGCAACAACAACAACAACAACCTGGGTACTATCCGGAGGAGCGTGGCGGCGGTGGTGGCTCGGGAGGTGGAATGTGTGCTGGTATCTTAGCCGCATTGGCCTGCTGTTGCTGTTTGGATATTCTGTGCTAATTCCTCTTCTTTGGTCCCCGGTTTTTCCTGCTTTGATGGGAGTCGCTCATTTGGTTCTTTTGTTCAGGCGCTTTGGATCGGACATGGGTTTGAGGGAGAGAAAGAAAGGAAGAAGTGATTCAGATTCATAAACGGGAGCTCAGTTGCTCTTTTTACTCAACCATACTATGTATTCTATTTGACATCATTATGTTTATCGTCATCGTCATCGTCATCGTCATCGTCATCGTAAATCGTAAGTGGTATCGCAAAAAATAACCATAACCACTCACTCACTCACTCACTCACTCACATACGAACTCCCCCCGCCATACGCTGACGGATCTACCCTCCGATAACGAGACACCCGACTCCGCGACCTCGACCGCGACCTCGACCGCGACATGGACCGATATCTCGAATGCGGAGGAGAATGAGAATGAGAAGGCCCATCAATCACCGACTCCTCCTCAATAACCTCCACCACGCCGCCATGATCAACCCCCGAACCACCACCACCCGTCAGCGATTCCTCCACGACGACGATCTGGTCCGGGCGACTCCTCCGAGGTCGGCGGCGGGTCCGGATCCCCAGGTCCACGATTTCCGAGGGGGTGGCCGTGGAGGCTGTTGCCACGGTTGTGCTGCTGCTGAAGCGTCGGCCGGACGTGAGCGCGAGGTAGAGCAGGTACAGGAGGAATATGAACGCGGCGACGCTGCCGAGGACGATTCCGACCACGACGCCGGGCGATGGCGAGGAGTTCTGCCGGGCGTAGGTGGACGGGAGGGAGATGGAGGATATGTCGTCGCGGGGTTGGAGTTGATGGAGTTGTGGGGGCATTGCTTGGTTGCTTTTCTTTCTTTGGGGGTGGTGTGTTTTAATTATTTCCAGAGACAAAGAAGAGGAGGGGTTTTATTTTTATTTATTTTCATGGGGTACGGGTTGGTTTTATTTTTATTTTTTTTTATTGCTGCTTGGTTGTGGGTGGTTTTTATTTCGGTGGCTGGGATGGATGGATGAATGGGATTATCATCAGTATGTAAATCTCCTCTGGTCATAAAAGTCCTTTTGATCAGCCAACACTGCAAGATCCGTTCCCATTCTGGCAGCTCGTTACAACATTCTGAGACCTCCTCGATATCCGAGGTCATAGTATGTCTCTTCCCCGTTTGATCAATAAGCCAAAAAAGGCATCTTGCTCGAATATCTGCCCAAGAGAGAGCGATTAAATTGTGTCAACTACTCCGATGAATCGCTTTCAAGGTTGCGATGCAAGGGTTACCAGAGATTCATCAAGCCCAAGGTGCAAGCTTGGCTATTCTGTACATATTGCTGCTACCAACGCCTCACAAAGGTATTTATGATTCAGCCGCGCAAGAAAATTAAATCATTAAGATACATAACCTGTTGGTTTTTAAGGAAATCATTTGTGACTGCAGTCCTCTCCGCCAAAGTTCCCCGTTAGCTTCCAGCAGGTGATGTCGCTCTGCGTGGGCTGGCCTGCTGTGAGGCCGGGGAGGCTGTAGGTAGCGTTGTATTCTTGGTAGTCGTTGCTACCGGTCCAGGAGCCCAGGTATGTATGTCCCGCTGAGCCACACGGAGCTACCAAAGGCCTGGCCGCGGTGAAGTTGTCCACGGAAGACGAGGTACCCGGTATGGAACCCGTAGTCGGCGCCGTCCAGTGAAGTGGTTGTTTGTAGGTGTCGAGATATTTCCACTCCAGATGTTCCAGGTTGGGAAGAGAGATATTCGGAGGGCTGTATTTGACCTCTGTTGTCCAGATTCCGTTCAATCTCAGCAGAAAATATCATAGCCCTCTCTCCTTCATTCTTTCCCATCCTATCCTGTCTGTAAAAAAAAAAAAAAAGAAGAAGAAGAAGAAAAATAGTCCGGCCACAGGGATCCATGCATCAGGAGAGCTAACCATTAAAAAGAGAGGGCGGAGAATTAGAAACGGGTCGAAGAAACGGCTTTCTCTCTCTCTCTCTCTCTCTCTCTCTCTCTCTCCGACTTCCCCATCATTAAGTTAAGCCTGTCCGCCCTGTTAGCCTGTAGCCAATAATCACAATTAAGACGTTATGAGAATCGTTTAGTCTCGACGATCCCGGGGAAATTTCTCCGCGTTAGATTCGATTCCTTACAATCTCAGAAGATGCCGGGATAGATCAAGCAGTCAATTAGTCAATAACAATACCGGAATCAATGTCCCCCTTTCACTAGAGACACCGGGAACGTAAATAACAGGGATCTGAAAATCGCAAATCTCCTCATTATCCGGTTGGATAGTAAGTCCCGTAGGACTGCATCAGACAGAAGTGGTATGATGCGTATTTTCCCGGTGACAGAATAAAATATCCGCCCGTCGTCCCTCTTCGACGACTCTTTCCGGGTTCGTCTCCGATCCAGCTGGGGTTAGATCCGTGTTTGGTCTTGTCTTGGGATAGTCCATTCCTGCGTCCGGTAGATTGTGGGTTGTGGGTTGTACAAGATTGGTTTACGGGCTGTCCCTGAGGGTCTGTTGCGTACAGAGTACAGATCACAAAGTTCGAGGTTATGGTAGATATAAAGAGAACACAGAGAATTACTCCAAGATGAGAATCGTTCAAGCTTTTGGAACCGGGGGGTTCGGTATATACTAACTCTGATAGTCAAATAAAAAATTATACAGTAGTGTTAGATCGATCTTCTTCCTCGTTCGCCTGGGTGGATGTTTCGCGCGTATCCATCTGCTCCTGCTCGTCTGGGCCCAGCGTAATGTTCTCCTGCTTGATTGCGTCTTCCTCTGTGCTCATAGCTTCAACAGCAGGGGTCGAAGTCTGCGGGGTGCTTTCGGAACGCTTGTGGGTTGTGTTGACCACAGGGGTATCGTCGTTAAAGATGCGAAGAAGCATCGCGCGGCGGTCTTCCTTGGGAAGCATGAGGTTGATGGAATGCAGGGATCGCCAAAGTGGGAGGACCATCCGCTCACTAGCCTCCGGTTAGTCATATATGTTAAAAAACAAGGATGGAGTCCTTTTGAGTAAACACGTACGTGAATTTGTCTGAGCTGTCAGGGCTAATGTATAGAATGCTGCAGCCCATCGGGATATCCCTGACCCGTTCGCCAATCTCCCCGAGATTCTGCCACCCGCCGTCATTAACCTTGGGGAACATCTCCACAAGGAGCTTCCGGAAGGTTTCTCTCTGGGTGAGCGTAACGGCCCGAGCAGGACCCAACCATGGCTGGACAATCCTCAGACCGTCAGTCTGGATGCGCCAGCGGCAAACCTCCATGCGCTGGGCGTCCTGCTTCACGAACATCTTCACACCGCAGTGGACAAATTTCAGACCCTGGCCCTGGTTGGCTACCAGGATATCGCGCGTGAGAGCGCTCGTGTAGTAAACAGTTCGTGATGGATTTGCCTCTACATTGCGAACCATGAGACGATCCCGCGGGAATCGTTCAGAGATCTCAAAGAATTTAAAGACAGGTTGGAGTTCCGGGTGGTTGGGATCCAAGTATCTAAACGGTTCCTCGGAGGGTTGGCCGGGCTTCCGCTTCTGGGGCTTAACCTGGGAGTCAAGCGTTGCGGCCGGGGCTTCAGCAGGGCCAGGAGTAGAGTTGACGTCGGAGCTTTCGACGGCATCGGATTCAATAGCAGGGGGAGGCCGATGGATCGGGCGATCCCCGATGACAACTTCAGTCCCATCATCAAGTTTGGTTCGCTTGACCGGGAGCTCATCTTCCATGCTTTCCGCATCTCTCTTGGCCGATGAAATTTGGTTGGTTGCAGAGTAAGGGGGTTGGTGGGTAGCTTCCGCAACAGAGGCGTTCTTTTCCTCCTCCAGTTCAGCTTCTTTGTCATGGGGGACCAGATCATCCAGTGCATCGATCTTCTCCAGAGGCTTGCCCGTTCCGTTCTTCTGCTTAAACTCGAGTTCTTCTGTGAGCGCAGCAATGGTGCCTTTCGGAATCACCTTGGAAGGATCCTCTGGCTTGGCACGGATCTCAGACTTCTTCTCGAGCACGGTAATGAAGAAACCGCCGGTATCTTGCAAGTATGGGTAAATACGAACACACCTTTCGAGAGGCATGTCGGTAGCTGGTGGGAACATGCCCTCAGCAATCCGGCCAAGGCCATTGATACCTGCCTGGGCTCTATGCTCTTCAACTTCCTTCCAGCTACTCCACATGCGGTTCTCGCGGTCCATCACCTTCCAAGATCGTAATCCAGATGCTCTTTTCAGTCCGGGGAGCTCATTGCTGCAGTCAATAATGTGGACATTTTCCAGACCACCGCAGCGCTCGATGGCGCTAGCAACAACGGCCTCGTTCTCCAGAGGATTCATACTGCAGGTGGAGTAAACCACACGACCCCCAACCTTCAGCATCTGCAGGGCGCGGACAAGGATACGGACCTGGATGGCATGGAGACCGATAGCGTTTGTGGGGGTCCAGTCTTTCCAAACACTCACGTTCTTTCGAGCTGTTCCATCTCCAGTGCAAGGAACATCTGCCAGGATGCGATCAAACTTCAGATATCTGTTCGGGCCCGGCTTTCCATCTGCGCTTGGCTTGGAGGGCAGTCTGATTGAGGGGTACATTGTTGCGTCATGATTCGTGACAATGAGGTTAGGAGAGCTAATACGCTTCATCTGGTGGATCAGCATGTGTGCGCGCTTGTGGTCGCTGTCGTTGGCAATGAGCAGACCGGTGGTACGGCCGTCGTCATTCAGTCCTTCGGGTCCAAGGGGTTCCGGTCCCGCAGTTCCATCCTTCACTTGCTGCGCCACCTGGAGCATAGCTTCTTCCTCCCCAACGTGTATCATTTCCATCAGTTGGGCGGATTTGCTTCCAGGAGCAGCGCACATGTCCAGCACTGTCATACCCGGGCGGAGATCCATGAGGAGAGGAGGAATCATACTGACAACCTCCTGTCTGCTGATATTTCCAACATCCGTCTCGGCAACAAGGAACTTTTGGAACGAGGCGAAAGGCGGGAAGCGCCGAATCACTTGCTTCGGGGTGGTCATCCACCATGCGAGCTGGTCGGGGTACCACTCAACCGGGCGAGGGGGCTCGACATTGTTGCCTTCGTGTTGAATCGAAGTAATTTCGGGGATATAGAAATCCTTGAGCCGTTCTTGGACCGTGAGTGCGTGTCTGTAGACATATAGGGTCAGTTTTATATTTCAATGCATCCTTCCCGAGTATGCGTGCGTGCGACAGCTACAATGGGTCGGCGTACCCTCGTGAGCCCGTGAATCGGAAGCTATTAGGAAGGTCCCTCCGGATAACTTCCCAGAAGACTTCTCTATCTTCCTCGGGGATGAATCCCTGCGAGTTGTAGTAATTCTCGAATCTATCGTTCTGGCGAGGAAGGTCCTGCCAGCCTTGACGATCGCGACGAGCACCGCCGCCGCGACCTCCTCCTCCTCCTCCTCCTCCTCTCGAGAACTGTGGTGTGACGTCAGTTATAGTATGGGCCAATTGAGATAGATCAAACCTCACCTTCTTATTGCCGCGTTTACCCATGGCTACAGACAAGTACCGGAGGTTTAAAACGGCGTGTTATCAAGCAGCAACTTTGCGCCGGGGAATTTTGAAGCTCCAAAAAAAGTATCCCACTCCGGAACATCCTTCGGGCCGGTTGTTAGATTATGTAATCTATGCAAGAGAGGCGCAACGGGGCTGTTCGAGGGGATACAGCAGACATACTGTAATAAGATATGGAGTAAGGTGTTGCTGCGACCGTATGTATATATGCATATCGCTGATGGTTTGTGGCATTCTGTTTTCTCCTGGGCGAAGGTAGCACGCAGCAACGAAAAAAAAAAAAAAAAAAATGTAAAAAGAAAAGCCGAACGCGGGGGTTGAACCCGCAACCTTGAGATTAAGAGTCTCACGCTCTGCCGATTGAGCTAGCCCGGCTGGTTGTTGAAAGGCTGCGCTGGTTTTGCCTACATAAGCCTAGAGAATAATCAGTGTCAGATCCAACTGCACTTGCCTATCAATGGCAACAGTAAAATATTCGAGCAAGATTTGAGAATTGTCCGGTATCTGAAACTAGCTGCTTTTACCTGAGCTATCTTTATAGTCCAAATGGGTTATAAAGTCATTTGTGGTTATTGCTTATCAACAATTTTGTATAACTATATATTGTGCGTCTTGCCACATAAAATACAACATAGACTCTATACAAGTATGTACACCCTGAAAGAAACCCAGAACAATCAATCAATCCCCTGCTCGTAAACCATAGAGTGATTGGTAAAAGTTGCTTCATTCCCAGCCCCAAAAGCCAGCAGCTGCCAGCTAACTTGCCGATGTTTCCATTATCCGTAAAAACATAGGACCTGATCCAGGAACGAGACGAAGGAACTGCATAGCCAATCTGGTCGACCCAGGATCGTCCGATTAAATCCTGTGCGGCTCGTATTCTGCGCCATAGCGTCGAAGCTAAGAGGCTCATTGGGACGAACGTGGGTTGCAGGAATGGGAGCTCTGAACGTATCACGTATCGAGGCCACGACAGCAATACGAGGTCTGGGCGAAGGCAAGGTCATCTGGGATGTTTCTGGCTGTCTGCCTCGCGTGTTGAAGTTCCAGCCGCAGTTGGACCGGATCTGACTCGGTACGTAAAATTAAACGTGGATATTCTGTAGCCAGACTGTGATCCAGGCACCGTAGGCAGAGAGACCTTACAGACTTGGCTTTGCTCGTGTTTGCCTATATGACTAGGTACCCAGGTATGGGAAGCTATAATGCGTTCTGTCATTGGGTGGACCAGAAGAATAAAAAAAAAAACAAAAAAAAAGGAGAGACGCGTTCCCAATGCCAGGATGCAAGTAAGCACTCCCCGCCTGTGAAGCCCTGAACGAGTAAGTGAGTGAGTGTCTTCCTGAGCCTGCTTTAAAAGATCAAGACAGTCCTCCAGCTGGAGGCCCTACAAACCAATTCCCGACATTCCCCAGACTCTCCTCCCCATCCTCAATTCCTTCCAGGTTCCTGTGAAAGCAAACACTCATGTCCAACGAGTGGTCCTCGCCCTTCTGGGATGTCATCGAACCCATTGAAACCTGTCTGCTCTCCCCCTCTCCCCCTCTCACTCCGAGTCCAATCAACCCTAACAAAACCCTCTACAGGTCTGATCGGCTGGTGCTTCCCATGCGGTCTATACGGCCGAGCCACCGAGCGTCTCCGAGATCCCACTCTCAAGGACGGTAACTATATCAACAGTAACGTACGTTCTCCCTGTACACACAGAGCACCGCATCCTCGACACCCCAAAGAAACAACAACAACAACAACAACAAAAGAAAACCACTAACCCGCACCTATACAAACCATCAGTGCTGCCTCTTCGTCCTCTCCAGCTACTGCGGTCTGCACTGGGTCCTCCTCATGATGAAGCGCGCCGAGCTCCGCGAAAAATTCGGCATCAGGGGCTCCGTCGGCGAAGACTGCATTCTATCCTGCTGCTGCCCCTGCTGTGTGCTCGTGCAGCAGGAGAAGGAACTAGATGCCCAGGCGACCCTTCTCCAAGCGGGGGCCGGGTACCAGGCCCCGGCTGCAATGGAATATCCCCAGAAATAAACCGAGGACTCCATGTCCATCACCATCACTTGAGATGTCGAAACTGGATTTGCCTGTGCAATTGCCCTACCTTGCATGGAAAGAAAGAAAGAAAGAAAGAAAGAAAGAAAAGTGCTTTACTAGCACCGTGGAACCGAGTCCAGACTGGGCTGGCTGGCTGACTTTCCTATACTGATTGATACCTGTTGATTTCCTTGATTTACTCTCGCTTGATTAGCCTTTTTCCCACCTTCATTTTGTTTATTACTTGTTACTTATCTTCTGTTCGATTCTCATATTTGGTCTAAAAGGATTGGCTTTTATTGGGTAACTAGATGGATGGATGGATGACATTCCCGGATACTGTGGATTTTCTTATGTATTTATTATTTTACCTGTCTTTGACTCAATCATTAGGGATCGTGTCACCTGGATAGATAAATCATAATGACTTATATATATATATATATATATATATATATATGTACCATGATCTATTCTGGCGTATAGTATCATAACAAAACCTGAATGATTGATATTGCAGTAGTACCCCCAATAAAAAAAACAAACAACACTATAGACGGAAACTGTAGGAGGAAGTGGCTTCAAAAGCGGTTTATGGGGAACAAAAGAATACATTTTGATATATCAGCGACAGTGTGTACTGTACAAGACACGCTTCATCTCTCCGCACTTCCTCCGGCTCTATCTATTAAAATCACCAACACAGAAAATAACGGATCCAGGGTGCCATGGAAAATCTCGCAACGAATAAAAAGGAAACGCAGCTGACTACATGTTTAAGCAGCGTTTCGGCTCATATCCCCGCGGATGCGGTTGTAGTCCAGAATACCCTCGATGCTGCCAACGGCGCTCAGGGCGACGTCCTGATCCCACAGCTTGCGCTGAGCAAAGTCCATCACGTGCTTCTCGGTGATCTGTCCGATTGTGCGCTCGATATCCTCGGGGGTGAGACGGCGGCCGGTGGTGATGATCTGGCGACCAATGTCTTCGGCAACGGCGGTGGTGCCGTCGAGGGAGAGGAGGATGGAAGCCTTGAGCTGGGCCTTGGCGCGCTCGACCTCAGCGGCGGTGACGTTGAAGGACAGACGAGACCATTCACGGAGGGCGAAGTGGACCAGATCATCGAGGCGGGTCAGGTTCTCGGAGACCATGTAGATACCCCAGAGGCTAGGGAGAAGAGGATGTTAGCGGGTCTATTTCTAGTTAAAACCAAGAGAGTGTAATAAAAAAGTAAACTCACCCAGTGTCGCTGTAGCTGGTGGAGAAGCTCATGAAGCTGTTGGCAAGGCCGTTCTGCTCAACGAAGGAGCTGAGCTTGCTACCAAGGTAGGAGGAGTTGCCCATGGCACGGTCCCAGTTGCCAACGATGGCCTGGGCGACAAGGGCGGTGAAGTAGTCGTCATCCTTCCAGCTGACACCCTCGACGGCAAGGGCGATGTGGGCAGAGGGGAGAGTGTCGTCACGGAGTCTGACCTCAGATCCGATAAACTCGGGGGTACGCTTCTGCTCAGCGGTGAGAGCAAGGGCGGCGGAGGTGGGGGCCTTGCTGGGGAGAGAGCCAAAGTGCTCCTCAGCCAGCTTGACGAGCTGGTCGTGGGGGATACCACCAGCACCAACCAGGACCATGCGGTCAGCAGTGTAGTTGGTCTTGATGTAGTCGGTCAGGTTATCGCGGGTGATGGTCTGGATGTTCTCCTTGGGGCCGAGGATTGTGCGGCCAAGGGGCTGGTTCTGGAAAGCGGTAGCGTGAAGGTGGTCGAAGACAACCTCCTCAAGCTGCTTGTCGACCTCCTCCTGCTCACGGAGGATCACATCCCTCTCGCGCTCAATGGCAGCAGACTCGAGCTTGGAGTTCTGCAAGATGTCGGCGAGGATATCGACAGCCTTGGGGACATCGTTGTTGAAGGACTTGGCGTAGTAGACGGTGTTTTCCCTCTATAGAAACATGGTTAGCTGCAATGTCGATGGAACCTTGCACCACCCATCCATTCCGGATCGTACCGATGTGTAGGCGTTGAGGTGAGCGCCCATGTTCTCAATCTCAAGCTCCAATTGGTGCTGGGAGCGCTTGTTGGTGCCCTTGAAACAGGATTAGCCACAATTCTATATCCAAACCCCTCGATATCTGCGATTTACACACCTTGAAGGCCAAGTGCTCGAGGAAGTGTGCGGTTCCGTTGGTCTTGTCAGTCTCTGCCCGGCTACCGGCATCGATCCACACGCCAACAGTCGAGGTCTGAGCCCATGGGGAGTACTCAGTGGCGATCTAGACCCAGTCAGTAAGTGTTTGATGCCATTGGGGATCGCCAATGCCGGCTTTTCGTACCGTGAATCCGTTGGAGAGGGTGGTAGACTGGGTGGTGGACGGCAGAGAGACGGGAGAAGCAAAACCACGCTTGACAGGCTGGACGGCCTTCAAGGCGGCGCGACTGCGCAGAGCCTGGTTGAAGTTAAAGGCTAGGCGCCTGGATGCCATTGTGATAGGAATAGAAGGTGGGATGTTGGAGGGAGAGGAGGGAGAATGGAGGAAGGATGATGAGGCTGGTCGACCTCTTGGAGATGCGAGGTTGAAGTTCGGGAGTCAAATTGTTCGCCAACCCGCCAGCCAATCACATGACCCGCTTTTCCAAACCACCGCTTTCGATCCCGACAGTTCCCTATTCGTCTTCGTCTGATGTTTACCAGAGTATCATCGTACGAGAGTTTCAACTCAAAAATATATGAATTCTAACCGGAGACATATTACCGTCTATTGGAATTGACTCGCATATCGCCGTACATTCTCAATCATTGGGATGTCCTCCGAAAATCCTAGCTTCAACGCCCGAGCCGGGTTGAAATACGGGGACCAAGTCTGTACAATCCGATCGACTTCGGGATCATATTTCTCTTCCACCAGCGCCCGTCGCTCTTTCCCACCAACCTCTTCCAGAGCATCCAGCATCTGCTGCACACTCACAACCAACCCGGGCAGATTGACCGACCTCGAGTCCCCAAAGGCCTCCTTGGGGATCGTCCGCGCATGCATCAGGTTCTTCACGACCGTGTAAGGCGAGCAGATCCACATCTCCGTGGACTTGCCCACGGGCAGAATCGCCTTCTCCCCATTGAAGGGCTCTCGAATGATCCCACTCGCGAAGCTACTCGCCGCTTGGGTGGGTTTGCCAGCCCGTACCGTCACCGTGGGGAGACGGACAGCTCGACCGTCAAGGAACCCACGGCGCGAGTAATCGTTTAGCAACGTCTCGACAATCAGTTTCTGCGACCCGTAGGATGACAACGGAACGGGAGGGAAGTTTGTCTCGTCGATGACGAAGCCCGGCGGTGCAAGACCGTAGACGGCCAGACTGGAGGTAAATACGACCTTCACGCCTGGCTGGACCGCCCGTAGCCTTTCCAAGATGTATCTGCTGGAGTCGAGGTTGACCCGCATTCCCAGCTCGAAATTAGCCTCAGAGCCGCTGGACATGATCCCGTGTAGAAGGTAGACAGTGTCGAAGTGGTTCGACTCGGTGAAGAGCTCGTCGACGACTTTGGGGGAGGTGAGATCGGCCTGGATACATTTCGCTCGCGATGCATGCTGTGCTGCTGCAGATGCAGGTACTTCCGGGGCCACAACGTCTGTCAGGGTCACTGTTAAGTCGGGGGAACTGGCGAGAAGGGCAGCAGCCAGCTCCTGGCCGACGTAGCCACCTGCACCGGTAATGATTATCGACATGTCTGATAGTAGAAGCAGTAGCCAAAAAAAAAAAAAAGCAAAGCAGTCTTTCTTTCGAGAGGAAATGATACAATCTTGATCAATAGGTACCGTCTTGAAGGAATTCAAGAATATCCAGGGTTCCTCATTCTTCTACGACCTCTCTAAATAGTCACCCACCTGCGGGGTTGCAGTTCCGCTCCTCGGTCTATCTACAGTCCTCTGATGGGTCCCTGACACGCAGCAATTCCGAATGGATTGAAAGGCGAAGTTCTGTCAGCGAATTATCCGACTCCCGAGTTCCTGGAGAGTGCGAGACACGGCGTAAGTCCGAGTGGGCGGATGATGTTGAGTTCAGGTTACGAACAATACCGACAGGCTGCGTGATATGCACTGCACGATATTCCAAGATTCAGACTATACACAGTCCTAAATTTTTCTAACTCGGAAATACATCTAAATTCCTCGAAAATAGGCAAAGAAAGAGAAAACATTCAAAATATCATAGCACACTCGACGCCAGGAAAGAGCACGAACGATTAAGACATGAGATAATAGAAAAGCCGTGAAAAAAGAAACCTGCTTTTTTTTTTTTTTTTTTTTTTTTACGCAGAGCGCTTGTAGATACCCGACACAATACAGTGGTCTCGCTCGAAAGGCTCCAGGGTCAGCTGTTCCTTGGGCTTGATCTTCTCATCTCTCATCTTCTGCACCTCACGGGCGAACACAACCTCAGGCTTGGCTGTGCTGTCAATACAGTTGGCCTTGACGGACACAATGACACCACCCTCGGACTTCAGGAACATGTGAGCGTTCAGGCCCACAATACGGGCCTGGTCAGGCTGGGCAACATCGGCGAAGATAACGTCGACCATGGGCACGAGCATGCGGTAACGGAGAGGGTGTCTGGCGTCCTCAACGATGGGGATAACGTTGGTGCGGTGGGTAGCCATGCCAATCAAATCACGGCCGGAACGGTGAGAGAACTCAACAGCGTAGACATTTCCAGTGGGGCCAACGATATCAGCAACGTGACTGACGGAGGTACCGCTGGCAGAACCAAGGTAAAGGACCTTGGAGCCAGGGCGCATGTAGATGTCATCCAGACCACCCAGGATACCGGCAGCCAGCTTACTACGGAAGGGGTTCCAGACACGGTACTCGGTCTTGGTCACAGTGCCATCCTCATCGGCAGGAGAGTCGACGGAAATGCGCTTCTCACCGTAGACGGCCTCGCCGGGAGTCAGGTTCTTGGTAACGAGCAAATCTTCCTTACCACCACGGGCGACGAAGACACCGGCGTGACGGTGGGGTTCCTAGGGACAGAAAGATTAATGTCGGGTCCTGGTTGGAAAGCATTGAATGCGAATGGCCAACTTACGATGATGACTTTAGCACCGCCCTTGGCACCATGGGCACCTCCACGACCACCACCACGACCGCCGCGGCCGCCGCGAGCACCACCGCGAGGAGCTCCACGGCCACCTCCACGACCACGGGGAGCACCGCCGAAACCACCTATATACCGACGAAACGGAAAGAATTAGCAAGACAGGTTTTCCTCAAGAGGCAGACACTGCAGGGCTGGGAAGCGTCGCATTCATGGCTCGTGGAAAGGCCCAGCAATAGCATCAGGAGATACCATGGCCCATTGAGAATGAATGTGCATAGCATCCAAGTGACCTATCCAGCATCCCAACACAAGTTGCGATAGGTCATGACAAACCTCGTCCACCACCACGGCCACCAAGACCACCACGGGGGCCTCCACGGCCTCCACGACCACCACGACCACCACCAGGTCCACCTCTTGGGCCACCGAAAGCCATTGTATTATATGATTGAAGGTTTAGAAGATGAAGGAAAGGCTGATATTCGGTCTCGAGAGCTGGGGCACTGGACCGGGAAAAAATGAGAGAAAAAAAGAGTCGAGAGGGAATCAACGGACGAAAAGATCTGTTCGGAGGGAGGGGGGGGGGTGAGGACTGTAAATCGCAAGTATTGTACAGTTTAAAAAATTAGTCTGAGGAAATAATTGTCGCCCACACTGACTGTCAGGGTTCGGTCGAGGCCGTGCAGCTCGTCGTCGTTGTTACGGTCGAGTTTTTTTCCTCTGAGACTCTGGGATCTTTCGAAAATCTAGGGGCGCTAGTCTACGTAGGGGATAGCGTATTTCTAGATCCTGTGTGCACGTGATGGTTTTCAGACGAGGTCACCTGACAACCGCCAGCCCTGCTCTGATTGGATCCGCGAAGTTCTACGGAGTATACATCTCTCTAACCTGGCAGTTTTCACAATATCGAAGTACCTAATATTGGTCTCCTTCTATGCGATTTACCTCGTATTTATGTTAATTATCCCAGAAAAGTTGTAGAGTTCCCCGATTTATTAGGTATGTACAAGGCTAGAATGAAAGAACAAAACAAACCAAAACAAAAAAAGCCGCCAATTTAAACGCCGGGATTTAACTCTCATAGAAAAAGTAATTCGCAGCATACTGAACGGTGAAAGCCGATGGCATGCCTTCACATGTTTCCGGTGAGTTTCCTCCTGCGGTGTCGACGCGGTAGACACTCTTGTACGCCCCAACAGTACCGTTTATGGCACTGAGATACAGCCAAGCCACAGCTCCGTTGCTACCCTTAATCGCGTTCGAGGGCGCATCGAGGGCTGCCACTTTCTTAGAAATAGCGAGTCCAAGCTGGCTTGATGGGGTGGTATCGAGATTGAACACAGGCGTTGATCCTTGGAAGAAATGGTGACCTATGAGGCCAAGGTTTGCGGGTGGGAGCGGATCATACTCGTTGCTTGGCAAGGTGACTTTGTATGCAATTGCTGGGAGGAGCTCTATCAAGTCGGGGAAGTTTGCTGCGATGCAGGTCGCGTTGTAGAGACGTGCAACTGCACCGTTGGCTTCCGGCTTGGAGTCCTTGGTTGAGGTTGCACAGGTGTAGTTCTAGCGGGTGTTAGCGAAATGGTCGGCGCAAGAATCTATTTTCCAAGGCCAGGTTGATCCTCACCTGTGTGCCGCGGCCGACTGCAACGTATAATGGGGTTTGACCTGTTGGGGCTGGCAGGCCAGACGCAAAGGATGGCAGAGCGATAGAGGATGGGTTGCAGCTCAACGATGAATCAAAGAGGTCCTCAACTTTGCTAATACCCCGGCTTACTCTGCCTAGAAACTCTGCCATATCTTCTGAGAAATCATAGAGACTGTCGAAGATGGGCGCAGCGGCGCAGCAAGCTGCCATGCAGCTAGTGAGAAACAAGACTGGACGCATTCCGGATGCTAGTCAATCCAATGCTCTTCTTCAAGATAAATATGGAAAAAAAAAAAAAAATCGAAGCCAAAAGGTCTATGGGAGGCAAGAGTGGAGAGGGTGGCTTGCTTAGAGGGAGAAAACAAAGGACAATAAAAAGTATAGCGACCGCCAGGGTCTACGTTGACAACAAAAGGAAATGCAACGAAAACCAATGGATAGAAGGAAATTGCTGCACAACTGAAGAAACCGAAGAGAATGGAGTGGGCTTGAAGGTGCAGATATATACACTGCGACAGGAATGGTGGTGGTGGTGACCGGTCTGCAAGAGAGCGGGTATGTAGAACAGAGCAACTAGGATCTCTATCAGAAACCATAAGTGTGGGATCTATAAACAGCCTCGAGTGAGAAGCCGCGTAAAAGCGCTGACGAGGAGAGAGATAGATCCGGCTCTCCCATTGGACTCGGTATGCGCTGGCCCAGTAATTGCTTCGGGCTCACACGGGAAGTTTTAGGGCCATGAATTGGAGTGCACACGAGGGAGGGTGATCCGGCGCATTGAGATGTACCTAGGTCCAAGGGGACAAGGCGACTTGAGTCCATGATTGGACTGTCCTCGGGGTGAAGAAAGCGCTGATTCGCATGGGGATGTACCCGCCCGCCATCCTGAAGATCTAATAATAATCAGGTCGGCGCTTACAGATCGCCCTAAGAGAACTAACTAGTGTGCAGATGGGAGATTATTGTTCTCTGTCCTCCGATGCAGCTAGTCTTCCTTCAGTGATGACTTGCTATTTTTGGTCAGCTTGAAGATAGATTTTGCTTTTTGTCCACATGGATTGAGATCCTTACCTTGCTTGATGCCATCGTGACGAGAAGCGGGGAATTAATCAGGCAAGGAATGTAACCCCCTCCTCAATCTACTATGTAGCCACATCGTGCCTAGCATCTCGTAGACCCAACCACTGCATAGAGGCAGCCTATGGAAGCTCCCAGGTAGTATCATCACTGCCGGACTTTGCATAGATGCTGTTTCATCACGGACGCCATGTGGGACGACGACAGGTGCCGACGTGACGGCATTTATTTCGGAGTTTAGCTTCTGGGATCTAAAGTTTCTGCAGGAAACTTGCTGGGTGGTAGACCTTCCGAAGGGTTTCTTGTGCACCAATGCATATAACTAGCTGGGTTGCCCAGCTTTAAGTGTCCTTTATGTACCACCATAAGCTCGACTGACGATGAGATGTTGGAAGAGACAACTCCAGTTTATGTAGTCAATTCAGAATTCACCTTCCATCAATCAACGCCCGGGTGGTCTAGTGGTATGATTCTCGCTTAGGGATTTAACCCAAGCATATCTGCGAGAGGTCCCGCGTTCGATCCGCGGCTCGGGCCGTTTCTTTTTTCTTTTTCTATTTTGCTCCCCACTGCTGGAAGTCTTTTTTTATTGCATTAGAATAATTACTGTAGTAGGGCCAGTGCAATTGACCTTTCAGTATAGGAATGGCTCTTTTACTAGACTGTGCGGTTATTGATATCTTGTCATGTGGCTGGTGGCTTCACATCACAGTTCGATTTGTTTCTCGCCTGCCAACACTTCAGTTCCTTTCCCAGCACACCAATTAACTGACTTCACCATCATCCTTCATTTCTGAGCCAAAAGCAAGCATTGTGTCATGAATGTCCTCGGGGATAGCACAATTATACTACCAAACCAAGAACTCCTTCCACTCAAATCACCAGGATGGAGAACTTCGCAATGTGCAGCTAGAGAACCTGGCTACATTCATTCCTCTTCTACATTAAGAACCTATGCTTCCATGACATCTGACTGGCCTTTTAGTCTGGATTGTTCCAAGCGCTGTGCATATACTTCCCATATCGCTCGGCGCGTAGGGAAATTGCACAAGTCGAGACCGAAATAGAAAACCGCTAGGCACCAACTAAGCACATCCGGATCCCGAAATACCAAGTGATATTATGCCATTGCACTGTTGCCGGAAGGAAGAGATAGATATTCATGAAGCAAATGCGTTTCACCGACGTTTATTACATCCGTGATCCAATGAAGCCGGACACCTCAATCATACATAACCTCAACCTCATATAGTCCGTACTTGGGGGTATATTTTCAACGCATCCGTGCCCCCATCCATTGTCCTCCTGATCATGGTAAAACAGGGTTTGAAAAGGATCTCTCGACTATCATGACATGAAACCCATAGCAAGGAAAAGAGGTACTACTGGTATCCTCTTGGCCTAGTCACGAGATGGCTGGCCCCAAAATCGAAGATAGTGCGAAGAAATATTCGGTGTCGTCAGCTTTCTGATGATTGGATTTTCTTCAATTAGCGTAGTTAGAACCCCCCCCTCCTCCTCCTCCCTTTTCCCACTTTCTTTTGAATTGGGGCAACTTGTCTTATCGGTGGTGGAATTTTTCTCTCCTCTTTATCAGGGAGGAGGCATGGTTGGGACCGGCAGAAAGACATCTATCTCTAGCCTAGTGAGAGGCTCCAGAGGAACCAGCGTCAATTTGACTCCGCACATTATGTCACGGGTTTGTAAAGGCCGGGAGGAGCCTTTCTCTGTCATTCATATAGAATTAGTGAATACAGAGGGGAAGACGCTCATAATGAGTGTGTATGGCATGGGGGAAGGGGGGAGGAAACGAGTGTGATACCGCTGGCTCTATGGGTGCACTAGACCAGTTATTTCCAGTTTGAAAGTTAACCGAGCATTAAAACATACATATCTACAGTGATAGAAAGGGCAATTCCGTCCCTTCCGACTAAAAGTACAATCGGTTACCCAGCATGGTTGAACCCCTCCTGTTGCCAGTCGTCGCCGTGGAGTTTTCCGCTACTACTACTTCCTCCATTCATAGCCGCCGCTGCCGTAGCACCTAGGGTTGCACTGTGCTTCTCAATATCCATCGAACTCATCATGTACAGCATGATGAAAAGAAGGAAGTGAAGCGCAAAGCAGTACCCCGCAAAAAGGATTCGGCTTGTCCGGGTTGCAAGAATGATTCGTGTTAGAGAAAAGACAACTCGCTCAGGTAGGCTCATTCGTTTATAAGCCCGTGCAGATTCCCGGCCACGGAAAGCAGCAAATGGTGAGATTTGTGCCTCGTAAGCCGACTGATAGCGATCAATAGAAAGCCCTGACGGAGTTTCGGCAGACGCATGGATGGAAGTCGAACTTGGAGTGTTCGCGTATGCAGACGCAGAGGATGAAGCCCCTTGGCCTCGGCTATATGTTGAAACATATCGGGTCTTTTCATAGAGGCTAAGGTTGTCCTTCTGGAGAGAGGCCACCTCCTGTCGCAACGATTTGACCGTATTGTACAGCCTTGACAGCTCTTCTTCTAGCTCTGTGTTTTTCTTTTTGAAGCGATCCCGCTGAGCTTGTATCATAGGCAAGAGGCCAGACCCTCCACCAACAGGCTCTCCTGCTCGAATAGCCTCCATTGTGCTGTGGGACATTGCGCTTTGGTCGAAGCCTGAAATAATCGACGAAGTAGGCGATACTGCTCCCCTGCGAGAGGAGTGTGGGTATTTCGAGGTATATGTGCCTGCGACAGACATGGCTGAGGACGGAAAAGCGTTTGCTGCCTCTTCTTGTACACGGAGCAGGTCGTTCTCAAGAGTTGTAGAGAGATTCTGGGATTTCTCAAGCTCTTGCTGTGTTGTTGAGAGATCCTCACGTAGAGCCTCCAGCTGGCCTTGAAGATCGCGATGCGAGACGCGCAGAATGGTCAGTTCATCAGTGAGCTTCTTGTTCCTTGCCAGTAAAAGTTGTTCTAGCGAACTGTTCTTGCCGCCTTCTTTGGCCTTGACCGTGGAACCGTTGGTAACACCTGTAGCATCGGTGACATCTCCAGCGTCATCGTCATCACCAGCTGAAAACTCGATTGACTAGAATGAAGTTAGCAAATGTGTAAAATTGGCAAGCCGAGGCTAATAGCTTACTTTGATCATCTCGAGCTCCCGACGAATGTCCTCGTAATCAGCTACCTTCTCTAATCTTAATTTCAATTCTTCCTTCTCGGCGGTAGCCTTCGAACACTGCCTCTCTGACTGGTGGAACTTGGCCTCCCACGAATGTCGTTCAGATTCTCGGTCAAATCGCGCAGCCTCCAATTTTCGTAACAAAGAAGAGTTTTCAGATTGGAGGCGAAGGTATGCAGGATCATCTTCAACGGATGTTTGCTCTGACTTGGAATGCGAGACAGCCTGAGCCAGCTCAAGCCTTAACTGCTCGTTGCGTGCTTCCACTTCTGCGAGTCTGAGACTTGTCTTCTCCAGATCAGCAGAGACCAGCTCTAGCTCCGCAGCGGTAGCGCCCTGTTGAGAGTGATTGCCGCTTTCATCTTCTTGACCCAGGCGTTGCGAAACCTCGTAGCTCGCCTTGAGTTCCTTGACGAGGCGTTCCTGATTTTCTAGCTTCTCCTCCAAGCTTTTCTCCTTGGCGGTCCAATTGTTCGTTTTTTCCGATAGCACTGCCGACCACGACTCCTCGACTTCCTTGATTTTAACATCCTGGTTCTCCTCCAACTTTTTCCTTGTAGTCCTTTCTTCTTGAAGACGCTTTTCGGTATCATCTAACTGAGAAGTGAGGCGGTCGACAGAGCCTTGCAGTTGATCGCGCTCGGATGTTAGCTTGGGGACAGTTTCCTCAGAGAGGACAAGCGAATCGACGGAGGTCTCGAGAAGCGGATAAGGATCTGGAGCTTCGGACAAGGAAGAATATAGTTGCAAGAACGCGGAAGACGAGGCCTTTCCTTGGTTCGTTAGGAGGTCGATAAAGCTTTGGTAGGCTATTCAAGCACATGTTAGCCGTGATCCAGGGAGATATGACCTGAGCTGGGGGAGCCAACCTTTCAGGAGACCCTTGTATTCCGCTAATTTAGAGGAATCGTCAAGCTTTCGAAAGTCTTTCGTCTTCTGCGCAAGATCTTTTCTCTGGACGAGTGCATCCCGCTGTTGAGCGACAATATCAGAGGCGGTGCTGTCCAACTTTGCGAGCGTATTGGATAAGTCGATACCTAAGCAGGGTTCGAGTGTCAGCGTCCAGGGCCAAAAATCCATGGAATGTAATGCAGACGAATAGTGAAGTACCTCTCCAAGCCGCAATGGCACGTTGAAACTTGTTTGCTCCCTCTGGGAGTGTTCCGCCCGGGACCGTTTCGGTAGCGTGGCCATCTTGACTACTCGACTGGGGAACAATACTCTCGGTGATGGCGAAAGTGTCCATATTGCTTTCACGTGAACTTCTCTGTTAATTCCCCTGCTGGTTTCATTAAGAGGTTCTTATGACTAAGAGTATAGCTGGAAGCAACAGGACCGCATCAGGCACTAAGACCGCCCACACCGCTGCCACGAAGAGCGACAATTGAAATGAAGCCAGCAGGTACGCAGTACGTTACTTGTGAACACTATCACGATGCGGAGGCAGCCTGGGTTACGCCGAGCGGGCCGATAATGTTCCGAACGCGTAAGCTGGCCACGCTTCCACCAGAGCAGTCTATGTTTAGAATGGACAGCGTCGATAATGCGTTATTTTAGGGGTTGGATAGGTTGGAACCACTTTATTTAATTGATGGGGCGTGGAATGGTACAAGACGGATTGCAGTGTGTTGAGTGTATGGGATATACTGCGAGAGTACTCCGGAGGAGGTATATCTGGCAGATACGTACAGATAGTCATAAGAAACCTAAGCTCAACATACAGCAGAAATTACCTCAAGAGATGCTCCAATCTAATGCGATCTGTAACAACCACATTCTTCTTTGGACGAATCCAAGTATTAGAAACTTCTAAAATATAAAGTCCCAGGAACCATGTTGGTACCTTAGGAACATGGCTCCACACCTGACTCAGCAAGGCTTATCCCCACAGCTCTCTTTGGCCCACTCAATGCGGCTTTCATCGACTCTTGATCTGTGAGGCTTCTCAGTTTTGACGCCAGGGAGCTGGGCTCATCATGGTGTCAGAAGAGGAGGGCACCAGCCCGCGAAAGAGACGGAGGGTTGGCCCTCCAAAAGCTGCTCCTTACGCATTCCGACCACTCTTCGACCAGGTACCCGTGAAAGCCGATGATGCGGAGGAGGACGATGTACACATTACGACAGTGGAATATTGGAGTGAGTTTTTCAAGGCGCGCAAGGCTGTACTGCCGAGAATCCTGATGCTAATTACTTTCTCCTCAGATGATAATCTTTATATCGGAACTTCCGCGGCGGAGATTCTACATTTCGTCTGCCTGCCGCCAGACCCCTCAGACCAGTCCAACGAACCATCCTTCATCCTAGCTTCGAGACTGCCCATTCCATTCTCACAGAATTCTTCGATATCTGCAGCTTCACCCGGAATTAAACAGATCCTTCTCCTCCCGACTGTAAACAAGGCATGTGTTTTGTGCAATGGAACGGCCACATTCTATATGTTGCCGGAGCTTAGCCCAGCCTTTGGTGGAAACACAAAGGTCAACAACTGTCGCTGGATCGGGGGTCTTGACTTAAACATCAATCCAGATGATTCAGATAATCCGGTTGTGATGATTGGAACCCAGACTCGGATCATGCTCGTGAAGATTGGGGATGGAGCCCGGCTTGTCAGGAACATCGACTTCCCGGGCTGCTCAGCATTGTCTCGAAGAGGGATTATATCCTGTGTTGCAGATACCCGTGCCTATTCCTTGCTCGACGTTGAACATCAACAGAAAATTCCCCTATTTCCGATATCCTTCGCGGACGAAATGTTCCATTCTGGACAGGTAGAAGATATGCCGACACCATCCGCTGCTTCTAAAATGTCTCCATCATCCCAGCTGAGCATATCCCCTTCTGCTGACAATCGCACTCATGCCCGGAGCTCCAGCTTGAATACCCTTGCGGGCATGCTACAGCCAGCTACACGATCTGCTTCTAAAGACCGATCAAGATCGCTAACTCCGGAGCCTTCGTCTGGTTCCGGATCGCCAACAAGATCCATTTCCAGGGATCGTGGTGCAAGCACCTCACCGAGGTTATCTTCCGAACAGCCAGCACGCAACAATCAATCTAGTCCCGGAGATGAGCGCAAACCTCTTCCACCTCTCCCGAAGCAGCCCTCAGTGAGCCTGGGGCCGCATGTTCTTTCTCCGACCCCGTCAGAGTTCCTCTTAGTAAGAGGATCTGACGAAGCAGAACCCGGCGTTGGAATGTTTGTCAACGTAGACGGCGATGTGGTTCGGGGGACAATCACTTTTCACAGATATCCCAAAGCAATTGTTATTGACAAAGGCGAAGAGAATAACCTGATTCAATCGCCTGAAAACACAAAAGAGGAGCTTATTCTTGCAGTTATAGAATCCGATCAAGACGGAACCATGCGAAAATTACTGGAGGTCCAACCTTGGGATGTTGATCCCTCCGAAGCTGATGACCATAAAAGCTGGGTAGAAATACCTTTAATAGAGGACGGGGAGTTGCAGCATGTCGGCATCTGCCACACTATCAGCTCCAACCAGCTAGACATGCAAGATCTAGGAAAGCTGCTGCGAGTGGTTCGCCTAAAGACTCCATCATTATCGCCCCATACGCCCGTAGCGGACCCAAGGACACAGGCGTCAATAGAGCAGCTACAAAAAGAGAAGGAGTTGTTTGAATCGCAAGAAACGACTGACTCCGATGGGTCTAAAAAGGCCTCGGAGGCTGGCTGGGAAGCAGAGCGCAATGCCGAAGAAGCCAAAATAGCGCAAACCTTGGGCAGAACGCAAAGCAGTCTTGTAATGTGGGCTGGGAACCGGATATGGCGCATTGTGAGGAATCCGTTGACTACACAACTCAATGATGCTCTGCAGAATGCCCAAGGAGTAGACGAGAGTGGTGGCCATTTGACGCTCAATAGGGAAGCTATAGAGGATATTCTTGGAATGGCCCAACAATCGGAGCCTAGATCGGAGGCTGAGTTTCTTGGATTGAACTACCTCAAGCAGAAGGCCAGCTTACTTTTGCTCGGTGACCTTATTTTCATGAACTCAAAAGACAGGAGTCAGGCAGCTATTGACGCTACCGAGAGAGCTCTCATAATTGGAAATTTAGATCCTCGGATTGCCATGATTATGATCCCCCTTCTGCGCGGCGAGACTCTGCAGAGCCCGCAAGGGATCTGGATTCCGGCAGGCCTAGCAGAAACTGTGGAAAAGTATCTTGTCAGAATCGAAAAAGCCCACAAATCACTGGCGGGAATTTTCGATGGCGGGGTCCTCAGCATGATGAACAGATTTTTGCTCTCGTGGCAGCAGAAACGAGGATATGGCAGCATTGCAGACGAAAGTTATGTTTTTGACAGCGTCGATGCGGCCCTTCTCTGCCTTCTGCTGGCGCAGAGCTCTAGCATGACGAAAGAACAACTCGCATCCACTGCGATTCGTACCGATTTGAATAGATTGGTGGATAACTGGAAAGGTAACTTTGATCGCGCGGTCTCTCTTTTGGAAGCTTACCACCGACTCTATGCTTTGAGCCGCTTGTATCAAAGCCGCAAAATGTCTGGGCATGTTCTCAAGTCCTGGCGGAGAATCATAGAAGGGGAGGCAGATATTGCAGGCGAAGTTACTGCGGCCGGGGTTGAGGTGCAGATGCGACGATATCTGGTCAAGATCAAAGATATACAGCTTGTTGAGGAGTATGCTTCGTGGCTGTCACAACGGAACCCACAGCTTGGAATTCAAATTTTTTCGGACAATACGAGCCGAGTCAGATTGGATCCGAGTGATGTTGTGAAATTACTTCAAGAGCGTGCACCTAATGCTGTCCAGGAATATCTAGAGCATCTTGTCTTTTCAAAGAACGTATGTCACAGCCCTCCCTCTTTTGACCAAATATTTCATTTTGAAACCAGATGGGCTAAAGTCATGTTGCTTGCAGCTTACGCAATATGCCGATGATCTTCTTCAATATTACCTTGATACTGTCCTCTCCGTGCTTGAATCTTCGCCTGAAGCACGAGCCTCTCTTTCGGAATCATACTCCACTTACCGCGCCCTCCGACCTCCCAAACCAACCTATATGAACTTTATCACAGAAAATACTCCGTCAGAGCCGTGGTGGCAATCCCGTCTTCGGCTCCTACAACTCCTTGGCGGCGGCAGCACCAGCCAATTCACGTCTGTCCCCGCCCCAAACTTGAACTACTCCATCCCAGCAGTGCTTGCTCGCATCGAACCCTTTCAGAATGAGTTGGTCTCCGAGTCTATAATTCTTGACGGGCTACAAGGTCGTCACCGGGAAGCTCTCCGCCTCCTCACCCACGGACTCGGCGACTACGACGCCGCAGCTCGCTACTGCCTGTTTGGCGGGCCTCGCAGCACAAGCTCCACCGGCGCCGCGCTCGAGTTTGCCGAACGATCGCGACAGTCGGAACTCTTCGGATATCTACTGGACGAATTCCTGCAGATTCAGGATCTGTCGGAAAGAATTGAACGAACAAGCGACCTGTTATCGCGATTCGCCGCCTGGTTTGATGTCCGCGAGGTCCTCGGCATCATTCCCGATGACTGGAGCGTGGACATCCTCGGCGGTTTCTTGGTGCATGTGTTCCGTGTGCTGGTGTCGGAGTCGCACGAGGTGAAGATCGAGCGAGCCCTTTCGGCAGGCCTAAACCTGCGGGTGGCCGCAGAGCATATCTGCGGAATGGAGAAGGTCGGCGGCTGGGTAGAGGATGAGGGAGGGCCAAGGCGATTAAGGGAGGGTGATAATAATAATAATAATAATGTACCTGTCGATGGCCGCGGCGGAGAAGATGATGATGATGATGATGCAGAAAGTGATTTTGGGGACATGGTCGAGGCAGGCGGCGGGCCTGGTTAGATTCTAGGAGCCTCATTCAGCTGCTCCCCTAACTTCCAGAACCACCGAGATTGTATTGTATTGTATGTACCCTAAGCTGGGCGAAGAAGTCTTGACCAGACCGGACAGCTGCTGGCTAGGATAAAATCCAGGCTTTGAAAAGATCTTATTATGCATTATCCAATACCTAATAATCCTGACGAACCTTCTCATATACGTGCAGTATATAGTATGCTTTTCTACATTATTTCTCTACATTCACCCTCATCTAAAGAATAAGCCAACCCGGATAGGAAGAATCCATTCATTCATTCATTCATTCATTCATTCACTTATATACCCTAACTCAAACCATCGAGTTTGATTAAACAAGGACGAAAAAAAAAAACCCAAAAAAAAAAGCCACCAGTTCTCATCAGTCGAGATCAGGAACCGGGAGGCCGTTCACAATCTTCACCTTGCGGCCCAGCCGATCAAGCGCAATCCTGGAGTTCTGCGCGCGGAGCTCGCGCGTCTCCGCCTCCGAAACAAGCACAAAGTCATAGGCGAGCAGGGCGTGGTCCTCGGCGACGCCGTATTTCCGCGCGTAGTCGGGTCCGGCCTTGCCGATATCAACGAGCAGGGAGTTCTTGACGCCAAAGACGGCGTCGGAGGTTTCGAAGGGGTCGTTGCGGAGGTAGAGAGCGCTTTTTTTTTTTTTTTTTTTTTTTTTTTTTTCCTCTTGTTGTTAGTAGTTTTGTAGTTTGTTTCACAGCGCTTTCCGCAGGGCAAGGAAGAAGGGGGGAGGGGGGGGGGAAATACGTAATCAAATGGTCATATCCCTCCTTCTCGAACATGAAATGCATATGTGATGGTCGATACGCATGCCGGTGCAGCTTGCCCAGCAGTTTCCCAACTGGCCCGTCGTGCGGGATTGGATACGGCACGGGGGTGATCGCACGGAACCAGAATACGCCGTCGTGGCTGCTGCGCAGCACGCAGCGGCCATCGGGTCCGCTGCGCTCGGCGTGCTGCACGTCATAGTGGCCTGTCGAGTCTGTTTCCCAGATGTCGATCTTCGCTCCCTCAATCGGGGACCCCGTGGTGTCTTTGAGCGTGCAGACTACCAGCAGCGGCTCGCCCCTGGGATCGTGCGACATGCGTCCGCCGTGGTTGATTTCTTCGGCTTCGTGGGTGTGGAAGGGCCCGAGGACGGTGCCTTCCGTGGAGCCCTTGGGTTTGGGATGGTCGATTGAGTCAACGAGGAGGGAGAGGCCGAGGACGTCAGAGAGGAGGATGAATTCCTTTTTTTGTTGATGTCACCGCCCCCCGGGGCCTTTCTTAGCCTTGTGCGCTTCATCTTCATTTCCGAACGGTATATATGTATAGAAAAAAAAGGTGGAATACTTGTCGAACATCTGTACAGATCTGACCGACTTCAGTCAAGAACTTCAACCCAGCCATCCACTCGCTTGATGACAGTCGAGTTTCACGCGCAAAGTCGTGGAGATGGGTCACGAGGCGCTCGAGGACATATTTCATGCGCTCGTCTTCACAGAGCGAGTTGGTGCGGATGACATTCTCGGTGATGTTTTCGATCGTGAGGTCTTTCATGGGGGGGGTTTTGATGCGAGAGGGATCCATATTGCTGTTGTCTCTTCTTTCTGTCTTGCTCTCTTTTGAAAATGGAAAGGGAATTGAGGGGTGGTGAGGGTTGATCGGTAGATTTATAGAGCCACACCGCATGAAGATCTCAGATGATGTATAAGAAATTCCTAAGCAGGCGAAATCATGAAATACCCCGCGATTTGCGCCAACTTGAACTTCAGGCAATCTTTAGAGTGTAATTCCACCATTTGGAATATGGTGATGATGAGGATATTTCCAGAAGAATCACATCCTGAGATACCTAGTAACTGGACATATGCCTCCTGAATCAGACTAAATAACCAACTGCCGGGGGATATCCGCTAAACCGCTCAAAAAAAAAAAAAAAAACCACCTCATGCCGGGATCTAAAATGTACAAAAATCATGCCTTTACCAATTTGCGCTCTCTTTCTCTTTCCTGCTCTCGCTCTCGCTCATGTTCATGTTCCTGTTCCTGTTCACGCTCACGCTCACGTTCGCGTTCGTGTTCCCGCTCCACCTCCCCCCCCCTCTCTCCCTCTCTCTCCCCCTCTCTCCCTCCTTTTCTCTCTCTCGTTCGCGGCCAAGCTCATGTCCACCCTCCTTGGCTGCCGTGGCCACCCGGTGATGGTCCATCGTGTCCAGAATCGCCTGCATCAGTCGCTGGTTGGCGTCCGGATCGTCATCGTCGGCCGCAGGCTCCGCATGACGGTTGATGCCAATCCGTCGATCATGTCTGTCGTGGCTGAAGGCGTGGCTGCCTTGGATCTCGCTGGTGGCTCGGCGAGGCGAGACCTCCTTTCCGAATGGGGTTCTGGATGCAGGGCCGGCAATCGGCGCGGATTCCCTGCGCACGTTAATCTCCATCGGGCCCTCACGGCCTTGGTCACGTGCTTTATCCGCTTCCGAGGCCGCCGATACTGGGGCGGGTGTTGGGGCGGCAGGTAGAGGGGTTTGCTCGGGGCCCGAAGCCGTCGGGGTCGTCGACGTGTCTTTTGAGGGTGGGTCCTCCGCGTGCTCGCGCTCGACCCGCTGGGACTCCCGTAGCTCCTCCTCCTTGACGTCCCTCCAGGAGCACTTGGCGTGCTTCTTGGTGCAGCCCATGCAGGCTGTGAGATTCTTCAGGCAGTCCATGTGCAGACGGCGACAGCGATCGCAGGGAGGCAGAATGCGATCACCGCGTTGCAGCTCCTCCATGCGAGCGACCATTTCGATCTTGAAGGGACCTCCGTCGTCCTTCTCGTGATGGTGTGACTTTGGGGGTGGGAGCAATGAGGTTGGGGTATTGGGAATCGCAACCGTCGTAGGAGCGGGGGTAAACATGTTGTAATCGGCGGCATCGGAGACTCTGGGTCGGGGACGGGAGGATTGTCGGTTGGTTGATCCAGGTGTTTCCTCGAATCCGCGCACATGACGGTCTTGTGTTGTAAAAAATTTCTTCATCAACTCGGCTCGCGTGGTTGGGGATGCGCCTTTAATGGAAGTCCCGTTGATGATGGTAACATTATCGGTGTTGGAGTGGGAGAACATGAATTGTGACGATAGCGCATTCTCCTCTGATGGAACTTCCGCTCCAGCCCGTGCAGTATTGACTGCGACAAAACCTGACGGAGGGGAACGGACATTAGCGCCGTTTCCGTTCAGAGTATTGTGAGCACTGCCATTAGTGTCGCGCCAGGTAGGGCTAATTGAACGCTGTTGCGGTAGGGTTTGAGGCTGGGGGGCTTGCGGTTGGGGATGGTGAAGTTGTGGGGTTTGAGAGTGCAGTTGCGGTTGCGATTGTGGTTGTTGTTGGTGTTGTTGGTGTTGTTGTTGTTGTTGCTGCTGCTGCTGCTGCTGCTGCTGCTGTTGCTGCTGTTGCTGCTGTTGTGGTTGTGGTGGTTGGTGTTGTTGCGGTTGGCGGGATGGATGGAGACTGACATCGTTTTCCCGACGAGAAACAATCGCGGTTCTGCGGTTCTTTAAACGATGATTGAGCTGTCGAGCTCGAGCCGAGACTAAATCGAGATAACAGTTAGCGGCGTAGGAGATTTTTTTTTTTTTTTTTTTTTTAAAAAAAGAAAGGCCAACCTTGATCCGCAACCTGAATAATCTGCTGGAGGTTCTTCTCCAGTATTTCCAGAGCGCCCAATTCCTTCTCCTCATCCTCAATGATCGGCTGGGGCGGAATCATCTTTTGGGGCATCCCAGAGGCAATGAGCACGTAGTCCTCCTCGCTGATTTCCACGCGACATTGCTTGGTGTAGAACTGACAAACCCGCACGCCATTACGGGACTTTTCCAAATTGAACTGCTCGGGCTTGCTCCTGGCAAACTCCACGACATCCAACCAGGTGACGTTGGGGCCATCCTTGCCATGTGACTTGAGAACGCGCGGCGGGCCGTCGAACAGGCGCTCAAAGCGCTTGATCAAAATCGGGCCCAAGGGGCATGCGCCCAAGTTCCCAGCGATGCTCTCATGACGATGCAGCACGCCGTCATATTCCCCAATCAGGTGGATGATGGCGGGCATGGTATCATCGACGGAAACCAGCGGGAGATTATCGGGGTACTGGCGGGCGAGGTAATTGATTTGCAAGTGATTCGAATGGGTTTTGGGGATTTTCGAGGCAATCGGGGGGAAATCCCCGGATCCCGATCGGGGACGTTTCCCGGGAGTCTCTGTGGTGATGGTTCGAGAGTCCATGGCGGCGCCAGGTGGAAAGAGGGACGAGAACGGAGCAGACAAAATGGCCGATCGCGAGGGCAGGAAGCAACGGGATAAGAGGAAAATATTCCAAAATCCGATGAGACAGACTTGGGAGGAAAGGAGACAGATTTTGGGGGGCGGGGGAGAAGAGATTTTAGGAAGACGAGGGCGGGAGTAGGAGGGGTTATTAAGAAGAAGAAGAAGAAGAAGAAGAAGAAGTGGAAGTGGAAAGGAGATAGAAGAGAGCGGAGGTTGGGTTGGTATTGTTAGGTATGGTATCATGTATTACGTGAATTATGTTATTTTCTGGACTCCCTCTGGAGTTACAACTTACAACTTGTAATGAATCTAATAGTAACCAATAGATAGGATCTATTACATCCTATGTATATATCAGGTATTATCATTCGACTGAAACTAAGACAGGGCGGAGGATTGCTCCCGCCGGCCTCTTCCGCCGACCCCTGTGGTCCGGGAATTCGGAGCGTCTGTGACCAGTCATGACAATACCGAAGGACATTATTAATGAGGAGGTTGCGGCTGGCCAGGTCGCCAGGTATTGTCACGGTTCTCCGTGTGACCGTATTATTCGTATTATCCTCCAGGCGGTGAACCCGTGACTTGAGAGAATTCCTCCACCGCAACGACGGAGGACTTACTCTACCTCAGCAACTATTAGTTACAATCACTTGAGGAAACTAAACTTCTTTCTCGCTGGAAATCTGCGAAAATCCCTCATACTCGATTCTCCTTTCCACCCCCCCGCTCCCCCCCCCCCCCCTTTCGTGTCATCAACATTTGCTCTTTCATTGGTGACATTTCCTCGATCCCAAACCCTCTCTCTCTTCTGTTCCCTCCCCCCCCCTCTTCTACTCCTCTTTTATATTTTTGTTGTATTTGATTGGTATTGTATTCCGATTACCCATGTCCGAACGAGGCTCCTTCCGAGGAGGTGCCCGCAATCGCGGCGGCGGAGGTTATGATCGATCTGGCGGCCGTGGCGCTCAGGCCAAAAGTGGCGGTGCGGGAGGTAGTGGCGGTGCTCAACAGCAAGAGAAGCCCAAGAAGGAAAATATCCTCGACCTGTCCAAGTATATGGACCAGGAAGTTCGTGTGAAGTTTAATGGAGGACGAGAGGGTATGTTTCTTTTCTTTGCTGTCCTAGAAAGGGAACTGACGGGTCTCCGATCTAGTCTCTGGATTGCTCAAAGGTTACGACCAACTGATGAATCTCGTCCTGGATGATGTCAAAGAGACCATGCGTGGTAAGTCCAGGCAATGTCCGGATCCCTAGAGATATTTCTTCTAACTGATGCAGACGATGACGGAAACGAGACTACCCGATCTCTTGGCCTGATTGTCGCCCGTGGGACTCTGATTGTGCTGATCTCCCCTGCTGATGGTAGCGAGCAAATTGCCAATCCTTTTGTCCAGCCAGAGGAATAAATCAGCACTTCCCTGGGTAGTTACTCAGTTTCCCACTTTCTCTCTAATCATTGTGGAGCAGGAATACTCTCTCGGTGGTACATGGTGCGGCAGAAGCAAGTCATGATAGCATATGAATAGCAAAATAATGAAAGATAATGATCTCGATCGGAAAGAAAGTTAGGCAGCTTCATAATATGACATGATTGCCTTCATTTGCAACCAAACAAATGATGGAAGGTTGATCTCTTATATTCGTCCAATTCCCGCTCCATCATTCATCAATGCATCCCCCATAATCATCATCACTATGAACCTCCTGCGGTGCCTCCTGCTGTACCTCCTAGCAGCTCCCTCTCTGCTCTGCCCTGGTAACTCCTAGACATCTCCAACCAGATGATGCCGGTCTCATTCCCCCAGAACCTCTTCAACAAAACCATCTACCAACTCATCTCCAAGAGCAAGTACACCACTATCCTCGCGAGAATCGTCAACGAGGACCCCGACCTCGTCGATGCTCTTTACTTTTTTCGCCCCGACCGACCACGCATTTCGCCAAAATCCCCCATCGTCGTCGTCGTCGTTGCCATCACCATCTCCCCAAGGAGCTCATCCGCAGCCTCATCAAGATACCACTCCTCGCCAGAAATCTATTCCGCCGCGCGCATCTTCCCCAGCCACACCCTACCCAGCTCTCGCTCGAGGATCCTCTCCTCGGCACCAGAGAAGACAACAACACTACCGGTCTCCCGCAGCATCTGACCGTGCGCGTCGGATTCAGAGGCCTCGTTCTTAACTTCTATAGCCGGATCGTCGCAGCAGACATCGTACGCCGGACTCCAATACCTGCCGCGCCCGGCTGAAATACCAACCACATCGTGCCGCACCGCACGCTGTACTCCGACGTGCTCTACACGCCCCCACCGGCGCAATCAAGCCCCTCGCCGCAAAGGGAGTCCCGCGTCTGGGTCTCTCCCCACGCTTCTCGAGCACCGGAATCTCGCTGTTGATGTGCGGCGCTGGGGGCCCTACGCTTCCTGGACGGGTAACGGGTACCGTCGGGTGGCGGTTGCGGTTGGGAACTTGCATGTTTTGGGACCGTGTCTTGATTCCACCGCGGAAGGTTGGGGTTGGGGTTGGAGATGGGGATGGGGAGGAGGAGTTGAAGAGACGATTGGGGGCTTTTGTTGTGGACGAGACTCAGGATGGAGGAAGAGAAGGAAAAGGTGAGGATATCAGGGTTGGAATGGAACTTGTAAACGACATTTACGGTTGTAGTTATGGTAAACAGGGAGTGAGTAATTCGGGCGCCAAGTTAGATGGTCCAAGCCAAAAAGCATGAATTGAATGAATATTATTTCTAATCAATGGCCTTTGTATTTTCATCGGGTAACAATGTAAATCATCATCATATCTTCAAAAACACACAAGCAATTGCATTTGCATTTCCGCCTGTCAGACTGGCCCTGACATGACAACGGAAGGCAGGTTAAAAACCACCCTGCCCAAATTCCTGTCAGGGATCAATTCCCCCACATCTGCTACCAATTAGCAGGTTTCCATCATCATTCCTTCCGTCCCGTCTTTCCAACATATATAATCTCCCCTCCTGGCCCCTGTTAAGTACTACTCAGTGAAGCCGTCTGGTACTGGACTTCAAGAGCGCCTGGAAGGATGACTCAAGACCCTTTTTGAGCTCTTTGTAGCTGACTATAAAGCAGCTCTGTTCATCGCGGCTCACTAATGTGATCTTTTCATCCGTCCCGGCGTCCAATTTATTCAAACACGACAGTACGTGACCCAAATCAAGAACAGGGTCACCGGATGCATCCACTTGGTGGAACACAAAGTCGCGGAAGATCTTCAAGAAATACCGCTCGCCGTTCTCCGACCATTGCCGGTCATGCTCGTACTCTGGCCGTTCGTTGACAAAGTTCAGCTTGGCCAAGAGCCGCACCAGCCGTCCGTTTTCAAGCTCTCGCCCCAGATCTGACGTTAGCTGGTCATCGAGATGGAGAGCAGAGTCGAAGGTCGACATTAATTGTGATGATATGCCCGTAATGAAAATGTCAATATTCCGGTCTTGATCCTTCTGCATGCCGTTCAACAGCCAAAAGACAGAGTTCTTGAGCTGCGGGCTGTACGCGCGTGTAAAATGCTCCATGGCCTTTGCAGGATTATGCATGACACTGGGGGTGTTGGCGCCCAGAGTAACAATGAGCTGCCCAAAGTTGACAAGATCTTGACGTTGAAGATCCGCCACGGTTCTTTGTGTGTCGAATTGGACCACGTCCATGATCGCGCACGCGTTAAGCCGGATACGATTTCTGCCAGTCAACAGGATTTTACTGGGATCAATGATCCTTGCAGCCAGTCCACTGCCGTGAATCGTTTTCAAAGCATTGGCGATCTGGGTCATGTAGCCCCACAGGACCTGTTCTGGAATATGTGGGTTATGGCGGCCCTGGAATCGGGTCCCAGCGCTCAAGTGTTGTTCTGAGAGAGTTTTCGAAAGTGGGTGGTAGTCCGTGACAAAAATCAATGAGCTGTCTTGAAAACTTCGACTGGTAAAAGCATCATGCACAGTCACCACACTACCGCTGCACACGCGCTTCCAAGCTTGGACGGAGCGGATTGCTTTCTCGTTTGTTAGTCGGAAGCCTGTACTTGGTTAGTATATATATTGTTCGAGATGAAAAAAAAAAAAAAAAAAAAAAAAGGCAACTAGGGCCTATACCTTCTAATCTGCGAAGAGCATAAAAGTTTCCGTCTTTACTAGACTGCGCCTTGTAAACCCAACTGGGAAAGCCAAAAGTGGCAGCATTTTTCTGGTGATTCAAATCCAGAGGAACCAGAGAATGAAAATAATCGACTTGAGCTGGAAGCTGAGTATCTGTTTCTGTATTAGTCCTGAGAGGAAATGGGCGTGTCTGCTTCTCATACTGGGCAAAGTCTGTAATGTGGCGGCTGCTTTCTTTTGCAACTCTTCCCTAAAGTCATTTGGAAGGAACAGGTCATGAACGTTTCGCTGATATGCTAGAGTGTTCTGATTATGAGGCCCAATCGGAGCGTACAAATGATATTGAACCTTGAAAGGTTAGCTATGAAAAAGGATGTTTGACGGAGACCTTACTGGCTGTTGAAAGCCGGACTGGTTAGCGTAATATGCTCCACCAAGTGCGGCTGCAGTATCATGGGTAAAGGGATTCGCCTGGACTGGACCAACAGCCCCAGCCGCAGCAAGGGGGTTTGGGGTAGTCACGAAAGGATCGTAAGCACTGGTTGAGGCCACACTAGGATTGCCATTTCCGTGGAGAGGACTCTGCAGTGATTTCGACAGAATTAGTGGGCGGAAAAACACATAAAACCCACGTGGATGGTGAGCTTGTCGAGCCCATATCCGGGGTAGAGAAAGGGCCGATATGAGCCAAGGCTGGTCTTACCATATGCGATGAGTCAAAGCCTTGAGGCACAAATTCTTGTACATCAGCTACAGACCAGTCTGGGGCCATCGCATCCTGTCGAGCTGCGGGCGTACTGGTGCCGGATCCTGTCCCTCGTTAGCAACAAACCACAGGGTTCACGAGAGAACCGTACTTGATGAAATATTTCTGGGTTGGAAAGGGGCCGCACTCGCGGCTTTGGGCGAGATGGTGGTATTTTTTTTCATTGTCGATGTTGAAATTGTGGGTGATGATGACCCGTTGGAAGGCAGCAGAGATGGCGTGAAGCTCGGAGAGTCAACATTTAGGCGCTTCTTATTACTATAACCGAAAAAAGTTCCCACGTAAGTGACTGCCTAGGGCGTGCTACTAAATAGAAGCCTTGGTAGGATTGGAAAACTAACCTGTCGAATTGATTTGCGGAGTTGATCTTGTGCGGGTCATGGTTGAAGGCGCACCCTTTTGAGTACAGGTCACAGTCAGATCAAGGCCAAAATCATTACCGCCAGCACGGATATGGGACTATCGCAGCACCTTTATCTTCATACCGACAGCGACCATAGATGGTCACATTGCGGCATAGGGTATCCTTCGCATTTTCTAGGGGGTATAAACAGCACAATGTCAGCAAGGCTAGCTTTGATGACCAACATTTCGAGCGGGAAAGATGCACAAACCTCGTGTCTTCATCTTTGGGGACCCCAGCCCACGGCGGGAGTCATCCAGACTTGGCTTCGCAGCGGAAGCCATGACGATTCTATCCACAAGCTGGAGCGGATCAACGCAGGAGGCTCTCCATTGATTCCCAACAAAGTAATACCGGACGAGCGAATGGATCTAGAGGAAACCCACATTCCTCGATCGACGGGGTTCTCGACAGGAAATCCGAGAGAGAGGTAGGGAGCAGCCGCGTGTTGGCGTCGTCACTTGAATAAAGATACCGGAGTGGATCAAGAGGGGAGGGCCCGTGGGGGTTTAGATATCAGCACATGGAGTTATGTAAATGCAATGAGATCATCCAACAAATCATCATATAACCGTCCAGCACGCGCAGAGCAACTTCGTGCCAGGAGAATAGGGAGGGGAGGGGGGAAGGTGAAGCAGCGGAAGCCGCACGGCGACACGACACGAAGGGACAGGAGAACAGCTGAGAGCCCGCGCGGGGAGGGGTGGAATTCGACGGGCGGTCGGGAGTTCGGGACAGAATAACACGCACGGACCATGTCCGCCCCAAGCGCGCGGTTAACGTGACCTGGACGGCGGCGATGACGGAGCTGCGTTCAAGAGGACAGCTATTCCGTCGCCGTGGCCCACAGTCACTGGAGGTATTTTATTACATTCAGGCTCTTTGGTCAGTGGTTTAGCAGCTTCTTCCGGGATTACATTCCCGAGTCCTCTAGTCTTAACCGCTGCGTCTACAAATCTAGCAGCCTGGAGCACTCTCGCATTCAGTCCGACTTGTTTATGGACTGGGAACCTAATTGATCATGTCCTCTCCTGGGCTTGATATTTCCCAGCTCTCTGACAGCCAGAGGGAGGCGCTGGAAACCTATACTACGGTGACAGGCCAGGAACCCGTTGAAGCTATTGCTTTGCTGGGCCGGTCACAATGGAATGTGCAGGTAGGAACCATCCCAGGAAAGGACGAGTATGCTTTTTAGAAAAGGGCTTTACTGATTGAATCATCTAAAGATTGCGATTGCGAAATTCTTTGACGGCGAAGGGCCAGACCCTGTAGAGGAGGCCCGCGCTGCACTCGATACTGCTCCAGCGCGACCAGCCCGTCAGACCCAGAACCTCATGAATGAGGATCTCGCTGCACAATTTTCTCGAGCCTCTCCTGCCGTCGAACCGGCTCCTCGAATCACCACGCAACCCGGGGACCCGCCTATCTATCGTCCTCCCTTTCTCCTTGCTCTCGTCTTCACCCCGTTCAATCTTCTCTACCGCTTGCTTTACAACTCGTTCCGTCTATTTGGCGCTCTGTTTCCTTTTCTTCCTAGATTACTCAACACAACAACAAACCCGGCCCTGCATGGTACCCCACGAAATACCAATGGGCGTCGGCCCCTGGCCCCAAAGGACACAGCGGCGAGATTCATCCGGGAATTCGAGGAGGAATACGGGACGCACTCGCTGGGGTTCATGGAGAATGGATACAACATGGCGTTGGAAAAGGCACATCGGGATATGAAATTCCTACTGGTGGTTCTGCTTGCGCCTGAGCATGACGATACGGATAGCTGGGTTAAAGAGACGCTTTTGTCGAGAGAGGTCACCGGCTTTGTCAATGACGCGCAAAACAACCTTGTCGTCTGGGGAGGAAACGTACAGGACTCGGAGGCCTTCCAGGTCTCCAATTCTATCCGATGCACCAAGTTTCCGTTTGCCGCTCTGATCGTCCACACCCCGAACGTCTCCTCGACGGCAATGTCGGTCATCGCAAGGATCTCCGGGACGACCTCGGCGGCAGAATTGGTGGAGAAGCTCCGATCCGCGATTTCGCAGAACCGGGAGCCTCTCGAGCGTCTCCGGGCCACGCGCGCGGAGCAGCAGGCTTCCCGCAGTCTCCGCGAGCAACAAGACTCGGCCTACGAGCGCTCCCTAGCCATCGACCGGGAACGTGCCCGACAGAGGCGAGAGGCCGAAGCCGCGCGGCAACGGGAAGAACAGCTTGCTGCGGACCGCCAAGCCGCGGAGGAGAAGCGGGCGCGGGATCTGGCGCAGTGGAAGCAATGGCGAGCGCAGTCTCTCCCGGACGAACCCAGCGCCGATGTCAAGGAGGCCGTCCGTATTAGCCTCCGGCTCCTCTCGGGCGAGCGTGTGGTCCGTCGGTTCTCTCCGGCGGCGGACATGGAAGAACTGTACGCCTTCGTGGAGTGCTACGAAGTCCTGAAGGAAAGCGAGGCATCGGAAAAGGCTACGACTATCGAGGAACCCGAGGGATTCCAGCACGAATACGGCTTCCGACTTGTTTCTCCTATGCCCCGAATGGTCTACAAGGTGAATGCTGGGGGATCTATTCAAGAGAAGGTGGGCCGGGGGGGGAATCTTCTGGTCGAACCGATTGATGAGGAGAGTGACGAGGAAGAAGCGTCGTAGCGATGTATTGCGGATGGCGCTGAAAAATTGGGGGTTTGCTTTCTACCTACAGAGCACAGAGGACGGGGGGGGGCTTACGCATCGAACAGGGGGAGCATGTAGGACAAGTGGCAATACTAAATTTATACTCCGATCGAACAGACAGGAGGTTGGTGTAACGGGAATCCACGTCAATGTAGAGCACGGGAGGCATCTTTCCGACAGTCAGCTGGATAGAGGGAAGGATAATCTTATTAAATGTACCTCCGGACATATCGGATTCCAGAAGAACAAAGAGCCGGAACGAAACGAGTCCGAGACGGTATGGTAAAAATGGACGAATTGGAGCTGGCGTCGGCGCTCGGATGGCAGGACTGCCGGCCCACTAATTGCCTAATATCGAGAATGCGTTTGCCGCGCTTTGGACACATGTCAGCTTATCGTACTGAAGTCTGAGGTACTTCCCTGGTAACCTAAGGTACTTGGTACTTACTAGTATGTACCTTATGGCTTATATGAGTAAAGCCCAGACTCTGTCAGACTGGCAGTCAGACTGTCAGACTGGCAGATGGATCTTTGTTGGGTTCAAATATTAAGATACCTCTAGCCACATTCTCTCCATCTTCCTCTTCAACTTCACCTTCTTTTTTTCTCTTGTGTACTACAAGCCTCCGGGCGTCCTTTCGTTCTCCCGAGACTTGTGTCTCCACCCCTCACCAACCATGTCTGTTCTGGGGACCCTCAATCCCAATTTAACCCCTTCCCAGCACGTTGATGCTCATGCTCCAGAGAAATTGGCCGCTAGTTCGACTAGTGTGTTGAGTTCCACCGAGACCGCCAGAGAAAAGGACGAGCGCGACTACGAACAAGATGCCGAAGATGAAGTTACCCGCCTAGCGCAGCAACTGACACACCAGTCCACCCGCTTCTCCACCCATAATGTAGAGAACCCGTTCCTCGAAGTAGGCGAGGATTCGACCTTGAACCCCGCCAGCCCCAACTTCAAGGCCAAGAACTGGATGAAGAACCTCTTGGCGCTCTCCTCCCGCGACCCCGAACGTTACCCCAGGCGCGAAGCCGGGGTGGCATTCAGGAACCTCAGTATCCACGGCTATGGCAGTGCAACCGACTACCAAAAGGATGTCTTCAACTCCGTCCTGCAGATAGGGGCCCTGGCCCGCGCTGTCATGGGCAATGGAAAGCAGAAGATCCACATTCTGCGCGACTTTGCCGGTCTGGTCAAGAGTGGTGAGATGCTGGTGGTGCTCGGGCGACCTGGAAGGTATACGATCTCATCCCCCGACGACGTACAGTTCCGGAATACTAACCGAGTATAGTGGATGTTCTACCTTCCTCAAAACCCTGGCAGGTGAAATGAACGGTATCTATATGGATCCCGAGTCCGAACTCAACTACCAGGGCATTCCCGCGAAACAAATGCGGAAGCAGTTCCGGGGAGAGGCCATCTATACCGCTGAGACTGATGTCCACTTCCCCCAACTGTCCGTGGGCGACACCTTGAAATTTGCCGCGCTGGCTCGTTGCCCTCGCAATCGGTTTCCCGGTGTGACGCGTGAGCAGTATGCGGTGCACATGCGTGACGTCGTCATGGCGATGCTGGGTCTCTCACATACTATCAACACCCGTGTCGGTAACGACTTTGTTCGTGGGGTTAGTGGTGGAGGTAAGCTTCACTCTTATCTTATAGCTGTTGATCTTTTCTAAAAACAAGGGGAAAAAAAAAAATGTGTAGAGCGAAAGCGTGTCAGTATCGCGGAAGCCACTCTCAGTGCTAGTCCTCTGCAGTGCTGGGATAACAGTACTCGTGGCTTGGATAGTGCAAACGCTCTGGAGTTCTGTCGGACTTTGAACCTGATGACCAAGTATGCGGGTAGCACAGTCGCTGTGGCCATCTATCAGGCATCGCAGAGTGCCTACGATGTACGTTCGCTTATCGCCCCCCTTGGCAGGCCAATATTTGGTGACTGATCGAGAAATAGGTCTTCGACAAGGTCACTGTCTTGTACGAAGGCAGACAGATTTACTTCGGACCCACGGACGAGGCGAAACAGTTCTTCATTGACATGGGTTTCGAGTGCCCGGAGCGCCAGACCACGGCCGATTTCCTGACCTCCCTCACTAGTCCGGCTGAACGCATCGTGCGAAAGGGCTATGAGGGCAGCGTCCCACAAACCCCGGATGAGTTTGCCGCCGCCTGGAAAAGCAGTGCTGCTTATGCGCAGTTGATGCGAGACCTCGACGAGTACCACCAGGAATTTCCCCTTGGTGGTGAGTCCGTGGGCAAGTTCATCGAATCTCGCAAGGCCATGCAGGCCAAGAACATGTGAGTCCCTCGCCATTTGAACGTGACTTGCAATTTTAACAAATGTCCAGGCGTATTGGTTCCCCGTATACCGTCTCTCTCTACGAACAAGTTAAACTCTGCATGATCCGCGGTTTCCAGCGTCTCCAAGGAGACGCCAGTTTGACGTTGAGTCAGCTTATTGGAAACTTTATCATGGCTTTGATTATTGGAAGTGTTTTCTACAATCTAGATGAGACCACTGGCAGCTTTTACTCTCGTGGTGCCTTGCTTTTCTTTGCCGTCTTGCTTAATGCCTTTTCCTCTGCTCTTGAGGTAGGACACTCCCCCTTTTTTTTTTTTTTTTTTTTTCGAAGCTGGCCACGATTAACAATACCTAGATTCTGACACTCTATGCGCAACGTCCGATTGTCGAAAAACAAGCCCGCTATGCCATGTACCATCCGTTCGCCGAAGCTATTGCCTCGATGCTTTGTGATATGCCTTACAAAATCCTTAATGCTATCACGTTTAACCTGACGCTCTATTTTATGACAAATCTCCGCCGAGAACCAGGGGCATT
This sequence comes from Aspergillus ochraceoroseus IBT 24754, assembly GCF_002846915.1. NCBI lineage: Eukaryota > Fungi > Ascomycota > Eurotiomycetes > Eurotiales > Aspergillaceae > Aspergillus > Aspergillus ochraceoroseus. The sequence goes on along the minus strand of NW_024468477.1, from coordinate 2,592,631 downwards.
TTTTGTGTTCCTGCTTTTCTCGTTCGTGACGACTTTGACGATGTCTATGCTCTTCCGGACCATTGCAGCCTCTTCCCGGACCCTCTCCCAAGCCTTGGTCCCTGCCGCTATCCTTATCCTCGGTCTAATCATCTACACCGGTTTCACTATTCCTACCCGGAACATGCTCGGGTGGTCGCGCTGGATGAATTACATCAACCCCATCGCCTATGGATTCGAAAGTTTGATGGTCAACGAGTTTGAGGGCCGGACGTTCCCCTGTTCCGACCTTGAATGGATCCCATCCGGCACGGGATACAACGCTGTCTCTCGAGCTAATCAGATTTGCGCGGTTGTGGGTGCGACCGCCGGCAATGAATTGGTCCGGGGAAGTGATTATCTTCATGAGAGCTTCCATTATTACGAGAGCCACAAGTGGCGCAACTTGGGTATTATGTTTGGTTTCATGTTTTTCTTACTATCCACCTACCTTGCGGGCACCGAGTACATTTCGGAAGCCAAGTCCAAGGGTGAGGTGCTGCTCTTCCGTCGCGGCCAGGCTCCTCCTGCTTCAGATGATGAGGAGACCCACAGCGCAGTTACTGCCGGAGAGAAGGTGGATCAGTCCGGCCAGGGTGAGGCCAACATTCAAAGACAGGAGGCTATTTTCCAGTGGAAGGACATTTGTTACGATATCAAAATCAAGGGTGAGCCCCGGCGTATTCTCGATAACGTGGATGGATGGGTGAAGCCCGGTACTTGCACTGCTCTCATGGTAAGATCTCTTTCTCTATTAGACACCTTGGACATTCACTGACATTCCCTCTCTAGGGTGTGTCTGGTGCTGGTAAAACAACCCTTCTGGATGTGCTTGCCACTCGTGTCACTATGGGTGTTGTAACTGGCGAGATGCTGGTTGATGGTCGGCCCCGCGATCAGGCTTTCCAGCGCAAGACCGGTTATGTACAACAACAGGATCTTCACCTTCATACAACCACCGTGCGCGAAGCTCTACGGTTCAGTGCTTTGCTTCGTCAACCCGCCAGCGTTAGCCGCCAGGAGAAACTCGATTACGTCGAAGAGGTTATCAAGCTACTTGGAATGGAAGCCTATGCAGATGCCGTCGTTGGTGTTCCTGGTGAAGGTAATCCCCCCCCCCCTCTGTCATCTGAAGCCCGCAATCATTAACTAACATACGCTAGGTCTGAATGTGGAACAGAGAAAGCGTCTGACCATCGGGGTGGAACTCGCTGCCAAACCCCAATTGCTGCTCTTCCTGGACGAACCTACCTCGGGTCTTGACAGTCAAACTTCCTGGTCGATTCTAGATCTCATCGACACTCTTACCAAGCACGGCCAAGCCATTCTTTGCACAATCCACCAGCCGTCAGCCATGCTCTTCCAGCGCTTTGATCGCCTGCTATTCCTGGCCAAAGGTGGACGCACCGTCTATTTTGGCGAGATCGGAGAGAAGTCCTCTACTTTGTCTGATTACTTTGAAAGGAACGGTGCCCCGAAACTTCATCCCGAGGCTAATCCTGCTGAATGGATGCTAGAAGTCATTGGCGCAGCTCCGGGGTCCCACAGTGATATCGATTGGCCTGCTGTCTGGCGCGATAGCCCTGAACGACAGGCGGTCCATGAACACCTGGCCGAGCTGAAGACCACTCTGTTGCAGAAGCCGATTGATCCCTCTGCATCTGACCCAACTAGTTACAACGAATTCGCTGCTCCTTTCACTGCTCAGTTGTGGGAATGCTTGCTGCGGATCTTTTCTCAGTATTGGCGAAGCCCTGTTTATATCTACTCCAAGTCGGCCCTTTGTATCCTCACCGCGCTCTATATTGGTTTCTCCTTCTTCCAGGCCGAAAACAGCAGACAAGGTCTCCAGAACCAGATGTTCAGTATTTTCATGCTGATGACTATCTTTGGTAACCTGGTCCAACAGATTATGCCCAACTTCTGCACCCAGCGCGCCTTGTACGAGGCTCGTGAGCGACCTTCGAAGACCTACTCATGGAAGGCGTTCATGACCGCCAATATTATTGTCGAGCTTCCCTGGAACAGTCTGATGGCGCTCTTCATCTTTGTCTGCTGGTACTACCCTGTTGGCCTCTATCGCAACGCGGAGCCTACGGATGCTGTGCATGAACGCGGAGCCCTGATGTTCCTGCTGATCCTCACCTTCCTCCTCTTTACCTCAACCTTCGCCCACATGGTCATTGCTGGCATCGAGCTTGCCGAAACGGGCGGTAACTTGGCCAATCTGGTTTTCTCGCTCTGCTTGGTATTCTGTGGTGTCCTTGCCACGCCCGCACAGCTGCCCGGCTTCTGGATTTTCATGTACCGCGTTTCCCCCTTCACGTACCTCGTCTCGGCTATGCTGTCCACTGGTGTCTCGGGCACGGACGCTATCTGCGAGCAGGTGGAATACCTCCATCTCAACCCGCCTTCCAACACGACCTGCTACACCTACATGGACCCTTACATGAACGCCATGGGTGGGACGCTGCAGAACCCCAATGCCACGACCGACTGCGCGTTCTGTCAAATCTCGGACACCAACACCTTCCTTGCGTCCGTGTCGAGTAACTTTGATGACGCGTGGCGCAACTTTGGCCTCATGTGGGTATTTATTGCGTTTAATATTTTCGCCGCCGTCTTCATTTACTGGCTTGCTCGTGTGCCCAAGGCCAGCAAGAACCAGGGATCTGCTTAGATTTTTTTTCTCTCTTTTTCTTTTCTATTTCTTTTCAAAATATTCATCATGGTTATACCACAATTTTCACTTACACCACTTACACCACTTACCTAGTCTTACATAGCTTAGTTAGATTTAACTCTAGAGTACGGAGTATCTAGTTAGATTTGCACAATATTCTTTCTCAAAGTAACCAGGTATTTCATTCCGTATATCTAGGAATACTCAACGCATTAATCTCCCGCAACGCCTTCGCTTCTCCCTCCCACTTTGCAACTTGAACTCGCAGCTCGTCGCGCTCCTGGGTCACTTTCCCCAGCTGTGCCTCCAACTCCACCACGCGATCCAGCTGCTTCTTGCGAAGTTTCCGCGCGGCCAGCTTATTCCGGCGTCGTTTGTCCCGGAGCCGGGCTTCTTCTTCTGAGTTGTCTTTTTGCACCGTTCCGGGACTGCAGGGGGGGGAACACTCATAGGTCTCGATGTTTGTCGCTTGCTGCGGGTGTTCGACAAAGGTTGAATGGTCGTGGATGAACGGGGGAATCATTAAGCCTTCCTCCACGTTCTCCTTGTCCTCTCCCGATACAGGCAGCATCATCGTACTAGGACTGGCCTGGTTCCATTCTAGAGTCGGTATGGGGAAGGATATCGGGAGAGTGTCCCAGTCGAGGAAGTAGAATTGATTGTTTAATTTGTAGTGGTGACTGGATGGGGGATTCATTTTTTTGATGATGGTTGATGGTTGATGAGTTTGAGGGTGAGGGTGAGGTTGAATTCACCGATATATATATCTTAGTAGACGTACATGAATGGATCTTCCGTCCCGCAGCTTCTTCTTTCTCCGGTCGTGGCCCTTCCATCTCCGCATCCCATGCGGATTTATTTCTATCGACAGCCCCCTGAATTATGGATCTTGCATCTGTAAATCCTCCTACTCCAGCCTCACACTCGAAAAGAAGAAAACAGAGACCGCAGTTATCATGCGCTCCTTGTCGTCAGAAAAAGTCGGTAGCTGACTGCCCCCGCCTCAGATCAGATTATGGATTATTCCCCGGGCTCTGATGCTAATGCCATTCTAAGGTTAAAATGCAATCGTTTACATCCATGCGACAATTGCATGAAACACAATCGGACCTATCTGTGCCACTACACCGGCCCCCGAGGAATGTCCAAGACGGAGTCGCAGAGTATTCAAAATCATATCCAAACCCTCGAGGCGCGGATTCAGCAGCTATCCGCGGCGGATTCACAGTTGGAACGGTCCGAACCCCCTCCAAAAGACTATACAGGGACTATGATACTGGACCAAGGGGGAACGAGGTATCTGAATCCCACGCATTGGCAGTCTGTACTTGAGGAAGTCAGTATACCCGTCTCACCTCACGCTCGCTTAATCCAGCGTCCTGAGCTATATGTAATTAGATTGCGGAGGTGAAAGCATACCTCCAGCACGACCAAGACCCGTCGCCCGAAGAGGACCTGGAAGAGGAGCCTTCTGGCAAGCAAGTGTCGGGTCCAGTCCTCCTGCTGGGAAATCAGATATCGTCTACGGGGGCCGACCTTCTCGCTGCGCTACCAGTTCGATCGGTAGCAGACCGACTGGTTTCCTTCTACCTGAATTGCAAAGAATCCACGCTGGGTATGTGCCTTGTCTATATGCACGACTTAAAAAAAACTTTCCCCTTGAGACTAACACTGGGCAAGTGATTATGCATATTCCGACGTTCGCAAAAGAGGTGGGTACAGCACATCCGTCGGTAACCAGGGTTTTTTTTTTGTCCTCTGAAGTACTAACCCGGATATCAGTACGCTGAATTTTGGAAGAAGCCCGAAGAGGCGTCGATCAATTGGCTAGCATATCTATACAGCATTCTCTGTTCCTCGACCGGGCTCCATTTGTTCTCCGCGTCTGGTCGCGCCGACGGGGATCTTGCGGAAGCGTTCGATGAGTACCATCGACTGGCATCGCAGTGCCTCGCCAGGTCCGATTACACGACCCCCGGCCGGTACAAGATGGAAGCTCTGCTGCTGAACATCGCCAGCGAAATTCTCCGGAGCTCAGACACACACATTGGACCCTCGGTTCTCTTGGGGCTGGCTACCAGGCTCGCCATGCACAGTGGGTATCACCGAGATCCCAGACACTACGGCGAGATTTCCGTCTTTGATGGCGAGATGCGCCGTCGGGTTTGGATGTGTCTGTCCCTTCTCGATCATTACATTTCCCTACAGGCCGGTCTCCCACCATCCACCCCCCAGGCGCAATCCGACTGCGAGGAGCCCCGAAATCTAAACGACAACGACTTGGATCCGTCTGCAACAGCCCTGCCCCCATCGAGACCCCCAGGAGAGAAAACTCCAATTCTCTTCCCAGCAACTCTGAATCGAGTCATGTTCGCATGTGCCGACATAATCCGCAGAGTATCCGCGGTGGAAAGCATCCCGTACCGAGAAGTGCTTCGCCTCGACCAAAATTTACACGAACTCTCCGGCACCATCCCGCCTCCACTCCGGTTCAGTCCCTTGGCTGAATCAATCGCGGACGCCCCCAGCACCATCATGGACCGGTATAACATCGACCTGATGTACCAAAAGGCGCGCTGCGACCTCCATCGCCGGTATCTAACGCAATGCCGTCTCGACCCGGCGTATGCTTACTCCAGACGCCAATGCCTGGATGGCGCGAGAACGGTGCTCCAGCACCAATCGGATATTTTCGACGCCAGCTCCCCCGGCGGCCAGCTCGGCTATACCTCTTTCTTCTTCGCGCCCTGCGTCATCATGCACTTCCGGGTCGCGGCCATGATCGTTTCTCTGGAAATCTCCTGTCAGTCTCGATACGACCTCAAACAGAAGCAGCCCATGCCTTCTCGCGCGAGACAGGAGATTCTGGCGGAGCGGGAGCAGCTGTCGCGCGAGTTAGAGCGGTCATTTAACATCTGGAAGCATCTGAGCCAGAAATCCAACGAGGCCTTGAAGACCGCCCAGGCTCTGCATGTTATGTTGAAGATCGCACGCACTCACCTGCAACACGGCGCAACGCCAGACTCTTCTCCTCTGGAGAACAACATGCATGGCCCTAGCCAACCATTAGGTAAGAAGAACTCTGACCACTTTCCCAACTTCAGCTTCGTATATCATTATTCTCCCTTGATGCCTTTTTTTTTTTTTTTTTCACTCACTCACTCACTCAATCTGAATCTCTCTTCCCAGGTGACAATGCAACAACCACTCAAACCCACCCCACCTTCCCCCCCGACATCACCCTCCTGGACGCAACCTTCTACCTAGGACAGGACGCCAATATCCCCGCGAGCAGCATCCAATTCGCCGGTTCCGCTTCCCAGCACATCACCGACATTTACGACCGGTACTGGGATAATCTGATGCTCCTGGGAGGCGACGTATCGTTGAGCGATATGGGATCCCAGATGCCGGGGCCGGGAGAAGACGAGAGACTGTGCTTTTATAGCTGAGAATATAACTTTTCTTTCCTCTCCTTCTGCTCTACGAAACCGCCTCCTCCGAATTCATTGTAACAATATCGATACAGGACATACTCTAAGTTTACCATGTGAAGAGGAACCCCACAACGGAGTAAAGAAAGAAGCGAGCCAGCTAGCCAGCTAGTTTACTAACCCAAGTCCGGACTATTCCTCCCCCTTTTCGAGGAAGGGAAGGGAAGGGAAGGGAAGGGAAGGAAGGGGGTGGGTTAGGACCAGACCCCCTAATTTATTCCTGGATGTTTGGTGCTTTGCTTGTGATGTATATATAGTTGAGTACGGGGTATAGAGATGTAGTATCAGAAGGATGTAGTAAGCACAGACAAAGACCAAAGAATAGATTGAAGAAGAAGAAGAACTAAAATTGGATACATCCACCAGGATACGCTTCGGAGAATTCCAAAACAAAATTATGACTGAAGAAGCAGGAGCAAAAGGTAATGTTGTGGTATGTACATACAATGCATGCCAAAGGAATTCAGACAGAGAAGGGTAGAATTGGAAAAAGCAAAAAGGTCGTTCGTTCCTTCATGGAGCATCCTGGAAAGGCGCAATACTGGATAGAGCTACCAAGTAAAAGCCTCCTCGACAAAGTCAACAACCGCTCCTTTGCCAATTTTGTTGCGCGCGGCTGCACGCACTTCATCTGCAAAGGCCCCCGGGCCGCAAACCGACACCAGCGTCGCGCCCACGCGTTTGGGAATCACCTCGTCCAGGACGACGTCCGGACGGCATCGGCCTGGGAACATTTGTACTGTAGCACTAGGCGATACGATCTCTCGGCTGCTTTTGGGCTTCGAGACGAACAGCTGGATAGTCAGGATCTCGCGCCGGCCGGGGAGCCGTAAGATCTGGTCCATCCATTCTCGCACCCAGCTGAGATGCTCGGTGCTGCGAACGGACCAGACAAGGTATATTTTCTGGGTGGCTACCCGGCCTTCGGCAGCGCGGATGAGCAGGTCGCGCACGAAAAGCATATGATGGGTGATGCCGGCGCCGGCGGAGAACAGCACCGCGGTGCCGTAACTGCCGGCATTCGCGGCGTGGGAGGCGTACGGGCCCTCGATGAGTCCGACGGCGGAAAACGTGTGTTTCGGCGATGCAAGCGCTTTGTTGTACAGTTTGCGCGTCATGCCTTGACGAGCACTTATGATGAGAGAGACTGAAGTTGGCTGTTGCTCCTCCAGGAAATAGTCGTCCAAGTCGACGAGGGCCTGCTTCTCCAGGCGAGAGGGCGTCATGGAGGTGATTGATGCGTTCATTCGCGAGTGGTGTTCGACGAACCCTTGTCTGGTTACACAGCTATTTGGATCCACCCAGGCAACAGAGAACGGGTGGGACATCCATAACGAGACGCTTGGAATGTAGGCATAGACATGGGATCCCGGGCTAACATGCACCCGTTTTGGCAGCTGGAACGTCACTTTACAAGCTTCACCGGGGAGAGCCTCGACAACAAGGTTTGTGGATCCCTTCCTGAGAGAGAAGTTCAGGTGAATGAGACGGCCGACACGAGCTAATCGTTCAATAAGCCAGATTGCGCCAACAGCCATGATCCAGGGTTTCTGAGGCAGATGGTCCAGGTCGATATGAAGGTAAACCCCAAGGAAGGCGAGAAACGCTGCGAGCCGGTGGAGGTGCAGGAATGTTTCGTAGAACGCGTGCCTAATAGGAGACGGGGAATGAAGAACGAGGAAGACCATGGCAAGGGTTCCCACCAAACCCCAGGCGAAGAACGGCGTGGTGCGGAGGCGCAGCAGCATATCCGAGAAACTGACTTCATCAACTGCATTGACGGCCCAGGCACAAGTGTGCACCACACTTTCGACCACAACAATCCGACCAAGCCAGCGGTGTAGGAGGTTATAAGTGTCAAAGCTCACATGTAACAGCGGGATTAGCGGGTTATTGCGGCCAGCGAGAATAAACAGCGGCACCATGTTGAGAACGGCCAGCGTTCCAGATCGACCTCGAAGCTCCGCAACAAGGGCAGCTTTGACATTCTCATTGTAATCCAGGATACAGCAGTAGGCTATTTGGCTCGCAACATACAAGGTAATAAGGATTGTCTGGAATCGGGATGGCAGAGTGCCGACGTTGATTGCGGACGACAGCTGAATCTCACGATTGTGTCTCTTCCTGCCAAGTGGGGCATATAACAAATGCTTCTTGATACTCACCCATAACTGCGATTCCTCCACACTCCAGAATGTCTGTTGCCGCCTGTTTGCTGCTAAGGAAGAGATGTGACGAAGATAAGCGTGACTTAGTTGCGCAACCCGGCTGCAGAAAACAACCAAGGCCACAAAAATGACAGAGGCGAGGATGATTCGCGTAAACAGAACATCGCGAGGAACATTGACGCCATCCAAGCCCCTTGAAAAAGCGTAAACATAGGTAGCGTTCGTGCCGTAGAGACTACGAGGCACGAGTCGCCTAGCAAGGTCGTCCATTGACGGGGTGGGCGCCTATGGCTCAACCTGAACTGTAGTCGTTGGATTTGATCGCTCGCCAGAATTCAAAAAGAAAGAAAAAAAAGAAAAAAAAAGAAAAGTCCGTGGAGATAATTGTCAGATGGTATGTTCAGGACAATCAATGCAATTTAATCAGGCCAAAAGATTTGTGGGTCGGGCGATAATGCTGGATTCCTGGTGACAGGGGAACGAGAGGAATGCGGAGATCACTATGCCTGAAACCTCTTGACGTCTGAAATTAGGGATGTTGATATTCAAGTATAAGAATGAACTTGTGGTGGCACTTGTACTAGGCTAACGCGAGAGTCGAGTACTGTGAAAAGGAGGGTCTCTTGGTCAATATCTTTTGGTTGTGTTCCTGAGATCCGCGGTGTTTTTGGCCAGACGGGGATAGCAATGACGATCGCGAAGGGATGATTGAGCGAGAATAAAGCTTATCAGGGTTGTCTGTATCTAGAACCATCAGAAAAGCCCGTACTCATGGCATTTGCGACAAGCTCAAGTTTTATACTCCATTCTGCATCCAGGGCCGCCTGGATAATGCCAGGCTGCGATCTTACTCACCTGCACGCTCACATGCTATGTTATATATAACACACGAAGTTCCTGTAGGGGCCAAGGGGCCGTATGACGCCCGGCGTCGTATTCAAGCAGGGTCAAAAGGCAAGTGAGAAAAGAATAGAGCGATGGTAGAGGCACGCCTAGCTTGCAAGAAACAATAGACAAGAATAGCCAAAATAGGCGAAAAGCGAGACCTTGGAGGTAAAGAGAGGCAACACTTGCAACAAGGTTGTCAGCCGTCACAATGACACTGGTTTCTGGTAGAAAAGAAGGGAAAAAAGAGCTCAAAAGTAAAGAGTGAATGCACCAGTACACCCAACCACCAGGTCCAGCTGAGAGAGTGACAAGTAAATGAGTGAATATTTTACCAGAAAGAAAAGGAAGACAAAAACCAAAAAAAGGGAATGTAGGATATAGAGGATACCTAAAGGAACTAGAGAGGATGATGTTGGCTGACCTCAAGTTGGGAGTCTCATAAATCTCAAAACAACCAGGGGAGGCGCCACCACAGATCTACTCTTCAGCAGTCCATGGCCAATAGTTATCTCCATACACCTGCAGCTATTAGGCATGGTGCGGTCATAGTGCAGCGGAGCAAGTCAACAGTTCATCTTAAGCGCCAAGACGGGCCTCCACCAGGAGCTTTCCCGATAGGATTGAAACACCCGGTCACTGCTGGTCTTTTGGCATGGGTGTTTGAACTGGGAGGGTCTCTTGAAGGAAATGGCCCATCTTCCATATATAGCCCCTTTAGCTGCCGGCACTGTAGGGTTGATCCAGGTGTCTGCAGCCTTTCCGCCCTCTGGTGTGTTTTTTTTGTTTTTTTGTTTTTTCCTTTTCCGCCCCTTGCAGACTCATCGCCTGCCGGTATTATGATAGTGCACAAAACATCGCTCTCCGTTGTAATTTCCCGAGACAAATTGCCAAGGTTAGCCGCAGGCTGAAAAATTAGTATGCGCCGAGTCTAGCGCCTACATACCGGAGTAGTCCACTTTCTAGACCAACCTCCTTGACTGCTCAGTTGGCTTTGTTGTTTTCCTGCTTAGCCAATCGCTCCAGTCCGTTCCAAGGGAGATTGAGCGAGAACGCCATCAGCACGGCATCAACTGTCATCCGGCTTCTCCGAGAAAAGGATTGGTTCAGGAGTGAACTGTGCGTGTTTCAGTCCCGGCTCTGAAACGTCTGCTTCCACCTGCAGCCACCTGCAGCACAAGTCCCACGGTGAAACTGGCCACCGGCGACATCAGTCAAGACCCCCAATGAAGAAGGGATTAATCTGTTCCATCAAGATGTAGGAATGATAGACTATCAGTTGGAGTAATTGATCTTGACTCACAGGTGGGGAGAAGTACAAGCGAGATAGAGGGGGAGTTGGTTGGGTTGTAGATCGCAGGGAGAAACCAAAAAAACCAAAAAAAAAAGTCGTGGAGCCACATGGTAGGTCACCTGTTTCCTGCTTCTGGCCCGTGTCTGTACTCATTTTAATCTATCCCAGTCAATTCTTATATTACCTTTGGCTATATCCAGCATCTCTCCGATGAAATCCTCTTCCAGAATTACTGTCCCTCATCTATCACTGCCCTGCATAGTAGGTGGAAATTGAAGGTACTCGAGACTGGCACCACCACCCACTTTGCCAATGCTCCGCCGAACTCGTTCACTGTGTTGGCCCCGGGCCAAGAGCTTTAGTGTCGGGTCCCTTCAGGAGCTATGATTATACGGAGTACACCCAGAATAAGCCTGACATGGATTGTGGCATGTCGCTATATACAGTGATGCACTGAGGTATGGAGTATCAGTCCGCTAATACTCCGGAGAAGTCCATTAGATTGTCTGGGACAGGCTTGGGACCTTGAATGCAAGTCATGATAAGATCCGGGACGGAAGAGACAAAGTGTCGCGAACCATGCATCAGCAAAGGGAGTTGATTCCGACCCTCGTCTTGTCCAAGGGTCTGAGACACAGACCATGTGGGTTTTTGTCGCCAGCATCCTCCGTTCTGACAGTTCATCGGCATGAAGATCTATGCAAAGTGCGGAGACTCAAGAGGCCCAGGGTTCGTTAAAAAAAAAAGAACAAGAACCCCTCGCAATTAACCTTCCAGGGATTCATCTCCAAACATTTCCCGGGTCCAGATCGAGCAAGGTTGGGTCAAGGCAATGAAACATCCCTAACTACCCTCCCTGGACCCTCGACCGAAGGTAATCGGGTAATCACTCGAGTTGTTATATTCCCTGCGTTGGAATCCTTTTCCTGACTCCAGTTCGTCCACCGTCAAGAAGCAATCATCGCATGATGTTAGCATTCATAGGCACAAACACGCGCAGGGTTCAGCACATGCCTATCCCAGGGGGCATGGTTTCTGCCATCATGGGCTCGTGAGGTTGGAATTGACCGTCTCTCAGAAAGTCGGGGTTTCATATCCCAACAACAATAACAATACAATAGTGCCAACAGGTTGAGAACCCTATCCCGGCATCAGTATCGTATGAAGCCCAAGAATACCTAGGTAACTTGGGTATAGAAAGAATCTCGAATGTCGTCATTCCTTGGGTGAACGGAAACTCTCGCCCTAACCCAAACAGGAGGTTTCAACTGCCGACCAATGCTGGTCAAAAGCCGATATCCCCGCACTCGGCAATTGAATCTGGGTTGGTGGCTGCCCAACATCACGTGTTTGGTAATATTACCGTATTTCAAAGTATCCAGACACTCTGTGACGGTATATTATACCAGACAGTTGGACACTGTCAAGATCCAACAGTTCGGATTTTCTTTGCTGATATAGCTTCTTGTCGGGTATTGGGATCAAGTCCTCTAAATTGAGTATTAGAGACTCTACTTGGATACGCTTGCATCTCAAGTGAACTTACTCCAGTAAGAAAGAGATAGATATATGGATATTGTATAGTATATCTTGTTAGTTACTCGGCTTAGAGGTGCTTACTACGGAATGATAGTCTACTAGTTAACTACCAAGTAATCAACCATAAACATGTAAAAGTCAACATTTCAACTTAGAGCTCACATTGTGGATTGAAGATCTTATTTGCATCAAAAGATTGTATACCCTCTATGAATTAATGCTAATATGCCGGACTCTCTTATATCGCATCTTGACTCGGCCAAAGATACCGTTGATACGTATGGGATGAGTAATACCCATCCAACTAGTTAGTTACTAACTAACTGTACGTCGCCCGCCAAAACACCATGGTCCGCGCTACAAACCTGCACAGCACTAGGCGAATATTCATCCACGCCCGCTCTTGGACCATGAAATTGACCACTTGAGTTTCGAGAACTTGGAACTAGTGCACCGTGGACAGTCCACTAAGAATTTATTTGTGTGGGGATGGAATCACCGTCCTAAGGGATCATGCGGAGGCGGTTCCCCATCCTTGCCAATATCGAAAAGCAATCGGAATCACCTTCTGCAGCCTTTTCATCTTGCTTGGATTTTCTTTTTCACCACGTTGGCTGCCTGACATCGATCTATCAAACAAGAAATTGCAACAGTGATCGTTGTTCTCGCTGTCTTCATTATCTAAACTGCCCAACTCACCCTCGTCTCTCGACTTCGCCGCCAACCTTGCATGAAAATGCCTCCTTCTCGAACTCAAATCTAGACACACCTCTTCTTCCCGAGTAGCAACGGAATCAGCGGAGGCCATGGAGCAGGATGAGCCATCCCCGCAGGTTGATACTCCTGTGTCAAAATCCAAGTCTCGTCCACACCGTCTGATGAAGCGTGTATCACGGGCGTGCTTACACTGCAGACACCGCAAATCAAAATGTGATTTGTAAGTTCGCGCTTATTCAGAGGTCTCGAAATCGAGATTAGTTACATATATCCATATATTAAGCTAAACCCCCTTGGTTGGTAACTATCTCACTAAGTTCTATCATTTAGAGACGGGAGTGGCAGCCCAGGGGTGCCACCATGTCAACGCTGCATTCGAGACGGTCGCGAATGCGTCTTGGGTGGATCAAACCGTGGAGGTCGCCGCATTCGCAGAAATAAAATTAAAAATTTCACTCCGGATATCAATTCGCCCGCGCAAAGGACTTCCACCCTAGACCCAAACAGCCCGTCGCACTCGGAAACCACGCAACCAATATCAAACTCTTATCCAGGCCCCGTTGTATCCGTACCATCCAAACCCCTTCCAACAATTACTCCAGTATCGGTCGACGATGAAGATACGGCATCAATTGGCTCGGTCCCTCGCAATCCGTCCGATGCTTGGCAATGCCTGACTGACATAGCGAAAAGAGGCACCGATGACCCTAGCCCCGAAGCAACAACAGACTCCTTACGTCCCGGTCCTGGGGGCTATTCCGCGTACAATCCGCTTCAAAATGGCGACCTGTCTCACTTCCAAACAAAAACCGGCATCAAGGCCTACAGGCTGGTGCAGTCACGATCATTAGACCCCGGAACAGTCTGGCAGCTGGTCGCTCGCTACGCTGAACATTTTCACCCTTACCTGCCGCTGGTTCCGCGAAAGTATTTCCATCATACGGCGCTTGACGCGTTCGCAAGCAATGAAAAGCATTTACTAACTGCAGTGCTCACGATTGCCTCGAAAGATCTAGTGGAACGGCCAGAGATCCACGAGTACTGTTCCAAGTATATGCATGAATTGATATCTGGAATTGCCGCCGGGGCTGACTGTGATGTGGAAGCTGTGGAAGCACTGCTTCTCCTCGCAGAATGGGAGCCCCAAGGCTTGCGTCCGCGTATTGAGCGAGTTGGTCGGGGTGAAGAAGACCGTGCTGCCTGGATGCACGTCGGGCTTGCGCTACGCTCCGGATATTTCCTGGGCTTGGATAGAACGTGTTTCCGCGGAGATTCTTCTGGGGACCCCGATGCAGAGGCACGCAGACGGTTAGCGTGGACCAGCTGCTACATCTCAGACCGACTGATCTCCGTGAGAATTGGGCGTGCTTTCTGGTCGCGAGGCCCAGGCCCGATGACTGGTCTTGTGAGCCAGGACTTCCCGTCTCTTCAGCCTGTCCGAGATGGCGAAGAAGACTATGCCAAGATTTTCCAAGCGATGTTAGATCTTACGCAATTATACGGGAATGTTCACGAAGTTCTCTACTCGGGAATGCGGACTAGCAACCAAATGATGATGATGGGCGATTACGTTAAATATGTTGACGATTTCCGTGTCGCAATCTTGCGATGGAAGTCGTTGTGGGGTTCTCTGCCGTGTATGCAGAACGCACGCTATGCGCTTCAGAGTTATTGCTAATCTTGTAACAGGTTCCACTGCCATGCAGACTACTCTACAGCTGTCGTATGAGTATCTGAGATTATATACCAACGCTTTCGCCTTCCAGGCTGCAATTTCCCAGTCGTTAACCAAACAAAAGAATGACGGTCGCTCACAGAGGGAGCACCTGCGGGCTACGTTTAATAATGTGGCCTCCATGCAAGATGCTCGGTTTATTTATGAATCCCTGGATGCTGCCAAAGCCTATTTGACCATTCTCGTCGAAACAGTTGATCCCGAGCAGCATCTTCACTTTATGCCTCTCCGGTTCTATTTATATGGGATATACGCTGCCGTTTTCTTATACAAGGTATGGTAAAACCGCTCCTAAATGCGAACAAGTCTAATAAGTCCAGGCGCGATCATTTGGAGTTATGTTACCTGCAGAAGAAATGAGGGTACGCGATCTTGTAACTCAAACCACCGAGATCCTGAAGCGTGCCAGTGCAGGACCAGACGATATTGGCGCTCGTTATGCCCGGCTTCTGGAACTGCTCTGGCGTCCAAAACCCGCGACTGCACCTTCCCCAGCTAATACTCAGAAGAGTAATGAAGTTGCGATACAAAGTTCCACTCCTCTGGCACATTGCGTGCCCGAACAGGGCGGCGGCTACGTTTACTTCAGCCCTGCGAATGATTTCTCATGGCTCGATCTTGAAGCAGTAGGCGACTACGTCTCAGGAGACCCTAGCTCCCTATCACTAGATGCCTTCCAGAACACTGCTCTGTACCAAGCCGGTTCTGATCGACCCCAAATATGGCCAAATCCAGTCTGGCTGGGAGATACGACAGGCACTCTTCTATTCTAAAGGGTTGGTTCAGCCGATTTACCGCCCTGAGCAACTGTCGGCTTTCGAAAAACCGACCCACTACAGATTACATAGCGGGAACACCTATTCCCGTCTATTCTTCAGAGGATCATAGTTTTTGTCCCCCCCCCCCCCCCCCCACGCTATAAGCGGGGCCACCTAGATCGGGAGTTGCTCCGATCCGAGGGGAAAAGGCCAATTCCCCTCATCCACCTACGGAGTACTTTATCCCAGCTCGTTCGCGGGTTTGGGACGGGACCTATCCTAGGAATTTAATCTCATTGACCTCTGATTTGATGTCCTCAAGGGAAATGGCACAGCTAAATGAAATTCGTGGCCGACTGGCTCTGATCACCGGAGCTTCTGGAGGGTAGATAGTCTCTCCATCTTATTTACTTGGGAGGATATGAGAATAACGCATTTACAGAATCGGAGCCGCTTGCGCCCACCAGCTTGCCGAGAAAGGGGTTCATTTGGCATTGACCTATTCCACCAATTTAACCGCGATCAACGTCCTAGTGGAGGAGCTCAAGGCAAAGGATGCTAGCCTCCGGGTCTCGATCCACCAGGTCGATGTCGGATCGGCCGACCAGATCCAGGATATGTTCCTACAAATCGATCAGGAGCACGGACAGCGACCGGATATCCTCGTTTCCAATGCCGGGTATGGCAAGCGCATTCCCCAGGTCTGGGATATTACGCTGGAGGAGTTTGATTACACGATTAACGTGAACCTTCGGGCGTCATTTATCCTCGTGAAGGGCGTGGTGGAGCACATGAAAAGCCAGCGCTGGGGTCGGATTGTCCTTATGTCGTCTATTGCTGGCTACGGCGGTGGGATCAATGGATGTCGTACGTATTCTCTTTCTCGGACGCATAGAGCGCACATGGCTAACTTGATGGGTTAGACTACGCGGCCTCGAAAGCGGGTATGACAGGGATGATGAAGAATCTTTCCACCCGGCTAGCCGAGTTCAATATCAGCGTCAACGATGTGGCCCCGGCGATGATTGGGGACACTGGCATGGTTCCCAGCGCGCAAGCAATTCCCGAAGTCGCCGCAGGAATCCCCATTGGCCGGTTAGGGGTACCGGAGGAGGTTGCGAATGTAGTGACGATGCTTGTAACAACCGGCTATATGACGGGGCAGAGTTTATTGCTAGCTGGGGGGTTGAAATAGGAAAAGAGTAGTAGATAATACTTCCCACTGACAATATATATATATTTCCCCAAACGAATTCAAAGTACATGCAATACATTATCCCCGATTTTTCAATTTTAAATACACGATACACGCCAGACAGACAGACAGACAGACAGACAAGACATATTAAACAAGAGAGCCAACAACAACAACAACAACAAAAAAAAAATTTAGCTCTCAATAACAACCTTCACAACTGGCTTCCCCGTCTCATCAACCCCCTTCCCAGCCAAGGTAAACGCCCTCACGCCCTCCGCCAACCCCAAGCGATGTGTCACCACCTTCTCCTCGACAACGGCAAATTTGCCGCTCTCCATCAGCTGGATTGCAGCCGGGTACGCATACCCATCGTATCGGAAGACTCCAATGATATCGACCTCTCGCAAGGCGGCCGCGCCCACGGGCAACGTCTGCACGGGATTCCCCATTCCAATCTGGACCAGGACGGCGCCCGGGGCGGCGGCGTAGATGCCGGCCTGCACGCACGCAGGGACGCCCGTGCAGTCGTAGACGCGGGTGAAGCCGGGCATCTCGGTGTCGGGGTTCGCCGTGGCGGCGGCGGCGGTGGCCTTGAGGGCGGCAGCGACGTGCTGGGCGGTTTGCAGTGCGTGGGCGGTTTGCTCGGCGGGCGGGGCATCCTTTGGCGGCGGGGCGGTTTTGGGGAGGGTGGTGGTGGTCAGGTTGAGGTTGAGGGAGTCGGCGATGGCGAGACGCGAGGCGTCGATGTCGGCGATGACGATGGTGGAGAAGGATTCTGCTGCGGCGAGGGCTGCGGCCAGGAGGAGGCCGATGGCGCCGGCGCCGAAGATCAGCGCGGTCGGTTTGTCGGATTCGGCCAGGGCGGCGGCGTCAGTGTCGGGTTTCGAGGGCGGGTTGGAGCGGCGGATGGCGTGTAGGCAGACGGCGAGGGGTTCGACCAGGGCGCCGCCGGCGTAGGAGACGGATTCGGGCAGCTTGTGGCACATGGCTGCCGGGTGGTTGGTGAGTTCGAGCAGGGTGCCGTCGAGATGCGGGAAGGTCTTTGCGCTGCTGCGGAACCTCATCCCGGGGCAGAGGTTGTAGCGGCCCTGGCGACAGAGGAGACATTTGCGACATGGGAGGCCGACTTCGAGGGCAACCCGGTCGCCGGGTTGGAGGGTTGTTACCTCTGGTCCGATGGCTGTGACGATGCCTGAGGATTCGTGGCCGAGGCACATGGGTTCGCGGACCACAAAGTCGCCATTGCGACCGTGGTTGTAGTAGTGCAGGTCGGAGCCGCAGAGACCGGTGGCTTTGATGGCGACTTGGACTTCTGCGCCCTGAGGGGGGGAGACTGGTTTGGATTCCTGGTGTGTATGGTTAGTATCGTATAGTCTAGTCTAGTCTAGTATAGTATAGTATGAGTGCGGGGGAAGGGAAGGAACGGACCAGACGGAGATCTTGGGCGCCATGAAGGACGAGAGCTTGACAGGTAGAAGCCATGACGGATTATAATAACAACAACGATGATGATGATGATGAAGATATCAACGTAGCTCAGGAATTGAAGTCGAACGAGTGTATATAACAGTCTGTTGTCCTGCCATTTTAATCAGGCAACGTGGGGTTTGTTCGTCATAACCGGATTTCCTCCGCGTCGGCTATTGACTTGGGAGTCAATAGCCGACACAGCACGATCACGGTATTTTCCTGTATTTCTTCTAGGGGAGGAGGGGCAAGAGAAAGGCCTGTTTAACTACAGTACGGAATAGTAGTTAATTAGACACAGTAATATAAACTGTAATTGGGGTATTGATCGTGTATAGGGAGACTCTGCGTAGTCTGGAGTCATAGAAAGGAACCCCCACGCTGGAGATGAGCTTCACCTCGTCTCATATTATTAAATTACTGGCCACTCAAGATTCAAAAGCATTACTGGTTTAAATCTTCTGGACCCCTCTTCTTTCGTTCCTCCTTTTCTCATTCTTCTTCTTCTTCTTCTTTTCTCTCACTTCTCAATATCACTTCTGTTCTTGTTACCCCGCCTACACTGACATCATGCCTGCTGCTCTCCTGATCGGTGAAATCACTCACGCCCGGAAAGAATGGGAAGAGATATCTTCTATTCTGACTCTCAAGGTAGACTCCTCTTTATTTCAACATCACAATTGTGAACAAAGCTGATATATCTATGTGTGTGTGTGTGTGTGTGTAGGAATTTCCTTCGGGGACGCGCGAGGATTTCATCCAGAATTGTAAAGATGGACAGTACGATGATGTCGAGGTCATCTACCGATCCAATACTTCTACAAAGGTATCTCAGCCTGTCTGCTGAGGAGCTTCCCTTCGTTTCTGACTTGGTGTAGTATACCGGTCCCTTTGACGCAGAAATGGTCTCCGTCCTGCCCAAAACCTTGAAGTATATCTGCCACAACGGAGCCGGTTACGATAACATCGACATCCCAGCCTGCTCTGAGAAGGGTCAGTTTTGACTTGGGAGAAACCGCTAAGATGGCGAAGCTAATCTTGTATTCACGCGAGTAGGAATCGCTGTCTCTTCTACTCCTGTCGCTGTGAACAATGCCACCGCAGATGTTGGCATCTTCCTCATGATTGGAGCTTTGCGACAAGCTTATGTCCCTCTGGCTGCAATCCGAGATGGTACGTAGCTTTGCTGCTTTGGGATTTACTACCGCGGTACTAACAGTTACAAGGCAAGTGGCATGGACAGACCACTCTCGGTCGCGATCCCCAGGGCAAAGTGCTCGGAATTCTGGGTATGGGAGGAATCGGACGAGTAAGCTAGCAACCCTCCGCTTCTTTGAAATCGGCGTCTAATGAAGTAGGAAATGGCTATTCGGGCGAAGGCCTTTGGAATGAAGATTCAATACCACAACCGATCCCGACTCAGCCCTGAATTGGAGGGCGGTGCTACATACGTCTCGTTTGACGATTTGCTGGCTACCTCCGACGTGTTCAGCTTGAACCTGGCCCTGAACCCATCCACTCGCCATATCATCGGCGAGAAGGAGTTCCAGAAGATGAAGGATGGAGTGGTGATTGTCAACACTGCCCGTGGTGCGCTGATTGATGAGAAGGCACTGGTGGCCGCTCTCGAGTCTGGAAAGGTAGGTTCTCATATTCTTCGGTTCAGTCGCCCCCCCCCCCCCCCAGGATTCTAATATATGCATGTAGGTCATGTCCGCTGGTTTGGATGTCTACGAAAATGAGCCTGTCGTAGAAGCTGGTCTGCTTAATAACCCGAAGGTGATGCTGTTGCCACACATTGGAACCATGACCTTGGAGACCCAGAAGGAGATGGAGCTGTTGGTGTTGAAGAATCTGTGGTCGGCGGTGCAGAAGGGAGAGTTGATCACACAAGTTCCCGAGCAGAAGAAGTAAATAGAATCAATATATCATATACTGAAATATACTCCAAGACAGTAAAACTGTAATCAATTAAAAGAAAGAAAGCCATGATCATTATTAGGTACATAGTACTGTACCTGGTAGTAAAGGTTGTAGGATAGAAGTATTGCCGGGCGGTAACCCGAACAGACTTAGTGTTAGGGCTCGCTTAGGGCAACCGGCGCCAAGAGCGAAAGCCGCACCACAACGAGCGACTCTCGCGATCTCAAGTTCCAGCGGCCGACGAAAGAAAAGCGACAAACTTCTCACCCGACATCAGGACCACCCGCTCGGCAACCACTTCAAGATGGTGAGTGTTTCTATTCGATTTCCCTGCAATGAGGAGGCCAGAGAGTGCAAGAAAAGCAGAATGAAATTCCCCGAGGAATTCGTCCCTTTGTTGGCAGTCCGGCATCTTTGACTGTGTCCCTGGCTCGAAATTTCGTTCGACTACCTTCATCAATTGTGTTTTTTTTTTTTTTTTTTGGAAATTATACAGGCAAAGAAAAGTCGCTGGAATCTGTTTGTGCTGATGTTGGATATTTTCGTCGATTCAGGTCCGTTACGCTGCTCAGGACATTTCGGCCGCAAAGAGCGCCCGCGCTCGGGGCTCTTACCTGCGTGTCAGCTTCAAGAACACCCGTGAGACCGCCCAGGCCATCAACGGCATGAAGCTCCAGCGCGCCCTTACCTTCCTCGACAACGTTACCAACAAGGCCGAGGCCGTCCCATTCCGCAGGTTCGCTGGCAGCACCGGTCGCTGCGCTCAGGGTGAGTGCCACCTTTTACTTTGTTCTCAATGGGGGAATCGTCACATTGGAAAAGGAGGAAGAGAAGAATTTTTTTTTTTTTTTCATCGCGGAAATTATTGGGGTGGGATTTGCGGAGGAAACAAAAAAAAAAAAAAGACAAGAAAACACGGGAAAGGCGGAGGATATCTCCAAGGCAAATGGAAATACGTTATAGCAAGCGGATTACTGATGGTTTCGTCTACAGGCAAGCAGTGGGGTGTTTCCAAGGCCCGCTGGCCCGTCAAGTCCGCTCAGTTCCTCATCGACCTCCTGAAGAACGCTGAGGCCAACGCCGACACCAAGGGTCTCGACACCGGCAACCTCGTTGTTAAGCACATCCAGGTCAACCAGGCTCCTAAGGGACGCAGACGCACCTACCGTGCCCACGGTCGTGTACGTATTTCTTTTTCTTTTTCTGTTTTGGATCCGGGTGTCTTTCTTCGGGTGGTGAAGTGAAGGAAATCTAACGACGTCTAGATCAACCCTTACATGA
Organism: Aspergillus ochraceoroseus IBT 24754; assembly: GCF_002846915.1. Lineage (NCBI taxonomy): Eukaryota > Fungi > Ascomycota > Eurotiomycetes > Eurotiales > Aspergillaceae > Aspergillus > Aspergillus ochraceoroseus. The sequence goes on along the minus strand of NW_024468477.1, from coordinate 2,571,471 downwards.
CCAACCCCTGCCACATCGAGCTGATCCTTACTGAGGCCGAGGAGGTCGTTCAGAAGGCCGTTGCCAAGCAGGATGCCCATCTTAGCTCCAGGCAGCGTGGTGCTCAGATTCGCCGTGCCATCACTGAGGCATAAGCGGTCTGTGGGTGTCGGGGAGCGAGTGAATTTGTGGTAAATGAATGGGAATAGCCGGAGTTTTTCTGTTGTACGGAACCAATACCTGGTCACGGAAGAAAATATAAAAGAGATTATTTTTCAACGGCCACAAAAATCAATCAAAATCTATGGGCTAGAGCAATGGAATTCGGCCCTTTCTTAATTTCTTTCCTAACATAAGAGGCATGAGCAAAAGTTCAAACACAGAAATATCACCAGATTCTCTTCATCCCATCTGCTAACTTGTCGTCGTAAGCCATCTCTGTGTCATCTATACTTGACTGGCAATCTTTTGATCTATGCGAAAGCCAAGCGTGGCGGTGCAACACGAATAGAATATAGAGGACCTCGAGGTGTATACGTGTATATATTGACTTTGTAGCAGGCATCACCATTTTCATTCCTGGATGATGAAGAATCATCATGCTGGAATCGCATATTTTAGGACATCTTGCGTGTTTGCTTATGAAGCGCCGCCACTTTCTCTGTTTCTTTTTTCTTTATAGTATCCTTGAGATCGCCGCTTTCTTTCTGCCCAGGTAACCACCAACTTACTATCTTACCAACTCCCTCCCTCCCTCCCAAGTATCCCTTCTTTGTAATTGTTTTTGTTTTCTTTTCCTTAATCTTCGGTTTTCATCTTTCCCTCGTTGTTATACCCTCCCTCGTTCCCCCGCCAGAATGAAACGCATTCTTAGTACCATCAACAAGCGCTCGAGTGAGTCCATTACGGTTCCCCTGATGAACTTCTTTGCTAAACATCCGGGCAGCTCCTTCGCTCGATGACTCATCCAAGTATGCCCAAGACTCTCCGGAGGGGATTGTGATGAGAGAGGTGGTGCGTGGAGATCCGACATCCCCTATGCGGGGAACAGGGCTGACTTGGATGCTATAGACTGCGTTTTGCAAAGAGGGTCAGGGTCCGGACAATCCCGTACGTCTTCCCCCGACCATTTACTACCTATCCTCTTGGCTAATAACTCATACTATGGCATCCAGCAAGGAACAGAGTTCGTCCATCTGCCCACCATCGTCGAAAGCGCCGAATCAAGCCCCAATGCCGCGCGGGAGGCCGCCCATCTCATCCGTAAATTGCTGTCGAGTCCAAACGCAACAGCCGCCCGCATTCAGTATAATGCGATTATGCTGGCCCGTATCCTCATTGACAACCCGGGACATACCTTTTCGCGCAATCTAGATGCCAAGTTTGTGGGGACAGTCAAGGACCTCTTGCGCCAGGGGACGGACATGGGCGTGCAGCGATTCCTGAGAGAAACTTTGGACGCATTAGAAATTCAGCGTTCGTGGGATGAAGATCTCGCGCTGCTGTTACAGATGTGGAAGAAGGAGAAGAGCAAGATGGAGAAAGTCCACAGTTCCCAGGTATGGATATGTACCCTCCGGCGCCTCACGCGTCCCAGTCCTGATGATACGGCGATATAGAACTCTCGAAAACCGAACTCTCGAAAACCCTGGTCAGCACCGCAGCAGCAGCAGCAGCAGCAGCACCCCCAACTGAGTAATTTCGGGGATGCTGAGCGCCCGGACTCTTTGCCCGCCCCCGATGAACTGGCTGTTCGCGTCGCCGAAGCCAAGACCTCTGCAAAGCTTCTAATCCAGTTCGTCCAGTCAACACCTCCGGCGGAGCTGCTTTCGCACGACCTGATTCAGGAATTTTCTGGCCGCTGTCGACGAGCAACGCGCGCAATGCAAAGTTATATTAACGCGACGGATCCCACTCCCGATGAGGATACGCTGCTCACCTTAATTGAGACAAACGATGAACTGTCTGTCGCGCTCTCCAAGCATCAGCGGGCTATGCTCCAGGCGCGCAAGCTCCTCGGACAGCAGGAGTCGGCGCAGCAATCGGATGCCTCGTCCCCAAATCCAAGCAGTCAGTCTACGCCATTTCCTGCTCCTTCTCTCCCCCCGCGGAGCCAAACCCCTCCATCCGACTCCCCTCCGTCTCCAGTCTCTCCCGAACAGACCACCAGACGGTCGATGACTACAAGGACTACACGCTCGGACATCTCGGCGATCAGTAGCAATGGGACCGGCCCTCGGTATGAGTATCGGTCAGAGGATTACCAGGTGCAGAATCCATTCGCGGATAACTATAGTGCCCCATCCACCTTGTCTGCTCACGCGGAACATGACGACCGGGTGGATGAACAGGATCAATGGACTGAACCTCATCAGCGCCCGGTTCAACAGACTTCAGGTGTTTTTCATCGTTAGCTCCCTACAGTTCCCCAAGCTCTGATATATACGCTTTCTTTTTTTTTTTTTTTTTTTTTTTTTTTTTTTGCGTTGCCCACGTTCACTTTTTGGATTACCCACCTTATTCTTCTTTCATGCCGTTATGTATTTATACCTCCCTGATGTGATACCTCTCTGCGGGTCAGTATGAATTGGACGTATTATTTTCCCTCAGAGAATATCCTTTTTTGATTTCTCACCTCCCACGCATAACTAACTACCACCCACTTAAAGAAGCTTCATAAACGGATTCCTGCTTCCTGCAGGGAAATTCAGGGGATGCTCCAGGCGCTATTGGCAAAGACAAGTCAAGTATTTTCCAACCCTAGTACGGTGTACTCTTACTTTAGCTGACTCGCAGCAAATAACCACTTCGTATAGGATGCACCATATAGATTGACGGCTCGTACAGAGAGTGTTCTTGGCTCTAATTCGAAACTGGGCCTAATATAAAGCTGAAACTCCGGAAGCGCCCATTGCTGCTCGGCTAATCCCTAAGCAGGATCTTATCCACCACCATTATTTGGGCATGGTCAATGCTAATCAAGGTGAAACTATTTGGGCGCTTCGGCACACACCGTCTTGGGAGTTCCTGGATGCGTTTGCGTCGGTCTCGTCACTTTACGGAACTCTACTGGGACTGTGATGCCACTTGACTCCGACCGGCCTAATTGTCCGCGCTGCAGGAAGGGGAATATCCTTTTCGAGGATAGAGCCATGTTTCATAGTCGACTTGTCCAGCAGAGGGTCCAGGGGTAAGTAGGCCGTCGGCCTGGCGCTTGACGGTGTATATAGAGATGGAGAGAACCTCATGTTTGCTACATTTCTTTTCTTTCCCTATGCATGCAGGCTTGTCTTGACTTCTTTTTTCTCGTTCATTTCTCGTCTCTACAGGTCTGTGACCGTCTCATTCTTTGAACACTTGTCCATCACTTTCATTCATCGGTATACTGGTATACCCAACCTTTGCTATTCACCAATCTACACTCTCTGTCTCTCTCTCTCTCTCTCTCTCTCTCTCTCTCTCTTTCACCAGTCAAAAAGTTATAGCCCATCAAAATGAAGCAAGCCAGTTCTATCCTCGCCCTCGCGGGCCTGATCTCTCTCGCCCACGGCCACGGTTTCGTCACCTCGCCCAAACCCCGTATGCCCGGATCGGCCATGGAAGCGGCCTGCGGTCAACAAGTCACGATCAACCAAGAGTCCGACAACTACGGCAACATCCAGGGTGAACTGCAAATCGCCGCTGGCCAAAGCGACTACAACGCGGCGGCCTGCGACATCTGGCTCTGCAAGGGCTACAAGTACGCCGACAACACGGCCAACGTCTTCTCGTACACTGCGGGCGAGACGGTCGACTTTGTCGTGGACATCCGCGCGCCACACACCGGGGTCGCGAACGTCTCGATCGTCGATACGGCGTCGAACACCGTGATCGGCGGGCCGCTGATCTCGTGGGATGTCTACGCGTCCACCGCGACGGGGGTCACTAAGAACGAGACCAACTTCTCGATCACGATCCCTGATGACTTGGGCGACAAGTGCTCTGAGGGAGGGGCGTGCGTGATCCAGTGGTACTGGTATGCGCAGTCAATCGATCAGACCTATGAGTCTTGCATTGATTTTACGCTGGGGTCTGGTTCGAGCTCTAGCTCTGCCTCTATTGCTTCCACCTCTTCCACCTCTAGTGCTTCCACCTCTAGTGTTGCTTCCAGCTCTACCGCTACCGCTACCACCACCACTGCCACAGCTCCAGTGACTACAACTACAACTACAACCACCACCACCATCACCACCACTACAGATACAAGCACTGTAACCGATACCGCGACCGCTACCGTCACCGCCACAGCCACTGTATTCCCCACCTCGCTCTCCTCCACCTCACTCGCCTCCACAACGCTCGCCACGCACGTCAAGATCGCCTCCACGACAGCATCCAGCGCCAGCGCCAGCGCCAGCGCCGAAACAAGCAGCGTGACGATCCCCAAGGACGGCACGTCGGAGGAGAAACTGCACTGGGCCGGAAGCATTCTGAAGGCTCTCATGCAGTATGCTAACTAGGTCATGCATGCATGGTAACTATTTCTTATTTGATTGATGTATTTTATTGACTGAGTGTAGTTGGTTTAGTTAGATTACATTCATACATATATATATATCTCTCTCTTCTTAAAAGATCCTTTGGGTGGCAGAGTGAGTAAGTGAGCGAGTGAGTGAGTGAGTTACGAGCTACAACTGAAGATATACTCGGTTGGTATCTTAGTATCCATGATTCGAAATTACAATCCAAGTAGAACTAGTAGTAGTAGTAGTAGTAGTAGTAGTAGTAGTGGTAACAAAGTGGTATCAACAAGGACATGATCTTCACACTGCCATCACAGGCTGGCTCACCTGCTGAATCTATCTATCTATCTATGATGATGGACGGTGAACCAGACAGTAGCATGCAGGAGGAACCGAGGAACCGATTGCAATGGGGAAGAAAGATAGAAAAAAAAGGGTTCATTGAGACTGCTCGAACAGGGCAATCGTCGAACAATACGTGCTCTCGTTTCCCTCGGCCGGCACAAGCGACTGGCCGCCCGACGAGGTGATCATGTTCTGGCTCGCGATGGTGCTCAGCCCGTAAAGGTGCACATTGGAGCAGTCGACCTCGACCATGTTCTGCTGGCAGCTGTCGGTGCCGATGCACTGCTGGGCGTAGTTCTCGAAGAAGCTGTAGAGCCCGGCGCCGTAGACGTAGAGGTCGGTGGAGTTGACGACGCGCAGCCCCCAGGCCTTGCGGCAGGCGTTGGTGGTGCAGTGGGCGAAGGTCGGGTCGCTCCATTGCGTCTGCGGCGTGAAGGGCACCAGCGCGTTCGGGTTGCCCTGGTAGTAGGGGGTTTCGCTCTGGATGAGGCCCATGAAGATGTCGGCGGCGTTGGTGACCTGGTAGTTGTAGAGCTGGTTGTGTTCGGCAGCGGTGCCGTAGAGCCAGACGGGGCCCTGGCTTTCGACGAGCACGCCGCGCCCCGTGTACACGTTGATCTGGGCGTGGTCGGCCAGGTCCAGCTCGTGGTCGGCGGTCCACGACCACACGTTCTCCATGTACGCTGTGGCGTGCTGGGTGATGTGCAGCAGCATGAAGGCGCCCAGGCAGGCGGCGTTGGGGGTGGTGGTGGACTCGGGGGTCTTGGGGCATTTGTCGCTTTGGAGCTCGGTTCCTGCGGATCCGCCAACGCGGAAATGGACGTCCCACATGCCGGCGGAGCCCAGGGACGTCTCGGCCACGTTCCATTGCATGAGGATGGCGCCGGGCGCGGGGCCCTTGGTTTGGATGGCCAGGTCGCTGATTTCGACGGAGCCCTTGTCGCCGACTTCGCCCACCTGGAGCAGCGGGATCGGGTTGTTCTGGTCCGAGAATTTGGCGCCCGACGCCATCAGCAGCGGCCACACTTCGCCGACGATCTTGATGTTGGCCGGCACCTTGAGGGTGTCGGTGAGGATGTACGCGCCGTGGTCAAAGTAGACGACTTGGTCGGCTTTGGCCTCGTTCAGGATGCGTTGCAGCACTGCCGTGTCGTCGGTTGAACCGTCGCCCTTCGCGCCGGCGGACTTGACGCTGATGAATGACGACGCTGGGTAGCTTTCGTACAGGGGCTTGGACCGCTCAAACACCTTGCCGTTGCCGTTCAGCAGCGAGCTGGGCTTGGAGCTTGCGGGCAGCGCGGTCTGGATGCGGGTCTTGGTCACGGCGCGCGCGGAGCATTGGCTGGAGCCGCTGGAGCCGTGCATGGAGCCGCTGGAGGCATGAGGAGCGCCGGACGAGATCGCCGTGGCCAGGGACAGGGAGGAGGAGGAGGAGGCCGTGGAGGCTGTGGGAATCACCGTAGTGGAGGGTAGCTCGGTAGGGACCGAGGTTCCAGTCGAGGCGCTGGCAGTTGCAGGAGCAAGGGTCTCCGCGGTGGTGGACGGCTGGTCGAATCCCGGGAGCGACAAGGCAGAGCCGAGAGGCGGGAACTCCAAGGAGAGTGAGGACAGCCAGGGCAAGATCTGGCTGGCGGTGTCGGCACTGCCCGCTCGAAGTTCAGTGGTGGCCGAGGAGGAAGCGGTGGGCAGCGAGGGTATCACGGTCTCCGTGACCGCGTCCTCGGGGCATTCATACACTGTCTGGACGATGGTTTCCACCACGACCGCGGTCGACCTGCTGGCGCGCTTGTTGAGTGTCGACGACGGGCGGTAGCTGTTGCCCTGAACCCAGTTCGACACAACTGAGCCTCCGGCGAGCAGCGTATTGCCACTCACGCCGGCGACGGCGACGGTGGAACCGCTGAAATCGACATTGTCCAGGACCAAGGTGCCAGCGCCGACTGGAATGCTATTGCGGGTCCAGGCCGTCACGACTCCCGTTGGGGTGCTGACGAACTTGCTGTCCAGCAGCAGCACGGAGCCCACGGTCTGGTTCGACGGCGAGGTCGACATGTTAAGACCGACACCACAGCTATTGAAGGTCACGGACTTGAAGGTCCATGCCCAGTTCCAGTTCATGTAGACACCGGTGTTGCAGTTGTTGAAGGTGAGGTTGCGCGTGGTGAACTGCTGGTTGCCGGCGAACATGCCATAATTGCCGCCATTGAAGGTCAGGTCCGTCATGAAGCCACCGGAGCCGTTGTCCATAAAGATGCCCTGCTGCTTGTTGGCATCCCCGCCGCCCTGGATCATTTCGAAGCGAATGTTCTGCAGGCTCGTGGCCTGCCCGACCTGCCAGTGGATGCCGGCTCCGACACTCTGGGGCATGGCTGTGAGATCAATCACAAAGTTGCGAATGGCACGGAAGAAGTTGTTCTGGTTGGTGTACCAGTTGTCGCCCGTGTCGGTATACGGATCGGCATCAATGACGGCCATGCCAGAGAACCCAGCGGTGGCTTTCAGGACAGGCAAGTTGGTCGCATCACCGACCATCTGAGTGTAGTAATACTGCACAATGGGCTTGGAGACCAGATAGGTACCGGCGGGAAAGTACACGAGAGCCGGCGTGGTGGTGGAAGAGTCGCAGCCCAGCCCACAGCGCTGACCCGACGAGATGGCCGCATTGATGGCCACAGTGTCGTCGGTGACGCCATCGCCTGGGAAGCCAAAGTTAGCCCTGTTTTCAATGTTCCTGTTTTGGTTTACAGTTTACACATACCCTTAGCGCCAAAGTCTCTAACGTTGCGATATACTTGGTAGGCCGAGTTGTTCCCGAAAGCTACCACGCCTTGATGTTTAACGGAACCCACCCAGTAACCTGTATCTCTCGCGACGACTTTCTCCAGTCCCTTGTGACCACGAGAGAAGACCGGATTGGCCGTGACCAAGACGGCCGGTCCATTCAGCAGCAGCAGGAGATGGGTCAAGAGCATGAGGAAGATGTTTTGCGAGGCCATTGTCTAAGATCGCGATGGCTCACTGACCAGCAGCGAAACACCAGGCGAAAAAGAGAATAAATAATAAAAAAGATCAATCCCTCCTCAGTCAGGATCGATATGCTCGGATGACCTTCCAAGAGCTTGGATATATGCAAGTTATAGTCACACACTCCGTCACACGATGGAGTCAGGAGGGAGAAGGAGACAAACACAAGACAGAACGATAAGGACAGTCAGAGAGAGAAAAAGAAAGAAAAAGGAATGAAGGAGTGAATAAATGAATGAAAGAATGAACGACAACCGGGAGAGGAGATCCTTTCTAAGTATTGTTCCTCGGGATCAACTGGGCAAGGCAATTACAGCGTCTCGAGGCGCTAACCGACCACGTCCAATGAAAATCAGCCCGAGGGAGGAACTCCTAAGAGTTGAAACAGCTGTGTGAAGGGTGAAACGATCCACGAGAGACTAAGAAGGGCGCAAAACGGGATTGATTGGTTGGCATCAAGAGGAAATTTAAAGGGAGTGACTATTCTTAACCCTAAGAGAGTCCAGAAGGCGAGAAGAAAGAGAGAGAAAAAGGAGGGAATCAACAAAGCAGAGAAGAAAGAGATCGCTATATAATAATATATCATGATCATCTCGTAATTTCCTAAAAAATAAAAGTAAAATAAATCAATAATGACAAAAAAGATCAACATACTGGTCTAGATTCCAAGAATAAAAGCGCCTCCGCGGTGGAGGAGAGACGTGTAGGAACTTGGAACTTGGAACTTGGAATCCAGTAAGAATCCTGCCGAAATTCCTGACAGATTGAACAGGAGATGACATTCCGGGACATTCTTCGGCATTGCTCGTTCGAGATTGAGGTATGCTGTGGTTGCTGTTGACAATCGAGGATATACTCGGTGGTCGATTTAACCAACCGCCAGAGGAAGCATCCCGATGAAGGCTGCAATTCAACAAGGATTCAAATTTGGTTTTAATTAATTAATCAGACCAAGCTTTCTCTTCACCGTCCGATCATCCGTCCACATCTTCTCGCTAGTCTGGTTTAGCCGCTGCTCAGTTTCGGCAGAGTATGTGAACACGCTTAAGAATGTCCGTCGCAATCGTTTCTCCCTACGCTTATGTTAGATTCGCAGATAGGGTCTTGTGAAAATTGGATGATAATTTCAATCGACAATTCCTTCTAGTTCTTTTTTTTTTTTGTTTTTCCATTTTTCTTTCCTTTTTCAGGAGATCAACTATTTGTCGATCCTCACTAAGTCACCGCACAGGACCCGAGAATCCAATTTCAACAATTCTCAATTTTAGTTCCTCGACCAGAAAACAATATTTGATATAGGGGAAAGAAAGAGAGAAAGAGAGAGAGAGTACCTTCAGACAAGTTCGGGGGAGCTCGGGGTAGTCAAGTCGCGAATAGCCTCCCCTAATCGTCGAATGCCCTCCCCTAATTTCTCCTCCGATTCCCAGGCAAAACACACTCGCAGAAACCTATTCCACTCATTCGGGTTGATCGTCGGGTCGCCCTGCACTCCGAACAGATCGCCCGGGGCGACTCTTACGCCGTGGTTCTGCCCTGCAGCCGGAGCCAGGTCACTCGCGCGAACAGACCGGGGTAATTCCAGCCAGATAAAGTACCCCCCTGTTACGCTGGATGCGGGGAAGGGAATGGTGACCCCCAGGGGCAGCAGGTGCTCGTGGATTGCCAGCATCATGCGATGGTATCGTCTCGAGTATGCGGGGCGTAATACTTGGTCAATGTAGTGCTGCAGAAACCCGGAAGGCAACAGCTGATCTATTATGGCTGATGCAAATTGCGAGGGTGCGCCGCCGGATCGTGTTGACCCTCTGTGAGTTGGTCAATCAAGGCCCCTTTTTTACTTTCTTTTTCTTTTTTAGATTCAGATGACCTTACGTTTGGGAAATCCCATAGGCGAGTTTCTCGGTCCCCTCCGCCCATCCAGTCCTCATCCCCGGTCCGATCAACTTACTAAAACTCCCATTACTGACGGCATTGCCCCATTCATCTTGGGGACCCCCGTCGAGGTAACGATCTATATCTACGACGCGGGGGAGGAGCGCCTTTGAATTCATAGGGAGAGGCGTCTGGAGGTCATCGGATGGCCACTGCAGAAAATCGTAGACATCATCGGATATAATCAGGGCGTCGAATTCCCGAGCCAACCGGACGAGATTCTCACGATCTTCCAGCGACATGGTGAGCGTCGATGGGTTGGAGAATGTAGGAGTTGTATAGATGATATGTTTATAGATTTTGGCCCATGGTCTTGACGGTTTAGATTTCTTTTTTAAAAAAAATTAGTCTCTGATATCTCAATTTTTATTCTTTTTTGGGGGGGTTCTTTTTACCTACCGGTTGATCATTTTCTTCCTTTCTCGCACGCTCTTCCACCTTCCTCAACTCCTGTCTGAACCCCTCCAACTCCAACGCTCCCTGCTTCTGCGAGATAGCTCTCAAGCGACCCGCAAACCCACTGTCCTCCATAATGCGACCGGCCAGATGATACGTCGGAGCCACCATCCACACATTCCGCGTGTAGATGGGGTCGGTGAAGACCTGCAAAAGACATGCCAGATTCTGGCTGGCACCACCGGTGATGCAGATGCGCGCTGGTGAAATCGGGTCTGGCGGTCGATAGTATGCAGTTAACCATTGGGCGATGTGATGGCGTAGGGGTTCATAGCCTTCATCGGGGCCATACTGTAGAGCGGGGTCCCGGATAGAGGGAGCAGCCATGACTGCGGCAAAGGCATCAGAGAGAGCAGATTTCGGGAGCAAGTTGGCATTGGGCCAGCCACTGAATAGATCGATTACTTTCATTTTGATTCATTCCTGGATTCTTCTGCTCAACTTCTGCTCAACTTCTGGTTCTAGTAGATCGGAGTAAGAGTACTCTGCAATTAATTAGTAGTGATTCGTAGATAATTCCAGGAAAATTATAAATCCGAGTTCGGGACCATCTTTTTATATATTACAGAGTAAGATACAGAGTACAGAGTACAGAATATACAGAATATAGTATATACAGAGCTATTCTATAGAAGTCCTTATAGTTAGTGAAGATCCAGATTCCATATGTATCAATTGTATTAACATCTTCAGCTGCCGAAATGAGCTCCACAAAAACGCCTTGTTCCATAAGTGAGGCAGAGACAGACCGAACCCGCGGGCCATCCAGAGTTTAGTACGTAGGAACCTACGTATAGTGCATTAGCGTCGATATCTATATATATATATAGATTGATCTCGGTGTACGTAGGCTTGTCACGTAACTAGGAGGGGGGTGATTGTGGGCAAGAGAGACCACGTATTGCTTTGAAATCATCCTGTTATCCCATAGCCACATTATGAAGAAGTTATCCTTGATTCTTGGATATTGATATTGATGTTGATATTGATATTGATATTGATATTGATATTGATATTGATATTGATGTTGATGTTGGGTGAAAACTGGTCGTTCGTATAGAGGGGTAATAATCCGTCAGGTTCCGAAAATCTAGGTATCAATATATCAATTAGTATAGGACAGTTAGAGGATTAGAGTACTATACGTAAAATCTCAGCAATAGAATAAGAGAGAGAGAGAAAGAGAAAAGAAAGAATCTTGATCGTTATTTATGTAGGGAAGTTGTTGAATTTCCCCCGTGGTTTAAAAATAAGTTTCATTGGTTCCTTGATATTTATTTCTCTCCTTTAAACCTCATCCAAGTCTTTCTTTCTCTACACCTCATTCCTTCTTTTCTTCTCTTCTTCTCTCTTTTCTACACCTCATTCTCTTCTTTTCTTCCTCTCTACACCTCCTCTACTTCCTTCTCTTCTCTTCTCCTTTTCCCCCAATTCTCATCTCATTCATTCCTCCTGCAGATCCATTCCACACTGCTTGACCCTCTACCCACCACTCACAACGTCAGCATCTTCCACGAATCCAAAAGAAATCGCATCTGACCTCTTCGGGCCTTTTGTAAGACTGATTCTTGCATCGTTGGTCTTCTTTCATTCTCCTCGCGCTTCCGGAATTCTTTCCCTACCTCTCTGCTGCTTTTACATCTGCTTCTCTCCCCCCGTGGCTTCCTTCCACATCTCTCTTTGTCTTTTTTCTCTTTTCAAACCCCTTTTTTTAGTTCTTTAGTTCTTGTTTTATTCTGGTTTATATTATTATCATTTCTGAGGTTTGACTTGTGTGTGCCTTTTTTTTTTTTTTTTTTTTTCCCCTCTCCATATAGCCCATCTCAAGAAGATGCTGTCCGCTCCTGTTAAATCGGCCAAGCGGATATCCTCCCTTTTCTCTTTGGGATCCCATAAAGATGCTCCCAGTCCAACCTCTCCACGCTCCCCGAGCCTTCCAAGGCCCTCTCCCGATGAGAAACACCGTCGAACCAGCTCCCGCCCAGCGCGTCTAGTCTCCAACCCAAACCCCGATTTCACAGAACCACGAACAATTATGTCCCCGGCTACCCCCATGGATGGCTTTGACTTGGATTCTCCGCTTCCACCGCCCCCATCCCTCTTGGCCGTGAATCAGGATCTCGCCGATACCGCATCGAATTCGTCCGATGGAAGGCCACAAAGTCGCGGTCGCAGGATGAGCAACGGGAGACCCTCCACCTCGGGAGGCCTTTTTGTTCCGGGGGCTGCTCCGGACTCCCGCCCTGGGACCCCCTCCAAGAGACGCAGCTGGATGCCGGGACGACAAAGGGCGAGCTCAGTAGATACCAGAGCTTCTCCAACCACTTCCCAGTTACCGAGTGCATGGATTGCCGGACTCGAACATAAGATTTCTTACGATATGACCCCACTGGGGAAGGGCGAACAGGTACGAAATATATACATATATATATATATATATATATATATATATAATATTGTCTTTACCTCTTCTAGGGCCAGTGTTACTAACGCAACATGTAATAGATCACCGAATTGTGGAATGAAGCCGGCGACACATACGTCTACTTGTTCCCCGAAAATACTGGCAGACCAGCTTCCTTCAAAATTCATTCCACGGCTTTCACCGACTCGGCCTCCCTCAATTTCCTCGCCCGCGGAAACGATCCCAGAACTGCCAATCACCTAGAACAACAAACCCAATCGCTGTCATTAAAGCCCGAGGAGGGCGCCCCTGCATCTCCTCCGCTCACCCCCCACAAGTGGACCGAAAATGACAACGACAGCGCAGGCAGTAGGCGCATGTCGTTGGAAGAGGATGGCCTGGATGAGCCCCAGGAGCTGCATCTCTATCTCCCCATCCCCCTGAATAGCGATGTGTCGAACCTCACTACCCAAATCTCACCAGAAGATCAAGAAACCCTGTTGCTCTTTCGAAACCTGTTTGCCTTTTTACTCGGTCAATCGTTGATTGCAACCCCGCGGGCCCCGTCTCTCTTCTCGATTTTCATGGACATCGCTTCGCTGCTCTCCCGCTTTGAGTTTACAAACTTCGACGGCTCGAACTTTGGCGAAATTGCCACGTCCAGCTTCAGTAACTACTGCGATGAGCTGTATCTGGCCGACGTACGCAAGAGTCGCGAAAAGACCATCGAGGCCATCGTGCTGGGAGAACGCTTACGCTTCTTCCCGCTTTATCTCGAGGGCTTTGTGCACGGCGTCGGGAAACTGGATGAGTTGAAACAATTGAGAAGTCCCAAATTTGGACTCATCAGCCCTATCACCCAGAAACGCTTGGAGCGCGGCTTCATTGACTTGGACAGCCGGCTCAAGGTGCTGCATAGCAAGCTGAACGACTTTGAATTCCCTTCCGTGTTCTCCGGCATTGCCAATTCCGCGACGGCCATCGAAAGCAAGACCGTGCGCTTCAAGGCGTGGAAAGCAGCCTTCATGGACTTCCGCCGATTCCTCCTGCAATATTACCGCCAGAAGTACGGCTCGTGGCCGCCCAAGGCCCGCTCGCGCAAGAACCAATTCGAGGAGAGTGGTCTGAACCGGCAGGTGGTGAAGGATCTGTACCAGGACTGTTGCGACCTCTATGACATGCTGGTCGACCGGACGGCGCTCACCACGCGCACGGTGGACATGGCCCCAGAGACCTCCGAGACCTCCGACCCCGTGGAGTTGATGAATCGCGCGATGCGGATCATCCTGAGCGAGTATGACCGCAGTACCCCACCGGTCCAGCCCCCGGTGCCGTTCGATATCCCCCAGTATCCCTCGCTGAAACCCATCACCCGCAAGCCCATGGATGCCAAGAAGGAAGGAAAGCAGATGGGCAAGAAGCTCAAGGATGCGGACATCAACGCGGTTCTCATGGGCTCCTACACTCGCGAGAGCATGCGGCCCACTCCGTTCATTGAAGCGTTTATGCAGTTCGAGCGGCGCTCCGCTCACGGCAAGACGGTCAATGACTTGATTGACCTCCGCTGTGGCCAGTGGATCCTCATCTACTGCGTCATCCAGGCACTCCCCTTGCTCGTGGTTGACGTTCAAACCGTCAGATTCGTCGACGACGTCGAGTACTTCCTTTGCATTGCCCCCCGCGGTGGTGCTCCCTGGGTCCACAATGACGGCAAAGTGGCTCGCAGCTGGTTCGGGGTCGAAGGCGGGGGGGTCGTCAGCCTCCCCTCCGATGTGGTCATCAACGGCGTCGAAGGCGTTTATCGACGTAGTCACTGCTGGCAGATGGCAGAGCAATGGGCCGAAGAGGACGCCATCCTGGCGCCTCCGACCATGGATGATCCGTATGAGAACGAGTCGTCGATTTCCTCGCCCTACCCCGCCCACCAGTCCTCCGCGGGTTCATCCTCAGAGCCTCAGCATCACCCACAAATGTCCTTATCCGGCCAATCCCAGTCGCAGTACTACCAGCCCCAAGCGCCCGGCACCCCTCTCCTCTCTCCCGGCGGGCTCACCCCGCCTCCTGCCATCCCTCGATTAAGTGCTCCAAGCATCCGATCCCGATCCGAACATCGTCACTCCATTAATCCGGGCCTTGAGGCACTTCCTTTACCCGCCGGGGTTGCTCCGATTGACCCTCCCGCTAGACCAGTCAGCAAGTTCAATCCCAACATGAGCTTTGATGATATCCTGAAACAGGTTCCCAATCAAAGGGGCAAGAAATAGGGCCTGCAGGACAGCAACAACCTGACCGACCAACCCAAAAAAGAAAGAAAGAAAGAAAGAAAAAAGGTGTATCACGTTACCAAAGGGGTAGGGGTTCTTACTGTGTCATGATTTGACCCTTTTCTAATAATTCTATCCGTTGTTTTAATCATCATGGCCGCTTCCCCGGATTGCATTTCTCTATTGTCAACCTGCATTGGTTTTCCCTATGTAATGTTTTGGTCAGAGTGTAAGAGGCGCAGAGAGAGAAAACAGGGCTGGGACGGCGTACCTGCGACCGAAAAGAGCCGATTTGTTTTCAATTTTTCTTGTTATTTCCTTCTTTTTTTTTGGCTCCTTGCGCATTCAGCAGCAAGACGCATTTGTTTTATTCCGGGATTCGTTTTTGCGGTGTGTCAACTTTTGCGTTTTGGAATACTGTTATGCCTGCGTCGACACTCCTTGAGCATCACTTAGCCTCGATATGCATTCCTTGATTCCCTCGAGGCGGCTGGATTTCTGTTTATTTAGTAGAACGATAGAGATAATCATAATTCTGCAGTCAGCGTCGTCTCTGCTTTTTGGGGCTCGTGTGAGGCACGAAACGAGGCTAAATTAGTGCACGGTCTGTCAGTCTGCAGCTAAGCGATTTTCTTCTATCCCTCGTTGTCTTTCTCTTCATCTCTTCATCTGTTCAACTCTTGCCCTCTTTCTCCCTTTTATTTGTCTACTATTTTGCTCACTTTCGTCTTCTTCTAGAGAGCAACAGAAGCCAAAAACAAGACCCCGATGTCGCACCCTCCAACACCACAGATACTCCTCTATGTGGATATATGTGGATATATATCGTGAAGAATAACCCTGTATAAAGAGAGTGTGCGAAGAAGAAGAAGAAGAAGAAGGGAAAACATCCTTCAATGCGACGATAACACGCTTTCAGTGACCCTTACCCTCCCTCCTCCGATTGAATTCAGCCTTTTTTGCCAATATTACCAACCAATCAATGACACACGTACGGAAAATATATAATACGACTCTCAACGCCTAAATCATCTAATATTTTCAAAGAAATCAGGGGAGCAGGGAGGGAGAATAAGAAAGGAAGAAAATGTCCCGGTCCCGCTCGAGTATGGCGAGCTCTAGCCACGACCGACTTGAACCCCGACTCTTGAAAGCCGCAGCAAACGACCAGATCGAAGATTTACGCGAGGTGGTCGCGACGGCACGCGAGAGCGGACAACTCACCGAGGCGTTTTTGAAGGTTGGGCTGCTGCGCGCGTGTGAGCGCGGGTCCGCGGGAGCAACACAGTATTTACTTTCGGCGTTGGGTAATCATGCGAATAGGGAGGAGAAGAATAGTGGGACAGGGGTAGGGAATGCAACGGTTTCTGCACTTGCTTCGTCTTTACTTCGTGCCGTTGAGAAAAACCACGTTCGTGTGGTTCAGCTTTTACTCGATTACGGGGCAAGCCCGGAGGCTGTGGATAGAGAAGGTCGCACGGCCGTGATGACGGCGGCATGGAAGAATCATTGGCATGTCCTACATTCGTTGATTGGGAAGGGCGCGGACGTGAATGCGTTGGACGCGCGTGGACGCAATGTGCTGCATAATTTGGCGGCGGATAAAGTGTGTGATTGGGGGGAGGATGTGGTCCGGTTACTTCTCGGGTCGGTTTGCGTGCTGGATCAGCCGGATGAGCTGGGACGCACGCCGTTGCATTGGGCGGCGGCGACGGGCAAGTACCGGCTGGCGGAGATGTTGTTGACAAGGGCCCTTCTTGTCAAGGGCATAGAGAATGGTGGGCGAGCCGGGGCTGATGTGAACGCCGTCGAGTTGAGGAATAAGACCGCGTTGCATCTGGCTGTGGCGCATGGGAACGAGCGTATCGTGGTTCTGTTGCTGCGACACGGCGCGGATGTGAACGCGCGCAGTGATGGGGGATGGACCGCCTTGCATAACGCCTGTGATCGGGGGTCGGAGAGCACCGTGCGGAAGTTGTTGCAAGCCGGTGCAAAGGTCAACGCGCAATTGCTGAATGGGATTTCCCCGCTCCATTTGGCGTCGCAGGCCGGGCATCGCGAGGTGGTCGAAGTGCTTTTGGAGCGGAGTGAGCTGAAGCAACGGCTGAGGGATAACTTTGGGAGTACACCGTTTCTCCGCGCAGCCCAGTGCAAGTGCAAGGAGATCGTGTCGCTGTTGGCGCCCTATAACAATGTCTCTGCGTTATCTACCGATGCGCGCGGAGCCTGTGAAGGCTTCGAGGCCACGGTTGTGGACTTTGGGAACTTCCACAATGAGAACCGCGTCAAGCGGACTTCTGTCTTTAATCTGCTGTACGGACGGGACACCGAGAATCCAAGAAAGCAGGCGTTTCATGCGCTGCCGGCGAACAGTAAATCTACGGAGTTCCGCTGGATTCATTTGCCGGCGAATAATATGGCCTGGGTCGAGGCACTCCTGACCAAGGTGTTTATCGAGGAAGGCGCGCACGATGTGGAGAGCTTCAAGGGGCTGGAGAAGTCATTTAATTATCAGCACCGCGGACAGAGAACGCATTCGAATTTCATGCGACCGCTGTGCCACAGTACCCCGCGCGCGACGACAAGACTACTACGTGACGAGAGTTTTGAAGACAGTGTCGAGGAAACGATGGACGAGAATCAGTCGCCCCGGATTCTTATTAATGGGAGGGCAAGGGAGCCACTGGTCTCGCCGTTGCTATCGTCGCCGTCTCCCAAACTAGACGGGGCCGCCGTCGGCCGGTCCAAGAAGCCAAAGCCCGGCGGCGCTGGGAAAATGGACCGGGGGGTGGACTCTTACTCGCAGGATGACAGTTTGAACGCCCAAGGGAAGAAAGGCAGCAAGCGTGGAGGCACGACAACCCCCAAAGGGACGACGGCTCCCAAGGGCTCGTCAATCAGACGAGATAAGTCGCCGCGCCCTCCGTTGACCTTGGGCAAGGACCTGTGGGCATCGAGCGCGTGCAACGTCTGTGTCTTCATGCCTTATTTGCACTTCGAGACGGCGGACGGGCGAAAAAAGATGCTCGAGGCGATCCAGCATGCTGGGACGCCTCGCCCGAGCGTTGTTCCTCGAGTGCCCACGCGCGATGAGATGCTGCTCCGTGCACATCTGGCGTCGTCGTCGTCGACTTCATTGCATATCCGGCGCACTCTTGACCAATTCTTCTACCCGAACATCGACACGAAGTCGCGCGACCAGGACCAGGTGGTGTACCGATATCAGACCACCCGAGGGCGCTCCGGGAATCCGAAGATATTCATGGTGGACCAGCTGTGGATGTGGATTCTAGGACCGAATTTGATCGTCACGAGCTTTCCGCAGCGGTGGGAACAACCCAAGAATGACCCGCTGAATGTCCTGGATGGCATTATCGAGGACATCAACTCCAAGACCCGCGAGCCGGTGCGCTCAATCTATGATTTAGCCATCATCATCACGAACCGGTGCTCGGGCGTATTTGACCGACACCGACTCGGCGACGAGGAGTACCAGTTTTTGGATATGTTTGAGGCATCGATTGGGATCGCGACAGACCGGGAGAGTATCCTATTCAACCAATTTAACCGAGCCTCCGCACAAGCATCAAACTGGCTGAAGAACCACCGAAAGCTGAGCCGGTTCGCAGCCCGACCGAAGGATGAACCCCCCCAGGGGGCCACGGCCGTGGACGATTCCGACCAAGACGATGACAGAAACGGACCAACAACAGTTGGTGAAGGATACCACCACCACCATGACGATCAGCCGCTGTTTGTCGACAACCTCCTTAATATCGGCCAGGAAACCGGCCTTCTCTCGGAGGCGAAGGATATCCGCGACGAGCTGAATATGATCCGCACGGTGCTCCAGCACCAACAACACGTGCTCGTCGACTTCCAAGAAGTGGTTTGCGAAATCTACCACGGGCAGCAACGGTCACAGTACGAAGTCAAGAAGCGATTCAAGGAGCAGCAGCGGACCATCGACATGCATCTGAAGGATATCGACCGGATGGATAAACAGGCGGAACGGATCTACTCGTCGATTACGAATCTCCTGGATCTGAAGCAAAAACACGCGAATGCACTGGAGGCGCGATTTGCGCGGGACCAGGCCGCGGGGACGACTCGCCAGGGCAAGATCCTCATGGTGTTCACCATCGTGACGATTGTGTTTCTCCCCTTGTCCTTCATCTCGTCGATTTTCACCATCAACCTGCCGCAGTTCGACGGCACGCTGAATCTCGGCTATGTCGCCAAATATACCTTTGGGGTTGGCTTTGGCATCTCCATTCCGCTGGTGCTGCTGGCGTTGGTGCTGGACGACCTGGGGGACGTTTTCCACGAGGGACTTCGCCGGATGCGAGGCTGGCTGCGGACTCGACGATGGGAAAGAGAACGGACGATTGTGAAAGAAAACCAGACCTTGCTCCCGATAAGAGAGAAGGGGGTGGAATCACTATCTCTACACTAGGAGTAGGTATTGTCAGAGTCAACGAGGCCTCTCTACTTTTTTTTTTTTTTTTTTTTTTTTCCCCCAGCTGATGGTGCTAATATATATTCACTCCAGTACTCCGTAACTACTCAACTCGTTAAAAAAAATACCACAAAAATTAATCAAACCCAACGATCCCCCTCCCAATCCACCGAACACAATCCTCTCCCTCCACCACAACAGTCACTTGCCGCCCGACAATCCCCCTCTCCGACACCCCCAAGTCCAGTCTCTCGGGGAGATCGAACTCCATTTCAGGACTCCCAGCCGACGCAGACACGACCCCGGGACGAAGCCGGAACCGATATAGGGGCTGGGATTTCCGCAGGGCCGAGAGGGGGGAGGACAGATCACCGTGATGTCTTTTTTTTTTTTTTTTCCCCATTCGTTAGTTATTAGGGTGAAAATAATTTGGTGAGAGGAGGCATACGTACTCAATCCGTAAATCTATCCTGCTGGATGACGCCCGTAGGATCTCCCATGTCCCGGTGGGATCTTGTAGGCGGAAAATGGCTGTGGTGGCTGTGGTTGTGTGGGAGTCGCGGAATAGGAGCTTGTAGTAGTAGGGCTGGCTTTGACATTGGCTGGGTTCGGATGGGGATATGATGGCGATTCGATGGCCTGTGCTGGGGCGGGGGATTCCACACATTGTGGAGGAAGAATATATACGTATAGTATAGTAAGTTTAGTATAGTACTGTGGAGATGAGATTGAGTGAAGAATATATATATATAGGTTGGAAAGTGCTCAAATTCACTCATACATTCTTCGCTAGTGTTCGGTTTAGGTTTTACAACCACCACCCGGGTTTTATAGTTTATACAACTGAAACAGCCAAACGCGCTCATAGTGATACGGGAAGAATAAACTAGCCTCATTCTGAATACCCCATCTAGTTACGTACTGATGCGGAAGGGATGCGCCTCCGTGTTGAACACAAACGTGTTTCCGCCGCCTCGCTGGACTTGCCACTCGTCATCTGCGTCGGTTAGCTCGGTTCTCGAACCCGCTGAGGGATGGAGGAGGGAGGAGGATCTGTACCAGGGGCAAATGCCAGGTAACTGTATTTCATCACCTCTGCGAATAGGAAACTTTCCTGGTTGTTATCCCGGGACCCGCCGTTGGCTGCGTTCACGTCCGTCAGCCCGGCGAACCCAGACGGCGTGCGGCAGTACTTGTTAATCGCCCCAAAGGCGTTCCAGATCCACTCGCGGTATTCCTCTTGCCCCGTGATGCGCCACGCATAGTAAAAGCTCTCGATCACCTCCGGCCGCAGGATGTACGCGCCGTTCTCGATCCAGAAGCCGGCCGTATCGAAAAAGGCCGCCTGCGCACGGGGCACTGCGCCGGAATCCCAACTGAAGGCCTCCGGCCCGATGCCGGTCACCGTCGCATTGTAAGTCTCGTGGCAGGACTCCACCAGCTCCACGCCAAACGCCAGAAGGTCATCGCGCCCGAGCACGCTTCCGCCCAGGATGAAGTTCCCGCCATCGAAACAAGCCAGGTGCTGGCTCCTCAACCCATACTCGCCGTTGTTGTAGGTCGCCAAGAAGGTCAGGTCGGCGCGAGTCGCCGGGTGCGAAGCCAGATACTTCATGCTCGATTCGGCCGCCGCCACCCACCGGTCCTTGTAAACGCCAAATCGCTTCGGGTCATACACGTACATCTTGATCAGGTACTCGTAGAACGAGTCGTCGCCTCCGTTCCAGCTGACAGAGCCGTCGGTGAAGTTCCCGGTCTCGATGCTGATCGAGCTGCCCACCAAGCCCGGGAATGGCTCGCTGGACGCGGGGTGGGGGTGCAGGAGATACGACTCCGCCCGCTGGCTCAGCCGCGCATACTCCGGATCCCCAGTCAGGTCCGACAGACGTGTCCATTCCAACACCAAGGTGCCCGTGACAGCCAATCCGTTGGTGGGGGATCCATCATTCCCCCCGGAGGTGATGTTGATATTGTTGTATGGGACTCCGGACGGAGTGTCAAAGGCAAACTTGAGGACGTCGGCCAGGTTCTTCGACTGCTCCAGCAGCACGTCGACTTTGTTGTCATCCACCAGGCCCGCAGCAGGGCCCTTGAGCAAATCGTACCCGGACAGCATCCCAGCCAGGTATCGAATCGTGGTCTCGAACAAGCTAACGGTGCTGGCGGTCTGGGAGTAGTCAATCGTGGCAATGTGGTCTAGGATCTGGGTGACAATGGTTGCGTTCCCCATGATCGTGGCAGTGGACAGGGCATCGACCGCAGACGCGCCCCAGTGGTTGCGCGAGTCGCCATAGCCGTTGGACAGCGGGAGCAATTCATCATGGGGGAACGCGTACTTCATATAGCCATCCCACGCATGTGAGAAGGCCTCTTTGACAGTGTCCGCCTGAGAACCACTGGGGGAGCCCACCAGGGCCAAACCCGTCGCGGGGAGAGCGAGGAGGTGGAGACGCATCCTGAGTTCGAAATGCGGGAACAATGATCAATGCATGTAAAGCACCATTAAAGGACTGATTAATGGAATAATTGCAAGCAGCAGAGTCCAAAGGAGTGACGGGGGGAGAGGGTAATAAACACATGCGAAGGTGGAGAAATGAGGGTCACGATGTCACATTCTTGCAGGTCTGGTGATACTTGGACAGACCAAGCTCAAACCAGGCAAAGTGCTGGAGAATCTCCCCAGGGTTCCGGAGTCATAGGATTCAGTTCCTTCATATATAGGTATGGATGGAGGATAATTCTCTCGAGGATCTATTTGGTACTATACCTAGGTACCTACCTAGTAAGTACCTAGGTACCTAAAGGAGCGGAGGTACTCTTGTAAACAAACATGCCGCTAAACTGCATTTAGTCAAGTGTCGGCTTAAATCCGGTACTCTTAATACATCCATACCTATCGATACCATAGTACAGATACAGGTACTGCTGCCTGAACATGTCCTTAGGTATTTTATATGAGTGTAACATACCGTATTCAATTACGCCAATCATGATTCTTTAACCTCAGGCGGTGAAGGCGACGCGGGGCAGAAGAAATTCTATGATGATTCACACTTGAAGTTGAACCTCGTCCGCTCTGCCCCTCTTCTCTCCTCCACTTCACTCATCTCCTGCCATCTGATTCCCCCTGACTGGGGACTATCATCCACATCAAATCCATTCCTTGTATTCCGCCATGGCCACTCCCTTCCTCGTCTCCGTCGACCCCACTTCCCCCTCCAACGGCCTTTCTCTGCAGCAGATCGCCTACTTTGGCCGTGTCCTCGTCAAGGTAACGAGTCTCGCACAAGCAGAGGACTTTGTCCGCCAAAACTTCCGCCGCCTCGATGTCTACGTTGACGCCACCAGCATCTCCTCGACGGGAGATCTCGTTGATATCCTCAATGCCGGTGCTGCCAAGATCTTCATCACTCTCGCCCAATTGACGGCTCTCACGCAAGAACAGTCCGTCCCCTCGTCGCGGCTCGTTGTCTACACCTCATCCGATAGCGACATTGAATCTTTCCAGAAATGGGTATGCCAGCATATCGAACGAGAGGATGCCGGCCTCTGCACAGACGCCACCGCTGTCCACGCCATCTCCGTTAAACTCGGCTTGAACTCTGAAGCTCAGCTCCTATACCGCACCTACTCCGGACCTGTCACAGAGGAATCGATGAAGGATACAATGAAGCAGGGGGCTGTCAGCATCGTCCCCGCTACTTCTCTGGTGGTCGACCGCGACGAGTCCAATGGCAAGATCCAAGCCGCATCGCTCATTGCCGCTCGCGGTGTCGTCGATGCAGGCAATGGCCTTTACGCCACAACGGTGACGGATGAGAGAGGTACATGTCTGGGCTTTGTGTGGAGCAGTGATGAGAGTATTGCGGAAGCCCTCCGCACCGGAACTGGTGTGTATCAAAGCCGAAAGCGTGGCCTTTGGTACAAGGGTCAATCCAGTGGAGATGTGCAAGAGTTGATCCGCGTGGGTTTTGATTGCGACAGCGATTGCTTGGTGTTTGTCGTCAGACAGCTTGGTAGAGGTATGTTACTTCACCCAATTTTAGACCCAATAACAAATCTTCTTGACCTTTTTTACCCTAACCCTTGGAAGGTTTCTGCCACCTCGGCACTGCCAGCTGCTTTGGTCCCTACAATGGTCTTGCCCGTCTGCAGAAGACTCTGCAAGCCCGCAAAGCCGATGCCCCCGCCGGATCTTATACCGCTCGACTCTTTAACGAACCGAAGCTTACTCAAGCCAAGATTATGGAAGAAGCCGATGAATTGTGCCGCGCAACTACCAAGGAAGAGATCGCCTTCGAAGCCGCCGATCTCCTTTACTTTGCTCTGACCCGATGTGTCGCAGCTGGTGTCAGTCTCGAGGATGTGGAGCGAAATCTCGACTTGAAGAGTCTGAAGGTGAAGAGGAGAAAGGGCGATGCCAAAGGCCCGTGGGCCGAGAAGGCTGGCCTCGCTCCTACCGCAGCTGAGCCTAAGCCTGCAGCCCCTGCTCCTGAAAAGGAAGAACCCAAACCCGACGATTCCCGAATCGAGATGACTCGCGTCATCACCGCATCGACCTCCGCCGAGACAGTTCAGGAATACCTCAAGCGCCCATCCCAAAAGTCCAACGACGCCATCGTGGGTCTTGTCCGCCCAATCATCCAGGATGTTCGCGAGCACGGAGATGCTGGAGTGCTCAAGTACACCCACAAGTTTGAGAAGGCTACCTCCTTGACCTCGCCCGTCCTCAACGCCCCCTTCCCCCCCGAGTTGATGAAGCTCTCTCCTGAAATTCAGGAGGCGATCGATGTCAGTATCTCCAACATCGCCAAGTTCCACAGCGCTCAGAAGGGTAGCAACGATGGCCTTCAGATGGAGACCATGCCCGGCGTGGTATGCTCGCGCTTCTCACGACCTATCGAGCGTGTTGGTCTCTATATCCCCGGTGGAACCGCGGTACTACCCTCCACTGCCATGATGTTGGGTGTTCCCGCTATGGTTGCTGGATGCAAGAAGATTGTCTTGGCCTCGCCACCACGTGCGGACGGCAGCATTACCCCAGAAATTGTGTACGTCGCACACAAGGTTGGAGCCGAGAGCATCGTTCTTGCAGGAGGCGCCCAAGCCGTCGCTGCGATGGCGTACGGTACAGAGAGCGTCAGCAAGGTGGACAAGATCCTGGGTCCCGGCAACCAATTTGTCACTGCAGCAAAGATGCTGGTTGCTAATGACACCTCTGCTGGGGTGAGCATTGATATGCCTGCTGGTCCCAGTGAGGTGCTCGTGATCGCCGACAAGTCCGCCAACCCTGCCTTTGTCGCATCGGACCTGCTCAGTCAGGCAGAGCACGGTGTCGATTCCCAGGTTATTCTCATCGCTGTTGATTTGAATGAGCAGGAGCTCCAGGCGATTGAAGACGAAGTTGACGCCCAGGCCAAGGCCCTTCCCCGTATGGATATTGTCAAGGGATCCCTAGCACACTCGGTTACATTTGTGGTGCGGGACATTGATGAGGCCATGGCTCTCAGCAACGACTACGCCCCCGAGCATTTGATCCTGCAGATGCAGAATGCGGAGGCCGTTGTGGAAAAGGTGGAGAATGCCGGAAGTGTCTTCATCGGACAGTGGACCCCGGAGAGTGTGGGTGATTACTCTGCTGGAGTAAACCACTCTTTGCGTAAGTCCCCCCCCCCCTTCCTCCTGCCCAGAGTTGAAAGCCGGCAAAACACTAACATTGACCTTAGCAACATACGGATATGCTAAGCAATACTCCGGTGTTAACCTTGGATCATTCGTCAAGCACATCACAAGCTCCAACCTGACCGCTGAGGGACTTCTCCGACTGTCCAAGACGGTAGAAACTTTGGCTGCGGTGGAGGGCTTAGACGCCCACAAGCGGGCTGTGAGCATCCGTGTTGCAGCTATGAAGCAACAGTAAAGCAGATTATTGTTTCGTTTGGATATTTTCCCCGTCACCATATTTTATATGTATATATAGATGAGCCCAGTAAAAAAAAAAGGGATGCCTTGAGTGCATTATTATGGACATGGTATCTAGACGCCCAGCAGAATGATATAAACGCAAAATCTATTAAATGTACAGAAACTTTTTTCTTCCCCAGACCAGTCATTAATCATAGCAGAGAAAATCGAGGAGGAGCATCACCTCCTGCGCTCCCGGATCTTGAATTTGAGGCCGTTCTTGTTGACGCCGCCCACGGTATGCGCCATCTTCGCTCGCTGCAAGTCCAGCGCACGTCCTGCAGCAGAGATGTGTGTAAACTGCTTCTGCAACGCCTTCAACTTGTTCTCTCTCCCCTCGGCGGCTCTCTTTTTCATCTTCTTCGCCCGTCGAGCGGCCGCCAAAGCCTGTCGCTCTGCATCGATCTGCTTCTGGGACTTTTTCTGCTGCGGCTGGCGCTGACGAGCCGCGAACGAATCCTCCTCTTCATCCTCATCCTCGTCATCTTCCAGATCCCCTTCCTCCAACGTCTTCTTCAAATCCCTCTGTTCCTCCCGATCATCCGCAAAAACCAACTTCCGCGGCTGCTTCTCCACCTCTCCAAAATCAACCCCAAAGTCATCATCATCATCATCATCGTCGTCAAAATCCTCCTCCTCCTCCCCTGCTGGCCCTTTCTTATCCTTCCCATGCTCATCCTCGCCCAAAACCCCCTTGATTCCTTCCTGCATCCGCACCTCTTCCTCCACCTTCCCAATCTGCCGCCGGATCCTCTCCCCGACAGTCCGGAGGTACGCCGCGTCCTGCGTCTTGAGCAACTTGATCGCATCGTGGCTGAGTCCCCTCGCGGCGGCGGAGTCCCTGGTCGCGGTACCGTGTTTCCCCTTTGTCTGCGAATGCACAGACATCATCCCGAACGCAAATTCATCGGGGTTACGATCGCGGGCTTTTTCTTCCAGTCGCTTGATTTTGGCTTTTTTTACGTTGTAGTCTTTGGCGCGGAGGGAGTAGTCCTTTTTTTTTTTTTTTTAATTAGTTTGAGAGAAAAAAAAAAAAAAAAAAAAAAGGAGGAAAATACCTTGTGCTTTTCGAGGATACCCCATTTTTCGCGGCTCTTGAGCTGGCCACGCTCGCGGTGGTTTCGTCTCTGGACGGCGTTTCGCATGGACGACATTTTTGCGAGGGGAGTAATTATGATATTTAGAATTCTTGAATTCCCAAGCTCAAATCCCCGAGTCGAAGAGAAATGACAAGTATTGTGGTGGTGGTGGTGGTGGTGGTGGTGATGGTGGTAGTTGAAGAGGGAAAATTCAAGTGAGCGGGAAAAAAAAAAAGGATCTCTTCCTTTCTTAGTGCAACTCACTAAAATCGAACCTCACCTCTCATTTACTCCCTTGGTTAATTCCTTTCACCATCTTTCTCTCTCTCTCTCTCTCTCTCTCTCTCTCTCTCTCTCTCTATCATCACCATGGACACATCAACTAACCCTCAATCCCAATCTGACCCAAAATACAACCTCCGCAATCCACTCCCTCTCTCCGCCGCCCAAGAAGCAGAAGTGAAGCAATTATACTACAAGCGTGTACGAGGGTACTGCGCGGCCGAAGTCAAAGGTATTCATTCCATTCCATTCCATTCCATGCTGCCTTTCCAGCCTTGCATTTATAGTCCATTCAATTCTGTTTGTCGTTGTCGTTGTCGTTGTCGTTGTCGTTGTCGTTGTTGTGGCTGTGGCTGCCGCTGCCGCCGCCGCTGCCGCTGTCGTGGATTTGGACTCACGGCTGACATCTTTGCTTGTCTGAAAACTCTTAGCGTTCGCTGAATGCGCCGCCAATCGCACCGTCACAGCTACCTGGGTATGTCGAACACAGCGCCTCGCAATGAACACGTGCATGTTAGCCTGGGCCGGTCCGGAAGAGGAAGACCGCGCGAGAGAGGAATGGTTCGCTACGCATGAGGAGCGGAAACGAGCAAAGGAGGAGGAAAGTGCAAGAGTTGAGAAGAGGCGGGAGGAGGTGATTCGCATGATGAGGGAGGATGGGCGGAGGAAGAGTGAGAGGTGAAGGTGAAGGTGAAGCCCAGGAATCCTCACTCTTCTTCTTCTTCTTTTCAGCTCTTTCGTTCCTGGATTCGACTGCAGCTGCAACTGCAACTGCGGATGGGTTTGATTGGGACTGGAATCTGGAAAGATGGCACAGGACAGCTTGCATTGATTGAGGCGTGATTGATGATTTATTACCGTGATTGTATATCTGTATATTTCTGGCGTTATGATGTGGGCTTTTTTTTCTTTTCTTTTCTTTTCTTTTGTTAATCCCCTCTTCTAACAGTCTTCTGCTTGCATTCAAGAGCTTAGCTTTGCTTTGATTATATACAGCAACCGGTGGAATTATAATAAGAACTGAATCTCTCCTTTTACCTTGCATAGCCTTGAAAAGAAAGAATGTAGTAAAACACCAGGATATCCATCTTATCCAGGAAATATACATCAATCAATGCCTTGATTTTTTTTTTTTTTAAAGAAACCAAAAAAAGGCTCAATTAAACATCCGTCATATCCTTATCCCCATCTCCATCTGCATCCCCATCCCCCATCACAGCATCCTCCCCAAAGATATCCTCCATCTTCCCATCCTCATCCTCATCTTCGTCTCCTTCCCCTGCACCACCACCCACACCAGTAACATTAGCCTTCGAGTCACCATCTTCTCCTTCCCCCGCTTCTCCGCCCTCCTCCTCGTCCTCCTCCATAACCTCTTCTTCGCCCTCACTATCCCACTCATCCGCCATCTTCCACCCCATCCCCGTCAAGCAAAACCGCTCAGGAGGCAGCCTCATCCCGCCCATCAAAACGCTCTGGCTCTGGCTCTGGCTCGCAGCCGCCCGATTAACCTGCTGCTGCTGCTGCTGCTTCTGCTGCTGCTGCTGCTCAAACCCCCTCGTAGCCCCCGGTAAAGCGACCCGGTTCCGCTCCGCGGCAACATCCATCAGAAACTCCTTCGGCAGCCCCGTCTGGAACTGATAATGCAGTCGCGACGCAATGCTGAGTCGGAGCGCAGGCAGTGACACGCTGTTCACCTCGGACGGCCCGCGGCTCGTACTGGCTGCGTCGCCTGGTCCGCCCGCGTATCCTTCCGTCGCCAGGTGGACGGCATCTTGCAAGACGCCGGATGTATAGCGGTACGCAAAGTCGAGGAGTTGGAGCGGCACGCGCTCTTGGTACGAGGTTACGCCGAGCGAGGCGAGGAGCATGTGGATGAGGCGGACATCGCGCGGGCGACGCGACTTGCCGCTGTCTTTGAGCGAGGTCGAGGGGACTTGTGCGGGTTGTGAGATGGATGATTGGTTGGGGGCTGCTGCTCCTGTCGTTGCCGTTGCTGCTGGTGCTGGTGGTGCTGTTGTTGTCGTCGTCGTCGTCGTCGTCGTTGTTGCTGCTGCTGCTGCTGCTGCTGGTGTGGTGGTGTTTGTGGCGGCGGGTTGTGGTAGTTGCGAAGGGGCTGCGGTGTGTGCGGATGCGGAGTTGGTGGAGGGCTCTGCGGGAGGGGTGAGCGGTTGAGTGGATTGCCCTGTTTGGGATTGGTTTGGTGATGCCATGGTTGTGGATAATTCGGGGTGGATGGGCGAATTTATGCGGTTGGCGGTTGCGTAGGAGAATGAGCTGCGGGATCAGGTGGGCGGTTTGGGGCCTGCGGAGTCGCTTAGGGCCAGTCGCATATAACCAGGAGATATCCTTCGGGAAAGTCCCGGGAGGTATGAATGTGGAGTGGTGAGAGGAACAGGAGAAGAGGCAAGAAAGAGTCTAAATAGAAGAGGTGAAGGTATTCATTTGCTTGGAGATTCTGCCGGATCCGCACTATGTATGCCAAGACAGGAAACTTGCTTCCCCTCGCAACTCAACACAGCACAATACAAAGATTGTGAATAGTTTCAAATGAAATAATAACCACATTCAATTCTATCTTACAGTATATTATCTAGCCTAGCATTCTTCAACTCAATAATAACAACCCCAACAACAATAATAATAATAATACGTAATGCATATATGCAACCAGGGCAAACGCCTATCATGCGGGTTGAGTGCAAAGAAAAACATTATCCCAGGGGGCTGTCAAAGAAAAGAATCCTACCCAGGAGGGGTATCTATAAGCTGAGGGAAACGCCGTGCGGAAAGATCGCCAAATATATCCAATATGATGTTGAAGCAATCGAGGAGGCTTAGTCCTCATCGGAACGAGCAGACTTGTACGTAGACGGAGTTGAGTCCCTTGGGCTAGCTGTAACAACAGGTGCTCCCACTTCCTCCGCATCTTCCAAACGCATACTTGGCCCATCATATCCGTCAGTCGAATCTTGTGAAATATAGCTTGCGCCAAGATCTTCCTCGGTAGCTTCCTCATCGTCCAGGTCGCTACCATCTTCTTCGCTCGATTCGCCGTCATAGTCTTCCTCTTCCTCTCCCTGATCTTCATTCTCACTGTCGGTGGTTGAGAAGTCGTCCAAGTCTTGTGGGACATCCCTCCAATAGGTAAAGTCCGTATAGTTTTCGCCGCCAGCTTGAACCAGCAAGCTGACTGGAGGAAAGAAGTGATCGAGGAGCTCTCTCATCGTAACGTAGCTGCTCTTGTATTTAGTTAGACTCAGAAGGTCGAGGGAAACCTCGGCATTTGAGTTGATAGTGAATATCCGAGTAGAAGGGATGTTCACAGATCGATAGCTAAGAGCGTCGGTAAGCCTGTTACCAAATCCAGCGTAAAATGGATTCTCTTTTCCATTGAAAAGCCCCAATATGTCTCTCAAGCACGCCATCTTGAATACTTCTGGCTTTCTGAGGTATATTTCGCGTCGAAGCGCCGCCATAGTCCGATCGGGGCTCATGATAACTGGGCCTTTGGGGAGACGATATCCATCCTGACAAACGCCGTAAATATACGTCCGCGTTAAATCTGCCTGACCAACCGATCTGCTGGTAAGGTACATGATGTTATAGCCGTTGTTGACGATATCAGTGTACAGCTTGGCTACACCAGCATGAGTCCAGTCTCGGCCGATCATATTCAGAACGTGGCCCAAAGCATCGGATCTATCACATCGGTTAGTCTACTGTAAAAGGGATGAAATATAGATTGCAAGGACTCACTTGGTAATAGTCCCATCAATATCCGATATGACGATGGGCACGTTGCCGTTCCATAGATACATGCTGGCCGTGCAGGTAGCTTTGTTCACGCTGAAGGACATTTCGTTGGCACCAGGCTTTAGTTTCAACGCCTTGAGCTGATCACTCGTGAGACGTAGCGTCTTTGCATAGTTTCGAACGGGCTCCGCCGGTATAGAATCCTGGGTAGGGGACTGTGGTGGCGTGGGAAAGCCAGGCTGAACATCGGATTTCGCACGATATTGTCGAGTTGGAAAAGAAGTTTCTCGGAGGGACTTATCACTATCACTGTGATATCCGGGATCGGAAATCGCATTCTCACTCATAGCAGAACTGGGGCGCATTGCATTGAAAGTCGCCCTACGGTTTGCCGCTTCCTTAGCCTCTTCACTGCTATAAATCCATAAATTTCCGTGCTCGTCTGCCCCAATTAGCGCTCCAATGTCATAATTGCCCTCCAGCTCCTCTGCGAGGATTTTGCGGGCAACGACCTCCGCGCGGAGAGCATCTTCCTCATTGCTCTTATATCCAGTCATATCAAGCATCAGATCACCAGTATCGGTGACGTGAGACGGGATATTCGACCCGGAAAGTTTCTTCGACAGAGACGTGGCACGGGAGACAGCCTCCTCGAGGGATAACAGGGGAGGGCTTTGAGAGCGTCGGGAGCGATCAGCGTCGTCATTGGAACCGGAGGATCCAGAGCGCTGGAGTCGGAAATTATCGGCTACACTGGCAGTCGCAGCATAACCTCCAGCCGGCAGGATACCATCGGAAACCGCGCGATCCAATTTTGCCGGCTCCGCACCGAATGAGTTCTGGCGGGGCCTGCCCAAAGTAAAATCATCCGAAGACTGGGATAACGGAGTCACGACGCCTAGTCACAGATGAGTATGGAAGTACATAATACCAGACAAGGGAGGACCACAGTACCCAAATCACTAGAGGCCCGAGCGGCCCTTGAGATCAAGGTGGGGCTAGATGCCTGACCTCCGGATCGATCCAGGTCCAGATACTCTGGTTCCTGAAGAGAGGGTGCCAGATTCTCCTCGCTCTGCATTTTTGGACTAGCAGTTGGTGATACCAAGGGCGATGTCTGCAGCGAGGCCGGGATCTCGTCTGTTGTTTCAAAGACAAAAAATGCCTCCCCACCCTCTCCTAGCTTCATCGAATAATCCTGCTTGACTCCATTGACTTTGAATTCCACCTTGAGATGAAAGTCAGTCAACCCCTTTCCAATAACACGCGAAAGGACCGTGGGTTCAAAGTACCTTCTTTTCATATGGACGAAGCAGAGAGAACTTGCCGAATCGAACATGGAACGGCGAACAGGCAAGGGCCCCTAGTCCCGACCCCAGTCAGCAAATACACAATAACGCGGGCTCGGAAGTTCAGGAACGAACCATCTTCCTGCTCAATCACAATCACATCGATAGCTCCACTCAAGGTGGCCGGATTGATAGAATTCCAGGTCTTGGAGACGGAGCCGCTGATACTTCGCACGTACTGCATGCTGAAAGGTTGACAGGAAGCTCCCCACCCCGAGAATCAAAGATCGCAAACAACCAGAAAAACGACAAGGTGAAGAAGAAGAAAAATAATATATCAGGGCAGAATAAATGAGGTCAGCAGAATTGAGGGGCACAGAAAGTTGTAAGCTCAAAAGGCAGGAATTGCCGCCTACATACGGCGCATGTGACAATGGCCGAAAGACATGCCCCGAGTGGAGAAAGCGTAGGAAATAGTGCAGAATGAGAAGAGACTCAAAGAGCTCAGCATCAACCAGGAAGTGAGAGAAAAGATCTCGAGAGAAGAACCAAAACGAGAGGAGTTGCAGATGACTGCAATAACAAGATATAAAAAAAAAATCAAAGTAGTTAAGAGAGGAGAGAGAAGAACTGGGGGGGGGAGAAGAGGAGGGGGGGAAGGTTGGCAAGTTAGTCGTCGTTGGGAGGAGGCCGCGACTCAACAACCCAACATACGTGGTGCATTTGTTATATAAGCAGGTATTATTGCTGCATTACGACGGGACATTAGCCGGATTGGGTCTTAGCGTGAGTGCCCAATACAGAAATAGATCTGCCGCCTCACCCGCCCACGGCACTTACCGTTTTGGGATGAAAGAATCCCGCTCTGCATATATGACTAACCAGGATTGGTTAGTGTCCCAATCCGGATCTACTATGTACATAAGTTCATAACTAGGCTATGACTAAGCATTCCCTTCACGGCTCACATGACCTCCCGCGCATTGAATTAAGCAGACGAAGAAACAGACCTACAGAGCGACAGACAGACAGACAGACCCTTCCCTGTGAAGAGACGGACGGTTTTTCGTCACCCTGTCCACCGGTTCTCGCCTACCCTCTATCCATGGACTGACGCTAGGATGTATGAGCCTTTTTTCCTTCCATTTGACGCCTACCCCGGCGTAGTTCCCCGTGTGAGGGTACGAGGCGTCATGGCTCTGTTTCTAGCTGTCAGCATCCTTTGGGCTCTGACCTGGTGAGTTTCCACAGCCGTCCTGCTGCTATCGCTTCGAATGCACCCAATTGACACGCTCCTAAAGGCTCCTATACCGTGCGTGGCAGGTCTGTCAGACTCCCAATGAGGTGCTGGTTGAAAAACTTGGATTGGATATCCCTCCTCCTCCGGAAGTCACCCTCGAAGAAATAACCGCCCGTGAGATTCGGATTGCCTGGAAGCAACCAGAATTCCACAATTCAATTCACAAGCATATCATTCAAGTAAATGGCACTAAAGGTAAATTGCTCATTTTGTCCGTTGTGTTACCCCTCTTTTACCGATCTATTTAGATGCAAAGAGCGACGCTAACGACAACTTCCAGTGGGCGAATCCAAACGAGCAGAAACCGCAGTCGAAATTCTGAACCTTCTCCCGGGGACCATATATCATATTTGCGTCTTATCCGTTAGCGCAGCCAATTTTCAGACTCCCAGTGCAATCATCCACGTGCGCACAAAGCCTCTCCCAGCGTCGCAGTCCCAACCAAATGCTCCAGCAGGCGGCCCTACCATTCGAGCGTCGGTACCCCGGTCGACTGCTGGGCTTCCCACTCCTTCGGCCCCCATGATGGCTCGCGAGCACAGTGGTGGACCCATGCAAGGGAAAAGATCATCGGGTGGACGCAGGCAGTCGCCAGCAGCCAGCGGTGTGGATATTTCGCACGGCCACTCGGACAATTTACAGCAGAATACGGCGACTTCGGATCAAGACGAAAATATCTCACGACTGGCCGATAGACTAAAAAACCTGCAGCATGAAAATGACGCCTTGGAAAAGCAAGCCACCGACGAGGAAGAGGAGCACATTTCACTGTTGAAGGAACTCGAGAAACAGCGCGACGATCTGAGGAAGCGAGTCAAGGAGAAGGACGAAGTTAGCGGAGATTTGAAGAAGCACGTTTATAAGCTAGAAAGTGTCAACCGCACGGTGCAAAGTGAAAAGGCGAAGCGTGAAAGGCTACTTCAGCAGAAAGAATCCGATCGCAAGAAGCGCAAAAATGATATCGTACGATGGCAAGAGCAGGTCATACAAATGACTGTCGACGCTGAGCAGGCTAAGGAAGAGAGGGCCCGTCTAGAAGAGGAAGGAAGAAAACGTGCGGATGAGGTTAGGGAGAAGATTGCAAAGGAGCAATCGGAGATGAAAATTATCGACGATGAGATCCAAGACAAGGGCGGACGAGTGAAAAAGCTAGAGGATGAGAGGAAGAAGCACACCGAGGCAGATAGCGAGGATGGGAAGGAATTGGATCGAATTGACCACGAACGAGCTCGACAATGGGAAATCAAAATGACGCATCTCAACACACGCTATGCTACACTCGTTAATCTTCATACTCAAGCTCAACAACAATACCAAGAGGCACAAGAGCGTCTCAAATGGCTGACGTCGCAACGTGCCGGCAGCACGGTGCCATTCTCTTTACCAAGTCTCGATTTGGACATGTCTAACACGGCCACCATTCGTCCACCACGCCGTCATCGCAGTTCACTGACCAGCAACGTCTCCTCGCCGATGAACTTTCCGTCCATTGAACCGTCGTTTCCTACCAGCCTGGCCTACAACCCGCCGTCGACTAACTCGCCCACTTTTGCCGCAAGCACGTCTTTTTTCAATATCAACAACGGAATGACTCTCCCAGGTTTAACAAGTCAGCCCGAAACTCTTCGCAGAGCTTCCGAATTTTCCTTCAACAACCCTCAGATGAGCCCTCGAGCAGATGCACTCCTCCCATCCGATCTCCTTGGCGATGAGGAATCGCCAGAGTTGCCACGCCCTATCATTAGACCCCGGTTCTCCAGTCTGGAGCAATCAACTCGGCGTGAAAGTTTCCCGCACGTACCACCATCTCCAGACTCCTCTGGGAGTCGGCCAGCAAGCCTCTTCGCGAGTCCACACGAAAACCAACGGCATTCGCAAGAGGCTGACACACAGGCCCTTTCCCTGGGCGATGTAGAAGAGGCACCCAAGAGTGCCTCCAGAAGGCTATCTGGTCTC
Organism: Aspergillus ochraceoroseus IBT 24754; assembly: GCF_002846915.1. NCBI lineage: Eukaryota > Fungi > Ascomycota > Eurotiomycetes > Eurotiales > Aspergillaceae > Aspergillus > Aspergillus ochraceoroseus. The sequence continues at coordinate 2,536,480 of NW_024468477.1, read as the reverse complement.
TTCGGCTTCCATCGCCCCCGCGGCAAGACCATTGCAGAAGAGCCACCTCTTTTGGGCACTCTCAAACAAGGACAGAGTCAGTCCTTCCCCCGGGATCTAGACGAAATCGAACCGATCGGATCCAGACGCCGCCGTCTGAGCTACACAGCTAGCTGGGCCAATCCGATGTCACTCCTTCCGAGAAATAACACAACAGGGGCAACTGCAGATAGCTCATCCGATCATTTGCCCTCTAGGCGTACTGCTATTTCCAGTATCTTCTCTCCCAGCAGATTCGGTTTTGGCAGTGGGAATAGCTTAGCCAAATCTAGCGAGAGCTCGGACTTGAACACCGGCTACAACCAGTTCAGCCCTAGGCATGATCCTATTGATCCCTCATCGATTCTAGGTACCGTCCGAAGAGGCTCGCTGTCTCCAAGGCCCTCGTCAACGTTTTCCTTTGATAACCAACTTCCACATCCTTCTACGGATAACCGTCACTTTGGTTGGCCGTTGGCGGACAAATCTGGCCACCGAAGTCCACTGGGCTTCGACTGGGCTTCGCCCTCTACCTGGTCACGAGTCCAATCTCGACGACCCTCTACTACTCAGTACGGTTCGTCTGGTCACCTGCCTTTGGGGCTCACAGGGGACCCTGATTTCATGGACGACGCTTCCTTTGAAAGACTGGGTCGGCCACTCCAGGCACCGATCGGCACCCGCCCATCCTCTTCGCATCGCCCATTGACGCCGAAATTAAATCCTGCCGCACCTTCATTCAAAACGATTTTCGGCATCAAATCAGATAAGGGCAAGGATAGGGAAGGAGAAAGGGAGATCGATACACCATTCGACCTCGCATTTGAAGACGGCTCTCCCTCGGAGTCGCGCGCATCTAAGGACTCGCGATCTCTGTCGAATTTTACCCGTGATTCATACGAGTCTCTTGAACGCATGCCGTCTTCTGCGTCCACCGACAATGCTAGCTCGAAAGAGTCATTCATTCGAAAAATCACCCGAAAGGGCAGTTCTAGCAAGTTTAGCTCGTGGAAGGACCGTTCAGGCCTCTTCTCCAGGAAGGGAGAGTTAGCGCAGGTGGATATTGATGCAGATGGCCCCAGCGAGACACAGTTGGCCAAAAGTGTGGACAGCACCGTCTCCAGTGCTCCTTCGGCCGACAAGTCCAGCAGAAGCAGCCTTGGTTTCTTCAGCCGCAAGCCGAAAAAATCCGACAAGGCCGCCAGTGAGACCAGTGAAAGACCGAGTGAGCGAGTTAGTGAAATTGGCGACGATGAAATCCCCGAAGAGGACAGTACCTAGAGATCTCTCTTCTTTTTCCCCTTCTTTACCTCCTTTGACCTTGGACTTTACGGCACTTCCATGCCCTTCTATCCTTTGAGCTTTCCCTTATATCAGTCTAGATAGCCGGAGCTGTACCACTTCAGCAAATACTAGATAGAACCTTTCACGTATCCTCAAATATGGACAAGCACGGTTTCTAATCTGAAATGGAAGTTTTCTATGCCTGAAAATTACCCGTAATAATATAAAATCTACATATTTATATAAATAGTAGATGATCGGGCACTGTGTGTGTCTTTTTGGCTGTCACCAGATCCAACCAACCTTCAAAGGCGGTTTCTTCCCCCACAATTGATCGGGAGCTTAGAATCATTTTTATTTTTTTTACCTCCACGCTCAACGAAGTCAACGTGGGAATTACTTTCTATTTCTTATTTCCAATCAAACAATCCGCTACTAGAGATTAGCAATGGCAAACTCAAAGTACCTCCTGCCTGCCCATTATCTGTTTCTCTCCTGCGGAACTAACAACGGCATCCAGATATGAATATGTCAAGTCATTCGAGCAACCAGACACTTTGCTCCCGAATACCTGGATCGTGGTCCGGATAGATGGCAGAGGCTTTCACAAGTCAGTCTTTTTCTCTGTCCCTCTGCCTTTTGCCCCAAGGGATCCGACGCCGATACACTTACTTATGGAGATGATGTATCTATTCTTAGGCTTTCCGATCGGTATGCCTTCAAAAAGCCCAATGACCGACGTGCACTGGACTTGATGAATGCTGCTGCTGTCGAAGTCATGAAGGATCTCCCTGATTTGGCGATTGCCTATGGAGTTAGTGATGAATATAGGTTCGTTGTTCGTTGCTCGTTGCTCGTTGCTCGTCTTCTTGCTTCTGCTTCTGCAAGCTTAAGAACCGCAGTCGCAACTGACTCGATCCTCTCAAGTTTCGTCTTCCATCCCAGCTGTGAGCTGTTTGAGAGGCGGAGTGCGTAAGTCACCCCTTTCTTCCCTGGTGGGATTAGAGAAGAAGAAGAAGAAGAAGAAGAAGAACAAGAGGGATTTACTGGTTTTATTTCCGGGGTCAATAGCAAGCTCGTGACGACTATTGTGTCAACATTCACAGCACACTACATTTACCTATGGGGAACGTATTTCACAGAGAACCCTTTACAGCCGCCATATCTGCCTTCATTTGATGGGAGGGCGGTTGTATATCCCGCAATGGGGAATCTGCGCGACTACATGAGCTGGCGACAGGTTGATTGTGAGTTGATTTTTCCTTGCCGTGTGTCTTCACTTATGTGCGTGCTTACGGTTGATAGGCCATATCAATAATCTGTATAATACGACGTTTTGGACAATGGTCCAGCAAGGAGGAATGAGTAATACCGACGCGGAACGTGAATTGCAGGTTCGTGATGCGGGTTTCACTGACCGAGGGTGTTTTAGCGAAGACAAAAAAATTGCTGACGACAGCAGGGAACTGTGTCATCCGACAAGAATGAGATCCTTTTCACGAGATTCGGGATCAACTACAACAATGAAGACGAGATGTATAAGAAAGGAAGTGTGATATATCGGCAGGTATGGTGCTTATCCTCCACGCTGCCCCTGCGCATTCTTGCTAAAGTGGTGTGTTTAGTATCAACTTGAGGATGCGAAGCCGGCGTCGAATCCGAGTATAGAACAGGACGAAGGCAGCTCCGTCCCAGAAGCCATCTCGAAATCACAACAGGAGAAACTTAAAAAACTCCGGCGAAAAGCACAGGTGGTGGTTAACCATGTCGATATCATCAAGGATGAATTCTGGGAGCGAAGGCCGTGGATTCTCTCCGGGAGGCCGGGGAAATTACCAGAGGCCTGAGTTGTCATGATTCACTACTTTATATCTGCTTTGAGATGAGGTTTAAGAGAAACATGGCAATAGTTAGTTACCAAATGGGTATCTATCAACAGTCTAATTCTTTATACGCCAAGAACCAATAGTTATAACCAGCTTCATCATAGCTTCCAGATTAGGCTTCTTCTTCTTCTTCTTCTTCTTCTTCTTCTTTCGACTTTTTGGATTTTCGTTTCGCGCTCTCGTCCGAGGAAGAATCTCGCTTCTTGCTCTGCTTGCTCTCTTTATCCTTCCGTTTCTCTTTCTGCTGCTTCTTTTCCTTCTTCCTCTGCTTTTCCAGGTCCTTCGCACTCAGAGACCCCTCCCCGTCAAGTCCACTTGATTCTGTCGAATCCCGGTCCATCGACACAGGCGTAGGATAGTCCTCCTCGGGCTTGGACTCCTTTTCCTTCTTCTCTTTCTTCTTCTTCTTCTCCTTCTCCTTCTCCTTCTCCTTCCTCCTTTCTCCCTTTTCGAGTTTCCTCCTCCTCTTCGCTTCCTTTCTCTGTCGTCTCTCCTCCTTGCTCTCTTTTCCATCCTTCTCCTCTCTCCTCCTCTTCTTTCTCTCCCCCTCACTCTCTACCATCTTCCTCTTGCGTTTCCCCTTCTCCTTCTCCTCCACTACCGTACCACCAACCCCCCCAATAGTCCCGGGGACAAGCTCCCCCCGCACGAAAAACCGATATAGTTCGCTCGTCAGCGCATTCGCCTTCGAGACCGCCGCGGCACCAGGCACGGCTGCATTCCCGACCCCCTTCAGCGCATCCTCGAACCCGCGCAGCCACCACTGATTCGTCGGGTCCTTGGTGGTGGTTTTCCCCACGCCTTGGTTTCCTTGTCGTCGCGCGACCAGCAGGGGTTTCGTCAGTCCCAGGCCCCCGCGCGCGTGGGCGCGGTCGGGGTTCAGTGGGTTGCCGGGGCCGGACCAGCCGTGGCGGATGAGATAGGCATGGGCGTCCATTTTTTTTTTCTTCTTTTCTTTGGTTTCGCTCTTTTGTGGGAGGGTGCGTGCGTGGAGATTGGTCTTTAGGAGAGGGAGTTGAAGCGAGCGGGCGCTTGGTCTCCCTTTCGATGGGAGGTGGGATCGAACGAGGTAGGCTGGCTGGGTGCGAAAGAGCCAGAGAAAACCTCGGGAAGAGGGGAAGCAAGATAAATTATGATTATATATGCTCTAGCATAGCATAGCATACGCTGATAAATGATCAATCGAAATAATCACAAAAAAGAAAGAACCAAAAAAAAAAAAAAAAAAAAAAAAGGGCCCCAAGCCAGGAATAAGAATCACGGTACTGATAAGATGCGGAAGGGGAAAAAAAAAAAAAAAAAAATCGAGACCCGCGGATGTCAGAGAAAAAAAGTCATGGATCCCAGCGACAGTAAGTAAGTATAATTCAATACTTCCCCCCATACTACAACAACAACAAGTCGCGTGGTCTAATGGTTATGATTTCTCGTTCACAACATTGTGAGCTTCGCTACCACCAGTAGGATTCCGAGAAGGTTCCCGGTTCGATCCCGGGCGCGACTACTTTTTTTTTTTTTTTTTCTTTTTCTCCCCTTCTGTCTTTCCTGGGATGGATGGATCTCCTCCCTTCCTTATTGCTTGCAGCTTGCTATGTGAATGAAAAGTTTGGAGGAATCACTCATACCATGGTACTAGGTTTAATTATATGGATTAGATACGGGATAACTTTTATTATATATAATATAATTGTGAGGAGGGATCAAGGAATTAGTTTCCCCTCTTGTATGTAATATATATAGAAGACCAAGAAGAGTAGGATCAGTCTCTTATTTATGTATATCTTACTTACTATACAGAGTATATATAATATAGTTATATTCCTTCTACCTACTATTATTATTATTATTACTATTATTATTATTCTATACCCTCTCTCTACCTCTATTCCCTACTCGTCGAACCCCTCTTGATATTGGGTGAATATAAACATCGAAAGAACTATACCCGAGCTGAAGTAACGGATACAGCCACACCAAATATACAGAGTTATTTAACTCTGCTCCAGTCAAAGGCTTCAGAAAGTTCTTTGCCCTGGCAAAGAACGATGGGTTGAAAATTTAGACCAAAGAATGGCACACATGCCAATGTGGCGACTGCGTTTATCGACGAGGATACCCTGGAAGACAAGCAAGAAGAAGCTTTCAAGAAGTCCAGCGAAAGGCTTGGTGAAAATCACCCGAGTCCGGGGAGGGCGTACAACTCATTCATACAAAAAGGTCGCTGAAGCAGATTTACAGAAAGCGGATGCTACCATGGCTATTAACAACGGGCCCCCCCCCCCCTCAATTAGGAATACATCTGATACAATCTGCCTGCCTGGTGGAAATTGTGATGAAGAGACAAGTTTTTATGTATCCAGCGGAAATGGCCACATACTTTTCACTTCTTCGGGGGGTTTCTGTGCTTTAGTGACATAGTACTGGAACAAGATCTTATTCCGAGACTTCATTTCATCCAGGTCACGCCCAGGAGGAATCCAGCCTTCATCATCAGTATCTAGCATCTCCTTGATAAACTTGCGCATCTCGTGCCATTCCTGGTAAATTGTAAATTGCCGTTTGTGCCGTGCGAGCTGTTCATCAGTAAAATGTAATGGCAGGCTTCCGTCAGGAAGCCCTAAATCCCTTGGATTGAGAAATATCTCAATTAGTACCTCTCTGAGAGGTAACACACCCTCATCCCATGTTCCCCCACAACGGCGGAATATCTCTTTTAATTCCGGGACGACTTGCATTCCTTGCCAAGCTTTCCTGTTGTTCAAGAAGCTTGCAGCTTCGTAAGCCTTCGTCCATGTGGCCTTCGCTTTGTTATACAGTGCGATCTCCTTTTCGTCATCGTCCATATTCTCAAACCCCGCAGGGAGACCGGGCATTATATGGCCGAGTTGATAGCCCTCAGGAGGAAGGAGGAAGACCGGCCACTGGGCTTGTAGAAATGCAGGGCTGACGGAACTATTCTGCCAGTCAATAATGCCAGTCACAATTCCAGGGTCATTCTCAGAGACAAATATGTTGCCCATGTGGAGATCGGGATGCCATAGAATTGGTTGGGCCTTATCCAAAAGCTTGGCGCTATTTGCTATGGCCGGCAGGACTGCCTTGGTCATCTGAAGCAGAGAATAATGGTCCTCGGTGGAGCTATTTAGAAAGGATGGGAGCTGCACGTTAGAGTGATGACCGACTCTAAAGCGTGAGCGGTCGATTAATGATTCGCCCATATCACGAGGTGTCTTCCCTGTAGAGAAAGAGTCAGCAATCTAAAATCACTCAGAGAAGTAATACCTACAAGGACCACAGTGGATATTTGTAAGGGACTGCCCAGGCTGAAGAAGCCAGGATGGATCACAAGAAGGACCGATACAGAATTCACCTGCAGGGTCGATAGATGAGTCCAATGGTACCGTCTCCATCTCGCTCAGAGCACTCTTATAATATAAGTTACCATAAGCCGGAAACCAAATTTCAGAGAGCTCACGTTCCCATTGAGTAAGACGTTTGATCAAAGATATCCGATTAGGCTCGCCCATTTCATCCCACTTCTTGAAAACTTGAACCCCGGGAACCTTTTCCATAATAATATATTCTGCTTCAACTGCATTCAACACATATCAGAGCTCCAGGCCAAAACCCTAGGAACGGGAATCGTCGTATATTTCCGTACTCAAGATAATACAGCATATCAGCCAAGAAACGAGCTTCTGGATGTCTTATCTCACTGAATCTGAGCACGGCGACTTCCGACGCCGTGCAGTACATCGGTCTCCCTGCATTCGGACAGGGGATTTTGGCAATATACTCTGATGCGTCCTCTGTTGTAATAAGTAATGCCTTGCTAAAAACCACCCTCCATCTTTTCTATCCTAGAAACGGACGACTTTTTGGAACCGGGGAGATTTGCGATCGCGTCACATAATCCTTCAATATTAAAATGCACATATCGCTTGGAAAATTGAAGTTTTTCGTCACTAAGAAAGCGTCCATTTGTGTAACGGAAAAGATCTCCCTCGGAAATCGGGGGTCCTAATACATATGCTAGTAGTATTAGCGACAAAATGACACGCAGTCCCAGGGACAAATTGTTACGGACCTCCACATTGTATAGATAGATGTCTTCTGGCTAGTATAGATGAAAAAGATAAATAACTGTGAGAAAATTGGGCATCGCAGGATTTCCTGAAACCTTGTATAGCTCGAAGCATTGTTGGTGCTTGTCAGTTCACAACCCGCCCTTATCGATATCGACTCTTAAGGGAAGTCGCGTTCCGGGAATATATTAACCCGTCCTTAACCCAATTGAGATTCTGTTATAGCTCACCGCTTCCTATTGTGGTTAAATGGATCCCACGACCTCCCATGGGTTGAGATATACGGAGTACATAGCTCATCATGGGTAGAAATTCTACCCACGCCGGGGTTAATCTGTTCCAGGTTTCTAATCTAGAAAAAAACTTTCAATTTTATTTTACCCCCTCCCCCGAGCCAAGGATAATGATTTAATATGGTCTGAATCGACCCTTATCTTTACCCTTCTTCTCCCTTGGCCGTGGTGGTGTCTGTATCGACCCATCCTGCTCTGCCTGCTCTGCCTGCCCCGCCTCTCCCTCATCTGGTCTCCAGACACGAACAAACCCGTCCTCTCCGCAGGTGAATACCGATTGGTTCTGTCCATAGTTAGTCACCGATTTTCCCTGTTAATTGGATCTGGGCACCCACTTGTTCATCCACATAGACAGAACGCACAACCTCCTCGCCGTGGCCACCGGGGAGGCGCCAGAGATTCTGCTCGTCGAATCGCCATGAGGGCGTTGGGACAAGAGGGATCAAGTCCAGTTGTTTGTCACTGGGAGAGTTAGCACGAAGGAGAGAGACAAGAGAGAGAGAGATAAGTCCGTACATCTTATTTCCAGCTGCAATGTAGGGCCCCTGGCTCCCGAGGCATAGCTGTGCGATGTATTCACACCCAAGAGGCTCTCGGAGGTTGCCGAACTGTATAGGATCCGGTGACTGAGTCTGATCGTCGGGGTCTGTGGCGGGGTGGATCGAGAAGACCTCGTCATGGCTCAAGGCGTAGATGGTTTTCTCGTCGAGAAATCCCGCATGGTGTACGGAGCCGTGGTTGATAACCTGGACAAGGGCATCGTCCTCATCAGTGATGGTTGTATCGTAGATATTGACCAGACCGTCAGTACTTCCTGATAGGAGGATGTTGTGACGGGTCGGGTGATATTGAAGCTACCCCTCGAAGATCAGCGGAGCTGCACGTATTCTAGTAGTTAAATTTGACATACCTCAGTTACGTCGTCGTTGTGACTTTCGACATATTGAAGATGTGGCTGGTCTGGCGATCTGATATCCCTGTTGCGTCAGTTAGCAGCACGTGAAACCCACACAAATAGAGGTATATGCAGCACTCGATGTTTATTTATTTATTTTATTTATATTGTTTTTTTACAGAAAAAACTTACCAGAAAGCAACAATCGCTTGGTGAGATAGGAGCTCACCCCCAGCAACAATCTTGTTCGTTTCGGAACAACCGGCGATAGACAATACGGGGGCTCTATTTGCTGTTGGGCAATAGTCCAGTCAGCAAGCGATTTTCACACATAGCCACCGCCATCCACTGTCATCCACGCGCAACGTGGAGCCGATGCAATTCTCTATAAAAAGGACCCCGACATGATACTTACACATTTCCACCGCGACAACCGCTGAATTCTTGTTACTGCGGAGATCCCAGAGCTTCATCTTCCCGTCCCTACCGCCAGTAAGGAGGAGCTGGTTATTCGCGTCATAGGTCCGTAGAGACGTGACGCCTTCATGAGCGCTTCTAGAAATCACCGATAAATAATCAAGATTGTTCGCATTGAATACGCGAAGCGAGTCATCGGAAGAGATGGCTGCGAAGGCTGTTGCCGATGACGGGACAATCGAGTAGATATAATTATCCTCGGCAAGAGACAGAGATGACGAAGCTGTAGCCCTGAGCTTATGCATGGTTGGACTGATTCACTCCTTGAGTAGTGGTAGACTGGTAGTAGCCGGTAAACCGTAACACTGGGCTTAACTCAGCCTCAACTGAAAATATCTCTTCAAATGGAAACAAAAAAGCCTCAAGAAATACAGCCGTTTGTTTTCTACTAGTGGGAATGAGTCCGTCGAGAAATGGAATCGTGGAGTGACCAACGGAGATTTGATACAATGCTAGCCAACGTGGATGCGAAGGTTTCTCCCTTTCGAAACCTTTTTTTCGCACCCTGTTTTTTTTTTTTTTGATCTGACGTGGCTGGCCCTGATAAGAATGGCTGCTCCTTCAATGAAATGCTCGCTCAGGAGGTCCTTTTAGGGGCCCCGTTTGTTTGTCGAGGATGATGGATGGTAGTGGTGGAGGAGACGAAAAAAAGCCAAGACCACGAAGAAAAAAAAAATATACCGAAATTTGCCTGATTTTGCGGGCACCAAAATAGACTACTGTACAAAACTACCGTACCTAACCTACCTAGATACGAGTAGCAGCTAGCTAGGTAATCCTATCATGAACATGTAGGCTAATTAAAATATCCTACACAAGAATAAAAGAGAATACCATACAGACCATAAAAAAAAATTTCCAGCATGGAATTAGAGTAATAATAAGGTCTGCAAGACTTATCGCTGCATAACAAAGCCAGATAGCGGCTGGCATGTTTCGAAGGTAAGGTAAGGGGATTAAGACCAAAGAAGTAGGAGCTGACAGTCACCCTACCTGTGTCACCATACTCTCCGAGGACGTTGGGGCTAGGCTTGCAACGGTGGAGTGTTTTGAAGCATCCTCCGTGTCCTAGGCTGAGAACGGTAGTCGGGGCGCGTTTGGTGAGAGGCGTTTGGCCTGAGAGCACAGAGATGGAGACCATCAATAATCTTGATTCTTTACTAGGAAAATCGATACAAGAAAGAATCGGATTCTACCGGATATATTGACTGTCATAATCAGTGTACGAGGCCGATTCATTTCCCCGCTCTCGCATATCATCCCTATGAGGAGCACGGAGGGTATTTATTTTGACTTCAACCCACAGATGAAAGTATTGGGGGACTGTTTCTCTTTCGGTGTTAATGCGACGTTCAGCTACGCCTCTGTTACACCAGAGGTGCAGTGTTAGAGTTGGGACCGTTGGTCTTAATCCCTGTAGCGATATCCCTGAGAACACGCTGGGGTGGTTCTTGGTCCGATTATCGGATCGAATATTTCAGAATACTTAGTTAGGTACCTAGTCTAGGTATTATTGTGCTGGCCCAAAATGGGGCATGATTAATGTTTTGAATCATTGCCCCATGCGCGACCCAATTCATATCTTTTGAGGCTTGTTTTGGAGGACTATAGCTTCTCTGCGAAGCCCGGGAGCACAAGGGGAAAATGTGAGTTGGCACCATTGTTTGCGATGCCTGAATGCACTAAATTAGGCATGGATGTACTGTCGTAGGAAGTGCGGGTTGTTGTTGTTTTCCTATCCCAACTCCCTGGAGGCTATGAGAAGCATGGGGGACCTGAACAGTGGACTCTCTCTGTACCTCGTGGCAGTGTTTAGTAAGAATTCGAATTTCTGAGAGAGATCAAACTTATCCTCCTTCCGAGAGCTGTTTCTTAAACGATTAATTCGGTGCATGGTCTCCTGTTTCTTCTGCTTGGTGACCGCGTGGACTTCGTCACCGTCAGTTGAGTTAAAGGATGCCTCAGTCATGTTCAAGCATTGACCAGGATCCTGCAAGGAAATGAATCTACATCCTTTTTTTTTTTTTTTTTTTTTGGCCATTACCTTGGCCCCTGGTTCAAGGTTGGCTTGGATACCGTATCCACAGTGGTTGGTTCCATGTCACTACTTATTTGCTGTTAATGTCTGCGTGGCACCAGCGCACCACCGTAGTAGTGGCAGTGGACCAGACCAAATCCAGAGGTCACGATTCAGAAAGATTTCCAGGGATATAAACGGGCCTAGTTTTGTGGGCATATTGGTCGACGTTAAACGAATTAATGGCGGAGGAAGTTGCGGTTGATATATCCGATGGGGCGCGTGACATTAGCACGAGGGAATGCGTCAGCCTTGAAACTGGTTTAACTACTCCGGTATTTAGTGGGAGTAATTAAGTATGGAGTACTCTGTATGGACAATCCAGTAGGTTTTACGAGTACCTTTTGGATTGTGTCCTATTTTCTGTTGGAGAGACTGATTGATACTAGTAGTAGTAGTAGTAGTATCTACTCTGTTTCAATGGCAGGGTTTGTTTTGCATAATACTGTATTACCCACTGTACTAAGTACTGTACTACGCATAATACAGACTACGTACAGAGAAGAATAATACCAATAATAATTCAATCAGCCCCACCGGACCTTTATCTTTTTGAATGGGAGTGAAATCATTGATTCTTAATCAGTCCGTGAATCCCCAGTCAGGGAGAAAAAATCCGTTCAAAAAAGACACTAGCGGTATCTCGAGTCTAGACAGTTGCTCAGCAGGGTGGGTTCCATCCTCTTGGGTTCGGTGAACTTCGGCCATAAACTACTACTCCTTTAGCACGTGTGGGATACACCGATCTCAACAATAATGACAGGTAAAAATAGTGACAGGTAAAATTTAGGGTGGCATCCTCTGTCGATTTGTCATTACATGCATGGGAAAAGTACAAGGTAGGATGCACAGAGATGGGCGACCCAAAGCGTTGGGAAGTGGTATAACTTTTAATAGGTAGTTCAGAAGGAATGACCGGGAATGGCTTTGGAGAATCGGTCAAAGCCAAGGGCCTTGAATCTGGGTACTAGTACTAGTACTAAGTAATACAATACATGAGTCTTGTCAACACCAATGAGGGATGCAGGATGCAATGCGCACCCTAAATTTTTGGGGGGTTTAAGACCCTAGGTTCGTCCTGGAATTTGGATACGCACATAGGTAGTATTTGTATGATGATATGGGATAACTAGTGGACGAATAAGAAAGAATGAACTCCAGCCATATACCCATTTTGGATTAATTACCAAGTGCCTAGTACAGAGTAGGGTAGTACACTAGCTTAGTACTCTGTAGGTACCTGGTACCCTACTGTAGGGAGGTTCCTGTTGCACATGACCTCCATGCTGTTTTTTTAGATTCGTCTCAGAGATGTGGTTGGTACTCCGTAGACTACTAGTTAACTACAGAGTAACTACCTAGTATCCGAGATGGTACTCCGTACAAGTCCTCTTTTCCTGAAACTTCCTCTAACTCCTCTGTCAAGAGGTTGATGATCCACTTTCCTGAGCTGCATGCAATACTCAACAGTCCGGTTGGCTCCCGAATGCCGCCGTGCAATCCTTCAACCACAATGCTGGGAATGTCAGGAATGCCTGACATTCCAGGCAACCAGTCCTTGGCCCACTATTTCTTTATTTTCCCAAGGTTGGAGACGGTCCGCGTCCCGCCCGAAAGTCACTTTATCCACTCAGTCCATTAGGAGATTATATTTTTTTCTTTATTTTTTTTTTTTTTCATTTTATCTCCTTATTTTCCTGGTTTCAGAAGGTGAAACCAATCCTTGAAAGCTCTATTATTTTAGGAATCAAGTTCCCAATTCTAATAACTTTCTACTTATACACAAGGTACTATAATACTTCTTCTTAATTTACACATTACCTAGGTTAATTTTATAACACAGACTCTGTGCCTCACTGTTTCTGCCACCATGTTTCATGCTCCAACAACTCATCATATTGATTAGTCGACCAGGAGGATTTCCTAAGGATTCTTAGCCTGAACCTTAGGTTTCTACTGAATTAATCTTGAATATTTCTGGTAGTTTCTTACTGTCCTGGGTTACAATCAGCGGGCCGAAAACTCGGATGTAGGGAGTTTTTCCCTTTTTTTTTTTTTTTTTTCTCTCCCTTTTACTTTGCTTTTTTCCTCTCTATTATTATTAGTATTAGTATTATTCTTATGACTCCTATAATAATAATAGTTAGAATTCAAAGAAGATATTCATGTGGTGACAGCTCAAGAATACCTTAAGAAGTCGTGGTTAACAGACCATCATAATCATACCTAGGTACTCATAAGAATGTAAGAAGGATATTAATAGTAACCATAACCCACAGAATAACCTATCCAGAAACGCTGAGGAGTCAAAAATCATCCCCTTGTAAGGTGGTACAAAACCTCCCTTCCCCCTCGTTAACCGCCCAAAGTAACTACAACTAGCAAGAGCATGATAATTTTAGGAATCATCTTAACCCAATCTACATAATCTACAGAATGGCGATGGCCCTAGATGATCCCGGACCATGGTCCAGGAGGGTCCTGGTGACAATCGTCCACCAATAACCCTGGAGGAGATATGTAGATACCTAGGTAGGTACTTGAAGAATAAAAAAATATTAATTCCAACATCAATAATGACAACGGCGATGAACAGTAAGTAACAGATCCCAGTCTATCCGCTAATGAACATTTCCCCTGACTTCCTCCCTTTCCCCTCCTCTCTCCATCCTCTCTCTCTCTCTCTCTCTCTTCTTCTTCTTCTTCTTCTTCTGTTTCTTTCTCTTTCTTTCTTTCTTTCTTTTCTTTTCTTTTTCTTCTTTCTTCTTTTTCTCCTTTTTCTCTCTTTTTCTCTCTTTTTCTCCCCCCTTTCCCAATCTCTTTTCTGCTAACCGCCCCGCCTCGCGCCCGTGGGCCCAACGGGGTCAAGAAAGCGGCTGTGACAACCTTAAAGGCAGGGCTGCTGCTTTTGCTTTTGCGTTGCTTTTCTGTACTTTGTCTGGTCTCAGGGAACCGGCTCCTTTTCTCTCCACCATTGCTGTCTTCCTGCCAATTGCTTGTCATCCTGAATCGCCTCCTGATCCATGGTTACTGCTGACAGCTCCCGCTGACCCCCAACGCTGGTTGATCTTGTTCTCTCTAGTTGAACCTTCAGCTACATCTCCATCCTGGCCGTGACCGCTACTTCTGTCAGCCTTCCGTACGGAGGCTCTCTTGAATTCTTATACCTCCCCGTTCCCCTGTCGTTGAAGCTTCCCCCTCCCCCTCCTCCTTGTCTCTCTCTCTCTCTCTCTCTCTCTCTCTCCAGCTCTCCTCATACTACAATTGTCTTATTTTATTTATTTTTTTTTTTTTTCAATCACCCCCTGGCCTCTTCATCTCCCCATCTGCAGTGTGGATGCTGTGACTGGGGCCTTATTTTCAGTCTTCACTCTTCCTGGAATAAGACGCTAATATCTAGTCCCTGAATTATACTCACTATACATACTTCACCTTTTCGCTTCCAACTGCCTTCCGGCCACCACCACTACAACAACAACCCTTTGGAATCTGCCTCCAGCACATTAGAACAGGTTTCTCGGTGTGACACCATCCAATTTGCAATACCTGCCGCTCATGTTTGGGACCGGTCAGGTGGGACCAAGACCTCCCACGATGAGCTCACCGTTGCATAATCATTATGGCTACCAGTCCCCGAGATCTAGTGAGCTTGGTCGTTCTAGACAGAATTCAGATGCCATGGATATCCAGACCATCACTGAAAGAGAAGCGTCGGGACGGAATGCGACTGCTAGTGGGTCCTGGAATCCGAATGGGTCTCCCTGTATGAGCCCGACATGTAGCAAGTATCTCTCTCTTACCCTCTCCGCACTTTCCACCGGGACGTTGCTCCCCTGGTCCAGGCGCTTTGACGCACGATCTTGGGCCTGTTTCTGTGTCGTGGCTAATATTGAAAACTTCCCCCCCCCCCCCCCCCTTTCCCCTGCTACTTAGGAATTCTGAGAAAAACAACTTTCATGAAGAGAACGGACGAACGTATCATGGATTTCGCAGAGGCGTTTATATATGTTACCGTGCGATGAGCAAGAGCAGGATCGCCTTGATATATTTCACAAACTATTCACGGTAGCTCGCGTATCGGACGGACTGATCTACGCTCCGCATCCGACGGGTGGACGATTCTTGGATCTCGGCTGTGGAACGGGGATCTGGGCAATCGAGGTGGCCAATAAGTATCCAGATGCCTTTGTTGTTGGCGTGGATCTGGCGCCCATACAGCCCCCCAATCAACCGAAGAACTGCGAGTTTTATGCGCCGTTCGATTTCGAGAGCCGATGGGCGTTGGGGGAGGATTCCTGGGATCTCATCCATCTGCAAATGGGCTGTGGTAGCGTCACAGGTTGGCCAAATATGTACCGGAAGGTCTTTGCCCATCTTCGCCCGGGTGCCTGGTTTGAGCAGGTGGAAATTGACTTTGAGCCGCGGTGTGATGATCGGTCCCTGGACGGGTTGGCTATACGGCACTGGTACCAATATCTGAAGCAAGCTACGGCGGAGACCATGCGACCGATTGCCCACAACTCTCGCGACACCATTCGAGATTTGCAGGAGGCTGGGTTTACAGAAATCG
Source organism: Aspergillus ochraceoroseus IBT 24754 (assembly GCF_002846915.1). Lineage (NCBI taxonomy): Eukaryota > Fungi > Ascomycota > Eurotiomycetes > Eurotiales > Aspergillaceae > Aspergillus > Aspergillus ochraceoroseus. The sequence continues at coordinate 2,520,895 of NW_024468477.1, read as the reverse complement.
ATCACCAAATTGTTGGGCTCCCGCTTAACCCTTGGCACCAAGATGAACACGAGAGGAAGGTGGCGCGATGGTACCATCTCGCCATTTCAGAAAGTATCGAGAATCTCAGTTTGGCACCGTTTAGCCGTGTATTTGGGTGGCCATTGGAAAAGATCCAGCAGATGGCTGCTGATGTCAAGTCGGAGGCCTTTAACAAGGAGATCCACGCATATAACATCCTACATATTTACCAAGCGCGGAAACCTTTGAAATAACCCCGATGTGAAATCAAGAGAGAGAGAGAGAGAGAGAGAGAGAGAGAGAGAGAGAGTGTGTGTGTGTGTGTAAGCGCTGAAGTTGATGCTTGCATTTAGGGCTCAGGACGAAGAAATCACAGGAACGGCGAAGCACAAATTCAAAATATGAAATGTAATAACACGAGGAACTTTTTCATCACCAGCAGATTTATTACTTATGAGCAACACACCACCCACACATCCACAAAATACAGTTCTTCGTTTGAGGGTGGGGAACATAACGGTCATAGCAATGCGATTTCTATCCGCCCCCATGGCTACTTTCGATTTACTCGCCTACTGAGTGCGTTTTCCGGGGGCCATATCTGAGCCTTGGGAGGTGGAGTTCTCATCCATATATCTATTTGGAGAGGGCATGACATGACGTCTCTCATGCCCTTTCTTAAAAAAAAAAAAAAAAGGGCGGAGAAGAACCTTCTTTGAATACCACCCGAGTCGCAAATCTACAAAAATACACCACCAAATCTATTGTACTCTATGTGTTGGAATGGCACGGATGGTGTGTAACTTACATTGGCTCTCATGCTGGCTATGTTCAGATGTGAACTGATCAAGGAGCACAAAGGAAATCAGAAATTCAAGGAAACGAATGTATGTATATATATATATATGTATTTGGAGACGAGACACGCAATAGGAAGAAGAAGAAAAAAAATTTCAATATCATGGTTTCATGTCCCCCATAACTACCTATCAAATATCTCCTCCTCCTCTCCCTCCTACTACAGGTACTTCTACTACTACTACTACTACAGCTACTACAGCTACTACAGCTACTACAGCTACTACAGCTACTACAGCTACTACAGCTACTACAGCTACTACAGGTACTTCTACCTCTGGTACATTGAGAAGATACACGGCACGGATCCTACTGTATGCAAAATGGAGTAGTATGAAACGATCGATTCTTTCCGACTAGATTTTCTTTCTCTTTCATTTTCAACCAACAATCCATCCATACAAAATGATATATACCTATCCCCCGCCCATCTTTATGCGAACAATCTCTAAAACGCCCCATTGCCTAATTGATACATAGAAGGGATCGGGTAAAAAAAAAAAAAAAAAAAAAAAAAAAAAGAGAGAGAAAGGAATCTATGGGTGTTAAGAGACACAAGCGCTTGTACAAGGCGAGATCAGGAAAAGAAGAGCGCAGGTTATCGTCGGCGGTTTTTCTTCGGGCCTCGCGTGGTACCGTTTCTCCCGCCAGCTGTGCTGCTCGTAGTATCCTTCTCGGGGTCTCCTGCGTTGGCACGGCTGGCGCCGGGACTTCGACGTCGCATTGTGCCTGGGCCAACGGCAACGATGTCCTCCTCGCTTTCGCTGTCGGAGATATCGAGCAGAACCGGCATGCGGAAGGACTCGGAGTCGTCGTCGAGGCTGCCGCCGCTCTTCTGCGGGTCGATGGTGAGGACGTCGGGTTCCTCGTCTTCCTGGTCTAGGCGGCGCTGGTGGATTTCTTCGGCCGGGTGGATGTCGAATTCGTCTTCGCGTTCCATGTACTCGACGTTTTCTTCGACTTCGCCAAAGTCCGGGGCGAGCGCGGACCATTTCTGCGGCGTGACGATGGACCACGTGTAGATGCATCCGGATTCGAGGCCGCAGGCGACGACGAGAGGGCGGCTGGGGTGCCATTCTACGACGCCGAGCTCTTCCCGGGGGCCTTCGAGGATTTTGACGAGCGAGCCGTGGCTGCGTTCCCAGACGTAGATGTCGGGGTTCATGAATGTCGATGCGGTGACGAATTCGCTGGTCGAGGAGAACGCGACGTGGTTCCAGCTTAGTCGGTTGACGACGTCTTGGAACTTGTGTTCTACTTGGAGTTTGATGTTCGCGGGCTCGAGGTCGATCCCCAGCTGGGAGAGGTCGGGCATGAGGATCGTGCGAATAACGCGATCGGAGCTGTTGACGAGCAGATCACGGCCGTTGCTTGCAAGACGGAGGAGAATCACCACGCCGTTACAGAGCCGAGTCGAGTGTATGGTGGTGCACGTCTGCGTTTCTATAATGTTTATCCAACCTTTGGATGTCCCTGCGATGATATGGTTCCCCAGCGCCGTGAAGACCGTAACGCATGTCGAGTGTTTCGCATCCTGGGCCGCTTGCTTTGCCGCAACCGCGGGATCGACTTCTTCGTTTTTGGGGGGGGTTGCACGGAACGGAGCAGAGGGGATGATGCGTTTGATAGGTTTCGGGGAGGATATGTCGACGAGGACCGGTTGATCTTCAAAAAGGGAGGCTACGAATAACAGGCTGGCATCAAAATATGGTTAGTTTACGCCGTGCCACAAGATAGAAAGAAACGTGGGATCCGTGGCTTTCTGACTGGTTATAGGGATGTAGTTCTGCGATATATACAGGCGCTTCGAATCGGACTGTACGCACCCGGGAACCATCTTTCAAGTCCCACAGGATGCATTTCCAGTCTTGAGAGGAGCTAAGGAGATAGCGACCGTCCCTAGACCAACTGTATGTGCTATAGATTAGCAATTTGCCAAAAAAAAAAAAAATTTTTGAGAGCGAGGGAACACTACCTCAATGACTGGATTTGCCGAATATGGCCCTCTAACTTGCGGGCAACCCCATTTGTCTCAACGTCAAATATCACTACCGTACCGTCCACCTGAGCTAACATCAGTGCTGTCCCCCCAATTCTGTGGTATTGTAGCCGGAACTAACCCGTCCGGAGGCTAGATAATCTCCCTTGCGACTGAAGCGAAGGCATGTCGCATGACCGCTCCCTATACAAGTCAGTTACATACGCATCATAACATTTAGAGTAGTTCGCATCTGCATACTCAGTTTTTCTGATAATGTGTCTGGGTACTCCTGGGCCAGGACAAAGGGATCAATTAGAGAGAGATTCATCGCGCGCAATGTTTGAAAAGTGTGGTTAAAGCTGCCAAAGCCAAAGAGCAAGAAAGATAAGAAGGGTACGAATTCCCAGCCTGGAGAATAGGCCAGGAGAAATGGCCGAGAGCAATCATCCAGCGCCCTCTACGACCGCTGACATTCAATACATTTGCTTAGCTGGATTGGGCGAGGCGATAATAAGGGAATCTGAAGGGGGGAAAAACTGGGGGTGGCGGGCGGTGAGAGCTGGCATTATAATGTGTTCATCGAGACCCACTTCTGACCAAGAAATCACTCTCTGATTGGTGGAACTGCTGGAGATGAGGTTGGGATGACTGACTTTTAAGGCACCAACGCTAACACAGGCCTGCGACTCAGAAAACTCGTGCCCCATCGGCGACCGACCTGACAGACAACCGCCTCCCTTTCACCTCCTCGATACGCTGCTTGTCCATCGCCCAACGTCCCCCGATCATCGCGTTTTTCATCGCGATATCATCCTACGAGCTGGAGAATCGCCAATACCGACCGTGACCTTCCTTTTTTTCGCCCTTTTTGAAGCTTCGCGAAGTCGGTGGACAGGGTCGCAGGCGCCCTCGTGGCAAGGGCTGCCAGAGGCCTCATCTGGCCCTCTGCTCGCAAATTCTTCCTCTTCTCGCTTGTTCATACTTGAGAATTAACGGATTATACCTTCAGAAGTCGTTTTCTGTAGGCTTGGGACCCGTCCTTATTTCACCTTCGTCACCCGTTTCGTCCCCTGATTTTACGCCTTTGCGCGACACCATTCACCATGTCGAACGTCTACTTTCCGTACTCTAAGGCGCCTCTGCGCACCATTAAAGAGATCCAGTTTGGTCTTTTCTCTCCTGAGGAAATCAAGCGGATGAGTGTGGTACACGTTGAATATCCAGAGACGATGGTTTGTTTTGCCCCTGGACTTTTTCTTCGCTATGGATGACCTGTGTGAGGATTCTGACCGGGAAACAACCACAATAGGATGATCAGAGGCAGCGCCCACGAACCAAGGGCCTTAATGACCCGCGTTTAGGAACTATTGACCGACAGTGGAACTGTGAAACCTGTGAGGAAGGCCAGAAGGAATGTCCTGGACATTTCGGACATATTGAGCTCGCCACCCCGGTTTTCCACATTGGTATGATGACGACCCTACTAAGCCAGCTTATTAGGATCGAGTATTGACCTACTTCTTTTAGGTTTCTTGACCAAAATCAAGAAATTGCTTGAGACGGTCTGCCACAACTGTGGAAAGATCAAAGCCAACACGGTTAGTCATCCCTTACGGGATGGCAAATCTAAGATGGCAAATTATGCTAACATTTAACCAGTCCGATTCAAAGTTCTTGGAAGCCCTGCGTATCAGGGATCCCAAAAGACGCTTCGATCATATCTGGCGACTGTCGAAGGATGTGCTGATTTGCGAAGCCGACCCCCCTCCGGACGACGACGATCCGTTTGGAAAGGAAAGCTCTAAGCCTTTGAGGATGCATGGCGGATGTGGTAATGCCCAGCCCACGATTCGAAAGGAAGGTATAACGCTAGTTGGAACTTGGAAGCCGACGAAGAGCATGATGGACGAGATGGATATGCAACAACCTGAGAAGAAAGTCATTAGTCCCCAGGTGGCACTGAATGTCTTCCGCAGCATCTCTCATGAGGACGTTCGCATTATGGGACTGAGCAATGACTACGCCCGCCCTGAGTGGATGGTCATTACTGTGTTGCCTGTCCCTCCCCCCCCAGTTCGTCCCAGTGTTCTTGTGGGTGGTAGCACTAGTGGTCAGCGTGGTGAGGACGATTTGACATATAAATTGGCTGAAATCGTCCGAGCAAACCAGAACGTCCAGCGCTGCGAGCAAGAAGGTGCACCAGAACACGTTGTGCGCGAGTTCGAGTCCCTGTTGCAGTACCACATTGCCACCTACATGGATAACGACATCGCTGGCCAGCCGAAGGCTATGCAGAAATCTAACCGACCTGTTAAGGCTATTCGCAGCCGTCTGAAGGGCAAGGAAGGCCGTCTTCGACAGAACTTGATGGGAAAACGTGTCGATTTCTCCGCGCGTACCGTTATCACCGGTGACCCGAACTTGTCACTTGACGAAGTCGGTGTGCCGAGGAGTATCGCTAGGACTTTGACATATCCTGAGGTTGTCACTCCATACAACATCGAAAAGTTGCAACAACTTGTTATGAATGGTCCCAATGAGCATCCTGGAGCACGATACATCGTTCGAGACAATGGTGAGCGAATTGATCTTCGCCATGCCAGGAGAGCCGGAGGCCAACAGCTGTTGTACGGCTGGAAGGTCGAACGCCATCTTATGGATGGAGACGTGATTCTGTTCAATCGACAGCCTTCGCTGCACAAGGAATCCATGATGGCTCACCGTGTCCGCGTGATGCCCTACTCTACCTTTAGGCTGAACTTGTCCGTTACTACCCCGTACAACGCTGATTTCGATGGTGATGAAATGAACTTGCATGTCCCCCAAAGCGAAGAGTCTCGTGCTGAACTCGGCCAACTTGCTCTGGTTCCCATGAACATTGTGTCTCCTCAGCGAAACGGACCACTCATGGGTATTGTGCAAGATACTCTTTGTGGCATCTATAAGATTTGTCGACGTGATGTGTTTTTGACCAAGGAACAGGTCATGAACATCATGATGTGGGTTCCCGATTGGGATGGAGTTATTCCTGCCCCTGCTATCCTGAAGCCTCGACCCAGATGGACAGGAAAGCAGATGATCAGCATGGCACTACCATCTGGTCTCAATCTTCTGCGCGTTGAAAAGGACGGATCTCCTCTTTCAGAGAAGTTCTCTCCTCTGAACGATGGTGGCCTCCTCGTTCATGGCGGACAGCTATTGTACGGAATGTTTTCTAAAAAGACCGTTGGTGCGACCGGAGGCGGTGTTATTCATACCATCTTCAACGAGTACGGACCCTGGACAGCAGTGGCTTTCTTCAATGGTGCTCAAACCATTGTTAACTACTGGTTGCTTCACAATGGGTTCAGTATTGGTATTGGCGACACTATTCCTGACGAGGTCACTATCCAAAGGATTGAGAACTGTGTGCGTGTCAGGAAACAGGAGGTCGAAGCGATCACTGCCAGTGCCACCGAGAACACTCTGGAGCCTCTCCCTGGTATGAATGTTCGAGAAACATTCGAGAGCAAGGTCTCTCGTGCTCTTAACAATGCTCGTGATGAAGCTGGTAGCGAGACTGAGAAGAGCTTAAAAGACTTGAACAATGCCATTCAGATGGCCCGTTCTGGATCCAAGGGTTCAACTATTAATATTTCGCAGATGACTGCTGTCGTTGGACAGCAGTCGGTGGAGGGTAAACGTATTCCTTTTGGTTTCAAGTATCGTACCTTGCCGCACTTTACAAAGGACGACTATTCCCCAGAATCCAGGGGCTTTGTTGAGAACTCTTACCTTCGTGGTCTAACTCCGACGGAGTTCTTCTTCCACGCTATGGCTGGTCGAGAAGGTCTGATTGATACAGCTGTCAAGACTGCGGAAACCGGTTACATTCAGCGAAAGTTGGTCAAGGCACTTGAAGAAGTTATGGTCAAGTATGATGGTACTGTCCGCAACTCCCTGGGCGATATTATTCAGTTCATTTACGGAGAAGATGGTCTCGATGGTGCTCATATTGAAAACCAGCGTGTTGATATCATTAAATGCTCCGATGACAAGTTCAGGGACCGTTTCCGCATTGATCTCATGGACCCTGAGCGGAGCTTAGGCCCTGACATTTTGGAACAGGCCAATGAGATTGCAGGTGACGTTGAAGTCCAGAGATATTTGGATGAAGAGTGGGAACGACTACTGAAGGACAGGGCGTTCCTTCGAAGTGTGGTGAAGGAGGATGAGGAGATGATGCAGCTTCCAATTAACGTGCAAAGAATTCTGGAAACAGCCAGGACAACATTCAGAATCCGTGAAGGAACCATCAGCGATTTGCATCCTGCTGAAGTTATCCCTCAGGTGCAATCCCTCCTTGACAGGCTGCTGGTTGTGCGTGGTGATGATGTTATTTCACGGGAGGCGCAGGAGAACGCGACGCTTTTGTTCAAGGCCCAGCTTCGAAGTCGTCTTGCATTCCGAAGACTGGTTACCGAATACTCGATGAACAAACTCGCGTTCCAGCACGTTCTGGGCGCTATTGAGATGCGGTTTGCCAAGGCTGGTGCGAACCCTGGTGAGATGGTTGGTGTTCTTGCCGCCCAGTCCATTGGTGAGCCCGCTACTCAGATGACGCTGAACACTTTCCACTTTGCTGGTGTCTCCTCAAAGAACGTTACCCTTGGTGTCCCTCGTCTGAAGGAAATTCTCAATGTTGCTACCAACATCAAGACCCCGTCCATGACTGTCTACCAGGAACCCGCCAGAACATTTGACAAGGAGGGTGCCAAGCAGCTGCGAAGTGCTGTCGAGCATACTAGCTTGCGGTCTGTTACGGAGGCAACTGAGATCTACTATGATCCCGATATCCAGACCACCGTGATTGAGAACGATCGAGACATGGTGGAGTCTTACTTCATTATTCCCGAGGATGTCACCGATGACTCGTCCCGCCAGTCCAAGTGGCTGCTCCGTATCATCCTTAGTCGACCTAAGCTCCTTGATAAGGGTCTTACGGTGCAGGATGTTGCGACCAGGATTAAACAGGCCTACCCCAAGGATATTGCTGTCCTCTTCAGCGATAATAACGCTGATGAGCAAGTTATTCGTATCCGACAGATCCAGGACCACAAAGAAGATGAGGATGATGACGATATTGAGTATGATGTCACATTGAAAAAGTTGGAGCAACATCTTTTGGATACCTTGACTCTTCGAGGTGTTCCTGGAGTGGAGCGCGCATTTATCAATGAGAAGGCCAAGGTCCGGGTCCTCGAAGACGGGTCACTGTTATCAAGCAAGACCGATCCCCTCTGCAAGGAGTGGGTGCTTGAAACAAGTGGCTCATCTCTTGGCGAAGTTTTGGCTCTTCCAGGTGTCGATGCTTCTCGGACATACTCCAACCAATTTATTGAGGTGTTCGAAGTTTTCGGTATCGAGGCTGCCCGAACGGCTGTTCTTCGCGAGTTGACACAAGTGCTGGCTTTCGACGGATCTTATGTCAACCACCGTCACTTGGCTCTTTTGGTCGATGTCATGACTGTGCGAGGTTACTTAACCCCTGTCACTCGTCATGGTATTAACCGTGCTGATAATGGTGCGCTTATGCGTTGCTCTTTTGAAGAGACAGTGGAAATTTTGCTTGAGGCTGCTGCGTTTGGAGAGCTTGATGATTGTCGTGGTGTGTCAGAGAACTTGATCCTGGGACAAATGGCACCCGCTGGTACTGGAGAATTTGATGTCTACCTTGACCAGAATATGCTGAATACTGTGGTCTCAAACAATGCTCGCTTTGGAGTGATGGGAGCCCTTGGTGCCAAGGACGCTATTATCTCCGATGGCGCTGCGACACAGTATGATACTGGCTCGCCTATGCAGGAGAATGCCTATATCGGTACACCTGATCCAGACTCGAACTTTTCTCCTATTCGCCAAGCAGGTGCTGAGACCCCTGGTGGTTTTACTGAATACCAGCCTACTGGTGGCTTTGGTGGCGGCTTTAGTCCTGCCGCTACTAGTCCGGCTGGGTACTCTCCAAGCAGTCCCTTCAGCGCTAACCCGACATCTCCTGGCTATTCTCCAACTTCCAGTTACTCACCTACCTCCCCTGGTATGGGTATCACGAGCCCTCGTTTCATGACGTCTCCCGGATTCTCGCCTTCTAGTCCGTCGTTTGCGCCGACTTCGCCCGCCTACTCACCCACGTCGCCAGCATATGGCCAGGCGTCTCCGACTTCACCGTCGTACTCTCCAACGTCGCCTGGATTCTCACCAACCTCGCCCAACTATAGCCCTACTTCACCAAGCTTTAGCCCCGCGTCTCCTGCTTTCAGCCCAACCTCGCCAAGCTACAGCCCTACGAGCCCGGCTATTGGTGGTGCTCGACACTTGTCTCCCACTTCACCAACGTCTCCTAAATATACACCTACATCACCCGGGTGGTCTCCTACTAGCCCCCAAACATACTCACCAACATCTCCCAACTTTGCTGGCTCACCGACATCACCAGGCGGCCCAACATCCCCTGGCTATAGTCCGACGTCGCCGGCTTTCAGTCCTACGTAAGTTGGTTAATCAGAATATTATTGTGCTGTTGAAATTTCTGACGGTTTTTCTTAGGTCTCCTCGCCAGTGAAGTTGAAACCTTAATGTTCAGGTTGACTTCTGCTGTATCATTGTACTATCACTTTTGCATCCAGACTCCCCTGAAAACAAGAAAAGAAAACACATATTGCATTTCTGCTGCGGAATTGGTTGGTTATATCTCTCACAATTTGGGCGCGTTCAGCCTTTTAACTCTTTTACTATTTTCCCTACTTCCTTCTTCCCCTTTCTTCTTAATGTATGCGGTTTTTTTTTTATGCCCCATTCCCAAGGTCTTGTCGACTCTATAGTCTCTGAGCCAACCTGGTGAAATTGCAAACGAATTCTTACGGGTTGGTAACGTTTTCACGTTTTCGTTTCTTATTCTGAAGAACCCTACAGTGGCAAGCATTTATTTTTAGACCTGAAGACCTTCGGTTGGATTATCCACTCTGGAGATGTCTCTTGCGGGATGCTATTTCGTTTTCCCTTGATTTGCATGGGGAAGAGATTGTGACTGAGTGTATTATTTGCGATCGGAGTTTTCCTTTCTTGTACACAGTTTTTAGAGCAGATACGTTATGGACCGGAGTGGAAGGGGATAAAACTTATAAAAACTTGAAAAATGAAAAGACATTACGAGACATTTGAGGGTGTAATTCAGAGTAGGTAGATTCGCAGTAGTTAGTTACTACGGAGTACATACTTACTCCGTATAATATTGTTCGGAAATCGGTAAAATGAAGCTCCGCGGGGACAGGTGGCCCGACTCTTCTGGAATGACGATCTGACCACCTAGAGAGCTTCATCGAGCATCGGGTTGGCCATATACGTCCTCCTAAAGTCGCTATTTTATCGAGAAAGGACGGATTCGCCATGCGTCTCTTCTTGTTGATTCCTACCAATTTCTCCCAGGCAACATGAAGACTCCTTGGATATGGCGTTTCCTGCCCTTGGTGTTTCGTGAGCCTCCACCTCCCCACTACGGAGCTTGGGGAGTATGACCTCGTACACTGACACTGGCTTTCCACTTTTCTAGTACTCTTGCAGGCGCTTGCAGTTGAACTCAAGGGCCCTTCTGATGATGAATCCCCACCGACAGATGTCGCTCACGAATCACTTCAGTCGTCTGATGGACCGACTGCATCGAATCCTCCAAATAGTAAGGAATAGCCGTCTCCTTCATCAAGCCGGCGCTGTCTAGTTAACACATGACGTTTGTCCTATTTTCTCCGTAGAACACGTTGACACTGCCCTGAAGATTCTTCATGATCCCAAGATTGCAATAATTTCGTCCCCAGAAAAGCCATCAGGCCTGATTGGCTACACCTGGCATTATGCACAGGAAACCTTTCGGATATTGTTCATGAACGGACCGCCCTCGGATAAAGCTATGCGGAAGAAGGTCCATCCAACTATTTTCAAGGCTGTGGAGGAGCTTAAGGTTGCAGCGCTAGAGGACCATGACCCAGACGCGATGTTTCTGCTGGCAGAGATGAACTTCTACGGCAACTTTACGCATCCCCAAAATTTCCAACGGGCGTTGCATTGGTATCAGGCTTTGGCGTCTTTGGATGGAAATAGTACGGCACAGTATATGCTTGGATTTATGTATGCTACGGGAATTGGGGGTGCGGTTGAACGCGACCAAGCCAAGAGTTTGCTATATCACACTTTTGCAGCTGAAGCGGGAAACACGAGATCGGAAATGACCCTTGCGTATCGGCATCATGCTGGTATTGGAACTGCCAGAAATTGCGACCAAGCTACACACTACTACAAGAAAGTAGCAGACAAGGCTATTCAGTATTACCGATCGGGACCTCCTGGCGGTCATAGCATGATCCGCGAATCATACCGTTGGGCTGATGAAGAGGGTGGCGTGTATGGTGAGGGTGCCAGTGTTTCTAGCTCTGGACCCAACGCTCTTCGTGATGGAACGGGATCTAGTACTGAGGCCAGCCTGGAGGATATTTTGGAGTACTTGGATCTCATGTCTCGGAAGGGTGAGCTGAAGGCTACCTTTAGCCTGGGCAAGATGCACTACGAGGGCACAAGGGGCCTTCCCAAGAACTACAAAAAGGCGATGATATATTTTAGGAAGGTTACAAAACGATACTGGAATACAGATGGATCGGTAAATCCCAACCACCCTCTTGGGATCGAGAAGCTGGCGTCAAAGGCAGCAGGTCACGTTGGATTGATGCATATGCGGGGTGAAGGCGTGGAACAAAACTTCGATATTGCACATTCTTGGTTCAAGCGCGGGTTGACCAACGGCGATGCGCTCTGCCAACACCAAATTGGACTGATGTATCTCCATGGGTACGGGGTACAAGAAGATGCATTTAAGGCCTCGTCCTACTTCAAGTCTGCGGCTGATCAGGATTATCCTGCATCCGAAACCCGACTGGGTGCGTTGTTCCTTGATCAGGGAGACGTTACTACAGCCACAAAATATTTCGAGTTAGCTGCACGTTGGGGATCTATGGAGGCCTTCTATTACCTGGCAGAACTAGCTAACAACGGCGTTGGGCGGCAGAGACACTGCGGACTGGCTGCGTCGTATTACAAGATGGTTGCTGAGAAAGCGGAAGCCGTTCATTCATCGGTCCTGGAGGCTAATATTGCGTATGAGAATGGCGACAAAGAGGAGGCCCTGATTCCAGTGCTCATGGCCGCAGAACAGGGCTATGAACATGCCCAGGCCAATGTCGCATTCATTCTCGACGAACAGCGCTCTTTGGTATCATTGGACAAGGTTATTCCTGGACTCAAGAAACCGCGGGCTCCTCTACTACGAAATGCGGCGCTGGCTCTTATCTATTGGACTCGCTCGGCCAAGCAGGCGAATATCGACTCTTTAGTTAAGATGGGTGACTATTATCTGAGCGGAATTGGTATCGATGCGGATGCAGACAAGGCCTCAACTTGCTATCATACCGCCGCCGAAGTTCATTACAGTGCGCAGGCGTATTGGAATCTCGGCTGGATGCATGAGAACGGAGTTGCCGTTGAACAGGATTTCCACATGGCTAAAAGATACTATGATCTCGCGCTTGAGACAAGTACCGAGGCGTATTTGCCTGTTAAATTAAGCCTGCTGAAATTGCGGATGAGGAGTGCTTGGAATAGGTTCACAAATGGGGATATTAATTCTATCCAGGAAGATGATGGTATGAATCGCAGGTTGGGTGTTGCCTACTGAAACATCCGACTCTCCATGAAATTCGACTGTGCTAATTCTGTCCACAGAACCGAAACCTCGCCGCACGTTCAAAGAGTGGGTTGCTGCGTTTATCGAGAACGACGAGGAGGAAGAGGCAAATTATCGGGCACAAATGTACAAACGCGCAGAGGACAACGATGACGACATACTTTCAGGGGGTGATCGCCTTGATGACCGTCACGAGGATGGCTATTATGACGACCTCGACCTGGAGATTGACGAAAGTATTCTCGAAGGTTTAATTATTCTGTCGCTAGCTGCAACACTCCTAGTCTTGGTTTACATGCGTCAACAACGCAACCGCCAGAGACCAAATGATAACCAGAATGCAAACCAAGGAGCACCGGCCAATGGTAACGACCGGGGGCTTTTCCCTCGCCCTGGAGAACCTGAGTTTGTGCAATGGGTTGCTGGAGGAGTTGGTCATTAGAAGGGACGAACAGAAGCTTTTTTCCCTCTCGTTAATTTATGTACATGTGTGTATTTTACGATAATTGAGCGTTATGGTGATGCCTTGATATCTACTTATTATGATTCATTACCTAAGTTGTGTCCGCCTGTTGAGTAATTTCGTGTAAACCGTTAGCCACTCTTTTATTGTAGCTTGGAAGGACTGGCTGACTTCTCAAAATCCTTCGGCATTAGGAATACTTGAACCATCTCCCATCATCTATATCACCAACTTCAAATCCTTCCAAGATTCGCTTCTATGTCATATTTATAACCCACTATTCGATATTGAAAAAACCCCTCTTGGGTAAAATAAAAACAACATGGCGTCTCTCAAACCCAATGCGAAAAGACGTCGTCTCGACCACGCATCATCTGCTGCGGCACTTTCTAAGCCGTTCAAGTCCCCTCTTCGCAGGCAGCCAGAGGAGTCCAAGGGGGAAAATGCACCTCTAAAGAAAGAAGAAAGTGCATTGCTTTCTTCTAATGCCATAAACCAAGCCGCCAGAACCAGCAGTCACCTATCACAGAATCCATCTCCGAAACCAAGCTCCTTCGTCCCAGATTCCCTCTCTACAAATTCATTGGCTACACCCTCCTCCCCTTTCCGCAAAATGAGAACACCCGGTGAGCGTCTCACATTCAGTATGAGACCTATCCTTCCAGATCCTGCGGTATTAAATCTCCAGAAACAACAGCGAGTCTTACAGTCACGCCTCGCGGCTCTACGCTCAGAGCTCGAAACAGTACAGCAAGCTCTGCAAATTGAATCATCCAACAGGGACGACGAACTTGAAGCCTTGATTGTGAAATGGAGACGTGTGAGCCAGAACGCGGCAGATGAAGTTTTTACGGGTGCTCAGGAACGGGTTTCCCGGATGGGAGGCATCAAAGCTTGGAGGGAGCGAATGAAGAATGATAGTGCACGATGGGAGCAAGAGGAAATGGAATCCTGGTTCGGGAATGTGGATGTTGAAGGGGCTGACCTGGATGAAGATGAGTTGCAAGCTCGCAAGGCTGACATTATGGGGGAGATTGATGAGATTAAGGAGGGACTTGGGGGAGAAGCAAAGGAACCTGAGGTTGGTGTGCCCGTTAAGATCTGCTGTGAGAGTTTTGTATGCTGACCTCAATATCTACTTGGGATGTTTACAGGACTTTACTATGGACTTTATGTTGAAGACGCTGAATATTGACCTTAGGACTATCGGTTACGACCAGTTGAACCAGAAATGGACTAATGGATAATGGGTTATGTACCTTGTATTGCTAGATTAATATGTCTGGGAGGGTTTTTTTCTTCTTTCTTTCTCGTCCTGAGCTATGATGTATGAGTTCGATGATGCTATTTTCCTGCAAATGCTCTCTCAACCATGATGCTATCCATTCCATTGCGGAGTTCAAATAGATTCCTGGGAATTACTTAAAGCAATAGAAGCTTTCCAACTGCATGACCGGCACTGGATCGAGCCACCAAGATAATTATAAGCTGGTACGCAGCAGGCCTGGTCCACCGAGACCATGTGTTGTCACGAGGAGACACGGGATATGCAGTTGTCAAACTCCATTGACTCCCATCCATTACCACCTCAACAGGGTTGCCATTAACAGAGCAGTTGAATTGCTTCAGCTCGTCGTTTTGGGTTATATTCCAAGTTCCATGAGCGTCAATCCTAACAGTCTCCCCCAGGATCTTTTTAGACTGGTTTTGCACTTGAATTTGTGTTGCTTCTGCCGTACGTGTCCCAACAGCTTTGAGAATGTCATCAGAATCAAGCTCAGGCACAAGGGGCGGTAATGAGCGCTTCTTTGTTGCTTGCTCGAAGGCATAAGCATATTTGAGAAGCGTATTGTCTTCGTATGCTTTTCCTGCGAAAGTCAGATTCACTGGCATTTTTGTGTCTTCCATGAGCCCCATAGGCACAGAGACGGTAGGAACACCCAGATGGCGGATGGCTTGGTTTCCGTTCGAATACTTGACCCCATTCTTCCAAGCAAATTGAGAAGATTCGTCGTCTACATCTGCGTTTGTGCGTCCAACGTCACCGTTTGCAGGGAAAACTATCACATCCAGACCTTCTTTATCCATCCAGTCTTCCAGTGTTTCCTTTCGGGCATTCTCGAGTGCTTTCAAAGCTTGTTCCAATCCTTGAATATCGAAGATAGAACCGGACTTGGTTTTCGGATATTCGACCATCTCTGTCCATCGCAGTTGATTCGCTGGCAATGGTGCTCCGCGAAGGGAGCCTGGAGCTAGAGGGAAGATATCATTTGGGTTTACACAAGAACACAGAGTCTAGGCCGGGTTGACCATTGGCAACTAGAAAGTCATCCCATGCATGTGCAACTACGTCGCATCGCTCTTTCGCTGGCCAGTCTTCTGGTAGGTCTTTGACGCTCGCTAATCGCCCATTCTGAACATTGGCTTCATAAGTGGAAATAAGAGGGAAGTCGACCTCAACAACTGTAGTACCGCAGGACTCTAAGGCGAGCTTGGCCGATTCCCAAAGCTTGATGATGGAAGGTCGTGTGCTCACTTTCACTGGGAGAGGGTCTGTCGAGTGGATGTACATTGAAGGTATGCCCACACGTTTGCTGCGTAAAGAGGACTGGTCTTCTAGCTCTTTGAACTGCTGTGGGCGGATAGCACTGACTGACGGCAGGGGGATCAACTTTTGCTCGTTCCAAAAGTCTCCTTCTGGATTCTTATCCGCCACAGCCAGAACATTGAGGACGTGAAAGAGATCGGACATGGTGCGGGTATGGGGCACCAAGACATACATCGCAGGTCGGATACAAGGCCCATACTCCACGGAGAGGCAATAATCCTTTTGATGGCGTATATGCAATGATGGAATTGTTTGATGCAGGGGATCTCCCTGAGGATGCAGTTTCCGTGCCTAAACTGAAGGTGCAAAAGTTCGCCGTGGCAGCCGTGGCAGAACCATTCGAAGACCCAGATCCGTAAGCTGCCGTTAGATATTCCATATTGTAAGGGCTCTCCGCAACGTCCGTATGATCCGCGTTGCATACCACCATACGCCATAGCGGGCATGTTCGTTCTCCCGAGACGCACCGCCCCGGCCTCCCGGAGCATCAGGACGCAAGCGGCATCATCTGTAGCAACAAGACCCTCAAACGCTGGAGAGCCCGAGGCAACCGTCATTCCCTTTACTTTGATGCTGTCCTTGACGAGGCAGGGAATGCCTTCCAGTGGCCTGGCGGGGAGGCCTGCAGCTCTCCGCGCATCCGATGCCTCGGCTTCATCGAGAACAGACGGGTTCAGGATGGGTACGGCACTGAGCGTGAGACCAGCAGCATCATACAAACTAATCCGCCGCAGATATCGTGCTACTAGCGCAACGCTTGTGGTCCATCCCAAAGTAAGAGCGTCTTGCAGCTCTGAGATGCTGGCATCAAGAAGACTGAGGGATTGTCCTTCCTATCGCGGACTTCTCATCAGCATCGGAGAGACTCTGGAAACCGTTGGAGAGCTTACCGATTTCATTGTTTTACTTGAGGTTAATCAGGTATATGACAACGAACGTGACGCTAATCTGGTGGTAGATGATTAGATATTTTAGGAGAGATGACAATTTATCAGTATTCTGAGAGATGTGATGGAAGATGATTTTTCTTGGGAACTGTATATGAACAACCAACGCCGTACAGGAACCACATTCTTGGGTATTTCCTCATGTTTAGCCCTAGTATCTGCACTCTGAGTCTGCAGAGGCTGTCTCAAGTTCAAGCCATGGCGAACGTGGTCAAGATATAACCGCCAAGAGGTAGCAAATGAGACGAGAGCTGCTTTATCAATTTGACACCTGATATGAGTTAAAGACGCGGTCTCAAGTCTGGACCGGTATAGAAGTAGGAGACATTGAACCGGATTCTCTCTCGGCCTAAGAAGTACATGAACTCCCCCCCTGGGATCCACACAATACACAGGGTAAGAATATTCTTATTCAATTTCTTCAAACCATGCCAAATGGGTAAATTACCGAGTCTCTCATAATTGACCGCACCAGAAATCATTGGGCCCCGCTGAGAAATCGGATAAACTGAAACTAACTAGTATATACATATGTACCAATGCGTGCTACTCTGCTATATGAAATAGCATGGGGAAAAAAAAAAGAATATGCGCTCCCTCAGATATGTAAGTGAACTTCCCCCCGCCTCGCATAAGTTGCCTCGAGCTTAGCTCTCTTTTTTTTTGTACTTTGGTTTTGGGTTGCATTGCATTCATTGCATTCATCTTCATATAGAACCTCTAAACTAGCTAGGTCATTTATTCCCATACAATTCGTATAATGAAGTATTGATTGTGTCTTGGCAGCCATGCTTTTTTGACTTATGCCTTCTGAATATACTTGGCGAAGATATTTGGCATAGCCGTAGCGCTGGCCTTGGGGTATCTCTTCTGGCCGTTCTCGTAGTCAACGAATGTGACTCCGAAGCGGGTTTCGTAGCCCTCGGCCCATTCGAAGTTACTATAACATATGTTAGTTTGGGGGAGTGTTTCTCTGATCAAGAGGGGGCCCCAAAAAAAAAAAAAAAAAAAAAAGACAGAGAAAGAAGCAAGGGAGACTCACTCCATCAAACTCCAAGCCAGATAGGCTCGAACATTGACATTGTCATAGGTATAGGAATCCGCCATCGCCCCGATATAATCCTCAAAGTACTTCACGCGGAAGTCATCCTTGAGCAACTGGTCCAGCGGCCTATCGCTCTCTCCCTTCACACTGGTACCGTTTTCAGTGACGTAGATCTTGGGCCGGTCGTAGCGGTCGCTAAGCCATTTGAGGAGCTTGCGGAATCCAATCGCGGACGGGCGAAGCCATGGAGACTGTGTCTCGGGACCGATCCATTCGCCCGCCTTGTTCTGTAGCAGGATCTCCAGGTTACCTGCGACGTCTGTGAGCTCGGGCTCACCGGTCTTAGCTTTGATGTAGTTCGCGCAGTAATGGTTCATGCCATAGAAATCGTTGCTCCCCTTCACGAGGGCAACTTCCTTGTCGGTCCATTTGGGGAGCCGGTCCCCGAGCTGTTTCACCATACTCTCGGGGTAGTGGCCGAAATAAATAGGGTCGGCAAACCAGGAGATGGCGAACTCGATCTTGCGGTCGCAGGCTTCGACGTCTGCGGGATTTTTGGGGTCCCAGGGTTCGGCCCAGTCGCCTGTTATTGCGGGTTAGCTTTGGGATTTTCGCAAGGAAACTGCGGGGCCCAAGAAAAGTACTCACCATTGAGCGTGATTCCGATTTCGCCACCATGAACGGGTTTGTACTCTTCCCGGAAGATCTTTACAACTGTGCCGTGGGCGATGAGCAAGTTGTGGCCTACGATCCAGGGCTCCGTGGCGCCGTCACCCTCAGGGTTCTTGCTGCGGTCACTCGTCCTACCAGGGGCGAACTGGCCGACATTATAGCCAAGGACACTGCTACACCATGGCTCATTGAAGGTGATCCAGTGTTTTACCTTAGGGCTCAACACGTTGAAGATGACGCGGCCGTAGTTGGCGTAGTCCGCCACGAACTCCTCTTTGTTGAGCAAGCCGCCGTAGCGCTTGTCGAGCTCATCTGGTAGATCCCAGTGGAAGAGGGTAACGACGGGGGTGACACCAGCAGCCAGCAGGCCGTCGACTAATTTAACGTAGTACTGCAGGCCCTGTTCGTTGACGGGATCATTTCTACCTCCCAGGGGAATAACACGGGACCTAAGCAGGAAAACAAAAGGGGTATTAGGGTATCTACTGTTACTCCCAGAAAATAAAAGATTGGCGTAAGCAACCACCCACCAGGAGATAGAGAAGCGATAAACCATGGCTCCGCATGTTTTTAGCAAGGCAATATCCTCATGGATGCGGTGGTATGAGTCGCAAGCCACGTCGCCGTTGGATCCATCCGCGATTTTACCGGGCTTTTTGCAAAAGGTGTCCCAGATGGAGGGTCCACGGCCGTCCTCGTCAACAGCGCCTTCGATTTGGTAACTATTCATCAGAAAGCGTAATCTCGGATCAGCCAGTGATCAATTGTTGCGGGGAAATCCCATCCAGAAGCCAGAGCAACAGGGACAGGGACAGGGACAGGGACAGGGACAAGAAGTAGGATTACCTAGCTGTTCCAAATCCCCAAAGGAAATCTGAAGGAAGATGAGCTGGTGGTACAGAGCCCATGGTTGCTTGAAGGTCTTTTTATCTGAAAGGTGAATGTTTCCCCTCCCCCCTCTTCGTATGCGTGTGTCAGATGGAGGTGGATGGTAGTTAGTAGTGGACCTGCCAACTCCACGAGAGCCACGAATAAGAAGTCAATGGATAAAAAGACAACAATAGGATTAGAAAGAAGAAAGAAGGACAAAAAGGGATCGAAACACGCAGGATATTTAAAGCCTTGCAGCTCCATTATCACTGCTTTCCCTCTTCGTCAAGGGCTCCCGGGAGCAATATTTTAATTCATCACGGAGATAGTACCTGGTCCAACCAGAGCCAAATCCAGGGAACGAACGGCGCAATGGAGATGGATCCAGGGGAGAGATGGGCGATTTGCTTTCACGAGGCTAAACTGGCGGCTACACGGGCCGTTCGCCGTGTCTGGATACGGTATAGCTCCATGGTTTCTTAAGATGCTCTATGATGGTGATAATCAGAAAATAAGAGATCATGCTACAAGATGTCATATGCAGCTACATCAAATCAAATAGTAGTAGCAGTAGTAGTCATGCTGAATGTCTCGCGTAAACTCCGGGTAAACCAGCGCTCATCCTTCAAATAGTAACAGCTTTCGGCTGTGGAAATCCATCAACAACCTTCCCTTTTGTAGATGCAATTTCAATGCTAAAAACGTATAGAAAAATGAAGAAAGGAAAAGGAGAACGTACTTTTCATCTTCTTGCCTGGCCGTTGAAGAACAGTGACCTTATGAAGCCTCCAGGCCATCCATCTCGTCAACATCAGCATCCTCCCCGTCGTTCAGAGCTAGTTGCGACCGTTTCAGTTCGCGACTTGGGCCCAGCCCGTCATCTGCGCCCAGCGTCCCGACGAGTTCCAGCTCCGGCCCTGCAATAATCCGGCCCTCCATGTCGACGACCTCACATAGTTCAATCAAGCTCTGCCTGCTCAAAGACTTGAAGCCATCGGTCCGAACAATCCGACCCCAGTGACTAAGGCAGAACTGGGCAGCGCGTCTCATCAACCATTCCTCATTCGTTCGTCCTGCTCTGTCCCAGATTATCGCCGCGTTCTCTACATCTAGCTCTCGCCCTAGGCGGTTGACGCACAGCAAACGCAGTCGGGGCATATCATAGAGGTTTGCCATCACAAGCATCCCTGCTACATCAATAATATCTGAGCAGTACTCCGGATGACCGGCTATACTATCCGTGTAGAGATAGTAGAGGAACGCACGGACAACGGAGTAAGGTTCGGGAATGTGCATCCTATTCGTGTGATACTCTGCCATCTGGGCGGAATACAACCGCTTGAAATGTGGCCATCTTAGTTGCAGGATGAGTTTGTGCACGTGGATCGGGGGAGATGTGCTTGTGTTGGCTGGTAGGAAGGCGGGTGTCGACTGGGCGACAGTTCCATCTTCGGTCATATCGTCCGCATAAGTAAAGTCATCTGGATTAGCAGTAATTGTAAAGTCTGCCCCACTGCCGGACTCTGGTGATTGATCAAAGGCAGACGACAAGTCCGCCCCTAGGCCAGAGAGAGGCCCCGTTTCTGTCCGTCCAGAGATCATCCTCGTTCTTCTTGGGTCGGGAGACAGGGCCGACATCTCGTTGCCCAGCAAACCGTACCTTTCCAAATCGATACTGAGGACTTCGGTCATATGATTCTCGTCACTCGTGTCGGGATTGCTGCCGACATCTAGACTACATCCAAGCAACCACGCTTTAGTGCCGCTTGCATTGACTGTGCAGTAGTGCCAGCGATAACCTGGCCGGAAAATTTCCTGTCCGTCAGCTAGTCTCTGCCATCGTAACGAGTCAAGTTCTAAGGACGACAGGTTACAATCAAAGGTGCGGACGGTTTCGGATGGCGTGATCAAATCGAGCAATACCCCCGACGCATATGCCTGAAAATGAGTACCGGAAAACAGAGCCGGTACGTTGGGACCAGATTTGAATTGAATACAAGAGATGGAACCGGGGGCTATGGATTTTCGTCGATTGGTATTGCGAACCTGTACACTTGCAGAGTTGGCTGCATAGCTCCCGGACCGGCCGGGCAGTTGTTGTGATGAGTTACTATACAGAGGGTCTGGACCGTGAGCTGTCGTGCCGAGTGGAGTGGGAGAATCCATGGTACCTTGTGAAGCTGTTGGCATTCCAAGAGCGGGAATGCCCTGAAGTTCTAACCACCAGATATCCGTGGTCCGTTCCATATCTGGATCGAGTCCTCCAAATGTCCAAAGGCGGCCGCCCCATATCCAGGCGAGGTGATCGAAGCGGGCGGTGAATTTCCAGGATCGAGACCAGGTCCAGGTTTTGAGATCCAAATAGGACATGTCGTCGATAATAACACTGCGCTCCGACGTTATGCCCCCCAAGATGAAGAGTTTGTCCTCGTAGATAACGGCAGCATGGCGAGCCCGTCCTCGTGGTATGGGTCCGCGGATTTCTGGCTGCGTCCAGGTGGATGTGGGAATATCGAAAATGATTACGTCTGACAAGTACTCACGATGCTCATTTTCGCCTCCGAATACGATCAATTTGTCTCCTTGGTAGAGCGAGGCCGTGTGTCCTAGAGATGAAACAATGAACGACATTGGTTAGCAGAGATGAACAGATGGAGGAGTAACGGGGTACCAAATGCGGGGAAGGCTTCGACTAACCCATGCGAACACCCGGGATATCTCCGTAGTTATCCACCAACTCCCACCGAAGAGTATTCAAATCCAATCGTAGGACATGGTTATACACTGTAGTAAGTTAGCCTTTACAGCCGATGCATACAACCTGTCACTGTTAGGGAGGTATCAACCTTCATCGGTATACTGGTCGAACCCGCCAAAAGCGTAGATCTGATCATTGTTGCAATACGTCACCGAGGCATTAACCAGGCATGCGGGGATATGGCCCTGAGCCTTGTGAATGCTTGGGCGGGACTCTGAACTACCCCGACGACGGCCAATCGAGCTAGCAGGCATGAGGAATGTGTCCTGGGGGGGAGGGGTAGAATGTTGGGCGGAGGAAAGCGTATCCATCGAATATGACAATGTAGACAACCGATGACTGGGGAGGAGCAAAGTGGGTCTCGGTGGAATTGGGACAGCCCCGTAACGGATACCGAAAAGTCTTCGAGTGACTAGTATAAATTGGAGCCGTTGTCGCAGTGAATGAAGTTGAAGCAGGAGTTGTGGTCGTGGCGGGTGGTTGCCATGCCACCCAAGGCCTCTCTCGGTGAAGCAGCCTGGGGGGGGTTAGAAAAGAGAGGTGTTCAACACCGGGTCATGAGACACTGGGACGGCAGATGAAAAAATAGTGGAATAATAATTTTTTTTTTCTCTTCTATTCTTGATGTTCATAGTCCATAGGAATTTAGAGTAAAAAATCGAGCAAAGGAGGGAATTCTGTCTGGTGCTTAAAGTCCATAAGCAAGTAAGTAACCTTTTTTTTTTTTTTTTTTTTTTTTTTTGACGTGGCGAAAGAGAAAGAAAAGGCGACCGAAAGGGGGAAAGTTGCCAAGACCCGATCGACGTCCCAAAAGGGAAGAGCCTCAGGTCATGTGCGCACTAGCTGTTTCAGGGCTAGTGTCGAAGAGCGTACCTCCAGTAACGGTTGCCATGGGAGAAGCTTAGGAACTATATCTCCATGCCCTATTTAATCATTCCCCTGGATCTTCTTTCGCCCTCTCCTCCTTTCACTCTTCCCCTCTCACATCTTTCTCCTCTTCGCTGCTATCTGCTATCCTTTGCATTCCATATTAACTTCACTTGGTTTTGCTTGCATTGCATATCGCCGCATTTTAGCCTTTGCTCGTCCTTGATTAGCGTCAATCTCATGACTGGACTGGCCTGAAAAACCGACGCTCAAAGTCTCATTTCTCGTTTTTCGATTAAACCCCGAGTAGCTCAATCATATCAACATGGCTACTCCCTTAGTATCTACACCAGTGAAGACCCATCATGGGATCTTCTCCACGAAGATGGCCGGTGGCCGCATGCCACTCACCCCGTCGCCCCGTGGCCGGAGGGACAGTCTAGCATCCAACAACTCCTCCCCTTTCACACCCCCTCGTCAGGACTCTGAAGCAATCAAAGATCAAGGACGCTCAGTGTATGGCGGAAACCTGTCCTCATACTTCGCCAAATCAAACGTGCCGCGAACATCCCGCACCTACCGCGAGTCGCCCAAGTCCAACATTGCTCGAATTCGCAGATCTCCCAAGCATCTGGAGATGGGGTTATCGGAATGGTCGTTGACTGGTACTGGTCCCTCGTCGACACAATCTCCTGCCAAGGAACGGTTGCGAAAAGAGGTCTCTAGCCGGACACGCGCCGGGAAAACTACCGTGCGTATTTCCCACAACGCCGGGGATAGGTTTATTCCCAACCGTACAGCAAGCGAGGGGCTGGCAACAGCTGGAGCTGCGAAGCCCGATGACTCTCAAAGACCCAAAACCAGTGGTAGTGAGGGCTCAACCGTCCTTGCTACAGCAGCTAGTGCCTTTGACATTGGTGGTCGTGGAACCGATGAGGACCTCACCGCAGCCCTGGAAAACCTTGGTCTAGATGATGATGAGAGCTCTACATCATATACCAAACCCGCACCAGATGCTGTTGCCTATGAATCTTCATTGGCAAATGCTTGTGGAGTAAACCTGAACACCCGCATTCTCGCTTTCAAGCCACCCCCACCAGAGTCATCCAAGCCAATTGATCTGCGTGCTCAATACAACCGCCCTCTTAAGACTACCAAAGCACAATCGGCTCAGTTCCGTAGGAGGGTGCAAACCGCGCCCGAGCGAGTCTTGGATGCTCCTGGCCTGCTCGACGACTACTACCTGAACCTCCTGGATTGGAGCTCTGGAAATCAAGTTGCCATTGGCCTGGAACGTAATGTGTATGTGTGGTCGGCTGACACCGGAACTGTTAGCTGTCTGCTGGAGACTTCGCCTGATACCTATATCAGCAGTGTCAAATGGAGCGGTGATGGGGCCTATGTTGGGGTTGGCCTGGGCACAGGCGAGGTTCAGATCTGGGATGTTGAAGAAGGCTCCAAGCTTCGCAGCATGTTTGGGCACGAGTCGCGGGTTGGCGTGATGGGCTGGTCGAAGCACACCCTATCAACCGGCGCCCGTAGCGGCCTGGTATACAACCACGATGTCCGCATTGCTCAGCACAAGGTTGCTGAACTCGTCTCTCACACCTCTGAGGTGTGTGGTCTAGAGTGGAGACCCGATGGCGCCCAGCTTGCCACTGGTGGTAACGATAACTTGGTCAACATCTGGGACGCCCGATCCCTCAGTGCGCCCAAGTTCACCAAGACCAACCACCGTGCGGCTGTCAAGGCCCTCAGCTGGTGCCCCTGGCAACTCAACCTCCTGGCCACTGGTGGTGGATCTTACGACCGCCATATTCACTTCTGGAATACCACAACCGGTGCTCGCACCAACAGTATTGACACTGGCTCCCAGGTTACCAGCCTGAGATGGAGTAACCACTACCGAGAGATCGTCAGCTCCAGTGGATTCCCCGATAACTCTCTGAGCATCTGGAGCTACCCCACGCTAGTCCGCAACGTGGAGATCCCGGCCCACGAAACCCGAGTCCTCCACAGCTGCCTGAGCCCCGATGGTCAAATGCTGGCCACTGCGGCTGCCGATGAAAGCTTGAAATTCTGGAAGATCTTCGAGCGCAAGCCTGGAACTAGCGCCGCCGCATCTCGGGAAGGTGGTGTCGGCAGCAAGGCTCAGATGACCAAGTCGATGACCATCCGGTAGAGAGGTTGGTTGATCCTTCGCAAGCATAGGTGATCTATAGGATTTTTTTTTTTGGTTTTTGACTCTTTATTCACCGCGCACTTTCTTACTTTTTTTTTTTTTTTTTTTTTGGCGGGGAGTCTGGACATGGAGTTTGAGAGCTGGCGGCGTTATTATATCTAGTGTTTTCGTATATTCTATCTGAGATTCTTGTATAGAGATTGCAGCTGCTATTCGTCGTTTAATCCACATCCTCTTTTGATCTCGTTTCCTCTGGACTCTATAGAAACGACTCAAGGGAATACTGGCAAATCCACCCTACGAGACCAAGTACAAATCCAGCTCACTTCTCCGACCACTTTTCATAGTCAGGGAAAAACGCCTCGTGAATTCTCCCTGCATACTCCCGAATGGCTGGAAACTCCAACATCAACTTTCTCGTCGCAGGTCCACTAATAAAAACACATTAGCTCTCCCCACCCACCCATGCTACACACAAACAACAACAGAAAAGAGCCAAAATCACTCACGCAGTACAAATCAACCCTGAAACAATAAACCCAAACACCGTTGCATCCGCCTCGGTAGGCTCATCGCCGCCCAGAATCCAAAACGGACGGTCATCGCCGTCTTTAGCTTCGGCTTGTGCGGCAGCTAGCATCCCATTGAGGCTTTCCCAAACCTCATTCCGAAACATCTGGATCTCCGCTCGAGAGTACCGACCCGTTCCTTGGCCGTGCAGGGTCCTGACGGAGCCACGATAGATCAGGAGGCCGACGATAACGCGGACCGGGTAGGGGATTGCGCCGAGGATGTGGTCCCGCATGGTATAGTAGTTTTGGGTCCACCGCTCGTGGGTCTATGCATTCTATTATATCAGGACTGAAGTTGAAATCAAAGCTTGACTTTGTTTGCCCTCGGGTTGGGGAATCTTTTCCCGCGGGGGACTGGGCAGGAATACATTATAGAAGTAAAGTTTATCCTCACAGAGCGCACGAAGAGCCAAATCGTGTGTCTTGTTTGCGGGAGAAAGCTTCCCGTTTAGATCCGCGAGGATATTACGTTCGATCAGATGTTTGATGATCAGGGTCGAGTCGCCAATGCAACTGGAGGATCCTTCGTCGTTGATTTCAATGTAGGGTATTTTCCCCCGGGGAGCTGTTCTCACGGACCCCACGGCAGTTTTGTAGGGGATATTGGCGAAGCGCAAACGGGCCTCGAGCTTGATCACGAACGGAGACCAGACGTAGAGGCCGGGGTTGAACCATCCACGGTAGATAATGAGGTTTGGGGATGGGGGAGATGACATTGCTACAGAGATCGGTGGTGAGATGTAGGTGAGATGATGCCAATTGGACCTGAAGCAGAGATGAAAGATGGTTGGTGAAAGATGAAATCTAGGGGATGTTAGGTAGCTCTTAGATAGGCAGCAAGAGTGGGAGACTGAGAAGAGATAGACTCCTCCGAACCTCCCTCCCCACATGTCATCTGTTAGAACGGGATGGTAGGATTGCTACATGGTTAGTTGACCTGCAAGTTAGTCGAGCTCATAACTGATGCCCCCCAAAGGTAACAATTAAGCAGTGAATTGAATTCAAATGAAGCAAAAGAAGCATCATGGAAATACTACAAAGTTCTACGGGAGGCAAAGACGCTAAGGGCGCTGACTCAGCAGGCAGGAAGGAAGGCGGATTTCGCCCGGGAACAACGACTTTCACCTCATCCAACATCCCTCTCGCCCTTTCATCGTTTCCTCTAGTTTTCTTGCTGCTGGCCCACCCCTTGCCGTGGCTTATTTCCCATTCAGTTTCAGATCGTTTTGCTAGGTGTGAAGCTATCTACTGAGTGAGTACTGGATCTGGGGTGATTAGATAGTGACCGCCTGGGAGTTCGTCCGCCGCATTTCTAAGCTCGTGATCACCGACCGCGGTGACGGTGAGGCTCTTCTGGCGACGACTCGAACGAACCCACGCTCGATAGGTTTTCCAAACTTGTCTTTATTTTCCTTCCTTCCTTCCTTTAGAGATTATCAGTGAGTGAGAGGCGGAGAAGAGAGAAGAGAGAAGACAGAAAGAAAGAAAGAAAGAAAGAAAGAAAGAAAGAAAGACGGTCTCCCTCTCTGAAAGCTGAAAAGGCTCCTCGGTTCAAGTCTTGACACCATGTCGAACCAGCTGGTGGTGAGTGCCATCTTAACAGTCCTGCCGTGTCCAAGCTAGAATGCATCGTTTTCCCCCGTCGATGTTTCTTTTCTGCTTTCTTGTAAGGATGTGGGCTGAATCCAGATGATCTCACAGGGCACGGTGTTTGATCGTGTCATCCAAGAGGTGTGCGATGCATCCCAGGTGGATTTTGAGGAAAGTGGCGTCGACCAACAGACTCTGCTAGATTTGCGGAAGGTGAGTGACTGTTTTCATTTAAAATTTCTGATTGATCTTTGATGGCTTTTGATGGATGGAATCGGGGGAGTTCTCTTCATCTCAGGATGGATCTGACTCGGGACCGAAGCGGGGGGGGGATGCGGGAGGCGGCTGTCTGTTGGCCTGTTGGGGAACCGCCTGCTTTTGAGTGTCTTTTTATACCCGCCTTAGGCTGCCAAGCCACCTCATCTCTCTGCCCCCATCTCATCCTCACATCGTGATT
The DNA here is from genome assembly GCF_002846915.1 of Aspergillus ochraceoroseus IBT 24754. Taxonomy (NCBI): domain Eukaryota; kingdom Fungi; phylum Ascomycota; class Eurotiomycetes; order Eurotiales; family Aspergillaceae; genus Aspergillus; species Aspergillus ochraceoroseus. The sequence continues at coordinate 2,493,259 of NW_024468477.1, read as the reverse complement.
TCCCCTCCATCGCTAATCAGTTGGATTCGTTCGTTTTATTCTATTGTCGGTTTTTCTTTTCTGAATCATCTATTTATCTTCATTTTCATTTTCGTTTTTTTTTTTCCCTCACCCCCTTCCCCTGGAAATATAGTTGTTTTAATCGGCTTTCCCCTCTCCTCTATATATACACCCGTCTCTAACCAACCCTCCCGATTTTAGAGCTGGCAGAAGAAACTCTCCTCTCTAGGAGTCGCCCATTTCCCGTGGGATCCTCCACCACCGCAACCAGCTCCCGCTCAAAATCAGAACCAGATCCTGCCTCCAACAGCGACCGTGCCGTCTAATGCTCCTCGTCCTCCTCAACCTTCCCCAACACAACATGTCCCGCCTCAACCACTACCACAGTCAGTCCCAGCAAGCGTACCACCCCTGCAAGTCCCTGCTCCCGTTGGGCCCAGCGCCAGCAATGGTATGGGTCAGTCTCCCCAGATAAAGACCGAACCAGGCGTCAATGGCCATTCCGGATTGCCTCCCATGAACAGCATGATGATGTCAGCCCCGCCAAACCCCCAGTCCGCACGAGAACGAGCGGCCAACTTAGTCCATCAGCGATATGGCGCTGCGGCTGCCAACTCGGTCAGTCAGATGCAAGCACAGCCACAGCCGGGATTAGGAATGCCCCGTCCCCCTAATATGCAGCCCATGCCGAACGGCCAAGGCCACCCGATCAAGCAGGAACCAGGATATCCACCTCTCTCACATCCATCTGTTGGCAATTCTCAGACCGACGGTGCCAGTGGGGATGCACTATCAGAATGGAAGGCTGAAGTCACACGAAGGCGGGAAGCTGCCGAACAACAGGATGGAGAAGGGGACCGGGCGCTTAGGGAACATTTGCGCCAACGCATACTCCAATTTGAGGGTGGTGGTCTGATGTTGCCTCTAGAAGAACAGCAGTCCTCCTCTTCGCGTGGGCTAACATCAAACCTGTCTTCCGCGGAGTCTAAAGTGCCTCGTGCTCAGTTTGACGGACCTGGCGGCGACGACACCAAGGATGAAGATGATGAAGATGCCATCAATTCTGACTTGGATGACCCCGATGACCTAGTAGCGGAAGACCATGATGCCGAGGATGCTGTCGGACAGGTGATGCTCTGCACGTACGATAAAGTACAACGGGTCAAGAACAAGTGGAAGTGCACTTTGAAGGACGGCATCTTAACCACCGGAGGCAAAGAGTAAGATTCGCTCATGCCCCTTAGGTTCTAGCTTCATACTAACCTGATAATAGATATGTTTTCCACAAAGGGCAGGGCGAGTTTGAATGGTAGATGAAACCACGTTAATGTGATGATGCCTTGCAAGGCTCATAGCGCTCGTCTCCAATCCTTCCCCTTCCTTCCTCCTTTCGTATCTTCCTAAATCTCTCTGTATTGTGTAAAATCCTCAGATTTGCTCATGTTCCGCATTCCCATAAACCAGGAAAACCCACATATCATCCACACAATTTTTATACCTTGGATGGTTTGGCGCAGACGAACGTTGCTTCGACTAATGATTTTGTTTTCGTCTCCAAAGTATTAACCCAGGATGTCTATGAAAGAAGACACTATTTCCCCACTATTTCTTTTTTCTTTCAATTATCCCCTCATATGACAACAAATGGTGGACGGCGCTTATGCAGGCGGTTGGTGAAAAATTTTTTTTTTTTTCTTTTCTTGTTCTTTTTTGTATTTTGTACTAGAATACGCGCAAACAACTTACACAGTACATGGATGAAACACCCCCATATGCAAGTTGTTCTTTTTGAGTTTCCTGCTGTAGCTCTAGATCATCCAAAGTTCAGTCCAGTCCATCTGGGTCTGGGCCGAAACTCGTGGTGACGTACAGATCTTCAAGTGTTGCAAGATTGGGTTTGGAGGTAATTAATCCAATCCATGCTTCGAAGATACCTAGGTGGGTACCCTGCCTTAGGGTACAGGTACTAGGTAATTAACTAGTTTACTGTGTTACTGTTACTGTATGTATAACTACTATGTACTCGTAGTGAACAGTAAAAGCCCATGGAAGAAAATGGAGAAGAGGATCAGAAGAATTCAAACAATATATTTTCCAAACTTTTTCTTTTCTCTGTAAACAGGCCAAACGGAAGAATTGGGAATCAGGAAAACCACACAAACAAGCTCTATGGACAGAAAGGGAAAAATAAAAAAAAATAAAAATAAAAAAAGAGGTGAGAGGAAAGAGAAATAGGCGCATATTCAATACAGATAAACACAAACATCAGAAGCAAAATTAGACCCAAAAGTTCTCCAGCAACACCACCCAGAAAAGAAGCAAGTGATGGACGCAAATAAAACCATAACCATCAGGAGACATAGCGAAAGCAAGAAAGCTATTAGTTAGAAGCCAGCCTGAAACATCTATCTACACAAGAGTTGACGCCAGTGGACTGCTCTTTTTCTGTTCTTTTTCTCATCCAGGTCTTTCTTCGCTGTGGTTAAATGTCTAGAATCTTGCAGTCCAACGCACATCAAATGGGGGGGAGGACAAGAGACAAAGAGACAGAAAAGATATTATGAACACCGAATGAATCCAAATAGTTACCCCGACCGACCTAACCCAGTCATGTTGTTGCTTTTATGATTCAATTCCATACTTGCCGCTCCCCCGATTGTAGTTTTGTTCTCGGAATCTCCGTGGACCTGTACGAAAGACCCGAGGTGGGTATGATCAGGGAGTCGACAGTTGCGTATTAAAGAAAGATAGGGGGTTGGAAGAAAAAGAAATCAAAACGACCGCGTCTTCAGCGGAAAGAGAGCCACCAAGCCAAGAGAACAAAAATGAAGAAAAAGAGGAGATAGAGGACAGGCAAATAAGAAGCAAAAGAAGAGACGTGCATGTACCGAGCAGCTTCACTTGGCTCCCCAAAGATCCTGAGGGGGGGTATCACCAGAATCCAAAAGACGGTAGTAGCCTTTTTTGATATTGGCGTCAACACCAAATTTAACTCCAACCCACCAAACCGGTCATTAAATCGTATGTCGCGCGACGAGGCCGTAAAATCCATCGAGTCGATCGAGGTGGGAATAAAAGAAGAACAATAGGCGTGATTTTCGTTACGAAGAGTGGATCTATAGAAGCCCTTCTTCACCAATGCCAGGTAGGCCCGCTCCGGCTACATTGATGTTCTGCCCTTGCATCACTCCTCCACCGAAGGCCATATTACGACCTGCCGCAAGTTGGAAATCGGGATTGCATGGAGGGGAGTGAGACTTGTGGTACTTGAGACCGTTCAGATTCTTGTAACGCTTGCCGCAGACCTCACAGCGATATGGCTTTTCTTTCTCCATACCAAGAGTCCCGGGGTAAGGTGCCGATGTCTCTGGATTGACAATTGAAAATGTGCCATCCGCATTGTCGTGTAGTTGTTGGTTGTTGTGGCCATGCTAGTCTTTACTTAGAAATGGTCAAAGTGACGATTGACGATGCGGGACTACTTACACCTTTGTGATATTTCAACCCGTTCTGGTTCTTGTATGCTTTTTCGCAACCAATGACAGGGCATCGGAAAGGTTTGGGTTCTTCATTTGGTAGAAGAGCGGTGGTATCAGGAACACCAGCCAATAGTTGTTGCTCACGAATTCGTCTAGCAATTTCACTATTAGGACCGTACTGCGCCCCACTAAGTTTGAAATGGGCATTCGAGGTGCTGTTTCCACCAGTGGGGCTGAATAACCGTTTTGCTGGCTCGTCAATACACAGGTCGACCATGTCATTATTCCCGGTGAACCTCGAGAACTGTGGCTGGCCCTGCAGCATGGCGCTTTGCATGGATAGATCCCCAAATGGACCGACCATGCTGTCGTCAAGTTCTGCAGGAGTTCCAGGGGTGGATGAATCAGGAGTTCCGCGGAACTGTGAGTTCTGGAGAGGATTTGCCATGAGAGTGGGGGTGTTAACGGAGGAGACAGTGGGGTTATTCTGCAATGAGAGCGGACGAGCGGAGGCTACAGGTGTTCCAGGCTGTGATCCTTTGAAGCCTTGGTGTCTTGGGAGCATCGAGAGGTTTAAATTGGGAACACCACGATTTGGTGTGCCATATCCTCCCTGGCCCGTGCCTTGGGATTGGGGTGAAAATAGTTGTGAGGACGCGGCGGTGTCATCATCCATGGGTTCGTCTAATTCCATGTCGTCGATAGTATCCATATCGGAATGTTGCTGAGTGGGGTGGGTCTGGCTCAGTTTTCGCTGCATGTCCGAATTCTGATTCGGTTGAAGGCCGCGATTCTGGTTGTTGCTTTGCTGACTTTGTTGCTGCGCGATCGCTGCAGCGGCAAGTGCAGCGCGGTTATCACCTTGACTCGGGCGGTGCCCTGACTTTGTGGCATGCGCTTCTTCATAATGTTGTAACAAATCGTGAAGGGTGGGGAGTGTCACACCACAGCACGAGAAGTCCTTCATGAAATTCGCTTCCAGTTTCGGGAGATACGAAGAAGAATGGAACGAGGGTGACTGGAAAGCAAAGGGAGATGTGCCAGTCATAATAATACTAAATTGTTTCCTGTCAGTTCTCGACCAGAGTTGCTCCCTCCCTCGTTGAATTAGGATAGCGGGAGAAACATAAAAGAGTACTCACTCATCACGAATCCAGCTGCCAACAGATATACCACCCCAGCTCATCCCACCGACTAAGCTTCCAGCTAGAGATTCTCGACGCTGCTTATCCCGGTTGGATCCTGACACCGAGATAGGTTTTGTGCCGTTTCCCCATTGTGCGGTGGCTGCACCGATGGAGTCCTTGCGAGGCGGGGGCGCTTTAAACATACTGATTGCGGCACCGTTAGCGTGAGAGAGGCTACCTGTGCGGTCTGTGTTCCCAGCTCGCTGTAGAGCCGACGTCAAGTTCGAAGCCTGCTGTCCTGGGGGTGACACAGAGGTCTGCCGGGTGGCGATGTCGATGGGAGCTGCGCCGGTCATTGTGCCAGTGTGCGGATGTTTGAGGGAGGGGAGGGGGGGGGGGGGGAAGAAAGGGAAGAAAGGCAGGTCCAGAATTGTTGCTTTAAAGAGCGTGTTGAATTTGAGAGCTAAGGCACAGTGAATGAGCGTCGCTAGTGCTGGGATGAATTTCGCGGTGATGGCAGATCCGAGATCTTTTTTTCCTTATCCGATCCGCGCGACGGTAAACCAAAGCCGGAGGAGGGAGGGAGGGAGGAGAATCAAAATTCGAGTCGACAAACGATTATGAAGATGAGTCGAGGGAGAGTTGTAACGATGAAGCATGAAGGAGCGACTACTTCGAGTAGGTTTGGGGAGGAAGTACGGAGTAGTGAAGACACACACGGAACATCCACCCTCGGATAATGATGTCCCGCTTTCACTTGCGGAAAGGTGACGGATTCGGGAGGTGGCGGTACGAGCTAGGTAACAAAATACAGCCGAGTTAAGAGGAATGGAGATGAAAATGCTGGAGGAGGAAAAGGCAGAAGGGGGGGGAGGAGGAGGATGGAGGATGGAGGATGGACGAGAGAGATGAAGATGTATCAGAAAAGAAGGCAACTGGCGGAAATTATTCTTGGTCAGTATGGATTACTATGATTATTATTAGTTAGTTAGTATTAAGTAGGTTAAGTAGTAGAAGAAACGACTTGACGGGGCTCTGGGCAGAGACGGTAAGAATCGACAATATGGATGGATGGATGGGAAGATTGAGGGGGATCTCAGGTAATAATGGGCGCCGTCTAATACCCTGTAATACACCGAAACTTACCGTACAGTAAGTGTCCCAAGTGTCTGCGGGTTCTGTTCGACTCCATCTTGCCTGAGGCTTATTTTCGCTACTTACTTTACCCGGGACTCGTCTGAACTCTTCCAAAGGGGAAAACCCCCCCCAACGAGGGATGATTACGTAGAGGAGACTGGGGAGATCCATGGGATTTCGGGGACTGAATGATGTAGCTCATCTCAGTAAAACGGATGAACAGCATTCATAGGGTGGGCCCATTTTGGTTGCAGTGGGTTCGGAACCGCTTGCAGAGTCTCCAGTCTCCAGTAAGGTCATCGGAGTTCTACTGTCTAGTACCTAGTACAGTACTACTAGTACTGCTAGCGCTACTAATAGTCTTCCAGAAAGCCCGAAACTTCTTCCCTCCCGCCAACGGTCGTCACAATATGCATTTTTACCGTATCACTACCGTTCTTGGCGTATTATTAGGTAACAAATACTGAATGTTTTCATCGTGGTTCCTTTTCCCCATCCATTCCGGCGCTCCCTCTCTTGTCTCTCATCCTCTCTCTGTCTCTCCATTTCCCAGTTCTTTCATTACTCCACCAAAACCCGCTTGCTGGCGAATTTTTGGTTGCATTGGTGACGGTGGTTATTCTTGGGTTTATTTGTTTTGCTTCAGACTTTTGTTTCTTCTTCAAGAGTCGAGACACTAGTGTTGTTTTTCTTATTCGATTCTTCTTGGCTCATTCCTACTTAGGTCGGAGGTAGTATTCTGGAGAGGTCAGTTCAACAGGCTCACGGCTTATAAAGATGACTTACAGCCATCGGAGGGGTAGGTAGTAGGTACATAACTATGATTTAGTAGACAATTTCCAAATCACTGGTTTACATGCAATTCCTTTCCCTCCTTCTGTCTGTGCTTCCCCCCATCGCATCTCCTCCAGTCTATACCAGGACCTAGGGGCCCAGCCGGCGCGATTAGAGGACCGAAGTCTTCAAGCCGTTGCGCCGGTTGGGTCTAAAACATTTTCTTCTCTCGACAACGGCTCTCGAGAGTATTATGCGACCCTCACGAAAAGATCTCACGGCATCGGAAGGTGTAGGGTTTGTCTCTCGATCTTGTATTGCTCGGGAAACTTACCTAGGTATGACTGATTACAAGTAGTGGGTAACTACTATAACTATAACCCCTAACAAAGGCAACACTGAACAGTGACCGTGCACTGAACGTTTTTCAACCCCTAGACTCTAGTAAATCTACCTATTTAAACTTCAATCTATACTCCGTACTAAAACTCTTAACGTGCTCCGGAGCGATAAGGCGAACACCCTTATCACTGGCTCAGTCTCCCTTTATTCTTTAGATCCGATGGGAGTGAAAAGGTCTTGATAAGCGGTCTGTCCCACCTGCGGTCTGAATTGTACAAAAAACAAAACCTGCGCTGGAGTGAATGAGTAGTTTGAGTTTGGGCGCTATGACGAGCATACATATACTGGGGCATCGTTACAACCCCTGCGCTGGTCAAGTAGTACACTGTAGTATGTATCATGATGTATGTACAGTACCGAGTACAGACAGGATGATCGTGAGCGGGTCAAACCCTATTTTACGGGTTACAAAGGATGGAGAATGAACGGCCTTTGACCGAGCATTGCACCTTTTCTCGCGCCCAACACTAGGCAGTCGATCACTGGAGATAAGAAGCAACTAGATACGTACTGTTAGCTTTTAAGCGATGGGGAGGAGGGGGAAGGGGCGGGGGGGCACTGCTGATAGATTCGTAGTATGTCTTGGCTCGACGCTAGAATCATGATAGAATCACCTGGTGGTTCTTTCACCGCTTGACTGGGATGACGAGGATAAATAATATCGAAGACTCAAGAGTGCCCCGTTGGTACCTAGTAGCTTCGAGTGGGAGATGAACAAAGCCGAGTCATGTTGTCTTCACGGGACACCACCGTGTGGAGTCTTGTTATCCCGCTACACCGTTATTGATACATTTCTCCGTGCCTATATTGTCTCTACCGTTTATTCCAAGACAGGAGAAAAGGAGACTCGAGAACACACAGTCTACCAGTGTATTTTACGAGCCATAACCTTTTCCAAGATGTTCTTTGTATGCTAGATCAAGACTCGAGGCTTGAGGGTCGAATCTCTGTACCGCCACTTGCGCCACACAGTGCACATGCAAACATCACAAACTAGAGTGTAGTGGGGCTGGAGGGTCAAAAATTTGTCCGCATTTTGAGTCTCGTTCAGAGGATGGGTTCAATAGACAAAATGGTCTTGGGAATGGACATTGCATTGCATTGAAGTAAGGCTGGGATGCAGTAGTCTACTACGCCGTATAGTCTCATCATTTGTTTGCCTCTTTTCCCACTACGCTCTAGTTTACCCGACATCATCAGTCCTTCAGTCCTTCAGAATGGACTCCGCAACCACGGCGGTTCCCGCAGCATTAAACACAGATGGTGAGGTGCCTACACAAGACACTTCCAACGGCGCCAATTATACCGGGGAGCCTCCCCTCAAGAAGGCCAAGCTAGACGAAACAACTTCTCCCAAAGAAACGGTTGGCGAGGTTCCCGATAATCGGAGGGGTATAGCTCCGGTCAAGGCTGAGTATGCGAAAAAAAGATATAAAGATTGCGCTCACACAGGTTGACTGACTACCGATATATAGATACATTGTCCTAAAGCCTGGACAGTCCCAGCCGACCGACTTCAACGCCGACGACGAGGCCGAGGCCGCTGCCCACGGGGAACGTGAGGACGAGAAGAAAGGGAAGAAGAAGAAGAAGAAGAACACCGGCCAGAACACCGCTCGCACATTTGGAAAATCACGAGATGAGAAGGGCTTGTGTCCGAGCAGAGTGCTCACTTCAGAATTCTCCCCGGGTGAATGCAAATTTGCCGACAAATGTCGTTATGAACACAACTTGAGGACTTACTTGAAGGAGCACAAGCGAGATGACCTTACCACGTTGGGTGGCATATGTCCTGTCTGGGATGTTCGAGGGAAATGCTCAGCAGGCTGGAAATGCCGATTTGTTGGATCCCATATGGCCGAACGAGAAACCGCAGATGGGAGAAAAGAGCTGGTACTTGTTGAGGACGAGGAGCGCAAAAAGAAGGCACAACCGCTTGTTCCGCATGCGACGGAGGAGGGTATCGTGAACGTGGTGTCGGCAGGGGACAAGTTGGATATGGCAAGAAAACGCCGACAGACCCCACGCGCCGATGCATTCAGCACTTGGCTAGACCAGACCTCAAGGGACTTGGAAAAGAATGTCCATGGACGGCACCTAGACGAGAATAAGAAAGCCGACAATAATGACCAGGATAAGGAAGAGAAAGAGGATAACAGAGCACAATATGTGGAACCTCCCTTCCTACCATCCGAGAAGCGAAGGTTGTATTTTGGGCCAGAGACCCCAGCCCTGGCACCTTTGACGACACAGGGAAATCTGCCGTACAGAAGGCTCTGCACAGAGTTTGGTGCACAATTCACCTATTCAGAGATGGCTGTCAGCATGCCATTGATACAAGGGTCGAAACCAGAGTGGGCTCTCATGCGGGCACATGAGTCGGAGGCGCTTCCTCCAACCATCTCCCCAGGCGACCCCATTGTGCAAGGGTACGATAATTCCCAGGACATGAAATTTGGCGCCCAGATTGCGGCAAACAAACCTAAGCAAGCTCTCAAGGCAACTGAGCTGCTGTCAGCATTTACTCCAAACCTTCGCGTCATTGACCTGAATTGCGGTTGTCCAATTGACCTGGTCTTCAGGGAGGGAGCTGGATCTGCACTCCTTGACTCTCCTTCGAGGTTGGAGAAGATGATCCGCGGGATGAATGCTGTTTCCGAAAAGATCCCCATTAGCGTCAAGATTCGCATGGGAACAAAAGACAATTCCCCTAATGCTTTGAGATTGGCAGAGCGCCTCATTCTGGGAGGCTACGAGTCCAGTATGCTTGGCTGTGGACCCTGCGGTGTGGCAGCCATTACACTGCATGGACGGAGCCGGCAACAGCGGTACACGAAAGAGGCAGACTGGGAATACATCTCCGAAACCGCCGCTCTTATCAAGCGTCTCAATGAGAAGAAGGACGAAGTCACGGACACAATTCGCGAGCCTGAAGAACGTACGCAGCCCAATGGTGGGAAGGTCTGGTTCCTTGGTAACGGTGACTGCTTCTCCCACATTGACTACGACAACCATATCAACAATGCTGGTGTAGATAGCGTTATGGTAGGCCGGGGTGCGTTGATTAAACCTTGGCTTTTTGAAGAAATCCAGACAGGCCAATATCTCGATAAGTCCGCGTCCGAGCGTTTGACGTACATTGAAAAATTCGCCAAGTATGGACTAGAGACTTGGGGATCGGATGAGTTTGGTTTGGGCCAGACCAGACGCTTCATTCTAGAGTGGTTGAGCTTTGCACATCGTTACGTGCCCATCGGGCTGCTGGAATACCTCCCTGCAAAGATCAACCATCGACCTCCAGGCTGGAGAGGAAGAAATGACTTGGAGACCCTGATGGGCAGCCCCAACTACAAGGATTGGATTAAGATAAGGTAAGTTGATTCATTCACAGTCAGTCAGCCCCTCGAGAAATAGATTCTAATGTGATATCTGCCTACAGTGAGATGTTCCTCGGCCCAGCAACCAAGGACTTTAAATTCGAGCCCAAACACAAATCCAACGCTTATGAAGCGGAAGGTTAAGGGGGAGGTTATTCTAGCTTGCATAGCGCGTGTAAATTAGCAAGAAAAAAAAAAATCAGAAGATAGATATATAGAAGTAACTACTATACCCAGTCCGAAAAAAAGACCTTGGTTTTTGCTCCGTGACACCTCACGTGATTAGGCACCAGCTGCCAGCGTTTATGACGTCTTCTCCCCCAAACCTGTTGAAAAAGACCACCTCATCTCCCATCCACCCTTCTCAGCAGTACCGGAGTCCCGTTGGCTTCTATATTCCCTGCGAGAGATATCTTTGAAAATTGCCTACCTCTACTTTGAAGCTCCTCAAAGCCTTTGTGGCCATTCTTCTTCACACCCGAGCTTTTGTTTACCCTGTCCGAACCCCCCCCTCGAAGCTCGCTTCAGCTTTCTCCTTAGATTGTACATCGAGAAACCGACCTATAAAAGCAATTCATTGACTTTAACGAACAAAATGACTCTCTATTACAGCCTTGTGAGTATGCGTGGATTATTATTGCTCACCCCCCCATTCGCTGTTCGATTTGGAGTTTGCTGCAACCTGATGGATCGTGATTCCACAGTAGCTGGAACATCAATTTTTTTTTTTCTTTTTATAAAAAAAAATATCTTGAAGAACACTAACAAGTATGGTCATGATCTGAATAGGTTTTCTGCCTTCTCGTTTTCGAGATGGCGGTCTTCATGGGCCTGATCGTTCCTCTTCCCTTCACTGTCAAGCGCAAGCTATTCACCTTTATTTCGGAAAGCCCGGTGATAGCTAAATTACAATATGGATTGAGGGTAGGTTTCACGATGCTATTTTCTATATTTTCCGGGGTACTAAAAGTTTACAAGATTACATTTATCTTCATCCTCATTCTCTTCATCGACAGCGTCAACCGGGTATACCGGGTGCAGCTGGAGGTGGCTGCTCTCTCCAAGGACGGTGCTCTGGGGTACGTACTTTGTTCTCACGCTGTTATTTCCAGGATTGTACTAGGATCATGATCGGATTTTTTTTTCTCTTAGCGATATACGCTAATTGTCTCTAGCAGAGCGGCTGCTCTTGGAGCTGATCGCATGGAGGTCCAGGCCCGCAAGTTCTACTCGCAACGTAATATGTACCTTTGCGGATTCACTCTCTTTTTGTCTCTCATTCTCAACCGTACCTACATCATGATCCTCGAAGTTCTGCGCCTTGAGGACCGCGTCAAGCTTCTCGAGGGTGATAAGAAGGCTGGTGGCAAGGACTCTGCGCGTCTTGCTCAGGCTGGCGATATGGGCGAGATTGGTCGTCTTAAGAAGGAGCTTGAGGCCAAGAACCGTGACATCGAAACTCTCAAGAAGCAGTGCGAGGGCCTGACTCGTGAATACCATAGCCTGGGCGATCAGGTTGCGGGCAAGTCTGACGAGGGTTCTAAGAAAGACCTATAAGTCACTGTGGGTTATTTCAAGGAGCACAACTTTGAACCGCAATGAGCGAGGTTTACCAAAATTGTCAACAAATTGCACTTGGAGGCCCATAAAGGAATGGGGATGCCGATCGGGTGACACCATCCTTATAGGCTTGGATTTTCCCAGCTTAGAAACTGGGTTATTGGTGAAGGATTAGGGCTGTTTTATACAGTTAGGAAGCTCGTTGAGCGGGGAACTTGTTTATTTTCGCCTATTTCTAGTGCCTTGACGGCGTGCACGGGGAGTTAAGGGGTGTATATGTAGTGATTTAGGTATCATATATGTGCTAACAAACCCTTTTTTTTTTTTTTTTTTTTTTTTTTTTTTTTTACATGACCACATAAGCCCATGCTTATTGACCGCGAAGGATAACTAGTTAGCACCGAGACTGATTATCAAGAAACACGCGGCACGTATTTGCCAATGAATTTGTCTACCTACATCCTTCCCGGACACTTCAACCAATCATCCGGGTCAATCGTATACCCGGATATATGAGGTTAGAACCTAAAGATCGGTTGTAATTGCCCCATGTTGCTTACGCCTGACCACGTCTTTTGTAGATATTGACGAGAAGATGAGGTCAAGTATCCATGATTCCATACAGAGTAAGTCACGTAATGTGTCAGTATTCATGTAGGTATATTACAGATCCAGATTATCAGAAATCAACATTAAAAACTGTACTGCCGACTTTCGGAGTAAACCGACGCGTGCAGCATCATATCTTCCCTTCCACCTACTTACTGTATTGGAATAATGATGAGGATGAGGATGCTAGTTTGCGCTGGGTCCAATAAGCTCCGGAGTCTGGCCTCCGTGCAGACCTTCGTATTAACTATGGTAGGTAGGTAGGTATTAAGATTATTATTTTTGATCTCCGTTGCCTCGCCTCTGAATGTACCAATGGTGAACCCCCCTCCTTTTCCTGTTTTTTTTTTTTTTTTTTTTTTTTTTTTTTTTTTCTCTGCCGTGTCGCCATTCCATTGAGCGCATGACTATGATTGCCGCAGTATGTTTACTATTGGAGTAGGTAGTAGTAGTAAGTTAGGGTAGGGTACTCTGTAAGTAGGTATGGATGGATGGAGGGAGGTGTGTGGTAGCTAAGACCGGCCCGGCCATTGGAAGATTCCAGCCAAGAAATATATACCTTTCCCTTCATCCTTGAGCCGGTGTAAAGTATAACAAGGAGGTTACTGTAGTAATTAATTAATTAATAGGGAAACAACCGTGCTCTGCCTCTGCACGGAGTACAGAGGGTTCCGAGATGTGCAGAAAAGAAATTCTGGCTGGTCTGAAAAACAAATCAAAACAAAAAAAAACCCAGCTAAACCAGTCAGTCAGTCAGTCAGTCATATGACCTACCTACCTGTAAAACCCAAACGCCACATGAAGATAAAGATAGAAGAACCCCTACCTAGGCAAGCTGAACCTCCTTCTCCCAGTATCTTCTATTTCTTATTGGTTTTATGAGAGCAACCGGCGATGTCGGTGTATGGATAAGGAAGGGGCTCCAGGTTAGTATCGGTGGATGATTCTAATCTTGGAATATATATCTATATGATACTAGGTACGACGTACTATACTCCCGGTATGCACCAGGATAACCTAATCCTTTCTTTCATTTTCTTTTCTTTTTTAATTAATTGCCCCTCCTTTCTCTTTCCCTCATTCTTGAGGAACATTCCTGCTGAGCTATATGATTTTAGGGGGGGGGGTTTGGATATTTTTTGTGGCTGCGTAATGGTTGTTGTACTGGTACTAAGATTCTAGATCCTAAGGTTTATGAACTACTAGAGTACTTATGCACGGAGTACGGAGGACCCATACCTAGTACCTACTACCTAGTAGTTACTACTAAGTACTGTAGATGCCTGCTGTAAATTTGACGTGGTGTAACTTAGATCTCAGATTACGTTGTTTCCATCTACATAGTGTCATCCTTTATTTCTTCCAGAGATCTAGGGACCTATTATTACCCTAGATTTTATTCCTTTGTAGCAGGTGGGGTTGTATACTCCGTACATTCATGTATCTGATTCCTTCTCCTCCAAAGAAAGAAAGAAAGAAAGAAAGAATGCAGGGAATCAAAGGGGGCGAAACGGGCAGATCGTCGCATCTATCATTGCTTGGCTGTGGAACATCAGGTTACAATTATCAGATCACAGATTGCACAAGGCTTGGCAAATATCAACTTGAGCTTGGCAGCTAGTGATTCATTCGCCCCCTCCCCCACCCCCTTTCCCCTTCGTCTCCCTGGGTTGGCTCCTTTCATGGGTGGTATTGCAGACATTTCCAGGGTAAACGCGCGTGTGATGGTAAAATAGAAGGAGAGCCCCAACAAGAAAAGTAAACATCCATCAATAAGAAAGTGGAGGGGAAACTAAGCTCTGCTGCTAAGCAGAGAGAAAGGAAAATCGTGTCCAGCGCGATCCGAAACTTGAATGAGGACGGTCATACGGAGGAGTTGGTTTAAACCCTGGGGCTGGAGACCCTGGGGGCGTCATGGCCTAGATAAAGAAAGCCACTGGGCAGAGTGGAGAAGCTCTCGCCCAGCTGAGTGCGGCTGGCAGTAGAGGACTGGCTTCCGGATCGTTCACGTAGTTGAGTAGAGGACTGGCTCTCGGTTTCCGTCTGGTCGCTGGCATGAGAAACAGGGCCGGACTGGATAGGAGCAAGAACGAGAAACTTGTGGGTGGCAGTGTAGGTATACATGGTTCTCGGTTATTCTCGGACGAATGGAAGTAAGTGAGTGGTCTGGTAGTGTGAAGGAGGAGATGCTGCGAGAGCTGAAGGAGTGGAGAGAGACTGGAAGAGTGGAGAGAGTATTGGGGATGGATGAATGAAGGAATTTCGAGGGGATGGCCGGATCCAGCGTCCTCTTTATAGATGGGAGAAAAGGGCTAAGCTCCTGATGTAAGAAGAGGGGTCGGAGAGGCCACGGAAAGAACGTGTCGATCAAACGCATCACCACCGAATCTGTAATAGTGATAAGCGGGCAGCCATTCGCTTCGGTCCAGCCTCTATCATCCTATACGCGCAGGTGGATCGATAATCAACCACCGAGTATTCCGTAATTCACATGTCTAGACCGGTATCGATAGGAACGATGCGCCTGGCCAACGTCATTATTGGTGGCCCCCATACCAATGCATATCTTGGCCGGGAGGGTCAGGTAATAATACTAATAATACCCCTTCTAGCCTGGATATGCCGTGCCTCTCCGGCATCTGGAGGAAAATACCCCGCGAAACTAAGACGCCCCTCGACTGGCACCAGTTGTCGTCTTTGGTATGTATTTATTCGCGTCCCAAGCGGGTTTCAGGGGTCTTTCCGTATAATCTTCATGTTGACGGAGCTTACGTAGCTCCAAAAGCGTCGACAAGCTCTAGTTAGGAATCGATGTGGTTCCGAAAATCAGCCCTCGGATGATCAGCAACCAGGAAGTGGGAGCCAAGAAATGTGCCCTGACTATTGATTTGGGATGGACTTTAGAGCCGGTAAGGAAGGGTGTAACTTTTATTTCTGCATCCTTTTTTTATGCTGGCCAGACCACATGACCCGGTTTATTGTTTGAATAACCAGTCTCCCAAGGGATAATCCCCCTCTCCCCCCGTTCGAGATTTCCTTCGGGATGGAAAGAAGAAATCAAACTCGTCGCTACCTTACTTAACTGGCCCCAGAAACAAACAACCCGACAGAACGCCTAGTCACGTGCCAAGAGCCTCCTGCGGCCCCCGAAACAAACTCTGACAAGGCGTTCTCGACGTCTTCTAAGATGTACGCTTCGAGATTAAAGGAACACCTATGGTTCCCTGTGCTCCCTTGGGCTTCCCACCTAACGGCGGCTACGAGAACGCTGTGCCTCATAGTTCAACCTGTCAATTGTCGCTGTTTTAGCGCCTTAGCTATCAGCCCCGTATCGCCTCGGTCACTCCGTTGGTGGCGCGGATCCCTGGCGGCTCAACACACTGGGGGATGAGCTATAGGCTGTATCGCTCCATCTACTCCCCACTACAAAATACGCCTCAGGTGCTGTGCCGATAGCTTATTTCGAATAATCGCTTTTTCTCTTCAAAATATTTCATCGTCTGGTTGCTTTGATCGTGAAGAAGCCCAAGAATCTATAGGCCGATGTTGCTCGAATCCTAATGCACTAAGTTAGCGACTCTAAACTGTGCCAGTATCACATCCAACATTGCGACACATAATGGAACTCATTTGAAAAAAAAAAAAAAAAAAGGGGGGGGGGGGGGAGGCGGAGGGGGAAGGCAATGAAAGTTGTTCTTTTACTTGATTTGAGATAGACCCATTTTTCTCTCTCTCTTTCTTTGTTTTCCGCTGCGGTGATGGTAAAGTTCCCAACAGCATACAACATACCAAGATGGAAGACAAGAAGAGGGGTGGGGAATTGATTCAGGGCTTGCAGATATCACCAACTGCGTTTAGAACCGCGTGCTTCATACATTGGTCAGTTATGAGGCATCATGTCTGAAATACTGTGATGACAATGTGATTCTTGCAGATTCATTTCTTAAGGTTCCGCGGACCTTCCCACTGAAACCCACAATGTACCTGGTCTAGACTGGAAACCATGTAGTCTGTGATGTATATGTTGGACAGGGAAGACGTCAAGGAACTGCGGTACCCATGACTGGCGCAAGTGGCCCATGAGTCTACTGCTGCCGCAGTCTTCGATACTACCAGCTTCATGCGCACCAACAGACGGCATGAAGATCACGGAATTAGGGATGCTGCGGATTCTGATAGCAAGGTGACCATATCAGGAGTTTTGGTAGCATCCCTGCCTGCGCACCCACCCTCACCAGATGCCAAGTGCCCACGATGAAGAGGCAATTACGGCAAGTGTAGCTCTCTTAATGATAAGGGCAGGTCTATCGGCTGGCACTGCCTGGCGTTTGTCAGATGCTCGGTTTAGAGCAATGGCTTGGACTGCGGCATGACCCCGAACGATGTTAAAATTGTTGGTTAACGACGAACCATGATTTGACAACGGGATCGTTGGCTTCCTTTTTTGACTTTTTTTTTATTTTCTCTCTTCTCTCTCACCTGCATATTGTGACGGGGTACCCTTCTTAGCTGGGGACAACACTGTGTCTTCAACGTGATGTCAAGCCTCCCATGATGCAGCCGTGGAAGTCTAATGAAGCTCGAGACAAGGATTCAGTCTAATTCTGCCGATGACCAGATCATCACCTATCTGTTCATTTACTGGACTGGGCAAGGAGGGTTCTTTTAGGCAAACCCCAGGTGGCCTCTACTCTTTACAGATGATCCGCATAACCGCCAATTTCTCTGTGTTGGAAGTAACGGACTCAGTAGTTCCCCGAAGGCCAGGGACCTTCAATTTGTTGATTGAATCATTCGCCGAAATGCTCCCATTAGAGTGTGATGGGCATTGAATCACCAACTCTTACGGCCCGTTTCTCTATGCCTCCCGCAGTTAGGCAGACTTTCTGAGAGGATAAGGGGAAAAGTAGAGGGAAAAAAAAAGAAAGAAATGGCATGCACGCGTAGTTACTGTTCGCCGACTAATTCTCTTACCACTTCCTATTCTCCTTCGCCATGTCCTTCATTTGCCAACTCTTTTATTTTAATATTTTTTTTTTTTTTTAATTATTCAACTCTGGGCCTCCTTTCTCTTTCATGCTGTCATACCCACTGATGTTGCTCTGTTTTTGTTGTTTCTGTTAAAGAGTGTTGCTGCGGCACAGTCAACAGCAAGTATTGATCTTTCCTCGAATGTTCATCAGGCTCGGGAGTCTGAATTATTTAAGGCCCTCTTCACCCATCGCATCATTCAGATCATCAACAACACAAGCTCAAAGACCAATTTCCTCAACCATATCTCTTCAGACCTGTCTGCTCTTGCGCTATCTTCTTTCTACTTCCAGTCTTGGACCCGAATTCTCATTCTCTACTTCCTGATCCGTACTCAAATCTCGAGGAGCTATCAAATCTCAAATTACCAAGATGTGCTCTCAATACTTCTACAAGTACGACTGTGGCTGCACTCACCCGGAAGGGGATGTTGTCTACTGCGCCAAGCGAGGCACATCTTGCACTGGGGTGCGTCAGCAAGTCCGCCGCCGACAGGGCTACAACTGCCCTCAGCACGGTGGCTAGATTCTGAGACAGTGAGAGGGTGAGTGTGCGCTAGATTCGATGGAGGCTCCTTCGCTGGGAGAGTTGCCAAAGATGAAACACCAGGGACAAAGAGTCACCTTTGCTAATAATTCTGATATGATTATAGGGTGAACACAGCAGTTCTTCTCCATCTCTTTCATTCTTGATAGGAAATCCTTTCCCCTTCCAAAAAAAAAAAAAAAACCCTTCCAACGAATGGTTTGGACATGCAATACAATTTAGTTCGCCCCATCTGAGCCCTGACCGCTTGGACATTTCCTAGAAAGTTTTAGGAGGAAACTAGAGAAGAGAAGAGAGTGCATCAATTGTCAATTATCTGTCCGCAATAGTGTATACATTGTCCTCCTGCCGTCGTTCTTGTTTCCCGCGCTTGAACTCACCTGTCTTGCTTATTTTTGGTACCCTTGATTGAGCCTGCAGCGATGCTACTTTATTCTCCTTCTTCTTCGTTTTGCAGTTTTTTTTTTTTTTCGGTTAACTGTTGATTGATTGATTGATTTCTTGATTTCACTCTGTTTGTGCTGCTTGTTGTTGCTGTTGCTGCTACTGCTACTGCTACTGCTTGTCCTTTTGTTGTACGAGTTACTAGGTAGCTAAATACTACACTCCTTCTTGCTTTGCTGAACTTTGCCTGAAACCATATATATCTCCAGTGTAGTGTAGCTTGGGTCCTTGGACGTTTCCTTATCTGCCAGACAGAACAATATAGTTTTTCCTACAGAAACACACCCTCAAACTGGATGATTATATGGAGAGGCACAGTATGAGTGAAGAATGAATGAATGCCCAACAAAAAAAAGATGAGATTGAGATCTTTATTCTATTATATTCTGAGGCTTTTGGGTTTGGTTTTCTTTGTTTCTTTTCTTCTAAATTTATGAGCGGAGAGGAAGAGGGGGGAGCTAGAGAGAGAGAGAGAGGGGAGAGAGAGAGAGAGAGAGAGAGAGGAGGACCGGGCGTTCCTAACAGTTCCCCGAAGATAGATCTCATTCACGAATGAAATGACAAATCCTTTATATATTTTTTTTTTAGTTTCATCTCAGGTATCTCGTGCGAAGATTAGGAAAGAAAAATAAATAATCGACATAAGAACATTAATCGAGAAGCTATGGGGCAGCAATACCCTCGAAATAGCCGATTGGGTTTACTTGGGTGGATTGGATAGCACATCACCTTTCATCAGGCGCCTCAATTTCACAAAATTTATGTTATCTTGCGTACCTTGAGGATAGGGAGAGAAAGAGAGAGAAAACGAGGGACGGACAGCAGGACACATGGATGTGTGTGTGTGGGCTCGGGGTTTTTGGTGCGTGCCTGCGTGCGTAAGAGCTGCTGGGCCAGAAGCACGTAGAAAGGGAAAAAAAAAAAAAAAATCCTTGTCGTCTATGATTAGCAACGTGTCATGTATCACTGGATGCATTAGCACCCGCAGGCAATTCCCATCATCTGATGTAAAGTAACAAATCAGATGAAGATGTCGAGGGAGGGGCTCTGAGTTATCCGGTGGATTCAGGTGCAATGGAGCCAACAGAGACGCGGAGAGGGAGGGGTGCCATAAAAAGTAGAGGCTAGTGTAGAAAAATCTCGGCGCGTAAATGCGATACTTAACTGTCTCTGGAAGGAGACAAAAATGGCACTGTTCCCGCAGGACAGGGCTGGGACGGATATCATGGGCTGAGATTTGCGGGCATCAGTGTGCCTAGGGGAAAATTCGATGATAGAAACGCAATTAGCATGGAAGATTTGGCAGTATTCCGTACGGAGTATTATGAAAGAAAACCGCGGCATGTGGCGCTGGTTCTCTATGCCAAGAGGATTATCGACAACCTTGAAAGAAAGTAGTGCGGACACTGCGGAGATGCCGGTGCATTTCTGCCCACGGAAAGACCACGATGGAAGAAATCGGCTTTGTGGAAAGCCAGTAGTAAGGCTCAGAGATAGAAGCTAAGGTCAAGGGAGTGGAAGTTAAATATGAACCACTAAATGTGAAAGGAGAAGGATGGAGAAGGAATATCCACCCATTCATATCTTTCCCAGGCCCGCCAGCATCAAGAACACCAATGACATCCATTACCCCAATACTCAAGTGTTGGATTGATCCCAGGGCAAGGAAGATGCGGATATCCCGTGGCTAGAACAACGGTAGCAGAGCAGTCTCATAGCAGGCAGCCCCTGGGGGATTTAGCGTTAGGCCACTAAGTGTAACTAGCTGTTTGAGTAATGCCCAGCACGGAGACTGTGCGATCTCTTGTTTGAAGAGGGATTAATAAAAAAAGGAGCGGGACGAAACGAGGCAACGAGAAGACTGAACCAGAGTGCTGGGTCAGTAGTAAACCTAAAGCGGTAAAGCCGATTGCAGCAGGGCAGGCAGCGCCAGGCCGAATTCAAGTACAAGCATAGGCACTCAATGAATCCATTCTCTTTCGAGGGGGGGAATTGGATCAGAAATGGGCCTGGGAAGTTGCTGTTGTTGATGGCGATTGCAAGGTTGGGGTTGGAAGAATATGAAGTTTTTGACGATGTTCGACGTCTCTAAAGCTCTAGTGGTCCTTGCTGCATCACGTGACATGACTTCCTGCCGCAGCGTCCAAGGAATCCGAGTCAACAACCCTCCCGATCTTCTTGCAACGTCGCAGCGAATTCCAGTCTGAAAACATCCAGCTGTCTCGCACATGTAATGTCCATCGAAGTCAACTGGGGGACTGCCACCTCTGGTCCAGACGGTGAGGCTCTGGCTGAGCGCATCCGCTCCTTCATCCACGACAAATTCCAGCAGGTGCCTCTCCCACGCTTCATCCGTTCTGTGCAGGTCCATTCTTTTGATTTCGGGACTATCCCTCCTGATCTAGAAATCAAGGACTTTTGCGAGCCGTTCACAGATTTTTACGAAGAAGATGATGGGGACGAAGATACAGCATCCGACATCTCCGAGGGTCTGCCCTCCGGCCACGACAACCCATGGCACAGAGCTCATTCGGAACTCAACGAGCCTCCCTTTCGCGATGATGTACCGATAAACCATTCACTTCGGGACCCATTTGGTACAGATCATTATCACCCTTCCGCTCTACGCTCACCAATCGCCCTTGGGGATCACCTGAACCCGCATTTCCTTCCCCGCGCGGGCACCCCGGGCATCCCTGGCGGCACCTCGACATTGGGTTACCACCTGATGTCTCTCGGAGGGCTTTCGGGATCTCAAACACCCCTTGCTGCAGTTGCAGGTGGATCACCATTTGCAAATGGCTGGACAGATTCTCCAATGGGGCCGGGGGGCAGAGGCCAAGCCTCCGCTCCACCGAATGCAGGAGGACACCATCGGCTGGACGCTGACATCGACTCAAGCAACCCGACCTCACGCCCCTCAACAGCAAGTACACATCCTCCTGGATCGAACAAAAACAGCGGTGATGCAGACCACGGCTCTCACCCGGACGAGCACGAGCATCTCGATGACCCAGCTTCCTCTGAGCACGGCCTCCGAATGCCTCCCCGCATGCGAGAACGCCGACCCGAAGATTTCCAAGTCCTTTGCCAAGTCAAGTACGCCGGAGACGTACGCCTCTCGCTGACAGCCGAGATTCTTCTCGATTACCCCATGCCCAGTTTTGTAGGACTCCCCTTGAAACTAAACGTCACGGGAATTACATTCGACGGTGTAGCTGTAATCGCATACATCCGCAAACGGGTCCACTTTTGCTTTTTGTCTCCCGAAGATGCCGATGCCTTGGTTGGTCCAGACCAGCATGAAAAGAGCGGAGCGGGGGGTGCCGGCGACCACCACCATCACCACTACCGAACGGGCACGGACCCTCCCACATCCCCGAAACAAAAGGGCGGCCTATTGCAAGAGATCCGCGTCGAGAGTGAAATCGGCCGCAAGGAAGATGGTAAACAGGTCCTCAAGAATGTTGGTAAAGTTGAGCGATTCGTTCTTGCGCAGGTGCGCCGTATCTTCGAGGAAGAGCTTGTCTATCCGAGCTTTTATACCTTCCTCATCTAAACCTGCACATATACAAATATACACACACACACTCTCTCTCTCTCTCTCTCTCCGTGTGTTACCGCCCTGAGTGACTCTGCGTATCAGTTGGCTACACAACCCAGTATTTAGCAAGTAATGCCACTCTAGGAACACAAGCAGTGGTGGATTTTGCCGATCTGTAAATAAAGTTATTACTAGCTGGATTAGTTAGGCTATAATACGCTCTATTAACTTGCAAATCTTAAGCGGAATCCGAGCTAGTTACATACATACATACATACAGAGTAGCTACTGCGTTACTAGTTAGTTAGTTAGTTAGTAGACGGCACTGCACCTTAATAACGTTCGTTTGATAGTTATAACTAGCATACAACAGTTCCTCCGTACCTTAATACTAAAGGTTTCATCTACATATATATGTATATATATATATATATATATGTCGAGCGTCACAGAGTGGGTATCTACGAGTAGTAGTAGCATTGTTTTTGTTGTCTGAGATACCTGGGCATTGAGTAAATATTTCCAGATATCTCTGAAAAAAGGCATTTTGCTTTCTCTTACTTTATACGATTGTGACTTGAGACATTGAAGAAGCATCATTCCTATTTACTCAACTATTCGAGTATAACCCGCCTGGAGCAGACAAGGAAACAACAGAGAATGATATCAACATCATCCTCGACGGAATGAACCAATTCCCACCGGAGGAAATTCAAGCTAGAGAAGAACACATAATAAAGCCCTGCAAGATGGGCGGATTCATAGGGTAACCATATTAAATTACCATAAATAGGCTTGAAAGAGTAGGAAAGAAGAAAAAAAAAAAAAAAAAAAAAAAAAGGCTGCGCCATGTCAACAAGGACACCCCCAGATACTAAGCCATGCCACAGGAGTAAAATCAAGAGCAAAAGCAGAATAAAATAAATAAAGAGACAAAAGGTCAATTTACAGTCAAGAGGGGGGTTATAGTGACAGGGAGAAAGAAATAGAAGAAAAAAAAAAGAAAGGAAAAGACAGAGAAACGAAATTTGGACAAAGGAACTAAAAGAAATTTATTGTCAACAAAAGGAAACGCAAACATGCTAGATATGGATATGTATGCGGGAACAAAAAAAAAAGGAGCAACTGGTGCAACAGAGGACAAACTGATAGCTACAAGCAATAGAAGGGGACGAAAGCTGCGTGGGTATCACCGGGTATCCAAATAACCTCTCTGCTCTTTCAATGTTGGAATCCTAGAGCCTAATTGACTCGAATCCTCCCTCCAAGATGAAAGTATCAATCGAAACTGTGTCTCGACCCGTCCATCCCATCTAGCCTCGTTCGAATCCTGCGTTTAGTGCAGACGACACAGCACCTTTGCGGCCTGCTGGAACATTTGATCTGCTCGACTCCCGAAACACAAGAAGCAAAAGGCATCGAACACGGAGATGTCGGTCTATCTTGGTTCTTCTATCGTCGGGAACAAGTCCGAACTGAGACCCCCAAGAAAACGCTCAACCTGGTCCAATAATATGAAATAGAACAAAAATTAAAAAAAAAAAAAAAAAAAGATAGGGCCAGAGCTAGCGCATTGAAAAGCTAATAATAAAAAAAATGCCTTCTAACGCTCGTCCCCGGCTCTAGATTTCGCCCGGCGACGAAAGAAATCCATCACTTTTCGGGCCGCTCCAGAGCTACCGGAATGGTGCGACAAGTCTCGCTCGTACTCATACGCGTCTGCGAATTTCCGGTGGTTTTTCTGCAGGACACCGGGACGGCTGGTAGCTCGCCCAACTGACATGGATTGGCGTGACCCATTATCGTACGCCCCATTGTACTCATCGTAGTAGTTAGGTGTCGAGTGGTTGGCGTATTGGTTGCGATAATAGTGATCGTTTTCGTTTTGGTATACCTGCTCAGCAGATATGGCACCATACGAAGTAGGTTGGTATGTCCCGGACTGATTAGAGTGTAATACAGCAAACTGCTGATCGATACGAGCCTGGTAGTTGACGGGTTCATCTGGGGAGATAACTTCATCCCCTGGGGCACCCTCAGGCGCCGCACTCATTGTATCCTGCGCCCCATGGCTAGTTGCCCTGGTCCTTGGTGGCAGAGCTCCTGTTGATGGACGCTGCGGTAACCGATTATCGGATGAGCGGTCAGTTTGCGATTCCTCATCAGGGGTTTGTGATCGGCTTGATGAAGCGAGACCCTTGAGCGAGAACGAAGCTGGCAGGAGAGAGAATCGGCGCGTCCTACCTTCTCCACCTGCTTCGCTCGTCTTGCGGTTATATCCAAACTGGCCCGAGCGCCTTGAATCCATCGAGGCCCTGGCGACGTCTCCGGCATACGGATCCTTCATGCTCGTAGGAGGGTAACGCTTGTTAGTCTTCTGTCTGGGAACAGTAGACTGTCCCCCACGTCCTCCAAATATCGAGCCAGACCTTCCAAACAATTTCTCACCAATGCTTGAAACGGTATTCGATCTTTTGTGGCCCTTGGGTGGCTCTTGGCGGGGAGTTGGGTTGAATTTCGATGGCAGATTCTGGGTATTTGAGCGGTCAAGACCAGCAGGCTGCGAGGGATCGTGAGGAATCGGGGCCGAGATAACGTATTGCTTGCTCTTTGGTTGAGCAAGTCGGCCTTGAGCATTGGTTGCGGCCACAGTTGGTGCGACTGGCTGGCCATAAGATCCTCGCGAAGGTAAGCGTCCAGTGTTAAAGGAGGCCATAGAGGCCCCTGTTGTGGGCCGTGTTGTTTGAGTTGCGGGTATCGAGGTCATGCCTGTGAGCGCTGCTGTGTCCGAAGCGGAACGGGGTAGATGTGTAGTGGCGGCGGATGCTGGCACCGGGCCAGCAGCTGCCTGAAGAACCGCCGTCCGTGCGGATGGGTCAGGGGTAGTGTCCTGCGCAAATCCCCCAGTCTGGATATTAGTCTCCTGTTCCTGGTTGTTTGGCCTCGTCTTCGTTGATACAGGTTCAATGGCAGATGCGTTCTGGGCAGGAACCGTCGAGCTGGTGGATGTCTCCCCCCTTGAAGTTTGAGATTGAGGAGCCACATACTCCACTTGGACAGTGCGTCGCTTGGTGTCTCGAGGAGTCTTGGATCGATCGCTCGGATGATCCTGCGAAACATCTCCGGAATGGTGAACCAAGCCTCCCACGGCGGGGACTGTGCCCTGGTATACTTTTGGCGGCTCTCTAACTGATGCACTACGTGCCAAAGACGGATTTTCCTTTTCTGGTTCTAAATCAATTTATGTTAGCAAGCGGACAGGAACGAGGCGAGAAGAAACAACATACCACGATTAGCAGTAGTGTTCGCAATGTCGGCAACCTTGGTTGTACTGCTGGTAATGTGGGCGACAATATGGGAGAACTCGCTGAGCCAGCTGTGCCGTGCAACCTCAAAAAGGTCTGCTCGTTTTCGTGGGTCGGGTACCAATATCCGTCGCAAGAGATCACGGGCATGAGGGGTGACATATTCGGGGAATGTCAAGGGGGTGGTGACGATATATTTGTAGAGGAGGTTAATGTTATCGCCGTCGGGATTTGCGGGGTCATCATCAAATGGAAGGTATCCAGCCAACATGGCGTACTGAGAGAGAGAGACACCCAAAGTTAGACGAGAGAGAAGAGACGAGTGGGACGATTACCGAAATGAAAAAAAAAAAAAAAAAATAAAAAAAAAATAAAGTGGCCCACTTACCAGAATAACACCGCAGCTCCAGACATCGACCTTGCGTCCGGTGTATAGCGAATCACTCACCACCAGTTCGGGAGCTGCGTAACACGGGCTTCCGCAGCTGGTTTGCATCAGATCGCCTCGGCGCAACCCCTTGGAATTGGTCTTATCTAGACGCATCCTTTTCACAAACTCCTTATTAGTGAGGTTGTATTCAATCTCCTCGCTGAGCTCATCCTCAGGGTCAAATGTGTTGGCGAAGCCAAAGTCCGTGATAATAATATTGCGATTCCGATCCAGCAACAAATTCTCCAACTTCAAGTCGCGATGGACGATTCCCTTCTTATGAAGATAACCGACACCGGAGACGAGTTGCGCAAAAAGACGCCGAGCAGCGTTGTCCTTCAGATATCTGTTTCGCAAAATATGATCGAAAAGCTCTCCACCAGAAGCGTACTCCATAATAATTCCGATATGCCGATCGGTTTCGACCATCTCGTGAAGGCGGACAATATTAGGATGTGAGAGGTCACGCAAGATAGAAATCTCACGATAGATCTTCGGCAGCCTACTTGGATTTGATCCAAGAGTCTCGCGGCGGATGAGTTTGATGGCCACTTGGATGGTTCCATCTCGCTTCCACCCTAGTTTGACCTTACCGAACTCACCCTCACCCAATGTTTGTCCTAAAATATATTGACCAAATGTTGTCTCTTTGCGCTTCACTGTATGCTCGGGGTAATCCTGCCGGCTTTGCATACCACCGCGTCCTCCATCATCCACGCCCTCACTACCTACCAACCCCAGCCCTGAGGCAGGACCATCCTCAGGAGACGGAGGTCCCGACGTGCCTGCTTGTCGGGCCTGTTCCCGTTCAAGATCCACTGCCGGATCACTCACCAGCACCTGGTTGATCACAGTACTCGACTCCTTGACCAACGTTCCCTGGCTTGGAATAGTCTCCATGAGATCATCCGGCTGCGGGTTGCCTTGGGCAAGCGTGCTTGGGCCTCTTGGTGGCTCTTCAGAGGACCTGGCTGCTTGACGGCGAGACCGAGAGTCATCCCCTTTCCTTTCCCGACGGCTCCGCTCGTCACCCTTGCTCTTATGACGTGACCCCGATCCTTTTTCTCCGGATGATCCAGCAGATGTTGTTGTATTCGAACCGCGGTGACTTCGGTGACTTGACGACGTCCTCGGCGGTGGGACAGGCGGGGCACCAAGCAGGTCGGGGTAGATAGGAGGTCGACTACTAGTCGGAGCGGGCGAGGGAGCAGCAGGGGTCAAGGCTGGGGTTGCATGGGTGCGTGGCAGAGCCTGGGACATGGAATCGCTCATAGCCAAAGAAGCTGTGGGGACCGGCAAGGAGAATAACTGTTGAAAAGTTTAGCATAGAACCCACTGAAGTGAATCGAGTATGACTGGGTTTTTGCGATTGATCGGTCGCCCGGGGGGTGGAGAAGGAGCCAGGCGCATCGTTGATCTGTGAGCCTGGGACGAGGGAAGAGGATGATGGAAGGGTGTACAGTGAGGGACAGTTTGCATAGTCACCGATGACATACCTTCGCTTAGTCCTCTGCGTTTACGGTCCGAGACAGCCTCTTTAGGCACGCGCAGACACAGGATGAGCGGTCGCGGTTTGTTTGAGCAAATGCGATCGACGTCGGAGAAGTCTGACACGTCAACGCCGTGTGTAAAAGAAGCCTGACGATACCCCAGCCACTGACTCTTTCCTTTGACTTCTCTTTTTTAAGGGGGAGGGGGGGGGGGGGGGGTTCTCTTTTTGCTAAATTTTTTTTTTTTCTGTTCAGTTCTTTCCCCTTCGTTTTCAATTGGCGACCGTGATGGTTTGGTCGGCTGTTGGTCCGTCCGATCGGGCAGCTGAAGTTGTCGTGGTTTTAAGTTAGTTTCCTCAACGGTAAGCTGTCACCGATAAGGGGTATGACGACTGACAACAGCAAGCGAGGAATGCGGGAAAGCCGTACAGGGCGTTGATTTATCGAGGACACCAGGTCAGATAAAAAAAAAAGATAATATAAAATATAGGCTCGAGTAAGTAAAAAAAGGGACAAAAGGGGCGATTCGTAACAAAGGAAACGGATTGTTTTTTTTTTTTTTTTTGTTTTTTTTTTCTGTATTGTTTTGTTGTTTTGAGAGAGAGCCTTCTCACTTGGATGGATCGAGTCGTAACAGGAGAGTGACCAGGGTGATAAGATCTGCACTGCAGAATAGTCTCTTGGACTTCACCTCTCTTCAATAAATCCCAACGACCTACTTAGGTAACGCACTGAAGGGGGGATTGCGGCTCGTAAAAATCAAGAGTTGAATGAGCTGGGACGACGAGGCCAACAAACGCGGGCGGGAAAGGGAGACGCGCGATTTGCAGCAGGAGCAGCACAAGCCAGCAACAGGGTGGATCACAGGCGAAGATTTTACCTTACACCAACTCAACACGACAGGAAGAATTGACAAGGTAGAGAAACTGCTATGTTGAGAAGCATGATCGACGGGAGGAGGAATTGGAAGTGCAAAGAGGTAGCGACAAGATGGGTGTAGAGAGAGAGGTCGACCTTTCTTTGGCCCGGAGAGGCGAGCGGACAGGGGGCGGCGCGAGGGGAGAGGAGAAGGCCGTGCGGAAATAGAAACACCCCTAAGAAAGTGGGAATTATCGACCCCCGGGAGAAAAGAAGAGGAGGAGGAGGAGGAGGAGGAGGGAAAGACAATCAGAAGAAAAAGAGAAGGGAGAGGAGGTAAAGAGGGAGAGGAAGAAGAAGGGAGAGAAGAGGGAAAAAGAAGTTGAGTTACGACGGAGGACTTTTAAGCAACACCATCACATTATTCAATTTGATTCTCATTCAGATATTCTGTCTCTTTCCATCAACTCTTTTTTACTCCTCTTACAGGTTATTTGTTGTTCTTCTCTGAGATTCTCGTCCTCGAGGATGGAAAGCAGCCTCCGGAAATAACACTTGAAATTAAAGGATACTACTAGTAACTGGATAATTGAATCCATTGACCCTATCTGCAGTCATTATTGGAGTAAGGTGAGAGTCCCATGTGCTTTTGATGGAGTCCTCTTCCCCCCCCCCCCGAAACGAAAGAAAAGAAAAGAAAAAGCTAATAATAAACAACAGGGAATTGTATTATTATTATCCAGGGTCAGAACGTGTTGTGCTTTCGATTCCCTTGCTGGATGGACCCTTTCCATACAAAAGGCAACAGGATCAATATTGGACTCGATCCCATTAATTCTCCGAGTAATAATACTCAACGAGTCAACACAATATCAGGGGTCAACCCAAGCTCAGTGTTTCGCTAGAGCCGCGGGGACAAGTCGATCCTCATCTTCTCGCTCCTCGGTCCGATTACCATCTATTATTCAGTTCCAAGATTCATTCAGGGCAGAAGGATCAGTCAATTATTGTCCAACTATCTATCCATCAGAGCTTAAATTCCTTGCAATGATCCATCCCTGGATTCTCAATCTATCTTATCTCTCATTCCGACCATCTTCTAGAACTTCCCATCTTCCGATCTGAGACTGTGTACTCTCAGACTCAGGACGGAGTATGAATTTGGATCTGATATTTATTTTCGTGACCCTTCCATTTTTTTATTTTTTCTAGTCTTCTACCTACCTACATATTCTTAAAAAAAAAAAAAAAAATTTATCTAGCGTTTTCCTCCTGACATCATCGTACCCCCCAGCGAGAATGTCCCCGGCGCTCCATACGCGGGAGGGGGCGTCGGGCTGGGAGAAGGTCGTCGTCGATTCACTGGATCTGGTCTTCCTGGTTGCGAGAACTGCCCCCCATCGCCAGATCCAACGACAACTTGCTTGCCATCCTGCATGCGGCCAACCACCATACCCTTGGCGACGGATTTGAGGATCGCCCTGCGGCTCACTCCCGCAGCGTCAATGTAGACCAAACCCACATTCTTCACGCCGCCCGTCAGATTGGAAGCCACGGAGCCGGCTTCTGCTCCGTAGCGGTGTCCAATCATCGTCGAGGCAGCCGCCGACCCGGAATGCAGGACGGTTCGTGCGCCTTGTTCGATCCCATCCGCCAACGTGGAGAAGGCAATCAAGGACTTGTTCAGAATGCCGGGCTTGCCATGGGCGGCCGGAGGGGGCCCCCGTCGTTCGCCATTCTGGACCTTCCCGTCATCCCTGCGCCGCGCCAAAGAGGCCCCCAGATTCTGCGCGTATCGTCCTACCTGGCCGACTGTCTTGGAGGAGAAGTCCGCGGCGCCGTTCGAGAAAGTGCCGATTTTCCGCATTCGTAGATGCGTGGTTTCCGAGAACGTTGCTGGCTTCGGGTTGGGGTTCGTTTTCCGCGTGAAGGCATCCGCTCCGTTGGTCAGCGCGTGGGCCAGGTATGTGGATCCAGTCACGATGAGGCGCGACGCCATGGCAGATGTCTGGACAAGAGTGGAATCTCTGTACGCGGGGTGTCGAGATATCTGAAGATATTCTTCGGAGACATTGCTCACGCTGACTTGGTTGCCTTCTCCCTCGGCGGGAAGCTGGACTTCTACGGGTCCTGGAGAGGATAACGGGTTAGCAAAAGGGGGTCCCCCAAATGCTTTTGTTGAAAAGGGTGATGACTTACTCTTGGACCCGGGCTTCACATCAGGCTTCTCAACAACATCATACCCCTCCATTTCCCCTACCACGCTGCCATCCTCCTCGTCCACCAGGACGATCCGCCCATGCTGGTCCCGCTTGGTGACTTCAGGACCGATCGCGTTAGGCGAAGATACATAGCCTTCACCAGGCGCAAAGTTCGCAGGGACATAGGGTGTATGGGCCTGCGGAGGCTGCGCGCGCTCCAGAAATGCCGTACATTGCGCCAGGATTGTTTCAAACGTATCGACATCCTCCTGCGCCACCTTGTTGGGCCCTGCTCCGATCCCCGGGAACTGGATGCGAATGAATGCGCCCGAATCTGGTCCCAAGTCCCAGCGAGGAATCAGATAACTATTGGGCGGTTGGTGGTAGATTTGCGTAGTGGCAGGAAGAGCCAGATCCAGCTCTGGCGGGAGATGAAGATGGAGATAGAAATCTTCCTCTGACAGGGTCTCTGGAGCGGGCGCCAACGGGGAATTCTGCGGAATCGAGGCGGAAGTTGGGACCATGAGAAGGGAGAGGGTCTGAGGACCTGAAGGGGTCAAACTAGATTCGTCGCCATTCTGTAGATGGAACGCCAGGACATTATTGATGCTATAAAGAAGTCGAGGATCATGAATCGAGGAAGACATGGTCTATTCCGGTGTCTGAGCGGTCTGATAGAAAAGAAAAGATGTACCTAGTAGTACCTTTATAAACAAAAGGATAGATAGTATGAAACGTTGTTGTTTGGACTGCGGGGGGAAGGTCTCCATACAAGTGTCTTAAAGTGATGAACAAAGCGGATTAAAAGGCCAACATTAAGTAAACAACAAATACAAGAAAGGAAAAAACCAGCAGAAGAAAAAGAAGAAGAAGAAGAAGAAGAAGAGATTTATTTAAAAGAACTAATATAATAAATACAGCTTCAACCCGACTTCTTGGATTCTTTCTTGGAGGGATGTGGCTCGCGCGATGTCACTGGTTCCCTCGCCCTGATGAATAAGCGCCCAAGTGGTCTTGGCCCTGCTGCGCCACACTCCTATGCCTGACTGCACCGCCACAGGGACTCTGAGTGGCTAAAATCCGGTAAGAATAGTAACTAGATGCTCTGTACAGAAGCAAGATTCCCATTTTGTGATCATAATCATCTGCCAGGGTATGGGAGCACAAGACGGGAACGAAGTGGAGGGTTCGAGATTACGGTTGAGCTTTGTTTCAGAAAGGAAGACTGACTATTCTTAGCGCCCAGCCCGTTCCTCCACTCATCGAGCATCAAAGGAAGCACCGGCATAACACGAAGAGATAGATCTATTTTAGCCAGAGCGCTTAAATCCCAGTTTTGCGCCCTGTCGTGACTCTAGAGCCTTCTTTGGGGCTAAGAATAACAACAACTCCGGCTCCAACATGGTTACTTTCCAAATCGTGTCGGATCTTCATCTCGAGAATCCCAAGGCGTACGATGTGTTTGAGATTCCACCAAAGGCGCCGTACCTCGCACTTCTCGGGGATATAGGGAACGTCAAGGACGATGGCTTTTTCGCATTTATCGAGGCTCAGCTCCTGAAATTTGAGATTGTGTTCTTACTGTTGGGGAACCACGAGCCATACGGGTCCAGCTGGTCGGCTACAAAGGACCAGGTGAGGAAGTTCTCTGCCGAACTCAGCCGTAAACAAGCCCAAGCAGCGCAGGCGGGATCTCCGATGCTGGGGAAGTTGGTCTTGTTGGATCAGACTAGGTATGATCTCTCGAGCGATGTGACGGTGCTGGGGTGCACGCTCCATTCGAAGATTCTCGAGAACCAAGCAGAGACGGTCAGCGATCGGTTGAATGACTTCTACTACATTACAGACTGGACCGTGGAGGCCCATAGCGCTGCCCACGATACCGACCGGGACTGGTTGAATGATCAGGTCTTGCAGATTGCCCGCTCAAACCCTCATCATAAAATCGTGATCTTTACCCATCACTGTCCGACCGTCGCATCTCCAACTGTCGATCCCGCACATGTCAACAGCCCGATATCTTCGGGGTTTTCGACAGATCTCACGGGAGAGGTGTGTTGGGAGAAACCCCAAGTCCGGTTGTGGGCGTTTGGGCATACTCATTACAACTGCGATTATACGGAACAGCGTACAGGGAAGCGAGTGCTGGCGAATCAACGGGGGTATTATTTTGCCCAGGCGCAAGGATTTGATGCGGGGAGGCTTATTAGTATCTAGGTACGGAGTAGATGGGCCTACATACATCCAGACCGGACATCAGGTAGAATGAGAATGAAAGAATGAGAATATCGCCGCGGAAACCCGGATTGTTTCCCCCGCTTCTTCCCCCGGATGTTGTTTAATAATTTGAGGGGAGGCCGATTTTAACCGAGGCCCGTGGGCTTTCTTGTGATTCCCCAAAGTCCCCTGCTCTCCTCTTTACCCTTTCCTCTCCTCTGCATTCTATCGTTGAGGATCCCTTTGGTTGCTTTTTTTTCTTTTTTCTTTTTTTTTCTCCCTCCTTTAGCCTTAAATCTTCTCACTTTTTCCATGATGGCATCTATAATCCGCGCGTTGCGACCTTTGTCGCGTACTGTTCCCTCCCTCCGCACCGCCACGGTTCGTCCTTTGACATCCCGCCTTGTCCAGAGGTATGTATCTTCTGAAGAATAATAACTCGGGAGAACCTTGTAATACGTCAATTCCGACAATCTAAAACTCCTCTGTAACTGGGGATTAAAGATGGGGCCGAGTCACTAACATCTTTTCACCAGCAGCACACATGCCTTCTCTACCACATGCCGCCGGCGGGATGCGGATCTGTCTGCCCTCACGCCAACCCCGATCACCCACCTATCCGACACCGAGTCCCTCATGGCAGAGTCGGTACAGAAGTTTGCTCAGGAGCAAATTGGCCCGAAGGTTCGCGATATGGACGAAGCAGAGACCATGGACCCAACCCTAGTTGAGCAGCTCTTCGAGCAGGGCATCATGGGTATTGAGATCCCCGAGGAATTCGGCGGTGCAGGTATGAACTTCACTGCGGCTATTGTAGCTATTGAAGAGCTGGCGCGTGTCGACCCTAGCGTTAGCGTTCTGGTCGACGTGCACAACACGCTGGTGAACACAGCTTTCATCAAGTATGGTAGCACCCAGACACAGAAGATGTGGCTGCCCAAGCTCGCTACCGGCACCGTCGGCTCCTTCTGTCTGTCTGAAGCAGGCTCTGGGTCCGATGCCTTTGCGTTGCAGACCAAGGCCGAGAAGACCGCGGACGGCTATAAGCTTAACGGATCCAAAATGTGGATCACGAATTCCATGGAAGCAGGCATCTTCATCGTCTTTGCCAACCTCGACCCCAGCAAGGGCTATAAAGGTATCACGGCCTTTATCGTGGAGAAAGACACCCCCGGATTCTCCATCGCCAAGAAGGAGAAGAAGCTCGGAATCCGCGCTAGCAGTACCTGCGTGCTCAACTTCGATGATGTTGTTATCCCCAAGGCTAACCTCCTGGGCGAGGAAGGTCTGGGCTACAAGTACGCCATTGGCATCCTGAACGAAGGCCGCATTGGTATTGCTGCGCAAATGACCGGTCTGGCTCTAGGTGCATGGGAAAACGCCGCCCAGTAAGCCCGTTCTTTACATTTCAATCTTTCTCCTTACTCCGTAATTTCAACCCCCGTTTGCATTGAACCCACTTCTTTCCCTTCATCCCTCCCTTCCGTCAGTATTTCTGACAGAGCACAAAACCAAAACCAAAACCACCCCCAAAACCCCCTTCTGTGGCTTGTTACCTACCTGCTAACCAAATCCCGTCAGCTACGTCTGGAACGATCGCCGCCAATTCGGCCAACTCATTGGTGAATTCCAGGGCATGCAGCACCAGATCGCGCAAGCCTACACCGAGATATCAGCCGCCCGCGCACTAGTATACAACGCTGCCCGCAAGAAGGAAGCAGGCCAGGACTTCGTGCAAGACGCTGCCATGGCCAAACTCTACGCCTCCCAGGTTGCAGGCCGCGTCGCTGGCTCTGCCGTCGAATGGATGGGCGGCATGGGTTTCGTCCGCGAGGGCATTGCCGAGAAGATGTTCCGGGATAGCAAGATCGGTGCGATCTACGAGGGTACTAGCAACATCCAGCTGCAGACGATTGCAAAGATGCTTCAGAAGCAGTATACGACTTGAGTGTTGAAGTAATGAGGGCATTTTTTTTCTTTTTCTTTCTTTTTTTTTTTTTTTCCCCCCTTTTTTTGTGTGTGTGTGTGTGTGTGTGTGTGTGTGTCTTTCTACTCGGCACGGAGTCTTTCCCCGATTACCTACCTTTCCTAGGGATCTGCGGACTATTGACCTTAGGTAGCAGAGCTTGGATGTGGCCGTGTACATATATGATCTAGTGATTTGCTGAACCGTGGAAGGAAAGGGATCTAGATAGGCACTTTTTCTCTGTTGTTCAATCAGGGTTAGAAAGGGGACTTACTTCTTACGATGACAATCATTCTGTATGATAACTATCTACTAACTAGCTACATAGTAGTACCTCCACCTCGACTACTACTAAGAGGAGTAGTAGTAGTAGTAGTTAAGAAGAACTAAAAAAAAAACAAATTAAAAACCATATGGAACCCTTTGCAGTTCTAACTAGGCCGTACGCATACCACCACGCCTTCCCCCTTGGAATACGAGGGCAAATGGACTGTTTACATTTTCCTCTTTATGGCTTGGTTCGGTTCTCTTTTCCTACTCGCGCATTCACACATGCAATTGACAAGAAAAAACGGGTATCTCTTCATTGGCTCATTTTTATTAAAGCTAGCTTTTTTGCACCTATGTATCTTGTAGTGGAATTGCGGCTCGTGTTGGTTTCATTACTTGAATGAAATAGCTGTTTCGAGGGACTGGCTAAACCTCGAGATAATGCGGCGCTGCCCAGTGAGGCCTGCGTAGACCTGTACCCCCTATATATCCCTCCATCTGACGGACATTCCAATCACTTCTTTCACTCTTCTCTTACGCCTGCGCGGTAGATGGGTTTCGAGAAATGTAGCGCATGTGTGTGCGGTGAATTAGCCTTATCGTTAATTATATGCCGCGTAGGGAAATAAAAAAAAAAAAAGAGGTAGCCCATGTTCGCGTGGATGAGAGGAGATGGCCGGTATTTTTGCTAGTCCGGTGAGGTGGGTGGCTGGCTTGGTGCTGGAAAAATGGGGTGGATGTATTTCGAGCTGGATAGATCGCCATGGTGGGCTTTGTATAACCCTTGTTTAGCTGTAGACGGGCCCCTGTTAGCTATGAATTGAAGATGGTGTGAATGGCGGAGAGAAAAAAAAAAAAGGGGTTTCTAACTAAATGTGATAGGGGAGGGAGAGCTTACCGGAACTGATTCACCATTTGTTGCGAAGAAGACGAATCCGACTTGAGATGGCTCTGATCACCCGCAACAAACTTTTGCAACGGCGCAGTGTATTCGCATTAGATCGATCGTCTTGGGGGACTCATTCTGTAAACGAGTCTAGGATCGATGCGTCCAATCATACTCATAGTCACTCCGTTGCTGATGATTCATAGGATGCGGGTATTGCGGCGCTGAATGATATGCAGGGTATCCGGTAGACTGTCGTTCTGATGGGGCTGACACGGCTCTCTGAATGGGCTCGTAGGGCATCCCTTGGGTGTGGCTGCTTGAGATCCCTTCCCCAGATCCTCGATTAGCGTTTGGAGGTGGGTAAATTTGCGGGTAGGGTTGGAATGCAGGATCGGGCATTTGCCCACTAGTTGGCTGGTTGAAACCGACGTGGGAAGGTGGGATAGAAATCGGTACAGGTGTTTGAGAGGGTCCTTCAAAAGCCCAGGGCTCGACCCTGGGAGGATACTCTGTATCGGTGGATTCCCCTCTAGAGGATGTTCGTGTTGAGCCGTAAGGTTGCCATTCGCGTGTCACTGAAACCTGACTGGAGGTCGACAGGACTGACGGGGTTCTGGATGTTGCATTCGCCCCTAGGGCCTCGGGATATTGCGGGGAAGGAACCAAAGACCCCGGGTGGTGGTGGTGGTGGTGGTGATGGTGTTGTTGTTGCTGCTGTGTCTGTTGGCCATATGACTCCTCTGATCCATATAAGTTGGCAGGTTAGCAATCCCAGCCGGGAAAGGTATTGTGCGGTGGAGGAACATATTACTCACCCATATTCTGATAGCTTGAACCCCCAGCCGCCATGGCTAGTTGATGTCTTAAGGCTCTGATTTCATTCTCTAGCACGGCATTCCGTCGAGCGACCTCATCAAATCTGTCCCCCTTGGCTTTAAGCTCGGCAACTTGAAGCTCTAGTCGCTCGATATGTTCCTTGGTCCGCTGGCGGATAGTTCTTTGAGCCTCCCGATCGTTGGCACGCTTTCGTTCCAACTGTTCCGCAGTGAGAGATGTTACTCTACGCGTCCCCGCGCGGGATTCTCTCTTTTTAGACGGGCCTGAGTCTGAGTTGGAGCTCATCCTGCGCTCTGATATATGGAAAACCCAACAGCTTCAGTAGGGTGATGTGTTTTTATTCCTAGGGGTAAGCGTGAAACTTCAAATCAAGGCGCCGCATCCCAGGCTTGTGCGCCAACGGATGTTAAATTTCCCGATAATATCAGAGACTATAGTTGTTCCATGTGCGTGGGTCGTACCAAGCCGCTTAGACATGCTCAAGGGCCAGGAAATAATCGAACGGAGGTCAATTAGGTGGTGTCAGGAGGGCAGATGGAGAAAGATATTATAGCGCCCGTCCCTTGGTGTGTTGCAAGAGGAAGATGATAAAGGGATCTGCTCCCGAATATAGCTATTCGAAGACCCCGACCCAGAGAGGGTCAGATCGGCTCGGATTTAGGCAAACATAGTGCCAAAATCACTTCGAAGAACCCACGTAATAATCGTTGGATCAACACTGAACGTCAACCACACGCCCCCAATAATTCCCGGAAACATTATGAAGTCCCGGTATGGAACCAAGATACCAACGGTCTCTCCGGCGCATAGGGCGCCAATGGGCAAGCAGAAAGGACGAGAAACCCTGCGAAAGGGTGGCAATTATGGGCATGGTGGCCTGCCCCAAGAAGCTATTACTATGGGTCTGCGCTATGGGAATCCTCCGACCATCCCCCCCTATGGAGCCCACGCATGCTCTAGTTCACAATTGGAAATGAGAGACTCGGCACGCAAGAAGCGTTGGCCTACCGTATGGCTATGCGGAGCAACGGTGGCCCCGATCTGGTCCTGTGATCGAAGGGGGATGAATGCTCAAGATGATCACCCTCTTTCGATGCACACCATGCGAAAGTGTCCTCAGAAATCGTCCGGGTATCGCTGAGATCACCGGGCGGATCCTTAGCACACCCGAGCCACATGGCGGGAATTGAGGATTCATGATTGAACAGCGGCCCTCCCCAACTGGAATCCTTTGCAACATCCCATGGACCAGCGGCTGAATTCGACTAGTGGTATTTTGGGAGGGGGGAACACCTCAAAAACCAAACTTCGGTGCTTGATTATCTGCCGCCGTCCGGAAAGGGAAGGGGGGACCAAACACCGTCTTCAGGTTGCAAGGCGTTTTGTTGCAAGAGGCTGGGAAACAAGCCGCCCAGTGGCCACTATGGGTGGACTTGATTTGCATGTCGTTAGCTATTGGTAAAGCTCCATACGCACTATGCACGGAGGACAGCCATTTCGGTTTTAGTGATCTTCGGACCATTGTATTTGGAATAGACAATTCTCGAGATCTCCAACCTTGGTGACCACTAAGTATCGAGAAGCTCTCCGACCTTTTAAGATTGAGCGAATCGCATAGCAGCCATGTTAGCGCTGACAAGCCAAGGCCAAGTTTCCCTTGCCTGAACGGGCGGCCTGTATCCGAAATCGCCATGTAATCATATTTCGGATCTTGGAAAGGCTAGTACCACATTCTAGAACCATGGATGGTCAGCCACGAGGAAAAGGAAACCAACTCCACCCAGTAGGATTTCATTTTCCAGTCCCAAATTCCATCCTCAGTCTCCCTCCATTCCTAGATACAATTGGATCATGATATATAGTGTAAAAGGAGAGAAGCTCCGGGACCATCCTGATTTAAGAAGGTACATATGATTAAAGCCCTCATCCGCCACCGGTACAATGGGTCACTTAACCGAAAGGTAGGATGAGATAGGGCCATAGCAAGGACCACAGGAAGAAAAGGGAAAGGAGAAAAACCTCCCCTCCCCCCCTTCCCCCCAGAAAGAAATAATTAAAGAGGAAGTCAAGGTGTGAAGAAAAAAGAGAGGGGGGGGGAAAGCATCAAGGGCTGGCTGAGCCATGCATGACGTACACAATAGTCCTCTACCCTGCGAGGCTAGTTAGTGGATATTGTTCCTCAAGATTCAAATTTAAATAGAGTCAAGATCGCACACTTATCCCCCTTTGAACATCGCCAATCTCCTTTCCCATACGGGTTCTTCTCCGGCGTATTTGCCGAAGAAATTCCGAATAATAGATGATGGATCATGGCACTGGTTAGATAAGTGAAACCAGCCGAAAATTCTGGACAATCACATCGTCGTGGTAGTAATAATCTGATCCGTAGCGGGCCACAGAGGCTCAATGAGAAACGAAGAAGCAGCAGCAGCAGCAGCAGCAGCAGAAGAAGGAGAAGGAGATGATGATGAGGGTGATGAAAAGAAAATAATAATAATAACAGGACTCAAAAAAACACCGTGGAATTTACAGTGTCGCTGGTCATCTCCATGCCGGTGTCGGGCTAAAATTCGGCGATGAAATAAATCTGCACAAGGGAACCTACCTTTTCAAGGAGTTTTGGGGTTGACTAGGCACGAACCACTTTGATCCTTAATATTCCTTTTTGTCCGTCCAACCCTAAGGCCGCAAAGAGAGGAGGCCCAATCATCGGGGATTCGAGGGTTGATGGTGGGAGAGATGGAGGAAAGCTGCAAAGTGAGGCATCACGAAGACCAGGGAGGGGGGAACTGCGAGATGATAGATCACTGTAATATTAGGTCAATGAACCGAAGATTGAGAATATCCTGTCTTTGACAATGGACTTTTGTACTTTTGTACTTTTGCTCACATCTTTGCCTTTTTTTTTTCTTTTTGAAGGATGTTGGGATAGATTCTGTATGGTGTTTGCAGCTTGCAGGCTTGGTGGCTTTTCTTAGCTTCACGTGTTATGCAGCAACCTCTTACTACCATCAGGTATTCTTACAGAAGTGAACTCTTGCGCAATGAACCCAGCAATTGAGGAAATTAAATACGGACTTGAGTTATGATTATAATGAATGATCCCCTCCTGTACCATCATGAGTAACTATTACCATCTTTCCTACGGAGTCCACCACAGGCTACAGAGCGTGCAGGGCGCGCGTCTTTACCTGTCATTTTGCAGGCGAAACGCCGGATTTGCTGCAGGATAAGCGTTGGGCACCAGTTCAAGGAAGTCACCGTATTTTGCTCGACCCAGATGTGGCTGAAGCTAATGTCGCCCTCATCCCCCCCTTTTTTTTCAACACTGTGAGAACTCTTGTCCTTTTAGTGTTATTCGATGAAGGATGGGACGAGGGAATCGGGAATCGGGAATCGGGAATCGGGAATCGGAACAGGTTTCGTTCTCGACCCCATCGGTCCGGGTTATAAATCTTGATCGCCTGTGGGGTCATCTCAATTCTTGCCTTGCATAAGAATCTGGGAAAGGGAAGGGAGATAAGGGAAGAGAGAAGTGTTAGAGATTCTTGAGGATTCTTCTTGCTGAAGTCTTGATTGGAGGCTTGCTTACCTACACCTTCCATGTACTGTGTATTGGGGATTACCAGAATTACCAGAATGACAGGAGACGGTACAAGCAAAAATCGCGGAACCTCCATAATTACTGGTAATTGGAAACGTAGCCATACCGAGTTGTTGTTGTCTTCGTTGCTTCTTCTTCATCAAAATCGTCAATCCACCATCGCCAACCAAAGGACGATGGTTCCCCTAAAAGACTCAACTTCCTTTATAATTCTTCTCTTTCCTCTCCGATTCTGGGAGCTTTGACTTCCTAATCGACCCTCTCGCAGCTGCTGATTTCACTCTAGCTGCCATCTAGCCGTAATGGACCCAACCTACAAATCCCGCAAAGAGGCTTTCGTCTCGAATCTCGTAGGGGGAAGTATCCTGGAGATCAACGCGGTGACCCTAGTTGCCCCTGTCAGTGGTGTGATTACTGTTCTCTTCCTTCCTTCTGAGCTCCCTGGGACTAATAGTGTCGTCCCCTTTACCAGGCTTCTGTTCTCCTGTGGTCCACGCTCCAAGCCCGTCTCTCCTTCTTCACGCCGTACGGTCCCGCGGCTTTGGTCACTGATTTCTTGCTCAATGTCTTGGCTATTCTCTTTGCGACGACACTTTACTCCTCTGCGCCATGGCTCTTGAATATTCTTTTGGTCTCTCCTGCTGTCTTGGTGCTGTTAAACTCACGGTCTCGTCGCGTCCAGCAAAAGGCAAAGCCCCTACGCACGACTGCCTCGCGATATGCATCAGACAACCCAGAATCCTTGCCCATCCACCCATTTCTCACTACCTACCGTGCAGCCATGATGATCATTACCTGCATCGCCATTTTAGCGGTGGACTTCCGTGTATTCCCTAGACGTTTCGCCAAGGCCGAGAACTGGGGCACGTCATTAATGGATCTGGGTGTTGGGTCCTTTGTATTCTCCGGGGGGGTGGTATCCGCCCGCTCCGTTCTGAAAGGCTGCAGGGGAAATGTGGCGTCAAAGAGGTCCCTGCTGCAGAGGCTAACTGCGTCCGTACGACACTCGATTCCACTTCTGATCTTGGGCCTCATCCGGCTTTACAGCGTCAAGGGCCTCGATTACGCAGAACATGTCACAGAGTATGGGGTCCATTGGAACTTTTTCTTCACCTTGGGATTCTTACCGCCATTTGTTGAGATGTTTGAAGGTCTCGCCATTTTGATTCCTTCGTATGAGGTCCTTTCCCTCGCTGTGGCCGTGCTGTACCAGGTAGCACTCGAGTCAACTGATTTGAAGAGCTACATTCTTGTATCTCCTCGAGGGCCTGGCTTACTCTCTAAGAATAGGGAAGGAATTTTCTCCTTCCTAGGATACCTAGCTATTTTCCTGGCGGGACGTGCTACCGGAATTCGCATTATTCCTAGGGAAGCTAGGAGGCGCGTGCTTACGAGCCTAGGAGTTCTTGCGCTTTCCTGCACGGCTCTCTTCGTGCTGGTCTCTACCTATGCGATGGGCTGTGGATCGAATATCCCGGTTTCCCGTCGTCTCGCAAACATGCCATACGTACTCTGGGTTGCCGCCTTTAACAATGCCCAGCTCTTTCTCTTCCTTCTTATCGAGACCATCCTCTTTCCATCTGTCCCTGGGGCCGTAGGAAAAGAGGACGAAACGAACCGGACTAATTTTGCAACAAGCTATGTTCTAAGGGCGTTTAATCGTGGCGGGCTTGCGGTATTTTTGGTGGCCAACCTCCTCACAGGCGCAGTTAATCTCACAGTTCCAACTCTTGATGTTAGTGATACACAAGCCATGGTAATTCTGGTTGGATACGCAGCCGTAATTACTGGCGTTGCGCTGGCGCTGGACAAAGCCAATATCAAGCTATCCTTGTGAGAAAGCGAAAAAGAAATATGTATTATAGGGATATATACTGGGGTATTTTATTGAATGTACCTATATATAAAATAATAACAATGTTTAATTGCATTAATTCCTCTTGGCTCGAGGTTTTCAGCTGTCTTACGAGTCATGCCCAGATTCTCGTGGCTCCACCAGGGAGCCTCTGTCCTCGAGGCCGTGGTTAGAGAATTGACGGTCCTCCATCAACTTCAAGCTACAGATATTCAGATCAACACATCCAACAGCATTATCATCATATCTACTCTTCTTCTTCTTCTTCTTCTTCTTCTTCTTAATATTTGACTAATATTTAATACCGTTTATGATGTCGATGAATCACTACCCCCGAACCACAACGCTACAGGGACTCTATCTACGTGGTAGTTGAATACAAGAACCCTTAATTATGACACCATTGACATGTTAAATAACCATATCTCTTGTGCGACGCTAGCTATCAGATCGAATGTTGCACCTGCACCTCTCGTGAGATGTGTTGAACGATCTGAGGCCCTGAGATTCCCTGCTGAACCCTGAAGCGTCTTGCAACCAAATCCCTCTTATCCCAAAATTTAACCAAAGAAAGAAAGAAAGAAAAGAAAAGAAAACACATAATGGTATTTCATATATACAAACAGTTACGATCCCTGAGAGCGTCCTTGCTTTTACGGGGACGATGCCGGTACCTACACGACGCGAGTTTTTCCTTACGCCCCCCCCCCGCGCGAGAGCCTGATGGTGGTCCTGCATTTTCTCAAAAGTTCCTCCAAAGAAGGGCATATCTTCTGACGTATTCGCACAGCTATATGGCTGGGCTAATATTTTGTCACATCAGCACTAGCTATCGTTAGTCCTGGGGAGATACTGGGATGATGTCGAACTGAAGTTTGAGGTGAGTACTAAGACGAGAATCAAGCTTGAAACCTGAAAACTTAAATATATCTCACTGCTTTCGAACCGAAATAACCAGTTGTGGTGGTCGTTCAGATATACTGAGTTGATGGTCCGACTCCTTTTCGAATACCGAATTTACTTTCTCTCTTCCTCTCCTCCTCCGTTCCTCGCGACTATCGCTCCATAAATAATATTATATCCTCACAATGAATGAGATAGACCTGGTTGCCCCAAGATCTCGAGTA
Organism: Aspergillus ochraceoroseus IBT 24754; assembly: GCF_002846915.1. Taxonomy (NCBI): domain Eukaryota; kingdom Fungi; phylum Ascomycota; class Eurotiomycetes; order Eurotiales; family Aspergillaceae; genus Aspergillus; species Aspergillus ochraceoroseus. The sequence continues at coordinate 2,450,180 of NW_024468477.1, read as the reverse complement.
TGATAACCTTTTACTGTGTGGACATCTCGGGGGTCATTTTTATATATATTTCCCTACAATACCGAGGAAGAATATGTACACTTTCACATAGCGTTTAAGTGAATGACACTTAACTTGAATGCTTTATTCGGAGCGAGAATTCTCATGTAACCTTTGCCATCTGGTCCGAAACAGGCCATGTGGAATTGCAGGTCAGAGGCGACAAAACAGATTAGTGCAGAGAAGATGCGCTATGCAGAAGCTTGTTCTGAAGTTGACTAGTCAAATAGTCAACTAGCCTATGGTTCCATGGCCCTGGCACTCACTGCCTTTCGAGGTAGCGAGCCACATATCTCCGTTCACATCTCGGATGCGTGGTGAGAAGAGCCTTCGACATATTTAAGGCCATCCAAGCGAAAGCTCTTCCGTCTTCCTGGGACTAATTCAGGAACCAGTTGGGCCTTACGAGTCAGTCCCTAGGTGTTCCTGCCTGTTATTGGTTGGCATGGAGGATCTAGACGTTAACATGAACTCTAGTGAACAGCATCGCTGATGCACGACAGAATTTTGGTTAAAATAGGCGATGATAGCATTATTTGATTGCGACGCAATGGACATGGCATTTACGCTGTTGCTATTTAAATCTAAAGCTGGTGCCAGGTCTACCTTGACCTACTGATTCCCCTTGGTCAGTTGTCTTTTCTCCTTCTTTCCTTGACTTCATTCATTTGCATGTATTTCATTTCTCACACTCTTTAATTATTAATAGTGGTAATCGGTCTTTATGAAACATTCTTTGACATACTTGTCCTTCCTCCTTGCTGCCCTCTGGCAGTCAAGGGGGACACACTCGCTCACTATTTCACTCCCTACTAGTACCACATTGGAAATATCAACCTCGACTTCGACCGAGCTAGTAACCTACACCAGTACTACTGCATACCCGGTGATTACCACTGCCGCTACCTGTACTCCAGGGTCGACACCAGTTACAGGTTCATCCTGCACGAATAGTGTTTGGTTAGATGGCACAAAATACTACGAGGCAGTTTGTTCCGCATCTGTAACAAGTGCAACCACTATTCGAGCGTATCTCAACCTCCCTTACGCTTCTTGTTACAAGTACTGCAATATAGTCGCAACATGCTCAGCGTTCAATTACGTGGAGAATTTCCTCAAGGAATGTTTCCTCGTGAGTGGTAATCCCCAACTTGTTACGGCATCTTCAACCATGGAGGCTTTGATGGTCTACACAACGAACCCATGTGTGATAACAACCGAATCAATGACCACTGAGACATCGCTCGATGTCTCTACCATAACCCACGTGGTTACATATACATCTACGATCTCTGTATCGACCCCTGTGTCAACATCAACATCTACAGTCTCTGTATCGACACCCGTATCAGCATCAACATCCACTTCAACCCCGGAAAGCTCCACAGACACTACGACTAGAACCACCATATCCACACCATCAGTGACTCTGTCATCATCTTCATCATCTTCATCGGCGTTGATTTCATCATCTGGCATCTCGTCACCCTATGGCACAACTTGTACGACCTATCCAGAAGAAAATCTATACGATTTCGGCAGTTTAGATTATACCAATTGTCAGCAGGTAGATGATGAAGGCACTATCTTCTGTACGAATACACAGACCATATCCCAGGTTTTCACAGGCCTAGATACTTCTCTGACGTACACCTTTACCTACAACATGGATCTCTACACAATTGCCTGGGGGGTTTCATCCTTGAATATCTATTTAGATGGAGTTCTTGTGTCTTATTGGACCTCTGCCCTCGGGTACGATGGATATGGGACGCCGGAAACCTATAGTTCCCCCTGGACTTTTAACAGCAGCACCGTGACACTGGCTTTCGAGTTTGAGACCAATAAAAGTGGTGGAGGAGTTCAGCTGGAAAACCTCGCGCTTATCCGCCCAGCTTACACCAGTTGTGCGACCATCTTGCCAAGTTCGACCCCAGTCCCGATGGCGTCGTCGTCCGCTCTAGGATCATCCACAGCTGCTATCGTGACTTCGGCGGCAAGCTCGTCAGTAGTTCTGTCGCCGTCTCCGCCCAAGCCTCCTTCGTCTCGATCTACTTCCCATGTTTATACACGCTCGTCTTCCTCCACTTCCATCCCATTCAGCACAATTCCCGTCAGCGTTCCTTCTGGTGCGGCTGTATCACCAAGCCTTTCTTCGTCTCGATCTACTTCCCATATTTATACACGCTCGTCTTCCTCCACTTCCATCCCATTCAGCACAATTCCTGTCAGCGTTCCTTCTGGTGCGGCTGTATCACCAAGCCTTCCTTCGTCTACTGGAATTCTGACTATCTCAAGCTCTTCTACCCTTGACTCTACTTTGACCCAGCCTGCCACGGAAACCCTTACATCCAGCACCAGAACTGCTTCTATTAACAAGGGCGAGACAGCAACTGCTCCAGCAAGCATCTCTTCCTCCGACACAAGTACAAATGCCTTTTCTAGCTCTTCAGTCATTACGGAAACACTCTATACTACCGTCATCTCTACTATTTACAAGTGCCCGGCCACTGTAACAGACTGTCCGTTGACCGAGAAGACTCCCCACCTGACCACCTTGACAATTCCCACTCAAACCACGGTATACCCTGTTACTACATCCAGCACCAGAACTGCTTCTATTAACAAGGGCGAGACAACAACTGCTCCAGCAAGCATTGGCGCTACCTCTTCCTCTGACACAAGCACAGATGGCTTTTCTAGCTCTTCAGTCATTACAGAAACACTTTATACCACCGTCATCTCTACTATTTACAAGTGCCCAGCCACGGTAACAGACTGCCCGTTGACCGAGAAGACTCCCCACCTGACCACCTTGACAATTCCTACTCAAACCACGGTATACCCCGTTGCTTCATCCACAGTGTATAGCACCGAGATTCGTACCGTGACTGCTTGTCCACCATCTGTGAAGAATTGTCCAGCATCCGAGAAGATAACCTATGTGACTACTGAGACAATCGCGGTTTCCGAGACTATCTATCCAACTCCTACTACTCCTACTACTACTGCGACAGAAACCAGTGGATCTCAAGCAGCAGCAGTTACAACAGAGGCTGTGGGAACGTCCTCTTCCCGCAAGACCCCCACTACCATCTATAGCACGGAAATCATTACGATCACGGCCTGCCCTATGCCGGGTAATTGATTGGGGTGATACTAAACTGTCATAATATTCTGATCCCACTAGGCGTCTGTCTACTGTATATAACTACCTAATAAATTAATACTCCCATGACTTGTGAATTTTGGAATAATGAATCATTGTTTAAAAGGAGACGTAAAGGCACCTGTGGTCACGTGCTAGAAACATAATCAGGAATCTTTTCAGTGTCTTTTTACCTGCAGCAAAAGCTACAAGTCAAAGAATGCCACATATCCTTGCATTTAGTTGACTTCCTGTTGAGGAGACATGGAAACTCAGTCTAACGCCAGCTCTCCGGCCGAAAACTCGGATCAGATGCAATTCGCTGAGGTTTTCAGCTGAACCGCGGCTCGTGCGCCCATAGAGAGCTCTTATAATCAAGAGCTCTGGCTCCACTTCACGCAACTTCATCCATCCGTCTTCTCCTAGGCCAGGTTCATCAAGGACATCACAAAGAGTCGTCATCATGGCCCCCAAAGGTGGAGAGCCTCCGTTTATCTATTATCCCGAAATTCGCCAGGGGCCCCCTGTTCCATACCGGAATGAGGACCAGTCGATCCCCGCCTTTCGGGGAACCCCTTTGGTGATCGGAGCTGCGCTGTACGACAAACCTGCCCCAATAAGCCTCTTTCATCCGAAAGTCTGATCTGACGTTACCTTGATGGTATTCTGCTGAGCTTCGACTAATCTGTCTTTATGTCTGTATCTTAGCATCCACTCCGTCGGCTTCGTGCAAAGCTATTTCTGGCGTAATGCAGGCTTCGGAATCATCCGTGACATCCCCGACCTGGACCAGTATTCGGCGCGCTACGACCCAACCGTGATACCCGTGCAGAGCGCTGAGTCTGGATTAACTGCGGGCGCAAGTCTTCCAGCACCAACAGCGAGAAGGAGAGGCGACGCAGGATACTATACGTCGGCAGACTATCATGCGCTTTACAAGTCTGGAGAGTTAACTCCCACGGCGGTTGTTGAGTCCCTGATTCCGCTTCTTCGTCGCGATACCCAGCCCACCGGTAAACATTCCATTGCGTTTCTAGACTGTCAGATCGAGAGGGCGCGAGCTGCAGCTGCAGCTTCTACGGAGAGGTACAAAAATGGTCAACCCTTGGGACCTATGGACGGTATTCCCGTTGCGGTTAAAGACGAAGTTCACATGGAGGGATACCGACGAACCCTTGGAACGAAAATGGATTTCACAGGCTCAGTTACGGGGACATCTTGGTGTGTGAAGAAGTGGGAGGAAGCAGGCGCCATTATCGTTGGGAAAACCACGATGCACGAGCTCGGGTTGGGTAAGTCTCCCAAAAACACAACACTCTCACGACCTCCTCCCCCAAAACAGACGCTAACAGGTTAATATAAGATACCACCAACAACAACCCCAACTACGGCACCCCTAGGAACCCGCACAGCCCAAACTACTATTGCGGCGGCTCCTCAGGAGGCTCTGGATATGCCGTTAGCTCCGGTCTGGTCCCCATCGCTCTCGGAGCCGACGGCGGAGGCTCAATTCGCATTCCATCCTCCTTCTGCGGCGTGTGGGGGCTCAAGCCCTCGCACGGCCGAGTCAGCGGATCGCCCACCGTTTCTCTAGCCTCAACAGTCGGCGTATATGGTCCTATTGCCTCAAACATCGACGACCTCGCCTTAGCATACCGCATCATGGCAACCCCCGCACCCACCGCCGAAGACCCGCAGTCGGCCTTATTCCCTTCCCCGCTCTCCACCCTTGCCCTCCACCACCCCCGCAAAGGTCAAGACAAAACCATCGGTATCGTCCGCGACTGGATCGACCGCGCTGAACCCGCCGTGCGCTCTGTCTTCGACCGCGCGCTCGCCTACTACCGTAGCCAAAACTACACCGTCATCGACATCACGATCCCCTATCTCCCCGAAGGCCAACGCGCCCACGTGCTAACCATCATGGCCGAAATCGCCTCGGGCCTCTCCCCACGCCAAATCCGCGCCCTCACAGCCCCCAACAAAGTCCTCGTCACCATGGGCATGTACCAGATCTCCAGCCAGGATTTCCTCGCCTCCCAGCGTCTCCGCAGCCTTCTCATGTCGCATCTCGCCTATCTCTTCCACGCCCATCCTGGCCTCCTGGTTCTGTCCCCGACTACCCCGATCCCCGGCTGGAAGATTGCCGGCGGGGACGCGGACTTGGCCCGTGGCGTCTCGGACGGGAAATCCTCCGTTCGCAATATGGAGTATGTCTGGCTGGCGAATTTCACGGGCTGTCCCGCTATCACCTGCCCGGCCGGATATGCAGAGGATAACGGGACTAGAGTCCCGCTTGGCCTCATGGCTATGGGCGAATGGGGGACGGAGGAGGATTTGATTGATTTTGCGAGAGACGGAGAAGGTATCTTGGACCTTCCGGAGAATAAACCAACCACCGCCACCCCTACTGAAGCGGGGGAGCAGCAAGTTGGGTTGACGATCCCTTGTGGTGTCGGTTCTGTTTGGGAGGATGTTATGGGAAATGCCGGGAAACTGACTTCCGAGTAGATGTAACGGATTGTTTTTTTTTTTTTTTTTTTTTTTTTTTTTTTCGCTTGAACCCTTGACCTTTCTCGCGCATATCCTACGTATACCCATCTATAAGATTGATCCAAACTATACCTAGCATCACATCCACGTCATTAAAAAAGTATCTTGATCTATTTATATACGTTCTTCATTCAGAGCTAGAAAATAGTGCTAACACAGTAGAAATATTTATACCCTGGATATCATGATTCGAGAGCCATAGCGCCGCCTGAAAGAGACTTTGAGCCACCACTGGAAATAAACAGGAATGAGGCCACTCGCGCGGGGATAATAATAATAAAAAAAAAAAACAAAAAACAAAAAACAAAAATACAACCTGGCTGGCCTAAGGGTAAGATGCAGAAGTATTGAGAGCGTAGTAGGAACGTTAGAGGTAAATGCTTTCTCCCTGCCGAGGGACGTGAAATTCACACCCTAGCCCGGCCTTTTCTCCCTGCTCGTTGAGCTCTTGGAGAATTTTTTCACTTGGATGGGGACCGTCTGTCATATCATCTTTGATATGAATGATATAGATGGACAATCCTTTCAGGGGCAACTCGGATCCTGGAGAATTCGACGACGGATCAGAGCGTTTGGCAATGTCCAGCTCGCGACGCAGAGCATGGGGATCAACAGAACCGGCGGGAGCTAGAGGATCTCCTTCGTTGATTTTCGAAGAATGGCGTGTAGTGCGTCGAGTTGGTTGACGTGATTGGTGGCTCGGTTTGGTAACTAAACCCCGCTTCGACTTCGGGCTCACTGGTTCGGTGGTGCTAACTGCAGCATCACTTAATCGCTTGCGCTTCTCGCCTGCGAGAATAGTTTGACCTTTGGCTTCGGCTACCAACCGGGCCAAGACGCCTAACTCCTCGACCAAGTGTCGCGGGCAAAGATGCCCAAAAAGGTAGTCATCATCCGTGTCATCGCTATAGGAACATTCGATAAAAATTGCGCGTAGCTGATGAGATACGACCTTGGGGGCGGCCAAGTCCCAGATCCTTTTATTACGTGGGTCAAGAGATATCGAATCGGGTTCAACGTCGCCAAATATGATAATTTCGGTTCCGGTCTGTTGGTCGCGAATGAAGAATGCAGAGCTTTCCACACTGGACCAAGATTCTTTCGAAGAAAAGGGGGATCGGATCATATCTGAGAGCGACCTAGGGTACCTGTTGGTTTTAGTTCTTTGACGGGCGACAAGAAAATGGAACTTACCCCATCTCCGATGTATCCGTAGATAGTCGATGGCGATCTGCAGAAAAAGCTACACTGCTTGCGCGGTGGAACCCCTCTGTCTCAGGATAATATTTTTGTTTGCAACGCCCATGGCTGACGCAAAAGCACCTCGCTAGTAAGCCTTCGGATGCACGTACATAACCTCTTTCATCACCGCGACCCATCATCGGGTTTCCTCCCTCCACTAAGCGCTGATAAGTGATGAAACCCGCCCCTCCATCCTCATCAGAGAGATTGGGCCAGATCACATCGTTGAAGATGTGGTTTTTGATAGCAGCAACCACGGACGGCAGCGCAGCGACGGTCTTGGGTCCACTCCCAGCCTCCAGGACTGGTGTATTAATTGCCAATGCCGATACATGGTCCAGGTGAGGATGCGTGATTAGAACAGCTCCAATGATCTTCTGAAAAACATATGCTGCATTCGATGGAATAGTTTTATGGGGTAAGGGTAGCCCGGCGAATGGCCCCGAGGTGACGACACCATCCTTATTGTCGCATCCTGTTAGAGCATTAATGATGCCGCAGAGAAGGGTGCCTGCGTCAACGGCGATCATCGAATTCGACGACCACCCAGCTGCTACTGACCGCACCAAAATCCCCGTGACCCTATCTTCGCGAGGGCCTCCAGTTGGACCCTAGTTATTATTTGAGACCAATGTCAGTCACAGTGTTTCAGATGCGAGAACCCGAGAAGTAGGAACTCGGAGCAGCAATTGGCATATGAAATGTCTAAGACAGAAACAATCTGTTCGAAGAGATGCAATTGACTCACTAGAACAATAACCTGGATTCCCGACTTTGCATTTCTAGCATTCGCTTCCCGGCTGTCGTCCTCCGTTCTTGCTTCAGCGCCTGCTCTCGTGGGATCTGTTTGGGCCATGGCTGCAAAAAAACGACCAGAACCCTTAGCTCCCGAAGTAATTCCTGCAGATACTTCAAAAATCTTGTTGTTCTTCCTATCTTTCACTCTATTTTCCCTAGCAAGGATTAACCCCAACCGACATGAGGCGAGAGCGCGGCAATAAAACGTGACCCAATGCGACGATTACCCGGGGTATCCTCTTTAAAATATGCAGCACTAGAAACGCCGTTCTTTAATTCGAGCAATATCCCATTCCCTTCAGGTTTCCAATCGATAAGAACAAAGAATCTAGGCCAGTTGGGCGTCGGGCGCAATCCGTAAGCCTCGAAAAAAGAGCGACTGGGCACGTGGACGGTAAAAAAAAAAAAAAAAGGAACCCAGGGCCAGTGGTTCTTTGTGAGATCTAAACAACCCTATAAATCGACCGGCGAACTTCAATGGGTCAATGGATCAATGGCAACGCTTTGTCGACGGCGGGGTCGGATAAGTGACTGTGCCTTTGTCTGGGGCCGAACTCGGTTTAATTTTGGAGGCCAGTCGCAGCGGGTATGATATGGTATGGCTTGTTGAAGAATGACGGACGGGCTTGTGTCGCACAAGGCGTGCGCTTAAGAATGGCACATTCCGATGCGGGAGGCAGCTGAAAGGTAGCAGCAGCAGCAGCAGCAGCAGCAGCAGTAGTAGTAGTAGTAGTATACCATCCCCAAGTAGCTAGCTAGAACCTGATCTGAAAGGGCGCGAGAGAACCAACAAGTGGAGTGCAGGGTGGAGTGGCTAGCTGTGACGGGTCCAATGAACAAGTGGATTGCCGACGAGGAATGACCAAAAATGAAGCAAGAGTTGGAAAGTGACAAAGGGTAGATAGAGGGAAGACAAGAGTCGAGAGTCGAGATCGAACAAGGGAAAGAGAGGCTGGGAAGAAAGGACACATATGAAGGAGACAAAGAGAGAGAGAGAGAAAGACATCAGGAAGGATCGCGGATGGCGTGCGGCGCTTTCTGGATGCGGAACCGAGATCGTAATCTATCTTATCGGCTCCCGATCCTGCATCCATTCGAACATGGACCGAGTTACTCTACGGCAGGACCTTGAAGGCATGGGTGAACACATTCTTTACTATACATTACTCTGACAAAGAAAGTTACCTCTGCAAAAGAACAGCCGCTCGCAAGATTATCACCATTCAATCATACTAACCTCCAAGAATGGGAACAAGGGGATGCAGGTAGTGAAGCAAGAGGGATATCATTGGGATAAAACTGTCCGGTGCCATGTTCAGCCACATCGGGTAGGTAGAGGGGGGGAAGAACCACCTTGGGGAGTCCCAAATGGGACCTGGAGTAAAGCCGTGAGGTGACAGCTAATAGGCAAAAAAAAAAAAAAAAAAAAAAAAAAATATGAAGATAACCTGACCCTTATACACGTGAAAATCATTGTCGCATCCAGCGACTTAGTCCATGAAATCCAATCGCAAAATCCCACCCATTGGAAACGCCATCCCCAAACCGCTAAAATTGACCGGATAAAAAGAGATACCAACAAAATTTAAAAGGTAAACACATCGTATACACAAGGCGGAAAGAGTCAAAACAACATGTATATCGCAGGCCTCAACGGCTGTCATCCGCGTGAGAGTGGCCATGATGGTAGTTCCCGACAGCAGCATCATAGCTGGGTATGGGCGGCTGGTCGTGTAGTGAGAGGTCGTTGCTGCCTCTTCGACTTCCATCAGGGCTGGAGTACTCCGGGGGTGGAATCTGGTCGAGAGCATCCGCATTCAACAGAGGGACCTGCTCGACATCGCTTCCATTTGTGCGGCTGGAGCCTTCTCCAACATCCTCATTCGAAGGTATATGTGAGAGCTGCGCGAGCGAAATATCGGTAGGAGATCGAACGGGACCGGGGCTGACAGACGGAGTGATTCTCACCGTTGGGCTTGTTTGGGCGTAGTGAGGATCCTGATACACCCGGTGGGAACCGTGGGCGGTGCTTTCTCGGCCGGACTCAAGTAATATACTACCTTGTTCGCTTCCGTAGGGTGGAGGAGGCGCCAGGCTACCAGTCATCGGAGCCAGACCCCATTTCTTGACATTGGCTTCAATGAAAACAAATCCCATTTGGCCAAAATTGACGTGGACAGAGCATGGACCATTAGCGCCAACCGTTGGAAAGAAGTTCTGCGATTTTTGGCCGTGGGCTACATCTTCTAATTTCTTGCCGTTACGAGTAAAGAAGATTATACCGGAGCGGGGCCGATATCCCACACCGATAACATCGCCTTGTGTGAGCTGAGGGCCGTATGGAGTAGGTATGAAGGGTTGATTGTACCTCCGATGGCCAGTGGACTGGTACGCGACCGATGTTTTGTGAAAGCCTAGAGAAGAGAATCTAGATTAGCGCCAACAGTGAATCAACCGCGTTTGGCGATACAAGCGAGAACATACCAGGTAACCTGAAGAGAGGATATGGTTTGGTGGTCATGCCAACACTTATCAGAGTGGTTTCGGGCTTATCGTAGATCTTTGCTTCCCAATAATAGACATCGTTTTGTTTCGGGACCGGTAGATTTGTCTGAACACTGCATTCCGAATCGTAGAACTCAATTTCGGTCCGGCCCTCGACGAAACAATTGGCGATTTCCAATTCCGGTTGGAATTCCCATGCCGAGACACCCTTTTCTTGAATAGCGAGAAACTGAGACAGGGAAATGTCGGTCTGCATCGACTCGGGGGGGTTGGCTTGAACGAACGCTAAACCCCAGGCGATTAGAAACTACCTACTCAAACGCCGCAAAAGAGACTAATTGGTCTAAATAATCGGCGACCAAATTTTGGAACTCACCTTTTGCTCTCAAATATTCCGATCGCGACAGATCATCCATCGCTTCCAAGGCGTCCGCCTCTTCGCGCAAGAAGGCCTGCTCGTCATCATATTCACCAGGTCGCCCCATGCGATCGAGGAGAATTCGACCACGCTGGGTATATTTGAAGAAGAAAAATGCCGCAAGGACAATGACGGCAACCGCTGCTGAGCCAAATGCAGAGAGAACACCGATTAAGATACCCTTGCCGGTCGAACCGGTCGAACCGGACGAATTGCCACTGACGCTAATCCGACCGCCATTATCTGTATCCCAGGACGCTGAAGCAAAAGCAGGCTCAATATTCGACACCACGTCTTGCGAATTGAGGGAAGTATGCAAAGGAACACCGGTTTGGAAGGTTGAAGAGCCGGTTCTAACAGAGGTTGCGAGGGTCGAGGGAGCATCCCAGTAGGCACCGGGCCCCGATGCCTCAGATCCCCGCATCGTTCATTGACCAAGATGCGTATAGGCTCCCGTCGATAAGAGAACGAAAAGATATCTAGAATCTAATTTAAAGGGAAGAACGAGAGGGGAATCAGATGCGGTGACACAAAATAAGGTGAGGGAAGGTATAAGAGTGGATGGAAGAGAGAGAGAGAGAGAGAGAGAGAGAGAGAGGAAGAGGAAGAGGAAGAGGCGGAGAATTGATGTAGGAAAGAAGGAAAGAAAAAGCGATGAAAGTGAGCAGCGTATTTGGCGGCTGGACGTTTCCGGGCGCTGTTTTCAGGCCGCAAGATTAATTAAGCACTCCAGGGAGGTGGACATAAGTAATTACTCCGTACTAGATTTAAGGATATCCTTCAAGAGGAATAATATAATGATTTAAATAACTTTCTCTTATGCAAGGTCAGATTTCTAATTACAAAAAGGAGCAGCAAAAATCAATGGTTGTTAATTCTTGCTAATTCTCCAGGATTATAATACTGTCAGCCCTCCGAAAATACAGACGTCGGTACTTGGACTCTCATACTGGCAGCTGGCAGGCGGTATGTACCTGTCCCCGTCAGCGGCTGTTTATCATATCGAGGAGTTGAAAATGATCTGTCTTGTCTACTCGTCCCCCCATCCATTCCTCCCTCTATCCCTCCATCCCTCTCTCTCTCTCTCTCTATCACCTAGATAGAACTATTTCCGGGCCCTTACTTCTGTCTATACGTTAGATAACGGTTTGAGTCAGGCTTTTCATATGCCCTCATCATGCGTGTTTCGGACCCGTCAAAGCTTGACATCCATCCCAGTGATTCCTGTGATATCCGCCTTACCGTGACAGGCTCCCGCGAGAAGTATCCAGGTACGCTCAGGGCCTCAAATATCCTAGATTCCCCGTTCTCCTTTTGCTTTTCTGTTGTAGACAGACGTTCCCTTTATTCCCGAGGCTCCTGGCTAACAGACAGCCCAATACAGCCAAACAGCATGCGCGCAGAGTCGCGGCGAAACTAGGGGCTTCCAAAGGGCTGATCTATCTAGTCGGCAAGCCTACCATCAACTGGGGGGACTCAGACCAACCGCGCCCCTTTCGCCAAAGGCGTTATTTTTACTATTTCACTGGAGCGGACGAGGCCGATTGCTATGTGACGTACGATATTCAAAAGGACCTTCTAACTCTCTACGTACCGGATTTTGACCTGCGTCACGCGATATGGATGGGCCCCACGCTAACCATCGAGGAGGCTCAAAAGCGGTACGATGTTGACCAAGTCCGTTACTACGCTTCTCTTCAGAGCGATTTGGAATCGTGGGTGGACAAGTACAACGAGGACGGTCCGATTTATGTCCTGCACAGCACCCAGAAACCCGACATCCCGTCCCAAAAGGCTCGATTAGATGAAACCGGGCTCCTTCCCGCGATGGACGCGGCCCGAGAAATAAAAGACGAGTACGAGATTGGAATGATACGACAGGCGAACAAGATATCCGGCCTTGCGCATCGAAGGATTCTGGAAAACATACAGCGCCTGTCCAACGAGGCGGAGATTGAGGGTCTATTCTTGGATACCTGTGTATCGCACGGGGCCAAGAGCCAGGCGTATGAAATAATCGCAGGATCCGGCCCCAACGCTGCCGTGCTCCATTACATCAAGAACAACGAGCCCCTTAAAGGGAGACAGCTGGTCTGTCTGGATGCGGGGGCAGAATGGAATTGCTACGCCAGCGATGTGACTCGAACATTCCCCCTCGGACCGGACTGGCCCAGCGGGCACGCGAAGGAGGTCTATCAGATTGTCGAGCAAATGCAAGAGGCATGCATCAGCCGGGTCAAACAGGGGGTGCGATTCCGGGATTTGCAAGAACTGGCACATGTCATCGCTATCCAGGGTCTGCAGAGGCTAGGGGTTCTCGAAGAGGGCGGCGTAGAAGAGATCCGGCATTCCGGGGCGTCGGCGATCTTCTTTCCCCACGGACTGGGCCATCACGTAGGGCTCGAGGTACACGATGTGTCCGAAAAGCCGATCACTGCATCCGACCGCGGCCACGGAGCCCGGCGGGAATTCGTACCAACGATCAGCGCTCCGCAGCTCCAGGACGGGATGGTCATCACCATTGAGCCTGGTCTGTACTTCTCCAAGCTGGCTCTAAAGAACGCGCGCCAGCTGCCTCTAGCGAAGTACATTAACTTCCACAAAGCTGAGCAGTACATCCCCATTGGGGGGGTGCGCATTGAGGACGATATCCTAGTCACTCATGTGGGATATGAGAATCTAACCACGGCGCCAAAGGGGGAGGAGATGCTGGAGATCATCCGTTCCCGCGGGAATTAACTACCGGAATAAATTTGACTTGCCGGGAATAAAAAATTGACTAACTAGATGGCGACCGTTGATGTCATTGTTCTAGACCAGGGAATCGTTTTCCCTCACTCCTGCTATTTACTATGATTCTGCTTTGATAATACCCGGGTGAACTTGGACTCTAACTAGTTAGTTAGTTATGTTATAAAGAATCTGACTCAGCTCCTGCAATGAACTAAAAAAAGCATTTATAGTTGCATGACAACAACAGATTCTTTGTTGTAGAATCCAAGAATAATGCAAGCTGCTAAGAAAAAAAATTTCAAGTCATGCCACGTTGTCTGTCTTCCTCTTACTAGGAGTGAATACTTTCGGTACTAGTATATATGTGTGTTCACCAGCCCAAGCCTTAGGAAAAGAATTTTTTTTTTTTTTTCTTCTATCCACTGAATCATACCACTGTGCACACTGCACAGAACCGCGTCACTCGGATGGAATCAAGTCCTTTCCGACTAACCCGAGTTTCATGAAAATTTTCTGCTCCGATGCCGTGCTCCGGGGGAACAAAGTGCTCAGCAAGTCAAAGAAATGTAAGAGAATAAAAGGGAAATTGTGGAGTTGGTGGATCCTGTTTTTCTTTTCTGGGTACTTTTACTCCTGATTCCAACTGAAAGAGATTTTTTTTTGGTTCTCCCTAATTGGGTTAACGTGAGTCACACCATCTCACCAAGTCATTCATGGCCCTAATTGTGTCATACTACGACCTCTATATATATCATCGTCACCATACAATCTCTCTCCTGTAGCTTTACTTCTTTCCTACCTCATCTCATCCTGTCACAGGGGTGATGGTCATTCCCCTCCTTGCCCTCTTCTAGCTTTACATATTATTCTTGTTCTTGTTCTTGTTCTTATTGGACTTGTTATTCCTCTTGCTTTGGTTATACCTCCTCTCTACAACAACGAGAGAGAGAGAAAAAAGAAAAGAGGAGGGGATATTTCAAAAGTGCTTTCTTTCTGCGTTTCTCCTTTTATAAATACCTGGAGGATATAGAATGGGACAGAGACACAACAGACGCCGCACACGCCCAAGATCTCGAAATCGCAACACCACTACACTTCCAGCTCTCCCTTCCACTTTCGACTGCCCTGAAAGCCACCTCGTCTCATCCCGGCATTATCGGTGGTCAACATGGCAGGAACGTGAGCTCTTGCGGAGACCGGAGTCTACCATGTTGGAGACAGAACAGTATCGTCTTTTCGGAGGTGAGCCTGGTGATGATGTGGCCCTCTGTTATCGCATGCTTGAGTACTTTGGCGGACTCGATTATATAGATCCGTGAGTTCCCCCAAGTTTGGTTAAAAAAAAAAAAAAAAAAAAACTCTTGTTCTGACTTTTTTTTTTTTTTTTTTGGTTCCAGCTTACAGGCTTTGAAACCCTTGCCTGGATGAAGAAAGGTTTATTCGGATTCTGCTGGCGCGTTCTGTCTCAGTCAACGATGGTCAAATAAACGGGGGAAAAAAAAAAAGGAACAAAATCTAAACATCTATCGAGGGGACAAATTCCGATTGATCAGCGACCTGATTCAAAATCTCATGCAACCCTTCCCACATTTACGCCCAAACCAACAACAACAACCCATTGGGAAAGTATCACGCTCGCATGGTGCAAACACCGATCTACATGGATCAACCAAGTTACCGACTTGTAGCAATGAAGATTCCCCCCCCCTGTGGGAATTGGATTGGTCTATTCAAACTTGGCCATGTGGTTTCCGGTCGAAGAAGCTCTGCACAGTGGCGACGTCAGAAGCCGGCCGCGGCCTTGCTTGCTGCGTGGGTCGAGTTCGTGTCCGATTCGTTTTATGTGACTTGAGTCGTGGGCACTTGAATTCCCCATTCATTGAGAAAAGGTTAGGCAAGCATTTCCGTCCGCGCACGATGTGCCTTTGCAGTGTGCAGAGCAATCCTCACAAGTTTGAACCCTTGAAAGCATGCCTTACTGCTAAAAAGTCAAAAACCAAAGACGGCGAAGGGAGGGGAAGGGTGGATGAGTATTGTGAGCCCGTGTGTGTCGTGTTTCTGGGCATTCCCTACAGGAGGACACCTTTTAGCAGGCCCAGTCGTCAAATACCTACTGAAGGTCCAACCGGGAAAAAAAAAATAATAATAAATTGTTCACTCTTCCTAACCATCTTATATTTGTATAATAATAATAAGAAGAAGAATAATAATAATTAAAACTAAATAGGTGTACTTTGTATGGTAGAAATACTTGGCCGCCACATTACCCAAATGCAGAAGGCGGTGTGCTGGACATTTCACCCCCCGTAAAGGACACGGTCGATCACAAAAGGAGCCACACCTCGCAATCCGATAATATTAACAGCGGCCCATCTGGAGATGTTGCACACCAGACAACCTGTCCTTCTCTTCACCTTTTGTTCTCCTCCCGTTTGAAGAGAACTGACTCCAGGGAGGACCCTTTCTCGTTTGTATTCTTGGAGATTTTGATTTTAGATTCCCTTTCTCACCCTCTCGAGTGAACGCTCGGTTTTGATACGGCGGGCAACCGTGTCTCTAGTGGCTTTACTTCACCATGTCTACAGACTACACATACGATGAGCAGGTACTATTTCGACCGGTCACGGATCTTCCCTTCTGAGAAGCAAGCTAGTTAACCATGTTCCGGTGCCTAGGGTCAATTCTTCCCGTTCTTCATCCTGACTTTGGCGGGCCTCGTCACCTTCCCTCTAACATACAATCTTCTCAAGCCTAGCAAAGGTAAAATACTAGCGTCTAGTCCCTTAAGAGTATCCGGAGTAATGCTCATCATTCTCATCTTCCCTATTCTGCTAGGACTCGAAAATACCGCCCCCCGAATACAGTCCGAGTTCAAACCTCAACATGAAGACCTCATCGAGGCGCAGAAGCGGAAACGCCTCCGCAAGGAGCGTCGCATCAAGCGCATAGTCACCGTTATCCTAGGTTATGCCATCATGGCATGGATGGTGTATTTGATCATCGTCACCTCGCGCGCTGCACCGAAGATCTGGGACCCATATCAGATTCTGGGCGTTTCAAGGGTGAGTCTGAGGACTAGAGTTCGATTACATTTTTAAAGCTTTGTCGCAGCTGCTAACCGGTGATTCATTATCAGAGTGCGGACGAGAAAGCGATTTCCAAGCACTACAAGCGCCTGTCGCTCATCTACCACCCCGATAAGATTCGCCCCGACCCCTCAAAGAATGAAACTCTCGAGATGCTGAATGACCGCTTCGTGGAACTCACCAAGGCGTACAAGGCCCTGACGGATGAGGAAGTGCGCAACAACTATCTTCAGTACGGTCACCCCGACGGCAAGCAGAGCTTCAGCATTGGCATTGCCCTTCCTCAGTTCATCGTGACCGAGGGGAATGGAAAATATGTTTTGTTGGTTTACGGAGGACTCCTCGGTGTTCTTTTGCCGTATATCGTTGGTAAGTGGTGGTACGGGTCTCAGCGATATACAAAGGAACGGGTCTTCGTCGCCAGTGCGGGAAATATCTTCCGGGAGTATAAGGATAATATCACAGACGGCGGAATCGTCAACGCCCTCTCCTCCGGTGACGAGTTCAAAGAGATGATCCAAGGTCCACAAGCGGAATCGGGCCTCGCGAAGCTTGAGAAGAAAGTTCTTGCTGAGGATGCCAGGTTCATCTTGGAACAAGATCGAAAGGCGATCAAAGCTCTGGATGAACCGAGCCGAAGAAAGGCACTGGCACTTCTGTGGGCTTATCTGGGCCGCGTTGAGCTGGAAGACGCTGCTCTTGACGGAGGTAAGCTGGAACTCAACCTTTCTGCTACAGATGAAAAAAAAAAAAAAGGGTAAAATTCTGACTGACCTTTTTGAATCCGTAGAAAAATATGAAGTCGCACCTACTGCACTTGCGTTGAATGAGGCCTTTACAACCATCTCTCTGGTTTTCGGCAACCTTCGTCCTATCCTAGGCGCCTTCCGCACATCTCAAAACCTGATCCAAGCCGTTGCACCAGGATCCTCTCCCCTTCTGCAGCTCCCATATTTCACGGATGCAGTGGTCCAGTCCATCGAGGGCCCAGACGCCAGAACCCATTTTACTGTCCAGAAATTCATGAACATGTCCGAGGAAAAGCGCCGCGCTCTTACCGTTGGCGCTGGTGTTATTTCCGAGAAGCAGTACTCCACAGCCATCGCCGTTGCTAAACAACTACCCGTTTTCCAAGTCTCCAAGGCATTCTTCAAGGTCTTGGGCGAGAAGGTGATCACCCCTAGTAGCCTGGTCCAGCTCATAGTGAAGGCCCGATTCGTACCACCTGGTTCCTCCAACGTCCCCGAAGTCAACCCGGCTGACCTCGAGGATATCGATCCCGAGGAAGGCGATGTTGACGCCCTGATGGGCCGAGGAAACCGATCTGCCAAGTTTGCCAACGGCAAGGATGCCGACAACAAGGCCAGCGCCATCCAGCCCCCTCTCGCGCACGCCCCCTATCTCGCCCGTGACCACTCCCCACGATGGCACATTTTCCTGGCCGACGCGAAACAAGACAAAATGGCCGTGCCTCCCTTTACTTTCACTACCTTCGACAAGCCCTTGTTTGATGAGTCCGGCAAGCCTACCTACAATGTCCAAACTCTCAAGATGCAATTCCAGGCCCCTCCCCAGGTTGGAGATTTCAACTTCGTTATGCATATGGTTTGCGATAGTTATCTAGGCCTCGACACCAAGCTAGACATTACACTTCATATTGATGATCCTGCCAAAGCCGCGGCTCTGGAGGAAGAAGATGACATCAGTGAGCCCGATGAGGGTAAGTTATTTCTTTATTGTCTCATGGAAAAAGCACGCTCCTAACAACAAGTTCCATTTAGACTCAATCGCCGGCCAAATGCAAGCCCTGAAAACGGGCCAACCGCCAAAGAAGAAGGCCAAGAAGCCTGTAGACGAATCCAGCGACGAAGAAAGTGATACCGACGGGGACGAGGGAGATACCAGTGATACCAATACTGAAACCGATATTGACGACTAACCAAACCGGCTAGGTAAAAGAGAAAAAAAAAAAAAAAAAACCAAAACCCAAAACCCAAATACTGAATGCATGTATGTATGTACCTACCTACCTATAAAGCAAGGAAGCAACGAGAAAAGAGGAAAGTCGAGAAAACATAATTTATTCCTATTTCACTTCCTATCTTACTAGTATTCCCCAAGTATTTGACCCGGCAACACTGTTCCTCTTTATACCTATCTATTAATGGCCGTTTCTCTCTTGGATTCTTTTTATCTTTCCCTTAAGGCTTTTCTTCTTTTCTTTTTTCTTTTTTCTTTTTTGGTGAATGTATTATATTGTATTGTATGCTATATATGTACGAACTACTTACTTACCATGCATGCATGATATATGATATGGGCGTTGATAGAGAGAGTTATTGCAGTATTGATTTATTTATTGATTTATTGATTTATTTGCCCTTTCTTTATCTGTTTATCTTTTATCATAGGTACATACTAACTAGTAGGTCAATGAATGAGGTTGTAGCAATAACTATTACTGTACTATACTATATTGTACTGGATTGTAGCTAGATACTTTCTTTATACGTAGTTATAATAATAGCAACAAAGCCCGTCCCTATGATATATTAAAATTAGCAAGGTTAGTGAACCTGCTTATTGGAAGTGAGGTTGAGTAGGTATTCAGGAGAGAGACATTAACAAGCGAGTGAATGAATGGATATCCTCTGCTAGATGGATCTGTGTAGCTCCTGGGGTATGTATGTATGTATATTAGAAAGTCACGATTGCAGCTCTAGTAGGGAAAAAATGAAGATGGTGATAAGAGGTGGGAAAGAATGACAGTCACCCTGAATCTTACCCTATATAAAGGATGAATGAAGCCTGCATCTCTTAAGGTTGACTGGGGGAGCTGAGCCGGGTTTATATGTAGAATAGCTCCACCATCCCCTTTCTATCCACTAGGGTTGGTGCAATATAGGCAAGATGTTAAGGCCTCGGACTTTAGAGTATTCACACACACATGATGATGTCAGGGGAGGGAAGCAGGAACAGGATCTCAAAATTTGGTATATCGTGAAATTACATCAATGGATGAAAGCTTTCTTTGACTGCAGACGGGAAATTCTCAGAGAAAGCACACAAGCGCCAACAGGAGAGGAGAGGGGAATTTATTGCGTGGAAGCAAACAGTGAATATACCGGGCAAGACCGGCTAGCCACAAGGGTAGGTCCAGCCAGAGGCAAAAGAAGGGTATATATGTTGGTTGCTTTGAAGTTGGAGGCTGTACTCTTCGACAGTCCCACTAGGCATTCCGGATGGTGTTATTGCCGGAACGGGTCCAGGCCCAGGCCCAGGCCCAGTAGTTACTACGAGTTGAACGCGGCTGGTTGTTGAGTCACCATTGCTCCTACTATCAGCGTAGTAGAGATACGACTGCCCTTGATCCGTCGCTGATGAAGGCACGGGTACAGCACATTTTACCTCAGTTGGCACGCTTACGGGCTCCAATGCTGGCCGCAATAACACCAATCCCTGATACCCTGCTTGCGGATAGCCGTGATATGACTCTGGGCGGGTTGGCGGGGCTGATGGATGAAAGTCCCACTTGAAGGGGGCAGGGCCTCCTGGGGAAACGTTGACCGGGCTGCAGGTGCTAAGAGGCGGATCAGGAGGAGTCGCAGGCTCGGGGGATGGATCCGCGGTGGCGCTACAGTCAGTAGAGTTGGACATGAATCGGAGATATTGGAGATCTTCAGACTCTTCCTCAGGTTCCTCGGAGATTTCCTCGGCCTGTTTTATCAACCCTAGCCGGTCTAGAATGGCGTGCGTTAGAGGATACCCGTCAGTGGCCTCAGTCAGAGGCTCGCCTGGGAATCCTTCCTTCCCCACGCAGAGCTTGTAAAGCCTCTGTAGTGCTTTAACGACGAGTGAATGATGCGATTCTAGCATCTCAACGAACCTGCATGTACAAAAAAATTCGTGGTTAGTCATCAATGTGTAGTGTTCTAGACCCAAACATACGAGGGATGAAAGATTCCACTGCACCCTCGAGAGTAGACTTTTGGTTGTGTAGCCTTCCGTTCCCTGAATAGGCACGGGTGGTTATATGCTGAACAGCGGTTGCATGGTTGCTTTCCATCGCACTATATAGATTAGTATGGATCAATTCCAGGCGGCAACTAGATCTAATAGGTTTATGCACACTAACCTTGGTCTTTTTTACTCTACAGCGATCGCATGCTTTCAGGACATGTTTCCGTTTGACCCGGAAAACACGCTGGTCCGGCTTTTCTTCACCCAAGTCCCTGCGGGATTCAAGTAGCGATAGTGACGGAGCTGTAGAAAATTCGTACATGGCATCTGAGACCCCCGAGATGTGTAACTTGGGACGAAGTTTGGGTTGTCTTGACATGACTGTTTGGGGGGGAGGGGGGTTCGGTACGCCTAGAGAGAAGAGCGCAAGTGTAAGATCTTCAAGGGTTCGAATAATTGATATGCTAGAAACAAATCCTTGACTAATATTCCGCGATTTGAGAAAAGGGAGAGGAAGGGGTAGACACTGGACTGCTGAAAAGGAAACCCGGTGGAGTGCAAAACGATAGAAGGAATAGAGGCTGGGATCTTCTCATAGTACTAATACGAAGATCACGATTATCAAAGAGGTAGGGAACTGTTGTGCAGGAGCCCCGCAAATACAGCCGACAATCATTCCCTCGTTAGACGTACACCATAGGAAGACCGATGGTGACGTGGATGCTTGTCGTCTGTCGCAATATCAACCGGTACGGTCGCCCGACGTTCCCCAACCGTCTGTAGTTGTGGTAGCCTTGGGAATATACCTCAGCCCCCCCCCCCGGCAACCGCAACAATGAGCTTGACCCTGTGTGCGTCGAACGCTAAAGATACAGATGACTAAATTCGCTGGCATTGACACGCCAGAGGTCATGCTCCTGAACGGTCCGACCCGGCACAGCAGAATTGTATGATGCGAGTGGCAGCTCATCAACTCTAACCGGCTATGACCCTGGTCATCTGGGTTGGGCAGCGAGACGGAGAGGAAGCAATAAGGTCGCTTAATGCATGACAGCTGTGGCAAGCTCGAGGCGTGGGTGTGTGCTGATTGTACTTTACCTCATCGCATAAACCCGGAGTTTTTCATTTCTAAAATCAGGCTCTTTTTAGCCTCGCGCCTTGAGGGGGCCACAGCCCATCCATCCATGATGAAAATCGTGTAGTAATGCAGGAGACGGATGATATGAATGAGAAGGAGGGATTCACATCGTGGGCGCCTATCGGTCAACTAGACAGCTGTCATTGGCGCACAGATGGCAATCACCATCACAATTTGGCTATCAGTTTCTGCAGTGTATGGACGAATGCTTTGTTTTGTGCTCAGCATTTTGCCAAGGTAAAGTTGAAGAATAATCCAATGGCGCGAGCAGGTATCTCCTTTTCCTTTCCTTTCCTTCCCCCCTTTTGCCGTCCCTTTCCCACCTTGACATTCATTCCCATGAACCTGTGCTCGTAGTTTTCAATTTATAGGGTTCATAAGTAGTGCATTTCACCATACACCCAATCTAACTGCATTTGAGATGAAACTTGTCTTTGAACGGTAAGCACCTCAACCAATGACGGGGAAGGGCCGCCTCTATCGATTCGGACGTACACTGAGCACCACAAGCCTTGCCGCTCATACCCTTACGGCGGTAATGAGCATGTCATTGGAGTAAGGCTAGTAAATATGCAATATCAAATGCAACCTTTTTACCTTTGATGGAAGGTTCCACGATAGGAAGTGCTGTCACGCAGGGGAGTGGTTGACTGGGATAGTAACGAAGACGGGCTTCAATAATATCACCTGACAAGTAGACACGTCGAGGAGTCCTCAAGGTCTTCGCTGGTAGAGCGCTGCATGAAGAGGAGAAAAGTCCTAGGTGTGAACGTATTCTGCATTCGGCAAGCTTTAGTTTACCCTCTAAGGAAGGTATCCTGGCGTAACACAACATACCCTGACTGCATACACATATGCGCGGTCAAGCATTTCACGAACGTATTCGGCACTTGTGAGAGAGGGAAAGGCGAATCAGAGCGGGCAAGAACTGCCAAAAAAGAGAAAGTCTTGAGCTTCTGCAGTTCGATCAAATAGTAGCAAGTACATCTGCACCAGTCTTGTTTAATGAACAACACCAGCCCCACCACCGCTGCTCCCCCAGCAAAGCGCCAAATCGTCGGAGCTAGGGCAGGATGGGATTACGATGGCCATCCGTTATTGTCCGATTGTCGAGGGAAAGCTCGAGAGCTGTCCAACTATTAGACAAGCGGGTAAATTATGTAGCGCTTGTAGAAGAGGAGGATGTTGTTGGCCTGACTCTAGTATTCCCGTGGCCTTTTTTATTATTTTTTTAGCCACGCCCATCAAATCAGCTATTACCTAGCTTGAGTAGGTAACTGTAAATCAATCGAGTGGCAGTCGATTAGAAGAAGAAAGAACCAGGATGATGTGAAAGCAAAGGATGAGAAAGAATGAGTGAGGGATAAAGAAATGAGCCAATCATGCGGGAAACGTGACTTGGGCTTCAGCAGGGCTCGACAGACCCCGCGATACAATTCTTTTTTTTTTTTTCGTTTTTACACTGCTCCTCAATGAATCACCAGGGATTCGAGAAGCCTTCTAACACGCAAAAGATAGGGTCTCATGATGAACTTCATTGATTCTTCTTTCGATCCTTTCCTTTGCGTCGACTAGGACGGCATCCTGGCATCGCTTGCATAGCATCAAATTACATGATTTGATTCCACCAAAGGTCTGGGGTCGAACCAGCCAATTTACTCGAATTAGGGGGGGAAGAAGAGGGGCCTCTACCGTACCCTTGTTCAATGGCGAGTTCAGGTTAGGTCTCAAATTCCATAACAAGATCCTGGCTCGTCTGTGCTTTGGAGAATGACTGTGCTGATGCTTAGATGCAGATAACATCAGGCCAGATAATCTCTCGTTGATAAATGTATATGAGCATAGACAACCAAGTTGGATGGTTGAACAGCATGATATGTGCATACTCGTAAAGCTATGGACAATTCGGACTCCATTATTGACATATTTAGCTCACCCGTGGGTGCAAATCGTCATGTCATATCAATCTGGGCTTGGTCACAAACATATTGCCAAGATCGAATCATATCATAACAGCAGCGTCGCCTTGCAGATGCCGTGAAAAGACAGTCAAGATGCTCCCCCTCTGGAGTTGGTTGAGACGCCAGAGCAACGATCACCTAATAAAAATCCGTCTTTCGTCTTCTCATCCCGGAGACTCGAACAGTTGGGTCAACGAGCTAATTATAAGACAGATAATCGATCCGGAGTGCGATAACTCCGGGATCAATTTTCAGCTTTCCTATGACTATAATGGGTGAAAATGGGGGGAAGCCCGTGGACCAGAGTTTCCATCGAGCGTGCGAGGCGGACACTTCCAACTCCAGTTAAAACAAGGAAACAAATAAAAAAACAAAGAGGGGGGGGGGGGGGGGGAGAAAAGAAAATGATATGGAAATACAGTAAAGTACAGGGCCTGGGCAGTTCAACTAGCCATCCAGAGGTCGCAAGGACCACCGATTGTTTGCTACTTTTCAGATGTTCCTCTTAGATGCGCCTCTTATCCCTCACAAGCGGTGATCAGGAATAATCCTGGATGCGAGGAGGTCGAAACTTTCTTCACTAGTCACTGTTGCTGGGGTACTTGGGCTCGTTATCTCCCACAAGCCACCTTGACTGTTATTCTCTGGAGCCAACTGGGAAGTAGTCTCGTCTATCGTCTCCCATCGTTTATCTCCGATCCATTCAATACCATCACCAGATCCTTGTATATTTATTCGGCGACGAGTCTTTTCGCGTTCCAGCATGCAAAGGGGTTTGGGTTCTGTTGACGCCGACGCACCTTCGTCACCAGACAAGACAAGGTTGCGATAATGCCACTCGCCAAGGAACATGCCATCCCCATCCACATCCTGGCGTACCTTTAGCCACTCATCCATGTCATTCCCGTATAGCTTGCAGATCTCTGAGGCTGTTGTTTGGAAATTCTTCGCCCAATGTGGCCTCGCACCCATCTCTCGCATAAGCCACTCAAACGCCTCGTAATACCGGTCCTTGCAAGGCGGGTCTCGGAGATAGGGACGGTAGAGAGTTGCATTAAGGTACAAAGTCGGCCCATCAGAGCATGTAGGGTCGAGGAACGGACGAGGTTTCCCGTTACGTGTAGAATCCGAGACTCTCACTTCAACGGGGCAATGGACCCACACTCCCTCCACCGGGAAAGGGATACGCGCGGTTTCCAGATCGCCATGCAGCCAGGCTGACAATCTCGTGATGGCCTCGGGGCCTTTTTCCAAAGGCAGCGCCCACTCGTTGACAAATTGCGAGTAAAGGCAGTTCATCAGGAGTCCCGTTCGGGCTGGCTCCACTGCCTTCGTTACTGTCTTTTCGGCCCGGAATCCATATTGAAGACCGAAAACGAGCCATTCCACCCAAGGGAGAATCCGGGGGAAATAGTTCGATAGGGCTAGCAAGTTATGATAAATATGGTAGCCCAGATTCTCCCCATAGAAGGTCTTTGGCGGCGCCTGGAGGGGCAAGTCAGTCTTGTCGGCATGCCAAACGATCGCACTCTTTTGATACGGCATCCACCAGACGCGAACAAATTCGTGAGAAGTCCATAACCCAGACGACCAGTCATCCAGAACGCTGGAGAGGTGACGCCGTGTCTGCGTCCAGGAAATCTTGAACGTCGGTTCAGCCTGCAAAGTGACCTCGACGACGATTCCCAGCGCGCCCAGAGAGATGAGCGCCGCGCGGAACAGCGCCTGGTTACTCGTCCCACTGCAGCGCACCAGTTGTCCGTTGGCCAGCATCAAGGTCAGTGAAATAATATTTTCCGAGATCAGTCCATGCTGCAGTGAACTTCCATGTGTGCCCGTCGCGATAACTCCCGCAACCGACTGACTATCGATGCTGCCCAAATTCCCCAGGGTCAACCCATGCTTTTCCAACTCTGCGCCTAGATCCCTCAATCGAATCCCAGCCTCCACCGTAATAACCTTGGTTTCTTGCGAAACATCCAACACGCGGTTGAAACCGTCCAGATTGACCAGCCAGGACGAGGTACAAGTCAGATCGGAAGGCGAGTGACCACTACCGACGACCACGAGACGACGACGACACCGACGGGCAACATTCACAACTTTCTGGATCTCCGCAATCGTTTGAGGCTGGATATACAGTTCGGGACGCGAGAAGAACGTTCTGGCCCAGGTGTGATGCAAATGGCCAGTGACCGTACGGAAAGGGACCGCGGGGTCATGTAGGGAGACTTCACGAAGGATCGCGGGGTCCATGGTGAGAAAAAAAAAAAAAGGCAAAAACAAAAATACTCTGCTGCTATAAATCAGAAAGTGCAAACAGTCTCTCTCATAAGAAGATAATCGCAGTCTATTATTAAATCAAGACATGATGAGGAAGGGAGAAGAGAGTATTAGGGAATGAATGAAGAATGAGCGATGGTGGATTGATTGATAGTTCCATCGATGGCGAATCCTCATGCGGTGGGTCGGATCGGGCCATTTACAGAAGCGAGTTACATATACAGTACCTGTACACTCAAATCTGAGACTACCTTCAGGCCCCCGAGATGGAGATATCCAAATATGATTCTTCAAACAGAAACGAAGAAAGCCGATCGCATCCCGAAGGGCTGTGGTTAAATGGTGGAAATAGCCACTTTGGCTTCATACGGACCCGACCTTACTCTAGAAAGTCTAGAGTCTAGCCGTACACCTCGAAATCGCATGCATGCAAGCAACTAATAACAATATATAATGTGTCCTTGAGATAACATAAAATAGCACATGAAAAGAAAGGTAACTCCAGAAACACATACAAGGAAGTTGCAACCAAATTTCATCCCGTCCCAGGCTCCTTGGATAATGCACCCACCACCTGTTGAAGGGCAACTAAATAAACACCACCGCCATACAGCCCTTATGCATAGTTGGGAAAAAGAGAAAAAGAAAAGAAAAAAACTTGTCTATAAACAGCGAGAAAACCGCAAAATAGGGGGTTGGGGGGGGGGGGGGGGAATATGAAATAAAAGGCCAATGTCTAGAAATGAACCATGAAAATGCAAAGACAGAGATGATACAAAAGTTCATGGTTAAGACCGAATCGCATCAATGGCTGCGTTCAAAGGAAACACCTGCGGAGGTTTTTGCAAAGGACGCTGCTTCCACTTACGAAACGCACCGCGGCAAGATTCCGGAGGTCCACCCAGAGAAACAAAGCTCTTCGGAATGAAAGGTCGATCCTGAAGCGAGGCAGCTAGGATCCCGTACTCGTGTGCAAAGACTACGGCCGAAGCAAATTCCGCAGGCCGGTTTGATGCTTGCTCTCCCACAATCCTAGAAACGAGTGGAATCAGTTCGGGTATTCTAAGGGTTGTAACAGAAATTGTTGATAGATGTAAATACTCACACATAGATTTCGAAGAAAGTGTCGAGAATGTAGATGCCCTTTGCTGAGAGGTCCTTCTGACAAAAGGGCTCCACCTCTTGAACCGTATCGTTGGGGCGAATCACGGGAGAGGACGAGCCTGGTCGTCGCATCCAAAATACGGTCCGCTGCCCAAGTTCATGGTCGACGCGAAGGAGTCGCAGGCGGAAGTGCTCATGCGTCGGTTTCGACAACCAGTGACCAGAGCACATATAATCCCCCGTCTCCGTATG
Source organism: Aspergillus ochraceoroseus IBT 24754 (assembly GCF_002846915.1). Lineage (NCBI taxonomy): Eukaryota > Fungi > Ascomycota > Eurotiomycetes > Eurotiales > Aspergillaceae > Aspergillus > Aspergillus ochraceoroseus. The sequence goes on along the minus strand of NW_024468477.1, from coordinate 2,422,960 downwards.
CTGAGGGAAAACCTCAAAGAAGCTTTCGGGTTCGTCTCCTTCGGCCACTTCTTCGAACTCCCCCGTTAGTCCGAGATCCATGCCAATCAGACGAGCGGCGCCGATCTCTTCAGCAGAACTTCCTTTCCCTTTCCATAGGTAGACCGTTCCGAACATGGCAGATATTACGAAAGGGTACCCCGTACATAGATTGCGCGGTGAATAATCAACCTCGTCAAAAACCATTTGACCCAGATGCTTCCGGCCGCAGAGCATAAAAATGGCGGATGAGCTTGAGCGAGAGCTTGACCCACGGCGCGTGATGAGGATTCCACCAAGAGCTTGAATGAAACCGGCAGGTTCTTTGCCTTGCTTTATTACCTCCAGCTTGCAGCCATTGTCTCTCGCAACCCTTCGCGAGAAGCTGAGGGCGTCTTCTACCGCTCCGTCCCACACATCATCACCACACCAAAGATGGACTGCGGACCGTACACTGCCACCAGCTTCAAAGGAGTGAACACACAGATACATTGCCCCTTCGTAGAGAATGTACTCTTGGTTGACAGGGAGATCCTGTCTCTTCCCATCCCCAGTGATTTCCCATATTTGCTTTTTCAGGGTTCTGATTTTAGAATGGTCACGTTTTTCCGTCAGCATTAACTGTGGGTCGATATTGACGCGATCACTCGAGCTTGGGAATGTCGTAAAGAACCTGGAAATAGCTTCTAGGGACTCGTCAGCCTGGGGCACCAGCGAGGCCGATGATCTGGGCGATGACAATTGATCAGCGCTGGAGCTCGGCCCTTTGGGAGGCACGGGAGGCAAAGGCAAGGATTTTCGGAAAGGTGACGATTCCCTGGACCCAGTAAGAAGGCTACTCACACCGGTCACCTTCGGGGAAAGGCGGGTCTGGTTTTCTTTAAGGTTGGTCCTGAGTGGAGAAGGAGATGGGGAAGAGTAGTGAACGATTGGGCTTCGTGGTTGGCCACCAAGAGGGCTAGATGGCGATGTTGTCGATCGTGAGGGAGTGAAGGCGAGCTTGGCTGGAGGCTCCCATCTATTCTCATCCTCATATGTTTTCTTTCTCAGTGTTTGCGCAGGATTGTCTAGTGGCGTAGAAGGGACCAAACCGGGACTCGGGACTTCTCTAGGTAGTTGCGGTAAGCTCTTATTGAACACGGTGGGTTTCCTGCTAGCCGGGGGGGCGGGTTCTGAGGTAGCCTGTGAGTCGATATATGTATCAGGGAGGGGCCAAGCGCCTGATGTTTTCGGAGGGTCAATCGGCGAGAAGCTAGTTACCGAGGTATCGGCCTCGAGGGAACACGGTGGCGTTTTCAGAGGGATCGTTTCATTTTTTGAGCTCGGTTTCTCAACTATCGAAGTAGCAACCTTGGGGGGACGCCTTTTCGGTCCTCTTGCACGGGCTTTCGTCATGTGAGATAGGGCAGGAGTCGACGAGGAACTTTGCGAGGTTAAAGTATCACCCCCGGAACTGACTTCAGGAACCTGTGTCTTGGGTCCATTCACCGGAGCCGGTGGGCCTCGAGATATGATATTCGCTAAAGCAGGGTTTATTCGGCCTGCGAGGCTACGTTTAGTAACGTGACCTTGCTTTAGAGCTGGCATAGTTACAGCCTGCGCGACATCCCCCGATAGCAAAACACGCACCGGTTCAATGGCCTTTTGTGTGGATTCGTCTTCCATTTTATTCAGCTCAAGCTCTCTCGACTGATCTTCCATGCTCATGGGATCAGGTTCATTCTTATTAGCCCCATCACTGGGTAATTCAAAATCAAAATCCTTCCCTTGATCGTCATCTGTATTGAAGGTTTGCATCTCAGGATGGTTTTGCGTAGGCGGGGAGGCCTCGGTGTGCTCGTCATCAAAGGAAGAAATGAGGCTACTGTGTGGGCTGTCCGGTGTGCTGATCTCACCAGGGGAAGGCAACTGGGTCACATCAGGTGAGGAATTGGTTTTAACACTGCTGGACTTGGTCAGGTTATTCCGCTTTGCAATAGCTTCTGGGACTATCTGGGGAGGTGCGTCACTCTCCCCAGCTGTATTGCGCCGCGGCGAGGCCCCACCGGTTTTCATAGATTCCCTCTGTTTAAGAATACTCTCTTTGAGCTCGTCGGTCCTTTGCGACCTTTTTGGACCCCCGGTTGCATTAAGCGATGCCTTGCCCCTAAGGATGTTTTCTTTAAGCGCATCCGGCGCAACATAAGTTGCCGTTTCGGTTTTTTTCAATTTTCCAAAGACGTTTTTGAATTCAGGCTCTTCTTTAGTCGACTGGTCCTTTACAATTTCCCGCTTCCTTAGGTTTGATCGAAAATCAATGACAGGCGATTGAGGTTTAGGTCGATCGAGGAGAGGATCACGGATTGGTTCACGAGAAGATGCAAGGGGTACATCGATAGGAGTTAACTTGGTTGCCGGCGATGAAGAAGTCGGGGGATCTTCTCGTGCTGTGTCATCTTCGACAAGTTCCACCGTTGTTTCCGCTGTGGGAGGGGGAATTTCCGGGATAACATCCTCTAGTGGCGGGTCAATCTTCTTGGGGGCAGTCTTCGGCTCTGTCGGGGAGTCCTCTTGGGGCTGTTCAGCATCCTGGGGGCTGAACACATCGGGTATTCCCGAAATGCTTGACTTGCTGCCATGGCTCCCGGGAAGTGCCGTTCGTAGAAGGCCCACAGGGGTAACTTCTTTGAAACTGCTTCGGCGACCCAAATCCACACTACCTCTAGATTGTCTATCCTTGGCCCACGATGTTTGTTGCGAAGGATTCCTTTTATGCCTTGGGGATTCCGGGCGATTTAATGCACTCTCCAGCCAGGTAGATTTAGTGGGACTCCACCTCCTCGGGTCCATGGTTCTTGAGACAGGAGGAGTTGAGGGCACCGATGTGGAATCCTTGGGTTGATCCACGCTTGCAGTACTCGCAGATCGCTCATGAAGATTTAGGGACGGTCTACCAGTGTTTTCACTGCTTCCCTGGCCCGTAGGAGTAGCCGGACGATCCTCATCCTTCGCTGGATGGACGATTGTGGCTTCACTATGACTAGAATTGGGTCTGTGAAGTGACAAGGCGGAGCCTTCGCGGCTGAGCCTAGAGATTGACGACATGGAGGGGATCTCGCTATGGGATGGTGCAGCAAAGCTGTTACGGTTGCTGGCAAATGGACTACCCCGGCTAAGACCTGACGGTAGTTGAGCGCTCCATCGCTTAGATATGCTGTCCGAACGTTTCATCATCGCACTTTGGACAAACCCGCCAAGACCTTTTGTCGGTGACGTGGAACGCTCTGGGGAAAGTCGTCGTGGAGACGGAGGTAACGAGACCTGGCCGTCAGAGCCGTCGTCGAGTTTTGGAGGCTCAAATTTTTGGGTGTTAGACAAAGGTATTGGGGAACCAAGACCCGTGGGTGTAGAAACAGAAGAGATGCTTGAGTATCGGTTTCCCAAGCTACCGTCCGCACATGTCGAGCTAGCTCTCGATGGAGAGCGGGATTGTTCTTCAGTGGCATCTTGATGTTCGTTTTCGTTTTCCAATTCTGCAGAGGGTACTACTTCGTTTCCGGTCCCTATAAGCGGAACATTATTAGTAGGCACGTGTTTCGAATCCTCCTCCACGCTCGTCTTTTGCAAGCGACTAGCATCTCCCTCTGTTTCGCCCAGGAAGGACGGTTCTCTTGACGGAGGCAATGAAGCAAGCGGACTGCGCATCACTGCATGTTCATCATTTGAAGCAGCCGACATCGCCCTGAAGCGGCCATCGCGTGAAGGAGAACCCGGAAGAAAGGGACGATTGGCAGTACGGTCTCGAGATGACGGTCGTTGCTGCCAAGACAAAGTTCCAGCTCTGCTCCGTAACAAGGGTGAAGGAACTTTCGGGAACATCTCCGGCTCGGGTCCATCTAACCTCGACCCCGCTGGGCTACCTTCCGCAGATGCATGAGCTTCATCCCGAGCTAAAATTTGCTTGTTGTGAATGTCGTGGTGGATTGGCGTTTGGGGTGATGGCGCGAGCTGTTCTGGAGGGTCAAGGGCCCGGTGACTCAACGACGAAATGCTTAGTCGAGCGGGATCTAGGAGAGGAGAGGAATCTTTGGTTGGCGATATCGAGCGGGCTCGCTCTACATTAGATTCCGAAGAAGACGGTGATTAGCTTTCAGGAAGACAAAGGAAGCGGACAAATTATTTTCATGGCAGGTGAAAGAAACCCAATCCAGGCAAAGAAAGAAGGCGTGGAGCGGAACGAGGAGAAGTAGAGGGGAGTTGAAAATACCAGCTCTCCGGGCCTGTCTCTCTTTGCGACCCTGTAGAATCTCCTCTTCCAATTTCTTGGTGCGTTCATCATCCTTGTTGTCGTGTTTCTCGCCTAGTTCGCGAATACGCTGAAGGAATTCGTTCACATCCTCATTCCCATCCACTTGGACCGTAGAAGTCATGACCACCACCTTGTCACTGGTGCTAGACACCGGCAAGGAAGCAAGTCAGGGAAAAGCCGGAAAAAAAATATCAGATTGTCAAGGAGGGGATAGAAGAAAAAAAGAGAAGACTGAAAAACAAGCAAGAAAGAAAGGGAGAGAAAATAAAACAATAACCCCCCTCCCCCAGGCAAAATAAATGTAGCAATCCGAACCGAGGGATGATTGATTATGTAGGATTCAAAATAGAGAGACAGAAAGTGGGAAGGGTTAAAGAGAGGCAATAAGAGAGAGCGTGTCCGTGTAATGCCAGTGAGTGGTGTGGTGTGTGGTGTGTGATTATGTGTGTGGTGGTGTGTGGTAATGTGTGTGTGTGTGTGTGTACGTGTATTTGTGTATGTACCTGGGAGTGTCATGCAGATTTGTTAGTGGAAGGGAATATATTATATATATAGGAAATAGTTATATATACCCATGCAATACCCTGGACTAGTTCTCTCTTAAACCAGACCAGAATTAGGATTATGATTCTCCTTGGATGAGAAATGAGGGCACTTCAGCTGGTGTTGGAAGTTGGAACTTGTTCAGAGTCCCCACCAGTTAGTTCGTTCCAACTTCGAATCAACTACTACTGACTGACCGTCGAGTCGGGACTACAGATCGAGGTAGGAGCTCGATAGTGATTCTGAAATCTCTTATGGTCTTCATGCTAATTAATGATGAGGTTTGGTTTCCTCTCCCATCTAGTCTCTATATTTATTATAATATTCACCAAAATTCCAGCCAAAAAAGGATTTGTTTTGAAGTTGCTACACCCAGAAAACTATTTACGGAGTACACCATGAACCAAGTGGAGTGAGTATATTAGTGTGTTCTGAACTACTACCTATTAGGTACAGACGACGGAGTAACTCGAAATTAATCTCGATAAAGTGCTAACTAAATCACGCCTGTCTAATGAACAAAGAAAAGCGAATTAGATCTTGGAGTCGTTCACGAGTTAGCGATGTATTGGGGTTAATAACAGTATAACCTACGGACTCCTTTTGGCGTACCATGGACCAGATAACTTTCAAAATCTCACTTTGGGAACAGGTACAAATTTTGCAGTGGTAAAGTCTATCTTCCTTAGTGGGCTTTTGATTTACCCTTATAAGTAACGGAGTAGGATGTACTCCGTATGTCCCCCCCAAAATCTACCCCAGCAAAAGGGCAAAAGATATAAAAATCCGGCGATCTAAAATTCATCAGGTCGTTAATTATAACCCCGGCATCCTACACAGGTAAGCCTATATATATATAACACAAAGAAACCACAGTTAGTAAAGGAAAAGTCGGTCCTTCGCATCCTGTACTATCCAATCTAAACCCTCATGAAGATTCGCGCCTGTCATTGCGCTACATGGCAATATAGTCCATTTATGAGTTTTAATCGCATCTAAGCAAAGCCGCTGTAGCAGGGTTAGAATGGGTTTGGAAGCCGGAAGGGTGTCTGTCGTCCCGAGAACCGGTGCAGAGTGGGCACAGAAAAAAAAGAACACTTACTTCCCGAACTTCAGTTTCAGACATGCACCCCTCTACATCGGTTTTATTCAGAAAAACCAAAAGACTTGCCCCCATCAGACGCTGTTCAGGAAACAGTCAGTTAGCTTGTTGAAACTTGACAAAACTTTTTCCAAGTGGGTGGGAGAATCTCCGTACCTCCTCCAGGAGAAGACCAGCAAGCTCCTCGCGACAGTCATTGACTCTTAATCGATCGGTCGCATCTACAACCCAGACAAGAGTATCGGTTTTTTCAAAGTAATTTTTCCAGTATGATCGTAGTGTTTTCTGGCCTCCAACGTCCCCTAAGAAAAAGCATTAACGGGGGACCAACTTGTTCACCTCGAAAGAACTCTTACAGATATTCAACCTGTATCTGCAAGCAAAATCAGCTCTTCCTTTCGACGATAAAAGATTCGAGGTCACTCAGTAATTACCCCGCGAAGTCTATGGTCTTGATGATAAATCCTAATGTTGGACTCACGGTCGTGACATCTTCCCTCATGATCTGTTTGACAATCGTCGTTTTTCCAGCGTTGTCCAGGCCACTTGAATTGCTGTCAGCAAATCGATTAGAAAGTCGGAAGCTGGGAGGACCGTACAGCATCAATATTCGCATCTCCTTATCCTTTAACCTGGCTTTCCTCAATATAGAGAGCATCCTGGTAGTAGCTCTGTCTGGTTTACCTTGGTGGTTGTGGTGGTGGTTGTGGTTGGTGGGTTTGATTGCATGGTTTTGTGGTGGGGAAACGACAGGCAGGTTTACCTACCTAAGAAGCGTTGTATAGATAAAAAAAAGGGTCAAGTCAGTATTTGGCAAATGATAGCATACAGCATCTCTCGCTTAATATTTGACATTTTTTCAATGCTGATATTCCTTCCTTCCTTTTATTTACTATAGTAGGATCTGGGTTGTGGTTCTTAGAGTGTAATAGAGCAGAATCTCCTTCCTCGTTTATTCCAAGAGCTGTTCACTGCCAGCCCAGAAACACCAAAGATCTCTTGAGAAATAGCTTACTCTCCTCATATACCAGCCTAACCACCCCATCCATTCTTCCAAATCTTTCATTAGGATTGTGGACTACTCATCCTCTTGCACATCCCAGATGTCTGCCATCCTTCCATAATCTTTTCAAGGTAAGTGTGACAGAGTATGCAGACTTATCGTGGGCAAGAGAAGAGGCATTCTGACTATTCTTGTGCATTTTAGGAATTCTACCCGGCATTTGTTGACAGAATCCAACAATGGAAGAAAAAAGCAATTGCGATAGCCCAGATGTTTGGGAGAAGATTAAATTAGCAAAAGAGAACTTGCTAAACAATAGCCAGTTCTCCCAGCAGTACAAGAGTCCGCTCCCAAGAGATGCCTCTCAAGCTCCTAACAACACCCACTCCAAGGTAGTCCCTGGCGCAACATCTATCAAGATGAAAGATATCCCCGAGACTGCTAAGCGTCTTCCGTGTTTAAAGGAGCATAACCCATCTGGTGGAGTCAATACTCCAACCACAATTACTCAAGGATGGATGTCTTCTCCCTCCAAAGGGATCGCAGACTGTTCGCCAGCTCTTCCAACACAAAATACTCGCAAGCAAACAAATAATCTCATATCTTCAACTTTTCCTAGTCACCCAATCTTTTCCAGTGTCGTTGACTCGAATATTCCTTCGCCTACTCCTGACAGTTCCCATCCTCTTAGAAACAAACCTCCGAACAAGGGAATGGAATACTCGCCCGGTCACAACCTTTCAAAAGGTTTAACACAACCGAGATCTGTCGTAGCGAAGGATCTTGCATCTCCTTTACACAGTAACAAATCTCCCGAGCTATCACAGCCAAAGCTGGTACAGGAAGGTGGCATCAAGCCTATGTTGTCTTTGTCACCCCAGAACATATCCTTGTCCCGTAAGTCTGTGCTGATTTCACTCCGGCGAGAGTTAGCCCGCTAACAGAAAGCAGAAGATAAACAAGCAACGCTCTTTAAGATGTCAGAAAGCGATGGCTCCGACGAAAACCTACTACGATGCCGCGGCAGACATAGAGCTAGCAACACAAGGCCAATGCGCGGATCGGAATTTCCTCGAGGCCCTCGCAAGCATCTTCCTCGCCAGAGTCCGGAATCATTTCTAGGACCTTCAAACCAAAAGGAACCCCACAATAGAAAGCAGAGCGAGGCTCCTCAAGGTTCAGGGCAAGAGAATAGAAATTCACATAAAGTCGCTGATATCGATCCCCACTCTAATAAGAAGAAACTAGAACCGAAGTCAACAAAGGCGAAACTCCCGGACCCTTTGACGCAGGAGGAACTGGACTGGCTGAAGCGGATGCAAGGCGAAATAGTGATGAAAGCCCATTTGAATCATTTCAATGGGCTCCCGACGGCCAACCCTGAAGTTCTTACCAAATGCAGAGATGGTCCAGGGGCGGATCGTAACTCGGCTGTGTACCAGGAGATTGCAAAGACCCGTCATGTTAGCCAGAAACACCTGTCAGACACCAAGGACATTCCTACCTTTTCACGCATGTCGCTTGATGGCATAAAAGACGGAAGCTTACAAGAAGTTGGGGCCGCAATACAGCTGTGTAAAGTCTGGTACAAGCAAAGCCCCGCGGTTTACCCTACTGTTAAAAATGGAGATTTACTGCTCTCCTCCAAACCAACCGAGGAGCATGAACGTATTCTAGCGAAGCTTCGAATGCCTTACCCAAAAGAAGGATCCCAGAGACTAGAGTGCCATGAAGGCCAATCTTCGCAAAGGCCTGAGAACAGCTGGACAGACGGCTCCCCCGCAGACTGGGAGTTTCATCCTCGCTCCTGTCCGGATTACGACGCATACCATTCACGGTTTCAGACTTGGTTACAAACTACTATCGACCTTCCATGTTACGTTGATATTTATCATCCAACCTTCTTCGATGGAACAGCGCATGCGGACGGTGAGAGATCTATGTTCGTGCTAGATATGAGTAATTACAATACTCTTCTTGAGATGAACGACGAAGAAACTTGGCTTCACTGGTATGAAAATGCCGAAGGGTACTGTCACAACCTCACTATTCACAATAAGAACGCAGAATGTGAGGAAAGAGATAGGAGAAAATTGGCACGTAAGGCCTACCTAGACGCAATACAGAGTCCGCCACTCCAGAGCCCTAATAGCCCTAAGGCTAATATTTACCTCCGGCCAGCAGAACAAAAGGATGTTGTGGAACTACTGGAAATTCACAACTGGTATGCGAAAAACTCTACATGCAGTGCCTATATCGAGGATCTGGATTTCGACTCCATTCTCCAACGAATCCAAAGCTGCTGCAGTGCAAAGTTGCCCTTCATCGTCGCTGTCGACTGTCGCAGGGCATCCACTCCAAACACTGAGCGAATCTTGGGCTACGCACTTGCAACAGATTTCGGTGGTCCTCAACCCGCAAGCAATTTCACAGCTGAGCTAGAAATTTTTGTGAGACCTGAGTTTAAGGAACAGGGAATCGGTAGATGCCTTCTCGACAAGCTTGTGGAAGTCTGTGACCCCACGTACAGTCCGAAGGGGGGTTGTCCGTTTAAACCGAGCGCTGACGAGCGCTGGGGATACTATCCTGGCGGCCGGCGCCGACTAGGAAGACTCATTTTTGCTTTCAGTTATATTGGAAACAAGGAGCTCTCGGAATACAAGTGGGTGAAGAAATGGCTGGAGAGAGCGTGTGAGTTTGAGGAGCAGGGATTGCTTAAAGGAGTGCGCGTCAAGTTCGGCAAGCTGTAAGTCGCCCGCCCCTTTGGGTGGAAACTTTTTCTAACCCAGACAGGCTTAATACAAGCTACCTTGTTCGAAATGTTGGCTACCAACATGGCAACAACTGGGAATGATCTAATTACTGAAGTGGGCCATTTATGCGAGAGGCTGGGTCGAAGTAGAGGGAAAACACAAGAGCAAAATCCTGGGGAAGATTGAGCATGGTGGTTTAGGAACAGGGACGATAAGGAAAAACAAGCGAAGTTATTCAGGATATGGGCGGGCGGCTAGTTATCATTGTACTGTACAGAGTAAAGCAGGATCTTGCGAATGGAAAGGGAAGAGTGATCCAGTTCATATTTACTCCAGATCTCGCTAATGTTCATCATTTCTTCCTATTCCTAAATTGGATGGGCGAAAATATCACCAGGCGGTAATTTTTATGCCGATAATTTTCTTCTCACCGCCTTGCTGCTGAACTTTTTTTTTTTTCTTTCCCTGACAAAACTAGCCTCAAAGATAAAATAGACTGAGGTTTACCAAAGGGGGTCGACTGGTCTTTTAGGAGCATTCATTTCTGAAAAATCTCCTATTTTATAAAGAAGAAAGTTACCTCAGCACCAGGTAGCTTCCCCCAGCCAGAAGAATGGCACCCAACAAGCGGAAATCCGCCAAAGACGACGATTTCGTCCTGACATTATCCGATGACGAGAACGACCGGTTCAACGATCTCGAAGAGGACGGTAACGGCGAGGAAGAAATTGCCTCTGCCGGAACGAAAAAGCGCAAGAGAGAATCGGCGGAGGCACAAAAGGGAAAGAATAAGAAGCAGAAGCAGCAGCAGCAGCAGCCACGGCAATTGAGCAATGGGAAACAGAAGAGTGGTGCTGTAATTGAGGAGGAGGAGGAGGAGGAGGGAGATGATCAGGAAGAGGGGGAGGAAGAGGAGGAAGATGACGAGCACAATGCCGGGGAGGACGATGGCGCTCTGGATTCGGAATTCGAGTTCGATGTTGGTGGTATTGTGAATGAGGTTACAGAGGGATTTGATGGGTGGGGAATGGGCAATGAGGATGACGAGGGCAGGAAGAGAGGTGATAAGAAGGCGGTGGATATTGATGATATTATCTCGAGGAAGAAGGCGAAGAAGGACGCCGAGCTGCAGAAGAAAGCAAAGAAGCAGAGCCAGAAGGTTCAAGAGGAGAGTGAAGCAGATGACGACGACGATGATGATGTCAAGTCGGATGGAGGCATGTCTGTGGATTTCGATGACGATGAATTGCTCGCGGCCGATGGGTTTGGTATGGGAGCTGATGGTGAGGACGAGAGTGAGAACTCGGGAGCAGACGACGAGGACGCTGAGGAAGACGGCGACGACGACGACGATTATGATGATGATGCCGCATCTGATAATGACTCCGTTGCAACGCCGGTTCAGCACCCCGACGATATCGCTTCAGGAGAGTCAGACGCCGAGAGCGATGTGGATGCTGAAGAAGAGGCCAAGCGCAAAGCCTTCTTTGCACCTGAAGAGAAGACCGACGAGTCGTCAACCACATCCAAACGATCGTTTCAAGACTTCAACCTGTCTCGACCTATCCTTCGCGGATTGGCCGCTGTCAACTTCACCAACCCCACACCCATTCAGCAAAAGACAATCCCTGTGGCTCTCCTCGGCAAGGATATTGTTGGTAGTGCGGTCACCGGTTCAGGTAAAACCGCTGCTTTCGTCGTGCCCATCCTCGAGCGTCTGCTCTTCCGACCCCGAAAGGTCCCCACCAGTCGTGTTGCTATCCTCATGCCTACTCGTGAATTGGCAGTGCAGTGTTATAACGTCGCTACAAAGCTCGCAACATACACTGACATCACCTTCTGTCAGCTTGTCGGTGGTTTCAGCCTTCGCGAACAGGAGAACATCCTCAAGAGACGGCCCGATGTTATCATCGCCACCCCCGGTCGTTTTATCGACCACATGCGCAACTCTGCAAGCTTCACCGTGGACACTCTGGAAATTCTGGTTCTGGATGAGGCTGATCGTATGCTGGAAGATGGTTTCGCCGACGAATTGAACGAGATTCTGACCACCATCCCCAAGTCCCGCCAAACGATGCTGTTTTCGGCTACGATGACAGACTCCGTCGACAAACTGATCCGCGTTGGACTTAACCGCCCAGTACGGTTGATGGTTGACTCGAAGAAGAACACTGCCGTCACACTGGTCCAAGAATTCGTGCGCTTGCGACCCGGCCGCGAGAACAAGCGACTAGGGTACCTACTCCACCTTTGCAAGGAGCTCTACACCGGCCGAGTGATTGTTTTCTTCCGCCAGAAGCGTGAGGCTCACCGAGTTCGAATCATATTTGGGCTGGTTGGGTTGAAGGCCGCCGAGCTCCACGGTAGTATGAGCCAGGAGCAGGTATGACTAATTCCCTCCCCCAAATCATAGAAGATAACAATAAACTAACCATTACAACCTACAGCGTATCCAAAGCGTAGAAAGCTTCCGAGATGGGAAAGTGAACTTCTTACTTGCGACGGATCTTGCCTCGCGTGGTCTGGATATCAAGGGAGTCGAAACCGTCATCAACTACGAAGCTCCCCAGAGCCATGAAATCTACGTCCATCGTGTTGGTCGAACAGCCCGTGCTGGTCGCTCCGGTCGAGCGTGTACCATCGCAGCCGAACCAGACCGCAAGGTCGTCAAGGCCGCTGTGAAGGCTGGGAAAGCACAAGGCGCCAAGATTGTCAGCCGGGTGATTGACGTCGCGATTGCTGACGAGTGGGCTGACAAGGCAGAGGATCTAGCGGATGAGATTGACGAAGTGCTCGAGGAAGAGAAGCTCCAGAAGCAACTCGCCCAGGCGGAGATGCAGGTAACCAAGGGGGAGAACCTAATCAAGCACGAGGCGGAGATCAAATCACGACCCAAGCGGACGTGGTTCGAAACGGAGCAGGAGAAACGTGCTGCGCGCAAATTGGGGGCGACGGCGCTGAACGGGGCCGACGCAGGAGGCTCGAAAAAGGAGAAAGCGAGATTGAGTAACAAGGATAAGAAGCGTCTGGATGATGCACGGATGCGTCAGGAGGGAGGGTTTGGGAGGAAAAAGAACAAGTCGGAGAGAGAGAACCCGAACCCGACCCAGGGCAAGGGCAAGGGCAAGGGTAATGGCAAGAAGAGGCCAGGACCGGGCAAAGCGAAGGGTACTTTTAAGGGAAAGAAATAGATTGTATATACCAAATCTTGGATATGATGATATTCATTTATCCCGGAAATGAAGGTATAGCGAGGTATGTCGATTACCCAAAGAGGCAACCAAGAGCGGAATTCATCGGCTATTCACGGAACCAGTGCTGCCTTAATTCTGCCCCAGGCATTCGTGGCTCCGTTATCGGCGTTCTGAGTCACGTTTCTTGGGTTGTTGCAAGTTTGGATAAAGACCAGAAAGGGACCAGAAGAAGCATCAAAATACAAATATCCTCGTCTTCTACTAGGACTTATAATCCAAATCATCTATAATATATTACCAGAAAGTAGATTGAGAGGGGCAAAAGAAAAGAAAAGAGAAAGCTCAGTAGAAATGCATTGAAAATCATGGTCAGATCAGGTAATCCCGCCATCGGCATCGCTGGAAAAAAAAAAAAATCGAACCTTCAATTCTGGCTTCATGCATCATTTGAACCAGTGACAAGTGACTCACGGCACCCTTTTTAAATACAGCGCCAATTGCTGGCTTCACTATCTTAATCTCCCCAGCTTCTTCTTCATCTCTCTCCATCTTCTATCCCTCCTTTCAACCTTATCCTTCTCTGTCGTTATTTCCCCCTCCTTCTTCTCCCCCACTACCCCTCCTTCTCTCGCCCGCTCTCCACCACCACTGACGCCAATCACTATGCCCATGTATGCTTACCCCTTATCCAACAATACCACCTTCCTTTCAACTAATCTTCTCGGGAAAGGCTTAAAGATCCTTCCAAGAAATACAGGCCGTTCAAGCCTATTCATCTACCCAACCGCCAATGGCCCGATAAGGTTATCGACAAGCCTCCTCGGTGGCTGGCCACTGACCTGAGAGATGGCAACCAGAGTCTGCCAGATCCTATGGTATTTGTCTATTTTCTATTTCCTATTCCTTTTTTTTTTTTCAAATGGCATTATCCCTAAACATCCCCGCAATCACAGGATGGAGAACAAAAGCTCCGCTTCTTCAAGATGCTTGTCGATATTGGATACAAGGAAATCGAAGTATCCTTCCCCTCTGCCTCCCAAACCGACTTCGATTTCACCCGTCGCCTGGTCGAGACCCCCGGCTTGGTCCCCGACGATGTCTGGCTCCAGGTTCTCTCCCCCTGTCGTGAAGACTTGATCCGTCGCACCGTAGACTCCCTCAAGGGCGCAAAGAAGGCCATCCTGCACATCTACCTGGCTACTAGCCCGTGTTTCCGCCGAATCATATTCGGAATGGATAAGGAAAAAAGTTTGGAGATGGCTGTCCGTTGCACTAAATACGCACGTTCAATCACCAAGGACGACCCCTCCACCGCAGGCACCGAATGGCACTTCGAGTTCTCCCCCGAGACCTTCTCCGACACTGAGCCAGAATTCGCTGCCAAGGTCTGCGAGGCCGTCAAGGCCGCCTGGGAACCCACCGAGAAAGACCCCATTATTTTCAACCTCCCGGCCACAGTAGAAATGACCACACCCAATGTTTTCGCTGATCAGATCGAGTATTTCTGCCGCCACGTCTCGGAGCGCGAGAAGTATGTGGTTTCCGTTCATCCTCACAACGACCGTGGCTGTGCTATCGCCGCCGCCGAATTAGCCCAAATGGCCGGTGCCCAGCGGGTGGAAGGCACTCTGTTCGGTAACGGTGAAAGAACCGGTAATGTCGATCTCGTTGCCCTGGCACTCAACCTCTACACTCAGGGTATCTCCCCCAAGGTCGATTTCTCCGACATAAATGCCGTCATCAAGGTCGTAGAGGAGAGCAACAAAATCCCTGTCAACGAACGATGGCCCTATGGCGGTCAGCTGGTTGTCTGCGCATTCAGCGGCAGTCACCAGGATGCCATCAAGAAGGGCTTCAAGCTCCGCGAGGATGCTGGTGCCACCGATGACGACAAATGGGAAATTCCTTACCTTCCCCTGGATCCTCAGGACATCGGAAGAACCTACGAAGCCGTTATTCGGGTCAACTCCCAGAGTGGCAAGGGTGGTGCTGCCTGGATCATTCTGCGCAGTTTGGAGCTGGATCTCCCGCGCGCCCTCCAGGTCGAGTTCAGCAGGATCGTTCAGAAGCAAACGGAAGAGGTCAACCGCGAGCTACGCCCCAGCGAGATTGTGACCCTCTTCGAAGAAGCCTACCACCTCAAGTCCAACCCCCGCTTCAACTTGGTCGACTACAACATCACTACCGACCGCTCCACATCCCCTGCTCCTCCTGAGCCCGGAAAGGCTCTCAACACCAAGAACCTCAAGCGTCGCTTCACTGGTATTGTCGAAATCGACGGATTGCAGCACGCCATCACCGGTGTCGGTCCCGGTGCGATCTCCTCCCTGGCGCACGCCCTGGCCACCCTGGGCATCGACCTCGATGTTGTCGACTACAAGGAACACTCCATCGGTCTGGGAAGAGATGTCAAGGCCGCCACATATATCCAGTGTACTGCCACGGGCAGCAAGGAACAGGTCTGGGGTGTTGGTATCCACCAGGATGTTGTCCAAGCCAGTTTGATTGCCCTCCTGAGCGCTGCTAGCTCTGTAAGAAGCCCTTTCTTTTTGTTCCCCCGTCCCTAATGTCCACGGGAGTTCCTTTCAGTCTAGATGAAGTAAACTAACCCCCTGTTTAGTTCCTTACCAGCCGCGCTGGCTCCCCCGCCCCTTTCCGTCCTCTGCGCTCCAACACCCTGACAGACGAAGACCTTAGAGCACTGGAAAATCTCGACGGTTTCAATCAGGCAGTAGTCGCTGCTAAAGGCGCCAATGGCAATCCCGGAACCCAACCAGTAGTAGACCTGGATGCCCTGACACAAAAGGCCGCTGCTAGCCAATAAATGATCCAAAAACCCACTGCTAAAAAGTATCATTTAACAACCTACGTCTTCTCGCATTTTCGGCCATATTTTCTTTTCTTACCCCCCATTTTCCTCGACCTTTTTTTTTTTTTAAACTGTGCATATGTTGGACAAAAAAGAGAAAAAAAAAAAACTCATCTTAAAATACGAGGATTACTACAAAGTAGCGGGAAAAGGGAAAAGAAAAAGCCGCCCAAAAATAAAGAAACACCACCACTCCTTACAAGGAAAGTCAATTGTACAGAATGAAAGATATGACCTGCAAATTTGTCTCTTTTTTTTTTTTTTTTTTGGCCCGTCTACTAATAGTAATGGAGTCGTTTTCTTTGTCAAGAAATTTACCTGCTGCGGACTATACATACATATATATATATCCATATATACACTCATCCCAAAAACACAGTTTCATCCCAACCAAAAAAAAAAGTCACTGTTTTTCATGATTGATTTGAAGAAAATTATTCCTAACTCACTCTTGAGAAGCCATTTAACTGGTGTATCGTGTTATTGTACTATATTATTACTATATTATCACATGGTCGAAGAAGAAGGAAGGGAAAGAATCTTTTATTGCATGGTTTTATAGATAACAAGTGTATAACAGTAGGCTGGGTATGGATGTACAAAACATTGAAAAGGTGTCAATTCATCATCGTCATCATCATCATCCTCATCATCGGAGAAAAAGAATTCGCGAGATTTATCGATTTCGAACCTGGACATTATTACTATGCCGCTGGGTAAAGCACACTGCGATGAGATCTGATGAGGGAGGAAGGAAGGAAGGAAGGAAGGAAGGAGGAATGGAATCAAGTCAAACATAAGCAGGGTAGACGGGGAACAAGGGAGGGTAAAAAAATAAAAAAAAAAAAAATAAAAAGACAAGGTAAATTGGTTCATCAGGCTATGCAAAGAAAAGTCGAGCCGAGTCAAAACTAAATCGGATATAAAAAATGCCCCTGTCATAACTATAGGAAGTTACGGCGACCTGCTCCATGGCCGTTTCCCTCCAAAGAAGATTGATATAACAAGGCTTCCTGGGGCCATTCTCCGGGACTTTCGTCTGATGTGTCTGGGGCAGATTTCGCAACGTAGGAATCGGACCGCTGGGGGAATTGGCTACCAGGCATAGAGCTGAATTGGGCTTGCTGTGAGTTGGGGAAGGTACGATGGTCAGCGGCGCTACGATAAGGGAGGCTTTCAGCTGTGACAGCTGGTATAGTTGGTTCATATGGTGCCCCAGTGTTTGCTGGGACTCCAAAGTCTCCGAAATCGAAGCCGTGCTCCGAATTGCAAATTGTAGCGCGTTCGTTACCTGGAAGGTAAGGGTTTCCGTTGCTGGTTGAGGATGTTGCTGGCCGAGATGCCGGGTCTGTGATGTAGGGAACAGACGAAGGAGCACCTTCAGGTATGGTCCCGGTAGGGCTGTGGACTGAAGGCATATATGCTTCTCCTGTATTCTCCGCTAGGATTGGAGTTGGCGAAAGAGGCACAGGATGATCATTTTCAGACACAGTAGTGGACCGTCTCACGCTGTGTCCCATGATACTTCCCGGTTTTGAGCTCTTACTAGCGCGATGTTGATTAGCTCCCGCCGAGAACTCATGTCCTTCTACATCGCGAATACTGAATTGCGCGATGGTTCGCAGTTTTCTAGTCACCCATGATGCCAATACCTTACCACGCTGCTTTTCACCCAATCGGGACCTTGGGAAGTCTCCACGGGAGACAAATGCAACGATATCGGCAACGACTTGATGTTCGTTAAGAATCGCGTTGACAATGACGGGTACGAGAGATGCTAGGTAAGCCTTTCTTGTAACCTCCACCACCACAACAATCAACCCACCCGCCTGGAACACGGCACTATAGAATTTGTATTAGTGAGAGTGCCCTAATATAGGGTTGGTCTGGGATATTTACCATCCACCGGTCACAATGTTACGATGACATCTCTCCACGGAGTTTTCAATGTCCATAGGGAAATGATTCAACCCATTGACCTCAAAAGTTTCTCCAATTCCTCCCAGGACGAACAGGACTTGCATTTCGACAGGCTGACCCGCTGGACCAATAGGCCTGGTGACTGTGTGGAGAAAACCTAAATCTCCAGTCCGCACAAAGGCAACGTTGGGGTCTCCATCCACTATTCGGCCATTAAATCGTTCCATATCAAACTCTTGCCTGGACCCGTAGAATGACGTGGCGCAGGCGTCTGATTGAACCCAGATCTCGCCGTATTCACCAACCTGGGATAGTGCACATGTCTCTGGGTTCACAATAGCTATTTGGGTGTTTACTGGGACCATTCCCGAGTCTTGAACGTGAAGTGCGGTTGGATCGGAATCCGGATCTACTGGACAAATCATTCCACGTCGTAAGGACCGAAGCTCCAGCCACAGCTCAATGGGTTCGATGCACATATATGATCTTGTGACAACCATAGGATTTAGAACATGAGAGTAGACAATGTTGATTGCCGTCCGGTCCAAGCTGGCGGCAGCAAAGTTTAGGCGCACTTTCTGGTCTGGGTATCGCGTGCTGTTAGAAAATGACATCATAATGTGAATGTTGTAGACTTACAAATATCCACTCTTGGCCGGCCCTCCGCGGAAATCATCAGGTTCTTTAATTCCTGGAGCTGGAATCCCTTCCCGGATATTGTGTTCATAGCGTAGTCCAACATTTGGCTAGTAGCATATGTGTCTTTAATCTTATACCGGGAGAGCGCAAGGAACAGCGTCATGGGGTTTTGAGCAAAATCAACAGGTGATACGAGATAGGTTGGTGCCCCTAATGAAAGTTAATTCAGCACGAAGTAAATGAGTCTGAAAAGAGAATATTCCTTACCAACGTAGATACCCATCAAACAGGTATGCAGAAACCCAAGACCCAAGGTACTTCGTACACTACCAAGAACTGGCCGCGAGCTAGTCATTTGGCATGTTTCCTTCTGCACCTTGCACATGCCCATGATGGTGTCATGGCCAATTTGAACCGATATTCGGCGCTGATCTGGTGTCCAGTATGTCCAAACCAAGGCTGGGTGACTCGCCTTTATCCATGCCTCCTTCACGGTAAACCCAAGTTCTTTGCATCCGTGCGATTGTTTCGAGGGTTTTGTGGTATTATATATTGCTGGCACACCTATCCGGAGAACCTGTGCAGACTGCTTGATATGTTGAGAAACAAGCTTCTGTCGCATCACATGGTCCACATCATTGTTGACAATGATAGCCTTCACTTTAAAGTCACTGACAACGTGTAGGAACGCAGGGGCATCCTCAGAAAGACGGTTCTGATCGATAGGAGCAAGTGGGATGACAACTGCTCCTAGGCAGAAGCAGGCAAGAACGGCGTAGACATATTCCTCGGAATGTGTGTACATCAAAATCACATGGTCGCCTGGTCGAACTAGGACTTTGTTCTTCAAGTACATCGCAACAGCAGCAACCTTCAAGTCAAACTTCTTCCAGGTTATGCCCTTTCCTTCCTTCCCACGACCATCGATCGTGCAGTAAGCCAACTCCTCTGCTTGGCGCGAGACACGCCATTGTAGTAGATCAACGATGGTGGAGAAATTGTTAAGCGGTGTAGATGTGCGATCATCCATAACTACGTCACGGTAGTCTACACCTGAATATTGTTTATCTGGTAAAGTCAGCAGGTCCTGTCTAGACATGACGGCCAAGGGGGACCAGATGCCTCCGACAGGATCAACACCGATGGGAAGATTCATGACTGATCGCCCAACACCGAACTTGACATGGACACATGGCAAGGACCCTGCATCGAAGTCTTTGCGGCACAACATATTGCCGATCTCTTGTCTTCCATTCTTGATAACACGAGGCAGAGTGTTAGGAGCGGTGAGGAGGACACAGAACACTCGCAGGTGATGCTCCTGGTAAAGAATTTCCATACACCTTTCTGCAAGAGATTCAAGGAGAGCTGAGTCCAGTTGTCGTGGGGGGCCGCCTGAGGTTGTTGGTGCTGTGGATGCTGCATATGATTCTAATACAACGATTGGAAGGTGTTCTTCATTGACAAACACGTCAAAGGCTGTGCAGTCATGGATCTTGGGAATATTCTTGAGAATGCTAACAACCATGTGTTGAACAAAGAAGTAACGGTGTTCAACAATTTCTTGTCCGTGCTCGACCCACTCTACCTTCTGTCGAAGTCGATCTTCATATAGGCCTAGGACAAAGACCTTGCCCTCTATTACACAACCGAGAAGACCTGTTCGCAAGAACTCGGGCTCAACAAGAATAGGTGTTGGATTGCCTTCCTCAAATTTGTAGGGCCTTGCATGGAAAATTGCTTCTGTATGTTTCGGTAACGCCCAAAATCCGCCGGAGAGCGAGGGTGAGTCAATCCAAATTTCACCAACCACATTAGAGGTGCAAAGTAGATTGGTTTCGGGGTCAACAACTGCCAAAGTTGCGTCCGGAATAGGGTAGCCGAACGACCCAACACGAATAGCATTTGGTATTGTGGCGGCGTATTTTCTCGCATCTTCACCCATGGCCAAAACCACAATTTCGTTGCTCTTCAGAGCTTCCTTATCGAGAAGCACTTCTCCAAGTTCATTCTTCCCATGTTCCTGTGGAGCTGGGGCAAGTGAGCCACCGCCCAACAGACTGCTTCCAAACCCAGTATTCTCGGTCTTTTCTTCTTTCTTTTCTTCTTTCTTATCTTCCTGGGTTTCAATGGGATCCATCTCATGCGTCAGGGGACAACCCATCCGCTCCTCGCCGCCTAACCAATCTCTAACGCTGATTATCATGCCTCCGTGCTCCGGTAAACACAGCATTGGTGCAACAATTTCCCGGGCTCGTGGATTCCTCATAGGCCTCAGCCATCTGTCTGCAAGTACCTCGTGGAACTCCGGGTCAACGGTAAGAGTGTCGATTAGGCAAAGTTTAACACTCGCGAAGTTGGGTTCAGAATTCTTCTTGTAATGTCGTGTAGCCATTGGGTCCTGCTGGTAGTTGTATGCAGTTATTTTCAATCCAGGGTAATCGGCAGCCATGATGGTAGCTCTATATTTGGTAATAATGTGAGCATAAAGACCAGGAGTTTCAACAGCTCGGTCCTCAAGCCAGACAGTGGTGTGGCCGCCGTATACAGTGAGTAGCACCCCCAAAATCATACCAATGCCCTGCCTTGGGTCAAGGTATGTTATAATGGTTTCCCCCCTTGGCCTTGAGTTGCTTGAGGAGGGTATGGTGGCAAACATAGCACCAAGGCAAGCCATCTGATGCATAATCGTTCGGTGACTCATAACAACTCCGCGCAAGTCTCCCGTGGGAGCACGGGAAAATTCAATGTACGCAAGATCTGGAACGACTAGTGGCGGTGTATCGTCCTTCTTCTTCGGATTGTAGCTTCCGAACTCGTTGGTTTTCCACCATTCTACCCCTCTAGGCCAGTTTAACCTTTGGATCGTGATATCTCTTTGGAAGCTCTTGAGATTGTTCTCCGTTGTCAGTGCGAGATGGGCCTGAGTGGAAGTGAGAACCAGATTTAAACTCTGATAGTCCTCAAGGCTGTTAATAGGAACAGCGACAACCCCAGCTATAAAACATCCCATTAAAGCGACGGCAAACTCTATAACTTCCCAGTCTCGGTAGACCAAAGCCACTCGATCTCCACGATAGAGATTACTCTTATCACGAATTACCTGCGCAACTTTCTCTGCACGACTCGCAAGTTTCTCCCAAGTAATGGATGCAATCTCCTTGCCTTTCTGATCCAGGACCCAATACGCGGGCTGCTTCCCGTTGGTTCGAGCACGGTGTCTAAGAACGGTAGGAATGTTGTCAAAATTCGACATAGGTGTATTCTTGTCATGAGGATCATTTACTGCGAATGGGATATCGCGGGGCTCTAATGGTAATAGGTGATCAACTGCCGGGCCATGAGGCAATTCCGAAGTAGGAATCAATGGCGGGGCCATGTTTGCAGTTGGAGAAAATGCATCAGATTGAGAATAGCGGTGGAAGCCACCACCATAGCTATCCCTATAATCATCATGTTGTTGACCTGCGAAGTCGGAAAAGAAGCCTTGTTGTGACTCCAGCATTGTTGACTGTCGTGAGACTCCCCCAGGCACCACGTCGGATGCACCAGCCGATTCATCGAAATGATCCTGGGGCCCGCCAGGGCTGAATGCATAGTTCTGGCTCAGCAACGTAGCTGTCCTGGAGTCTTCTTGTACGGGAGGGCCTGGCGGGGCCTTTGGAAGGAATAGAGAATCGTACGAGGATGCAGAAGGCATTCGATCATGCTGCGGCATCAAACCGCCATCCCTATCAAACAACTGTGGCGCGTCCCCGCCTATTCTTCGATCATGCCCGAGGTTTCCGTTGCTTTGCCTATGGTCGGAGCCGCCCGGGAAAGAGTGGGAATGTACACCTTGGGTGGCGGATTCTGCCGTTGGTGGTCGGACATTGAGAATAGCTGGCGGAGGTTTCACAGAGCTAGTGATGGACGTAGATGGGGCGACTGAGCCGGCTGCGTTGAAATCCAAGGCCATGCCTGACCCCAGGAATTGCGAGAGAAGAAGGGTGCGACGTTTGTGATAACTTTGCTGGCGTCAGCTCCAAAGACTCTTATAACATATCGATGCTCGTAGGTTCTAAAGGAATTGATCGATTTTGAGACAAAAAGGACAGCTCGGGTATGTGGTTCGAGCGACCCAAACGCAAACTTGCTATGATTCCGACAGGATTGCTTACCCTTTCTCCGTGATATCGCCCTCCTGAGAACCAGATAGGATGTTAGCGACACAGCAAGAAAATAATAATAATAATAATAGTAATAATCATAGTAATAAGACCCGGGCGTTGTATTGCAGGGACAGCGCAGGAACAATAAGACCATACCTCTAATTCCCTATCCAGATGCTGCAGAGCGGCCTGGAGCTCGGGATTATCGTCCGCCATGTTCACGAAGGTGTGCCAGTTCGAGACAAAGCGAGGGGCTTTAATTCTAATAAGCGTGTAGATGGGGGGTTAGGGGTAGATGAAGCCTTCATCGCAGGGCCGTTGAGCGACTTCGTTGAGGCGCTGGAGGGAAAGAAGACAACTTCTCCAGCTTGTGCGGCCCCTTGCAAAACGGAGGTAGATGGTCAGTTTTGGGGATAATCTCGCACGAGGTGTCTGTCTCTTTCTCCGCGTCTGGAGCCACAGCGTCACTTGCCGCCGTGG